>NC_090387.1:38431403-39631403 GCF_036365525.1 Heterodontus francisci
TGATTCCGCCCATAGACCAATTGATAGGGTCTGTATCCTCCAACCATCTGAAGTGAATTCTTCAGATGAACCGCCCATGCCAGGGCAGTTGCAACTTGCAGTTCGGCTGGTCAGCTAAGATTTTATGCAGCATTTCATTAACCACTGCGTGATTCCTTTCACAGAGCCCATTGCTGAAAGGACTTTCAGCTGCAGTATTCATAACCATAATGTTCATGTTTTCACACGTGTCTCTTAGCTCATCATTGGCAAATTCCCCTCCAATATCAGACAGAAACTTAGCTGGTGCCCCAAGTCCAGTCCCTATTCATTTTCTCTATAATTTTGTCGATAATCAATCTTTTGTCCTTGCTATTTATTGTTGTAGAAAGACTAAATCTAGTTGCTAGGTCTACAAAATGTAGAATGAAAATATTCTTGTCTTTGTCCTATATCTTTAAATCCATGGCAACTACCTTGTTAAAGTCACATACCAATGGAAGGCTGACAGTAAGACGGTTTGGCGTCCTCTGATACTTTTTACATTCACATTTCTCACTAATCTCTTCTGTTATCCTTGTATACTCTTCATCAATTCCACCTGCATCCTTGAGCAGGATTTTTAATCTCTGACAAGGAGGGTGAGCAAATTGCCTGTGTAACTTTAAGACAATTGCTTTTTATCTCTGATTAACACCTGATGCCATTAATATTATTCTAACACTCTGACTGGAAACATCAGGTTTTGTTAAGGATAATAATGCCCAGATTGGTTAAACTGCAAATTCACTGACTTTTCCAAAAACAATTGCCTTATCATGCTCCATATCAAGTTTCATTTGTGCCTTTTTCATTGAAGGCTTACTCAACAGTAAAGGGTATATCAGTGGCGACTACATCAGTACTGATAAAGTGCCTTACTCCAGCTATTTTACATGGAATTACTACTCTCTTCAGTGACTTCAATGCATTGTCATAACCAAACCTAAAGCTGGTCATACTTTTATACTCCTTAACCTGCATCGATCCTCACTACTTAAGTGAATCCAGATAACATTGTAACCAATCAGTTCCACATGCTATCGATATGCAAGCACTACCCAATAGAGCGCAATTGAACGAATCCGCAACGAACATATTCATCACAGTAACAAAAACTCCTCGTGACTAATACAATTCTGCCTCAGAATTCTCTGCAATTGTGTGTTATTTTGAGGAGTCTGCCCCTCCGCTTAGGGCAATTCATTGCATAATGCTCGCCACTTGGTAACAGACCCACCGCTGTCCATGTCTGCATTTTAAAGACATCTGCAAATGCGACATGAAGTCCTGTGACATTGATCACAAGTCGTGGGAGTCAGTTGCCAGCGATCAGCCAGAGCTGGAGGCAGCCATAAGGCGGGGAATGATACTTGAGTCACATCTGAGCACCTATTAACTGTTCCTCAGGCATTCCTGTTCCAATCCTGTCTTCCACTGTAATAGACAGACCTATCCTGGGATTCATTCACCTATGATTGCTGTTCCAATTTTGTCTCCCACTGTAATAGCCCTGCTAAAGGTGCTTTCATCCTCATTCCTCCTGTCTTTAACTCTTACATTGTAGTTATGTCTGCTTCCAGTATCTGGACCATTTCAAAATCTAGTAAACATTGAGTCCTCCATTCTTTGCGTCACTGCAGAATGCCCTGTTGTTCTACCAGGGCTGCAGGAAATGACTGTTTCCAGAATTTCTTTAAGGCAGAAGACATTTACTCCAACAGGGAGTCTTTGTCTAAGAACCAAACCCCAGTTCGAACCAGGAGCCTGTCATATGCAACACCCTAGCACAATCTAGTAATTTAAATGCTAGCACTGAACCAGGGATCTCCAAATTGAATTTCCTCAACCTTCTATACGGCCTGTTAAAGTCCATGAACATATTCCTCCATTGAATAACCATCTGTTTTCCAAAATCTATCAAAGTCTAACCATGCCTCATATGCATTCAATAGATCATTTTTCTTATAAATTTCAGCAAAAGAATTCTAACAGCAGATCCAACCCTTCATCAGTATCCAACTGACCAGCATCCAGTTCACAAAACACTTTACTTTTGATTTTACTTTTGGGAGGAAGTGACAACTCCAAGGCCATACCTTGTTTCTTGTTTGGTACAGATGTAATCCATGTCCACATTCATTCTTCTCGCACTACATTCTTCCACTGGTCATATGGTTCAGACGTGCTAGTGAGGCTAGAAACAGAGAGCGAGTGCAGCTGAACACGTGGCGACAGAGCTGGTGTAGGAGGGAGGGCTTCAGATATGTGGATCATTGGGATACCTTCTGGGAAGGTGGGACCTGTACAAGAAGGACGGGTTGCATCTGAACTGGAGGGGCACCAATATCCTGGGCGGGAGGTTTGCTAGCGCTCTTCGGGAGGGTTTAAACTAGTTTGGCAGGGGGATGGGAACCGGAGCTACGGATCAGTGGATAGGGTAGCTGTTGAACAGGCAGATACAGAGTGCAGAGAGTCTGTGAGGAAGGTTAGACAGTTGACAGGGCAAAGTTGCAGCCAGTATGATGGGTTGAAGTGTGTCTATTTTAATGCAAGAAGTGTCAGGAATAAGGGTGATGAACTTAGAACATGGATCAGTACTTGGAGCTATGATGTTGTGGCCATTACGGAGACTTGGATATCACAGGGCAGGAATGGATGTTCCGGGGTTTAGATGTTTCAAAAGGAATAGGGAGGGAGGTAAAAGAGGTGGGGGGAGTGGCATTGCTAATCAGGGATAGTTTCACAGCTGCAGAAAGGGAGGTCGTCGAGGAGAGTTTGTCCACTGAGTCAGTATGGGTGGAAGTCAGAAACAGGAAAGGAGCAGTCACTTTATTGGGAGTTTTCTATAGACCCCCCCCCAATAGCAACAGAGACACGGAGGAACAGATTGGGAGGCAGATTTTGGAAAGGTGCAGAAGTAACAGGGTTGTTGTCATGGGTGACTTCAACTTCCCTAATATTGATTGGAACCTCCTTAGTGCAAATAGTTTGGATGAGCAGTTTTTGTCAGGTGTGTCCAGGAAGGTTTCCTGACTCAATATGTAGATAGGCCGACTAGAGGGGAGGCTATGTTGGATTTGGTGCTTGGCAACGAACCAGGCCAGGTGGCAGATCTCTCGGTGGGAGAGCATTTCGGTGATAGTGATCACAACTCCCTGACCTTTACTATAGTCATGGAGAGGGGACAGGAGCAGACAGGATGGGAAAATATTTAATTGGGGGAGGGGAAATTACAATGCTATTAGGCAGGAACTGGGGAGCATAAATTGGAACAGATGTTCTCAGGAAATGCACGACAGAAATGTGGAGGTTGTTTAGGGAGCACTTGCTGCGACTGCTGGATAGGTTTATCCCGATGAGGCAAGGAAGGGATGGTAGGGTGAAGGAACCTTGGATGACGAGATGTGGAACCGCTAGTCAAGAGGAAGAAGGAAGCTTACTTAAGGTTGAGGAAGCAAGGATCAGACAGGGCTCTCGAGGGTTACAAGGTAGCCAGGAAGGAACTGAAGAATGGCCTTAGGAGAGCTAGAAGGGGACATGAAAAAGTCTTGGTGGGTAGGATTAAGGAAAATCCTAAGGCATTCTACACTTATGTGAGGAACAAGAGGATGGCAGAGTGAGGGTAGGGCCGATCAGGGATAGTGGAGGGAACTTGTGCCTGGAGTCGGAGGAGGTAGGGGAGGTCCTAAATGAATACTTTGCTTCAGTATTCACCAGTGAGAGGGACCTGGTCGTTTGTGAGGGACAGTGTGAAACAGGCTGATATGCTCGAACAGGTTGATGTTAAGAGGGAGGATGTGCTGGAAATTTTGAAAGACATGAGGACAGATAAGTCCCCGGGTCCAGACGGGATATACCCAAGGATATTACGGGAAGCGAGGGAAGAGATTGCCGCGCCTTTGGCGATGATCTTTGCGTCCTCACTGTCCACTGGAGTAGTACCAGATGATTGGAGGGTGGCAAATGTTATTCCCTTGTTCAAGAAAGGAATAGGGATAACCCTGGGAATTATAGACCAGTCAGTCTTACGTCGGTAGTGGGCAAATTATTGGAGAGGATTCTGAGAGACAGGATTTATGATTATTTGGAAAGCATAGTTGATTAGAGACAGTCAGTATGGCTTTGTGAGGGGCAGGTCATGCCTCACAAGCCTTATTGAATTCTTTGAAGATGTGACAAAACACGTTGATGAAGGAAGAGCAGTGGATGTGGTGTATATGGATTTTAGCAAGGCGTTTGATAAGGTTCCCCATGGTAGGCTCATTCACAAAGTAAGGAGGCATGGGATATACAGGGAAAGTTGACTGTCTGGATACAGACTTGGCTGGCCCATAGAAGACAGGGTGGTAGTAGATGGAAAGTATTCAGCCTGGAGCTCGGTGACCAGTGGTGTTCCGCAAGGGATCTGTTCTGGGACCTCTGCTCTTTGTGATTTTTATAAATGACTTGGATGAGGAAGTGGAAGGCTGGGTTAGTAAGTTTGCCGATGACACGAAGGTTGCTGGAGTTGTGGATAGTGTGGAAGGCTGTTGTAGGTTGCAAATGGACATGGACAGGATGCAGAGCTGGGCTGAGAAGTGGCAGATGGAGTTCAACCTGGAAAAGTGTGAAGTGATTCATTTTGGAAGGTTGAATTTGAATGCAGAATACAGGCTTAAAAACAGGATTCTTGGTAGTGTGGAGGAACAGAGGGATCTTGGGGTCCATGTCCATAGATCGCTCAAAGTTGCCACCCAAGTTGATAGGGTTGTTAAGAAAGCGTATGGTGTGTTGGCTTTCATTAACAGGGGGATTGAATTTAAGAGCCGCGAGGTTATGCTGCAGCTCTATAAAGCCCAGGTTAGACCACACTTGGAATATTGTGTTCAGTTCTGGTCGCCTCATTATAGGAAGGATGTGGAAGCTTTAGAGAGGGTGCAGAGGGGATTTACCAGGATGCTGCCTGGACTGGAGGGCATGTCTTACGAAGAAAGATTGAGGGAGCTGGGGCTTTTCTCATTGGAGCGAAGAAGGATGAGAGGTGACTTGATAGAAGGGTACAAGATGATGAGAGGCATCGATAGAGTGGATAGCCAGAGACTTTTTCCCAGGGTGGAAAGGGCTATCACCAGGGGACATAATTTTAAGGTGATTGGAGGAAGGTTTCGGGAGATGTCAGAGGTAGGTTCTTTACACAGAGAGTGGTAGGTGCATGGAATGCACTGCCAGCGTTGGTAGTAGAAGCAGATACATTAGGGACATTTAAGCGACTCTTGGATAGGTACATGGATGATAGTAGTATGAAGGGTAGGTAGTTAGTTTGATCCTAGAGTAGGTTAAAGGTTCGGCACAACATCATGGCCGAAGGGCCTGTTGTACTGTGCTGTACTGTTCTATGTTCTATAAGAGTACATCGGAGGGTAATCATACCCTGACAATTTAACTTGCTTTCTGCCATACTTTCCACAATAGCCCATGAGATTTTTGTTTTCTATATTGAAAAAAAAATCCTAGTTTCCAACCTTCAGCTTTAGGCAAGCTACCATGTTAAATTCCAGAAAACCTGTTATGGAAGGATAATACTGGAGCTTATCTTTACTCAGTTTCACATTTATTGTGCAGAGTAAAGGATCACAAACATGTAGCTCCTCACTCAAAACCCTCCTCCAGTCTCAGGAAGTGTCTGCTTATAAATGCTCAACTAAGACCCCAATTAACACCCTCCACCCGCATATAATAAAACAATTGATACACAATTAACAGGTTAACAAGGGAGAGAGAGAGACACAGAGAGAGAATGGGGGGGGGGGGGGGGGGGGGGGGGGGGGGGGGGGGGGGCGGAGAAGGACAGAGAGAAGGAGGAGAGAGAGGAGGAGGGGCAGAGAGAGAGGGGAGAGAGAGCCAGAGTCTCATAGTCAATTATTTATGGCACAGAAGCAGACCAATTTAGCCCATCAAGTCCATGCTGGCTCTCCACACAGCTATGCAGTCAGTCCCACTCCCCGGTTCAATCCCCGTAGCATTGTAAGTCTATTTCTCTCAGGTGGTCATCCAACTTCCTCTTGGAGTCATTGATCGTCTCCACTTCCATCAGCCTTGTGGGCAGCGAGTTCTAGATCATTACCACCTGCTACATAAAAAAGTGCTTCCTCATATTCCCTCTGCATCTTTTGCCCAAAACTTTCAATCTGTGTCCCCTAGTCCTAGAGGGGGGGGAGAGAGGGGAGGGGGGGAAGAGAGACAGAGAAAAACAGAGGGAGTGCAGGAAAAAGGGGGAGAGATCAAAGTCTCTCCTCCTGGCAGGTGGAAATCTATCCAGAATACTCTATATCATCTATATCAATCACTATATCAAGTATGCGAACAGGTATTGATTACTTATGCAAGCAAAAACAAGGCCGGTATGTCACTAAATCAGTTTTCAATATAGTGACGAGAAAGTAAGTCAATAAATTATTCTGCTCATTTAAAGCTTCTTCACATAAATGCACATTTGTTGTTGTTTTGATAGTAGAATAAATTTTTAATGCCTTTATCTTTCCAAAATCTGCTCACCAGCTCCCTATTCGGTCAAAAATTCCGTTAAAAAAAGTCGCACCACCCCCACCCACACAAAAAGTTTGGACACCCCTGTTCTAATCTAGTGCTGAGAGCTTGCACACCTGTTGTGTACTAGATTTACTAAGGGCCTGAAAAATATGTAAATTTGACTGCGTATCTGAAATGCCTGAACAGCACAACAAGGCTTGGAGCATATTTACAGTGACTGCTGCAAAAGAAGATGCTCCCTAGATATTGGTTCTTTGTGGCCTGATTTGTTCAGACCTGCTGTGCATTTTTCACCTGTGTTATTGTGACTTTGCTTTTGAGCTGTTTTACTACCTCTTGAAGCTGCATTCCATCTGCTAGCCTTGGCAGTTTTCCCAGAGATCTTTGATACTGCGTAAATGAGTATCCAGCTAGCTTTCCCTGTGTGTTCCCAGGTTATTGAGAAAAAGAAAGATTATCAGGGAAGGCGTGCAACACCATTGTATTTGCACCTTTGGCATTCAGCTAGGACTGTCCCTGGTGACCCCTCCCATCCGTACAGGGCCAGACAATCCTACTTGGACACACCTGAAGAGAATCTCTATGTATGCAGAGATTGTGATTCCCAAAGGAGGCTGTCACCAACCTATCTGACCTGTTCTTAAATATTGACATGATTTCTGCTTCAGCCACTAACTCAGTGCATTACACAGCCTCACAAACCACTGTGTAGAAAGGTTTTCCTGCTCTCTGAAACCTCTTATGTCTAATCTTGTATCTATGGACCCCTAACCCCCACTGCCACCCCTTTATTGTACAGGAAGGGCTCCATTCCATGTATGTGCTGCTGGTGTATTGCCATTGCATGTGAATGCTAATGAGCATAATTCTTTCATTTTATACCAATTACTGTGCCACAATTATTTTGAGGACCAGAAAGACCACAAGGGAACTTTGGGGCTATGACGACAGCCATAGTTGCTTGCTGCTTTAAGATATCCAACAAGAAGACCTGAAAGGTGATGCAATAAGGAAAATTATGGCAACAGGGCTCTGGTGAAACAGTAGATCTGCATCCTAAAGCAAAAGAGGCCTGCACTGATCAAAGAGAGTATTGCAATACAAGCCAGCCAAGGTGTCCAAAATTATTGTTACCTACTATCTGTTATGCAACTTTGTCCAACAAAGGAGCCTTGCCATGGAACAGGCAGGAGGATACAGAGAGCAACAACCAAAGGAAGAAAACCCTGGTCAGAAGACAGGTTTTGTGACTCAACAAGAATTTCATGGCAGACTCAAATTAGCAAAACACCTGAAGTATCCAATGTACAGCAATAATTCTGCATGTGTCCAATACCATGGCCTTATAAAGCAGTGCCCCATCCATGAATCAAGATCCTGAAATACCTTTGCATTGCTTTACAATGTATTGTCCTCCATCCCAACTGAGTTCTGTCAGCACATTAGAGTACCAATTTAACCTGCTCTAAAATTGTGTATTGCATATGTATTTCCCCCTTCAAAGACACATATCATTAACTTTTTATCAAGGCCTGTGTCTTGCTTCCAGTATAACTGGATGATTTCAGAACATTGTGTACAATAGACGAGTTAATGAGAAAGATATAAAAACTGGAAATGCTCAGCAGGTCTGGCAGCATCTGTGGAGACAGAAACAGAGTTAACATTTCAGGTTGATGGTCTCCTAATGACAGGTCATTGACTTGAAACATGAATTCTGTTTCTTTCTCCACAGATGCTGCTACACCTACTGAACATTTCCAGCATTTTCTGTTTTATTTCAGATTTCCAGCAACTGCAGTATTTTTATTTTGTATTAATGAGAAAGATATAATGGTTATCTATTCACGAGCTAATATTAAGTCAGTTTCTGCAAAACACTTGGAATCCAGAATTCAGGATCCAATTAGTGAGCATTTAGAGTGCATGGATTAACTGAGGATAGCCATCCTGGATTTGTTAAAGGCAAATCTTGTTTAACAAGTTTAATAAATGCGAAGAAATATAGCAACTTGGATAGAAAATTATTTGATGATGGACAGGAAGCAAAGGAATGGAGTTAATGAATGTTGCTTGGATTGGAGAAAGGTAAAAAGTAGTGTACCCCAGGGGTCAATGCTGAGGTAACTTTTGTTATTGAAAGTTGTTTGTGTGTGTGTTATAGATTTGGGTGTAAGCAGCACAAAACGAACATTTGCTGATGACACAAAAGTAGGGGTTTTGACAAATAGCAGTGGGGCCGTGAAATACTGGATTCGTGAAAAACAGATTCGGGGAATGGGCAGTCAGGTGGTAGATGTAATTTAAAGCAGAGAAAAACGACAGTGAATTTTGGAAGGAAAATGAAGAATGGAAGTATAAACTCCATGGAAAAGAACTAAAGGGTGTGGAGGAACAGAGAGACCAGAGGTTTAATAGATAATCCCTTGATAGAGTGAGGGAATGTTGATAAAGCCATAGAAAGAGCCAATGGTAATTATAGGTTTTCTAATTAAAAGCATAAAGTTTAAGCATTTTAGGCAAAGGTAGGCAATACTTAAGAATATTGTGCGCAATTTTGAGCACTGAATTATAGAAAACAAAGGCTTACTCCTCTGCTTGCAAAGTCAATGATGAGTATTTATAATTTTAAATTGTGAAACAAGAAGATGAGAAAAGGGGTTAGGAGAAATTTATTCAGGAAATCTCTTATTCAAGTATGAGGTCCTTTGCCACAGGGAATTACTGAGACAATGAATTTGAATCTGTACATCTTTTTTAAAAAAATGAAATTTAATACAAGATGTACTGCAGCAGCTCACCAAAGCTTCTTCAGCACCATCTCCCAAACCCATGGACTCTACCATCTAAAGGACAAGTGTAGCAGGCACATGGAACACCATCACCTCCAAATCACACACCCATCCTAACATGAATTAAATTTTGCAAGGCCAACATGGGCGGCACAGTGGTGCAGTGGTTAGCACCACAGCCTCACAGCTCCAGCGACCCGGGTTCGATTCTGGGTACTGCCTGTGCGGAGTTTGAAAGTTCTCCCTGTGACCGCGTGGGTTTTCGCCGGGTGCTCCGGTTTCCTCCCACAGCCAAAGACTTGCAGGTTGATAGGTAAATTGGCTGTTATAAATTGATCCTAGTATAGGTAGGTGGTAGGGGAATTGAGGGAAGGTGGGGATGTGAGAGGGTAATGGGATTAATGTAGGATTAGTATAAATGGGTGGTTGATGGTCGGCACAGACTCAGTGGGCCGAAGGGCCTCTTTCAGTGCTGTATCTCTTAAAAAAAAACATTTATTGCACATCTGTAGTTGCCCTTAAAGCTGGTGGTGAGACTCGTCCTTGAGTCTCTTCAGTGAAGGTGAAAGTATTCCACAGTGCTATTTTGGGAGGGTCTTTTTTAATTAATTCTTGGGAATGTGAGCATCGCTGGCAAGGCCAGTATTTATTGCCCATTCCAAACTGACCTTCAGAAGGTGGTGGTGAGTTACCAGTCCATATGTTTCAGGTCTACCCACAGTGCTTTTCTTTTCCTGTAGCTGTTGATACAACTGCTTGCTAGGCCATTTCAGAGGGCAGTTAAAAGTCAATCACATTGCTGTTGGTCTGGAGTCATGTGTAGGCCAGACTGAGTAAGGATGGCAGATTTCCTCCCCTGCAGCACATCAGTGAACCAGGTGAACTTTGACAACAATCTGGTAGTTTCATGATCATTATTAATGAGGCTAACATTTTATTGTAGATTTATTATTTAATTAAATTTAAATTCCCCCAGCTGCTGTGGTGGAATATGAACGCCTATCTCCATAGCATTAGTCCGGGCCTGTGGTTTACTAGTCCAGTAACATTACCACTATGCTACCGTCCTCATCGACAATGAAGAGACAGTGATAGACGTCCATGTCAGGATGTTGTGCAACTTGAAGGTGATGATGTTCCCACGTGCCCGCTACCTTTGTCCTTTTAGGTGTTAAGAGATTGTGGGTTTGGGAGGCAGTGACGAAGAAGCCTTGGCGGGTTGTGGTTGGACATCCTGTGGATAGGATACACTCCAGTCACGGTGCACTGTTGGTGGAGGGAATAGATGTTTCGGTTGATGGATGAATTACCAATCAAGTTGACTGCTTTGTCGGATATTGTTAAGCTCCTTGAGTGTTGTTGGAGCTGCACCCATCCAGGCAAGTGGAGAGTATTCCATCACACTCCTGACTTGTGTCTTGCAGGTAGTGGAAAACTAGTTGCAGCAGAATACCTAGCCTGTAAATACTGTATTAACCTCAGCATTTATGTGGCGCGTCCAGTTAGGTTTTTAGTTAATGGTGACCACCAGAATGTTAACGGTGGGAGAATTAGTAAGTTTGCAGATGACACCAAAATTGGTGGTATAGTGGGCAGTGAAGAAGGTTGTCTAAGGTTACAACAGGATATAGATCAACTGGGAAAGTGGGCAAAGGATTGGCAAATGGAATTTAACGCAGACAAGTGCGAAGTGATGCATTTTGGGAAGTTAAACCAGGGCAGGACATATACAGTGAATAGCAGGGCCCTGGGGAGTGTCGTTGAGCAGAGAGACCTTGGGGTGCAAGTACATAGTTCCCTGAAAGTGGCAGCACAAGTAGACAGGGTGGTGAAGAAGGCGTATGGCATGCTTGCCTTCATCGACCGAGGCATTGAGTACAAGAGTTGGGACGTCATGTTACAGTTGTACATACGTTGGTTAGGCCGCATTTGGAGTACTGTGTGCAGTTCTGGTCGCCGCACTACAGGAAAGATGTGATTAAGCTAGAGAGGGTGCAGAAAAGATTCACAAGGATGTTGCCTGGTTTGGAGGGCTTGAGTTCTAAAGAGAGATTGGATAGGCTGGGTCTGTTTTCCCTGGAGCGAAGGAGGCTGAGAGGGGACATGATAGAGGTATATAAAATTATGAGAGGCATAGATAGGGTAGATAGCCAGAGTCTGTTTTCCATGGTAGGGGTGACTAAAACTAGAGGGCTTAGATTTAAGGTGAAAGGAAGGAGGTTTAAAGGGCATCAAAGGGATACATTTTTCACACAAAGAATAGTGGGTATCTGGAATGAGCTGCCAGAGGAGGTGGTGGAGGCAGGAACAGTAGCAACGTTTAAGAGGCATCTGGACAGGTACTTGAATGAGCAAGGCATTGAGGGATATGGAATTAATGCAGCCATGTGGGAATAGTATAGATAGGCATTATGGTCGGCGTGGACGCGGTGGGCTGAAGGGCCTGTTTCTATGCTGTACGACTCTATGAGAATTTGGCAATGGTAGTGCTGTTTTGAGGTGGTTATATTCTCTCTTGTTGGTGATAATCATTACCTGGCACTTGTGTGGTGCGAATGTTACTTGCCAATTATCAGACCGAGCCTGAATGTTGTCCTAGTCCTGCTGCACGTAGACATGGACTGTTTCATTATCTGAGGAATTGTGAATAGAGCTGAAAACTCTGCAATCATCAGCGGACAGCCCCACTTTTGATCTATGGAGGGAATGTCATCGATGATGCAGCTGAAGATAGTCGGGCCTAGGATGTTGCCCTGAGGAATTCCTGCAGCGATGTTCTGAGAGTGAAATGATTGGCTTATAACAACTACCGCCATCTTCCTTTCTACTAGGTATAACTTGAGCCACTGAAGAATTTTCCCCATAGAACAGTACAGCACAGTACAGGCCCTTCGGCCCACGATGTTGTGCCGAACATTTAACCTACTCTAATATCAAACTAACTACCTACCCTTCATTCTACTATCATCCATGTACCTATCCAAGAGTCGCTTAAATGCCCCTAATGTATCTGCTTCTACTACCACCGCTGGCAGCGCATTCCACGCACCCACCACTCTCTGTGTAAAGAACCTACCTCTGACATCTCCCCGAAACCTTCCTCCAATCACCTTAAAATGATGCCCCCTGGTGATAGCCCTTTCCACCTTGGGAAAAAGTCTCTGACTATCCACTCTATCGATGCCTCTCATCATCTTGTACCCCTCTATCAAGTCACCTCTCATCCTTCTACGCTCCAATGAGAAAAGCCCTAGCTCCCTCAATCTTTCTTCGTAGGACATGCCCTCCAGTCCAGGCAGCATCCTGGTAAATCTCCTCTGCACCCTCTCTAAAGCTTCCACATCCTTCCTATAATGAGGCGACCAGAACTGAACACAATATTCCAAGTGTGGTCGAACCAGGGCCTTATAGAGCTGCAGCATAATCTCGCGGCTCTTAAACTCAATTCCCCTGTTAATGAAAGCCAACACACCATACGCCTTCTTAACAACCCTATCAACTTGGGTGGCAACTTTGAGCGATCTATGGACATGGACCCCAAGATCCCTCTGTTCCTCCACACTACCAAGAATCCTGTCTTTAAGCCTGTATTCCGCATTCAAATTCGACCTTCCAAAATGAATCACTTCACACTTTTCCAGGTTGAACTCCATCTGCCACTTCCCATGATCTGCATTGACTTTAGTTTCACCAAGGCTTGTTCTTAGGGCTCTTTAATGCCACTCTCAATAGCATGCTGCCTAAACATCCAGGACAGTTACTCTCACATCTTTCTGGAATTCTGCTTTTTTGTCCATATTTGGACCACAGCTGTAATGAGGTCTGAAGCTGAGTTGCCATGGTGGAAGCCAGATTATCAGTGAACAAGTTATTGGTGAATAAGTGCTGCTTGATAGCACTGTTAACGAAATCTTCCATCAATTTGCTGATGATTGAGAATAGACTAATGGGACAGTAATTGACTGGGTTGGATCTGCCCTGCTTTTTGTGGAAAGGACATACCTGGACAATTTTCCACATTATCAGGTAGTTGCCAGTATTGTAGCTGCACTTGAACAGCTTGACTAGAGATGCAATCAGTTCTGGAGCACGTCTTCAGTACTATATCTGGAATGTTGTTGGGACCCATAGGCCTTGCTGTGGACAGTGCATTCAGCCACTCCTTTAATGGTTGCCCTAAGTATTATTCCCAGGTTCCTTCAGACTTCCTGTCCCATCCTAGGTTACGGAGGTGAGTATGGTACATAGGGTGGAAATGCATCTGTCGGAAGCTGTTTGGAAGAGGAGGGAACATTTCAAGGGGTTTACCTTATGTGAAGTATTGCAATATCTGGAGGTAGTGCTTCATCTGAAGGTATTGCTCATGCTGGCAGAGCTGAAAAGTGGAACAGCAATTTGGAGGAAGTGTCCTAAACTGGTGACCACCCTCTCCCCCCCCCCCCCCCCCCGCCCACCACCCCCTAATTGTGCCAAGTGCTGCACTGTATGGTTTAAAGAAAAGAAAATAAGCATTTGAAGCAGAGGAAATTGTAGGGCTATAGGAAAATGCAGGGCAGTGAGATTAGTAAAGAGCTGTCACACATAGGGCTGGATTTTAATCGCCCGCCAGCGATCTCGGCGGCGAGCTAAAAAAATGGCGGCCTGCCCGTGCGGGCCACACGCCAAAGAGCTGCTGCTATATCCTGCGCGGCGGCTTATTTAAATAGCCAGGGCACCCCCTCCCCCCCCCTCGCCCAATCACATGGAGGGGGCAGGCTGTCTGTCTCCAGAAATGGTGTCAGCTGCCTGTGCACAGGTGCTGGTGCCTTTTTGAAGAGCAGCCAGCCCTGTCGGCACATTTAAATTTTTCAAGAAGTACCCCCCCACCCCCCCAAATTAAATACATTTATAACACCCCTTCACCCCTTTCTTACCCCCATAACAATTACATTAACTATTTGTCCTTCCCCCTCCAAAACACTTACCTTTTGCATCTGACTTTCGCCTCCGCCCCCCCCCCCCCACCAAAACTGCACAAAGTTTAAGGTTTCAACCCTTTCCACCATCCCCTACATCCATTACATTTACTTGACCCCGTTTTCCCCCCCCCCCACCCCACTCCTTTCCCCACCAGTGTGGCGCCGCGTTTCCCTGGACGGGGATCTGAAGGCGCGCAAGTGTCAGCCGCCGCGCTAAAGATCACGGCAGGCCCTCAACATTGCAGGTAAGTTTCTTTAAATGTATTCATTTTATTGATTTCAGTATGTTAATTGTGGTCCCATCGCCCAGCGGCAGGGGAGCCGCCATGGAGTTTTGCCGCCGCCGGGAGGATCGAGCTGGGCCCTCATGGCATCAAGGTCCATGGCGGGCCTCATCCGGAGCCATCTTCATACAATGGGCTGAATGGCCTCTTTTGCTGCTGCAAAGTTTTGTGGAACTAGCTACGGAATCTGCACTTATCTAATTATGGCCTCTTGAGCCAATTTTTAATTGCTCCAGCAATGGTGGCCATACCTTCAGCTCTGAAGGCCCTAAGCTCTGGAATTCCCTCCCTAAACTTTCCTACCTCTCTAACTCTCTTTCCTCCTTAATGGCGTTCCTCAAAACCTACCTTTCTGCCCAAGCTTTTTGACCATTGGCCATAATATCACCTTATGTGGCTCAGTGTCCAATTCTGCTTTATAACGTTCCTGTGAAGCACCTTGGGACATCTTATTATGTTAAATGCACCATATTAGCACAAGTTATTGATGATGATTAGGAAAAGCTTCCAGTGGAAGTAATCCTGTAGTACAAATGGAATATGAGTTCTGCCTCCGTTTAATGACTTCAGTTTTAATGAGGATGTTGTTGTAGTGCCATATCAATACGTTGCATTTAAAGAGTTGGAAAGAATCATGTTCATCTCACCCTGTCAGGGCCAATTACAGGGAGAAGAAACCTAAAACAAAATATATACATTCCCTAAAATTACTAATCACTTGATAAATTATTTGCAGAAACATCAGTGACAGAAGAAATAGTCTGATTGTCAAATGTCATGAATAGTCAAGAAATTATAACATGAAAATGTATATCTTTCTTTACCCAAAATGTAGTTAATTGTATATACCTGCAGGACACAGCAGTTGATTTCTTTAACTTTGATCCCACCTGCATGATTCCACCTTGTTTGGATTACTGGACATACCCTGGTTCTCTGACCTCACCACCTCTGACTGAATGTGTCACCTGGGTCATTATGAAGGACCCCATCGAAGTTAGTCCTGAACAGGTAATGTTTCTAATTGCTTCTTAATTACTACATGTATGCGCTCCAAGACATTGTAAAAGACAATGCTAAGGCCACAGTTAGAATAGTGTGTGCAATTTTGAACAACTCATTATAGAAAGGACATTAGCGTTATTAGGGTGGAAACTACATAGCACTGGATTGCCAGTTTGAACTGGGCACGAGGAATGATCCATGTTGATGAAGAGGGAGGCTCGATGATTGGAAGTTGGTCCTCCGACCTCAACTAAATATTGAGGTTGAACTGCCACAGGCAGCTTGCCTAGCAGAAGCATGCAATATTGGGCTATCTGCCCTCCGATAACTTCCAGATGGGGTGGGAGGCAATTGTGGCTAGCAGTGACCATTGGGAGTATGTGGAGTTCTTCCTGGCTCCACAGAAATTTTTACAAAATATCATATATCCTTTTATGGTAGCAGCTGATGGCTAGGCCAGAACTATATCCCAAATTCTGAGATGGTCTGCAACCCAAAGCAACCCAATTTCTGTATGTGTCCTTAAACATGTGCAGGAGTCCCCTGAGTCAATCTTGCTTGCTTACCTGTTTTCCATTTTGGATACTGGTGAGAGCGGTGGTTCCTCGGGGGAGTGCAACCAGAGCAAAGTCCGTGGCACCATGGGTGGCTCAGCTGCACAGGAAGGGAGGACGAAAAGTGGAAGAAAAATAGTGATATGGGATTCAATAATCAGGAGATCAGACAGGCGTTGCTGCGGCATTTAACGTGACTCCAGGATAGTGTGTTGCCTCCCTGGTCCCAGGGTCAAGGATGTCACGGAGCAGCTGCATGACATCCTTCTGGGAGTGGGTGAACAGCCAGAGGTTGTGCTCCACATTGGTACCAGTGACATAGGTAGGAAGAGGGATGAGGTCCTGAAAGCAATTTTTAGGGAGTTAGGAAGAAAATTAAAAAGCAGGACCTCCAAAGCAGTAATCTCTGGATTACTCCCAGTGCCACGTGCCAGTGAGCATGGAAATAGGAGGATTGATCGATTGAACAGGTTGCTGGAGAATTGGTGCAGGAAGGTGGGCATCAGATTTCTGAGGCAACTGGGACAGGTTCTGGGGCACGTGGGATCTGTACAAGGTGGAGAGGCTTATACCTTAACAGGACCGGAACGAATTTCTTTGCAGGGAGATTTGCTAGTGCTGTTGGGGAGGGTTTAAACTAGCTTGTCGGGGGAAGGGAACCTGAGGGGTAGCTCAAATTGGAAGGAAGTAAAGCTGGTAAGAGGAGGTAGAAAAGTAGCAAGTGACATTAGAAGGCAGGCAAAACAAAGGCGAGCATCAACTAAGCTTAGAATGTAGAATGTCAAGAAGACAAGATTAAGGGCACTGTACCTGAATGCACACAGCACTTGCAGCAAGGTAGATGATTTAAAGGCCCAAATAGAGGTAAATGGGTATGATCTAATTGCCATAACAGAAACGTGGCTATCGGGTGACCAAGACTGGGAACTGAATATTCAAGGATATTCAACATTTAGGAAGTACAGGTAAAAGAGGTGGTGTTGCACTGATATTAAGGGATTGGGGTCAGTACATTAGTAAGGGAGGAGCTCAGATCGGAAGAACAAAATGTGGAATCTGTTTGGGTGGAGCTAAGAAACAGCAAGGGGCAGCAAACATTGGTTGGAGTTGTTTATAAACCACCAAACCGTAGTGGTCGTGTGGGGCATGGTATTAATCAGGAGATTAGAGAAGCATGTGGCTTGGGTAATACAGTAATCATGAGTCACTTCAATCTGCATATGGACTGGGTAAACCTAATGAGCACTAATGCTGTGGAAAACGAGTTTCTGGAGTGTGTTAGGGATGGTTTCTAGAGTAGTATGTTGAGGACATGACTAGAGAACAGGCTGTTTTAGATTTAGTGTTATGTAATGAGAAAGGGCTAATTAATAATCTTGTTGTAAAAGAACCTTTAGGGATGAGTGACGATAATATGATAGAATTTTACATTATGTTTGAAAGTGAGGTAATTCAATCTGAAGCCAGGGTGTTAAATTTGAACAAAGGAAATTATGAAGGTATGAGGGGCAAATTGGCTGAGGTGGATTTGGAAAATACATTAAAAAGTATGACAATACATAGGCAATGGATAGTCTTTAAAGAAATTTTTTTTATTCATTCATGGGATGTGGGCGTCGCTGGCTAGGCCAGCATTTATTGCCCATCCCTAATTGCCCTAACTGAGTGGCTTGCTAGACCATTTCAGAGGGCATGTAAGAGTCAACCACAGTGCTGTGGGTCTGGAGTCACAGTAGGCCAGACCAGGTAAGGACAGCACATTCCCTTCGCTAAAGAAATATTACATTGTTTACAGCAACTATACATTCCTTCAAGGCACAAAAACACCAAAAGTAAAGAAGTTAAGGATTATATAAGAACAGGCTTATAAAGTTGCCAGAAATAGTAGTAAACCTGAGGACTCGGAGGATTTTAGAATACAGCAAAGGAGGATGAAGAAACTGATAAAGAAAAGGAGAATAGGATATGAATGTAAGCTAGCAAAAAATATAAAAACAGACTGTAAAAGCTTCTACAGGTATGGAACAAGGAAACGTTTGGCTAAGACAAATGTGGGTCCATTACAGGCAGTCAGAAGAATTTATAATGGGGAAGAGAGACATGGCAGAGAAGCTAAATGATTACTTTGTGTCTGTCTTCACTCAGGAAGATACAAGAAATCTCCCAGAATTAGAGATCCAAGGGATTAGGGGGAATCAGGAATTGAAGGAAATTAGTATTAGTAAGAAGGTTGTATTGGAGAAATTAGTGGGGCTGAAGGTTGATAAGTCCCCAGCCCTGATATTCCACATCCCAAAGTGTTAAAAGAGGTATCTATGCAGATAATGGATACATTAGTCATCATCTTCCAAAATTCTATCGATTCTGGAGCGGTTTCTGCAGCTTGGAAGGTCGCAAATGTCACCCCAGTATTTAAGAAGGGAGGGAGAGAGAAAACAGGGAATTACAGACCTGTTAGCCTTACATCAGTCATTGGGAAAATGCTAGAATCTATTCTAAAAGATGTTATAAATGGAAACTTTGATAATAATGATTTCATTGAGCATAGTCAACATGGATTTATGAATGGGAAATCATGTTTGACAAACCTGTTGGAGTTTTTTGAGGACGTTTGTAACAGAATTGATAAAGGGGAGTCAGTGGACGTGGTCTACTTGGATTTTCAGGCTTTTGATTAAGTCCCCCACAGAAGGTTGGTTAGCAAAATTAAAGCACATGGGATAGGAGGTAATATCCTGGCATAGATTAAGGATTGGTTAACAGGCAGAAAGCAGAGAGTAGAAATAAACGGGTCATTCTCACGTTGGCAAGCTGTGACGAGTGGGGTACTGCAGGGATCAGTGCTTGGTCCCCAGTTGTTCACAATATATTTCAATGATTTGGATGTGGGGACCAAATGTAATATTTCCAAGTTTGCGGATGACACAAAACAAGGTGGGAATGTGTGTTGTGAGAAAGATGCAAAGCTGCTTTAAGGGGGTTTGGACAGACTTAGTGAGTGGGCAAGAACGTGGCAGATGGAATATAATGTGGAAAAATGTGAGGTTATCCACTTTGGTAGGAGGATTAGATGTGCAGGGTATTTCTTTGGTAAGAGATTAGAAAGTGTAAATGTACAAAGGGACCTGGGTGTCCTTGTCAATAAGTCACTGAAAACTAACATGCAGGTGCAGCAAGCAATTAGGAAGGCTAATGGTATGTTAGCCTTTATTGCAAGAGGATTTGAGTACAAGAGTAGTGAAGTCTTGCGTCAATTGTATAGAACCTTGGTTAGACCGCATCTGGAGTACTGTGTGCAGTTTTGGTCCCCTTACCTTCGGAAGGATATTATTGCCATTGAGGGAGTGCAATGAAGGTTCACCAGACTTGTTCCCAGGATGGTGGGACTGTCCTATGAAGAGAGATTGGGGAAACTGGGCCTGTATTCTCTAGAGTTTCGAAGAAGGAGGGGTGATCTCATTGAAACCTACAAAATACTTAAAGGGATAGACAGGGTAGATGCAGGTAAGATGTTTCCCCTGGTTGGGGAGACTAGAACCAGGGGACACAATTTCTAAATAAGGGGGAAGCCACTTAGGACAGAGATGAGGAGAAGTTTCTTTACTCAGACTGTTGTGAATCTTTGGAATTCTCTACCCCAGAGGGCTGTGGAAGCTCAGTCACTAAGTATGTTTAAAGCAGAAATAAAAACAAGAAATGCTGGAACCTCTCAGCAGGTCTGGCAGCATCTGTGAAAAGAGAAGCAGAGTTAATGTTTCGGGTCAGTGGCCCTTCTTCGGAACTGACAAATGTTAGAAAAGTCACAGGTTATAAGCAAGTGAGGTGGGGGTGGGGCAAGAGACAAAGGAGAAGGTGTAGATTGGACAAGGCCACATAACTGACCAAAAGGTCATGGAGCAAAGGCAAACAATATGTTAATGGTGTGTTGAAAGACAAAGCATTAGTACAGATTAGGTGTTAACGGACTGAATATTGAACAGCAGCAATTGCAAACCTGAAAAAAAACAGTGGGTAAGCAAACTGAACAAACTAAGATGAAGTGAAATAAATGCAAAAAAAAGATTGTAAAAAATGAAAAAAAGAAAAAATAACTAAATATGAAAGTAAAATGGGGGGCTGTCATGCTCTGAAATTATTGAACTCAATGTTCAGTCCGGCAGGCTGTAGTGTGCCTAATCGGTAGACCCGAAACGTTAACTCTGCTTCTCTTTTCACAGATGCTGCCAGACCTGCTGAGTGGTTCCAGCATTTCTTGTTTTTATTTCAGATTTCCAGCATCCGCAGTATTTTGCTTTTATTTTAATGTTTAAAGCAGAGATTGACAGATTTCTAAATACAAATGACATAAGGGGATATGAGGATCATTTGGGGAAAAAAGGTATTGAAGTGGAAGATCAACCATGATCATATTAAATGGTGGGGCAGGCTCGATGAGCTAAATGGCCTACTCCTGCTGCTGTGTTCCTATGTTAGGCCGTTCATCGGCATATGCATAATTTGGGTCATGTCCTTTCTTATATCATTGAACTTTTCTTATTTTCCATCCTGCATGCTTATCTTTCACTCTTGATCATTATTCTTTTCCATTTTCACATTCAGCCTAAAGATGCTACAGTAGTTGTTCTCCAATTCACACATCAGTAATTTGTCCCATTACATTCTGAAGAAATAATAAAGCTTCTTTCTTGTTGGTCTAGAAATGTATTGATCTCTGAAGCAATTTTGGATTTTCTTTAACTTTCCCAGTTTGACCACACACATTTTTTTTATCTCAATGCATTTTACCCGATATTACTATCCTGTTCTTGCATTATCTTCTGACCAGTCCACAAATATCCCACTGTCTAATTTTGACCGTTTGATGGCCTATAATGCATATTGAGAATTCTATAATTTCCCTTCATCTTCCTTAACTCTATTTACATGGATTCTGTCCGAATATAACCCCAAGAATATCCTTGCATTCTACTGCTGGGATAGGATTCTTTTTTTAATACTGTCACCCCAGTGTCTTTTTTTTCCTGAAAAAATTCTTAAACTTGTAAAGAACTTTGGTTAGACTATACTTGGAGTACTGTGAACAGTTTTGATCTCCATATTATAAAAAGGATATAGAGGCACTGGAAAAGGTGCAAAAAAGATTTACTAGAATGATACCGAACTATCAAGAAAGACTGAACAGGCTGGGTCTTTTTTTCTCTAGAAAAGAGAAGACTGAGGGGTGACCTGATACAAGTCTTCAAAATTATGAACTGATTATATATAGGTTTGATAGGATAGACATCGAGAAGATATTTCCACCTGCGGGTGAGATTAGAACTAGGAGCCATAAGTATAAGATAGTCATGAATAAATCTGGTAGGAAAGTCAGGAGAAACTTCTTTCCCCAGAGAGTGGTTAGAATGTGGAACTCACTACCATATGGCATATTTGAGGCAAATAGCATTGATGCATTCAATGAGAAGTTAGATAACCATATGAGGCAGAAAGGAATAAAAGGACATGTTGATGAGGTTTGATGAAGAGGGGTGGGAGGAAACTCTTGTGAAGCATAACCGGAGTGAACCTGTTGGGGCTGAATGCCCTGTTTCTGAGCTGTAAATACTTTGTAATTAATACAAATGAAATCATCTCACATGGACCATTGCAGTCAGTAGCCTGCATTCCACATTGCTCGCTTCCCAAACATTGGACTGGATTTTGTGCTGGAGGCGGGGATCCTGTCACTGGGCCGAAAAGACAGCGGGAACCCCATCTCTGCCTTTACATGGCTCCCACCCCCACCCTGGAGCGATCCTCTGGTCTTTTTGAATCTGCCTCCAAGAGCTGCCAGCCAATCAGAAGGCTGGCTGCTTCGCAATATTGGCAGCGCCACTGGAAGCGGTGGCCACTGCTGGTACTGCAGAGATCTGGACACAGGCCCATTGGTGGAACTTTGGAACAGAGGCAGATGAGGCGCGATCGCCAGGGCCAATCTGGAAGGCCCCGGTGAGGGGGGATGTGGGGGGTAGTCGTGCAATCCAGGGGGAGGGGTGGTATGTGGGGTAAATCTGTTCCCAAATTGCCCACGAGGGAGGGACCCCCCCTCCCCAAACCCACAGAGAGGGCGTCTCATTTTACAAGGCGTCCTGCCTGCGTGGCAGAGGCCCTCCCCCTGCTGGTAAGATTAATAGGCCACTTAAGGGCCTCAATTGTCCTCTAGGCAGGAAGGCTGTCGTCTGCCTAACCTGCCTCTGGGCAGATTGCTGGGCGACAAGCCCTCTGTCCCACCACCCGTCGCGATACTCCGTGCCCCCACCCCCGCCTCAGGATGCCTCACAAAATCCAGGCCATTAAATGTTTTTCCCACTGTGCACATACTTGAAGGTAGCATCAATGCGAACAATGAACTGCTTCATGATAGCCATTTCCATAATATCTGTTGAATGAGAAACAGCAACAGGCAGGAGATGAGCTGGACATGAAAGGCGAAGCACTATGAATTGTCATTTAGATTCACACTTTACAATTTAAGATTGTACTGTTTGTTTCAAAGTTATGATTGCAGACAATGCAAGTGTATCATTATTTGCAGAAGTGATGGAATATAGATCGGCCAACCAAAATGCAGGCTTCTTTGTTGCAAAATCATAAAACACAAACTGCTGGTCACCTGAGAACATCAGGTGATTAATCAAAAATTAAAGAACTTACAACTCGACCAAATTCTGTCATTCAGAAGCTCCATGTTTGTTATCTCACTATTTTTTGGTACGGTTAGTAACATTGAACACGATTTTTGCTGCTGGGCAAAATAGCTACAAAATCACCAACTAGGCCATCAGCAAGGTTTATTGGCTGACCCAAAGAACACAGGATCAACAAATTCACTCAGGATCTCATGCTGATCCTGATCTCTCTGATAAATGTGTAAATGCTACATGCAAAGCATTCTTCTTGCTAGTTTCATGCTCATCTCAGAACCTAAAGTGATTTTTGTTACACAGGTGATCCTTTATGTAGTCTGTATGAATGAGTAGCAATTCTTGGAACAGTCCCTGGAAAATTTCAGAGGAACACAACTTGATTGCTACCTAATTCCAAGGCCGTTGGTTGCCATGACTGCCTGAAAGGGTAGTAGAGGAAGAAACCCTCATCATATTTAAAAAGTACTTGAATATGCACTTGAAGTGCCCTACAAACCTAAGGACCAAGAGCTAGAAAGTGGGATTAGGCTGGGTAGCTCCTTTTTGGCTGGCATAGACATGATGGGCCGAATAGTTCCTTCCGTGCTTTAAATTTCTATGATGGGTTATGGAGAGCTGAAGCTTTTAATTCAAGAAAAGCAAAATGTGGAGACTTTGATGCAACTTGATTGAAGTCTTCAAATTAACAAAAAGGTTAGATTCAGTTAGTGTTGATATACTATTCAAGCTAGATAGATTAGGGAGAATGGGATAATGTGAGTGTACATTACGTAAGCATAGAACTAATTTAGATGTCAGGAGGTGGTACTTTTCCCAGAAAGGTATCAACTTCTGGAACAAGTTTCTGGCACATGCAGTGAGTGCACATTCACTGCAAACATTCAAAAAAGAGCTGGACAAGCTCTTCAGTGTGGCTGACATAACTACAGTAGAAAGGTAGGTGGCTATTGGGGGACGTATTTCCCAGTAACCCAGTTTCCTGGATCCTGTGTGTCTTTGAGGGTTGGAGAAAAATTTCCTGGAGTTTTTTTCCGAAATGGCTTTGGTTTTTTTTGGCTGTTCGAGATATTGGGTGGCTGGTGGTTGGGGATGTACAAGGGTCATTGCAAGCAGAAGTTACACCATAATGGTATTGGACTGGCTCAATAGTCTTTTACTGCCCTTCATTTTAATTTGTATGTTCATAACTGCAGACAGCTTGAAGCATAGATACTGTTACAACTGAGGCAGGAGGAGTGCACTGTTTATTCTAGTCCCACTTTTCCACAGGACACAACATATTTTTAAATTTTTCCACTTACCGATACAGTCAATCATGTACTCTATTTTTCCCCAGAATAAACACACCAACCAGGTTTCTTTAGTAAACAACAAAATTATCCATTTATTATAAACTAAGTCTTAACCAATAATAAAGTAAAACATACACATAAATTGCAATATTAAAGCCCCTTATTTATCCTAGCCCTCATACACCCATACATACACACCCGTTAACTGGGAAAAAATAAAAAGGATTTTTGTTTACAGCTGTTACAAAGAAATAGAAGGAATTTTTAAAAACACTCAGGCTGAAAAGAAGGCATGGAAAAATGTCCTTTGTTTTGGTTAGGTGTCCAAAAGGCGTGTCAACGGCTGTCACTGGCATCTTCCTAGACCAGTGCTTTCAGGCGATGTTGAAGATCAATTTGGGTAGGCTTTCCGAGAGATGCAGCTACAGAGGATCCAAAAATAAGTCTTACTGCAGGAATGCAGCAACAAAGGTTTCAGTTCCACACATTTGACATGCAAGTTCTTTAAATGTGCAGGCTTTCTTCAAATACAGGAGGAAATAGGAAAGTGGCATGCTTGAAATGCAGGGTTTTTTTTCAAGAGAGAGATAATCTGTTTTTCTTCTGTTGCAGGCAGAAACACCAACTGTCCTTTTTAACAGTTCAAATTGAAACTAAAACTTTTCAGAAGCCAAGCCTCCTGACCACTGTAAATCTTGGCTTGTCACTCTTTTGTAAAAATCTACAGGTCAAAAAAAACCCCTGGGTTATTTGAAAACAGGTGCCTTCCAGTAACTGTTTACAGTTCAAACTCAGTCCAAACCTTCCAGTAACCTTGCTTTAAATAAAAACACCAAAGTTGCAGCATCTATGGAATCCCTTTTCAGTTTTAAAATATAAGTTTTCAAATTTTAACAAAATTAATGGAAACACTCGAAACAATGCTCTCCCTCAAGACTTTTGGCTGCCTTAGCTTTTTACTGACTTCAGAACCTCCTTTGTGCTCTGGTTAATGTTCTGTCACTGATTTTGCTTTTGGCTCTACTAGTCAGAGAATGTCACATAATAATCAGACTAATATGCTTCTTAGCTCCCTCCATAAAACCAGATGGTGCACAACTTAGGCCATGAGTTAAAGTTTAGCAGGTCCTGGTCAAGATCACTGAATTTAAATTTAAAATTCTAATCCTGTTTTTTCCCACAGCAAATCAAGCCCAGAGTTGTATGCATTTTGCATTTATGACATCAGCATGAAGATTGACTGGTGTGTGTGGCACAGAGTATGGATCACTTATGATGGCATAAATGCAGGGTTGAATTTCGGCGGCAAGTTTCAAAAATGGCAGGGCACACACGCGAGAATACTCCATGGAGCCGCGTGATATTTAGCGCGGCGGCTGATTTACATGGCTGGGGCAGACCCCCTCCCACTCCCACCTCACCCGATGACGGAGAGGAGGTGGGCGCTCCATCCCTAGCAACGGTGTCCGGCAACACTGCACAGGCGCCAACACCATTTTTAAAGGGCTTCAAGCCCTTCCAATGCATTTAAATTTTTAAAGGTATAGGAAGTGCAAATTAAAAATGAAAACCTTTATAAAAGTTTTAATACCCTCTCCCATCCCACCCAATGATGAAACAAATTATTACTTGCCCTCCCCACTTCCCCCCCAAAAAAACCTACCTTGCAGTCCCGACCTTCCCTCCCCAAAGTTTACAAACTTTGAACTTTACCCCTTCCCAGCACCCCCGAGACCAATCAAAAAGGTTTCACCCCACTCCCCAAAAAGTGCTTGAAAACGTACCTCCTCCCCCCTCCCCACCAGTGTCCCGCATCGGATCTCCGGTCGGAGATCCTCAGGCGCGGGTGTCCCGGCAACCAGCTGGAATATAGCAACGGGACGGCCGACGAGAGCAGGTAGGTAATTAATTAATATATTTAAATCCTGCTCCTGTCGCGGAGTGGCCGCCACGAGGCCTTGTTGCTGCCGGTAATATGGGGCAGGGCCTCCCCGGGGTCGTGGAGGACCTCTCCTGGAGGCATTTTCCGGGCCCCCACCACAATCCCCGACGTCGGGGGCCGGTAAAATTCAGCCCGCAATGTTTGTGCATTTCTGAACTTGATTCTTAGAGAGGGAAAAAAAATCTGACTTTTTATAAATTTCTGGTGGCAATGAGTACTTACCAATTTGCAACTCAAAATAATCAATGAATTTGTGGAGACATTTATTTTTTTTAAAACTTGAATGATCCTGACAGTTAAAAGTAATACCCATGCATGATTTCCAAATGTGATTAAATCATAGCACAGGAAGTAAATATGACAATAACTTCCATTTATATAGGGCTATTAACATTGTGAAACATCTCAAGGTGCTTAAGAGTATAATCAGACAAAAATTGATATTGAGCCAAAGAAAGAGATTTGTGATGGGATGAAGCAGGTGGGGTAATACAAAAGAGGCCAGAACTGAAGGAATGCAAAGTGCTTGGAGGAGGTTACAGAGATAGGGACAGGCGAGGCCATGGAGGAATTTCAAAACGAAGATGAGAATTGAGGCAGTGGTGGACCAGGAAACAATGTAACTCAGTGAGCACAGTGGTGAAACAGACTTTGTGCGGGTTAGGGTACGGACAATGAGTTTTGGATGAACTAAACTTTATGGAGGGTGGAAGATGGAACGCCAGCCAATAGATAGTTGGAGTAAGTGAGTCTGGTAACAAAAGCATGGGAGGTTTTCAGTAGCAGCCAGGTGGAGATGGACAATGGTACAAAGGTAAATCTTTGTGATGGGAGAAGATATGGTATTGTTTCATCAGTCTGGTTGAATAGGACACCGAGTTTGCAATCAGCCTGGTTCATTCAACCTGAAACAGTGACCAGAAAACAGGTGGAATTACTGGTGAGGGAGCTGCAGATAATAGGTTTGATCTTCACAATTTTAATTTGAGGAAATTGCATTTCATCCAAGAATGGATATCGGACAAACAATCTGATAAAGCAGAGGCAGTGGAGATGTCAAGAAAAAAATAGAATTAGAACTGGCTGTTGTCAACGTATATGCAGAACTTGACATCTTTGGATGATGATGCTGAGGTGAGAAATATGAGGAGTCCAATGATAGATCCCAGGGGGACTCTAGAGGTAACAGTACTGAACTGGGGAAGAGAAGCCATTCTCGGAGATTATATTGCTATGACTGGATAGATAAGAGTGGAACCAGTTGAGGACAGTCCTACCCATCTGGACAATGGAGGAGAAGCAGTCCACACTTGATGCAAAAATTTTAATTATGGAAATGTATGTTATAAAGGTACAGCTGTACCAGATTGCAAACTAACATATTGTTGTGACAGTTCTTAGGTCACCTGGAAATTAATCACACACTAATGCAGTGCATCTGACCAGATCATAAGAGCATGTGGTATTTATCAATCTCTGCAGAAATACCCTCCATATAAAAGTTTATTAATATTTAAATAAAGAAGGCTTTTATATTTTTTTCTCAGCACTTCCATGATTGTGTATTTATTCAAGATCAGTGCAATATAATTTGTCACAAATTGATAAAATGGTTACCATTGTACTTTGTTACATATGTGCACACTGATTCATGTGACTGAAAAATCAAATTTAATTTTTGTTGCATGCTATTTTTATGGATGTCCTAGGGATTGCATTTTGTGATTCTGTCCATTCTTTCCTGATCACCACAAACCTCTTGCTTTATGTTGTCCTCTTGAGATGAGGTTGCAGTGCTTTTTTGTAATTAAATTTTTTGTTTTACAGCTGGCTGTGTTTCGCAGTTTGTTTTTCACATCCGTTGGGGAAAAGCAAAAACATATGGTGGACAATTATCGACCACTGCAGCCTTTATTGAAGCGGACTGTGTATTCGACGATCCCATCTCTCCACAATGGTGTTTCCCAATAGAATGCATACACTTGAATCTGGAAAACTGTTCAAAGGAACATACCTAAAAGCCTTAGATAAATTTTAAGCGTGCTAAATTACTTTATGTCCAGGTGAACTGGAAAAAGAAATTCCTTAATTTTTTTTTAACTTTTTCATGCAGAAACTTCTAATAGTCTTTTAAAAAGCAGAGATGGTTCAATAGATATTTATATATGGGGTGCTTTTTTATCATTCAGTATAGTTAGAATTTATACAATTATTGGGGTATTCTTTATCATGCAGTATAGTTCAAATTTATACAATTATCAAGGTGCTTTTTATCATTCAACATGTTATCGTTCAACATAACAAACTGTTTATGTAAGGAACATGGAACTGCTCTCTGTTTGCTTACTTTTCATTGGAAGGTAGGAAACAATCTATTTTCTGTAATACTTAGGATTTATTACAATGATTACTGATTTTCAATCTAGGATACTTGATGGCAGTAGTCATATGTAAACTTTTATTATGGACATTACTGATTATTGTAAAAAGAGCGAAATGGAGCAAATTAGTTACAATAATTATTTCAGAGGGGTTGTACAGTGTTGGTGCTACAAACTACTATACAATAAGATAACAGCCTGAATAGTAACAACCTATCTGAATTGTTCTTGCCTGATCTTGTTTGCATTTATCCACAGGGTAATTGCCTGATCTCAGCAGTGCAATTATAGAGGGATGACTGCAGATCAATACAGCCTTTGGCACTCTTATGCAGCTTCTGGTCACCAGCTTAAAAGTTATATTGACCGTTCTGCAGGACTAGGAAAGTTGAAAGATGGGGGAGAAAACAACAAATGTACAATTTCAGCATCCCTAATAAAGTTCTGAGGTGTTTTTCTCACAGGGAGAATAATGGTCGAGTTTGAAGTGAAGCATAAGTGTGCTATTGAAGGTATTTCACGTCTTTATATGTGGTGTTAAAACTGGGGTGGGAGCAACACACTGTCAATTCAGTCTCCTAACAGTCAAATTAAACACTCTAGTAACTTCCGGAAAAAAACAGACCAAACCAGGTATCTTTATGCAACAACAAATTAACTACTTATTAAAACTAAATCTTAAGCACTATAAGGTAAACCTTATAACTTCTTATTTTAATCTAACTCCCATTCACACATGTATACTCAAAAATAACAGGCGTTAACCAGTTTCAAAAGTAGTGATTTTTTTAAAAAAGCTGTTTCTTAAGAATAAATAAGTAAGTCTTTGTGGGTTACGTTCCTGATGGAGGAGGTATTCTAATGTGGAAATAATCAAATGCTACTCAAAGCCTTCACTTGGATTTGATAAAGCAGACTGATTTTGATAGACATTCAAAATCTTCAGCTGCAGCAGCCATCAACAGTTCCTTCAGCAATACCAAATGGTCTCTTAAAAGGGATATTTCCTCTTGAAGCAATTAATTGGGCCTGTAGCTCCTTGTGGAATTTCTGCTGAGAGATGATGGACAGCTCTTTTCCGTACACTTTGCTGGAAAGTCTCTACAAACAAACTGGTTCAGACCAGTTTTTGCCAATTTTCTTTCTTTCTTTTGGGCCTCCTTATCTCGAGAGACAATGGATACGCGCCTGGAGGTGGTCAGTGGTTTGTGAAGCAGCGCCTGGAGTGGCTTTTCCGTACACTTTGCTGGAAAGTCTCTACAAACAAACTGGTTCAGACCAGTTTTTGCCAATT
This sequence comes from Heterodontus francisci, assembly GCF_036365525.1. Classification (NCBI taxonomy): domain Eukaryota; kingdom Metazoa; phylum Chordata; class Chondrichthyes; order Heterodontiformes; family Heterodontidae; genus Heterodontus; species Heterodontus francisci. Next base: position 38,461,141 of record NC_090387.1, read on the forward strand.
TTACACACAGTTAAGTGGAAACATGCCATGTGACAGCTGTCTTCTGATGTTGCCTAGGGTAACAAGTGCAGCTGTGGCACACTGTCCCCAGAAATCCAAAACTTCTCTCCCTGTCTTAAAGGTGCACTGTTTTTAAGAGTCTTAAAAGCACACACTGTTTTAATTTGAGGAGAAAAAATAATTACAAGTCCATGACAGGTGTCATGCAGGAGAATCTTTGTAATGCAACAGTAAATACAGCCTTTTGCTCACTGACAGAACACTTTACATAGCAACATATGAATTGCTAGGCAAATAAAAAAAAACAATGTCTATCCAACTCACCATCTACCAGTCTGGTACACAAATAATACAATGATATTGGAGTTGTTGATTAAGTCTCATAATCAATCTCTATCAATTAATCTATAACAGTTTGTTAACAGGCCCCCACCTGCCAAGAATGAGGCACATTAATTTTGTCATGAACATTGATATTAAACTGTTACTGGAGTAAAGAAAGGACTTGTTAAACATATCAGCCGTGGCTGGAAAATATCTTTGCATATTAACAGATGGTGATTGGAAGGACAAATGACCATTCCCTGACACATTCAACCCACAATGGACCTTGATCACCAGGTATTGTGTGTAAGAGGAGCACTCCAGAGACTGCTAAGGTGATACAATCCAAGACATGGTCAGATCAGTTAGTCACACGACTATCCTGCTTTGCAACCTGGGTTTTTCTGAATTGTCTGTTTGCTCCTGGACTGAGAAGATCTCTCCTGTCTGCACCCATCTCTTTCTCACAAGCCTCTGAAGACATATGAACCCCAAGAGAGAAAGGTCTCCCACAGCGAACAAGGTTTAAGAAGAATACTGGGCCCCAACGAAAAGCAAGATCTACCTACAATCAAGGACTCTACAGTGAGCTCGAAGAACCGTAACAAAAACTCTTCAGATATTGCCTCAAACTTCTCCACTTTATTTTTCTTCAGCTCTTTTCTGTCTCTATTTGCATGTGTGTATCGTTATGCATGCCAGCTTGGGCACATCATGTATCCGTAGGCGTTAACTGAATTAGAGCTTTAAGTTTAATAAATTTCAACTTTCCTTCTTTAAACCTAAGGAAGCCTGAAATAAAAACAAGAAATGCTGGAAATACACAGCAGGTCTGGCAGCATATGTGGAAAGAGAAGCAGAGTTAACGTTTCGGGTCAGTGACCCTTCTTCGGAACTGACAAATATTAGAAATGTCAAAGGTTATAAGCAAGTGAGGCGGGGGTGGGGCAAGAGATAACAAAGGAGAAGGTGCAGATTGGACAAGGCCACATAGCTGACCTGGAGCAAAGGCAAACAATATGTTAATGGTGTGTTGAAAGACAAAGCATTAGTACAGATAGGGTGTTAACAGACTGAAGATTGAACAGCAGCAAGTACAAACATGAAAAAAAAGAAAGCCTGTTTGTGCTGGTTTCTTTACCTTATAATAGGAAAGCAGTGAACAAGGATTCACCAAGGGGGAGCTAAAAACAGTGTGTTTAAAACTAAACCTTGTTATAGTAAGATCAGGTGAAGGCTGAGAGGGACCCCTAGACACCTTTCTCACCTGGTCGTAACACAGTCCCAGAATGATACCAAGGAAACCCCCAATGATTGAGAGCTTTCAGAACCACAGGTCCAAAGTCACCATTTTCCACCTAAGCATGTCAGGTTTAAAATTGTTCGTATATTGTTATCCCCAAATGTTATTTTCTCAAATAATTTTTTTCTAATTTGCTTTTGAAAGAATCAATAGTTCCTGCTTCCACCATCTCCCTAGGGAGTCTGTTGCATAGGTTAGCCTTGCATCACAGAGCAGTCATTGTTGTGTTAATTCAAGAAGAGAATTAAAGACAACCAATGAAATGCACTTAGACCATGACAAAATGAACATCCAATACACCGCTTCATGAAATAGGAAGATTATAATAGATTTTCCCACATGTTTGATTACAACTACGCCAATGCACAGGGCAAGTCATCCAGCTAATTCTCATAGATCTCCTAATGGAATTGGTGTAGGCAGAGGAACATAATTTGAAATAAAACAGAAAATGCTGGAAATTAACAGTAAGAACATGTATATTCACAGTTCTGGTTAAACCCATTCATCGGAACAGTGAATCCAAACCAGAATCTGAAACGTTTACTCTTCAGGAGCTGATCAACCTGCTGCATTTTTCCAGTACTTCTGTTGTTCACGAAAGCTTTTTCCACTTTTCAAGAGAGGAGGGAGAGAGAAAACGGAACTACAGGCCAGTTAGCCTAACATCAGTAGTTGAGATGATGCTGGAGACTATTATTAAAGAAGTCTTAGCATTGCACTTGGAAAAGCATAGTTAGGCCACCGCTGGAGTACTGTGTTCAGTTCTGTTCGCCACACTGTAGGAACATTGTGATTGCACTGGAGAGGGTGCAGAGGAGATTCACCAGGACGTTGCCTGAGCTGGAGCATTTAGCTTTGAAGAGAGACTAGATAGGCTAGGGTTGTTTTCCTTAGAGCAGAGAAGGCTGAGAGGGGACCTGATTGAGGTATACAAAATTATGAGGGTCATAGATAGGAAGAAACTTTTTTCCCTTACTAGAGGTGTCAATAACCAGGGTGCATTGATTTAGGGTAAGGGGCAGGAGTTTTAGAGGGGATTGAGGAAAAATATTTTCACCCAAAGGGTGGTTGGAACCTGGAACACACTGCCTGAAGGGGTAGTAGAGGCAGGAACCCTCATGATATCTAAGAAGTATTTAGATGAGCACTTGAAATGCCACAGCATACAAGGCTACGGGCCAAGTGCTGGAAACTGGGATTAGAATAGATAGGCTTGATGGCCAGCATGGACACGGTGGGCCAAAGCGCCTGTTTCTGTGCTGTATGATTCTATGTCTCTATTAGAACAAGCTGACATGGCTTTACTAAAGGGAGATCCTGTTTGACAAATTTATTTGAGTTTTTTGAGGATGTAACTAGTGGGGTGGATAAAGGGGTACCAGTAGATGTAATATACCTAAATTTCCAAAAGGCATTCGATAAAGTGCTAGAATACTGGGGTACAGTCTCGGTATAAGGGGCCGATCATTCTGGACTGAGATGAGGAGAAATTATGACACCCAAAGGGTTGTGAATCTTTGGAATTCTCTACCCCAGAGAGTTGTGGATGCTTCATCTTTGAGTACATTTCATAGAATAAGGCACAGAAAGAGGCCACTGCGACACATCAGGGAGGGGGAGAGTTACCTGGACACTGTGTTTCAAGAGACAGTCACACCCCTTAGATTTATTACATCAAATTTGGACCGTGGTCAGGGACAGGAGGGTGTGACTGCGAGTGAGGCAGGTATGGGGATCCAGAATTTAGCTTTGGAGGAGCCTCAGCCAGTGCCCTTATCCAATAGGTACAAAGTTCTTGCTCCCAGTGTGGACGAGGACACAGGTTGCAGGGAGGATGAGCGAACTGACCACAGCACCGTGGTTCAGAGTGCCATTCAAGTGGGAAGAGGAAAGAGAAATGTAGTAGTAATAGGGGATATCATAGTTAGGGGAATAGATACTGTTCTCTGCAGCAAAGACAGGGAGTTCCGAAGGCTGTGTTGCCTACCTGGTGCCAAGGTTAAGGACATCTCTTCTGGGCTGGAGAGGAACTTGGAGTGGGAGGGGAAGGATCCAGTTGTCGTGATCCACGTTGGTTCCAATGATATAGGTAGGATGAGGAAAGAGGTTCTGCTGAGGGACTATGAGCAGCTCGGGGCTAAATTAAAAGCAGAACCACAAAAATAATAATCTCCAGATTACTACCTGAGCCATCTACAAATTGGCGTAGGGTAAATAAAATTAGAGAGGTAAACACGTGGCTCAAAGATTGGTGTGGGAGAAATGGGTTCCGATTCATGGGGCACTGGCACCAGTACTGGGGAAGTCGAGAGCTGTTCCATTGGGACGGGCTCCATTTGAACCATGCTGGGACCAGTGTCCTGGCGAATCGTGTAACTAGGGTTGTAAATAGGACTTTAAACAAATTAGTTGAGGGGAGGGTTCAATTGAAGGGAAGTTTTAAAAAATCCAAAAGAAACGAGAGAGCAGAGGTGCAGGGTAGTGAAGAGGCGAACGGTAATCAAAGTGTGACAGGAAGGGGCAGAAAATGTAAGCAGAAGAGTGCATCAGAAATTAGAACCAGGATGAGTAATAATGGTAAAAAGTCAAAGCTTAAGGCTCTTTATCTGAATGCATGCAGCATTTGTAACAAGATAGATGAGTTGATGACACAAATAGAAATGAATATGACTTAATAGCTATTACAGAGGCGTGGTTGCAGGGTGACCAAGATTGGGAACTCAATATTCAAGGTCATTCGACGTTCCGGAAAAATAGGCAAAAATGAAAAGGAGGTGGGGTAGCTTTGTTAATAAAGGAAGGTATCAGTGCGGTGATGAGTAGTGATATAGGTGCAATAGATCGTGATGTGGAATCAGTTTGGGTGGAAATAAGGAATAGCAAGAGGAAGAAGTCACAGGTGGGAGTCGTGTATAGGCCCCCGAAGAGGTGCCTCACTGCAGGACAAAGTATAAATCGGGAAATAACAGAGGTGTGTGTAAGAAGGGTGCTAAAATTGTCATGGGTGATTTTAATCTGCATAATGACTGGACAAATCAGATTGGCAGAGGTAACATGGAAGATGAATTTGTAGAGTGCATCAGGGATTGTTACTTAGAGCAATGCGTTGCAGAACCTACCAGGGAGCAGGCTATTTTAGATCTAGTAATGTGTAATGAGGTAGGATTAATAAGTGATATCGTAGTTAAGGATCCTCTATGGGGTAGAATTTCAAATTCAGTTTGAGGGCAAGCAACTCAGGTTTCAAACCAGTGTCCTCAAACAAGGGCAATTACAGAGGTATGAAGAAAGAGTTGTCTAAAGCAGGCTGGGAAGATAGACTAAGGGGAAGGTCAGTGAACCAGTAGTGGCAAACGTTTCAGCAGATATTTCATAACATTCAGTAAAAATTTATCCCGGTCAAAAAGAAGGACTCGATGAGAAGGATGAACCACCCGTGGTTAACAAAGATGGTCAAGGAGAGTATACAATCAAAAACAAAGGCATACAAAGTGGCAAAAACTAGTGGTTGGCCAGAGGATTGGGAATTTTTTAGGAACCAGCAGCAGATGACTAAAAAGCTAGGAGAAAATTGATTATGAAAGTATATTGGCAAGAAATATAAAAACAAACAGCAACAGCTTCTACGGATATGTAAAAAGAAAGAGAAAGCTAAAGTGAACATGGGACCCTTGGAGGATGCAACTGGAGAATTGATAATGGGAAACGGGGAAATGGCAGATAATTTAAACCAATATTTTGCATCAGTCTTCACGGTGGAGGACACTATAAACATCCCACAGATATCAGATCAGCAAGGAGCTAATGGGAGGAAAGATCTTTTTACAGTCTTGATCACGTGGGACAAAGTATTTGACAAACTGATGGGACTAAAGGCAGACAAGTCGCTCGGATCTGATGGCCTGCATCCAAGGGTTTTAAAGGAATTGACTGCAGAGATAGTGAAGACATTGGTCGAAATATTCCAGAACTCACTGGATTTCGGGAGGGTCCCAGCAGATTGGAAAACTGCTAATGTGATGCCCCGTTCAAGAAAGGAGGGAGACAAAAAGCAGGAAACTATAGGCCAGTCAGCCTAACATCGGTCGTTGGAAAAATGCTAGAGTCCATTATTAAGGAAGAAATAGCAGGACATTTAGAAAAGCTTAACGCAGTCAGACAGAGTCAACATGGTTTTGTGAAAGGGAAGTCATGTTTGACAAATTTGCTAGAGTTCTTTGAGGATATAACAAGCAGAGTTGATAAAGGGGTACTGGTAGATGCAGGGTATTTAAATTTCTAGAAGGCATTCGATAAGGTGCCACATAAAAGATTATTGCACAAGATAGAAGCTCATGGTATTGGGGGTAATGTATAAGCATGGATTGAGGATTGATTAACTCACAGAAGACAAAGAGTCGGGATTAATGGGTCTTTTTCAGGTTAGAAAGACGTAACTAGTGGAATGCCACAAGGATCAGTCCTCGGGCCTCAATTATTTACTATCTATATTAATGACGGAGGAGGGGACAGAGTGAAATATATCCAAATTTGCTGGCAATACAAAAATAGGTGGGAGGGCACATTGTGATGAGGACATAAGGAACCTGCAAGGGGATATAGATAGGTTCAGTGAGTAGGCAAAAACTTGGCAGAGTGAGTTTAATGTAGGAAAGTGTGACGTCATGCACTTTGGTAGGAAAAATCAAAAGGCAGACTATCATTTAAATGGACAGAGACTTCAAAAAAGTGCAGCACAGCGGGATCTGGGTTTTCTTGTGCATGAAACACAAAAAGTTAGCATGCAGGTGCAGCAAGTAATTAAGAAGGCAAATGGAATTCTGGCCTTTATTGCTAGGGGGCTGGAGTTTAAAAATAGGGAAGTATTGTTACAACTGTACTGGGTGTTGCTAAGGCTGCACCTGGAGTACTGTGTACAGTTTTGGTCCCCGTATTTAAGAAAGGATATACTGGCATTGGAGGCAGTTCAAAAGAGATTCACTAGGCTGATTCCTGGGATGAAGGGGTTGACTTATCAAGATCGGCTAAAAAGGTTAGGCCTTTATTCATTAGAGTTTAGAAGAATGAGGGGTGATCTTATTGAAACATACAAGATTCTGAGGGGGTTTGACAGGGTAGATGTGGAGAAGATGTTTGCACTAGTGGGCGAATCTCGAACACGGGGACATAGTTACAGAATAAGGAGACACTCATTTAAAACTGAGATGCGAAGGAATTTCTTCTCAGAGGGTAGTGAATGTGTGGAAATCTCTACTCTAGAGAATTGTGGAGGCTAGATCACTGAAAGTATTTAAAGAGGTGGTAGATTTTTGAAATACAAGGGAGTTGAGGGCTATGAGGAGCTGGCACGAAAGGAGAGTTGAGTTCTGGGGCAGATCAGCCATGATCTTATTGAATGGCGGGGCAGGCTTGAAAGACAAATGGCCTACTCCTACTCCTATTTCTTATGTTCTTATGGGCCATCATGTCTGTGCCGGCCAAAATACAATCCACCCATTCTAATCCTACCTTCCAGCATTAGGTCCGTAGCCTGCAGCTTACGGCACTTTAGGTGCATATCCAGATTTATTTTGAATGAGTTGAGGGTTTCTGCCTTAACTACCCTTTCAGGCAGCGAGTTCCAGACTCCCACCACCCTCTGGGTGAAAAACATTTTCCTCAACTCCCCTCTACTTTTTTGACCAATCAGTTGAAATCTATGCCCCCTCGTCACTGACGTCTCTGCTAAGGTAATTAGGCTCTTCACCTCCACTCTATCCAGGCCCCTCAAAATTTTGTGCATTTCAATCAGATCTCCCCTCAGCCTCCTCTGTCCCAAGAAGAACAACCCCAGCCTATCCAATCTTTCCTCATAGCTACATTTTTCCAGTCCTGGCAACATCCTCATAAATCTCCTCTGTACCCTCTCCAGTGCAATTACATCCGTTCTGTAATGAGGTGACCAGAACTGCACACAGTACTCAAGTTGTGGCTTAACCAATGAGTTATACAGTTGCAGCATAACCTCCCTGCCCTTATATGCTATACCTCGACAAATAAAGGAAAGGATTCTATATGCCTTCTTGACCACCTTATCAGCCTGTCCTGCTACCTTCAGAGATCTGTGGACATTCACTCCAAGGTCCCTCAGTTCCTCTACACTTCTCAGTATTTTCCCACTAATTGTGTATTCCTTTGCCAAATGCATCACCTCACACTTCTCCAGGTTCAAATTAATTTGCCACTTTTCTGCCCATCTGAGCAGACTATCAATATCTTCCTGAACCGACAGCTATCCTCCTCGCTATCTACCACACAACCAATTTTTGTGTCGTCCGCAAACTTCTTGATCATGCCCCTACATTTACGTCCAAATTGTTAACATGTACCACAAAAAGCAGGGGACCCAGTACTGAGCCCTGTGGAACACCACTGGAAATAGCCCTCCAATCGCAAAAACACCCATCAACAATTACCCTTTGTTTTCTGCCACTAAGCCAATTTTGTATCCACCTTGTTCCATTTCCCTGGATCCCATGGGATTTTATTTTTTTAACCAGTCTGCCATGTGGGACCTTGTCAAAAGCCTTGCTAAAATCCATGTAGACCACATCAACTGCACTACCGTCATCTATCTTCCTTGTGACTTATTCAAAGAATTTGATCAAGCTGGTCAGAGAAGATCTTCCCTTAACAAATCCATGCTGAATATTCTTGATTAACCTGTGCCTTTCTAAGTGACAGTTTATCCTGTGTCTCAGAATAGATTCTAATAATTTGCTCACTACTGAGGTTAGACTGACTGGCCTGTAATTATTTAGTCTATCCCTCGCTTCCTTTTTAAACAGAGGTATAATGTTAGCAGTTCTTCAATCCTTTTGCACCACTGTATCCAGTGAGGACTGTAAAATGATGGTCAGACCTCCCACTATTTCCTCTCTTGCTTCTTTTAACAGCCTGGTGTGCATTTCATCTGGCCCTGATAATTTATCAACTTTCAAGGATGCTAATCCCATTAATACTTCCTCTCCCTATGTTTATCACATCCAATACTTCACACCCCAAAATGAGGGCTTGGTTGGGATAGATAGATTTTTGGTCTCATAGGGAATCAAGGGATATGGGGAGTGGGCAGGAAAGCGTCATAGACAGGAGTTTTAGAGAAGTGGTTACACCCAAAGTGCAGGCAGCTAGATGGGTGACCGCTAGAAGGGGCAGGCAGTCAGTGCAGGAATCCCCTGTGGCTATCCCCCTCTCTAACAAGTATACCGTTTTGGATACTGTTGGGGGGATGGACTATCAGGGGAAAACAGCAGCAGCCAGAGCAGTGGCACCATGGCTGGCACTGTTGTTCAGCAGGGAGGGACAAAGCGCAGAAGAGCTATAGTTATAGGGGACTCTATAGTCAGGGACACAGATAGGCACTTCTGTGGACGTGAAAGAGACTCCAGGATGGTATGTTGCCTCCCTGGTGCCAGGGTCAAGGATGTCTCTGAACGGACAGAGGGCATTCTGAAGGGGGAGGGTGAACAGCCAGAGGTTGTGGTACACATCGGTACCAATGACATAGGCAGGAAGAGTGATGAGGTCCTGCAGGGGGGGGGGGGGTTTAGGGAGTTAGGTAGTAAATTAAAAAGACAGGACCTCTAGGGTTGTAATCTCTGGATTACTCCCTGTGCCATGTGCCAGTGAGGCTAGAAATAGGAAGATAGTGCAGCTAAACACGTGGCTGAGCAGCTGGTGTAGAAGGGAGGGTTTCAGATATCTGGACCATTGGGCTCTCTTCAGTGACAGATGGGACCTGTACAAGAAGGACGGGTTGCATCTAAACTGGAAGGGCACTAATATCCTGGCTGCAAGGTTTGCTAGCGTCACTCGGGAGGGTTCAAACTAGTGTGGCAGGGGGTTGGGAACCAGAGCAGTAGGACAGCTAGTGAAATAAATGAGGAGGACATAGTAAATAAGGCCAGTAGGACTAAGAGGAAGAGCAGGCAGGGAGATGTTGCTGAGCACAGCGGGACTGGTGGTCTGAAGTGCATTTGTTTCAATGCGAGAAGTATAACAGGTAAGGCAGATGAACTTAGAGCTTGGATTAGTACTTGGAAATATGATGTTGTTGCTATTACAGAGACTTGGTTGAGGGAAGGGCAGGATTGGCAGCTAAATGTTCCAGGCTTTAGAAGCTTCAGGCGGGATAGAGGGGGATGTAAAAGGGGTGGGGGAGTTGCATTACTGGTTGAGGAGAATATCACAGCTGTACTGCGGGAGGACACCTCAGAGAGGTCATGCAGCGAGGCAATATGGGTGGAGCTCAGGAATAGGAAGGGTGCAGTCACGATGTTGGGGGTTTACGACAGGCCTCCCAACAGCCAGCAGGAGGTAGAGGAGCAGATATGTAGACAGATTTTGGAAAGATGTAAAGGTAACAGGGTTGTAGTGGTGGGTGATTTTAACTTCCCCAATATTGACTGGGACTCACTTAGTGCTAGGGGCTTGGATGGGGCAGAATTTGTGAGGAGCATCCAGGAGGGCTTCTTGAAACAATATGTAGATAGTCCAACTAGGGATGGGGCCATTCTGGACCTGGTATTGGGGAATGAGCCCGGCCAGGTGGTCGAAGTTTCATTGGGGGAGCATTTCGGGAGCAGTGACCATAATTCCATAAGTTTTAAGATACTTGTGGATAAGGATAAGAGTAGTCCTCGGGTGAAGGTGCTAAATTGGGGGAAGGCTAATTATAACAATATTAGGCATGAACTGAAGAATTTAGATTGGGGGCAGCTGTTTGAGGGTAAATCAACATCTGACATGTGGGAGTCTTTCAAACGTCAGCTGATTAGAATCCAGGACCAGCATGTTCCTGTGAGGAAGAAAGACAAGTTTGGCAAGTTTCAGGAAGCTTGGATAACACGGGATATTGTGAGCCTAGTCAAAAAGAAAAAGGAAGCATTTGTAAGGGCTGGAAGGCTAGGAACAGATGAAGCACTTGAGGAATATAAAGACAGTAGGAAGGAACTTAAGCAAGGAGTTAGGAGGGCTAAAAGGGGTCATGAAAAGTCATTGTCAAACAGGATTAAGGAAAATCCCAAGGCTTTTTATACATATATAAAGAGCAAGAGGGTAACCAGGGAAAGGGTTGGCCCACTCAAGGATAGAGATGGGAATATATGCGTGGAGCCAGAGGAAATGGGTGAGGTGCTAAATGAGTACTTTGCATCAGTATTCACCAAGGAGAAGGACTTGGTGGATGATAAGCCTAGGGAAAGGAGTGTAGATAGTCTCAGTCATCTCATTATCAAAAAGGAGGAGGTGTTGGGTGTCTTGCAAAGCATTAAGGTAGATAAGACCCCAGGGCCTGATGGGATCTACCCCAGAATACTAAGGGAGGCAAGGGAAGAAATTGCTGGGGCCTTGACAGAAATCTTAGCATCCTCATTGGCTACAGGTGAGGTCCCAGAGGACTGGAGAATAGCCAATGTTGTTCCTTTGTTTAAGAAGGGTGGTAAGAATAATGCAGGAAATTATAGGCCGGTGAGCCTTACGTCAGTGGTCAGGAAGCTATTAGAGAGGATTCTTCGGGACATGATTTACTCCCATTTGGAAACAAACGAACTTATTAGCGAGAGACAGCATGGTTTTGTGAAGGGGAGGTCGTGTCTTACTAATTTGATTGAGTTTTTTGAGGAAGTGACGAAGATGATTGATGAGGGAAGGGCGGTGGATGTTGTCTATATGGACTTTAGTAAAGCCTTTGACAAGGTCCCGCATGGCAGACTGGTGCAAAAGGTGAAGTCACACGGGATCAGAGGTGAGCTGGCAAGATGGATACAGAACTGGCTCAGTCACAGAAGACAGAGGGTAACAGTGGATGGGTGTTTTTCTGAATGGAGGGATGTGACTACTGGTGTTCCGCAGGGATCAGTGCTGGGACCTTTGCTGTTTGTAGTATATATAAATGATTTGAAGGAAAATGTAGCTGGTCTGATTAGTAAGTTTGCAGATGACACAAAAGTTGGTGGAGTTGCGGATAATGATGAGGATTGTCAAAGGATACAGCAGGATATAGATCGGTTGGAGACTTGGGCAGAGAAATAGCAGATGGAGTTTAATCCGGACAAATGTAAGGTAATGCATTTTGGAAGGTCTAATGCAGGTGGGAGGTATACAGTAAATGGCAGAACCCTTAGGAGTATTGACAGGCAGAGAGATCTGGGCGTACAGGTCCACAGGTCACTGAAAGTGGCAACGCAGGTGGATAAGGTAGTCAAGAAGGCATACGGCATGCTTGCCTTCATCGGTCAGGGCATAGAGTATAAAAATTGGCAAGTCATGTTGTAGCTGTACAGAACCTTAGTTAGGCCACACTTAGAATATTGCGTGCAATTCTGGTCGCCACACTACCAGAAGGACGTGGAGGCTTTGGAGAGGGTACAGAGGAGGTTTACCAGGATGTTGCCTGTTCTGGAGGGCATTAGCTATGAGGAGAGGTTGGAAAAACCCGGATTATTTTCACTGGAACGATGGAGGTAGAGGGGCGACATGATAGAGGTTTACAAAGTTATGAGTGGCATGGACAGAGTGGATAGTCAGAAGCTTTTTCCCAGGGTGGAAGAGTCAGTTACTAGGGGACATAGGTTTAAGGTGCGAGGGGCAAAGTTTAGAGGGGATGTGCGAGGCAAGTTTTTTACACAGAGGGTGGTGAGTGCCTGGAACTTGCTGCCAGGGGAGGTGGTGGAAGTAGATACGATAGCGACGTTTAAGAGACATCTTGACAAATATATGAATAGGAAGGGAATAGAGGGATATGGGCCCCGGAAGTGCAGAAGGTGTTAGTTTCAGCAGGCATCAAGATCGGCGCAGGCTTGGAGGGCCGAATGGCCTGTTCCTGTGCTGTACTGTTCTTTGTTCTTTGAAAGTGGAATTGAAGCCCAAGATCAGCCACGATCGTATTGAATGGCGGAACAGGCTCGATGGGCCATATGGTCTACTTCTGCTCCTATTTCTTGTGTTCTTGTGTTACGTCAGATTTCGGGCACTTAACAGTTTTTCTTTTCATGCACACTAATTGGGTGTGCTTGAAAAAGTGATGCAGTGACCAATAATAACAGAAATATTCAAAACCTTTTCTAAAATTTTGAGTCAGGGTTAATTAATCAATATTTTAAAATTATTTTAGATAACAGCCCAAGTTTCAACCAGCTCCATCAAACTGGTAGTTTGATATCCTATGGTATTAATTAAACAGAATTTTATTAACCAACATGTCAAAGGCCTGATGTTACAACAGTGAGGGATGCTCACAGGGAGCAATGATCAGGATTTTGTAGAGTCAAGTTGTCTCAATTTTCATCAATACAAATTAAATGAACGTTGGGTGCTATGGGGGCCACAATTTCCTGACTACTACTGCCTGCGAGCATCTTTCCAAATTAGGAGCATCCCATTAGGGAGCCAACCTTCCGAATCAGACCTTAAACATAGTAAGAGTGTGGAAACTTGCTTTACAAATATGTATGTATATTTTAAAAATCAATGTTTTGGTTTTTTGATGATTGAGCGACAAATAAAGACACAGATTAAAGTCTAGCTTCTCTGGAAAAAGTATATATATAAAACAAAATCTGTTATAAAAGTATTTTTTCTTTTTGGGTGGCACAGTGATTAGCACCGCAGCCTCACAGTTCCAGCGACTCGGGTTTGGTTCTGGGTACTGCCTGTGTGGAGTTTGCAAGTTCTCCCTGTGACCTCGTGGGTTTCCACCGGGTGCTCTGGGGGCCACAGCCAAAGACTTGCAGGTTGATAGGTAAATTGGCCATTGTAAATTGCCCCCAGTGAAGGTAGGTGGTAGGAGAATTGTGGGGATGTGGTAGGGAATATGGGATTAATGTAGGAATAGTATAAACGGGTAGTTGTTGGTCGGCACAGACTCGGTGGGCCGAAGGGCCAGTTTCAGTGCTGTATCTCTCTATTGGGCGGCACAGTGACGCAGTGGCTAGCACCACAGCCTCACAGCTCCAGCGACCCGGGTTCAGTTCTGGGTCCTGCCTGTGCGGAGTTTACAAGTTCTCTCTGTGACCGCATGGGTTTCCTCCGGGTGCTCCGGTTTCCTCCCACATGCCAAAGACTTGCGGGTTGATAGGTAAATTGGCCATTGTAAGAATTGCCCCTTGTGTCGGTAGGTGGTCGGAGAATCGAGGGAAGGTGAGGATATGAGAGGGGAAAAAATGGGATTAATGTAGGATTAGTATAAATGGGTGGTTGATGGTCGGCGCAGACTCGTTGGGCCGAAGGGCCTGTTTCGGTGCTGTATCTCTCTATGACTCTATAACTCTATGACAACAGGCTCTTCACATGGCTTGTATAAATATCAACAACAACTTGTATTTATATGGCACCTTTAATGTAATAAAACGTCCCAAGGTGCTTCACAGGGGCATGATAAAACAAAATATGACATGAAGGAGATTTTAGGGTAGATGACCAAAAGCTTGGTCAAAGAGATAAGTTTTAAGTAGTGTCTTAAAGGAACAGAGTGAAGTAGAGAGACAGGTGGGAATTCTGGGCTTCAAGACCAGGTAACTGAAAGCATAGCCACCAATGGTGGAGCAATTAAAATAGGGGATACCCAAGAGACTAGAATTAGAGGAACACAGATATCTCAAAGGGTGGTTAGGCTGGAGGAGATTACAGAGATACTAAGGGGAAGGCCATGTAGGATTTGCAAACAAAGTTGAGAATTTTAAAATCAAGGCATTGCTAAACTGGGAGCCAGTATAGGTCAGCAAGCACAGTGATAATGGATGAACAGGATTTTGTTAAAGACACAGGCACCAGATTTTTGAATGGAGGGTAGAATGTGGGAGGCCAACCAGGACTGCATTAGATCAGTCAAGTCTAGAGTTAACAAAGGCATGGATGAAGTTTCAGCAGCAGATGAGATCAGGCAGGGGTGGAATCAGGCAATGGCACAGAGGTGGAAATTGGCGATCTTGGTGATAATGTGGATATGTGGTCAAGTACTTATTTCTAGATTAAATCCCTGAGAGGAAAAGGCTCCACTTCACAGAAAAAACTGCCATGCACAACTAAAGAGATTAGGGATAGCCTAAAACAAAAAGAAAGGGCTTACAAAAAATGCAAAACGCAGCACATACCTGGCCGAATGGGGTCAATACAAAGACCAGCAAAGGGTCACAAAGTAGCTTATAAGAGCTACTAAAAGGGATTATGAAAGGAAACTTGCAAGGGACATCAAAATCAATGATAAATTTTATAGTTACATAAAGGGAAAGCGGGTGGTCAAGAGCAATGTAGGCCCACTAAAAGCTGAAACTGGAGATATTGTCATTGATAATGGGGAACTGGCAGACATGTTGAACAATTACTCTGCCTCAGTAATTAGTTGAAAAGGAGGATAACTTGCCGGAAGTCCCGAAAAAATTAATAGCCGATAGGGGACAGGGACTTAATACAATTAACGTAAGTAAAATATCAGTAACAAGGAAATTAATGGAACTGAAGAGTGAGAAATCCCCAGGACCTGAGGGTTTCCATCCGAGGGTGTTAAAGGAAGTAGGGGAGCACATTGTAGATGCCCTAACTATAGTCTTTCAGAGTTCCCTAGATTCAGGAGTGGTCCCTCTGGATTGGAAAATTGCATATGTCACTCCACTTTTTAAGAAGGGTGAAAGGGGGAACCAAAGAAATTACAGACCAGTTAGCCTGACATTTGTGGTGGGCTAGTTGCTGGAGTCTATAATCAAAGATAGGGTGACTGAATACCTGGAAAAATTTCAGTTAATCAGGGACAGGCAGCATGGATTCATGACGGGAAGGTCATGCCTGACAAATCTCATTGAATTTTTTGAAGAGGTGACTAAGGTAGTGGACAGGGGAATGTCTATGGATGTTATTTATATGGACTTCTAGCAGGCATTTGATAAAGTCCCACATAAGAGACTGTTAACTAAGGGAGAAACCCATGGAGTTGAGGGAAAATTATTGACATGGTTAGGGAGTTGGTTGAGTGGTAGGCGATAGAGAGTGGGGATAATGGGTAAGTACTCCGATTGGCAGAATGTGACTAGTGGTGTCCCACAGGGATCTGTATTGGGGCCTCAATTATTCACATTATTCATTTAACGACCTGGATGATGGCATAGTAAGTCGTATATCCAACATTGCTGATAATACAAAGTTAGGCGGCATTGTAGACAGTCTAGATGATAGCATAAAATTGCAAAGAGATATTGACAGAATAGGTGAGTGGGCAAAACTGTGGCAGATGGATATCAATGCGGGCAAGTGTGAGATTTTCCATTTTGGACCAAAAAAGGATAGAGCAGGATACTTTCTAAATGGGAAGAGGTTAAGTACAGTGGATGTCCAAAGAGACTTGGGGGTTCAGGTGCATAGATCTTTAAAATGCCATGAGCAAGTGCAGAAAATAATCAAAAAGGCTAATGGAATGCTAGCCTTTATATCTAGAGGATTGGAGTATAAAGACACAGAGGTTATGCTGCAGCTGTACAAAACCCTGGTTAGACCCCACATGGAGTACTGTGAGCAGTTCTGGGCACCACACCTTAGAAAGGATATATTTGCCTTGGATGGAGTGCAACGTAGGTTTACAAGAATGATACCTGGACTACAGGGGTTACACAAATTAGGCCTGTTTTCGCTAGAATTTAGAAGGCTAAGGGGTGATCTGATCGAAGTCTTCAAGATATTAACAGGAAAAGACAGGCTAGATAAAGATAAACCATTTCCACTGGTTGGAGATTCTAAAACTGGGGTGCATAGTCTAAAAATTAGGACCAGACCGTTCAGAAGAGATGTTAGGAAGCACTTCTTCACGCAAAGGGTGGTAGTGGTTTGGAACTCTCTCCTACAAACAGCAGTTGAAGCTAGAACAGTTGTTAATTTTAAATCTGAGATAGATAGACTTTTGTTAAGCAAAGATATTAAGGGATATGGACCAAAGGCAGGTATATGGAATTAGGCCGCGGATCAGCCATGATCTCATTGAATGGCAGGACAGGCTCGAGGGGCTGAATGGCCTACTCCTGTTCCTATCTTTCTTTTCTTTCTTTTTTCTTTTGGGCCTCCTTATCTCGAGAGACAATGGATACGTGCCTGGAGGTGGTCAGTGGTTTGTGAAGCAGCGCCTGGAGTGGCTATAAAGGCCAATTCTGGAGTGACAGGCTCTTCCACAGGTGCTGCAGAGAAACTTGTTTGTCGGGGCTGTTGCACAGTTGGCTCTCCCCTTGCGCCTCTGTCTTTTTTCCTGCCAACTACTAAGTCTCTTCGACTCGCCACAATTTAGCCCTGTCTTTATGGCTGCCCGCTCTGGCGAATGCTGGCAACTGACTCCCACGACTTGTGATCAATGTCACACGATTTCATGTCGCGTTTGCAGACGTCTTTATAGCGGAGACATGGACGGCCGGTGGGTCTGATACCAGTGGCGAGCTCGCTGTACAATGTGTCTTTGGGGATCCTGCCATCTTCCATGCGGCTCACATGGCCAAGCCATCTCAAGCGCCGCTGACTCAGTAGTGTGTATAAGCTGGGGGTGTTGGCCGCTTCAAGGACTTCTGTGTTGGAGATATAGTCCTGCCACCTGATGCCAAGTATTCTCCGAAGGCAGCGAAGATGGAATGAATTGAGACGTCGCTCTTGGCTGGCATACGTTGTCCAGGCCTCGCTGCCGTAGAGCAAGGTACTGAGGACACAGGCCTGATACACTCGGACTTTTGTGTTCCGTGTCAGTGCGCCATTTTCCCACACTCTCTTGGCCAGTCTGGACATAGCAGTGGAAGCCTTACCCATGCGCTTGTTGATTTCTGCATCTAGAGGCAGGTTACTGGTGATAGTTGAGCCTAGGTAGGTGAACTCTTGAACCACTTCCAGAGCGTGGTCGCCAATATTGATGGATGGAGCATTTCTGACGTCCTGCCCCATGATGTTCGTTTTCTTGAGGCTGATGGTTAGGCCAAATTCATTGCAGGCAGACGCAAACCTGTCGATGAGACTCTGCAGGCACTCTTCAGTGTGAGATGTTAAAGCAGCATCGTCAGCAAAGAGGAGTTCTCTGATGAGGACTTTCCGTACTTTGGACTTCGCTCTTAGACGGGCAAGGTTGAACAACCTGCCCCCTGATCTTGTGTGGAGGAAAATTCCTTCTTCAGAGGATTTGAACGCATGTGAAAGCAGCAGGGAGAAGAAAATCCCAAAAAGTGTGGGTGCGAGAACACAGCCCTGTTTCACACCACTCAGGATAGGAAAGGGCTCTGATGAGGAGCCACCATGTTGAATTGTGCCTTTCATATTGTCCTGGAATGAGGTGATGATACTTAGTAGCTTTGGTGGACATCCGATCTTTTCTAGTAGTCTGAAGAGACCACGTCTGCTGACGAGGTCAAAGGCTTTGGTGAGATCAATGAAAGCAATGTAGAGGGGCATCTGTTGTTCATGGCATTTCTCCTGTATCTGACGAAGGTGCCAAGCCTGCTATACTCTCAGCACTACATGAACTGCTATGCCTGTGCTGGGACGAGGGAGCAGTACCCCAGGACATGCGCGATGCCAACATCATCACCCTCTATAAAAACAAAGGTGACTGCGGTGACTGCAACAACTACCGTGGAATCTCCCTGCTCAGCATAGTGGGGAAAGTCTTTACTCGAGTCGCTCTGAACAGGCTCCAGAAGCTGGCCGAGCGCGTCTACCCTGAGGCACAGTGTGGCTTTCGTGCAAAGAGATCGACCATTGACATGCTGTTCTCCCTTCGTCAGATACAGGAGAAATGCCGTGAACAACAGATGCCCCTCTACTATCTTTCTATGTTCCTATAAATATGATACCCTGGTTGCAAACTGTTTGGTTCAGCCTCAGACAGTTGCCAGGGAGAGAGATCGAGTTAAAAACAGAAAGCATTGGAAATACTCAGCAGTTCAGGCAGCATCTGTGGAGAGAGAAGCAGAGTTAACATTTTAGGTCTGTGACCTTTCATCAGAACTGGCAAAGGTTAGAAAAGAATCAGCTTTTAAGCAAGAGGGGGTGGGGGGGTTGGTGGGGAAGAGAACAAAAGAGAAGGTGTGTGCTCGGGCAGAGGGCAGGAGATATTATATAACAAAGCTGTCAAGGGACAAAGGCAAAGAGTGTGTTAATGCTTGTGATGAAAGACAAAGATCAAACCACCCACACCCTCTCTCCACTTGCTTAAAACCTAATTCTTTTCTAACCGTTGGCAGTTCTGATGAAAGGTCACAGACTTGAAACGTTAACTCTGCTTCACTCTCCACAGATGCTGCATGATCTGCTGAGTATTTCCAGCACTTTCTGTTTTTATTTCAGATTTCCAGTATTTGCATTATTTTGCTTTTATTTTAGAGAGATGGAGTTTGTGGCAGGGACCGAATTCAATGGTTTTGGTCTACCCAATATTTAATTGAAGGCAAGTCCAGTCCCACCCAGTTGAATGACAGTGGAGAGGCGTTGGAGGATGGTGTTGTCAACCACGTCAAAGGCTGCAGACAGGTCAAGGAGAGATAGTTCACCTTTGTCGCAGTCACAAAGGATGTAATTTGTGACTTGATTAGAGCTGTTTTGGTACTGTGGTGGGGCAGAAACCTGACCGGAGGGATTCAAACATGGAGTTCTGGCCACGAATTTGGGAGGTGACAGCATGTTCAAGGATTTTGGAGAGGAAAAGGAGGTTGGAGAAGGGGCAGTATCACTTCACTTGGTATGATAGTTACTGAGCCATACAGACCAGGTAAGGCAACAGTATCCAAACCTTTTGTCTTAGTGGGCCACAGTGGTGGACTCAATCGGGGTATATAGAGTTTAAATCAACATTCTCATTAACCTGCATATATCTCCTGCTTCTGATACAAGATCTTGGTATTCTGATTTATCATCTATCCACCAATAAGGTAACTTACTTTGGCAGCACTTTCCAAACTTACAGACCTACAAAATTCAAACATTGAATAAGAAATAGAACTGAGGTGCCTTGGTTTCAAGGCAGGATGGTCAGTGTTTGGGAGGAAGAGGAGAGGCGTGGGATTTTGAAGGGGTGGGTGTGGGGTGCTAGCATATGGCCTATGTCCTGAAGCTTATCTCTAAAATAAGATATTGTCGCATGTTGATGCAGTAGAAGCATCTCTCAATGTGCGTCATTGCCTTCTGGAGAGGAGGGGGAGTAAATTAAGAGTGAACTCTTTATGTTTTGCTTCCATCATTGATGTCTTGTTTTTTGACAGTAACCTTTTATATTAGTCTCTGTCATCAATAAAGTGATACCTCCAGCAGCAAGTACCCACCCATCTGTTACAAAGCTGAATCTTGAGTTTTTATGAGCTTGGGAATTAGAACAGCAAGATTGTTGTAGCATTTAGAAATGCATCTTGTCTCTATGGTTAGAAAAACTGGCACAGATTTAGATCAAGTGTTGCAGTTATGAAACAAAGTTCTATGAAATGGTAAAGGAAGATTTAGTTACTATTTAGAAATGCAGTACAATCACACTCAATGATGCTATGATTGTACCCAAAAACTGAAACGCATTGGCTACCTCACTATTTCTACGATCTGGAGCAAGAGGAGGAGAATCAGAAGGGGTAAATGCCAGAAAGATAAGATTGCACCTTAGTAACTGTATTTGGATATGTCCTTATGCTGACATTCATGTTTATGGGGCCAGGGCTACTAAGCTTTGGCCAAGGGATGCTCTATTGCAGCAGGAGCAGACGTGGCCATGTTCTCCATAGTGGCCCACAGTTCAGTCATGCAGCACTGCTTAGATGCAAATTGTGCACTCCTCCAAGGGGCACCTCCAAAACTTACAGGTTGTGTGGCACAGTCTCAAATGACTCCCAGAGGGCTAATGTTGAGTTCACAGAATCACAGTGCAGAAGGAGGCCATTCAGCCCATCATGTCCACTCCAGCTCTCTGAAAGAGCAACTCCCTCAGTTCCATTCTCCTACCTTCTCCCAATAACCCTGCACATTCTTCCTTTTCAAATCACTGTCTAATTCCCTTTTGAATGCTTCAATTGAACCTGCCTCCACCACGTTCTCAGGCAGCACATTCCAGACCTTAACCACTTGCTGCTTGAAAATGTTTTTCCTCATGTCACTTTTGCTTCTCTTACCAAATACTTTCGATCTGTGCCCTCTTGTTCTCGATCCTTTCACAAGTGGAACAGTTTCTCTCCATCTACTGTGTCCAGACCCCTCATGATTTTGAATACCTCTATCAAATCACCTCTCAGCCTTCTACCAAAGAACTTTTGTAGGCAAGGCCTCTGAGGACTGAATACCTGGGGACATCAACTAAAGGAGCCTGTGTGTGAGGGGATGTGACTGGGTAAATAAGAAGATAAGCAATAAAAAGTCTATGAATATTAAAGGACGTTAAGCCCTTAGTAAAAATTACAATTTTTAAAGGTGTATCAGTATTAATTTTTATTAAATAAAAACTTATGTGATGGAGGCCCTTCCCCAATCCCTCCAATGGTCATTTCATTTCCGGAGATAACCAAAGCATGCCTTTTCCCCGACCCGAACTTTACCCGCCAACCTTCAAGCTTTTGCCCTTCCCACCATTCACACAACAAAAATCAGTGTTTTCCCTGCTCCCCCATCCCTCCCCTCCCCTCTCTCCCTGAAAATATTATTCCTTCCCCCTCCCCACCGGGCTTTTGCCTTGGAACTTCGTACAGAGTTCCGAAGGTGCACAAAGGATGAATGGCAGCCATAAAATCGGTGTGGGACAGCCGCCGCCAGCAGCTAAGTGAATTTGCATCTAATTTAGTCTAATTTGAATATGTATATGAAGGTCCCGCCGTCAAGCAGCGTGGGGGGGTGGGGCCGCACCAAAGTCCCCCTGCCACCGGTAATATGCAGAGGGCCCTTTTCGACGTCGCAGGTCGAGGTGGGCTTCTCCCCTCAGGACTTTACGGGCTCCCCTGCCGCAATCAACGGCATCGAGGGGTGCGTAAAATTCAGCCAGCATTTATTTCCCATCCCTAATTGCTCTTGAGAAGGTGGTGGTGAGCTGCCTTCTTGAACCACTGCAGTCCATGGGGTGTAGGTACACTGCACAGTGCTGTTAGGAAGGGAGTTCCAGGATTTTGACCCAGCGACAGTGAAGGAACGGCGATATAATTCCAAGTCAGGATGGTGTGTGGCTCGGAGGGGAACTTGCAGGTGGTGATGTTCCCATACATCTGCTGCCCTTGTCCTTCTAGAACAAAGAACAAAAGAACAAAGAACAGTACAGCACAGGAACAGGCCATTCGGTCCTCCAAGCCTGCGCTGATCTTGATGCCTGATGCCTGATGATCTTGATGCCTGCCTAAACTAAAACCTTCTGCACTTCAAAGAACAAAGAGCAAAGGTGGTAGAGGTTGCGAGTTTGGAAGGTGCTGTCAAATGAGCCTTGGTGAGATGCTGCAGTGCATCTTGTAGATGGTACACACTGCTGCCACTGTGCATCGGTGGCGGAGGGAGTGAATGTAGAAGGTTCTGAATGGAGTGTCAATCAAATGGGTTGCTTTGTTCTGGATGGTGTTGAGCTTCTTGAGTGTTGTTGGAGCTGCACTCATCCAGGCAAGTGGAGAGTATTCCATTACACTCCTTGTAGCTGGTGGACAGGCATTGGGGAGATAGGTGGTGAGTTACTCGCCGTAGAATTCCAAGCCTCTGACCTGCTCTTGTAGCCACAGCATTTATATGGTTGTTCCAGTTCAGTTTCTGGTCAATGGGTAACCCCCAGGATGTTGGAGGTGGGGTACTCAGCAATGGTAATGACGTTGAACGTCAGCGAAGATGGTTAGATTCTCTGTTGCTGGAGATTGTCATTGCCTGGCAATTGTGTGGCGCAAATATTACTTGCCACTTATCAGCCCAAGCCTGGATGTTGTCCAGGTCTTGCTGCATATGGACATGGGCTTCAGTATCTAAGGAGTAGCAAATTGTGCTGAACATTGTGCAATCATCAGTGAACATCCCCACTTCTGACCTTATGATTGAAGGAGGGTCATTGATGAAACAGCTGATGATAGTTGGGCCTAGGACACTACCCTTATGTTCTTATGCAAAAAAAAAGCCTTAAGCCCCCATGTACAAAACTATATTTGTTTATTTGGATTACCTTTTAAGAAGGTCTTAACCCATTCTTAATGAGCACTTTTTGGGCTACCTTTCAAAAACATTGTTTTTAGCATGGAAACACAAATATAATTAGTACTAAAAATAGGTGGAGTGCAATGTTACCAATTTTTACGCTATTGCTCCACTGTTTATTCTCTCGATAAACTTTACAGAGGAAAGAATGTGGTTCTTAATTGCTTATGATCTCAAAATCTTGGCAACAGCATTTAGAGTCATAGGCTGGAATTTTATCCACCCCCCCCACCGAAGAGCGGGCTAGTGGTGGTGGTGGGAGGCATAAAATGGAGTTGGAGGCTCGGAGGGCCCTTTCCAACTCGCTCCTGCCTCTGCTGCCATTTTACGCAGGGTGGGGGCGGCAGGAAATGGCCCGCCCGCTCCAGGCCAACCAAGGCCCTTAAGTGGCCAGTTAACAGCCACTTAAGGGCCTCCGTCCGCTGCCACAGGGATTTTACTGTTGGCAGGCAGGTGGCCCAGGCCCAAGAAAAGCCACCTGACACCCTGTGCCTGACGAAGTGCCGCCCCCGATGCCCCAACCACCCCCAACGCCCGACATGCCTTTCGCTCCCCCCCACAATCAATCCCCCATTACCTCGCCGAGGCCCAACTGATCACCCAGGCGAGGCCCCAAAAACCTACGTTTTCCCTGTGCCGCCCTTCCTCTTCTTCTTGAAGCTGGGTTGCAGTCCCAGCAGTGGCCACCATCCCCGGTGGCGCTGCTGGGACTAAGCGCTGCTGGCCCTCTGATTGGCTGGCAGCTCTATTAGGCAGGACTTCCTGCCTCAATGAGGTGGAAGTCCCGCCTAAGACCTTTTAAGGGCCTGGGGACTGTAAAATCCAGACTGGATCCCCAGGTCCAGCTGGGGTGGGATCGCCACTGACTTTTTTGTTGGTGGAAGGCTCCTGTCCAGCAAGGGAAAAATTCCGGCCATAGTGTCATTTATGGCACAGAAGGAGGCCATTTGGCCCATCGAGTCCAGCTGGCTCTCCACGGAGTTATCCAATCAGTCCCACTTCCTAGTCAATCTCCGTAGCCCCGCAAGTTTATTTTCTACAAGTAGCCATCCAATTTCCTTTTGAGGCCATTGATTGTCTCCGCTTCCACTACCCTTGTGAGCAGTGCGTTCCAGGTCATTACCACCCACTGCGAAAAAAAGGTCTTCTTCACATTTTCTCCTGCATCTCTTGCTCAAAACTTCCAATCTGTGTCCCCTAGACCTCATACCATTAGTTGATGGGAACAATCTTTCTTTGTCTAACTTAGCTAAGCCTGTCATAATCTTATACACCTCTATTAATCTCCCCTCAATCTCATTTGTCCTAAGGAGAACAACCCCAGATTTTAACCTTGCAACTAAACCCTCCCCCCCCATCCCCGGAACTATTCTGCTAAATCTGCTCTGCACCCTCTCAAAGACTCTCTCATCCTTCTGAAAGTGTGGTGATCAGAACTGGATGCAATACTCCAGTTGGAGCTTAACCAGAGCTTTATAAAGGTTCAGAATAACGTCCCTGCTTTTGTACTCAATGCCTCTATTTATGAAGCCCAAGATCCCATATGCTTTACTAACAACTCTTTCAATATATCCTTCAAAGATGTATGCACATGCACCCCCAGGTCCCTGTGTTCCTGCGCACTCTTTAGAACTGTGCCATGAAGTATATATTGCCTCTCCCTATTTCTTCTGCCAAAATGCAATACCACACATTTGTCAATATTAAATTCCATCTGCCATCTCTCTTCCTATTCTGCGAACCTATCTAGGTCCTGTTGCATTTCATCCTCACTGTTTGCCACACCTCCAAGTTTGGTGTGTTTGGCAAAGTTTGAGATTTTACTCTGTATTCCAAGATCCAATTTATTTATATATAGCCAAAAAAAGCAGTGGTCCCAGAACTGATGCTTGGGGAATACCACTGTCTTCCATCCGCCACTCTGAAGAGCAACATGTACTACAACTTGCCGTTGTCTGTCCTTAAGCCAATGTTTGATCCAATTTTTCACTGATCCTCCTATTCCATGAGCCTCAATTTTGTTAACAAGCATTTTTCTGATGACTGCTTTTTACACTGATTCTCATCGGGTTAAGGTTTCGCAGCTGCAGTAGCACCCTACCAGTGAACCTAAACAACCATTCTTCATGTGTGTGCATTGACAGTGATAGCATAGGCTATTCATCAAAATTGATCATTACAACAGAGCGCAATCTTGATTTCATCCAAACTGCACTTGCCATTGCAACAGGTCATTAGACAGCTGCCGGACCCTTGCTGATTTTTGCCCTGTCTAACTCAGGCATTAAAGCCTCAACTGCTGCTCCGACTTAATTTATTCAGTACAGACTGGAAGTTAAACCTGTGAAAAGCTGGTGTCTATAACTTGGTACTCTGGTTACTAAGTGCCATTAGAATCCCAGGATTTTAGAGACATTTTTTTACAGTTAAAATTTTACATTTGTTTTTTCTATTTCAACTCCTCCAACTTGTTCCTCCCTGTTCTGAAGGTTTCAAAAAAAGAAAAAGACTTGCATTTATACAGCGCCTTTCATGACCACAGGATGTCCCAAAGTACTTTACAGCTAATAAAGTACATTACAGGTGTAGTCACTGTTGTAATGTGGGAAACAAACTACAAATGACTCAAACTACAATACAGTTCCCCGGGTGCTGGATGTCCTGCAGTACCCTGTCAAAGTCATTATTATTTATGTGTAAGCCTTAGCGGGGCTGTTTGCTCGTGCATGGAATCACAGCTGTAGCCTAATACTGGTTTCAACTGATGTTTACAAACCTGCACTTTCCAATGTGCAGCACTGGATGGCAGTTTTCCACTTTCCTTCCTCTAGTGCAGTGGCACAGAAGCCAATTGTGCATCTGCTACTACATTCTAAATGTGATTAGCTAAGCCTGCTACAGTTTATTATTTGTGCCCCTTTAACAATAAGGACATTTGTTAACTCTTTCACCAGTTTGTCTCTATGTAATAGTATACTAATAGAGGTAACTTTTATTTAACTGAAGTGTTGTATACTCCACAAATCCAATCCATATTTAAGCAACAGATGAATAAACCAAGTTCTGACCTTTGTTGTAGACATGAATGGATATGTTCAATAGCTCACTATACAGTATCAAACTCTGGATAGTGTAAATGTTATATATAATTCAGTTCTTTAAAATGTCCTTCACCGGTATCACAATGTAGGTTAAAAATTTATTTTACCAAATGTGTTGTACTTCGATCTCCTGTTAGTGTACAAATGTTGCAAACAATCAGTTACATGCATAAGATGTGACCACTATATTGCTTCTTTACAAAATAGTCACGCAGGTAGTGTGTTGAAGTTTCAAGAAACATAGCACTTTACTGGCAGACATGCTTAATCTCAGCTCCAATACAATTTGGAGGTGCCAAATGGGCACTGGGCAACATCAAAAAAGGAAAAACTGGGAAGAATCAATCATTACTAAGCCACTTGTCTGTACTTTTAAATTTCTGGAGCTCAGGAGTGGCACAGATAGAGGTTTGGGACCAGATTCTCTCTCTAACCTACAGGAGGCTCAGGAGGGAAGCCATAAAGGGGAGAACAGAGGGAAAATTAGTGGAGGGAAGGTGGGCGCTTCAGCAATGTAATAACTGTAGCAAGCACAACATGGAAATTGTATATTATAACAGTTACTACACTTCAATAATACTGCATATGCTGTAAAGTACTTTGGGATATCCTGAGGTTCTGAAAGGTGCCATATAAAGGCAAGTTTTTTTCTTTCTTTCGCAATTCCTTCTTACTTTTACAGTCCTTTGTTTTGTCACATTGTTTTAATGCCCACAGATAATTTCCTATTTCCTCAGAGGAAATTCTCAGAGGACTAAAAATATAAGAGTTGATGCACCATTTACCCTACAACAGTGTCTATATTTCAGAAGTGTTGAATTGGTTATAAAGCACTTTGGTCGAGCCTGAAATTGGGAAAGGCACTAATATTAATGCAAGTTTCTTTTTCTTTCTTAATATATAGTAACTGTAAACTGTTGTTATTTTGTGAAAATTCAGTTATAATGTTGTGTTTAAACCTTTCTGTTATGAATAATGTTATACTTTAAGGGACTTGACTGATAGTTATGTCCTTTGTGAGCTATACATTGCTACATCAAAATATGTCCATAATTTTTTTTTGTGCCGAATGTTCTGTTACAGAAATTATGTTGCACATCCATTGTTCGTCTCACCTCCTCCTGATGTACTAGATATTTAATACAGGTTAACTGAGAATTGTCAGGGGACGAATTGGTGCATATGTATTGGTTTTGTACTTAATGCATGTACAACTTGAAATGAATGCAGTTAGTATGCACATGTATATAGATTCCTATCTAATTGTTTATTATATCAAATTTTGCTGAATATAATATAGTTATCCATTGAAATCTATCAAAATTGTTATTTACAGCGAGTCTTCCAAACTAAATTGTATCAATGGCAGCTATTCTGTGTATTGTGCTGATTAGGATTCCCTACAGAATGGCGCCATAATCTTTGTAATGCAGTATATACATGGAATAAAGAACAGGTGCCTTCTTACAGAGAAAAGGGTGAAACCTGAGGTTGAGTGCAGGCCATTCTCACACACGTTAAAGCCAATTAAGCAGTGCCACTTGGAGAGCGAATGCCTGATAGTTTGTCACGATCGCACATTACATCTCTCAGTCAATATTGCAATATTATGCCCCCCTCTCCAATTTTCAGTCCTTATCTTTAATCCCCCAAGTGAGATGTTTTAATAGAGGGTGCTGGCAGCATATCAATATCTCCCAAATGTGATGTTTTAATGCAGGTTGCTGGCAGCATATCAATATCGCACCCAATTGGCCAATTTCCATGAATGAGTTTGGACAATCAGTGTCAGGAGGCTAATTACGATCCTGTAGATAGTACATACTGAAAACATGGTACGCCAGTTGTGACGGGATGAACGTTTATGCTGATAGATGGGGTGCTTATCAAGCAGGATGCCTTGTTCTGGATGGTGTTGAGTTCCTTGAGTGTTGTTGCAGCATGTGGAGTGTTCCATCACACTACAGATCTGCCTTGGAGGTGGTAGAGAGAGTTTTTGAAGTCAGGAGGTGAGTCACTCGCTGCAGAATATCCAACCTCTGACCTAATAGCTATGGCACTTATGTGGCTGGTCCAGTTGAGTTCCTGGTTAACAGTGACCCAAAGGATATTGAGGGTGGGGGATTTGGTGAATGTCAGTGGGAGATGGCTCTCTCATGTTGGAGATGGCTATTGCCTGGCATTTGTGTGGCGTAAATATTACTGTATTACTGCTGCTTTCCACCCCATTGCAGATCTTCCAATTTTGTTCTTTTCTCCCCCCTCCCCTTTTTCCCTGCCTCTGTACCTTAAAAACTGTTACATTTCTAACTTGCTTCAGTTCTGATGAAGGATCATCAACTTGAAATGTTAACTCTGTTTCTTTCTCCACATATGTTGCCCAATCGGCTCAGTATTTCTAGAATCTTTTGGTTTTTTTTGCATTAATTTACTTTTATGTTATGAATTCTGGAGTCCATCTGTGATCCTGAACTTGTAATATTGAGAGTTCTGAACTGGTCCCTTTCTGGGCCTCCAAGGTTGAATGTCATGTCAGGTCCATAAATTACCTCATCAACAGGGTCCTCTAACACATTGGCCCGGACTTTGCAGTTGGCGGCAAAGCAAGAACGCTTACCGCTGATGTTGAAGAAACAAAAATCTAATGATCTCTGTGGTGGGAATTTCCCCTTTCCCCGCAGCAGTGTAAATCTGGGAAATCAAAGGGATGTCTTGGTGTGCAGCAGCATGCTGTCAACAAGCAGGTAAGCAGCTGATAACATTGAAGTATTCACACAAAGCAAACCAGGAATTTAAAAGCACTTAAAATCCTTCACTTTTGTTTTTAATTTTCAGATAGCGAAATAAATGTATGACAGTGCTAAGATAGAAGCGAAAATAAAAGTGAATAGAATTGTAGAAAAATAATTGATGTTTTTAAAACTATATGGAAATTGTAATTATTGTTGAGAAATTTGGCATTTCACAGATATTAAATTAGCTTTTCAGGGCTAGTAAAGGTGTTTCTCAGTAATTATTAAGTTAGTATGCTATTAAAACCGAGTTACATCTCATTCAACAGGGTGCAACTTTTTCCACATTTTTTTATGAGACTAACAGTAAGTGAGATAGCAGTCTGTGGGAACCTCTACAGCGCAAACTATGGAGGAGTGTAGACTCACTGAAAACAACTTCTGGATTTCCATGTAATTCAGCATATCTCCAAACTCCTAAAGTTGCTGTCAGTTTCAGGGGTGCAATGACAGTTTCACCCTCATTCTTCTTTGGCCTCCTTATCTCGAGAGACAATGGATACGCGCCTGGAGGTGGTCAATGGTTTGTGAAGCAGCGCCTGGAGTGGCTATAAAGGCCAATTCTAGAGTGACAGGCTCTTCCACAGGTGCTGCAGAGAGATTTGTTTGTCAGGGCTGTTGCACAGTTGGCTCTCCCCTTGCGCCTCTGTCTTTTTTCCTGCCAACTACTAAGTCTCTTCGACTCGCCACATTTTAGCCCCGTCTTTATGGCTGCCCACCAGCTCTGGCGAACGCTGGCAACTGACTCCCACGACTTGTGATCAATGTCACAGGATTTCATGTCGCGTTTGCAGACGTCTTTAAAGCGGAGACACGGACGGCCGGTGGGTCTGATACCAGTGGCGAGCTCGCTGTACAATGTGTCTTTGGGGATCCTGCCATCTTCCATGCGGCTCACATGGCCAAGCCATCTCAAGCGCCGCTGACTCAGTAGTGTGTACAAGCTGGGAATGTTGGCCGCCTCGAGGACTTCTGTGTTGGAGATACGGTCCTACCACCTGATGCCAAGTATTCTCCGGAGGCAGCGAAGATGGAATGAATTGAGACATCGCTCTTGGCTGACATACTTTGTCCAGGCCTCGCTGCCATAGAGCAAGGTACTGAGGACACAGGCCTGATACACTCGGACTTTTGTGTTCATTCACCCTCATTACTACAGTAAAATTCAGGCCATTACTTGCTGGTTGATAGGTAAATTGGCCATTGTAAATTGCCCATAGTGTAGGTCGGTGGTAGGAGAATGGTGGGGATGTGGTAGGGAATATGGGATTAATGTAGGATTAGTATAAATGGGTGGTTGTTGGTCGACACAGACTCGGTGGGCCGAAGGGCCTGTTTCAGTGCTGTATTTCTCTATGACTCTATTAATTACCAGCCCTAAATGGCGACAGCAGAAAGGATTTGTAATAACATCATAAATATAGCAATTTTGCAGAGAATTGGATCTCTTAGTGTATCTCTTTTAATCTGCAAATTACTGTGCTTTTTACAAATTATTAATGACAAGCGCTGGTTATGTGTCATTCTAAAGATGCAATTTCCCAATGTTTTCCGGCTCTGTATATATGGGCTGGATTTTGTGGAGGAGGCGGGGCTCACGGCACAGGGCTGAAAAGGCGGGGTTGAACCCTGCTTCGGTCTTTTTGTGCCCCCCGCTCACCCCAGAGTGATTCTCCAGTGTTTTGAAGCCTGTGTCCTGCCCCGGGATCCAAGTCTCTTTAAAGATGGGGATCCCACCTCTAAGAGCTGCTAGCCATTCAGTATTGCTCAGCAGTATTGGCAGTGCCACTGCTAGCGGTGGCCACTGCTGGTTCTGCAGAAGCCTTTGACCCAGGCCCAGTGCTGGAACCCTAGATGTCAGGCAGGTGAGGTGGGGTCGCTGGGGCCAATCTGGAAGCCCTTGGCGAAGATGGGCATGAAGTCCAGTGGGAGGGGAGGCCATGGAGTTGTAGGTTTTCCGGGCCAGGGCCCTCCATGGGCCACAGATTGCCCACGGAGGAATAACCCCCCTGTCTGAAGTACACAAGGCGTGCGCCTCATTTTATAAGGCACCCTCCCCGCATGGTGGAGACATGTCCTTGCCGCTGTTTAGATCCCAACAGTGGCGAGAAGAGGTCCTTAACTCCTAGAAAAATCGCTTGGCGACATGCCCTCCATGCCCCATTGCGATTCTATGGCCCCCTGGCTCCAACTCCAGCCTCAGAGGGGGCCCATAAAATCCAGTCCTACATTTATATATATATATATATATATATATTTGTGGCTCAAAATCAAATGTTGTAACTTTTATGCATACAATTGCACTTTTTTTGCATTTTCTTCAGAGCTAGTAAGTTTTAAAAAAAAGCTAAATTAATTGACATTGAAATATTGTTTGTTCTCAGTGTTTTTCTGATGGCTGAGACAGGTTGAGGAAAACTTGGCTTTGGTTGCCGGTACAGCAGCTCCTCGCGTGGCACACCAAGTGTTGCATCATTCTGGTTCCATTGACGAGATGAGTGGCTGCGAATGTGACGTTTTGAAGAAGGGGGACTGAATTTTTCCGAATTGGATTCTTAAGAGCGAGAAGCAAAGGGACCGTGTTCATTCGCGAAAAGGGCAACAGCAGGAGCTTCCCAGTTAAAACTAACAGCACTAAAAAAAAAGGACTGAGTGCAATTAATAGCATTGCCTCAGAGGGCTGGGACTGCGCTCATATCCACATGTCTAATTTGAAGAAGAGGGGCCCCAGTACGGGCTCACTCCAGGAGCAAAGGGAAAAGGATGGTCAGGTGCAGGAGACCATGTTAGCGGCGGCTGTGAATGGGGAGCTGCCCGCGGACGAGGACAGCTCGCCGGCAGCCCGGGAGCAGCAGCCGGAGTCGGACATGGTCCTGAAACGAACTATCACGCTGCGGAGCGGCGTGGCTATCATTGTGGGAACCATTATCGGCTCGGGCATCTTCATCACCCCGACCGGGGTGGTACGGGAGGCGGGCTCGGTGGGCTTTTCCCTCATTATCTGGGCGATGTGCGGCGCCTTCTCCACGATCGGGGCGCTCTGCTACGCCGAGCTGGGCACCACCATCGTCAAGTCGGGAGGCGACTACGCCTACATCCTGGAGGTGTACGGCTCGGTCATCGCCTTTCTCAAACTCTGGATCGAACTGCTCATCATCCGGCCCAGCTCGCAGTACATCGTGGCGCTGGTCTTCGCCACTTATATCATCAAACCCGCCTTCCCTGACTGCGCCGTGCCGGAGAATGGAGCCAAGCTGGTGGCTTGTCTGTGTATCTGTGAGTATGGAGCCAGCAGCAGTTCACACTTCACCCACACCCAACACTTTATAATTGGAGAGGGAAGCAGGGGGAAACCATCCTTTTATAAAATTTTCACTCAGTACCTTCGTTATAGTTTCCAAATTTAACTTGTTTTTTAAATCAACATCGGACAGTTTCACTTGTAATTTTGATTGATGAACTTAAAACAGCAGAGAAAACGTATTGCTCTGTTAAATTGCATATTTGCCAAGTTACTAAACTATGAATATAGGTTGTTCTGGGTTTTGTTTTCCAAACCCGACCCTTTCTAAAACTGAAGCTATGCTTTAAGTTGGTATTTAATGGTGCCCTATTCCTTGTATCAGCCAGCATGTCACATTACTACGTTGGATCCACGTGCCATTTAGTTTCTTGCTGTTTTAGCCCTCCAGTTAAACATATGATTGGATTTCCGCATATGTTTCTTCTCCTTATTAACAGCGATGACTGAAATGCATGTCGCCGACTTGCTTTCCAGGCCAGTGCTTCTCTGATGTGAACAATGAGAACCCAAACCAGACCACACTCGCCCTTGTATTATTTTTTATTTATTTAACTCAGCTCAAAGATAGGATGCCAAAGAATGAAACAAGATTTTTTTGCCCACACCTTGGTGGTCCTGGAGAGGGAACATAGGAGCAGGAGTAGGCCATTCAGACCATCGAGCCTGCCCTGCCATTCAATATGATCATGGCTGATCTCCACTTCAAAGCCTTTTCCCCACACTAGCCATAATTTAAATTTCACCATCTGCCGTGGTAGTAGCTCATTATACTGAGTAATTGATTTTGTTACCATCCAGGAACATTGTTGAGATTACAGTCACACTGATGTGTAACATGGATTCAGAACAGATGCAAATTATAGTCTGATTGAGGTTGTTCAAAATGAGTTTTTAAAACGTGGTCACGATCTCAACAAGGTATTAAGCCACAGTAGGAAATGAGATGTAAAGTTAAAATCATTTGTGCCCTTGAGCTTGGTTGAGCAGAAGTTGCTTATTGGGGTACAGTTCCACAGTCACCAGGAATTATTGAAACCTTGCCCAAGTGTCATTGTGAGTTTAAGCAGTGAATTTTGGTAGGCTCATCGGATGATGGCTAGGGGGAGGAATCACAGACATTCTACATTCGACTCAAACCAGTGCTGTAGTATAGGCTGTTTATTGCTTGTTAGTATACAATAAAAAGAACTAAACAAATGTGTTCTTTAATGTGAAGCTATCTTAATTCTGCACAGAAGCTGCCATGCAAGGAACTCCCAGGTCAGAGGGAAGAGTCAGGGATTTTTCTGTATTTCAGGCCCTGTCCTTGAGCTTGGTTATGTAGAAATTGTTACAATGCTTCAATTCAGTATCTATGCAGCTCCCTGAAAAGCAAGAACACTTCAACCCAATTTCCATCCTTGGTTTTATGTGGTATGACTTGACATCCACTTAATAGGTGAACTTTTGCTGAAATCTATTGTTAACTGAATTCTGACAACTTCTCAAAATTTATTAAGCATCTCACTTGGTATATTGCATCAGTTGAGAAAAGTACCAAATCATTACTTCTCATGGCCAGAAAGAAAGCAATATAATGTTAATGTCTGCTGCATGTTTGAAAACAGAATAGGGACAAATAAAAACCATCAGTGTGCTGCAATATTTACCAAAAGGAAGAACTGTATTTATATTGTACTTTTCACAACCTCGGGATATACAAAAGCGCTTCATAGCCAATGAAGAACCTTTGAAGTGTAATTGTAACATCGAGAAACAGCAGTTTGAGCATAGCAACATCCTGCAGACAGCAGTGAGATATATGATCAGATAATCTGTTTTATTAACATTGGTTGAGGGATAAAAGTTGGCTGGGGCACAGGGAGCACTCTGCTGCTTTTCTTCAAAGAGTACCATAGGACCTTTGACATCCACCTGAGAATGAAGATAGAGCCTAGGTTTAATATCTCATCAAAGAGATGCCATCTGGATCCCCTTCTAAAATATTCTGGGAGCATCACAGTGTATTACTTTTTCTGACACAATGCAGCATTTGTTACTACATCCAGCAGTGATGGGGCCAGGGACAGGATGTCCCAGGGACAGGATGTCCCGACCACCCCCTCCTCCGCAATCACTTTGAGGTCGGCTAATTATGTATATCAGGACTCAGCCAAACTGCAGATAATTTAATCAATTAACTCTAAAATTCCCGATTGCAATACAATTTTGATACAAGTGGCAACAAACTTTTGGAGGGCATTGTCATGGCTGCAGTGTGGCCAAATTTGGACTTTTACCCACCGCCACCTCCCCAGCCCTTCAACCATAACTGTCCCTCCAAGTCAGTTGGTAATATAGTGCTGAATAAATCTACTCTTTAGTTTGCTGCCATTTGTAGCTGTCAGTGACATAAACCACTTCCAGATCAGAGTGAACTTCTTGTGCTTCACTACAAAGTTTCAATTCAATATCAATACAAGTATGACGAAATAAAAACCTGTGAGCTTTTTAAGATATATTGTATTCAAATAAGGGCAAAATGTCTGAGGACATAATTCTTTTGTGTTTTATAACCAATTTTTCCCTCCTCTACTGAAGACAATGACTCCTTGCTGGTCTCCAGTTCATGGATACCACTAGCCTCCTCATAATCTACCAAAGTGGGCATTTGTCATGTGAGGTGAGGTAGTCTATGTTGATAGCCTAGTAACCATGGACGACATCATAACTGGGGCCATTATTTTCATTGCCATCATTCACATGCACATGCTTTTCAGCAGACTCACTTTGATATATCCATAGGTAACTGTGGTTGGTTTTCTCTGCATCTCCTTAACTCAGGGGCATCTATAATGAAGGTTTTATTCTGATTCATTCGCCGATGACCAATACACAACTCTGAGTTATGCAGTTTGGTGACAATGTTGAATACAAATTTTAATGTAGGTACCTCAGGGGAATATGCAATCTTTGAAAGTATAATTTCTAAGGGGTATACTATCATGCGTATTTGAGGCATATAGATTGTAATTATGTATGTTGAGTAAAGTGCAGCTGTAACATGTTACAACAAATTATTAATAGATGCTTTATCTAATGATTTGAACCTGGTTAGCATTGTGGATTACTGCAATATTTTTGAGGACTTTAAAAAGGGTAGTATTAGTGTTCCTGATAACTGAATGATGACCTTTTCTTGTTGCAGGCTATGATATAGAGAGGGTATGGTTTCATCGTGTCTCCATTACCTGCCTTATGTGGACTGGGGCTGTGCAGATAAATTAGTAAATTAACCAGCTCTTCTATGAAGGCAGTTTAAAGAATGTATTTTTATGTTTTGGACATTGTGAGCAGCAAATGCATACTGATTGTGCTTGAGCTGGAAGTTCCACACTGTTTGCTTTGAAACTAAGTTATGCTGTTATGGATGAAATTCATAGACTAAAAATGGATCTATTCCTTCATGTACTCTGATAAAGTTGGGTCTTGTGCACCAAAAATGACGGTAAATATATTATAGATTGATATTCTTTGAGAAGGGAATTTCTATGAAATCATAAGTTGTAGTAAGAGTATAACGTTTGCAAAAACAAATGGAGCAGGAAACTTCACTATCTTTATACGATTAATCCCTTCTAATAGTAGTACAGAGTTATGATATTGATTTATTTGGAAAAATACAAGGTGAGATTTTAGCCTATTCAAAACTCATCCATTTGAACAGAGTTGAAATCAGGCCCACAATTTTAATTCACATTTTCCCATATCATTTTCTTTATTTCCCGGGCTCCATAAAAGGAGATTGCAGTAGACATTTCTAATACTTTACTGAATTGCAGCTATTTCTGGCTATAACAAATACATTATGAAGGCCAAGGAAACAAAATTTGCAAAGATGAAATACTGTTTAAATAGTCATTTTGAATCTGTACACTTAGGTTTAGAGTCATAAGAACTTATTTTACAAGATCTTAAGCAACCACAATGATAACAATGTAAAACAAAGGTTTTAAGCAGTAAAATGCATTCCACTTCAGTTCTGATTGGTCTATTTCTAAAGAAGTCGGTCAGTTTTAAATAAGACTATGGGTTACTGGGTTATACGGTATTGTAAAATGAAATTGCCACTTTTATTAGATTTTGGGGTGGAGTAGCAGGTATCCACTTGGAC
The DNA here is from genome assembly GCF_036365525.1 of Heterodontus francisci. Taxonomy (NCBI): domain Eukaryota; kingdom Metazoa; phylum Chordata; class Chondrichthyes; order Heterodontiformes; family Heterodontidae; genus Heterodontus; species Heterodontus francisci. The sequence continues at coordinate 38,497,295 of NC_090387.1, forward strand.
TAATGTTTCTTGAAATTCAGTGCCCAAAAACAGTTTTATTTGGCTAAAGACAATGTCAAAAATGTAACAGCTTCACTTAGAACTATATATATGAAAAAAATGAATTCTGATGTATCCCCAAGTAGCCAAGTTGTGCTTTCACCATAAGAAATTTACTTGGCATGAATTTGCATTGCCATTACAGATTTTACATTTGAAGTAAAAGGCATCCTAGAACAGATTTAGTCACTATTCTCAGTCTCTTATGAGACCTTTACTGCCGCTTTCTTAAGCTGTTTGTAGGAGAAACAGGAGAATGTATGGGTTATTAACAGTACTCATATAAAAACAAAGGAGGAAGCAAATATTTCCATAATAATGGATAGCATAGCTTTGTTCTACACTTTTTTATTAGTTCGTTAGGAAGTATGCAGGTTTGTCAATAGATAATAAAATCAGTCTTCATTCAATGCTTTGGGTATGGGCAAGGCAGACCTGTCTGATGCAAGAGTGACCCAGTCTTACACACAAGAATTAGTCATACAGTTCCTGGTATAAAAAAAAGGCAGGATGGAACTGAGATTAACAATGTCAGTATATGCAATGGGTAGCTTGTATTAGTCATAAAAATTTGGAGCCTGCTGCAACCAGATACATCAGTGAACCTTTTCACCAGACTTCATTTTCTTCTATTTCTTTGAATCGTGTCCATTTTAGTAGAACTGGCCCTTAGAATAACATATTCCTTCTCTTCAGATAATTTTTTTTATCCATCAGATGGCCTGTGCTTTGATTCTTTCGCCACTAACAGATATGTACTTACAGATAAATAGGGTGTACCACCATGCCATAAAAAGTGAGTCTGGGGAATTAATAATGGATATTAAGGAAATGGCAGATGAACTGAACAGGTATTTTGCATCGGCCTTCACTATTGAGGATATAAGTAACATCCCAGCTGTAAGTCAGGAAATGGAAGGGAGGGAGGAACCCAAGAAAACTACAATCACCAGGGAAGTGGTACTGAACAAATTATTGGAGCTGCAGGCTAACAAGTGCCCGGGTCCTGATGAACTTCATCTTAGGGTCTTAAAAGAAGTGGCTAGTGAGATAGTTGATGTGTTAGTTTTTATTTTCCAAAATTCCCTAGATTCGAGGAAGGTTCCGTTAGATTGGAAAATAGCGAATGTAACTCCTTTATTCAAAAAGGGAGGGAGACAGCAAGCAGGAAACTACAGGCCAGTTAGCTTAACATCTGTCTTAGGGAAAATGTTAGAAGCTATTATTAAAGACGTTATAGCAGGGCATTTAGAACAATTCAAGGTAATCAGGCAGAGTCAACATGGTTTTGTGAAAGGGAAATCATGTTTAACCAATTTATTGGAGTTCTTTGAGAGAGTTACATGTGCTGTAGATAAAGGGGAACTGGTGGATGTATTGTACTTAGATTTCCAGAAGGCATTTGATATGGTGCCACATCAAAGGTTATTGTAGAAAATAAAAGCTCATGGTGTAGGGGGTAGCAGATTGGCATGGATAGAAGATTGCTTAGCTAACAGGAAACAGAGAGTAGGCATAAATGGGTTATTTTCTGGTTGGCAAGATGTAATGAGTGGTATGCCACAGGGATCCGTGCTGGGGCCTCCACTTTTTACAATTTATAAAATGACTTGGATGAAGGGACCAAAGGTATGGTTGCTAAATTTGCTGATGACACAAAGATAGGTAGAAAGGTAACTTGTGAAGAGGACATAAGGGGGCTACAAAGGGATATTGATAGGTTATGTAAGTGGGCAAAGATCTAGCAAATGGAGTATAATGTGGGAAAGTGTGAAATTGTCCAGTTTGGCAGGAAGAATAAAAAAAAGCATATTATCTAAATGGTGAGAGATTGCAGAGCTCTGAGATCTGGGTGTCCTAGTGCATGAATCGCAAAAGGTTAGTATGCAGGTACAGCACGTAATTAGGAAAGCTAATAGAATGTCATGGTTTATCGCAAGGGGAATTGGATACAAAAGTCGGGAGGTTATGCTTCAGCTATTCAGAGCATTGGTGAGACCACATCTGGAGTACTGTGTATAGTACTGGTTTCCTTATTTAAGGAAGGATGTAAATGCATTGGAGGCAGTACAGAGAAGGTTTACTAGACTAATATCTGGAATGGGCAGGTTGTCTTATGAGGAAAGATTGGACAGGCTAGGCTTGTATCCGCTGGAATTTAGAAGAGTAAGAGGCGACTTGATTGAAACATATAAGATCCTGAGGAGTCCTTGACCAGGTGGATGTGGAAAGGATGTTTCCCCTTGTGGGAGAATCTAGAACTAGGGGTCACAGTTTAAAAATGAGGGGTCGCCCATTTAAGAGATGAGAAATTTTTTCTCTCAGAGGGTCGTGAGTCTTTGGAATTTTCTTCCTCGAAAGACGTGGGAAGCAGAGTCTTTGAATATTTTTAAGGCGGAGGTAGATAGATTCTTGATAAGCAAGGGGTGGAAGGTTATCGGGGGTAGGTGGAAATGTTGAGTAATCAGTTCAGCCATGAGCTTATTGAAAGGCGGAGCAGGCCTGAAGGGCTGAGTGGCCTACTCCTGCTCCTAATTTGCATGTTCGTACGTATGCTCGTATGCATGTTATCATGATGTCATTATAAATGTAAGTAATAACTATGGATTCAGAATTATAATTTTTTTTCATATAGCCATCTTGATCAGTCATTGCATCAAATGTTTTAATAAAATAAAGTGTGCCTTTGTTTCATAGCTATACTTTTAGAATCCAACATTTTAAGCATGTTGCCATAATTTCAGAAAATACATAAAATTGGCATGCAATAACGTGGAACAGCTTTGAAGATTTAATTTGTTTTTTGGGTATTTGTATTGTCTAATGTAGGTTGTAGTCATTTGTATTTAAATAACAGACAACGTGGCATCAAATCTGAAATTTTGGTAGTAATGCAGCAACAAACAGGTGTAACTTTAACTTGTGTATGTTGTGGCCTTATTTATATCCATCGTTTTTACTCCTGGCACTTAGCTACTTTCCTACAACACTTCACCTGACAGCCTACTTCATAGGTATTAAATCTCACCTTACAGCAAACCAGCTTATTTCATGAGATCAATTGGCATTGATTTAGGGCTTTGTTTTTAGATTGCTTGCATATAACTACTGCTGCACTGCTGATGACTACTATTTTATGAAAGCTAATGGTGCTTCTAGGACAGCATTTCATAATGCATATAATTAATAAGTCAGTCTTCCGTGGCGTTCCACATGGGGAATTAAGACCAAGTGCAGTAACAAGGCGAAAAGGGGCAAAGAGGATAAAGATAAACTGCACCGGGGGCACAAACATAATTCAAATCCTGTTTTAAAATCATTAGCTTCTTTTTTATATTTATCTATTTGCATTTTATGTTAAATGATGTTTGCCTGTATTCCCTGTCAAAATTGCCTTTTTAAATTCTTATGTCTAATTTTATAATGAAACACCCCACGTAGGGTCATACTGTAATTACACTCTTCTTCAAGTCGAAGCACAATACTACCACTGCTAGCAGTGTATAATTACAATCTGATAAGTTTAAATATGGATGTAGGAATTTGTAATCAAAATCTAAAAGTAGGGATTATAAAATAGGAACTGAATTAAATCTGCACATCCTGGTTGAATTATCCATCACCATCCAACTTTGTTTCACCTGAAGACTGGAATTGCTCTCGACGTCTGGGTGCAATGCCACAGGAGATCAACAAGTTTTAGACCTAAATAGTATTGCATCATATTGTTTTGTTTTGTAGCCAACTAGACGAAGTTAAATAATTACAAATTCCTGCATCCTTGCAAGACCACACAACTTTTTTAATTGGTGTAAGCTTAGTTCAATGATAGCATTCTTGCCTCAGAATCAAGTTTGAGAGTTTAAGTCCCATTTCAGGGCTTGAGTATATAATCCATATTGAAAAATTGCTGTATTTTTGGAGGCATAATTTTTACAAATGGAACATTAAACTGAGGCACTGTCTGCTTGGTCAGTTAGATGGTAAAGATCTCTCGGTACTACCTGAAGAAGAACAGGGAGTTCTCCTGATGTAGTTTAGTTTAGTTTAGAGATACAGCACTGAAACAGGCCCTTCGGCCCACCGTGTCTGTGCCGACCATCAACCACCCATTTATACTAATCGTACACTAATCCCATATTCCTACCAAATCCCCACCTGTCCCTATATTTCCCTACCACCTACCTATACTAAGGGCAATTTATAATGGCCAATTTACCTACCAACCTGCAAGTCTTTTGGCTTGTGGGAGGAAACCGGAGCACCCGGAGGAAACCCACACAGACACAGGGAAAACTTGCAAACTCCACATAGGCAGTACCCAGAATTGAACCCGGGTCGCTGGAGCTGTGAGGCTGCAGTGCTAACCACTGCGCCGCTGATGTGTTACTTGATAATCTTTCCTCAGTAAACATCACCAAAAACTGTCTAAATGCTCATTCATCTCATTTATTGCTTGTGGAATCTTGTGTGCCTGTTATTTATTGTGTTTGCCTGTATAACAGTAAAACTAGTAAGTGGCACCCTTTCATACCAGCGCTTCTGATGTGTCTTCCCTTTTCCTCAACCGATGGCTCAGCTACCCCCGCCACCTTGGTTGACGGCCCTCGACCATGCCTGTTCCATTTCCCGCACTATTGCTCTCACCATCCCCCTCCACCACCTCTTAGAACCACAATCGGGTTCTCCTTGTCCTCACCTTCCACCCTAGCAGCTTCCGCATTCAATAGATCATTTTCTGCCACCTCCAACGTGTTGCTGCCACAAAACAAATCTTCCCCTCCCCTTTAGCCGTCCGACGTGACCATTCCATCAGCGATACGCTGGTCCACTCCTCAGTCATCCTGCACATGCTTTCGCTTCCTTTGGCACCTTCTCATGCCAGCAAAGGAGATGCAATACCTGTCCCTTTTACCTCCTTGCTTCTTGCCGTCCAAGGCCACAAACATTCCTTCCGGGTGAAACTGCGATTTATTTGTACTGCTTTTAATTTAGCATACTGTATTGGATGCTAACAATGTGGTCTCCTCTGATTGGGAAGACCAAATGCAGTTTAGGTGACTACTTTGCAGAATACGCCTGTTCTGTCCTCAAGCATGATCCGGAGCTCCCGGTCACCTGTCATTTTAATTCTCTGTCCCACTCCCACTCTGACATTTCTGGCCTCAGCCTCCTGCAGTGTTCCAATGAAGTTCAATGTGAGCTTAAGAAATGGCACCTTATCTCTCGATTAGGTACTTTACAGCCTTCTGGACTCAACATTGAGTTTAGCAGTTTCAGATCATAAACACTGGCCCCTTTTGTTTGTTTTCAGACAGCAGTTGTTGGTGTTGATGCTGTTATTCCTAATTACACCTCCTCCACACACACCTTTCATCCCATTACCTCTCTTTTAGCCTTGTACCATCATTCTTTTAGCATTTAATTTGTCCTGCCTTCCACCCTATCACAGACCTTCCCTTTTGTTCCTTCTTCCCCCTCCCCCTCTTTCCCTGTTTTGCTTAAAACCTGTTCTATCTCTAAGTACTTCCAATTCTGATGAAGGGTCTTCAACCTGAAACATTAATTCTGTTTCTCTGTCCAGATATGCTGTCAGACCTGCTGAGTATTTCCAGCATTTTCTGTTTCTCTCAAATTTCTAGCATCCACAGTATTTTGTTCTTGCTTCGTTACTAACAGAAGATTCCCACAGGAGCAAGGACCAGCCTGCTTGAAGAAACCCCCCCGGCTTCTTGATCGCCAACCCCCAAACTCCACCTCTCCCAGGCCTGCCTGACTGCTTCATACTCTCCAGTTCTTTCATCATCCAGGGTGCTCTGGCTTTGATTGCCCTACCTTTCCATCTCATGTGAATATACCTCGACTGTACATGAACCATCTCCTCTTTAAATGCAGCCACCGTTCCGTTACAGTTTTGCCTGCCAATCTCTCATTCCACTTTACCCTGGACAGGTTTGTTCTCAACCCACTGACATTAGCCCTCCTCCAGTTAAGTAGTTTTACTCTCGATTGCTCCTTGTCTTTTCCCATAACTAATCTAAACTTTGTGATACTGCAGCGGTTCAAGAAGGCAGCTCACCACCACCTTCTCAAGGGCAATTAGGGATGGGCACTAAAATGTTGGCCTTGCCAGCGACGCCCACAACCCATGAATGAATAAAAAAAACTGTGATCACTGTTCGCTAAATGTTCCCTTACTGGCACTTGATCCATTTGACCCACATCATTCCCCATAACTAGATCCAGCAATGCCTCCTTCCTTGTAGGACCAGAAACATACTGATCAAAAATATTCTCCTGAACACAGTTCATAAACTCTATTCCCTCTCTGCCCTCTATCCTAGTCTATATTAATTTTGTCCAATGAATTGATCCATTGAGTACCTGAGCCATAGAGATCAGGAAGGTCCCACTGCACCAGCTGTGATCAGCCAACTGACCACAAACCCAGTATTAAACACCAGAACTTTGCAGCCTGTATGGACAAATGCAACATAACAAGGTGTGAATCCAGTGAATTTTCAAAGAATGGATGTTGGTGTGCAGGTTGATTGTGATGACAAATATTAGCAGAAGGGTTGAGAAGAGAGAACACCGATTTAAGGTGATTGGCAAAAGAACCAACGGCAACATGAGGAAAAACATTTTGGCGCAGTGAGTGGTGAGGATCTGGAATGCACTGCCTGAGAGTGTGATGGAGGCAGATTCAATTGTAGCTTTCAAAAGAGAATTGGATAAATATCTGAAGAGAAAAAAATCGCAAGGCCAAGGGGAATAGGTGGGGGAGTGGGACTAAGTGAGATGCTCTTGCAGCGAGCTGACATGGATGCAATGGGCCGAATAGTCTCCTTCTGTGCTGTAACCATTCCATGATTCCACGTATCTTTTTCATTTTGGGAAAGTGAATTATCTGGGGTGTTTAGATAAAAAAAAATCTATAAAAATTTAAATGTTGACCACCTTTTTTTCCTCTTCCTTTCAGTGTTTCTGACAGCAGTGAATGGTTACAGCGTAAAAGCAGCTACGAGGGTACAAGATATCTTTGCTGCAGCCAAGCTGCTGGCTCTAACTGTTATAATTATTTTTGGCTGTGTGCAGATTTTTAAAGGTAAGTGTGGGACAAATTTCAATTGTACTATCAGCCTGTTCTGATTAAATCTGTCTGAAAAACCTATTATATCAGACAGGAAGGGTTTCATTCCAAGTAATACTGGTTTACATTTAGAGTCATGGAGAGATACAGCACTGAAACAAGCCCTTCGGCCCACCGAGTCCATGCTGACCATCAACCTACACTAATCCTATAATGGACCAAATTATTTTGAAAATTATATTTCAATCTGAGATAAATAAAATTAATGGATGAATCAAAAGATCATTTATTGCCCTTGCTGTGGTAACTAGGAATTTTTGCTTTAAGTGCTTTAAAATATGCCCCCATCTTTCTGTAGTCTCTGTCCGATTTCCCTTCATGCCCTCTCTGAGCTCATCTTGTCCAAGGGACCCACCTCCTTCTCCCTTGATCCTGTTCCCATTAAACTACTGATCATCCAACTCCTTTCCTCTCCAAAGTACTTGAACGTGTTGTCGCCTCCCAAATATGTGCCCATCTTTCCCAGAACTCCATGTTTGAATCTCTCCAATCAGATTTCTGCCCCTGCTACAGTACCGAAATGGCCCTTATCAAAGTCAAAAATGACATCCTGTGTGACTGGGACAAAGGTAAACTATCCATCCTTGTCCTTCTTGACCTGTCTGCAAGCCTTTGACACGGTTGACCACACCATCCACTTCCAATGCCTCTCCACTGTCATCCAAGTGGGGCTGCTCTCACCTGGTTCCATTATTATCTATCTAATTGTAGCCAGAGAATAACTAGCAATGGGTTCTCTTCCTGCTCCCACACTTTTACCTTTTGTTGTCTCCCAAGGATCTATCCTTGGCCCCTCTATTTCCCATCCAAATGCTGTCCCTCGCCAACATCATTCAAAAGCATGATGTTAGTTTCACATGTATGCTGACGACACCCAGCTCTACCTCAGCACCACCTCTCTCTAATCCTCCATTGTTGCTAAATTATCAGACTGCTCATCTGACATTCAGTACTGGATCAATAGAAATTTTCTCCAGTTAAATATTGGGAAGACTGAGGTCATTGTTTTTAGAATAAAAACAGAAAATGCTGGAAATACTCAGCAGGTCTGGCAGCATCTGTAGGAGAGAGAAGCAGAGTTAACGTTTCAGGTCAGTGACCTTTCATCAGATGATAGTTCCCCTATCACCCCTGTGCTTACTGACCTACATTGGCTCCCAGTCAGTCAACACTCTGATTTTAAAGTTCCCACCTTATTTTCAAATTCCTCCGTGGCCTTGCTGCTCCCTATCTCTGTGATCTCCTCCATTCCCACCACCCATAGGTATCTGCGCAGATCTAATTCTGGCCTCTTGCGCATTCCTGATTTTAATTTGCTCCACCATTGGTGGCCACGCCTTCAGTTGCCGAGTCCCTAAGCTCCAGAATTCTCTTCCTAAACCTCTCCTGCTCTACCTTGCTTTCCTTCTTTAAGACACTCATTGAAACCTATCTCTTTGACCAAGCTTTTGGTGATTTGATCTAATATCTCCTTATGGGACTCGATGTCATATAATAATGCTCCTGTGGAGCGCCTTGACGTTCTATTATGTTAAATGAGCGATATAAATATAAGTTGTTGTATATTATTTGCCTATATGTTTAATCCAACATCATTAACACCAGTAACAATTCAATGGATAGAATTTCATAATTTCTGTTTGCATCAGCAATTGTAAGTAAAAAGTGACTACAATATATCTCAAAAATTACATTGTATATTCCATTCCACCACTTTGAGAGCCTGAACTGAGTCCACCTAGATATTTTAAAATTGTGACTTCACAAAGGACTACTGTATACTGGAACTCAAAGCAGTGTAGGCATCTTGCACGAGGTCTCTCATCTCCTTGAAATTAGTGCAACTGGGTGTTCAGTGCATTGCTAAAGCACTGTTTTGAAGGACTTCAAAGTGTTTTATGTGTTTCATTCTACGGCACTGTGATATTGTGCAGTACCAAAGAAATATGAATGATCTCATTTAAACATGATTTTAGTGCATTATGTACCTGTGACAGAGATTCGAAGGGGCATCAGAGAAAATGGTTTTAAATTGTGCTTAGGGCTGTTAATAAATTGCAGTTAACCTCTGCGATTAGCAGGTAAATGTATCTGGTGATTAATGTTCTCCACACAATAATCATGGAAGTTTCAGAAATCATACTGGGTTTCAAAAATGAGCTCCAATGTTCAAAACTTCATTTTCAAACACCATCTATCATTCCTCTTGTGCTTTCAAATTAAAAATATTAAATTATTTCAGTTTAATTGGTGATGAATTATCTGGTGCCTGGCCTTGCCACCTAATGTATAATAGCTATAGTAAATGCTACTTAATGTTGGCTGACTTGAGGTGTTGGTAGGGGGTCTCATTCCGGGTGGAGTGGTCAGAGAGAAGGATGCCAACTCTGGGTTGGGTGGCCAGAGAGGTTGGATGTGGCAGAGCAGGGCAGAGAGCTATGCTGAAATAAAGGGAAGAAAGCTAAAAATAAAAGTAGGAAATAGGATTATCAGTGAATCCTGTTTAAAAAAAAAAAATTTAAAAAAATTGGTGGTATTGAAGACAATGAACACCTGCTGCGGCAATTGGGGAAAAATGGATCCCTGCATTTGTTTTTGTATGTTTTGCCAAGAGACAAATTAATGAGAATTCCCAGGATGATGTTGGGTGGGTTGGGTTGGTGCAAGGTAGATGTATACATTCTCATTAAGCTGAAGGAAGTTTTCATCCTGAAGAAACAGATTGTATTGTTGGATTGATAAATCTTTGTATCCATGGAAAATCCAATAATTTAAGGTGATTGGAATAGTTTATGGTAACAGAACTTACTTCTTTAATCAAACTGTTCATAATGCAGTTTGTATGCACAGTATGGTGACACTGAAGTGTTTACTAGCTACAGTTTACACTGCAATAAGTGGGATGAAGCATCAGAACATTACTGTTGGACAAGAGTGAGTCTGCTAGAGACACAAACAAACTATGATTTGCATATAAATAACCTGGAGTCGTTACTTTTCATATTGTGGCTCTATCTAGCCTCAGAAGTGAGGCAATTTGGCTGATTTATGCATATACTTCTTAAGTTTGTCTCATCTTTGAATTTCTTGCGTGTGGAGATTTGAAAAGGACTGCTTCTGCCACTTTTGCCCCACATGTGAACCACTTCAAAAATCTGTCAGTAACTACAGTTTCGAGATGTGTGCAAATTTATGGAAACGATGGAGGTCAGTTTTCAGCATTTGTTCTAAAGGAGCATGAAGTTGATGTTGCACCATACTCTTGGCTGAGCAGTGGACATGATGCCTGAACCTTTTTGTGTTTAAGGTTTCATTAGAAAATAGTTGACGAGCTACCCAGTACTGCATTAGCACTCATGGGTATCTCGTTGAACCAGGGGGCTGAAAATGTGTTGGCTTCCTGAGTAAACCTAGTGGAGGTCAACAATAAAGGAGGAGGGAGTGCTTGGGGTGATGGTGTGGGAGCTGGCAAGTCTGTTCAGTATCACTGTTCCTCCTGACCCTTCAAAACTTTCATCAAATGTTTCAGACCAGGTTTGTTCAACACATGGCCTGCGGGCCAGCATCCAGCCCGCTAAAGGTTTTCATCCAGCCCGTGGATGTAAACTGTACCCGGAGCCATTCCTCATCCTCACCAGGAGTCTGTGACTGGAGATGAGAAATTTTCCACTGGCTTCTTCTTGCAGACCGGCTTTTTAAAAAAAAAAATTGCAAGTCAGTTGCACAGCTGACAGCTGCTGACATAGGTAACAGCAGTTTCTGAACTTTGGACAGATTCCACGGGTTCCAACCTTTTTTAAAAAGCCTGCCGGAAAACCCAGAGTCTGTCCGAAGTTTATTTAGAGAGATACAGCACTGAAACAGGCCCTTCGGCCCACCGAGTCTGTGCCAACCAACAACCACCCATTTATACTAATCCTACATTAACTCCATATTCTCTACCACATCCCCACCATTCTCCTACCACCTACCTACACTAGGGGCAATTTACAATGGCCAATTTACCTATCAACCTGCAAGTCTTTGGCTGTGGGAGGAAACCGGAGCACCCGGAGGAAACCCACACAGACACAGGGAGAACTTGCAAACTCCGCACTGGCAGTACCCAGAACTGAACCTGGGTCGCTGGAATTGTGAGGCTGCGGTGCTAACCACTGCACCGCGCAAAGTTCAGAAACAGCTGTTCCCGATGTCAGCAGCTGTCAACTGTGACTTCGATCTTTTTAAAAAAAAAAACTGACCAACCATTTGCTGAGCGTTCCTGCTTTCTGCAACTATCAGAGAGAGAAAAGGGGACAGAGAGAGAGAGAGAAAAGGGGACAGAGAGAAAGAGGTATGGACAGAGAGGGGAGGAAACACAGGGCGGGGGGACACAGGGAGAGAGAGTGATCAAGATCACTCCTGACATGCATATCTATCCGGAATACTCTGCATCATTACAAGTATGTGGGCAAACATTGACTACTTGTGCAAGCAAAACAATACCAGGTATCTCACTAAATCAGTGTCCAACATACCGAAGGGAAGTAAGTCAATAACTTAGTCTTCTCATTTAAAGCTTCTTCATAAAAATGTACATTTGTTCTTGTTTTGATTAATAATGAGAAATTTTTAATGCCTTTATTTTTCCAAAGTTGTCTCGCCGGGCCCCCGAGGTAAGACAAAAATTGTAAGGAGGCCTCCCATGTGAAAAGTTTGGACAACCCTGTTCTGCACTATTTTGAAGTACTCTCCAGTAGTCCCTTTATGGACATCTGGTGAGGAAGAACGTTTTCACGCAGCGAGTGGTTAAGATTTGGAATGTGCTGGCGAAGGGTACGGTGGAGGCAGGTTCACTTGAAGCATTCAAGAGGGAATTAGACTGTTATATGAAAAGGAAGAATGTGCAGGGTTAGTAAGTCTTTTGGAGAGCCAGTGCAGACACGATGGTCTAAATGGCTATGACAATCTGTGATTCTGTGTTTAGGTTACTCAGTGCAAATGGGTGGAGTTTTTAAAAATTGTGAACAAGGTCTTACAAACTGGTGTAGGACCCAGTTTGCCACCTGCCTGTTTGGGGCAGGAATGCTTGGCGCACATTTACAGGCCTGCCTGAAAATCAGGTTAGGTAGGCCGTGAGTATTAATGAGTGGCTGCTGTTTCATCTTTATATGTGAACCATGAAGCTCCACGATTCATATCGAGCAGCCTACAAAAGCAGAATAAACGGTCAACATTCCTGGTCTTGACATCTTGAGTGCTGGCATTCTGTTCTCTAGTGGATGCATCACAGCTTAGCCCAATCCTGTCTTCACCTGAAATGCAAACATGAGTTTTTCCACTGCTCGCCTCCGTTCCCAGCCCCAGCAGGGGCGAGTATGTCTCTGCTGAATTGGAGAAGGCAGTGGCCGAGTGGTAATGTCACTAGAATAGTAACCCAGAGCCTCAGGCTAATGAGTGGTGGAATTTGAATTCAATTGATAAATCTGGAATTAAAAAAGCTTGTCCAGTGGTGATTATGTAACCATTGTCGATTGTTGTACACACCCATCTGGTTCACTAATGTTCTTAAGGGAAGGAAATCTGTCGTCCTTACCTGGTCTGGTCTACATGTGACTGGAGACCCACAGCAATGTGGTTGACTCTTAAATGCCCTTTGAAATGTCCTACTCAGTTTTACCAAACCACTACGAAGCCTAAGGAAAGGAATGAAACCGGATGGAATGCCTGACATTAACCTAAACACTGGAAACGACAATGGCAAACCCAGCCCTGTCGACCCTGCAAAGTCCTCCTTACCAACATCTGGGGACTTGTGCCAAAATTGGGAGATGTCAGGTCAAACGTGGGCAAGGAAACCTCCTGCTAATTATCACCTACTGCTACTGCCCCCCCCCACCTCGGCTGATGAATCAGTGCTTCTCCATTTTGAACACCAATTGGAGGAAGCACTTAGGATAGCAAGAGCACAAAATGTACTCTGGGTGGGGGACTTCAATGTCCATCACTATGAGTGGCTCGGTAGCACCACAACTGACCGAGCTGGACTGCAGTCTAGCAGTTATGTCCTTTAGGACTCGTCCAGCTCAGTTTAACCTGATACCATGAGACTTCATGGGGTCCAGAGTCAATGTTGAGGACTCCCAGGGCCACTCCCTCCCAACTGTATACCACTGTGCCGCCACCTCTGGTGGTTATGTCCTGTCCCACTGGCAGGACAAGAATGGTGGTTGTGGTGCCTGGGACATTGTCGGTAAGGTATGTGTGGTGAGGGAATCAACAAGAGGAAAAAACCTACTTGACTTCGTCCTCACCAATTTACCTGTCGCAGATGCATCTGTCCATGACAGTCTTGGTAGGAATGCCTACCGCACAGTCCTTGTGGAGACGAAGTCCTGTCTTCACACTGAGGGTACCCACCATCAGGTTGTGTGGCACTGCCACCGTGCTAAATGGGATAGATTTCGAACAGATCTTGCAACTCAAAACTGGGCATCCATGAGGCGCTGTGAACCATTAGCAGCAGCAGAATTGTACACAACCACAATCTGTAACCTCGTAGCCCAGCATATCCCCCACTTTATCATTACCATCAAGCTAGGGGATCAACCCTGGTTCAATGAAGAGAGCAGAATGGCATGCTAGGAGCAGCACCAGGCATACCTAAAAATGAGGTGTCAGCCTGGTGAACCTACAACCCAGGACTACTTGCAAGCCAAACATCGGAAGCAGCATGCAATAGACAGAGCTAAGCAATCCCACAACCAATGGATCAGATCTAAGCTCTGCGGTCCTGCCACGTCCGGTCATGAATGGTGGTGAACAATTAAACAACTGACCAAGTGGATGATCCATCTTGGCTCCCTCCTGAGGGTCGCCGCATCACAGATGCCAGTCTTCAGCCAATCTGATTCACTCCACGTGATATCAAGAAACTGCTGAAGGCACTGGATACTGCAAAGGCTATGGGCCCTGACAACATTCTGGCAACAGTACCGAAAACTTGCGCTTCAGACTAGCCACGCCCCTAGTCAAGCTGTTCCAGTACAGTTTACAACACTGGCATCTACCCAGCAATGTGGAAAATTGCCTAATTACATACTGTGCACAAAAAGCAGGACAAATCTGACCTGGCCAATTACTGCCCTATCAGTCCACTCTCGATCATCAGTATAGTAATGAAAGGTGTCGTCAACAGTGCTATCAAGTGGCACTTGCTCAGCAATAACCTGCTCACTGACGCTCAGTTTGGGTTCCACCAGGGCCACTCAGGTCCTGACCTCATTACAGCCTTGATCCAAACATGGACACCAGAGCTGAACTCGAGGTGAGCTGAGAGTGACTGCACTTGATATCAAGGCAGCATTTGACCGAGTATGGCATCAAGGAACCCGAGCAAAACTGGAGTCATTGGGAATCGGGGAAAACTCTCCACTGGTTGGAGTCATACAAAGGAAGATGGTTGTGGTTGTTAGAGATCAATCATCTCAGTCCCAGGACATTACTACAGGAGTTCCTCAGGGTGGTGTCCCAGGTCCAACCATCTTCAGCTGCTTCATCAATGGCCTTCCTTCAATCATAAGGGCAGAAGTGGGGATGTTTGCTGATGATTGAGCAATGTTCAGCACCATTCGTGAGTCCTCAGATACTGAAGCAGTCCGTGTAGAAATGCAGCAAGACCTGGACAATATCCAGGCTTGGGCTGATAAGTGGCAAGTAACATTCGAGCCACACAAGTGCCAGGCAATGACCATCTCAAACAGAGAATCTAACCATCTCCCCTTGACGTTCAGTGGCATTACCATTGCTGAATATCCCACTATAAACATCCTGGGGGGGGTCACCATTGACCAGAAACTGAACTGGACCAGCCATATAAATGTTGTGACTACAAGAGCAGGTCAGAGGCTGGGAATTCTGCAGCGAGTAACTCACCTCCTGACTCTCCAATGCCTGTCCACCATCTACGAAGCGCAAGTCAGGAGTGTGATAGAATAATGGATGGGTGCAGCTGCAACAACACTCAAGAAGCTCGACACCATCCAGGACAAAGCAGCCTGCTTGATTGGCACCCCATCCACAAACATTCACTCCCTCCACCACCAACACACACTGGCAGCAGTGTGTACTACCTACAAGATGCATTGCAGCAACTCACCACACCTCCTTCGACACACCTTCCAAACTCGTGACCTCTACCACCTAGAAGGACAAGGGCAGCAGATGCTTCGGAACACTACCACCTGCAATATCCCCTCCAAGTCACACGCCATCCTGACCTAGAACTATATCGCCATTCCTTCACTGTTGCTGGGTCAAAATTCTGGAACTCCTTTCCGAACAGCACTGTAGGTGAGAATCACAGGAGAATGTCTGTCTGTTTCCCCCTGTGTGGGCCTCTGACCTCCATTTGAGCCTAACAGCAGGGTTCAGAAGCCCAGAGGAAAATTCTACCCATAGAATCAAATCTGGTTTCTTCTCGTCTGGTAACTTTAGCACCACATTATATAGTGTATTTACCTAATACTGAGTTACTGAGAGAACATGGCTGCTGTTCCTGTTATCTACATGAATTCTTTGCAGTACATTCATTTCCATGCTCAATAAAAATGGGTTTGACACGTTTGTACGTACATGATTACGTTGCTACATATTGCAACAGGAACTTGTTATCATTATAGCACTGGGTTCCACATTTTAATGAAATAATGTTAACACACTCAGGCAAGCTAGCATTTCACTGATTACTCTCATTGCAGTTAATATTTGCTTCAGATAAACAAAAAGTGGTGACAATTTTGCTAAAACAGCTGTTCACATGAGCTGTGATGTTTACCAGGCTCTATCAGTGCATGGAGTCTCTCTTCTCTTGGCATTTCTTCGCAGATGAAGATTTTTGGAAGGTTTTGGGGATGGAGTCTCACCGGCAGCCATACTGCATAGTTATAATCCAACAAGGAGTGACACTACAGCAGGATGATGAGGCCAGTAGGACTACAGGCCCTCAGAAAGAGGAGGGGGTCGTAGGTGATGTGTAGGCCAGGATTGCTGTGACACTCTTGTGTTTGAGAACATTGTCCAGTAATTCTTGCAAGATCCATTGAAAAACTTTGTGACCCCAAGGAACATGCTTTGTAGTGCTTGCATTGAAACCCCCTCCCAGCACTTGATAACTTTCTTTGGCCTTTCTCAGCAAACACTGTCTGCACTAAAGAGTAATAAAACTATGAACATTTTGCATAAATTATGATTATTTTGCTCTAATTCTAACTGCGGTGACTGCAACAACCACCGTGGAATCTCCCTGCTCAGCTTAATGGGGAAAGTCTTCGCTCGAGTCATTTTAAACAGACTCCAGAAGCTGGCTGAGCATGTCTACCCTGGGGCACAGTGCAGCTTTTGAGCAGAGTATCCACCATTGACATGCTGTTCTCCCTTCGCCAGCTACTGGAGAAATGCTGCGAACAACAGATGCCCCTCTACGTTGCTTTCATAGATCTCACCAAAGCCTTTGACCTCATCAGCAGACGTGGTCTCTTCAGACTACTAGCAAAGATTGATGTCCACCAAAGCTACTAAGTATCATCACCTCATTCCATGACAATATGAAAGGCACAATTCAGCATAGCGGCGCCTCATCAGACCTCTTTCCTATCCTGAGTGGCGTGAAACAGGGCTGTGTTCTCGCACCTATACTGTTTGGGATCATCTTCTCACTGCTGCTCTCGCATGCGTTCAATTCTTCAGAATAAGGAATTTTCCACCACACAAGATCAGATGGCAGGTTGTTCAACCTTGCCCATCTTAGAGCGAAGACAAAAATACAGAAGGTCCTCATCGGGGAACTCCTCTTTGCTGACAATGCTGCATTAACATCCCACACAGAAGAGTGTCTGCAGAGACTCATCGACAGGATTGTGGCTGCCTGCAACGAATTTGGCCTAACCATCAGCCTCAAGAAAATGAATATCATGGGACAGGACGTCAGGAATGCTCCATCCATCAATATTGGCGACCACGCTCTGGAAGTGGTTCAAGAGTTCACCTACCTAGGCTGAACTATCACCAGTAACCTGTCTCTCGATGCAGAAATCAACAAGCGCATGGGAAAGGCGTCTGCTGCTATGTCCAGATTAGCCAAGAAAGTGTGGGAAAATGGCGCACTGACACGGAACACAAAAGTCCGTGTGTATCAAGCCTGTGTCCTCAGGACCTTGCTCTACGTCAGTGAGGCCTGGACAACGTATGTCGGCCAGGAGCGATGTCTCCGCTCATTCCATCTTCGCTGTCTCCGGAGAATCCTTGGCATCAGGTGGCAGGACTGTATCTCCAACACAGAAGTCCTCAAGGCGGCCAACACCCCCAGCATATACACCCTACTGAGCCAGTGGCGCTTGAGATGGCTTGGCCATGTGAGCCGCATGGAAGATGGCAAGAACCTCAAGGACGCATTGTACAGCGAGCTCGTCACTGGTACCAGATCCACTGGCCGTCCATGTCTCCCCTTTAAAGACGTCTGCAAACGCGACATGAAGTCCTGTGACATTGACCACAAGTCGTGGGAGTCAGTTGCCAGTGATCGCCAGAGCTGGCGGTCAGCCACAAAGGCGGAGCTAAAGAGTGGCGAGTCGAAGAGACTTAGCTGTTGGCAGGAAAAAAGACGGAAGTACAAGGAGAGAGCCAACTGTGTAACAGCCCCGACAACCAATTTTATCTGCAACGCCTGTGGAAGAGTCTGTCACTCTAGAATTGGCCTTTATAGCCACTCCAGGCGCTGCTTCACAAACCACTGTCCACGTCGCGGCACTTACATTGTCTCTCGAGTCAAGGAAGCCAAAGAAAAAGACATTCTAATCACCATATTTCTATTTGATGACTGCTCAGGTATTCTTGTCCTATTTCATAATCTAAGGCTTTGTCTAACTGGTCCATGGGTGGAAAGAACAGCCATTGTGGTAGGCTCCTTTTGGGTGTTATAACATTATAGGGATGGTAGTGGTCTTGAACCTCTGGGTGTGGGGTCAAGAGATGACTGAAGTCATTGTTAGCAACATAGTGGCTGTCAGTGCCTGTCCAATCTCTGGCACTTTATTAATCATTTGTGGAGCCTGGATGGTGTGGTTAGATCTAAGGATATCATGAGAAGTTGTTGTTTCATCTGTTGTCTTTTCTTGCCAGATGCTGGGCACCTCAGCTGGATGACCAATGATCTGCATGATTATGCAACAAGATTATATGGTAGCTGAGTCCTCCACTGTAGTAGTTCCATCCAGCTAATCATCAAGGTTATATAACACCAGCAGCAAAAAAAACTCCTCTGGGTGCCCAAGATCTTGATTGTCACAATCATCTTATAGACCATAGCAGCCCATCCATCACATTACTTTCTCCACCACCGGTGCACCATGTCTGCAGTGTGTACCATCTACAAAGTTGCATTGCAGCCATGCCAAGGGCTTTCCGCTAACATCTTCCAAACCTGTGACCTCTACCACCTAGGGCAGCAGACACATTGGAACACCACCACCTGCAAGTTCCCCTCCAAGTCACACACCATCCTGACTTGGAACTATATCGTCGTTCCTTTGTCGTCACTGGAACTCCTGGAACTCCCTACCTAACAGCATTTTGGGTGTACCAACACTAAATGGACAGCAACAATTCAAGAAACCAGCTAACCACCACTTTCTCAAGGGCAATGAAAGATGGGCAACAAATGCAGGCTTTGGCCAGTGATGCCCACATCCCATGAACGAAAAAAAAAATTGAGAATGTTGGTCTGCACCTGCTGTGTTTTGGGGTTCCACTGCAGAGTGATGTGAAGATATTCTCTCCATTTTACTCTCCATACTGTTGCGACCAGGTGAGAAAGGGGTCTAGGGGTTCCCTCTCAGCCTTTGCCTGGTCTAACCGTAACAGGATTTAATTTTAAAAACACTGTTTTTAGCTCTTCCAATTGCAAGGCAAAGAAATCAAATCAGGCAGGTTTTCTTAGATTTGAACAAGAAAGGTGGATGTTTATTAACCTTAAACTCTAATTCGGTTAATGACTACGAGTACGCGACTCGACCGCGCTAACATGCATATGTGATAAACACACATACAGATAGAAACAGAAAAAGTTGAAAGAATAAAGGGGAAAAATTTGAGGCAATAGCTGGGTGTATTTACAGTCCTTTGAGTTCAATGTGGAGTCTTCGGTTGCTGGTAAGTCTTGTTGTTGGTTGGGGCCCAGTGCAGGCTTTAACTTGTTTCTATGTAGGAGTCTTTTCTCTCTTGAGGTTTAAGCGACTTCGATGGGTCCAGAGGTTTGTGCGAAAGTGAGAGAGAGCTAGCCAGGAGAGAGGCTGTCTTGTTCCAGGTTCAGTTACAATCTGCAGTCTGTCTTCAAACTGTCCTGTGTGTAGTTCAAAAAGCCTGGGCCAGCAGGTTCGTCATGTGACCAGCTGGTTTAACCACTCCTGCGTTTGTGGATTCTCCATCTTAGCAGACACTGGAATGCGAGCTTTCTTGCGCCTTCAGTGTCTGGTGATCAAAATCCATTTAGGTTAATTGGACTAGGGAGTAGTTGCTTTGTCTCTCCAAGCACCATTTCTTAGTATGCAAACATCCTCCAGCCAAATGTCTGTTGATAAAGAACAAAGAACAGTACAGCACAGGAACAGGCCATTCGGCCCTCCAAGCCTGCGCCGATCTTGATGCCTGCCAAAACTAACACCTTCTGCACTTCCGGGGCCCATATCCCTCTATTCCCTTCCTATTCATATATTTGTCAAGATGTCTCTTAAATGTCGCTATCGTATCTGCTTCCACCACCTCCCCTGGCAGCAAGTTCCAGGCACTCACCACCTTCTGTGTAAAAAAAAACTTGCCTCGCACATCCCTCTAAACTTTGCCCCTCGCACCTTAAACCTATGTCCCCTAGTAACTGACTCTTCCACCCTGGGAAAAAGCTTCTGACTATCCACTCTGTCCATGCCGCTCATAACTTTGTAAACCTCCTATCATGTCGCCCCTCCACCTCCGTCGTTCCAGTGAAAACAATCCGGGTTTTTCCAACCTCTCCTCATAGCTAATGCCCTCCAGACCAGGCAACATCCTGGTAAACCTCCTCTGTACCCTCTCCAAAGCCTCCACGTCCTTCTGGTAGTGTGGTGACCAGAATTGCACGCAGTATTCTAAGTGTGGCCTAACTAAGGTTCTAACACACAGCTGCAACATGACTTGCCAATTTTTATACTCTGTGCCCCGACCAATGAAGGCAAGCATGCCGAATGCCTTCTTGACTACCTTCTGCACCTGCGTTGCCACTTTCAGTGACCTGTGGACCTGTACGCCCAGATCTCTCTGCCTGTCAATACTCCTAAGGGTTCTGCCATTTACTGTATACCTCCCACCTGCATTAGACCTTCCAAAATGCATTACCTCACATTTGTCCGGATTAAACTCCATCTGCCATTTCTCTGCCCAAGTCTCCAACCGATCTATATCCTGCTGTATCCTCTGACAATCCTCATCATTATCTGCAACTCCACCATCCTTTGTGTCGTCCGCAAACTTACTAATCAGACCAGCTACATTTTCCTCCAAATCATTTATATATACTACAAACAGCAAAGGTCCCAGCACTGATCCCTGCGGAACACCACTAGTCACATCCCTCCATTCAGAAAACCACCCATCCACTGTTACCCTCTGTCTTCTGTGACTGAGCCAGTTCTGTATCCATCTTGCCAGCTCACCTCTGATCCCGTGTGACTTCACCTTTTGCACCAGTCTGCCATGCGGGACCTTGTCAAAGGCTTTACTAAAGTCCATATAGACAACATCCACCGCCCTTCCCTCATCAATCATCTTCGTCACTTCCTCAAAAAACTCAATCAAATTAGTAAGACACGACCTCCCCTTCACAAAACCATGCTGTCTCTCGTTAATAAGTTCATTTGTTTCCAAATGGGAGTAAATCCTGTCCCAAAGAATCCTCTCTAATAGTTTTCCTACCACTGACGTAAGGCTCACCGGCCTATAATTTCCTGGATTATCCTTGCCACCCTTCTTAAACAAAGGAACAACACTGGCTATTCTCCAGTCCTCTGGGACCTCACCTGTAGCCAATGAGGATACAAAGATTTCTGTCAAGGCCCCAGCAATTTCTTCCCTTGCCTCCCTTAGTATTCTGGGGTAGATCCCATCAGGCCCTGGGGATTTATCTACCTTAATGCTTTGCAAGACACCCAACACCTCCTCCTTTTTGATAATGAGATGACTGAGACTATCTGCACTCCCTTCCCTAGGCTCATCATCCAGCAAGTCCTTCTCCTTGGTGAATACTGATGCAAAGGACACATTTAGCACCTCGCCCATTTCCTCTGGCTCCAAACATAGATTCCCATCTCTGTGCTTGAGTGGGCCAACCCTTTCCCTGGTTACCCTCTTGCTCTTTATATATGTATAAAAAGCCTTGGGATTTTCCTTAATCCTGTTTGCCAATGACTTTTCATGACCCCTTTTAGCCCTCCTAACTCCTTGCTTAAGTTCCTTCCTACTGTCTTTATATTCCTCAAGTGCATCATCTGTTCCTAGCCTTCCAGCCCTTACAAATGCTTCCTTTTTCTTTTTGACTCGGCTCACAATATCCCGTGTTATCCAAGCTCCCCGAAACTTTCCAAACTTGTTTTTCTTCCTCACAGGAACATGCTGGTCCTGGATTCTAATCAGCTGACATTTGAAAGACTCCCACATGTCAGATGTTGATTTACCCTCACTCTAAACAAGTCATCTCTTCACTCCAGCCACAGTTTAAAAATTAATGTTCATATGACAAAATTAATATACCTCATTCTTAGCAGGTGGGGATCTTCATGACAATGTGGATAAATCAAATTGCGTCATTGCAGTTATCGCAGAGGTGTATTACTGCACATTAGCCACCAGCTGCTTTTGGCTGCATATACAGCATAACAGGAATTTGCATTGGCCTTTTATGCCTTGACTAAGTGCTCTCTGGAAATAGGATTACTAAGGTACTTGCCGCTCCAGCAGAGGAATGAGGTGAGCTGTCCACCTGGCCTACACTTCACTATGCACATCCTGCTACTTGCTGCTCCAAACATGAATGGTGAACACCCAGCCTGTCCAAAAGTCACTACCCACAATCACTGAAGTGCGAGGATGTGTGCTCGTGTTTGGGACAGGTGGAGTGTTTGATAAAAGCTACGGTACTACTTGGTGTGCCCTCACCATCTTGGGAAGAACCTGTGCATTGAGAAAAATGCAAAGAATGGCAATAGATTCACATGCAATGCCTTAAAAGAGAGGTTAAATCATATTTGATCCTCATACAGCTACTGTTGCACTGACTGCTGATGATGAAAATGATTTAAAGAAATAAGCATAAAAATGGAGAATACTTGGCAATTGGTGGCATCACGCCTCCAAACTTGCCCTCATCTGTACATTCCACAGATTCATAGCATAAAAAGGGCCAAAGCTGCTTCCTTCTATCCTGGTTCCCTCTGTGATTGTGCATTTAATTCACCTGGAGGTACTCAGTGTATGAATGTGTGAGGACTCCAAACACCAACCCTTTGCCAGACCATCTTCCCTCCCTGTGTGAGGGTGTTGCAAAGTACCATGTAAACTGATTATTGTGACAATAATCTTCTTGATCGGAAATTTGAATTGCTATGCCCTGCAGCTTTTGCAGCAAAGTAGCAGTGTTGAGAAAAGGGACAGAAGATCATAACTATGCTTTTGCAGTTGCATATTTAGACTCGTTCCATGCATTCTTTGAACAAATCTTCATATTGAGTACACTAACTTTGACATTTCTGATGCTGCTGAACAACTGCTGCATTTGCAAATTGTATTCACTTGCCCTGCAATCTCCACCCAACCACTTTGGAATTGTGATTTAACTGGAGGGTGGCATTTAACTTCAGAGCCAACTACTTCCCTTTAGTCACCTCTGGTATCAGGACATCCAACAACTAGTCTGAAAGTGAAGAGGTTTTTCCTCATTGCCCACATTGCACACATTTTCAAAGCTAATATATACCTACATATTAACTTTACACTTCTACAACTAAATCTTTTTTAAGGAAATAGCCCATTCCCTTTTCGTACGCTTGTCTAAAATTGTGGTTCCCAGCCAAATGCCATAGAGGCCTATCACCCCTCATGTATTTCCCTACACAGTGATTGCATGAAAAGGCAAGGGACTTACCTCGCAAAATTTAGTGAGGCCTGTCCTGCATTAAAAATAGATTCTATTCATGAGATTCTTCTCTTGTAAAATTTGAAACGTATACCCTCAGATGAATCCGATCTAATAAATGTGCTTTTGATGTTGAAATCTGTTAACTTCACTTAACAGTTATCCATCAGAATTGATAATTTTGGAATGTTAATTACTGGTTGGCTGAATGTGTAGCCAAACTATCAGAGGAGGTGGTGGTCGCCCTTGTTGAGAAGGATTAAAATTTATCTCTGGTTTGGCTGAGCACTTGGTCAGCTGCTAATCTTGTGATTCATTTTTTTAAAAAATTATTCTAAATCATATGGACCTTGTTCCATCAGACTTTATGGTTGAATTGTTGAATCCTTGAGGGACTATCGAGCATGTGATGTGCTGAGAATTGCACAGAACTGAAACATTAAGAAATTCATTCATCTATGCAGTGAATTGTTCTTAATTTTATTTTCTTGATGCCTCTTTCATACCAAAGAGGAGATTTTTCATTGTTTCTATCATTAAAGTTTGTTTATTTTCACCTTTTACAGAAGGGTTAATTCAGATTGGAATTGGGTCTCCAATTTACTTGACAGGTTTTCAATTGCAATTTTGTTCATGAGAACAGTAAGTTTGATCTCTCCCTTCTAATCACATTGTCCCTGTGTTTATTTTTACTGAACTGTTAAATTTACTGAGCAATGTTGTTTTGCAAAATTATAATATTTTTGTTCACATTGTCTTTTAGTTGAAATCTTGAGAGACAAGAATAATATTAGAGTTTTGGAGAATGTGATTCAGGGTCCATTTCTAGTAGCTGTATTGGTGTCAAATTTGTAATGATCCATAGAAATAGGCTGCCAGTTGCTCATCTCAGCCTTTTGTCAATAAAACTATTGCGAAGTGATTTTAAAGTGGCAGAAAAATTGGAAATGCAATCTCCATATAAAATACAGTGCAGGTTTTGTTCTCTTAGGGTTTCTCATAACCTTTGTCATGAACTTTGTGGCCGGGGGGGGGGGGGGGGGGAGATGAAATCTTTTGTTTACTGTGCTGAACTTGCGAATAGCTTGTACTTGTAAAAGAAAATACGAACTGGGCTTGAATGAATTGCTTACAGCAATTATGCCCATGTGACAGCAAGAAACACGTCAGCTGAAGAACCCAGTGTTAAGTGACCCACTTTTTGACACTGGAAACCTTTAGTGTAGGCTAAGTAATAATGGACAATTGTCTGTACTTTGAGTTAGGATGGATTAATCTGAAGGACAGGATCAGCCGTAGATTCCTTTAGTTGGCCTGGTCTCCTTTTTCAATGTAGATTGGGCTTGAGTTGGTAATTACTGTTTGGCATCATTTCGAGCTGTATTTGGAAATTTTAGGAATCAGCTGATTGGCTATTTGTATGTTGTCAATTGTTTCCTGAACAGTATATAACCTTTAAGGACACTTGGTCTGTAAAAAAAAAAATCTTCATTGGTGCTCGCAAGACAAAACAGTGATGATGTTCCTCCCATGCAAGCATTTCTGGTGAGGGTTACTCTGTTGGACAGAATATCCCCAAATTGAATCTTTGAGCACTTTACTGTCAATCGGTTTTATTGCATTTTTCAGTTTGTTCAGTTCAGGACCTTAGATCAGTGTTTCTCTTAAAATTTTCACCAATAATCATTTGAATTTATGTAGCATCTTTTAATGTAGAAAACATTCCAAGTTGCTTCACTTATTGCAATTGGAAATGAATGTTTTGGCAGAAATTCAAAGATAAGGAAATGGTGCAGAAAGCTTAGCCGAAGAGAAGAGTTTTGAAGGTGGAAGGAGAGGTCCAGAGCAAGAATGGTGGAGAGTCGGACCAATATGACCAGGCTGTAGCACCAATAATGGAGTGAGGGGAGAGGGACTGGACTCAAGGCCAGAAACAGAGGTGTAGAATGGTCAAGCGACATTATAGGACTGGAGGAGCTTGCAGAGGTTTGCTGGGGCAAAGCTGTTCTTTGATTTATAGACACGAATGAGGAGCAAGTTACTTAGACGAGTGAGACTTTGTGAAAGATGGGGCATGAGTGGTGGCATTTTAGATGTTGGAGCTTATGTAGGTAGAGGATTGGGAGACCACCAAATAAGGCATCAAAATAATTGAATTTGGAAGTGACAAAGAATTTTTTAAGGGTTTCTCTGGCAGAGGTGGTGTTGCGATTATTGTAGAGAAAGGCATTGCAGAATTGGAAGTAAGCAATCTTCATTACAAATAGGATGTGAGGTTTAAAGCCCAGCTTAAGGTCAAGCAGGGTGGTTCAGCCTGCAAGAGCGGTCAGGGTTGATGATGGAAGCAGTGACAAGGGAGCAGAATTTATGTTGGAGGCTTTGGTGTTGAGCTGATGTAGGTTGTGCTGATTAGGATCTGATGTTAAACAAACTGACAACGCAGAAGCAATTGAAGGGTCAAGGGAAGTGCAAAAGAGGCAAACTTGTGTGCCATCAATATAGATATGAATGTTAGCTATGCCTGTGGAAGATGCAGCCAAGGCTTGGCATGAATTTTTAAATTCCACCCTGCGTGACTGTTCAACAGTACTGGGCTAGAGGGTAAGGCTCAAACAACATATTTTCAAATAACTTATGAAATTGAAGAAAATATTGTATTGACTATGGAACAAATGTTAAAAGTTGTGTTGTATTACAAATCGGTAAAGAAAATAATTGGAGAATTGAATAGAACTGGAGAATACAGTCTCAGTTGGCACCTCATTTTCTCGTGCATACTATTTTCACTTGGTTCCGATTAACAGACCTTATCCCTCGATGATCAGAAATTGTTTTTTTTTCAATCGATGTAGAGATACTCATAACCTACTTGTCTTCATTTGCTTATTGCCTTTAACATAATTTGGCACTAAACTCCAAATTTACTTAGCAATGTGTAAAGGGCAGTGAGAGGCAAAGGTTCCTAGAATTTGTTCAGGAAAGTTTTCTGTAGCAGTATGTTACTAGTCCAACGAGAAAAGAGGCACTGCTAGACTTGGTTCTTGGCAATGAGGTGGGCCAAGTGGATCAAGTATCAGTAGGAGAGCATTTAGGGGCTAGTGATCATTGTATCATAAGGTTTAGGCTGACTATGGAAAAGGAC
This sequence comes from Heterodontus francisci, assembly GCF_036365525.1. NCBI lineage: Eukaryota > Metazoa > Chordata > Chondrichthyes > Heterodontiformes > Heterodontidae > Heterodontus > Heterodontus francisci. Next base: position 38,523,824 of record NC_090387.1, read on the forward strand.
AAAGAGCAATCCAGGGTAAGAATAATTAACTGGTAGAAGGCCAAATTCAATGGGATAAAAATGGAGCTGGGGCGAATAAATTGAAGTCAAAAGCTGGCAGGAAAACTGGTAGATGAACAATGGGCTACCTACAAAGAAGAGCTAGTTCGGGCACAGTCATCGTATGTTCTCTCGAAGGGGAAAAGTAGGGCAAACAAATCCAGAGCTCCCTGGATGCAAAAGAAGTAGAGATTAAGATAAAGAAGAAAAAGTGTGCTTATGACACACAGATGCCAGGTCGAAAATATTATTGAGAACCAGGCTGAATATAGAAGGTCCAGAGGGAAAGTGAAAAAGCAAATAAGAAAAGCAAAGACAGAGCATGAAAAGCGACTGACAGCTAGCATTAAAGGAAATCCCACAATTTTCTATAGGCATATAAATAGTAAAACGGTGGTAAAAGGAGGAGTGAGGCCGATTAGGGACCATAAAGGGGATTTACACATGGATGCAGAGGGCATAGCTGAGGTATTAAATGGCCTGTTTCAGTGCTGTATCTCTAAACTAAACTAATACTTTTCATCTGTATTTACCAAGGAAGAAGATGCAACCCAGGCAATGTTGAAAGAGGAGGTAATACAGACACGAGAGGGGTTTAAAATTGATAAAGAAGAAGTATTAGGCTGTCTGTACTTAAAGTGGATAAAGCACCAGGGCCAGATGAGATGCATCCAAGGTTACTGAGGGAAGTGAGGGTGGAAATTGCAGAGGCACTGGCCATAATTTTCCAGTCTTCCTTCAACTCGGAGGTGATGCCAGAGGACTGGAGAATTGCAAATATTACACCCTTGTTCAAAATAGGGTGTAAAGATAAGCCCAGCAACTACAGCCCAGTCAGTTTAACTTCTGTGGTGGGGAAACTTCTAGAAAAAATAATTCGGGACAAAATTAACAGTCACATGGACAAATGAGAGTTAATTAAGGAAAGCCAGCATGGATTTCTTAAGGGAAAATCACGTTTAACTAACTTGCTGGAGTTTTTTGAGGAGGTAACAGAGCGGGATGATGAGGGCAATGCTGTTGATGTGGTGTACATGGACTTTCAAAAGGCATTTGATACAGTGCCACACAACAGACTTGTGAGCAAACTTATAGCTTATGGAATAAAAGGGACAATAGCAACATGGATACAAAATTGGTTGAGTGACAGGAAACAAAGAGTAGTGTTTAATGGATATTTTTTGGGCTGGAGGAAGGTTTGTACTGGAGTTCCCCAGGGATCAGTGTTGGGACCCTTGTTTTTCCTGATATATATTAATGACCTAGACCTTGGTGTAAGGGGCACAATTTCAAAGTTGGCAGATGATATGAAACTTGGAAACATTGGGAACTGAGGAGGATAGTGTAGAACCTCTAAAGGACATAGGCAAGTTGGTGGAATGGGCAGACAGGTGGCAGGTGAAGTTCAATGCAGAGAAATGTGAAGTGATTCATTTTGGTAGGAAGAACACGGAAAGACAATTTAAAATAAAGGGTTCAATTCTAAAGGGGGTGCAGGAGCAGAGGGACCTGGGTGTACATGTGCATAAGTCACTGAAGGTGGCAGAACAGGTTGAGAGAGCAGTTAATAAAGCATACAGTATCCTGGGCTTTATTAATGGGGGCATAGCACACAAGAGCAAGTAGGTTATGTTGAACTTGCATAAGACATTAGTTCGGCCTCAGCTGAATATTGCGTCCAGTTCTGGGTGCCGCACTGCAGGAAAGATGTGAGGGCATTGGAGAGAGTACAGAAAAGATTCACAAGAATGGTTACAGGGATGAGGAACTTCAGTTATGAAGATAGATTGGAGAAGTTAGGACTGCTTTCCTTGAAGAGAAGGCTGAGAGATGATTTGATAGAGGTATTCAAAATCCTGAGGGGTCTGGACTGGGTATATAGAGATAAACTGTTCCCACTCATGAAAGGATCAAGAACGAGATAGCACAGAATTAAAGTATTTGATAAGAGAAGTACAAGTTACGTGAGGAAAAACTTTTTCATGCAGCGAATAGTTCAGGTCTGGAATGCGCTGCCTCAGAATGTGGTCGATGCAGGTTCAATAGAAGCATTCAAAAGGGAATTAGATAGTTAGACAGGAAGAATGTGTAAGGTTATGGGGAGAAGGCAGGGGAATGAAACTGAGGAAATTGCTCTTTCAGAGAGCCAGTCCAGACACGATGGGCCAAATGGCCTCCTTCACTGTAACGATTCTGTGATTCAATGTTGGAAATGCTACAAATGCATATCTCAGGTCAACAGCTAATTAAGCGTGACCCCAAATGGATTAACTAACCAATTAAAAGTGAAATAAAGAAGTAAAATTACTTCTGGAAATTGTGTGGGGGGAAGGGAGATATGAGTTAAAAGGTGATCAGAGAGACCAAGAAAAACATAGCTCAAGGGGGAAAATGTAAATGAAACCTCCTTTCAGTACTACAATAGAAAGAGAATTGTCGAGAAGAAGTGAGAACATTAAAAATGTAATTGGGCCTTAAACTGATGATGAGCAAAAGATAGTAAATATCTAAATGATCAAAATATTCATAAGGGAAGATGTGGACACTGCCCTCTTGCCCAAAAAACAGTACCAAGGCATAATTCAGGACTTTGATATAAATGCAATTGAAAGAGCTTACAACCAATAAATCTCCAGGATTAGATGGTATCCCTGAGTGTTAAGAGACACAAGTGAGGAGATTTCCAAGACACTCATCTAAATAGTAAAAGAAAGCTTTAATTTTGATGTCAAGAGGTGCTTCTTCATATGGAGAGTCGGCAACACCCTGAATGGACAAGGGTACATTGATGGAGATGAAAACCTTGGAATAAATTAAGGAACAGATTAAACATTTGGTGAGTCTAGGTTGTTCTAGATGAATATATTAAGATGGGCCAAATGATCTTCCTCATCTGTAATTACCTTGTGACAAAACTCAAACTAGAAGTTTCAGTGTGGAAAGGCTTCTGTCGACAGCACCAACAACACCAACAAAACTTGTATTTATATAATGCCTTTAATGTTCCAAGACGCTTCACAGGAACGTTCTAAAACAAAATGACGCTTAGCTACATAAGGAGATATTAGGACAGATGACCAAAAGCTTGGTCAAAGAAGTAGGTTTTAAGGAGTGTCTTAAAGGAGGAATGAGAGGTCGAATGGTGGAGAGGTTTAGGGACGAAATTCCAGAGCTTAGGGCCTTGGTAGTTGAAGGCACGGCCACAAATTGTGGAACAATTAAAATTAGGGATGCTCAAGAGGCTAAAGTTAGAGCAGTGCAGCGCTCTCAGAGGGTTGTGGAGCTGGAGGTTGGTAATCATTTGTTTTTGATCTCAGTCTTTGAAAAAATCAGCACAGCTAAATAACAGATAGAGATTGTCAGATATAAGTGTGAGAAACTTTGTGTGTGATATTCACTTTCTCATAAACTACAGAGGAGCAACAGAAAAAAGACTATATAATACATAACTAAATTGAGCTGACCTAGAGTGGACTGAATGAAAGTATATCAAACAATTTATTCAGCACTCTACTTGTTTCCAGCGCTGTACTGAGAATTGTTCAAGCCTCAGAATTGGCTTCTGTCTATGGGAAATCACCACTTTTTAAGCAAACTGTCTGAATAGACCGGCAACAAAAGCTCTGGAAGACAAGTGTGAAATAATTAACGTAAGCATTTCAGTAATATAACTTTTTATACAGCAGTTAGATCTGATATGGCATAATGGAAATTTCTTATTGTTTGTAGTAATTCAACCCGGTAAACCAGGGGAGTGGCCAGGTTACAGGTTGAAAGGCTTCAAAATTAATTCTGAATTTAATCTGCTTCCTGGAGTCTGCACATTTTAACAATGGGTCAGTGGAAATGTGAGTACTGTCATTCCAGGGTCCTGTTGAATGTTTTCCAACGTAATGCACTGCACTATACTTTATACACAGGTGACCTTTTTGTGATGTCTTTGTGCAGAGTCAAACTAATGTACGTTATGTACATTTTTGTTTTTTTTTAAATGGTGGGACAGTGACCTCTTTAATTTTCGTGGGATGTGGGCATTTTTGGCAAGGTCAGCATTTATTGCCCATTCCTAATTTCCTTGGAGAAGGTGGTGGTGAGCTGTCGCCTTGACCTGCTGTAGTCCATATGGTGTAAGTACATGTACAGTGCTGTCAGGAAGGGCGAGGATTTTGACCCAGCGGCAGTGAAGGAACACAGATGTATTTCCATGTCAGGATGTTATGTGGCTTGGAGGGGAACTTGCATTTTCTGCCCTTGTTTTTAGTTTAGTTTAGTTTAGAGATACAGCACTGAAACAGGCCCTTCGGCCCACCGAGTCTGTGCCGACCATCAACCACCCATTTTATACTAATCCTACACCAATTCCATATTCCCACCACATCTCTACCTGTCCCTATATTCCCCTACCACCTACCTATACTAGGGGCAATCGCCAATGGCCAATTTAGCTACCAACCTGCAAGTCTTTGGCATGTGGGAGGAAACCGGAGCACCCGGAGGAAACCCACGCAGACACAGGGAGAACTTGCAAACTCCATACAGGCAGTACCCAGAATTGAACCCGGGTCGCTGCAGCTGTGAGGCTGCAGTGCTAACCACTGCGCCACTGTGCCGCCTCTAGGCAAGAGAGGTGGCATGTCCGGAAGGTGCAAAGAAGCCTTGGTGAGTGACTGCAGTGTTTCTTGTAGATGGTACACACTGTTGCCATTGTGCACTGGTGATGCAGGGATTGAATGTTTAAGTTGTTGGATAGGATGCCAATCAAGTGGGTTGTTTTGTCTTGGATAACGTTGAGCTTCTTGAGTGTTGTTGGAGTTGCACTCCAGACAAGTTTGATCACTCTCTTGACTTCTGCCTTGTAGATGGTGGACAGGCTTTGGGAGTCAGGACGTGAGTTACCTGCTGGAGAACACCCAGCCACTGACCTGCTCTTATAGCCACAGTATTTATATGGCGGTCCAGTTATGTTTCTGATCAATGGTAACCATCAGTTTGTTGATGGTGGGGTTTTCAGCAATGGTGATGCTGTTGGGAGATGGTCATTGCCTGGCACTTGTGTGGTACAAGTGTTACTTGCCGCCTAACACCCAGGCCTGAATGTTGTTCAGGTCTTGCTGCATGCAGGCAAGGACTGCTTCATTATCTGAGGAGTTGTGAATGGTACTGAACATTGTGCATTCATCAGCAAACTTTCCCACTTCTGGCTTTGTGATGGAGGGAAGGTTATTGCTGAAGCAGCTGAAGATGGTTGGGCCTAGGACATTGCCCTGAGGAACTCCTGCAGTGATGCCCCAGGGCTAGATTACTGGCCTCCAGCAACCAAAACCATTTTACTTTGTGCTGAGTATGACTCCAACCAGTGGCGAGTTTTCCCCGATTCCCATCGACCAATTTTACTTGGGCTTCTTGATGCCACGCTCAATCAAATACTGCCTTCATGTCAAGCTCTTGTTTCACCTCTAAAATTCAGCTCTTTTGTCCATGTTTGGACTAAGGATATAATGAGGTCTGGAGCCAAGTGGCCATGGCGGAACCCAAATGGAGTATCAGTGAGCAAGTTTTGTTGAATAAGTGCTGCTTGATAGCACTGTCAACAACACCTGCCATCACTTTGCTGATGATTGAGAGTAGACTGATGGGGTGGTAATTGACTGGATTGGATTTGTCCTGCCTTTTGCGAATAGGTAGATGCCACTGTTCTTGCTGTGCTGAAACATCTTGGCAAGAGACGTGGCTAGTTCTGGAGCAGAGGTCTTCAGTACTGCAGCCGGGTGTTGTCAGGGACCATAGCCTTTGCTGTATCCAGTGTGCTCAGCCTATTCCTGATCTCTCATGGAGTGAATTGAATTATCTGAAGACTGGCATCTGTGATGCTGGGACTTCAGGCGGGGGTGGGGGGTTGGTGGGTGACCAGATGGCTCATCCACTCGGCACTTCTGGCTTCGGCCTAGTCTTTTGCACTGAAGTTCTGGGATCCCCCATCATTGAGGATGGGGATGTTTTTGGAGCCGCCTCTTCCAGTCAGTTGTGTAATTGTCCACCACCATTCATAACTGGACTGCAGAGCTTTGATCTGATCTGTTGGTTGTGAGATCGCTTAGCCCTGGCTATAGCATGCTGCTTCCGATGTTTAACATGCATGTTTCCCTGTGTTGTAGCTTCACCAGTTGTTACCTTATTTTTAGGTGTGTCTGATTCTGCTCCTGGCATGCTCTCTATGCTCCTCATTGAACCAGGGTTCATCCCCTGGCTTGATGGTAATGGTAGAATGAGGGATATGCCAGACCTTGAGGCTACACATTGTGGTTGGATACAATTCTGCTGTTCCTGATGGCCCACAGTGCCTCCTCGCTGCCCAGTTTTGAACAGCTAGATCTGTTCTGAATCTATCCCATTTGACATAGTGGTAGTGCCACAAAGCACGATGGGCGGTGTCCTCAGTTTGAAGACAGGATTTTATCTCCACAAGATCTGTATCAATACTGTCATGATTGGGGTCAATTGAAGGCTTACTAAGATTCTTTACATGCAGAATTTATCCTATTGTGTGCAATTTTGTATTCATTTAATACTGTCTACTGTTAATTTACATTTGAATTGCTGGATAATTTGTTTTTTTGGATAAAGTGACTGAAATACAAGATGATACAAGGGAATGTTCTTAAATCACATCTTTGCTTCCTCAATTATCGATGTTCTTTCCTCTTACCCTCTGATGCCATCTCATTGTCTCAGGAATAAGTTAGTTTCAAAGGCACTGATTTCAAAACATTTTCAAGTACAATGGTTTTCCTGTTTTCCATTTAAGAAATTGCTAAGACATATGGGAATCCGATTAGTGCGACTCTGATCTTGGAGACTTCAACACATGGCTGCCGAATTAAACAAAGTAAACCGCTGAGTTCTGTCTACTAACATTTCTGTGAGTCTTGTGCGTTGGTGTGAACAAGGTGCTTGCTTTAAACGGTATCACCTCACACACCAGCGTTGGAATGTCTCAGTTGTCTGCAAATTCATACTGCTACTTGAATTTCAGAGAAATCCATTAAAAAGCTTTAAATCTACACCTCGGCGGGGGAATGATTAGGCTTGTGCCTGTTGTAGGGGTGGATTCCAGTCTGTGTCATGACATGGATTTTTAGGGAGGAAGGCATTTTCCATGCTACCTGTTGTCCTACTGTCATTGCAGAACTGTCTCGGCAGTGAGAGATTTGTTTGGAGTGGCTGCCACTGATAAAGCAGCAGCAGAATCAATGTAATCTTGCTGCTTTTTGGTTACTTCAGCTGAATTTTACATACAAACATACCAATTAGGAGCAGGAGTAGGCCACTCGGCCCTTCGAGCCTGATCCACCATTCATTAAGTTCATGGCTGAACTGATTACTCCACATTTTCACCTACCCCCGATAACCTTTCACCCCCTTGCTTATCAAGAATCTATCTACCTCTGCCTGAAAAATATTCAAAGACTCTGCTTCCACTGCCTTTTGAGGAAGAGAATTCCAAAGACTCACAACCCTCTGAGAGAAAGATTTCTCCTCATCTCTATCTTAAATGGACGACCCCTTATTTTTAAACAGTGACCCCTAGTTCGAGATTCTCCCACAAGCGGAAACATCCTTTCCACATCCACCCTGTCAAGACCCCTCGGGATCTTCTATGATTCAATCAAGTCGCCACTTACTCTTCTAAATTCCATTGGATACAAGCTTAGCCTGTCCAATTCTTCCTCGTAAGACAGCCCGCCCATTCCAGGTATTAGTCTAGTAAACCTTCTCTGTACTACCTCCAACACGTTTACGTCCTTCCTTAAATAAGGAGACCAGTACAGTACACAGTACTCCAGATGTGGTCTCACCAATGCCCTGTATAGCTGAAGCATAACCTTCCTGCTTTTGTATTCAGTTCCCTTTGTGATAAACGATAACATTCTATTAGCTTTCCTAATTATGTACTGTACCTGCATACTAACCTTTTGCGATTCATGCACTAGGACACCCAGATCCCCTTGCATCTCAGAGCTCTGTAATCTCTCACTATTTAGATAATATGCTTTTTTATTCTTCCTACCAAAGTGGACAATTTCATACTTTCCCACATTATACTCCATTTTCTAAATCTTTGCCCACTCACTTAACCTATCGATATGTTACTTTTCTAGCGATCTTTATGCCATCGGCAAATTTAGCAACCATACCTGCGGTCCCTTCATCTAAGTCATTTATATAAATTGTAAGAAGTTGAGGCCCCAGTACAGATCCCTGTAGCACACCACTCGTTACATCTTGCCAACCAGAAAATGACCCATTTAGACCTACTCTCTGTTTCCTGTTAGTTAGCCAATCTTCTATCCATGCCAATACGTTACCCCCTACACCATGAGCTTTTATTTTCTGCAGTAACCTTTGATGTGGCACCTTATCAAATGCCTTCTGGAAATCTAAGTACAATACATCGCCACCAGTTCTCATTTATCCACAGCACATGTAACTCCTTCAAAGAACTCCAATAAACTGGTTAAACATGATTTCCCTTTCACAAAACCATGTTGACTCTGCCTGATTACCTTGAATTTTTCTAAATGCCCTGCTATAATGTCTTTAATAATAGCTTCTAACATTTTCCCTAAGACAGATGTTAAGCTAACTGGCCTGTAGTTTCCTGCTTTCTGTCTACCTCCCTTTTTGAATAAAGGAGTTACATTCGTTATTTTCCAATCTAACGGAACCTTCCCCAAATTTAGGGAATTTTGGAAAATAAAAACTAACACATCAACTAACTTACTAGCCACTTCTTTTAAGACCCTAGGATGAAGTCCATCAGGACCTGGGCACTTGTCAGCCTGCAGCTCCAACAATTTGTTCAGTACCACTTTCCTGGTGATTGTAATTTTCTTGGGTTCCTCCCTCCCTTCCATTTCCTGACTTGCAGCTAATACTGGGATGTTACTTGTGTCTTCTATAGTGAAGACCAATGCAAAGTATCTGTTCAATTCATCTGCCATCTCCTTATTATCCATTATTAATTCCCCAGACTCACTTTCTATAGGACCAACACTCACTTCATTAACTCTTTTCTTTTTACTCATAATCTTAAATCTGTGAGGAGGAGCTGTATGGGGTGAGATTGAATTATAGCGAAACCAAACTTTGCTTTTGGTTTTGCTTCTTGGAAAATACTATAGGATGAATGTAATGTGACAAAAACCGCACCCACCAAAAATGAGACATATTAATTTTGTTATACGGAACATTTTGAACTGTTACTGGATTTGAAATAACTTGTTTAGAGACCACAACAGTGGCTGAAAACATGGCTGCACATTAGCATTCTAAAAGACAGTTGAATAAGAGAGACAATGGAACTGCTCCCTGATAAAAGTTAACCAGATGGATTTTGATCAAGAGGCATTGAATGTGTAAAAGTCCAGTAGTCCCCACCCCGCCAGACCCTGAACTGAGAGTGTCTGCCAAGCTTGGGGGAGAATCCACAAACCTTGCCAGGCAGGTTGTTCCAAATAAGGAGCTAGTCACATGACTAACCTGCTGGCCAACTTGAAGTTTTTTGAATTGTGCCACACAGGAACAGCGTGCAACTGAACTTGAAGAAGAGAGCACCTATCTCTTTCTCTCTCTTTCCCTCACACGGAGTTCCAGGGACCCATGGAAGTAACTCCAGCCTTGAGAGAAGACTCCTGCAGCCTTCTGACACCAGCTAAACAAGTGAAAGTGTGCACTGGCCCCAACTAGAACTGCAAGACTTAACTGCAGTCAAAGGCTTTACATTGAATCCCAAAACGAGTAACTGAACTCCATATTACTTCAATCCTTTCATCTTTAATTCTTTCTCCTCCTCTGTTTCTATTTGCATGTGTGTTTATCACGTATGCATGCTAGCATGGTCGCGTCATGTATCTTTAGTAATTTTAACTGAATTAGAGTTTTAAGGCGAATAAACTTACATCTTTCTTGTTTAAATCTGAGAAAACCTGTCTGGGTGATTTCTTTGCCATTACAATTAGAGGAAAGTGAACAAGGAATCACTGAGGGAAAGCTAAAAACACGGTGTTACGGCCAAACCTGGAATAGGCTGACGGGGAGCCCTAGACCCCGTCCTCAACTGGTCGTAACAGTAAGTAGTTGATAGCAGTTCTTTAAAGGTTTGTAGAAGAGTTTTGTGGGGGTGAAATTGTTCTTGGTAGCACCTGTTTTTTGGGTGCTGCGAATGCTCTTTGAGTTCCAAAATGGCATCCATGGCATGTGCACACATTTCCAACACAGTGCACTGGACACCATGAAGTTGGTGTGTTGCCTGCAATTACACTGAACAGTTGTAGAGTAACTGCATCGTAATTCCTGTGCCCATTTTTGGTGTCTATGCAACTTAGCCTCCTTGATCATTTCACTGATGAGTAAACTGACAGTGGTTTTTGGGCGAAGCAGGTTGTCTTCATTTTGACTCTAGAAGGATTTTAAACTAGTGGGCCGCATTTGATTGGGGGAGGGATTGCCCACCTGATCACGTCAGTGATGGGCAGCACATGCTTGTGGGGCAGAATTTCCTGAATTCTATTTAAAGACTGAATGCACTTTTTAAAGGGAAGTTACATTTGCATTGGTGAAATTTGCCTCTGGCTTTTGCTGAAAACATCTTGATCGGAAGCAAATTGCCAGGTTCTCAGACATATCTGTGGAGGTCCTCATTGAGGAGGTGAGGGCATGGAGGAATGTCTTGCTTCTATCTGATGGAAAGAAGCTTTCAAACCGATCTTGCAGCACGCTAGGAAAGAGGTTGCAGTGACAGTGAACTCCTGAGTATTGCATCACCCCAGGACCTGGATTTGATGCAAGAAATGCTTCAACAACTGACCAGAGCAACATGGTTGAAAACAGGTCTGCATATCTCCACTCCTCTGCAGTACACCTGACAACAGCACTTCCCTACCCACCACCCTCCCTCCCTAGCATTCAGAACACTTCCATCCTCTGCATTACATCTTCTCCTCCAACCACAAGTGAACACTGTATTACCATTCCTTTTGGTTCTAATCATACACTCTCCAGTTCCTTTCTGCCTTTACAGCAGGCTGTAACAACTATTCTGTTCACACCAGATAACAAATGACAAACAATAATCAGCTGTAAATGGCTGCTTTCTCATTGCTTCACTGTCCAACCCCATATTCTTCCCATCAAACAGCTCTTTAAGCTGTTTACAGCTTGCTTCTTCTCCCTCTCAGCACTCACACTAAATGAAGAAGCCCCACTCATACGGACATCCTTTTGCAAAGTCACTCATTCACTATCTTTCTGTAGTACAAATTGGCCCATAATGCAAGGGAGATTAGCTAGCATTTGGGCTCTTTCACAGGTGGAACAGGCAGCTCTGGAGATGATGATAAGGCCATCAAGAACAAACATTATCACAGATGGTGAGGCTGTGGGGGTGGGGTGACACTGGCTGCCTAGTGAAGCTATTATCATCTGCTGCTGTCTAGACTATAAATGCTTGGTACCTGTTGTCCTTTCCCCCTTTCCATAGGATCTTCACAGCAGCTGGATCCTGTGGAAGAGGATTTGAAGGAGCATAACCCTTCGAAAAAGCATTGTCACACGTTTCATCCCTTCCAAGCACCAGCACAGAGATTGGCACCTCAGGGTAGTGGGGGGGCAGAATTTGGAGAGTTGTGTTAGAGGGTTACAACACTTGACGAAGCAATCAGCACAAGTGAGCAGGAATGGGAAATAGTGTTAAAGACAGCCCGGGAGACAGCTCGCCAGAGGGCAAGCTTAGCTCCGAGCTCTGTGGAAAACGACAGCGATGCTAAATCCAGGTTACACGTGAAAGCTTTAATTATACAATGTATGGAAATCCTGCCAAGGAGTTAACAGTAAGTTTGGAGAACTCTACTTGTATGGTATTCTGTCACAGGGCATCAGCAGACTGCAGTCTGCCATGAAGTGTGTAATCATTTACATGGACTCTACAGCCAAGCCCACACACCAAGATTCAGTTTCGTCAACTATTGGAAGTTCAAACTGCAGCTATTCAGGCTCTTGACTCCAACATCTGCATCACCTTGGATAGGCATGGATCTACACGGATAAGGGCTTTAAATGTTTCACTGATCTTCCGAAGTTTGCTCTTTTTCAGATCAGTGGGGGTGATGAGCAGCAGCTGCATGGCAGAGGTGCCATGAAAGTGGTTCATTTTTCCCCCGCCCTCTCAAGATGCTGGCACGTCATGCTCTCTCACTGCCCCCAAAACCAATATGTGTCATAATGTCAGAAAGTCAGCTGGGGCCAGGCTGCGCTGGCACCAGCCAAGCTCTCTAAAGCCCAAGCTCCTAAAGGTCGTTGACAGGGTGCATCTCAATGGGTCCTCACTTGAGAAACAGCAGCGTTCCACCAGCTATGCTGAAACCACTGAAGAAGCACCTCATAGGAGTAGTAGAATTAGTAAATGATCATTGAAGAAAGCTGCTGTGGGTTGACACATAGGCAATAAACGATAAATTTATTATTGTTTTAACCATTAAAGAATAAATTTTTTCTAACTTTGCAATTTTTTTCTGCACTGTTTTCAAAGTAAGTTATAAATGTAATGTCAGGTTATCATATCAGGAACGTGAAGTTGAACGTGAAGATCAGCCATCATCTTTTTGAATGAAGGAACAGGCTCATGGCCCGAGTGCTTCTCCTATTTCTTATATTCTTATCAATGGTACTGTTCTACACTAATGCAGATTTTTTTACGGTGACACTTTTTAATGCCAGTATCATTACCTTTTTAAAAATAAACACATTAATACACAAGACTATAGTAATTGTTCTGTCTAGGAAAAGTTAGAAAATGCATTAACACTTGTGTATTGGAGGAATTTCAATTGATGCTTAACCCAGAAGTGATTTTAGCTCCAGGGTTTTAGAAATCATAGAAGGTTTAAGGCACAGAAAGAGGCCACTTGGCCCATTGTATCTGTGCCGGCCGAAGAATGATCCACCTATTCTAATCCCACCTTCCAGCATTTGGGCCGTAGCCCTGCACATTATGGCACTTGAGGTGCATATCCAGACTCCTTTTGAATGAGTTGAGGGTTTCTGCTTCAACTACCCTTTCAGGCAGTGAGTTCCAGACCCCCACCACCCTCTGGGTGAAAAGATTTTTCCTCATCTCCCCTCTAATTTTTCTACCAGTCACTTTAAATCTATGTCCCCTTATCACTGACCTCTCTGCTAAGTTGAATAGACCCTTCACCTCCACTCGATCCAGGCCCCTCAAAATTTTGTACATCTCAATCAATTCGCTCCTCAGTCTTCTCTGTTCCAAGGAGAACAACCCCAGCCGATCCAATCTTTCTTCATAGCTGCATTTTTCCAGACCTGGCAACATCCTTGTTAGTCTCCTCTGTACCCTCTCTAGTGCAATTACATCCTTTCTGTAATGAGGTGACCAGAACTGCACACAGTACTCAAGTTGTGTCCTAACCAATGAGTTATACAGTTCCAGCATATCCTTCCTGCCCTTGTATTCTGTACCTCGGATAATGAAGGAAAGAATTCCATATGCCTTCTTAACCATCTTCTCGACCTGTCCTGATCCCTTCAGGGAGCTGTGGACATTCACTCCACTTCCTCTACACTTCTCAGTATTTTCCCATTAATCGTGTATTCCTTTGTCTTGTTTGACCTCCCCAAATGCATCATCTTGCACTTCTCTGGGTTGAATTTCATTTGCCACTTTTCTGCCCATCTGAGCAGACCATCAATATCTTCCGCAGCCGACAGCTATCCTCCTCGCTATCTACCACACGGCCAGTCTTTGTATCGTCTGCAAACTTCTTGATCATGCCCCCTATATTTACGTCCAAATCGTTAACATGTACCACAAAAAGCAGGGCACCCAGTACTAAGCCTGTGGAACGCCACTGGAAACAGCCCTCCAGTCGCTAAAACACCCGTCAACAATTACCCTTTGTTTCCTGCCATTGAGCCAATTTTGTATCCACCATGTTCCATTTCCCTGGATCCCATGGGATTTTATTTTTTTAACCTGTCTGCCATGTGGGACCTTGTCAAAAGCCTTGCTAAAATCCATGTAGACCACATCAACTGCACTACCCTCATCTATCTTCCCTGTTACTTCTACAAATTTGTTCACGGTCAAACAAGATCTTCCCTTAACAAATCCATGCTGACTATCCTTGATTAACCTGTGCCTTTCTAAGTCACAGTTTATCCTGTATCTCAGAATAGATTCCAATAATTTTCCGACTTCTGAGGTTAGACTGCCTGGCCTGTAATTATTCAGTCTATCCTTTGCTTCCTTTTTAAACAGAGGTACAACGTTAGCAGTTCTCCAATCCTCTGGCACCACACCTGTATCCAGTGAGGACTGGAAAATGATGGTCAGACCTTCTGCTATTTCCTCTTTTGCTTCTTTTAACAGCCTAGGGTACATTTCATCTGGCCCTGATTATTTATCAACTTTCAAGGATGCTAGTCCCATTATTACTTTCTCTCTTCCTATGTTTATCACATCCAATACAGAATCATTACAGTGCAGAAGGAGGCCATTCGGCCCATCATGTCCACACCAGCTCTCTGAAAGAGCAACTCCCTCAGTTCCATTCCCCTACCTTCTCCCAATAACCCTGCATATTCTTCCTTTTCAGATAACGGTCTAATTCCTTTTTGAATGCTTCAGCTGAACCTGCCTCCACCACGTTCTCAGGCAGCACATTCCGGACCTTAACCACTTGCTGCGTGAAAATGTTTTTCCTCATGTCACTTTTGCTTCTCTTACCCAATACTTTCAATCTGTGCCCTCTTGTTCTCGATCCTTTCACAAATGGGAACAGTTTCTCTCCATCTACTCTGTCCAGACCCATCATGATTTTGAATACCTCTATCAAATCACCTCTCAGCCTTCTACCAAAGAACCTTTGTAGACAAGGCCTCTGAGGAATGAATACCTGGGAACATCAACTAAAGGAGCCTGTGTGTGAGGGGATGTGACTGGGTAAATAAGAAGATAAGCAATAAAAAGTCTATAAATATTAATGGAGAGGGGTCTGACTTCATCTTCCTCTATTTCAAAGAACAAAGAACAGTACAGCACAGGAACAGGCCGTTCGGCCCTCCAAGCCTGCGCCGATCTTGATGCCTGCCTAAACTAACACGTTTTGCACTTCCGGGGCCCATATCCCTCTATTCCCTTCCTATTCATATATTTGTCAAGATGTCTCTTAAACGTCGCTATCGTATCTACTTCCACCGCCTCCCCTGGCAGCAAGTTCCAGGCACTCGCCACCCTCTGTGTAAAAAAACTTGCCTCGCACATTCCCTCTAAACTTTGCCCCTCGCACCTTAAACCTATGTCACCTAGTAACTGACTCTTCCACCCTGGGAAAAAGCTTCTGACTATCCACTCTGTCCATGCTGCTCATAACTTTGTAAACCTCTATCATATCGCCCCTCCACCTCCGTCGTTCCAGTGAAAACAATCCGAGTTTTTCCAACCTCTCCTCATAGCTAATGCCCTCCAGACCAGGCAACATCCTGGTAAACCTCCTCTGTACCCTCTCCAAAGCCTCCACGTCCTTCTGGTAGTGTGGTGACCAGAATTGCACGCAATATTCTAAGTGTGGCCTAACTAAGGTTCTGTACAGCTGCAACATGACTTGCCAATTTTTATACTCTATGCCCCGACCGATGAAGGCAAGCATGCCGTATGCCTTCTTGACTACCTTATCCACCTGCGTTGCCACTTTCAGTGACCTGTACGCCCAGATCTCTCTGCCTGTCAATACTCCTAAGGGTTCTGCCATTTACTGTATACCTCCCACCTGCATTAGACCTTCCAAAATGCATTACCTCACATTTGTCTGGATTAAACGCCATCTGCCATTTCTCCGCCCAAGTCTCCAACCGATCTATATCCTGCTGTATCCTCTGACAATCCTCATCATTATCCGCAACTCCGCCAACCTTTGTGTCGTCCGCAAACTTACTAATAAGACCAGCTACATTTTCCTTCAAACCATTTATATATACTACAAACAGCAAAGGTCCCAGCACTGATCCCTGCGGAACACCAGTAGTCACATCCCTCCATTCAGAAAAACACCCATCCACTGTTGCCCTCTGTCTTCTGTGACTGAGCCAGTTCTGTATCCATCTTGCCAGCTCACCTCTGATCCCGTATGACTTCACCTTTTGCACCAGTCTGCCATGCGGGACCTTGTCAAAGGCTTTACTAAAGTCCATATAGACAACATCCACCGCCCTTCCCTCATCAATCATCTTCGTCACTTCCTCAAAAAACTCAATCAAATTAGTAAGACACGACCTCCCCTTCACAAAACCATGCTGCCTCTCGCTAATAAGTTCATTTGTTTCCAAATGGGAGTAAATCCTGTCCCGAAGAATCCTCTCTAATAGTTTCCTGACCACTGACGTAAGGCTCACCCGCCTATAATTTCCTGGATTATTCTTACCACCCTTCTTAAACAAAGGAACAACATTGGCTATTCTCCAGTCCTCTGGAACCTCACCTGTAGCCAATGAGGATGCAAAGATTTCTGTCAAGGCCCCAGCAATTTTTTCCCTTGCCTCCCTCAGTATTCTAGGGTAGATCCCATCAGGCCCTGGGGACTTATCTACCTTAATGCTTTGCAAGACACCCAACACCACCTCCTTTTTGATAATGAGATGACTGAGACTATCTGCACTCCCTTCCCTAGGCTCATCATCCACCAAGTCCTTCTGCTTGGTGAATACGGATGCAAAGTACTCATTTAGCACCTCACCCATTTCCTCTATTGCCGCCACATCCATAATGTCTACGGCCCTCTCCTCATAAGTTAAAGATCACAGTTTGGTGACTTAACTCTCCTTCTGCAAGTCTTGTTACTGTTATGTACAGTAGATAGGATCATGACAGCAGATGAGTTTCACCAAAGTGCCCAGGACTACAGTTGTCTCATGTGACTTGAACATGCAGCTGTCAGGAATCTTGTGCTGTCATCGTATTTGATGCTTGAGCTTTTTCATTGTCATGGGAGAGGGCTCCAATGCTCTTTGAGTTCCACCATATTTACTGCGATAATATTCAAGGAGTAGTTCTCCCAAATTCAGAGCACACAATCTACAAAGTATGAGTTCATGTCTACATACGTGTCATGTACTGAGCATGGTATATCTATAGCAAATAGCACAGCTCCAGACCCTCATGCAGCATGTATTCCAATGACTGCATGGTACATTAACATCATCTTGTTAGAGATAAAAATACCACAAGCCTGTTTCCTGGCACCTTCCGTGGCCAAGAGAAAGAGCAGCAGAAAGAGCATTACCACTCAATATGTTTTAGTAACAAACTCAAGCAATTCACAGGATAGTCATGTATAGCAGTTTATTTTGCAGCGGTAACAATAATGTTGGTAAGGGACTGTCACCAGGAGAGCTTAAAGAGAGTTTTGTAGCTGTTCAGTTTAGGCTCCACTGCTCTGAACCTTTTCCAGACCCTGAAGTAGTAGGGCATTTAGCAGACCCCTATGAAGAGAGGATGCTGTACCATGTATGATGCTTCTGCTTCATTTGGTTCCATGTGGAACGCTGAGCAGCAAAGTCTGGATGTTCAGAATGAGTTTGTGTTCAACATGTCAAGCAGCCTGAATGATCTAGATAAGGCTATTAAGGCTCCTCCATCTTAAGTTCTGAAGTGGAGCAACTGCTAGCCACAATATGCTCACATAGCTGCCGTGAGAGCCGTTGCTGACAAAATATAGGAAACTGTAAGGAACAACTTTAACTTATTAGAAGGAAGATGGAAGATCACCCTGGAGAAAGCTCATACAGATGTATCATTCGATGCCCCTTCTGAGGACGTGTCTTCACACTCCTCCTCCTCAACTACAATATGTGCATCATCCTCCTCTTTTGTGAAGACAGATGCAAAGTATTCATTAAGAACCATACCAACATCTTCTGCCCCTACACATAGGTTACCTTTTTGGTCTTTTATGGGCCCTGCTCTTTCCTTCATTATCCTCTTTCTCTTAATGTATTGATAAAACATCTTTGGGTTCACCTTGATTTTGCTTGCCAATTTTCTTTCATGCCCTCTCTTAGCTTTCCTAATTTCCTTTTTGATTGCACCCCTCCAATTTCTATACTCCTGTAAGCTTTCTGTAGTATTCAGTTCTCGGTGTCGGACAGAAGCTTTCCTTTTTTGCCTTATCTTATGCTGTAGGCTTCGTGACATCCATGGGGCTCCAGATTTGTTCGTCTTGCCCTTTTTCTTTGTCGGAGCATGTTTACTGTGAACCCTTGAATCTCCCCTTTGAATGCCTCCCACTGTTGTGACAATGATTTACCTTCAAGTGGCTGTTTCCAGTCCACTTTCATTCCTCAGTTTAGTAAAATTGGCCTTGCCCCAATTGAGAACTCTAACTCCTAGAGTCATAGAAAGATACAGCACTGAAACAGGCCCTTCGGCCCACTGAGTCTGTGCCGACCATCAACCAACCATTTATACTGATCCTACACAGAACACAAAAGTCCAAGTGTATCAAGCCTGTGTCCTCAGTACCTTGCTCTACGGCAGCGAGGCCTGGACAACGTACGTCAGCCAAGAGCGACGTCTCAGTTCATTCCATCTTCGCTGCCTCCGGAGAATCCTTGGCATCAGGTGGCAGGACCGTATCTCCAACACAGAAGTCCTCAAGGTGGCCAACATCCCCAGCATATACACCCTACTAAGCCAGTGGCGCCTGAGGTGGCTTGGCCATGTGAGCTGCATGGCAGTTGGCAGGATCCCCAAGGACACATTGTACAGGGAGCCTGTCACTGGTACCAGACCCACCGGCCGTCCATGTCTCCGCTTTAAAGACGTCTGCAAATGTGACATTGATCACAAGTCGTGGGAATTAATTGCCAGCGATCGCCAGAGCTGGCGGGCAACCATAAAGGCGGGGCTAAAGCGTGGTGAGTCGAAGAGACTTAGCAGTTGGCAGGAAAAAAGACAAGCGCAAGGAGAGCCAACTGTGTAACAGCCCCGATAACCAATTTTATCTGCAGCACCTGTGGAAGAGTCTGTCACTAGAATTGGCCTTTATAGCCACTCCAGGTGCTGCTTCACAAACCACTGACCACCTCCAGGCACTTACCCATTGTCTCTCATGACAAGGAGGCCAAAGAAGGACATTAATCCCACATCCCCACAATTCTCCTACCACCTACCTACACTAGAGGCAATTTACCTATCAACCTGCAAGTCTTTGGCTGTGGGAGGAAACCCACGCGGTCACAGGGAGAAAACTCCACACAGGCGGTACCCAGAACCGAACCCAGGTCGCTGGAGCTGTGAGGCTACGGTACTAACCTCTGCGCCACTGTGCTACCCTGTTCTATCTTTGTCCTTTTCCATAGTTATTTTAAAATTGGCTGAATTATGATCACTACCACCAAAATGCTCTCCCACTGCCACCCCTTCCACCTGCCCATCTTCATTTCCTAAAACTAAGTCTAAAATTGCACCCTTGTTGGCTTTGCTACATACTGGCCAAAAAGGTTCTCCTGAATGCACCTCAAGAATTCTGCTCCCTCAATTCCTTTCACACTAAAACTAACCCAGTTAATATTGGGGTAGTTAAAATCCCCTACTATTGCTGCCCTATTGTTATTGCACTTCTGAGAGATTTGCCTACATATCTGCTCTTCCATCTCCCTTTGACTGTTTGGAGGTCCATAGTATACTCCCAGCAGTGTGATTGCCCCTTTTTTGTACCTTAGCTCAATCTATATGGCCTCATTTAGAGTCATAGAAAGATATAGCACTGAAACAAGCCCTTCAGCCCACTGAGCCTATGCTGACCATCAACCACCCATTTCTACTAATCCTACATTAATCCCATATTCCCTACCACATCCCCTCAACTCTCCTACCACCTACCTACACTAGGGGCAATTTACAATGGCCAATTTACCTATCAACCTACAAGTCTTTGGCTGTGGGAAGAAACCAGAGCACCCAGTGGAAGCCCACACAGTCACAGGGAGAACTTGCAAACTGCACTCCAGGTCACTGGAGCTGTGAGGCTGCAGTGCTATCCACTGCGCCACCCACAGTGATGAAGGTTGATGAACCTTCCAACGTATCATCCCTCCTCACAGCTGTAATAGTTTCCTTGACCAAAATTTCCACTCACCCTCCTTCTCCCTATTGCATCTGAAAACCCTGTAACTGGAGATGTTGAGCTGCCATTCCTGCCCCTTCTGAAGCCGTGTTTCTGTAATAGCTATGATATCACAGTGGCGGCGCAGTGGTTAGCACTGCAGCCTCACAGCTCCAGGGACCCGGGTTCGATTCTGGGTACTGCCTGTGTGGAGTTTGCAAGTTCTCCCTGTGTCTGCGTGGGTTTTCTCCGGGTGCTCCGGTTTCCTCCCACAAGCCAAAAGACTTGCAGGTTGGTAGGTAAATTGACTATTATAAATTGTCACTAGTATGGGTAGGTGGTAGGGAAATATAGGGACAGGTGGGGATGTTTGGTAGGAATATGGGATTAGTGTGGGATTAGTATAAATGGGTGGTTGATGGTCGGCACAGACTCGGTGGGCCGAAGGGCCTGTTTCAGTGCTGTATCTCTAATCTAATCTAATCATGCTGCCACATGTCTGTCTGTGCCTTCAGCTTATCTGCTTTGTTTTCTATCCTCTTCGCATTGAAATATATACCCTTGAGCACTGCCAAACTCTTTTTAATTTTCTAACCTTTGTTTTCTGTCTTCCAGACTCATCCATTAACCTTCTGTCCCAGCTGAGTCTACCCTCATTTCCCCAACCCCCTGCCAAACAAGTTTAAGTCCTTCCCAACTGCACTAGCAAAACGTCCCGCAAGGAACTCAGTCCCATCTCTGTTCAGGTGCAACCCGTCCAGCCTGTACAGGTTCCATCTCCCCCAGAGCCGGTCCCAATGTCCCAGGAATCTAAAGCCCTCCCTCCTGCACCATCTTTCCAGCCACGCATTCATCTGTCTTATCCTTCTATTTCTATACTCACTTGCACGTGGCAGTCGGAGTTATCCGGAGATTACTACTTTTGAGGTCCTGCATGCTAATTTCTTACCTAGCTCCCTAAATTCTGACTGCAGGACCACATCCCTCTTTCTGCCTATGTCGTTGGTTCCGATGTGGATCACGACTGCTGGCTGTTCACCCTCCTCCTTCAGGATGCTGTGCAGCTTCTCAGTGACATCCTTGACCCTGGCACCAGAGAGGCAATATACCATTCTGGATTCATGTCTGCGGCCACAGAAACACCTGCCTGTTCCCCTAACTATTGAATCACCTATCACTAAGGCTCTTCGAGTCTTTGCTGTACCCCCTGTGTAGCTGGGCCACCCATGGTGCCATGGACTTGGCTCTGGCTGCACTCCCCAGGTGAAGCATCACTTTCCTCGGTATTCAGAACTGAATACCTGTTGGAGAGTGAGATGCAGTCAGGGATCTCCTGCACTACCTGTCTGATTCTTTTTGACTGCCTGGTGGTCACCCATTCCCTCTCTCCCTGCATGCTCTTGAGCTGTGGCATAACCACATCTATAAACGTGCTATCCATGTAGCTCTCATCATCATGAATGCACTGCAGTGTCGTCAGCTGCCGCTCAAGTTCTAAAACCCAAAGCTCAAGCTGCCGCAATTGGTAACACTTCCTGTATAAACGGTTTTCCAGGATACAGGAAGTATCCTGGAGCTCCCACATTGCACAGGAGGTGCACTTTTGACGCTGAAGCATCCCTGCCATTCCTTTATTTATTAGTTGACCTTTTGTTAGTGCTACAAAAAAACCTTACCAATACTACGACACCTTAGAATTATTAATAAAACCTTACTAGTACTGATGGTTAGATGATTAGTGCTTCATACTATGCTGCTATTTGCTTACTTCCTTGTTTTTTGAAATCTCAATGTTTTCGTTCCTAGTTTTCTTGGCTTTGCATTGAGTGAAGTGGCTCACATTGGCAAAGAGGTGTTTTTGTACTGACAGTAAGCTACTGTATAAACTCCAGTGTCCTGGACCTGATTGAAGTCCAATTACAGTCAGTCCTCCCTGTTGGTGGTGGAGCTCTTCTGTGGTTGTTGTTTTCATCCTGGTTTGGATCTTGGTTCCTGTCCTGTGAAGATTTTAAGCACAATGGCTGCAACCAACACCAGAGCCCCAGGCCAGGGGGTGCGTAACGCCATTAGGGTGGCAGTGAAAAACAGTGAAGGAGGTGCATCCATGGACCAGACCTCCTTCATTGAGTCATGTTGTACTTGGGAGAAAGAAGTGGAAGTAGAAGTCCAAGTCATTTAAGACTATAGGATGAATGCAATTGTATGTAATCTTTGCCGTGCTACATATGAAATGCTATCGGACCTGCTCTCAAGTAACAGGTGGATTAAGGTCAATTCTTGATTGTGGCTATATTGGCCAACTCTGCTGACATACACAATGGGCCGCATTTATCGTGACAACAGGGGTTCCGGCAGTAGGCCAGATGGCCAGGGGAGGAACCCACCTCAGCCCTCCATCAGACGCCTGTAGCTATTTAACAGGGCACAGCCAATTAACTGCCAGTGGTCGGGTTACTGTTCCTTTGAGAGATGAGCTCCCGCCTTTAAGAGGGGCTGACCGATGGAAGGCTGGCAACTCTGCAGTACCGGCAAAGCCATTGGGAGTAGAGCGTGGCTACCCGACCCGAACCCAGTGGGACCTGACGACATGTATCGGGGTTGGGTCAGGTCGCTCTTCCAGGTCCGGCATTTGGGCTCGGGTCGGGTCGGACACACTCTATCACCACCTCTGGGACGTGGCTCCAATGTTAATGTACTTTTTGGACTTGAAAGCTTGTTTAGTTACAGTTTTCTTAAGCTTGTGCAGATAAGCAACAAAGTGAAAAACGGAAGCTAGGCTAACTGATGGTTAGGTTGGGTTGGGCGCGGGAATAAAATGAAAGGACTTGGGCCGGGTTGGGCTCGGGTCGGGTGTCATTTGTAAACCCGAGCCGGCCTTTAATTCGGAGTCGTGGCCACTGCCAGTACTGCAGGAGGACTTGCAGTACCGAAGAGAGGAGAAGACCCTAGAGAGGTGATGCGGTGGGTGTGTGGGGGTGGCAATCATTGACGGGGAGGGATCCTCCAGGGGCCCTGAATTACCCCCAAAGGAGGGACTCTTCTCCCCAACCTGTTTATTGGCCACTTAAGGGCCTCAATTGGCCTGGGGGGTGGGAAGGCTGCCCTGCCCCAGACAAAATGGCAGGAGGCCCAGGCAACGTTGGGAATGTTGTTTGTCTCTCTCCCCCCACCCAGCCTCCATGCCTGTCTCCAAGGGCAAAGTAAAATCCTGTCCAACAGTTCGCTGTAAATATTTGCAGAATCATTCAGTTATATCATTGTTCTTATGTGGTGGAAAATTGCAGTACCATTGTTTGCATGATTTAAATGTAGTAATGTAGGGCTAAATTTTAGTACCCTAAAACAGGTGGGTTGGGTTTGGGCGAGATGCTAAAATTGTAAAAATCTGAACACAACTCCAACCCGCCCACTTCTGGGTTCTATGGAGGTGAGACAAAGGGCAGGCGGCCAGCCTGCTCCCAGGAGGTCACATGGCAATTTAATAACAACAATTTGTAGATATAAAGTATCTTTAACATAGTACAACATCAAGGCAAAGCAGCATTATCGAATAAAATTTGGCTGAGCCTTATAAGGAGATATTCAGATCGATGAGCAAAAGCTTTGTCAAAGAGGTAGGTTGTAAGGAGAGTCTTGAAGAAGGAAAAGAAGTGGAGAGGCTTAGGGGGGGATTTCCAGAATTTAGAGCCTTGCCAGCTGAAGGCAAGGCTTGTTAGAACAATGAAACTGAGGCTGGCAGCTTCTGGTGCAACCTGCTTTTCAAGTGTAACAGTGGCTGGCTGGGTTACCAATACCTCAGGGAACCTGGTAGCTGAAATGAATATTGGACAGCTTCAGGGAGAAACTAAATGCTTTTGCAGTAGTGTTTGTGGGCCATGAGGAGCTCCATCCCCATTAGCCACCACCCAGCCCTAGGATCGTGGATTGTTCTGACCTGCTCCAGAGTTCTTCCCACCTAACTAGAAGCCAAGCCTGTCAATCAGGCTGACTGCAGGCAGAGAACCTGTCAGTGACAGAACACGCACGCTGTGCAGCTAAACCACCCTTGTTGGTATCCAGGCCATAGTGTTTGTTAAATTCCTATGTGCAGTACTAGCATATGAATGCCTAATATGTCCAGCACAAATTCTTCTCTGCTATTTCAGCAGTGGGGTGAATTGATTTAAATTAAATGTCTACTCTAATATAACAGGAATTTCAGATTTCTTAAGTAGTTTCATTATTTCTTGAGTATTTTCATTTCTTTTTAAACCTATCATTCATAAGTAATCTTGGGCATTGTTTTTTTCCATATAGGAGATACTCCTTACTTGAAACCTGACCGGGCCTTTGAAGGGACAACCACAGATGTCGGAAAAGCAGTGTTGGCAGTGTACAGTGGCCTGTTTGCATATGGTGGCTGGTGAGGCAGATTTCTGTTTCATGTGATGTGTAATCAGCCTCACATTAATTTAAGTAGCTCTTTCACATGAATGGCATTTTTCTTCTACAGAGAGCTGATCAGGTCATTAGCAAATTTACTGCACTGAGATTACATGTAAACTCTCAACATTTCCTACTCGTCATTTCGTCACTCCAATGGGTTTAACCAATAGAAAATGATAAGTTTTCAATCTCAAAAAATGTTTAAACAGGCATCTTTCGTAAAAGTACCAAAAGCCTGTGGCTTAGAATCCTCTTTTATAGAACATTTTATTGAGCGTAGCTTGAAATTGCTACTGTATTCAAATGGGTTTTGAAATGGAAATATGGCAAGAGGAATATATTTTTCTGGAGCGAGAAGGCATTGAAGGATAAAAATAAGTTAAATTTTTGAAAAAGATTGCGCTATTTTGGTCTAGTGACCTTTTCCTGATGCTAAAAATTCTTATGTTATCAGATTTATTATTCACTTTAGGGGCTTGATCTCTATTTCTCATAATTCTCATCCTGGCATGTACAAGGGTACCTTTTACAAATTCTGACTGGGAGCCTCATATGCCAGGGGCACATATCATCAAGAGTTCCGGCACAGAGATCAGTGAGTCTGAGTGGCTATTTCATCCAAAATCCAGCAGGGCTGCTAATCTTCCTGCCTGCATTCTTAAAGATCTGCACCAAGCTGTTCTCCAGCAGAATGGTAGCAGTGATGTGCGGCTGGCCCATGAGAGGGATGATGATGAAAGGAGACATGGAAGTGGGAAATCCACTTAAAGCGCCTCCACTTCTCACTCATGGCCCTCCCACCTCCTCCTCAGTCAGTAGCTGATATGCTGCTCAATAGCCGAATCTGTCCTTGCATAGTTGTAGTTGGAGCAGTCTCTGGCAGGCCAAAACCCAGAAGACATCAGCCAAGAGCATCTCAGCAGTCAGAGCAGGGATCTGAGCAGCCTGCCTCTACCTTTGCTGGGTTGCACTAGATAGGAGTGATAGGAAAAGGAAGCATAAATAAAGCTTTGTAGTTGCACAAAGACATGGACATGGGATATGAGAAATGTTATGTTGTGAAATTTCCATTCTTTAATCAAATCACATAAATATTATTAGTTTGTACTACTTTTCCCTCTTGCCCATTCTTGGTTACTGGGTGGCAAGCTGCCTTTTAATTTACTTGTTGAGTGGAAAGAGGGGATGGGACAATTGGGGGAATGTGCAAGGCGTGGTTGTTTTTTTGTAGGACTGCTTTGCATCAGGGGCGATGGGTAAGAAACAGTGGGCATTGCATGTAGTTCTGATATTGGTCTAGTCGTGATAACTAACTGAACCTTGCATTAATACGGACATTCCTAGCATCCTGGGCAGCAATGTGAGCAGCTAGTGCTGCATCCCTCTGCAGTTCACCTCTTTGATGTCTAGCTGCAAGTCTCTCAATTGCAGGCTGTTGCTGCTGGTCATATTGCTCCTTATTTGAGGTCCAATCTAAGGCAGCCAAGGTGCCATCCATTCCTGATGTGATCCAGAAAACCTCCCAGTGTAGCAAAAGTAATGTGAGCAAACTCTCTCCCACTAGTAGGTAAGAAAGCTTCTGAGTACTGAGTATTTATTGCAGTATTTACAATAGTTTTAATTAGCCCCCTCAATTGCCATTGTGTCCTGGCCTTGCTTCCAATGGCCATTTTCAGGAAGCTCAGCCTAGGAAACCCATGAATACAACATTGAACTTAAAACTTGGTTGTAGCTATGGGGGGTGCTGCTAAGTAATCTTGGGGGTGCAAATTTGTAAAACCCACCCTATGGTGCACCTAATTTGTTTTTTGATTTACCTTGGCAGAATTGTATTTGATGAATTTTAATGTAACTTTTCTTTCATTGTAGGAATTACTTGAATTTTGTCACAGAAGAAATGATTGAACCATTTAAGTGAGTGCAGCGCCATTACGTTGTTAAAAATCATGTTGCCATTCAGACACATTAAATCTTAGATGAAGCTATTGTTCACCTTCTCACTCTGAATATACCTCTTGTCAGGCAGTCGAAGTGGAACTTAAAAAAAAAAGTGAAGCCTGTGACCCTTGTTTCACAGTACTATCAAAAATAGAAGGACCGAGTAAAACCATTAGTTGAAATGGAACAGAATTAGCCTCTGTCCTGGCAATATGCAACTGATCTTGGCTTTTTGCAATAGTTGATATCGATGATTAGGAACATTTTGAGTCTAAAAATCTATTGTGCAATCATAGTTTGTGCAACATTGAGTTCGCAATCCGAAGAATCGTGTT
Source organism: Heterodontus francisci (assembly GCF_036365525.1). Taxonomy (NCBI): domain Eukaryota; kingdom Metazoa; phylum Chordata; class Chondrichthyes; order Heterodontiformes; family Heterodontidae; genus Heterodontus; species Heterodontus francisci. The sequence goes on from NC_090387.1 coordinate 38,550,738, forward strand.
CAAATCCCTGCTCTATCAGATTTCAAAATGTAGTACCCTTGTAAGGAAATATATTCATCCAGAAAGATGATTAAAAACAGATTGGTACCTTCTGCATGTTAACTGTGTTTATTTATTGTTCGTGTTGTTGGAAACATCAGTGCTTTAGGTTTTGAAGCCTTGGCTGCATGTGACCACATCTAGTCCTTGAGCAGATTACTTTTTTGAATAAATTGACTGGAACTGAACTTAGTTGCTTCTTGGAACGTAACATTGGCCTGAAAGTTGTGGTCAGCGGTGAAGTGATGGTGCTTGCCGCTGACCTTGAAGAAAGCTACTCACAAAGATCTAGCGATCTCTCTGTCGTAGACTTCACTTTTCCCAATGTTAATTTCAATCTGGCGCCAGCTGTAGGGGGTCTTTAATGTCCAGCAGCACTGATATCATCCAGCAGGCTAAGCAGCCAATTAGATTGAAAAATTCTCACAGAAAGCAGATCAGGAAGTAGCAAGCAGGTTTCATCATTCACTTTTTATAGTTTTACAGAAAGCAAAATAAAGATTTGGACATAACATAGGATTAAGGTAGAAACTGACATCATAAAAAAACTAAAAATTCTATGGAATTTTTTTCATGGAATGGAGTATTTGACATGCCACAACTATAAAATTAGTTTTTCAGGGCAAAAGAGGCAGTTTAGCATTAATTATGACTTAGTACACTGTTAAAAACCCAGTTACTTCATTCAACAAGGCATAACCGTTTCAAGGGTTTTTATTGTGAGACTATTAGCATAAAAAGTGGAAGTTCGTATCAAGTCAGTGATTTCTAATTGATTTCCATCTGCAAGGACTTCAACAGTGCACCCTGTGGAGGGGCAGGTAATCGCTCTCGGGAACTTCTGGATTTGTACCACTACAGCCTCCTAAGTTTTTGAAAAGATTGAGAAAATACAGATTAGCTACCAAAAATGATAATTGGCTTTAAAGCTTTTGAACATCTCAAAGTTTAAATTAAACAACATACCTTCTACAAAAAGAGCTCAACATTCCTGTTGGCTAGAAAACTGGACTGGGCGTTTATGTGGGTTCGCTGCTCTTAACTTTAATTCCTGAATGTTAAAGTCTCAGATCCTTGCCGTGTGCAGTGTGTCGTGCAATACAAACTGCACTGTTGGAATATTACACACCAGTGCTGCAAAACCATGCCTTGAAAACTATACAATAAGTAATTTGCACCTGTTGCTCCAAAAAAAAATCAATATGATTTTCATGAAGATGTAAAATATTTTGGTCTAGCACTCTTACCATCAGTAATCTTTCTTTGTTCCTCAGGAATTTGCCTCGTGCTATTATCATCTCCATGCCCATAGTGACAATTGTGTATGTGTTGACTAATCTGGCGTATTTTACTACCCTGTCTCCTGAGTTAATGCTGCAATCAGATGCTGTTGCTGTGGTAAGTGGTTACAGATGAATGATCATGAAGCAATGCTTTACTTCTTAAACATGGTTTTAGTGAACTAAGTAGTTTTGATATCTTTTTTGCAAGTAACATCATTGACTCTGCACTTAATTTTGTTCATATTAATGCTGTGAATTTTCACAGTTTTGTCATGATTGTCTGGCCAGGAAATAGGGTGGATGTGTATCTATTGTAAAAGGTAAAAGTCGTATCTTCCTTTCTTGTTCCACCAGATCCTGTTCTGTTCTTCCTCTGAACTTGATAGCCCACAAAGAAATTGCCCACATTGCTTGCAGAAGGCTAATGCTTTGCATGGTTTCAAACCTTGCAAAATTGGGGCTTGGATGTGTTTGGCTATGGACCAGGTGCTGGAAGGTGGGATTAGTTTGGGCGGCTAGTTTATTCGGCCAGCACGGACATGATGGGCTGAATAGCCTCCTTCTGTGCTGTACTTTTTCTATGGTTCTATGTGTCTAGAAAGGTCATTGTATTTTAATGACTTCTCCAAGATTTGTCCAGACCTGAAAATTAGCTGAGTTCTTGTAGTCCAATGTGTATTTGCAGGAAAGGAAAGGTCACTTGACCTCTTACACCATTTTGTTTACAAGGAAAGTTTCCATTTTGAGTTTACTTCATAAATTCATTTTATAGTTCATAAGTTCGGCTTGCATGGACGTGACAGCGTCCTCTGGCTGCCTGAGGCCTGGTGGGCCCTGGCTGCCTGAAGGTGTCCTGCACAGGTGCAGGATTCACCTCAGGCTTCGTAGCTGCTGGAGCTGGGCTCATTGGAGGAGGGGCTGAGGAGCTGGTATCCACACTAGGAGCGCCCTGAGGGAGCCCCCAGATGTGGAGGGAAGCCTCTCCTCCTCCCTTTGAAGGCTTGCTTGAACCTCCTTGCTCACCAGAGAAGGATGAGAAGTGGGAGCAGTCTCCAGGCAGCTGTTGCTTCTCTCGCCTTGCGACTGCTGCGTTGAGCTCATGGCCAAGGCGATGTTGTGCAGGTCTGCGAGCATCTCTGGGATCCGGCAGTCCATGAGGGTCGCCAGTCTCTCGATGCAGGAAGCCATGTGCTCACATGCCTGGGACATGGCAGCACTCATGGCATTGATGGACGTCATCATTCACTCATGGCTCTGCATGGCCTCTGGCATCTCAGCCAGATGTTACCCTACCTCTTTCTGAAACTCCAGTGTGCCCTGTGCTGTTGACACCCAGAGGCTGGTCATCAGCTTGGGGCTCAGCATGGGCCTGGCCACCCCACAGTCCTCTAACTGTCAGAGGCCTCGACTGTCTCAGCTTCAGCCAGCTGCTTGGGCGCATGTGTGGCACTCTCACCAGCTTGTGACCCTGATTCTAAAACCAAGTGATTACCCATCAAGGTGAAAGTATCTGTGCTGGTGCCACGTGCAGGAGAGTCATGGGATGGTGCATCCTCTGAGTGGTCCTCCTCCTCAGAGGTGCACAAATGTCCCCCAGTGGCTGTGCACGCCTACTTGCATGAGAAAACACAAAACATGTGGGTAAAGCTGTGCAGATCTCATAATGTCAACCATTGATGTTCGTCTCCAAAATTAATGAGTATGTCAATGGAAGCCAATCCTCACTCTCTTGCGCAGGGACTCCCGTCTCCCCGTCTGAAATTGTGCGGCCGCTCTGGGTCCCGCCAGTTCCAAGGCCTCTTCCTTGGCAGTGGTGAGAAGACACAGATCAGGGACTCCTCCGTCAGTCTGGCCCATCTCCCTCCTGTCCTGCAAGAGGAAGGATGGAGATAGTAGAGATTGGCAGAGAGCTCAACGTGACAGTTCTGCTAATGTCAGTCCCTCATCCCCTACTGGGGAATCTGATATATCTCATGCTGACACACGCTGTCAGGGGAGTTAATGGAGGTGAGCTATGCATCTGCCAGGATGAGGTGATGCCTTAGCCCCACTGCCATCGCCATGGGAGTGCCACCCTCCCCATGTAGCGCACCTTCCCACGTAGTCACATGCAATCCCCAAAAAGAAGAGTGGTATTGAGCACTCACCTTGGCCGAACGCAGGAGATTGTTGACCCTCTTTCGGCACTGAACCCAGTTCCGGCAGGTAACCCCATGACTGCTGACGTCCTCAGCAATCTCATCCCAGGCTTATTTGGTCAGGCGAGTGGACCTCTTCTTGGCATCGTTGGGGAAGAGAACCTTCCGCCTTTCACTTGCAGCCTGGTGGAGAATCTGCAGCGAGGCATCACTGAACTGTGGTGCCACCCTGTGTCTTGCCTCAGCAATCCTTTGGTGTCCTCCTCGGTGGTTGGGGCTCCATGAATCAGTTAAACAATGTTTCCACCATTCAAAGGAAAGCTGCCAGTGACTGTAAGGCAGGAGTGAATGCAGGGCTGGCATTTAAATATGGCGCCAGCACCTGCTCTGGAGTTATCTGATGCCGTAATCAGGATACTTGCCTCCTGCCCCATGCCTACACTATGCAAAATGGCTGACCGCTGCATGGTCTCGGTGGGGCGGTCACCAACGTGACGGATGGGAACGGTGCCCATCGGGCAGAAATTAATGGACCCTGGGGAGATGGGCTGGGAGGTGGCGAACACATAAAATAGCAACAGAAGGCGGGGCGGAGGGCCCCATGCCTACCCATCGCACTGCAATGAAGTCGGGGTAGGAAAAGCCGAAGAGGGTCTACCTATCCAGAGGCCAATTGAGGCCCGTAAATGGCCAATTACTAGCCACTTAAGGGTTTCTTCCTGCCACCGCTGGAATTAAATGAGCGGCAGGCCATGCCTCCACCACGCAGCGAGGTCACCCAGTAAAACCAGTCGACCTCCCTGTGGGATTTGGTGGAGGGCCTTCTTTGTGGGCAATCTGTGGCCTATGGAGGGCCCCCAGCTGCAAAGGCCGCCTCTCTGCAAATAGCCCCCACCGTTGTCAGTGCCCACTCTTCCACCCCACCCCTCTTGCTGTGGCCTGCCGGACTGGCCCCGACGACCCTGCCATCCTTAGCTGGGATCTGGGTTCCAACAAGGGGCCTGGTCTTGGGCTTCTTGTAATACCAACAGTGGCCACCGCTCCCAGTGGTGCTGCCAATACTCTGAGCTGCTGGACCTCCAATTGGCCGACAGCTCTGGGAGGCGGGATCCCCATCCTTAAAGGGATGGGGATCACATGCTGGGCAGTTAAGTGCCTAAGTGCAGTTGAATTGCGCCAGCGGAGGCTCCAAAGGGCCGAGGCGGGGGTTCCCTTCGCCTTTTCGGCCCTGCATTGGGGCCCCTGCTGGTTCCACTAAATTCAGCCCATCCTCTATGTTGTTCTTCACAAGAATGGCATAATCTGAACTGTAGATATCTCCATAACTAGATTGTGTAACTTACAGACAATGAGCACTTTTTAGGGAACTTGACTGCAAAGCTGAGTTTCTCTTCCTGCCTGCATTTACTTTCAATATTCTGCTATAAGGGAGACTCATTTCCTGTACCCACGTCACTTGAGGAAGAGGTCAAATGAAAAGACTTCTTCCTTCTTTCATTGTTCAAATGTCCCTTTTCCTGGATCAAAGAAAATGTTGGAAGCATGCATGGCAAGCAAGGTCTGTCTATCAGCTACATGACTACTTGTTCCTCCTGTTTCTTTTCCTGTATTATATATAGAGTTCTGTTGGTAAAATAAACTGATATTCAAAATCAAAAAATGGCTTAAAACATTTTAGTTCTGCACTGCCCAAGTAAGACCCTCTTCGTAGTGAGCATTTAAACTCAGTTGCACAAAATCTAAATCAGTCATTTTTTACATTAACGTTTTATGCTGGATTATTTCCAACCTGGAATGGAGCTACAGTATTTGATTTCCCTGTCTGTTTTAAGACTGTGTTTTTCCTTGTTTGTGCAGGAGTTTGGTAATATCCACCTGGGAGTGATGGCCTGGATTGTCCCTGTATTTGTAGGACTCTCCTGTTTTGGTTCTGTCAATGGATCGCTCTTCACTTCATCTAGGTAAACTCATTAAAATGGTGTAATTTTACATTTGGGTAAATGTCTACAGTATTAAGCCTTTTTGACTTTTTTACCCTTGTTGCATATTGTTCTATGGATTAGTAAATCAATGCTCCATTCTTGCAGCTGTTTGAAAATCATTAGGTTAACAAGCACATCAACTGCACTGTCTTGGACACTAGGGACTTGATTTTCCAATGCTGTATAGCAGAATGCAGAAATATCGGGCAAAGAGAACCTTCGCCGACCTTGGTTTTCCTCCCTCTTCCATTATAGGGAAGTAGACAGCTAGACTCCAGATACCCACATTGCATGTAAGTATAAAAGGCAGATCCCAGGAATCCACCGGATTCCCTCCTTTCTGCTGTTCTTGTTGCCACTTTCAGGGGCTACCAGATAGAGCATGGCTACCCGACGAGACCCGATGACGTGTCGGGTTTGGGTCGGTCGGGTCTCTCTTCTGGGTCCAGCTTTCAGGCTCGGGCCGGGTCGGATGTAGTTCTGTCAGGCTCGGGTCGAGTTTCAATTGCAAACCCGAGCAGGCCTTACTGCCAGGAGAGTAATAATGGTGGTCACTGGGATAGCAGTGGAAAGCCCACTGGAACCCCTTTTGGTGGGGCAGGGCACATTAGTGGCACCTTTCCCTCTGCTCTGGACCGAGATAGTTACTTTGTTGAGCCCTATACAGAAATTTTCCTTACCTCTTAGGAACAGTTTTGGCTCTTCAAATTGGGCTGCTCCACTTCTGGTGCAGCATTGGCAGCACCACTCCATTTCCCATCCCCAACAGTGGCTGGCTGCTTGTTACTAGCATTGCTCTCACCCTGACTCTTTTCTCGCAGTGAACCCGTCTTGGAAGAAAATTCAGATCTAAATGTTTTTGACTATTTTTTAAAAGTTAACTTGTTTTGCTGGATACATAACATTAGTATGGTTATCTGTTCAGGTCACTCAGTCAGTGCAGTAAATGTCAGCCTTGGCTTCGTTGGTAGCACTCTGGCCTCTTGACTCAAAGGTTTATGGATCCAATTCTCATTCTAGCACATAATTTAGGTTGACACTTCAGTGCAGTACTCATGGAGTTCTACATATTTGAAGATACTGTCTTTTGGATGAGATATTAATTTGAGGTGTTGTCTGCCTGCTTAGGTGGGCGTAAAAATTTCTTGGCTTCTATTTGTCCTGCACCAGCATTGAAAAAAATCATTAATTTTCTGCCACATTTTCCGACATAGAAAACTGATTGCACTTCAAAAGTAATCCATTTGTTGTAAAGCAATCAGACATTCTGAGGATTTCATAAGGCATTATATTGATAAAAGATTTTTCTTTTCTGTCATAAGGTCAACATATTCACCTTTCCCATTGGTATCTGAGCCGTAGAGAATCCAGTTCTGCTAGCATACTTGTCACCAAGATTTATAGTGGTAGAGGTAGAGGTAGGATGGTTAGAGAAGCATTTTCCAACAAACTGGCACCAATGGTAGCCAGCCTACTCCAGCACAATCAGCAAGTGTCAAAAGGGCTGAGAGTCCGTGCACAAGATTTGAGCTAGACTCATTATTCCCTTGAGGTACGTTTAAATGAGGAGGTGGCTGTACTATAATCCATTTGGAATGGCCACTAAAGGGAGGCCACATTGCATACGTTGTTTTGTGTCCCCACATGAGCCCCTGTCTAGTATTGTCCTTCCCAGTGCCCGTCGCCCTCCGCCCCCAGTGGAAGATAATTGTCCAGCACACAGCAAGTAACCCTACAGCTGCTGTCACCTGAAATCGTGGCTCGTTGAAAATTGCAACTCAATCTGCTTGCAATTAGGCAAATAAGTTATCTTGTGTTATCCAGCAAGACAAGTACAGGCAGATGCATTACTGGTGTTGTGTGCTTTATATCTAGAAAAATAATGCTGTTATATTCAGTAAACCTTTTGAATATATCTTAATATAAAGTTCTATTCATGGCATGTTTATGAAAATGCACGCTATTTTGGTGTACATTTCTCTGTACTGATGTTTGAAATTTATCACTGAATTCTCAAAATTGCATTGTTCCTTATTTCACCTCTGTTACAGCAAAACTGCAAAGTGATTATTTCAGTAAATACTTGATGGCCTGATTTTAGAAAGAAAATCCTGGGTCACTCTGTGGTGTACAAAAGAAAAAACTTGCATTTATGTAGTGCCTTACTACATCTGCAGGATGGTCAAAACAGTTCACAGCAGTTTTCATGAAGTGTAGTCACTGTTATGCCGGCGAACATGGTAGCTACTTGTACTTAGCAAGGTTCTTTGAACAACAGTTGAGATGAATGACTAGTTGTCTTTTTTTTCTATTATTAATAGAGAAAAGATGTTATTATTGACCAGGACACTGGGAGAAGTATCAGCTGTACTTGGAACAGTGCCATAAGATTCTATTTTTGCATGCATTTGAACAGATATATGGAGCCTCTGTTTAACATCTTATCTGAAAAATGCAGCTTCAACACGAAGCACTCCCTCAGGACTGCACTAAAGTATCAGTGAGAACAAGTGGTTGAGTTTATATGATACATGTACTAGGATGACTGAGCTTAGAGTCACAGAGCTGAATTTTCGCCACAGAGGCAGGAAACAAGAGCTGGGTTTTTTTTTCAGGTCTGAAACTCACCTCCAGGTAGAAACTGATTAAAGTTAAGATATTCAAGTGGGTGAGACCTTAACTGACATTGAGAGGGGTTTCCTGTCCAATTGAAGGTGGCAGGTGGGCTCTCGAAGCTAGAAGGTCAAATGGCGGGCTTCCAGCTTCAGAGAAGCACTCAGTTGCTGTACAAGGTAAGTAACTGGGCAAGCGTCTCAACAAGAAGGTGCCCTTTCAGCAACTTCTTAAAAACTTCAATTTAAAAACCGTAAAAGCAACCAGGCCACCACTGTGGTGGGGGTGGGAAAATCCCAGTTGGCCTCCTAAACTTTACCGTCAGCAGGTTCTTACTGAGCCTAATTGCCTGCCCACATCGTGGAAGTATGGTCGGCCTTCCTGGGGCCCAAACTCGTCTCTGCCACAATGGCAGGCGCACGGGACTGCATCCTGCAACTGACACACCAACTGGTACCAGTATTTTTGGGCTCCCCACCGCCTCAGTTCCCGCAGTTGGGAGATCCTGAAAATTCAACCATAGAGTCATTACGCACAGCAGGCCATTCGGCCCATTGATTCCACGCCGTCTCTCGGTGAAGCAGTCTCGTCAGCCCCATTGCGCCACTGTATCCCCATAGGTTTATTTCCCTCAAGTGCCCATCCAATTTCCTTTTGAAATCATTGATCGTCACTGCTTCCATCACTCTTGTAACCAGTGAGTTCCAGGTCATTACCACTCGCTGCATAAAAAGGCTCTTCCTCACATCTCCCCTGCGTCCAAAATCTTAAATCTGTGTCACCTCATCCTTGTATAATCAGCTAATTGGAACAGCTTTTCTTTGTCTACCTTATCTAAACCTGTCAAAATCTTGTACACCTCTATCAAATTTCCCCTCAATCTCCTTTGCTCAAGAACAACCCCAGCTTCTCCAACCTATCCTTGTAGATAAAAGTCCTCATCCCAGGAATCATTCTGGTAAATCTCCTCTGCACCCTCACATCCATCCTAAAATGTAGTGACCGGAACGTACACAATACTCCAGGTGTGGTCTAAACAGAGCTTTATAAAGATGCAGCACAACTTCCCTGCTTTTGTACTCAATACCACTATTTATGATGCCCAAGAGCCCATATGCTTTGCTAATTACTCTCAAAATGTCCTGCCACCTTCAAAGATCGATGCACATGCACCCCTCAGGTCTTACTGTTCCTGCACATTCTTTAGAACTGTGTCATTAAGTCTAGATTGCTTCTCCCTATCCCTTCTGCAAAAATGCATCACATCACACTTCTCTGTATTAAATTCCATCTTCCATTTGTCTGCCCATTCTGCTACCTATCTATGTCCTGTTGCAGTCGACTAGTGTCCTCACTGTTTGCTACACCTCTAAGTTTGGTATCATCGGCAATTTTTGAAATTCTACTCGGTATTCCAATATCTAAATCATTTATAAAATAAAAAAGTAGTGGTCCTTGCACTACCCTTGGAGAACACCATTTGAACAACAACCATTTACCACAACTTGCTGTTGTCTGTCATTAAGCCAATTTTTTATCCAAGCTGATACTGATTCTCTTAATCCATGAGCCTTAATTTTGTTAACCAGCCCTTTAAGTAGTACTTTGTCAAATGCTTTCTTAAAATCCATATAGACAACATCCATCTCGGCATTGCGTTCATCAACCTTCTCCATTATTTAATCAAAAAAGTCTTTTAGATTAGTCAAGCACGATCTGCCTTTTACAAATCCATGCTGGCTCTCCTTAATTAACTCAAACCTCTCCAAATGCCTTTGATTTTTTTCCCCTGATTATTGTTTCTAAAATCTTACCCGCCACTGATGTTAAACTAGCGGCCTGCAGTTGCTAGAAATGTCCTTACACCCTTTTTTGAATAAGGGTGTCACATTTGCCATTCTCCAATCCTCTGACAGCTTCCCGTATCCAGGGAAGATTGGAAGATTATGGCTAGTCCTTCTGCTATCTCCACCTGCACTTCCTTTAGCAACCTGGTATGCAAGCCATCTGGATCCAGTGACTTATCCACACCAAGCATAGCCAGCCTTTCCAGTACATCCTGCCTATCAATTTTCACCCCATCCATTACCTCAACTATCTTTTCTTCTACCGATTATTTTGTTAGCATCCTCTTCCTTAGTAAACACCAATAAAAAGTACTCATTATTAGTATTCTAGCCTTGCCCTGCACCTCTAAGTGTATATCACCCTCTTTGACCCTAATAGAACCGCGTCTCTTGCTACCTGCTTACTATTTACATGCTGGTCGAAGATTTTTGGGTTCCCTTTTATGTTAACTGCTATTCTATTCTCAAATTCTTTCTTTGCCAGTCTTATTTTCCTCTTCACTTCCCCTCTCAACTTATTGTATTTGGCCTGGTTCTCAATTGAAGAATTTACCTGACATACATCATATTTTGTATCTCCCTCATCATCCATCAAGCCCTGGCTTTGGTTCCCCTACCTTTCGCCGTTGTTGGAATGTGCCTAACCTGTACCTGAAACATCTCTTCATTAAAGATCACACATTGTTCCATTTGTTTTTTCTGTCAGTCTTTGGTTCCATTTTACCCTGGCGTGATCCCTTCTCATCCCATTGAATTTAGCCCTCTTCCAAGTTAGAAGTTCTACTTTAGATTGTTGCTTGTTCTTCTCCACACTAATCTAAATCTTATGATCATTACTCTTAGCCAAGTGTTCCCCCCACGGACACTTGATCCACTTGGCCCACCTCATTCCCCAGCACCAGATCCAGCAATGTCTCTTTCCTAGTTGGACTGAGAACTTACTGACCAAGGAAGTTCTTCTGAATACATTTCAGAAATTCCTCCCCCTCCTTTCACCTTACTGTAACATTATTCAATCAATATTTGGATAATTAAAGTCCCCTAATATCACCACTCTATAATTCTTGCACATCTCTGTGACTTTCCTGTAGTTTTGCCCCTCTATCTTTCTCTCACTATGTGGAGGCCTATTGAGTACCCCTAGTATCTTGATCATACCTTTGTTGCTTCTCAACTGTAACCAAGCCAAATTCCTTGCCCCCTCTAGGACATCTTCTGTTTCCAACACTACAATGTCTTCCCTAATCAGTACAGCCACCCCACCACCCTTTTTTCCTTCACTATCTTTTCCAAACACTTTGCCTCCTTGAATATTAAGTGCCCAGTCCTTACCGTTTTTAAGCCACGTTACCCGTTATTGCCACGACATCATATTCCCACACGGCTATTTGTGCTTGTAGTTCACCAACCTTATTCACCAGCTTGTAGAAGTTCAGTTTGGTTTCCTTTTTTATCGTGCCATACTGAAGACCTAACTGGTGGGTGTACAACAAATAAATCTCCATATGTGCAAAACATGATGTGCAACAAAATTTGAAAACCAGGTGATATATTTCAGCCTGTAAAAATACTTCTGACACATGCAGTGGGTTTCATTACAGCTTCGGAAAATATTAGTGAAGTCAAGCTAGCTTGGATTTTATTGGATGTAGGTCACCAAGCACATGGACGAAGGGTGAATGGGACTTGATTTGGACACGGGCAGCAGAGTATTATATGACCTCAAATTTACGGAGAATTGAATGTGTGAGGCTGGCGAAGAGTGTGTTGGAGTAGTCTAGAGCTAACAAAGGCATGTGTGAGGGTTTCAGCAGCAGATGAGCTGACGCAAGGGCAGAGTCGAGTGATGCTGCAGAGGTGGAAATAGACGAACTTGGTGATATGGTGGAAATGTGGTCGGAAGCTCATCTCAGGGTTAGGATTGTGAACAGTCTGATTCAGCGTCAGACAGTTGCTAGGAAGAGGATAGCTAGAGAAGTTTGTGATGGAGATGAAAACAGCTGCTTCAGTTTTTCCAATATTAAATTGGAGAAAATTTCTACACCACCAGTACTGGATGTCAGGCAAGCAGTCTGACCATTTAGAAACAGTGGAGGGGTGATAGAGGTGGTGGTGAGGTAGGGCTGGGTCTGGTCAGCATACAAGAGGAAACTGATGCTATGTTTTGGATGATGTTGCAGAGGGGTAGCATGTAGATGAGAAATAGTAGGGGGCCAAGGATAGATTCTTGGGGAACACCAGAGGTAATGGTGCAGGAGTGAGAACAGAAGCCATTGTAGATGATTCTCTGGCTGGATAAATAACAAGGCTGCTTTTGCTGACAACACAATCACTAGGTGGAGCACTACTGGCACATGCACTGTCACTGTCTGCAACGTCTCAGGCAGCTGCCAGTAATAAAGTTGGCACTGCTCAATTTGACACAAAGAAACGAATTGGACCCAAACCCCATCAATCCTCAATGGCCGCGATCGCCCCCTCCATCACCACCTTCCCACAACAGTACCCTGCTCTGTCCCGCGATCGCCGTCTCAATCGCCGCTTCTCTTCTGCGCTCCTTCCCGTGATCGCACTTCTTCCCGCCTGCTCGCCACTTCTGACTGCTTGCCGCTCCATCCCATTGTTCTCTCCCGCACTCGTATACTCAATGTTCCCTCTGCCGCTCGCTCCCCGCCTCACCACCCAGGGAAGTAGCAGGATGGAGCGAGTGGGGTGTAAGTGACGAGGTGCAAAGCGGCGGGATAGTGCAGCAAGTGGGAGGAGGGTATGGGGAGCATGCAGGAGCGGGAGGGAGCAGCGGGCAGGTGGGCAAGAAGCAGTGATCACGGGAGGGAGCGGGGAAGAGAAGTGGCGATTGAGGCAGCGATCCCGGGAGGGAGTAGGATACTGTTGTGTGGAGAGTGGAGGCAGCGATTGCAGCCATTGAGGGGTGAGGCAACACTTGGATGTCATTGCATGGTGACGTCGGTGCATGCGTGCACAGACTCATACTGGCAAATTGGCAAATTTTCAGACATACTGATGACGTCGGCGATCGCTCTGCGCATGCTCTGCGTTGTCAGGAGACACTCCAAAATAATAATGGAACCAGGCAAGGGCAGCCCCACCCAGCTGGACGACAATGGAGAGTCGTTGGAGGAGGATGGTGTGGTCAACTGTTTCAAAGGCTGCAGACAGGTCGTGAATTAGCATTGCCCAGGAAACTGAATTCACTGATTGATATCAGTGAATGTTCACCTTCCCTACTGTATCTGTGTTATTTTTAATTTCAGTAGTTCCTTTTTTTATTGCAGGTTGTTCTTTGTGGGATCACGAGAGGGTCACTTGCCCAGCCTCCTATCTATGATTCACCCAACTCATTTTACTCCCTTGCCATCATTAATCTTTACTGTGAGTATTTTCTGGTTGGTGTTTTACTGTGTAAACAAGGGGACAGTTCAGTGCTGGAGGATTGTTTGCTTAATTTTCTAATGGGCTTTCCAAGTACAAAACCAAGCGTATTCTATTATCAAAACAACTTCTGTATTTACATTACTGAGGTCCAGGTGGGAAAGAGAGAATTTCAGATTTACCAATGTTGCAGGTTGAGTAAAATGGTGCTTCAATACTCCAATTGTGTGTGCTTGTACTAACTTGTAAACAAAACCATGGAATATCTATTTAAAAAACATATTGCTTTGTGCAGCTCCGAGGACTAGCTCAATGTTGTCGTTGCATAAAACCTGTAGTGTGACCTTTCTACTATTTTCCCCCAAAAGCGAGCAATGTGAAGGTGCAGACGTTTTACTGCAGGCAACAATGGACAACGACAACTCTAGATTTATATCATGTCCTTAACGAGAAAACATCCTTGAACACTTCAAAGAGGTGTAAGGGGGAAAAAATGGACATTCAGGGATGGCCAAAAAGTTGGTCAAAGGAGGAGGTGGAGGTAAACAGAAGGGTTTAGGAGGATTTTTCAGAATGTGGGGCCTAGGCAGCTGAAGGCATGGCACCAAGTAGCAGGGTGGGGAGAGAGAGGTGTGCAGGAGTCCAGAGTCAGAGGAATTGTGAGATCAGGGTCAGGTGCCAGCCCTAGAGGAGGCTACAAAGATAGAGGCCATGGAGGGATACAAAATAAAGATGTTATGTATGGAATTTTTGTTGACTAAAATCAAAAGTAATAAAAAAGGATATTTACCAGATGGAAAAGTGTTGAAGTGAACATTACATTGGTTGTAAATGGCTGTTTCTGTGCCCACATTCCTGTAGCTTCAACTCTACCACAGAGTTGAATATGTGCATGATGCAATCAGCTACAGCTGCAGTGAATCAGATTTGTTATTGGCACCAAGCAAAGAGGTTTCTTAAAAAAACATATTGAATGCTTACCCACTTGATTGAACCTCCACGTATCGAGAGGATTACATTAACGTAGCACAGAAATTGGCATAGACTGAAATGTAAATATTTCAGCTGACTTGAAGTAGTGGACCCTGAAGTGATTGTTATCATGATTGACAGCAGTGCTTGGTGAAAGAATACAAGTTGTTGCAGGTTAGCTGACTTGCAGATAGCTTCAAAGTAATCTCTCTGGCTGTCTCACTGTGAGGTTTCTGTGGTGAAAGTAGCAAGATCCTGATGTCCACTTGCTGGCATTCCAAAAAAAATTAATAGATTTATTCTGTAAGCTGAAAAATTTGTGTTAACTAGAATGGGTTGACATAAAACATTATTCCCATTGCATACATTTCCTGCTTCGGCAAACGGCGTCTGTGATTGAAAGTTAAAGCTCTGCACAAATTGTTCTTCCCCTTCAGCGAAAGAAATATGAGATGCAAAATAAAATTCCCTGGCAAATTAATAACAGTCTGATGCAATTTCTGCCAGGAACAGTGGATATATTCCTGCTTGAGTACTAAGCAAGACCCAATGGGCTAAATTCTCCTCATCAGGGCTGTATCTTATCGGGGTGGGACTCCCACCCACCTCCCTGAGATCGCTTTCACCCAGACCTGTTTTCTTGGATTGGGTGTCATTTGTTATGCTGGGTGGGTCCTGCCACATTTGGGAGCTCTCACCTGCTAGGGCTAGAGAATGTAGCTGTGCTATAGTGCTATCATTGCTACAGCCCCAGATGAGGTGGCAGGGGACCTTTTTAAAGGAGTGAAAGGGCCTGAAAGGTAAAGAAATTGCCCAGCACAACTGAGACCTACAAGGATAAATGCTGAAGGCCTGTTTTAGAGGGAGAGAAGGCCTCCACTTACCGAAATGGGAGCTATTACCACCACTACCCTGGACTTACAATGACCTACCTGATAAGAGGAGCAGGTAGCAAGAAAATCGCCGCCTCCACCCCCGCCCCCCACTGGCACTTAAATGGTTTGCGGGTGTGGGGGGGAGGGTGAGAGAAGTGACTAGCTAGGGGAGAGAAATTTAGCTCAGGGTGGGAATGCGATGGTTGGCTTTATCACCTGATTTTTACCCCACTTTTTCTGCCACTCTCCTTTTTGGTAAGATAGCAAAGGAAAGTCCAGCCTGATAGATCCACGCCAGGGCATGAAGTTCATAAGTTCTTTAGAATTAGGTGACAGTGGCATCAGTTTGCTGAGAATGTAATTCAGATTCCAAGTGGGAGCTGCCCAACAAATGAAAGGTTTGACCTCCCAGGCACCTCAGGTCATAGTAAGTCTCTGGGTTTTCCACCAGTGGCAAATAATAAAGTGGTTAGCTTCCCTATAGTGCAAGAGAACTTGCAGAATCCCTGATCTAGCAGTACGTGCAAATGAGTAAGATAGACAGTTTAAGGAGGGAGAGAACATTAGCCTCTGCTGATTTAATCAGAGTTGAAGGAACTTTATTATAACTTGCAGTAACATGCATTTCCAATTCAATGAGAATTAAAATATTCATCTGTAAGTCAGCTTTATGACATCATATAATTGTTTTTTACTGCGAAGTATTAAAACAAATCCTTTCTGGTATAATTTCCTTTGCTCACTAGTATTAGTGAAAAAGTAGATGTAAATGTAAAGCAATGGTTTCTGCTTTATCTCCTTATCGACTTTGTTGATAAAGATTAGTGGATATGAAAAAATACAACTCTCACATGATCTAAGAAATTATGATTACAGTGAAGTAATAATGCAGTGTTGTGGTTATTCTGATTCCAAATTGATCTGTCTACTGCTCAGTGCTATTACAGGACCTGTTGAGGTATTGCATGTATTGGTGACATCGCGTTAAGAGTTCCAGTCCACAACCAGTTCTGCATTCTTTCCCATTTGTACAATAGAGTGTGATTTTACTAGTGCCATTCCAGGGAATACTAAGGAAAAATGTCTTTGGAATCAAGTAGATTTGGTGTTCCAGTGGAAACATGATGAGAATTTTAATTGGTAGTCAAAGTGTTAAAAGTCTGAAAGCCAACTCCAACCTGCCCACTTCCAGTTTTAATGGTGGCGGGATGGGAGGGAAGGGCTGGGTGACTGATCCACTCCCAGGAGGCAGGTTGGCACTTTAAATATTATAACAAGGCTGCGTGCCTCATTTTTATTCACTATTTGAAATTTAAGCCGACACAACTGAGTTTCCCAGGCCTCAGGAAACCCGAGGCGAGGGACTGCTGGATCAGGAGGTAAATGCTTTTCCACTTACCTGCTGAACCCAGCATGCCTGCCTGGCCAAGCCCCCGCAATCAGAGAATCCCACCCCCCTGACCCCCACAATCCTTCCAGTCTTTCCCATGAGGGCTTCAGTCTTCTCTCACCTACCAGTGAAGCCTCCGACCTACATTCCCCATCACCCCACCACCTTTCAGGTTACCGATATCCCACACAGGCCTCTAACCATCCCCTTCACTCCCACAGGCCTCCATTTTTTAGTTTTCATCCCCGCCTCTGCCCCCACCTCCCCCCCCACCCCCCCCCCCAACTCCTCCCATTCCTCAGGCCACTAATTCCAATGCACCCCCCCCCCCCCCCCCCCCCCACCTCCCTCACCCAGGGATGGGCCCTCCCCAGTCAGGATGCTTTAGTGCCTGGTCCTGCAGCTTTTCCTATTTACAGGTTTCCTGTGCTCAACCAGCCCCCCCCCTCCTGTTGTTTCACAACAGAATAAATTGATTAAATCTTTAAAGCTGCTTTCTACTCCTGTTGCTGATGATTTTTTTTCTTCCTGTTTTTGCAGTGTTGGATGACTGTGATGTATGCATTCTCTACCGACATATACTCTGTCATTAACTTCTTCAGTTTCTTTAACTGGCTATGTATTGCACTAGCCATTGTTGGAATGATGTGGCTGCGCTACAAGAAACCAGAAATGGAGCGACCTATCAAGGTAAATGGGCAGATGCAATCCTGATCCATTTCACATGTGTACAAAGGCAGCTTTGTGCATTGTACCAGAGGGTTATCTTATTTGTGGACGGCGTATTATCAATTCATGTAATTCATTTATAAAATGTACAAGGTATCTAAACATTGGCTTTCCCAATAATTGCTAACTCAGCAATTTGTATCAATTAAAAAGTAAAATAACTCAACCATCGGTGGGGGGGGGCGGGGGATAGTGCTGGGTAGAAGAGAAATAATTTCTCACAAGGAGGAAGAGAGCAAAAGTCTTACGTCGGCTAATCTGTGCCACCTCTGCACAGTTCTTGGCAGTCAGTTGCAGAGCTGCTTTGAAAGAAACTTGTGAGTGAATCATCTGTCAACTTCTGCTCAGGACTGATGCACAGCAGAGGTCAAGTAAAGCAGAGAAGCACTTAAGAAGCGAGGCCATCAGTGGTCAGACTTTAAGGCAAGTGATTTGGCACAAAGTGGCACCCTTTAAAAATGTTAGAACTTTCTGTATTTATCCCACAGAGCAAGACTATCAAACTTAACATATGTTTGTGATCATAATGTTCAGTCTATGATGGCTGTTCCTAATATAAAGTGTTAAGTTTCATTGTAGTTCAATTAGAAATTCAGTATTCCTGTAACGAGATGTCAGATTGTTGTTGTTTATTTCTTATGGGTGGCTACTTATTTCTAGTTATGCCCTTCTTGCTAGAATAAGTGGCATAAAGCACTTCTGAGGTGTTTGCTGTCATAAAATACCACACCTTTAATGGACATCAGCATTTTCACTTTGAATTTGTTTTTAGCTATTCTTTCTTTATCTTTCCATTTTTTTTCTCCTCTGAGAGTCGGGCAGTTTTGTACATTTAATGTTGTGACAGTGTTATTGTAGATCATAAAGTAAATTATATGATCTGATTTTGATTATCCTTCTATCAGAAGATTAGGAGAACAAGAGGAGTTGTGATACAGCAACAAGGGTTTACATTTGACCCTTGGGGTAGGGCTCAATTACCAGGTGTTTTGTGTATAAAGTTGTACTCCGAATTCATAATGAGCAAGCGCTCACTTATTGGATGATCTTTGATGCTAAACCAGAGAAAAATATCTGTGTAAAGCCTGAAAAGTTAAGTGGCCTTCTTGTTGAAATGATGTACTTCATGATTGAAGCATTCCAGTTCCAGCTTTTAGAGCAAAGGGTTTAAAGAGTCATCATAAATGTTAAAAACAAAACTGTGGCCTAAAGGATTTCCTTAGAACAGGGAAGGCTGAGTAGGGACCTCATTGAGGTATACAAAATTATGAGGGGCATAGATAGGGTAGATAAGAAGAAACTGTTTCCCTTAGTGGAGATGTCAATAACCAGAGGGCATAGATTTAAGGTAAGGGGCAGGAGGTTTAGAGGGGATTTGAAGAAAAGTTTTTTCACCCAGAGGGTGGCTGGAATCTGGAACACACTGCCTGAAGGGGTGGTAGAGGCAGGATCCCTCACAACATTTAAGAAGTATTTAGATGAGCACTTGACATGCCATAGCATGCAAACTACAGGCCAAGTGCTGGAAAATGGGATTAGAATAGATAGGTGCTTGATGGCCAGCATGGACACGATGAGCCAAAGGGCCTGTTTCTGTGCTGTATAACTCTAAGACTATGACTAAGGCTCTCCTCCTTTCTAATATGCAGCATTGTTGTTTCGAATATTAATATTGTGTTTGGATGAATTTCAGCCTTTCTTCACCAGGTGCTTTGTATTAAAACTGATTTGTGGTACTGCAGGTGGATTTCCTACTGGCTCAAAAATGGTGTAAATTCAATGTTGGTTGTGTCGAGCTGATCTGCTCCCTGATTTGAGTGTCCTATAAAATAAATGTGGATGATGCAGCAAATCGATTCAGATAGAAATTCAGTTGTAATGAAGTTCAGAAGCAATTTTTTAAAGCTGTTTTACATCTTTCTCATCTCTTGCAGTTTAACATCCTCCTCCCGATCACTTTTGTGCTAGCCTGTATCTTCTTGATTATAGTATCTATATGGATGACACCTGTGGAATGCGCTATGGGATTTGGCATAATCCTTTCTGGACTTCCAGTCTATTACATTGGTGTTTACTGGCAAAACAAGCCCAAGTGGCTCCTGAACATCATTTGTACGTATGACCACAATAAGAATATATGATTAGAAACTTACTTGCATCAAAAGGTTAATTGCACGCTTCGATTTTTGTTTCAGAAATGTCAAGTACCCTTGTCCTTTAGAAATCTGCTTCACATAATTTTTGCTGTGGCTGTGTGTCTATGTGGCTTAAGACTGAAATAAATAACTTGTCAAAGAAGAGGTTTTAGGCAGCATCATGAAGTGGCAATTCATTGGGAAACCCAGAGATTTTCTTTTGAGTGGGGTAATATGGCTGTGCTTCAAGTCTAATGCATGACTGCACCATTGGTTAAATGGTCAGCAGCAGTAACTGTGTTCTTGCTTGCACTCGGAACTATATTAAATTAAAACAGAAAATACTGGAAATACTCAGCAGGTCAGGCAGTATCTGTGCAGAGAGAAACAGAGTTTGTATTTCGGGTCAGTGCCCTTCTATGAGAACCGACAAAAGATCATCGACCCTAAACATTAACTGTTTCTTGTCGCACAGATACTGCCTGATCTGCTGAGTCTTTCCAGTATTTTCTGCTCTTATTTCAAATTTCCAGCATCCTCAAGATTTCACTTTTGTCTCAGAACTATATTGTTCAGAGTGTATTGTGATCATTGAAAATTGTTCCATCTAAGATGTCCTCTTGGGGTAGATTTTAACCTTCAGGCAGCTGAATAGCAGAAAGCAGTGGCTTCCGGCCTGTTTTGGCAGTATTATTTTGGAAGTATTCAGGCCCAGGTATCAGTTAAAGAGAACTGGCAGCCTGCTGTGCCAAATGCATATTCTGATGCAGCTCTCCGAATTCAGGCCTGCACAATATTAGGGAATCCCACCAGCAGCAAGGTAACTCCTGAAAGTGGGACAGGGGAAGGAGAAGAATGATCATGGTGGCGGTGCTGGCAGGGAGAGAAGACAGTAGAAGAACAACAGTGGTACGGATTATTTCTGTTAGGTCAGGTGGAGCACCCCTTCTCTCCTCAGCTCCACAGAAATTTTAAGCTTCCCTTTTTGAGGCCTTTTCAGTTATCACCAGTAAAACTGGTCAGAGAGTGTACACTGCTGGTCCAACCATTCTGTCCTAAAATGGCAATCAGCATCCTGTGCATGCCATAGAACCCCAATTTCCATAATATAAAAGACCTGGTGACTGAAACAGGCAGGTCGGTGCTTTTGCCGCCCAGTGATGTAAAATGGTAGGGTCTAAAGCTTTGGCCTTTATCGGGTGCTTGTCTACCAGCACAATTTTGAGGCTTTTGCTGTCTCATTGACTTGTATGCTTATTTTGGTTATCACTGGCACATTGTTAGTTTATCAGTAAATAACTGGATTTTTTTCTTTCTTGCAGATTCCCTAACTGTTTTCAGTCAGAAAGCTTTGGAAGTGGTACCTCAGTCTTCACAATAAAACAAATTAAACTCCTTCAGAAAATTCACAAAGGTTCAAAAGAAAAAGAGGCACTGTTACATGCTCCAAAGTCAACATTTCATTCTTGGAAATATTTCTTGTATCTTCAACTTGAGGACTGGTCAGCCATTTCTAAATTGGTTGAGTATGCATCAGATGATCCCTTCATTGGAAAGGGATTTAATGGTGGATAGCTGTATATGGGTGAAGAGAATGCAATGTGTTTTTAGTGTTTGAATAGATGCTCTTGTGTGGTTATATGTGCATTGGGTCAAAGTAACTGTCTAGTTTTGTTTTTTCGTAATAATAAAAGCAAAATACTGCAGATGCTGGAAATGTAAAATAAAAACAAGTGCTGGAAATACTCAGCCGGTCTGGCAGCATCTGTGGAAAGGTCACTGACCTGAAATGTTAACTCTGCTTCTCTCTCCACAGATGCTGCCAGACCTGCTGAGTAGTTCCAGCATTTCTTGTTTTTCTTATTGTTTTTTCTTAAATTTGATGAAGAACACTATTCTGGAATACCCTTGCACTTGGCAAACCTGTCTGGTGAACAGTCTAGTTATGGACAGGACTAAAATCTAAAAATTACAAGGTAAAAATTGACTTTTTGTTGGGCCTGTAGACAATCACTGTTCATGGGTATAGATGGTTTGTTGATGTAGATGGGAAAGAATTAGAGAAAAGATATTTTGTGAGCTTAAATTTTTTGTGTTTCCTTAAGTTCAAAAACTGCATCTTGAGCCCCATGCTGTATTCCTCTGTATTGCAATCCTTTTTTTTTTATTTTTGAACTAACATGCATAATGATAAATTATATAAATGCAGTGGCTAACAATGGCTCAACTGGTTTATCCAATAAGCAGCTGAACTTTATGTTACAGGAAGGTTCAATCCCTGTTCTGTGCTGTCAGCTGATGACAGCAGGAAGCTGCAGTACAGTTGCCCTCAGCACCCCTAGTGTCAGAAAGGGATAATTGGTCAACGCTCCTGATCACTTTCTACTGAAGATGGGTGGTGAGATTAAATGTCAAGTGATTGCAGTATTGGGCATGGCTTTGATTGGCCCATGATTGAATAGCTTGCTGACATTCACAGTCAAGGTTCACTTATGAATCAAATGGCCATTTATGTGAGATTCTGAAGGGCTTGTGGATCCAAACCCCAGCAGGAAAGAGTGCCTCAGGATTGCACCCATTACCCGGCCAGAATAGCGAGGTTGGTGGAAGGACATTTCATTAACTTGGGCCACACAGGCGCAAGACCTCATTTTTTAAGAAGGTGAAGTCTTCAGGAGTCCAGATCATATGCCTCACTCAGCACACCATTACCGCACCATGTGCCGTTCCAGACTTAAGCCTAGGAAACCACGTCCCTGTCTCTGCTACTTTTTTGTCATTTACCTTGTGAGGAGTGGTTGGAGATTCTGCCCCGTACATGGCAAATGATCCCACACAACTCTTGTGTGATTTCAGCCTTAAAAGAAAAAACATGTAACTACAGAGATGGCATCCATTGGTTTTGCAGGGATTTTTTTGTATTTATTTTATTAAGTTAGCTTTTGCATACCATCAACACCTGCTGAAGGAAGTGTCATTTAAAAGATATTTATTACTTTTAGGAATTAGCAGATTGATTCCTTAATCTGACCAAGTCCTGAATGATATAATTTTTCCTGAAGATGAATTTTCCCCCATGGCAGTCCCTGTCCTTGAATCATTGATGATGCTATTCTTTAAACTATCTCAACACCTCCGTATCCTTCAGAACATGCTGGAAATACTCAGCAGACTGGAAATGTTAAGTCTATTCTCTCTCCACAGATGCTGCCTGACCAGTTGAATATTTCCAACATTTTCTGTTTTTGTTTAGGATTTTCAGCATCCACAGTATTTTGCTTTTTGTTGTGTGAGTTATCCCTGGTATCCTGGCCAATATTGATCCCTCAATCTAATTCACAAAAACAGACTATCTGGTCATTATCACATTGCTGTTAGTGGGAGCTTGCTATGTGCAAATTGGCGGGCACGTTTCCTACATGACAATCGTGACTACACTTCAAAAAGTACTTCATTGGCTGTAAAATGCTTTGGGATGTCCTGTGGTCGTGAAAGGCGCCGCAGAAACACATGTTCTTCTTCCTTTTCATTAAGAATGTGAACATTCGCAGTTTGTGCACCCGTAAAATCAGTTTTTGCTTTTTGTATGTGTGAATTGATAACAATCCTAGTATTACACCTCATAAAGCTATAAAATGCACAAATAATGTTTTATGTGTAGTGACAAATGTTTTTATTCCATTTTATTTTTAAATTAAAGTTTGACAGTTTCTGTATTGAAAGTACTATGTAAATGCACAATATTTAAATAGACAATATTCAAGGATGATTTAAAACTTGTTTTAAGAAATTAATGGTTTAGTTTTCCATTAATAAATTGAGCCTTCAATTCGCAGCTAGTATAACTCACCACTTATGTTATCATATTGTAGTACTATGAAAAAGAAACAATTTGTGGTCTTTAGATTGACAAGTATAAATTTAATTTAACTACTCTATGTTTTAGTTCATTGAATTAATTTATACTTACAAAATACTGCTTTTGGATAAACATCCAGGGAAGGGAGTGGCTTGGAAAAAATGTCACTAAAATCCAGCAAGAAGGGGACTTGTGTAAGAGAATTGAAAGCAAGGAGTCAAAATACATGAAAGATTGCTATTTTGAATTTTGTCAAGAGAATGAGGCCCTCTGAAAGAAGGCTATGCCTATATATTTCTATGCATCACTGCATGTGGTTCAAATTTTTATCACTGCAAATGCAGTTTAATATTCATTTATGTATGAGTTCTATATTTGAAGTGTGTATAAAGATGTTCATGTTGCTTATTCCAGTCTTGCTATTTCCTCCATCAGGAAATGGTTGGCGAGTTGAGAAATTTTCTCTTCCATTTCTGATTTGCTACTGTTGAGTGATGCACCTCCTGACTCACAGGGGCCTGTGAAAAGTTTTTTAAAAATTGAAATAACTTTACCTGGGCCTCCTGTGGCCAGGATACTGCTGCCAGCTTTTGCTAGCGGTCCAAGACTGTGCAGTTCTTATTTGACTCTCAGTTAAAATTAGACCTCCACTCCTCTGGATCCCCCCTTCCCTTAACCCCCTCCTCCACCATTCCTCCTGGTACCGGGAAGTTAAAATACTCACTTACGAATGAAGAATTTCCACTTGGATGAGTTATTGAATGAGTACTAACATCGGGAATCTTATCCCAGTATATGTCGGTGCCTATAGCAGAGGAATGGTGGAGGGAGGGGGGGAAACTGTGCAGTCTGTTTTGATGACTATGGGGATAAATGTACTATATAGCACCGTAATGAGCCATACAAAACAGCAAGGCTGCAGTTCAGTTCCACTCCTTGCCCTGCTAAGTTTGTCAATTTAAACAAGGGCGGTAGTGGAAGCAATTCAGTCGGTCGATGTCTTCAGGCTAGGGAGAAGTGGAAAAACAATGCTGATCATGAGCCAGTACTCCTCAGAAAGTATGTATTTATGCTGAGTGAGGAGAGGATCAAGAGCGGCTGTGACACCTGCACGCATCTTACTAAAATAACTTGCTAGGACCAGACATGAGTGGAAACATTTGAGCAAGATACTACAGTGCCCACTGGGACCTCACCTAACATTAGTCACTGCCTTGAGGACAGGGAGAAAATTAGAAAAAGTGGATCTGCTGACCAATTTAAAAGCATGCAAAATAGTTATTTTTAATCTATTGAATCATAAGTTCATGGCCAGCATTTATTCCCCATCCCTAATTTCACTTGACAAGGTGGTGGTGAGTCACAGGCTGGTGTGTGATTTGGAGGAGAACTTGCAGGTGGTGGTGTTCCTATGCGTCTGCTGCTGACATTGTTCTTCGATATGGTAAACGTTGCAGGTTTGGAAGTTGCTGTTGAAGGAGGCTTGGCGAGTTGCTGCAGTGCTTGTTAATTGGTACACACTGCTGTCACTGCGCCGGTGTTGGAAGGCGTGAATGCTTAATGTGGTGGATGGGGTACCAATGAAGCGGGTTGCTTTGTCTTGGATGATAAGCTTCTTCAGTTTTGTTGGAGCTGCACTAATCCAGCAAGTGGAAAGTATTCCATCACACTCCTGTTTTTTGCCTTGTAGATGGTGGACAGGCTTTGGGGAGTCAGGAGGTGAGTTACTTGCTACAGAAGTCCCAGCCTCTGACCTGCTATTGTAGCCACATTATTTATGTGGCTGATCCAGTTAAGCTTTGAATCAAGGTTGATCCCAGGATGTTGAAGGTCGGTGTGCCAGCGATGGTGTATGCCAGGCCTAGTTCCCCGATGTACTTTGCCAGCCATGGCTCAGTTGGTAGCTCTCTCATCTCTGAGACAAAAGGTCATGGGTTCAAGTCCCACTTCAGGACTTGACAAAAATCTAGACTGACACTCCAGTGCTGCACTGTCAGAGGTGCTGACTTTTAGATGAGCTGTTAAATCAAAGCCCTGTCTGACCTCTCAGGTGAATGTACAAAATCCCATAGCACTAGTTCAAAGAAGAGCAGGGGAGTTCTCCCTGGTGTCCTGGCCAATATTCATCCCTCAATCAACATCACAAAAACTCATTATCACATTGTTATTCATGGATGTTTGCTGTGTGCAAATTAGCTGTCGTGCTTCCCTCATTACAACAGTGACGACACTTCAAAAATACTTCATTGGCTGTGAAGTCTTTTAGGATAACTGGTGGTTGTGAAAGGTACTATTATAAATGTAAGTCTTTTTTCCAATGGAAATGGGGGTGGGGAGCACCTTGGAGGGGAGATTGCAAAACTTGGACTCTCAAATCGGTGGGGGACAGACTTTTTTGCCTGGAAATTATTAAAGCCTTCTGGGGTCCTCAAACCTGCTGGGCAATCTAGATGAACCCTTAGAGGTGTGGGCACCCATCATTTGTAGGCAATTTGATGAAATTCCTCTGACCCCAGTAAGTTCAGCAGTGGAAATTCTTGGTGAGTTTGTAGATGCTGAGCTTGCTGGCCCAGACATTTTCAACCCGTGTATATTTTACGTAAGCATTTGGCTTCACCCATCTTTCCTGCTCCTCCAAACACACGAAGTGTTGGTTGAGAGGGATGTTGAAAATGGTTCAGGTTGTGGAAAAAGTAATATTCTAAAAATGATTTGAATAAGTAGAAAAGGTACTCATGGTGATGTTTAACTTCTGTTCTTACTGCAAAAATAAATTATAATTGAGAGTTGTTCACAGATGTTTTCACATCTTTAGTTTAAATAATATTCTTAGAATTCATGGTACCAATTTGTAGCACTTATGTGTACTGACTTTCAGGTTTTATATGGTACATGATTTATCCTTTAAGATGATTTTACTACTTAAAGCAATCTTTCTTGTGTTGTAACATTGTTTTGAAGAGCTTTGAAGTGTTTTATAAAATCTCTTGACATGTATGTAAAACACTGTAACCAGGTGCTACTGATATTTATATTTTTCTGGAATTAATTGGTTTGAATAGTTTTGTGCCAACATTTAAAGACTGTAATAAAAGCAAAATACTGCGGATGCTGTAAATCTGAAACAAAAACAAGAAATGCTGGAATCACTCAGCAGGTCTGGCAGCATCTGTGGAAAGAGAAGCAGAGTTAACGTTTCGGGTCAGTGACCCTTCTTCGGAACTGACAAATATTAGAAAAGTCACAGATTATAAACAAGTGAGGTGGGGGTGGGGCAAGAGATAACAAAGGAGAAGGTGCAGATTGGACCAGGCCACATAGCTGACCAAAAGGTCACGGAGCAAAGGCAAACAATATGTTAATGGTGTGTTGAAAGACAAAGCATTAGTACAGA
The DNA here is from genome assembly GCF_036365525.1 of Heterodontus francisci. Taxonomy (NCBI): domain Eukaryota; kingdom Metazoa; phylum Chordata; class Chondrichthyes; order Heterodontiformes; family Heterodontidae; genus Heterodontus; species Heterodontus francisci. Next base: position 38,577,384 of record NC_090387.1, read on the forward strand.
TTAGGTGTGAATACACTGAATATTGAACAGCAGCAAGTGCAAACCTGAAGAAAAACAACCTGAAAAAAACTGGGTAAGCAAACTGAACAAACTAAGATGAAATGAAATAAATGCAAAAAAAGATTGTAAAAAATGTAAGAAGGAATGTAAAAAAAGGAAGAAAAAGTAACTAAAAATGAAAGTAAAATGGGGGGGCTGTCATGCTCTGAAATTATTGAACTCAATGTTCAGTCCGGCAGGCTGTAGTGTGCCTAATCGGTAGATGAGATGCTGTTCCTCGAGCTTGCGTTGATGTTCACTGCAGCAATCCCAGGACAGAGATGTGAGCATGAGAGCAGGGGGGAGTGTTGAAATGGCAAGCAACCGGAAGCTCAGGGTCCTGCTTGCGGACTGAGCGGAGATGTTCCGCATAGCGGTCACCCAGTCTGCGCTTGGTCTCCCCAATGTAGAGGAGACCACACTGAGCAGCGAATACAGTATACTACATTGAAAGAAGTACAAGTAAATTTACTAATATTTGTCAGTTCCGAAGAAGGGTCACTGACCCGAAACGTTAACTCTGCTTCTCTTTCCACAGATGCTGCCAGACCTGCTGAGTGATTCCAGCATTTCTTGTTTTTATTTAAAGACTGTATTTTACTGTATTAACCGGGAGATGGGAAAATCCAAAATGTTGTAATGCAAAATTGTTTCTTCCGGGATTGTCACAAAAAATGACGTTTTGAGCTGCTCCTTTTCAGATAGGTTTTGTTGCTGGTTTTAATTGACTTATTTCCCTGGATCCAAGTTGTTACAGTGTCATTAAATAGAGCATTAAAGGTAACTTTAACTGAAGAGGAGCAAGGAAACTAAAAACTAGTGTCCACCTTCACCACCCCTCCACCCAGCCTGGGTTTATGTATTTTCAGGACTTCAGACGTACATTAACACTGGAAGTGTGAAATTATTTTATTTTTGCCTTTTTCAATTTATTTATTTCAATAGATTAACAAAAATCTTATATAGTTGTCTATATCTTCTGTTTGGAAACAAATTACATAATTGCTTATGATCCCTTAAGGGCTTTTTTTTTTGCTTGTGACCAGATCATACTTAAATCTGAATGTTCCACTGTAAAAATTTCTTGTCAATAACATACTATGTCATGATGATGCATTGTGGCTTTAGTGACTTTACCACAAGTTGTAAAATCACTGTCAACTATTGGAATGATAAAATATTTATTCATACACTGATTTGCTTGTCTTGTACTCTGGTATATTGAAAGACCACTGTCAGAATAACTCGAGTTTTTTTTTGAGGATGCCTTTTAAAAGCAAACTTTTGTCTCAAAGTAGATTTGTTATTTCAAAAAAAATGACTGAGATGAGTTCATTTTTTTTAGATCAGTTACTCATTACTACCTGTCATATTGTTTCACAGACCTATAGATGTTTCTGCGGTTTTAGATCTCAGTGCCACTTCATCATTATCATGAGAATTATCTCATATGATAACCCCCAATGCTCAAGCATGTAGTCACACAAGTGTAGCTCTAAACTAATTGCTAATGTGATCCTAAGATTTTTATTTGCATATTTTACAACTGTTATCAAACTCTATATAGTTTTGATCCCTCAAGCAATCAGGCCAAATAGTGAATTCAGTTACTTTAGTCAGCTAATTTACATCATTGAAAAACCTGCCTTTCCCAGTACAAACCCGAAGAAATATTAGTTACTCACCCATCTGTAAATAAACTTGTTTGAACAGTAGTGGGGTTAAATTGGACCTCATAATACCTGTTTTTCAGATCTATTCGCAGCACAATTTAATGAGATCTTGCAATATTTACAGATTAGTTGAAGAAATTCGAAGGACTGTCTAAATTTTTTAACAAGTTGAGTAATCGCCCGGTCTTGAGGCCTCCAACAACTAGGCACCCCACCCATCTTTTAGCTCTTTGATTTCCCCCTCCTCCCCCATGACACCAACCACCAGGCATTCCGAGGCCCCAATGTCCCTGACAGGAAGCCCACAGCAGCTGAAAGTTAGGCCACTGACCTTGTGCTGCCTCCTTACACAGCACCATCTTCATTATGATGAGGTCCAAGGCACAATATCTGGGGCTTCTCTGACCTCACCATCTGTGTTTGGGGGAATAACATGGGGGGAGGGGCAGGCGCCCAAATTTAATACCCAATATCTATTACCAATTTGGGTTTAAGATAATCTCCGGTTCAGTGGCATCAGTGGTGTGAGACCCTCACTTTGTGGGAGTTCACTCACATTGTCCTAAGTGTGTAGTTACACAATAGTTGAGCCTGCCGAATGTAATAATGGAAACCCATTAGAGCCTGAATTGGATAGTCACCTCTTGCACATGTATTTCTTCAATCCCTGAAGAAATTCTAAGTTAACATTAGGTGAGGTGAGATTTGATTTTAATGGTTAAGCTGCTTTATTTCATAGGCTAATGTACAAAGTCATGATCAGATTCATTTAGTTCAGCTGAATTGCTGACTATTAACAGGCCATGAGGAAACAACAGCAATGCTAGGTCATGAACCTCTTATTACTGGCCTAGAAATTGGATTGTCCTGCACAAGGTTTGCTTGCGGCTAAGTATCCAATATGGCAGGCGTGCTGACCCTCTTCTGAAATTGAGCTGTCCCACATGATAAACTCACCCAGCAACTCGTAGCACTAACAGACCATTGTTTAGTTGCTAATTTGGCACTTCAGATTGTTGGTTAACCTGTGGGGTTGTTTTAGGCATGCGTTCTCCCTGCCACCACCCTCGAATGGAGGAGGATCCCCTTCCTGTTCACTACCTGAACCAAGGCCTCTAAGGAAGCATCAGGAATTCTGGGAGAACGATCTTCTGCAGGTCGAGCAGCCATCTCTTTCCTTCCACATGCTTCCCTGCTGTCTGCATTAAGATGCGTGGCTCCCTTTAAATGGGATATGAGAACGCCAAACTCCAGGTGTGCAGCTAACAAGTAGCATAGGTAGCACTGGTCGCGTGCCTAACATAATGAGCATGCAGCTCAAATATTGCATGTAGAATGTTCATCCTGTGTACCTGTTTTCAGGTACATTTGAATTTCTAGACCCTAAGGACGGTATTTTATGGGGTCTGGAAGAGCAGGAAACGTAGTGGGCGGAGTGACTTAATGAGACAGGAATCAAACTTTCTTTGTTACGATGGTGGTATCATGCTGAGCTCCCACCTGCCAAAAATGAGGCACATTAATTTTGCCACATGGACATTAAATTTCAAATTGTTGCTGGGAAGAAGAGAAGGCCTGTTACAAGGGCTGCCACACAATTGGCTGGAAGATATTTACATATCAATAGGGACAAGAGAGGTTACTCCCCTTATCCATTTAACCCACAATGGACTTTGAGCACCAGACATTGAAGGCAGGGAAGCGCATTCTAGGCCCTGCTCAGATGATACAATCCACAGAGCCAAGACGTGGTCACACCAGCTAGTCAAATGACTAATGTGCTTGGCAACCTGGGGTTTTCTGAATGGTACGAACAGTTTGAGAGTGTCTGTTTGCTCCTGGACTGAAAAGACCTCTCCTGGCTGGCTTGCCACAGCCTCTCTTGTCTGCTCCCATCTCTTTCTCACAGAACTCCAAATCGACTGAAGACACATGAATCCCAAGAGAGAAAAGTCTCCTACAGCAAACAAGGTTTAAGAAGAATACTGGGCCCCAACGAAAAGCAAGATCGACCTACAATCAAGGACTCTACAGTGAGCTCGAAGATCTGTAACAAAAACTCTCTTCAGAGATTGCCTCAAACATTTCCACTTTATTTCTTCTGCTCTGTTCTGCCTCTATCTGCATGTGTGTATCACATATGCATGCCAGTGTGGGCGTATTGTGTGTCTGTAGTCATTAACCGAATTAGAGTTTTAAGTTTAATAAATTTCAATCTTTCTTCTTTACACCTAAGAAACCTGTTTGTGCTGGTTTCTTTACCTTATAATTGGAAAGCGGTGAACAAGGATTCACCAAGGGGGAGCTAAAGCCACAGTGTGTTTAAAATTAAATCTTGTCAGGGTAAGACCAGATGAAGGCTGAGAGGGAACCAGAGACACCTTTCTCACCGGGTCGTAACAGCAGGTTGAGAATCAAAGGTTACATCAGCGTCGTCTTTGTGGCGGGTTGGTGCTCATGCCGTCGCATGGTGGGTTCCAACTTTTAATGCATTTGCATGCCACAAATACTCAATACTAATTGCAATTAAGTCCAACTTTCCAGATTAACGAAGGGGCATTTGGGAATCTCATGGGACCTGCTTCACGGTCATTTGAAGATGACATGCAACAGTCGGCTTTGTGCTGTTGTGTCTGAGATCAGCAGTTTACTTTGTTGAACTCAACGGCGTGAGGAAGGGCAACAAGAGAATGGCAGTTTGGCTGGAGGCTCGGGAACGGCAAGGGCACAACAGGTGGGGGTTGTTGGAGTCGGGTGAATGGAGGAGTGCCAGAGGGATCCAAGGGAGGACAGAGGGTGGGATCAGGTGAATAGAGTGAAGTGGGAAGGGTCTGGTATACTGTGTGTGGTGGGGGGTGGCCATCAATCAAGGAAAATGAGAGGCCTAAATAGAGGAGTCAGTAGTGTCCATATTGGCGTCCTATGGGTCTAACTCAGGGTGCTGGCTGGCAGAAGGAATGATCACAGTCACAGGGGGAGTTTGATTCGGTGGGGGTGGGCGGGGAAACGGGTCCAGTCAGATTGGGATAAGCAAAGGTCTTGTAGGTTGAGTGAAGGAATCTGACAAGAACTCAAAGGATAAGGCGGGGAGGGTCTAGGATCAGAGAGGGCACTTCGACGGGGATGGGTATAGGCTCAGGGCGAGAGAGGCTACGTCCAATTGGTTGATGAGGGTCCAGGGTAATGGGTGTGATTGAATGGTTAAAGAGGGAAGGCGCAAGGTGGTATTGGGAGGGTCAAGGGTGATGGGAACATGCGTAAGGGTGGCAGGAGAAGAGTGGAGGGTCACAACCTCAAGCTGAAAGCTCATGCACCATTTTCTCAGAATGTCTCAAGACGCACGTGGGGCTGCAAAGATTGCAGATTGAATTGGGAGGAGGCCAGAGTGGGGTGGGTGGAGTTATGTGTCTGGACAATGGGAGGAGTCTAGCAACTCACTGCTCATCAATTCTATGAATGAAAACAATGGATAAGCACGTTTTCATTTCACTGTCAGTTTTATATTGGAATAACACCCAATATTCTTGGAAGCTCGGAAGCAGGAGGAGAGGATGTTGCTAAGGAGGGTTCGTGCCACTCAGCAACAGAGGCTGCAATGACAGCAGCAGGCAGAACAATTCACAAAAGGAAGGGCCAGCTGAGCCTACATGTTCAGCCATGTCCTGAAGGCTGACAAATACCAAACTGGACACTAACTTAAACATTCATTAAAGACTGATCGCTGACACTCAACATCATTACTTCCACATTAAAGGCAATGTTCCATTACCCCCTCCATTACCCTGCAACCGCAGGAGGTGTAATACCTGCCCATTTACCTCCTCTCTCCTCACTATCCAAGGCCCCAAGCACTCCTTTTAGGTGAAGCAGCAATTTACTTGTACTTCTTTCAATTTAGTATACTGTATTTGCTGCTCACAATGTGGTCTCCTCTACATTGGGGAGACAAAATGCAAACTGGGTGACCGCTTTGCGGAACACCTCCATTCAGTCCGAAAGCAGGACCCCGAGCTTCCGGTTGCTTGCCATTTCAACACTCCCCCCTGCTCTCATGCTCACATCTCTGTCCTGGGATCACTGCAGTGTTCCAGTGAACATCAACGCAAGCTCGAGGAACAGCATTTCATTTACCAATTAGGCACACTACAGCCTGCTGGACTGAACATTGAGTTCAATAATTTCAGAGCATGATGGGCCCCCCCATTTTACTTTTATTTTTAGTTATTTTTTTCTTTTTTCTTTTTTGTGTTTATTTTATTTTAGCTTGTTCAATTTGTTTCAACTGTGCCTACCCACTTTTTTTTCTTTTTTGTGCTTGTGGCTGTTCAGTTTTCAGTCCATTAACATCCTCTCTGCACTAATGCTTTGTCTTTCAACACACCATTAACATATTGTTTGCCTTTGCTTCATGACCTTCTGGTGAGCTATTCTGTGACCTTGTCCTATCAACACCTCTTTTGTTATCTCTTGCCCCACCCCGCTTAACTTGCTTAAAATCTTTTACATTTCTAATATCTGCCAGTTCTGAAGAAGGGTCACTGACCTGAAATGTTAACTCTGCTTCTCTCTCCACAGATGCTGCCAGACCTGCTGTGTATTTCCAGCGTTTCTTGTTCTTATTTCAGATTTCCAGTATCCGCAGTATTTTGCTTTCATTATTCTGCTATTAGCACTCTCTCTCTGGACTCATGCTTTGTCTATCGCTACAACTATTTAGCACTCTGTTTACATTCTGTTTCATGAAATCTGTCATTTAATCGCTCTCCCCTCCATCCAATCACAGTCCTTCCTTCTCGTTCTTCTTCCCCCTTCCCCCCTCTCACTTGCTTAAAGACTTACATTTCTAACTTTTGCCAGTTCTGATGAAGTCACAAACCTGAAACATTAACTCTCTTTCTCTTTCCACAGATGCTGCCAGACCTGCTGAGTATTTCTGACACTTCCTGTTTTCATTTCAGAGTTTCAGCATCTGCAGTATTTTGCTCTTATTTTAGTGTTTAATTCACTGCAACTTCTCTTCCAGGAATGCCTACCTTGAAGAAGTTCTGCTCTTCTCTCCCACGGGATTTCCGTTTATCTCTTTTACCTTGCTCATCTTCATTGCTTTCCATTTCCCTCCTGGTGCGCGATAGGGTTTCTGCTAAAACTCATTTTCACAGCCACATTTCCTTCCTCAGTGACTGTCTCCGGCTCTGACTTATTCCACTTGGAATCCAACTGAAGTTTCACCCTTTATGTTTCGAATCCACCCAGGATTACAGGTATCTCCAAGACATATAATGTTCCTCGGACTGCTGTTCTCACCTCATCCTGAGATCCACACTCAGTGCCATGCACCGCCACATGTACACACTTGACCTCTCTCCAGCAGCACCGACTCTCCCTCTCTCAAAGCTGTCCTGCTCCACAGTTTCATTTCATCCTTCGCCTTTCTGACGCATTCACAAAAAACTTTTTCTCTTCCTTTCAGGTGTTAAGGAACACAAACTCCAGTAAATCCTAGGTACCAACGCCCCTCCAGATCTTTCTTCCCCTTCCCTTCCCCTAATCTCACCACTTGCCATGTATTCACAATACCCTCTGACCTTCCCCTCCCTGACGCTGAACGATCTGTACTTAGCAAAGGACTTAGTTTTACACCCTTACGCCCCCACCTCAATGAATTTCACACTCAACATGATGTTGAGGTTTTCTTCCATCGCCTTCGCCTCTGGGCTCACTTCTTTGGCCAGGAGTCTTCCCTCCACCCACCACCAACGCCCCTCCCCACACCGACCAGGGGACCCATTCACCCGTCTCCAGTATTCTCCCTCCGCCTGGGCCCCTCCCTCTGGCCTCTTACCTGCTCTTGATCTTTTCATTGAAAACTGTCGGCGTGACTTCGGCCGTCTTAATTTCCCTGCCCCCCTCACTCACTCTAATATCTCTCCTTCTAAACTTGGTGCACACCGTTCTCTCAAGTCTGACCCTAACATTCTGATCAAACCCACTGACAAGGGTGGTGCTGTTGTTGTCTGGCACACCGACTACCTTGCAGAGGCTGAGTGCCAACTCTCATCACTTTTTCCTACCTCTGCCTGGACCATGACCCCACCACTGAACATTGAGCCATTGTCTCCAGGACTGTCACTGAACTCATCTCCTCTGAAGATCTTACCTCTACAGCTGCCAACCTCATAGTCCCGCAACCATGCATAGCCTGCTTCTATCTCTTTCCTAAAATTCATAAACAGGACTGTCCCGGTTGACCCATCGTTTCAGCCTGTTCCTGCCCCATTGAACTTATTTCCTCCTATCTTGACTCTGTTTTTTCTCCCTTGGTCCAGTCTCTTCCCACCTACATCCGTGACTCTTCTGACGCCCTACGTCATTTCAACAGTTTCCAATTTCTTGGCCCTAACTGTCTCCTCTTCACAATGGGCGTCCAATCTCTCTTCACCTCCATCTCCCACCAAGATGGTCCGAGGGCTCTCCGCTTCATCCTTGAACAGAAGCACAATCAGTCCCCATCCACCACCACCCTCCTCCACCTGGCTGAACTTGTTCTCACATTGAACAACAACTCCTTCAACTCCACTCACTTCCTCCAAATAAAAGGTGTTGCTATGGGTACCCACATGGGTCCGAGTTATGCCTGTCTTTTTGTGGGATATTTTTTTTTTAGATTAGAGATACAGCACTGAAACAGGCCCTTCGGCCCACCGAGTCTGTGCCGAACATCAACCACCCATTTATACTAATCCTACACTAATCCCATATTCCCAACAAACATCCCCACCTATCCCTATATTTCCCTACCACCTACCTATACTAGTGACAATTTATAATGGCCGATTTACCTATCAACCTGCAAGTCTTTTGGCTTGTGGGAGGAAACCGGAGCACCCGGAGAAAACCCACGCAGACACAGGGAGAACTTGCAAACTCCACACAGGCAGTACCCGGAATCGAACCCGGGTCCCTGGAGCTGTGAGGCTGCGGTGCTAACCACTGCGCCACTGTGCCGCCCTATGTCGAACATTCCTTGTTCCAGTCGTACTCAGGCCCCCGTCCCTATTGATTGTATCGGCGCCGCTTCCTGCTCTTGCCCTGAACTGGAAAACTTTATCACCTTTGCTTACAATTTCCACCCTTCTCTCACCTTCACATGGTCCATCTCCGACACTTCCATTCCCTTTCTCGACCTCTCTCTCCATCTCTGGGGATAGGCTCGTTAGGGTTAGAGTTAGGGTCCACTACTATTTATTATAAGCTCACCGACTCCCACGGATATCTTGACTACACTTCCTCACACCCAGCCTCCTGTAAGGATTCCATTCCATTCTCCCAGTTTCTCCATCTACGACGCATCTGTTCTGATGATGCAACCTTCCAGAACAGCCCCTCTGATGTGTCTTCCTTTTTCCTCAACCGAGGATTCCCCCTCACTGTGATTGACAGGGCCTTCGACCGTGTCCGACCCATTTCCTGCACTTCTGCCCTCACCTCTTCTTCTCCCTTCCAGAACTGCGACACGGTTCTCCTTGTCCTCACTTTCCCCCCATCAGCCTCCACATCCAACGGATCATCCTCTGTCATTTCTGTCACCTCCAGCATGATGCCACCACCAAACACATCTTCCCCTTCCCTTCCCTGTCAGCATTCCGTAGGGATTGTTCCCTCTGCGACACCCTGGTCCACTCCTCCATCACCCCTGACATCTCTTTCCTTTCCCACAGCACCTTCCCATGCAATCACAGGAGGTGTAATACCTGCCCTTTTGTCTCCTCTCTCCTCACCATCCAAGGCCCCAAGCACTCCTCCCAGGTGAAGCAGTGATTTACTTGTACCTCTTTCAATTTAGTATACTGTATTCGCTGCTCACAGTACAGTCTCCTCTACATTGAGGAGACCAAGTGCAGATTGGGTGAACGCTTTGCAGAGCACCTCCACTCGGTCCGCAAGCATGATCCCGAGCTTCTGATTGCTTGCCATTTTAATTCACCACCTTGCTCCCATGCCCACATTTCTGTCCTGGGCCTGCTACAGTGTTTCAGTGAACATCAGCACAAGCTCGAGGAGCAGCACCTCATCTTCCAATTAGGCACTCTACAACCTTCTGGACTGAATATTCTGTTCAATAATTTCAGAGCATGAGCCCCATTATTTTTTGTTTATTTATTATTTTTATTTTATTTTACTTATATATATATTCTTCCTTTTTAATTTTATTTATTTGTTTTTTAACCATGTGCTAGTCTTAAACTTAATTTTCATGTTTTTGCTTTTGTACAGACCTATTCATTTATTCTGCCATTAGCACTATCTCTGGACTCATGCTTTGACTTTCTATTTAGTACTTCATTTGCATTCTGTTTCATGACATCAGTCATTTAACCTCCCACCGTCCTATCACAGTCCTTCCTTCTTGTTCTACTTCCCCCCCACCCCCTTTCACTTGCTCTAAGACTGTTACATTTTTAACCTTTGCCAGGTCTGATGAAGGGTCGCAGACCTGAAACATTAACTCTGTTTCTCTCTCCACAGATGCTGCCAGATGGTGAGTATTTCCAGCACTTTCTGTTCTCATCTTACACTTATCCTGGCAGTTCAGAGCAGGTCATTGACCCATTTCCTACACTGCACCCACGTTCTCAGATGGACCCCATGGTTGCTCACTTCCTTCCCGGACACTTTGTTCAGGCAGAAGTGTCTTTTGGTGCCATTTGAGGGAAAAACCACCTCTGCCTTTCCCTAACAGCCTGCAGGGAGGTATTGCTGAACTGTGGGGCACGTCTATGTCTGCTCATTGGATGTGATTGGGGGAGTTCAATGACAATAAATAACAATATGGAACTGAATGTGGGGGGAGAATTTTTGGTGGGGGCAAGGGACAAGATCTGTTGCTCGGAAAAAATAGATAATTGACTAAGGGCATAGAGTTGGGCAGCAAAGTTGTGGCCATGATGCTGAGCCTCCCTGTTTGCCCAGGAGGCTCTTTTATAGCCCGGCTATACCTTCTGCAATGTTAACTGACAGCGGCTTTCACCAATTTAAAGTTTCCTCCAACGCTTGATCGCACGCGTCTGCCATGCCCGCGACCGGCTCTTTATATTTTAATGTTAATCGCATGGGAACCGGCTTCCAATACAAAAGTGCCCACTTCCACTTCCACCGTTGGGAATGATGGGCCACAAATAAAATGCTGCCCCAAGTTTTTTAACTTGTCATAATACGCTATGCTTTAAAAAAAATTAAAATTATTTTTCCAAATCTTTCCTGAGGAAAGAATGATCCAAAAAATCCTGAAACGTGACATCACCTGTTTTAACAGTACATCTGTGGCACAACAGTGACCCAGTGACCCTCGTGCATTTGGCTCCAACACTGGAGTAAATATTTCGATTGGTTACATGATTTCACAGCCAATGAAAGTAACCAATTAGAAAAGGGGTGGAGATGCATGATGTCTTTTCTTTTGTATTGCATGGAATTTCATAACAGTTGCCAGGTCCCTGCAAAAGAGGAAGAAACAATAAACTTATATCCTGCACAGCTTTCCCTAACTGACACCGCACAGTTTAATGTTTCTGCCAATATCAAGTACGAAAATAGTATGAATGATTATGGAAATGAATTTGCCCAGATTTTTGAGTGGTATAAGCATGTGGAGACTATTTAACCACCTCCACCACCATCCTCATCCTACCACCACTTTTCTGCTGATTGGATGGTCAATTTTTCAGGCAATTATTTTGGCAGTACCATTTTCCAATGTCAAGTACCTACAGCAGCAGAATGGGTCTCCCATGGGAGTCCCCCTATTACAAGCGGAAGATGATGGGAGCTGTTCAAAACAGTTTAATTTTGTACAATACAGAACCAGTTTATAGCCCCAGGGGGCAAGAGCTCTACTTGCCAAAATAAAAACAGCCATGGATGACTAAAAGGGTAAGAAACAACATAAAACTAAAAGAAAAAACATGCAAAAATGCAAAAAATAGCACAGATCCTCACAAATGGGAGAGATACAAAGAACAGCAAAAGGTGACAAAACAGCAAGAGCTACACAAAGTGAGTCTAAAAAGAAAATTTAGGGGACATCAAACCAATACAAATTTTTAAAAATTTTATCAAGAAAAAGAGGGTGGTCAGGAGCAATGTGGGCCCCTTGACAACTGCTAACGGTGATGTTGTCAATGAAAATAAGGAAATGACAGACATGTTGAATAATTACTTTGTATCAGTTCTTACAGTAGAGGAAGAGGTCAGCAAAAAGGCTAATGGAATGTTGACCTCTATATCTAGAGGATTAGAATACAAGGAGGGAGAAGTCATGCTTTAGCTATACAAAGCCCTGGTTAGATCAAACCTAGCGAGCTGTGAGCAGTTCTAGGCACCACACCTTTGGAAGGATATATCGGCATTGCAGAGAGTGCAGCTTAGGTTTATCAGAATGATACCTGGACTTCAAAGGTTAAATTATGATGAGAGATTACACAAACCATGGTTGTATTCCCCTAGAATTTAGAAGGTTAAGGAATGACTTGATTGAAGTTTTCAAGATATTAAGGGGAACATATAGGGTGGATAAAAAGAAATTATTTCTGTTGGTTGGGGAGTCTAGGACTAGGGGGCTTAGTCTAAAAGTTAGAGTCAGACCTTTCAGGAGTGAAATTAGGAAACACTTCTACACACAAAGGTTTGGAACTCTCTTCCACATACAACAATTGATGCTAGATAAATTGTAAATTTTAAATTTGAGATTGATAGATTTTTGTTATCCAAAAGTATTATGGGATATAGGGCAAAGGAAGTAGGTTGCAGATCAGCCATGACCTCAAGGATGACAGCAGACTGGGCTGGCTAGCTGACAGGCAACAGCAGGGGAATTGGTGGAGTGGCAGTGGTGAGAGGACAAATGCTGTCAACCTGAGAGAAGGCAGCAGTTTTGCCATGCCATTGACACTCCCCAGGGTGGCGCCTCAGCAATCCTAGCAATAGCTTGAGGGCAGATTGCTGGACTGCCATGAGATCCTGCAAGCCCCTTTGAACATTGGCTTCCACAGCCATGATAGCAGCAGTCTGAGTGTGCGTGACCACAAGCTGAGTTTCCATGGCTTTAGTCTGAGCTTCCACAAGCAGCATACACACAGGTGGTTTCTACTGGTGCTGCAATGGAAGCTGAGATGTCAGCTATCAGGCTCTCCATTATAGTAGGGTCCACAAGTGTGGTCCTGGAGTTGGCCACCAATTCCATACTGGAAATGATAGACTTCAAGCTCTGTGCAATGCTGTGTGCAAGGTTGATTTGGACTCCTCCTTGACTGTGACCATAGATTTTCTGGCAGGCCTTCCAATCCACCAAGCATTTCTATGTGCATGCCAATCAGCATTTTTCTGTACACCATCCCATCAAAGTCCTCATCTGAGTCCTCTGGAGCAGAACTCATGTGCAACTTTACCCTTCAGCATGCTGGCGCCTCTGCTACCCTCTTCCCCTGCCCTGACTGCAGGCCACTCCTGCCAAGTATCTCACCATATACAGATCCCACCTCTAAGCTATCCTCTAAATTATGCGCAGTGTCAGTACGTGAACACGTGGCTGTGAGTGTCAGAGCGAGTGACCGTGTTTCTTCATCACCAGGGTCTTCTTCCTCTTCCACATCTTGCTCCTGCCTGGGTTGTAGTAAGGGAGGTGGGGAAGCAAGAGGGGCATCCTTATGCCATCTATAGTTTGTACACCAGAAGAGCTTTTGGGATGAGAGGGAAGTGGAATGTGAGAAGAATGATTAGGTATGAGTATACCATCATCTTCGCTGGTTTCAGCCCCACTGATGGGTACTGCCACAGACATGGCACCATCTCCTCCATTGGGGTGCCAGCCCCTCCCGATTAGGTGCTGCTGCCTCCAGCTGTATGTCACTTTGTTCCGCAAGAGAGAGGGAAATGTGCCAGTGAGTGTGGCACAATGTGTTTGGGTGATGTGTCTGTCATGGTTAAATGGCTGGCAGTGTGTACAAACTGTGAGCTATGAGTGTGAGGTTTACAGTAATGCTAAGTGTGTGAGGGTGAGGTGAAGCTATGAATGTTAGTTATGAGTCATGCTTGACAGAGATCATTGGTAGGTGAGTAAAGGAGGTGTGGTGCAGTGAGCAGTGTGACTAATGGTGCAGTTAGTGGGATAGTTTGAGTGCTTCCTGCATTGGAAGCAATGTGCGCGGGTTAGATTGTGCATCGCAATCCCCTCACCCATTTTTGGGCCTTTTCAAATTTCATGGCCAGGATGCCCTAAGAATCTTCACAGCCAAAGAATTACTTTTGGAGTGTAATCATTTTTGTTACATTGACAAACACGCCAGCCAATTTAGACACAGGCCCAGACCCCCAGTCCCTCAAACAGAAATGAGCGAAATGACCAGACAAACTATTTTGGTGGTGTTGATTGAAGGTTAAATATTGGCCAGGATACCAGGAAAAATTCTCATGCTTTTCTTTGAATAGTGCAATGAAGTAGTTGAGACAGCCTCATCTGAAATAGATGTCTCATCTGTAATGGACCATTCTCTTAGCACTGGAATGGGGATTGAAGCACACATCTGGCTCAGAAGTAAGGATGATACCAAACAGCCAAGTTTACATTTTTACATAGAAATAGAAGAATTGGAACTCAGATTTTCCCATTGGCAGCAGAATTAGGTTACTTCTACCAGTAACTAGTTTTATTGTAACTGTCAAATTTAAATATGGAAATGAACACCCACTAGTGGTGGAATAGATTCCATCAGAAAATGCTAAACACACCTAGTGAACATGAAGAAGGACACTAGTCGATAAAGGTAAATAAGACATTGTAACTACCCCACAACACCGTTCTAGGAGCTGCACCCTACTGAGATCATGTGATAAAGTTAGGTTTATTGTTCATAGGAAAGCCATAGGGATTAGGACATGAAAGAAGTATGAAGTGAGAGAACAGAGGAAGGCTGAATGTCATGGAGAGCTTAGAATTTTGTAAAATCTCTCAGAGTATCAAAGCTTATTGGAATCAATATTTGTTTGGATATGAAACCACACAATTCCCTAATGTAGAGTTTAGCATAAAAACCAATTAGGATTGCCACTAGTCCAATTTTGGCTCGTTGTGCTTTTGAGTAGTTTGTCAGGAAATTTCTAAAATGTTAATTGTTGAGGGGTGAATTTTGTCACTGTCTTCAGTGTACTGGTGATGCATCAACAGCGCAAGAGTTGACAGAAAATGGTAGAAGCCATTTCTGCCCAATTTCCACCATTAAATCGCTCTTGCCAGGTTTTGCCTACAAGTTCTGACTGACATCATTTCTATTTGTCAAGGTGAGAGCCAGTTTTAGGATTCTACACTCGTATGCACTCTGGTAACTTAGACTGAGATTTATAAAGTGCAGTAGCTGGCAAGATCAGCTGATCAAGGTGGAGCATTTTGAGACAGAATTCTGCAGCTGGAAAATTATTTCATAGAAATGATAAATATTTACAGTACAGAAGGAGTCCATTCAACTCGTCATGTCTATATGAGCCAAAAAAGAGCTATCAGCCTAATCCCACTTTTCAGTTCTTGGATTTGTAAAACATTTTTTCCATTCTGCCTACAGAAATGAGGACTTGCTTCTGACTGCTGTTTACAGAACTAGACCACTGGCAGATTCTTGTCCCCACAACCTTCTAATGTAATGAGGGCTTCTTGGGAGAAGAAATGGCATTCTGTATTTCATACCCTTTGAGCTGAATTTGTACTTCAAATTCATTTATTTTATTTCATATGTGAAGTACGTTTGTGTACAGAACTCTTATCTGGGTAACTATCCCCATCCTGCCCATATATCCTGCTGGTCTTTCTCTCACAATTTTTGACTCATGGTATGGATTTTCCCCTCCCACCAACTAACTGGTTTAAATCTTACCCCACTACCCTAATTTACACTTTCCAAAAAGGCATGGGTTCCTCTCCAGTTTAAGTGAAAACCATTCAGTCGGTACAGTCTTCTCTGGCCCCAAAAATGGTTCCAGTGTCCTATGAATCTGAAATTGTTCCTTCTACACCATCCTTCCAGCCATGCATTGACAAATGTAGTCTTCCTCTCCCACTGTCTGGTCCAGCGCATGGTGATGAGAGTAATCCAGAGATTACTACCCTGCAGGTTCTGCTCCTTAATCTAGAATTTAGCTTCTTTAAATCTCTACTCCGATCTATGTAATTAGTTCCAATGCAAACAATGACCTCTGACTGCTCGCCCTCCCATTCTACCTTTTGTTCTCGCTCCATGAAGTGTGGAACCCTGGCACCTGAGAAGCAACTTACCATTCAGGACTCTGGGTCACATTTACAAAAGAAACTATCTACCTGCTGACTAAAAAGTGTCCCCACAATCACCATTCACCTATTGTAATGACCTGGACTGTTTTCCCAATGGGTAACCTTTGCTCGACAGTGCCTTGTAATCATGGTTACCCTCCCCTGTGTCACCCTGTTTGTCCACATCACTAGTACCTAAACAAGCATACGTATTAGACAAATCCAGCTCCATCCTCACTTGTTGCTTCCTTTCCTGTCTGCCAACAGTCACCCAGTATCCCTTGCCAGCTTCTCTACCCCTAGCAACTTGTGGGGTGACCATCCACTGGAACATTTGCCCCAGAAAACTTTCTCCCTCTCATACTCCATCAGAGTATGTCCAGTTGATTCTCAAGCTGTGTAACTTTCTACTTAAGGAGAGCAACCTTCCTACACTTCATACAGATGTATGCACCCTGCATGGTATATGTTGATATGTTGGCATGGTGTCAAAGCTGTCCAGCAATCTGTCCTCCAACACATTGTTAGGATTGCTGAGGTGCGATCCCAGGAGAGTGGCAGTGTGTGGATGACAGCATCTGTCCTCTCACCACTGCCACACTGCTAGTGCCCTTGCTGCTGCCTGTCAGTCAGCCAACCCAGACTGCTGTTGCCCATGCTGAGGTGGAGCAGTTTCCCCAACTGAAAGTCAGCAGTCTTCTACCAGCCGCATGACAGTCACTGGGGTAGCACTGCTTAGGAGAACTAGGCCAGGCAAAGGGATATGGAAGCCAGGCACGAAAAGCATGCACAAGGGTGATTAGTTGACTTGTGTATGCAATAAGGCATTGGTTTTGAACTTTTGTTTCTTGGTGGCTTTTATTTTTGCATTGCGGCCAAGAGAATGCTGCGATGATCAGTAACACAGGGAAGGTAAGACACGGGACTGTTGGTGATTGAGGAATTGGTGTTGCATTCACTAGTATTGCAGTCAGATGAGCAAAGGCTATTGTCCCTGACAACATCCCAGCAGTTGTACTGAAGACTTGTGCTCCAGAACTGGCTACGCCCATAGCCAAGCTATTCCAGTACGGCTACAACACTGGCATCTACACGACAATGTGGAAAATTGCCCAGGTATGTCCTCTCCATAAAAAGTAGGACAAATTGAATCTGGCCAATTACTGCCCCATCAGTTTACTCTCAATCATCAGCAAAGTGATGGAAGGTGTCATTGACAGTAGCACTTACTCAGCAATAACCTGCTCACCAATGCTCAGTTTGGGTTCTGCCAGAGCCACTTGGCTCCAGGCTTCATTACAACCTTGGTCCAAACATGGACAAAAGAGTTAAATTCCAGAGGGGAGGTGAGAGTGACTGCCCTTGACATCAAGACAGCATTTGACTGAGTGTGGCATCAAGGAGCCAAGCAAAATTAAAGTCAATGGGAGTTGGAGGAAAACTTTTCACTGGTTGAAGTCATATCTATCACAAAGGAAGATGGTTGTGGTTGTTGCAGCCCCAGGATATTGCTGTAGGAGTTCCTCAGGGTTGTGTCCTAGGCCCAAACATCTTCTGCTGCTTCATTAATAACCTTCCCTCCATCATAAGGTCAGAAGAAGGAATGTTTGCTGATGATTGCACAATGTTCAGCACCATTCGCGATTTCTCAGATACTGAAGCAGTCCGTGTCCTGCAAGACAACATTCAGGCTTGGGCCGATAAGTGGCAAGTAACATTAGCACCACACAAGTCGCAGGCAATGACCATCTTGAACAAGAGAGAATCTAACCACCTCCCCTTGATGTTCAATAGTATTACCATCAACATCCTGGGAGTTACCATTGACCAGAAACTTAACTGGACCAGCCATATAATCACTGTGGCTACAAGAGCAGGTCAGAGACGGGGAATTCTGCAATGATTAACTCACTTCCTGATTCCCCAATGCCTATCCATCATCTACAAGGCACAAATCAGGAGTGTGATGGAAGACTCTCCATTTGCCTGGATGAGTGAAGCTCCAACAACATTCAAGAAGCTGAACACCATCAAAGACAAAGCAGCCCGCTTAAACGGCACCTCATCCATGATCTTAAACATTCACTCCCTCCACCACCAGCACACAGTGGCACCACATAAAAGATGCACTGCAGCAACTCACTAGGTTGCTTTGGCAGCACCTTCCAAACGCACAACCTCTACCACCTAGAAGGACAAAGGCAGCAGACCCATGGGAACACCATCACCTGCAAATTCCCGTCCAAGCCACATAACATCCTGACTTGGAACCACATTGCCTTTCCTTCACTGTTGCTGTGTCAAAATCCTGAAACTTCTTGCTTAACAGCACTGTCGGTGTAACAACACCACACAGACTGCAGTGGTTCAAGAAGGTGACTCACTACCTCAAGGGTAATTAGGGAAGGGCAATAAATGCTGACCTTTCCAGCAATGCTCATATCCCATGAATGAATATATAAAAAAGATCATGGGCAGCCAGGCAAGAAAGGGCTGTGCTGGTTTCCTCCTTCCTGTTTCCTCCTCCTCTTTCTCATTCTCCTCAGCTGGTGGTAAGGTCTGTGCCCTCATGATGGTGAAATTGTACAGAATGCAGCAGATCTCAACAAATCTTGACATGTATTCATCCGAGTACTGTAGAGCTCCTGCAGAGAAGTCCAGGCAGCGTAAGCATTCTTTAAGCCACCGCAATGGTCCACTCTGTCAGATATTGTGTGGCAGTATGGCTTTTGTTATAAGCTTGGTGCCCATGTGTGTGTAGGCTGCATACTGGAGTCATGAGCCATGTGGTCCTTTTCACTCAATAGCCACCCTCTGGTTTGTCATGATGGCTTAAAAAACAGATGGTACAGCAGCCTGCCGCAGATTGAAGGCATCATGGCTTCTGCCAGGGTTCGAGGCATTGCCTTGCATCATGCATTATGTATAGCTGCAGACCAACTGAATATTGAAGGAGTGAAATCCGTTTGGGTTGCAGTACACCTCAGAATTGACATGCTGTGCCCGCAAAGTGGCATGTGTGCAGTCAATGGCACCCTGCACCATGGGAAAGCCTGTAATTCTCACAAAGCCAGATACTTACTCCATCTGCTTGTCTTTAGCAAGAGGGAATGAAAAGTTTTCAGCTCTCTTGGAGTGCAGAGACTCAGTGACCTTCCTTATGCAACAGGGGATGGTGAGCTGAGAGATGTTGCAAATTTCGCATGCTCCAGCCCGGAAGAAGCCAGCCACATAGAAGGTATGGAGGCATAACATCACTGCGGCACAGAAGGAGTCTATTCAGCCGATCGAGTCCATGCCACTCTCTGTACAGCAATCCAATCAGTCCCATTTCCCCGCTCTATCCCCGCAGCCTGCAAGTTTATGTCCCTCAAGTGCCCATCCAATTTCCTTTTGAAATCATTGATTCTCTCTGCTTCCACCACCCTCATAGGCAGCAAGTTCCAGGTCATTACCACTTGCTGTGTAAAAAAGTTCTTGTTTGCATACCCCCTGCACCTCTTGTCCAAAACTTTAAATCCATAGTCCTTATACTATCAGCTAATGGGAACAGCTTCGCTTTGTCTAACATATCTAAAATCGGTCATAATCTTGTACACCTCTATCAAATCTCCCCTCAATCTCCTTTGTTCCAAGGAGAACAACCCCAGCTTCTCCAAACTAACCTTGTAGCTAAAATCCCTCATCCCTGAAACGATTCTGGTTAATCTGCACCCTGTCATGTAGGCCCCCACCTGCCAAGAATGAGGCATATTAATTTCGTCACATGGACATTAAATTTCAAATTGTTGCTGGGAGGAAGAGAAGGGCCTGTTACAAGGACTGCCAGACCTTGACTGGAAAAAAACATTTACATACTAACAGCCATTGAAGTCAGGGAAGCGCATTCCATTCAGACAAATTCAGACACACACAGGATTGGACAAAGTCAGCATTGATTTACGAAAGGGAAATCATGCTTTAAAAATCTACTGGAGTTTTTTGAGGATGTAACTAGTAGAACAGATAAGGGAGAACCAGTGGATGTGGTGTATTTGGATTTTCAGAAGGCTTTTGCTAAGGTCGCACATAAGAGGTTAGTGTGCAAAATTAAAGCAATGGGATTAGGGGTAATATACTGGCATGGATTGAGAATTGGTTGACAGACAGGAAACAGAGAGTAGGAATAAATGGTTTTTTTTCTGGGTGGAAGGCAGTGATTAGTTGTGTACCACAGGGATCAGTGCTTGGGCCCCAGCTATTCACAACATATATCAATGACTTGGGTGAGGGAACTAAATGTAACATTTCCAAGTTTGCAGATGACACAAAGGTGGGGGGGGGGGGGGGGGTGGGGGGGTGGAATGTGAGCTGTGAGGAGGATGCAAAGAGGCTCCGATGTGATTTGGATATGTTGGGTGAGTGGGCAACTGCATGGCAAATGCAGTATAATGAGGATAAATGTGAGGTTATCCACTTTGGTTGTAAAAACAGAAAGGCAGATTATTATCTGAATGGTGATAGATTGGGAAAGGGGGAGGTGCAACGAGACCTGGGTGTCCTTGTACACCAGTCGCTGAAAGCAAGCATTCAGGTGCAGCAAGCAGTTAGGAAAGCGAATGGTATGTTGGCCTTGATTGCAAGAGGATTTGAGTACAGGAGCGAGGATGTCTTACTACAGTTATACAGGGTCTTAGTGAGACCACATCTGGAGTATTGTGTGCCGTTTTGGTCTCCTTATCTGAGGAAGGATGTTCTTGCCATGGAGGGAGTGCAAAGAAGATTTTCTAGGCTAATTCCTGGGATGTCAGGATTGACGTATGAGGAGAGATTGGGTCGACTAGGCCTATATTCACTAGAGTTTAGAAGAATGAGAGGGGATCTCATAGAAACCTATAAAATTCTAACAGGACCAGATGGGCTAGATGCAGGGAGGATGTTCCCAATGGCTGGGGAGTCCAGAACCAGGGGTCACAGTCTCAGGATACAGGGTATATGCCATTTAGAAACAAGATGAGAAATTTCTTCACTCAGAGGGTGGTGACCCTGTGGAATTCTCTACCACAGAAGGCAGTGGAGGCCAAGTCATCAAATATATTCAAGAAAAAGATAGATATATTTCTTAATGCCAAAGGGATCAAGGGATATGGGGAGAAAGCGGGAACAGGGTACTGAATTAGACGATCAGCCATGATCTTTTTGAATGGTAGAGCAGGCCCGAAGGGCCAAATGCTCCTGCTCCTGTTTTCTATGTTTCTATTCCCTGCTAAGATGATACAATACACAGAGCCAAGACATGGTCAGACCAGTTAATCACATGACTTACCTGCTTGGCAACCTGGGGGTTTCTGAATTGTATAGTTTGAACTGAGAGCCAGAAAGCTGTTTGCTCCTGGACTGAGAAGATCTCTCCTGTATGGCTCCCATCTCCTTCTCACAAGCCTCTGAATCCACTGAAGACACATGAACCCCAAGAGAGAAAAGCCCCTTACAGCAAAGGTTTAAGAAGAATACTGGGCCCCAATGAAAAGCAAGATCGACCTACAAACAAGGACTCTATAGTGAGCTCGAAGAACCGTAACAACAACTCTTCAGATATCGCCTCAAACCTTTCCACTTTACTTTTCTTCTGCTCTTTTCAGTCTGTATTTGCACTTGTATATCGCGTATGCATGGTAGCATGGGATGCAGCGTGTATCCACAGGCGTTAACTGAATTAGAGTTTAAGTTTAATAAATTTCAACTTTTCTTCTTTAAACTTAAGAAAGCCTGTTTGTGCTGGTTTCTTTGCCTTATAATTGGAAAGCAGTGAACAAGGATTCACCAGTGGGGAGCTAAAAGCATAGTGTGTTTAAAATTAAACCCTGTTATGGTAAGACCAGGTGAAGGCTGAGAGAGACCCCTAGACACCTTTCTCGCCGGGTCGTAACAAACCTCTCAAGAACTTCACATCCTTTCTAAGGTGTGGTGACCAGAACTGGACGCAATACTTTAGTTGTGGCCTAACCAGAGCTCTATAAAGGTTCAGCGTAATTTCCCTGCTTTTGTACTCAATACCTCTATTTATGAAGCTTAAGGTTCATATGCTTTGCTAATTACTCTCTCAAAATGTCTTGACACCTTCAAAGATCTATGCATATGAGCCCCGAGGTCCCTCTGTTCCTGCACACTCTTTAGAACAGTGCCATTATGTTTATATTGCCTTTCCCTATCCCTTCTGCCAAAATGCACAAGCTCACATTTCTCTGTAGTAAATTCTATCTGCCACTTGTCCACCACAGTTCATGGCCATGGTCATCTTCACAGCTACTGGCAATGCCGTCCACACCCTGCTCTGAGGCTGCAGTTGTGGCTGCAGCAGGTGGTAGATTTCATTGAGGACTTCCTTATTGAAGCACAGGTGTTTGACACTCTGAAAGCACGTCTCCTGTCCCCCTCCTCCTCTTCTCTCTTCCAGAAGTTTGTTTTCTTCTGTGTTGCCTCTGCTCAATCTCTCTGTCAAGCTGTAGACAAAGGGGGATGCAACTACTGTACCCATGCAAGTGGTTTGTGCAGACTCTTTGAAGTCAGTACAAAGTCCTTCAGCACGTGCCACATCACTCCCTGTAGACTCACCAACTTTAAACAGCTCTGGAAAATACTGAAGATTGCAAAAAGAGACAGTAGAAATCAATCAGCAACTAACCTGAAAGTAGTTAATGAACCCTTTAAACGGAGGTGAGTGGGATCCTTCCTGCTGCTGAATGTGTGTGTGGAGTGAAGAGATGGTGTTAGCTGGAGTGTTGAGCTCCAAAATGGCAACACTGATGCCAAATCAACATTAAACTCTGACTGATGTCACAACCTGCCTACTCTGCATTATTCTGCCAGATGCTCCCTGTATGCGTACTAACAACCTCACCAAACTGGCTTCTGGTGCGGCGAGCACAAGAAGTGTGCGTGCATGCTATGGTTGCCATTTTGGAGGCAAAACAACAATTGTAGCTGCAAAACAGTGTGCTATGGAGTGAAGTAATCTGAGAATGTAGTGATAGAGCCAAATAGTCTTCATTGCTTCCTTGCTTATCATCCAGATTGCTGTCGCACTGTTTTTAAGAGCTGCACTGTGACATGCACCTGTGTTACACAAGATTTATGTCAGTGATTACTCCAACAGTTATGCAAACGGGCTGACTTAGGGAATTTTTAGATAAATATGTATCCAGGTCACCAACGGTTGCAAATCTTTTTTCAATGAATTTTCTTCATCAAGCAAAGAAAATATCAGCAGAGAAATTTTCTGCATCCTTGCCCATCACCAGCATGTGTTGGAAAATTGCAGGAAGAAAATTTACCCTCAGATCTCAAGCCGTGTGACTATTGCTGTCCCTGACCATGTCCCCGGCCTGTTTACTTTTAAAATTGGCACAATGTACTGCCCTTATCCATATCGTTTTTTTCGCAACTTTGTACAATTCAATCCTTGGGTTGTGGAGTGCAAAACCTCTATTACTGCATTCTATTAACATGGGAGCACTGCCTTTCTTTTGGATCAAAGTTTTGTGTCTAACCAAATGTAGACTTTGTTTCAAACAAGTATGACACAGCTCAGGCAGATGATCAATTTGAATGGATGTGTAATATTGACCTGGAGCATTCTAACATACTTTTGAATATAGTTAGAGAGATAAGTGTGAAAAAGAAAACTATTAACCAAAATACAAATTGACAATTTCTGCTGCACCTCAAAATATTCACTTAGGTGACTGTCATGTTTCAGAATTTGTGATTATTTGTCTCAGGAAGGCTTTCAAATTCATTTATATCTAAAAAAATAATGTTGTTAAGGTAAATTCATCGCACAAGAGATTAAATTCACACAACATACCCTGAATCTCAGCTCAGCAAACCAAGCACTGGGAAGAAAGAATTTGGAACGCAGGCTTTGGTGGGTGTGTAAAATGGGCAATATATGATTGGTTAGTCAATAGAAAGGGAAATCTGGCGAGGTACATAATGGGCAATGGATCCAGTATCACCCATTTTATGCCAATGCCACACCCTCAGTGTGTTCCAATGTGAACAAAACACATTTTGAGGCTAATGTTACCAATCACAAGATAAAGAACAAGGGACATTTTAAGTTGCCTGTTTATACCAAAGCTGCTACTGACTTTTTTTACTAAATTGCCAAAGCAGTACATTTCTCCAAGACCTTGAACAGATGTTATTGTGGTCCAGAGTTGGCTACTATGCCAAGATGAACAAAAACTCTTTGTCTTTAAAGCAGGTCTGAGTGCTTCAAACTTATTATACTGACAAAGAATCAGATTTATTTCTGTAAATGCAAGGTCAGAAATAAGGGCAAACTGATGATTTTATAGCGTACTGCATTCCCTATCAGTACTGTGCAGAAGCTTATGCAACAAAGATTGTTCATAAAAGATCGTGCCAGACACATGGCTTGAGTTCTGAGTGTAAATTCTCCACGTCATCACTATGCCATAACTCCAGAGTTAAGAATTCCACTAATGTGAGGATAACTCAACAGATTAAAACCTGGATGTTATCCGAACCAATATCCAGAAGATATAAATCTAGATGACCAGCATATGACTGGTTTATGTGCAAATAACAATCCTCTGTTAATCGTGCCCCCTAAAGGTTTATTTGAATTTGTGAGTACATTGTTTGCAACAATGGCTGGAATTCTGTCCTCAGGATGAAGGTCATGGCGGCAACCCCAGAATTGGGTGCCATTTCCGTTTTGCTGATAATTGGCTGTCGCATGTGACCTTGCGGTGGCTTTTTGTTTTATTCGTTTCATGGGATATGGGCGTCACTGGTCAGGCCAGCATTTATTGTCCACCCCTAATTGCCCATGAGAAGGCAGTGGTGAGCTGCCTTCTTGAACCACTGCAGTCCATGTGGGGTTGGTACACCCACAGTGCTATTAGGAAGGGAGTTCCAGGATTTTGACCCAGCGACAGTGAAGTAATGGTGATATAGTTCCAAATCAGGATGGTGTGTGACTTGGAGAGGAACTTGTAGGTGGCGGTGTTCCCATGCATCTGCTGCCCTTGTCCTTCTACGTGGTAGAGGTCGTGGGTTTGGAAGGTGCTGCCTGAGTAGCCTTGATGCGTTGCTGCAGTGCATTTTGTAGATGGTACACATTGCTGCCACAGTGCATCAGTGGTGGAGGGAGTGAATGTTTATGGACGGGGTGCCAATCAAGTGGGTTGCTTTATCCTGGATGGTGTCGAGCTTCTTGAGTGTTGTTGGAGCTGCACCCATCCAGGCAAGTGGAGAGTATTCCATGAGACTCCTGACTTGTGCCTTGTATATGGTGGACAAGCTTTGGGGAGTCATGAAGTGAGTTACTCGTCACAGGATTCCTAGCCTCCGACCTGCTCTTGTAGCCATGGTATTTATATGGCTACTCCAGTTCAGTTTCTGGTCAATGGTAACCTCCAGGACGTTGATAGTGGGGGTTTCAGTGATCGTAATGCTGTTGAATGTCAAGGGGAGATGGTTAGATTCTCTCTTGTTTAAGATGGTCGTTGTCTGGCACTTCTGTGGCGCGAATGTTACTTGCCACTTATCAGCCCAAGCCTGGATATTGTCCAGGTCTTGCTGCACAGATTTCTACACAGACTTCAGTATCTGAGGAGTCACAAATGGTGCTGAGCATTTTGCAGTCATCAGTGAACATCCCCACTTCTGACCTTATGATTGAAGGAAGGTCATTGATGAAGCAGCTGAAGATGGTTGGGTCTAGGACACTACCCTGAGGAACTCCTGCAGTGATATCCTGGAGCTGAGATGATTGACCTCCAACAACCACACTAGGTATGATTCCAAACAGCAGTGTTTTCCCCTTGATGTCCATTGACTCCAGTTTTGCTAGGGCTCCTTGATGCCATACTCGGTCAAATGCTGCCTTGATGTCAAGGGCAGTCACTCTCACCTCTGGAGTTCAGCTCTTTTGCCCATGTTTGAACCAAGGCTGTAATGAGGTGAGGAGCTGAGTGGCCCTGGCGGAACCCAAACTGAGCATCACTGAGCAGGTTATTGCTAAGCAAAAGCCGCTTGATAGCAATGTCAATTACACTTTCCATCACTTTACTGATGAGCGAGTGTAAGCTGATGGGGTGGTAATTGGCTGGGTTGGATTTGTCCTGCTTTTTGTCTACAGGACATACCTGGGCAATTTTCCACATTGCTGGGTAGATGCCAGTGTAGTAACTGTACTGGAATAGCTTGGCTAGGGGCACGGCAAGTTCTAGAGCACAGGTCTTCAGTACTATTGCCGGAATGTTGTCAGGGCCTGTAGCCTTTGCAGATCCAATGCCTTCAGTCATTTCTTGATATCATGCGGAGTGAATCGAATTGGCTGAAGTCTGGCATCTGTGATGCTGGCGACGTCAGGAGGAGGCTGAGATGGATCATCCGCTCAGCATTACCAGCTGAAGATTGTTGCAAATGCTTCAGCCTTATCTTTTGCACTGATGTGCTGGGCTTCCATCATTGAGTATGGGGATCTTTGTGGAGCCACCTCCTCCAGTTAGTTGTTTAATTGTCCACCACCATTCACGACTGGATGTGGCAGGACTGCAGAGCTTAGATCTGATCTGTTGGTTGTGGGATTGCTTAGTTCTGTCTATCGCATGCTGCTTACGCTGTTTAGCATGCAAGTAGTCCTGGGTTGTAACTTCACCAGGTTGACACCGCATTTTGAGGTATGCCTGGTGCTGCTCCTGGCATGCCCCCCTGCACTCTTCATTGAACCAGTGTTGATCCCCGGGCTTGATAGTAATGGTAGAGTGGGGGATATGCTGGGCCATGAGGTTACAGATTATGGTTGAGTACAATTCTGCTGCTGCTGATGGTCCACAGCGCCTCATTGATGCCCTGTTTTGCATTGCTAGATCTGTTCGAAATCTATCCCATTTAGCATGGTGATAGTGCCACACAACATGATGGAGGGTATCCAAAATGTGAAGATGGGACTTCGTCTACACAAGGACTGTGCAGTGGTCACTCTTATCAATACTGTCATGGACAGATGCATCTGCGACAGGCAGATTGGTGAAGATGAGGTAAAGTATGGTTTTCCCTCTTGTTGATTCCTTCACCACCTGCCGCATACCCAGTCTAGCAGTTATGTCCTTTAGGACTTGGTCAGCTCGGTCAGTCGTGGTGCTACCGAGCCACTCTTGGTTATGGACATTGAAGTCCCTCACCCAGAGTACATTCTGCACCCTTGCCACCCTCAGTGCTTCCTCCAAGTGCAGTTCAACATGGAAGACTACTGATTCATCAGCTGAGGGGTGGAGGGTGCGGTAGGTGGTAATCAGCAGGAGGTTTCCTTGCCCATGTTTGACCTGACACCATGAGACTTCATGGGGTCCAGAGTCAATGTTGAAGACTCCCAGGGATACTCCCTCCCAACTGTATACCACTGTGCTGCCACCTCTGCTGGGTCTGTCTGGCCAGTGGGACAGGACATACCCAAGGATTGTGATGGTCGTATCTGGGATATTGTCTGTCAGGAATGATTCGGTGAGTATGACTATGTCAGGCCGTTGATTGACTAATCTGTGGGACAGCTCTCCCAATTTTTGCACAAGCCCCCAAATGTTAGTAAAGAGGACTTTGTAGGGTTGGCAGGGCTGGGTTTGTCATTGTCATTTCCGGTGCCTAGGTCGATGCCTGGTGATCCGTCTGGTTTCATCCCTTATCGACTTTTTCACGGTTAGGTACAACTGGATGGCTTGCTAAGCCATTTCAGAGGGCATGTAAGTGTTAACCACATTGTTGTGGGTCTGGAGTCACATGTAGGCCAGACCAGGTAAGGATGGCAGATTTCCTTCCCTAAAGGCCATTAGTGAACCATATGAGTTTTTGCGACAATTGACAATGGTATCATGGCTATCATTAGACTAGCTTTTTAATTCCAGAATTCAATTAAGGAATGCGAGGTGTGGGGTCTGTCCTATTCAGGAGCGCGAGGCTGTCCAGTGCTGGGACTGAAGCGGGAATGAAGGCAGCGAGGTCGGCATCAGCTGACACCATGACAGGTGCTGGCAGCATATTAAAAGGGCTGCCAGCACTACATCTATTGCTGCCTGAGCGCAGGCCTCCATCCTGCTCCTGCTGCTGTTGCTCCCCTCATTGTAGACTCAAACCAACCAAGGACCTCACTGGAAGGCCACAGCAACAATGGCAGAAGGAAGACACCGAGCTGTCCCACAGTCAGCGATGCCTCTTTGCAGGTTCTCCTCCAAGCTGCAAGGGCAAGGTGGGAGGTCCTCTTCCCCAAGGACAAGAGGAGGAAAGGGCCCCCGCCTGACAAAGCAAGCCTGGACAGAGATCGCAGAGAAGGTCAGTAGCTGTACGGTCACCCTTAGAACATGGATCAGTGCTGCAAGTGCATCAATGACCTCATTCGGGCTGCCAAGCTGAGTACTTCATACCTCTTCTCCATTTGGAGCTTGTATGTGGTAACACAAGAAGGGTTGTATTTGGTGCAGAGGGACTGACCACCCAGTTGGTGGCAAGGGTGTGAGGCAGCAGTATTTCCTGTCAGAGGCATGGCTGCATCACGGTGAGAGGCACCCGTCTGTCTTTGTCAACCCCAACAAGGTCCCTCAAGAGTGGCTATAGACAGGTGACATGTATGTGCCCCCATCATTGACTGCTGGGTACCCACCAGCATTGACATTGAGCTTGTCTCTGTGGGGAAACTAACAGTCTTCCTTCATGTGCATGCAGGAGAAGATGGCACTCAACAAAGAGAGAGCCAAGACCGGCAGAGGGGTGCCGTACCTCCAAATCCTCATCCTCATGGAGGATGCGGCCTTGGAAGTGGCAGGGCACCAAGGGAGCTGTGCAATTGCTGATAGTGAGACAAACATGTCAACCCAAGAGAGTGAAAGAATAAGTGCGGGTGCACAGGGGTGCAAAGGACATACACAAGACATAATGCTCATGTGACCACCACTGCACACATGGAGCTCCACAACAAGCATGGTTGGGATGAGGAAATGGGAAGCCCTTAACCCTTACATGTTTATGTAATCTCTTGCAGGTCAAGGTCAAGCCAAGGCACATCGAGTTCGGGAGACCCGGGGCCAACCGGCCATCTCTGAGGAGGAGGAGGAAGGATCCTCAGTGGTTGCAACGCCACATCATTCCCTTGCACAATCCACCAGTGCAGATACTCTCGCATCAGGGGGTATGCGCTTGTGATTAGATTCAGGGTCACAAGCTAATGAGCACATCACAGATATGCCCAAGCAGCTGATGGAGGCTGTGACAGCTGAGGCCATTGACACTCGGAGGACTGTGGAGGGGCCAGTCCCATGCTGAGCCCTAGGCTGATGGCGTGCTTCTGGAGTCATCCCCCTACCAGGCATTGAAAACTACAAAGTATTATGAGAGTTAGTAATAAGTAACTTTCTCCCCTCACAATTTGTAAATTTGAAAATCCTTGTATTGACATAATTAGCTGACAACTGGCAGGAAATGTAAAACTGTACATGTCCACAATTAAAAGTTATTGTTACCAAAGCTGAAAGTAGAAGTGCAAATAACAATCAACAGCTTTTAAATGGGCCATGAACTGCATAAAACAGTAAGTTAACCTTTGTGAATTTGTTTGAACAGGATGAAATTTCCCCTTCCCCCTTGTTTAAAAAAATCTACTGCCACCAATGTGGAAATTGGAGCCATGTAAAGCCATCACCAGCAGGCCACATTTATATGCTCTTTGGTTCTGGTAAGACTGACACTTGCAAACTAAGCTCATGCTTCGCTCATCTGAAAGCCATTGATGTTTCTCTGATAGGAAGTTCAATCAACCTCCTGTCTACTGAAAAGAATGTAGGTTTCGCTACTCGTTCTCCTTGACTAGGCTCCCCCAAATTGATAAGAAATTTGGACCATCCCAAATAGAAAAACGCCAGAATACTGGTATTTATTTTGGATCCCTCCAGCACTGATATGCCAAATGGCCTCCTTTTTCTACTATAAACATCTACAGCTCTGTTTTACAAAGCACCTTGGAATTGTTAATACTTTAATGGTTCTTGCAAAAGTTCAAGTTGTTATTGTTAAACACAACACAGTGCACAACTTAGGAATTTAAAAACAAACCCTGAGATTTAGCAAGAGAAAAGGAACAGGCTCAAAGCTGTGACATTTACCTTGACTGAGATTATAGTGGACAGAAATTTCAAATACAACAGAAATATTCTGTATTAAGATACAAACTGAGTTAGAACACGCAATTTTTGAGCAAAAGATGTCGAGTGGTGTTGCAAAAAAAAAAAATCCAACATCTGAAATCTCTTTGCAAAAGCAAATTTGGTTGAAAAAGTTTGCAGAATCAAAGTTAGAAGTTCCAATTTTATTTGTGTGCTGCCCACATTGCAGTGTTAAGAATAAGTTTTATTGGGCTGCATCTCTAATACATAACTAAAAAAAGCTAAGAAAATAGTTCAACAATGAGAAGGAAAATGAATAATATTTGCTGGCATTTCCAAATTTTATTACCTTAAATATTCCAACTTTACAGAGCAGTATCTTAACACTTGGAAGCATTTGGTCATTCAGTTACCTTGAAACTTAGGCTGAATTATAGCAGTCCTCTAGGGGCAGGCAGGACATAAGAACATAAGAAATAGGTGCAGGAGTAGGCCATTCAGCCCCTCAAGCCTGCCCCGCCATTCAATAAGATCATGGCTGATCTGTCCCAGGCCACAACTCCTCTTTTAGGCTTGCTCCACATAACCCTTGACTCCCTGAGATTTCAAGAATCTATCTACCTCCTCCTTAAATACATTTAGTGACCTAGCCTCCACAACTCTCTGAGGTAGAGAATTGCAGAGATTCACTACCCTCTAAGAGAAGAAATTCTTTCGCATCTGTTGACCCTTTTTCTCTGTAGGGTATCAACTGACACAACAGACGAAGAGACACTAAAACCAAAGTCTTGTATAATGTCACTTTATTAGTACTAAAATCACTTAAAGTATACAAATGCTTACAACAGTTTTATTTAGACACCAAATAAGTACAAGTTTCACTTCTTGTACAAGATACTACCCGTCAACACAGCGGTGATCAGTCTCTTGTCACAGTTGATCACTGAGCCTCCAGACTCAGGGTCCTGCCTTTGAGAGTTGTTCCCGGGTTGTCGCTGAGAATACCCTCCAGTGTTAACCCTTACATATTCTTTGAAGGCTCCTTGTTCAACCCATGACTCACATGTTCTTGTTTTGCACAAATCTTCAAGCATTATCTCATCTTTGGCAAGCATTAGCCATTTAGCCACCGGGACAGAAGTCCAGACTTGTTTACAATAACCGCCATTCGTTCCCCTATATCTGTTCCTCTTTTATCTATTCTTGTTCAACAGTCTCGTCTAACGGTCATGTATCCCTAACTACAAGATTCGACATGTCTGTTTGCTTACTTCAGCAAGTTCTGCGCTTATCTTTAGCTGCCTTAGAGCATGCTGGGTTTTAAGCATTACTTGACCAACTTTTCAGGGCCTACACATCTCAGTTTTAAATGCGTGTCCCCTTATTCTGTAACTATGTCCTCTAGTTCGAGATTCTCCCACCAGTGGAAACATCTTCTCAACATCTACCCTGTCAAGCCTCCTTAAAATCCTATATGTTTCAATCAGACCACCTCTCATTCTTCTAAACTCCAACGAATAAAGGCCGAAACTGTTTAGCCATTCTTGATAAGACAACCCCTTCATCCCAGGAATCAGCCTAGTGAACCTTTTCTGAACTGCCTCCAATGCTAGTATATCCTTCCTTAAATACGGGGACCAAAATTGTACACAGTACTCCTGGTGTGGCCTCACCAACACCCTGTACAGCTGTAACAAAACTTCCTATTTTTAAACTCCAATAGCAATAAAGGCCAAAATTTCATTTGCCTTCCTAATTACTTGCTACACCTGCATGCTAACTTATTGTGTTTCATGTACAAGAACACCCAGATCCCTCTGTACTGCATTATTTTGTAGTTTTTCTCCATTGAAATAATAATCTGCCTTTTTATTCTTCCTACCAAATGATGACCTCACACTTTCCCACATTGAACTCCATCTGCCAAGTTTTTGCCCACTCACTTAATCTATCTATATCCCTTTGCAGATTCTTTGTGTCCTCATCACAACATGCCTTCCCACCTATTTTTGTATTGTCAGCAAATTTGGATACTCTACACTCTGTCCCTTCCTCCAAGTCATTGATATAGATAGTAAATAGTTGAGGCCCTAGGACCGATCCTTGTGGCACCCCATTAGTTACGGCTTTCCAGGCTGAAAAAGACCCATTGATCATGACTCTCTGCCTTCTGTGGTTAACCAATCTTCAATCCATGCCAACACATTACCCTCAATACCCTGAGCTCTTATTTTGTGCAATAACCTTTTTATGTGGCACCTTACTGAACGCCTTCTGAAAATCCAAACACACTACATCTACCGGTTGCCCTTTATCCACTCTGCTTGTTATATCCTCAAAGAACTCTAACAAATTTGTCAAACATGATTTCCCTTTCATAAAACCATGTTGACTCTGTTTGATTGCAGTATGTTTTTCTAAATGTCTTGCTATTTTTTCCTTAATAATGGACTCCAGCATTTTCCCAATGACTGATGTTAAGCTAACTGGTCTATAGTTTCCTGCTTTCTGTCTCCCTCCTTTCTTGAATAGGGGCGTCACATTAGCGATTTTCCAATCTGCTGGTACCCTACCGGAATCCAGTGAGTTTTGGTATATTATGACCAATGCCTCCACTATCTCTGCAGCCACTTCTTCTAAAACCCTTGGATGCAGGGCATCAGGTCCTGGCGACTTGTCTGCCTTTAGTCCCATCAGTTTGTCCAGCAGCTTTTCCCTCATGATAGAGATTGTTACAAATTCCTCCCTCCCATTTATACCTTGCTCATCCAATATTGTGTGGATGTTTATGATGTCCTCCACCGTGAAGACCGATGCAAAATATTGGTTTAAATTATCTGCCATTTTTCTATTCACTGTTATTAATTCCCCAGTCTCATCCTCTAAGGGTCCCACACTTACTTCAGCTACTCTCTTCCTTTTTATATACACATAGAAGGTCTTACTGTTTGTTTTTATATTTCTTGCCAATTTACTCTCATAATCAATTTTCTCCCTCTTTATTAGTTTTTTAGTCACCCACTGCTGGTTTCTAAAAAATTTCCAATCCTCTGGCCTACCACTAGCTTTTGCCGATTTGTACACCTTTGTTTTTGATTTGATACTCTCCTTAACTTCCTTTGTTATCCACAGGTGGTTCATCGTTCTCATTGAGTCCTTCCTTCTGACCGGAATAAATGTTTGCTGAGTGTTATGAAATATTATTTATTTATTTTTTATTTAGAGATATAGCACTGAAACAGGCCCTTCGGCCCACCGAGTCTGTGCCGACCATCAACCACCCATTTATACTAATCCTACACTATCCCCATATTCCTACCACATCCCCACCTGTCCCTATATTCCCCTACCACCTACCTATACTAGGGGCAATTTATAATGGCCAATTTACCTATCAACCTGCAAGTCTTTTGGTGGTGGGAGGAAACCGGAGTTCCCGGCGAAAACCCACTCAGGGACACAGGGAGAACTTGCAAACTCCACACAGGCAGTACCCAGAATTGAACCCGGGTCGCTAGAGCTGTGAGGCTGCGGTGCTAACCACTGCGCCACTGTGCCGCCCGGAAATATCTGCTTAAAAGTCTGTCACTGCTCATCTACTGACTTTCCCTTTAGTCTATTCTCCCAGCCCACTTTAGACAACTCTTTCTTCATACCTCTGTAATTGCCCTTAAGTTGAAGACACTAAATTGAGTTGCTCACCCTCAAACTGAATTTGAAATTCTACCATGTTATTATCGCTGCCCCCAGAGGATCCTTAACTACGAGATCTCTTATTAATCCTACCTCATTACACATTACCAAATCTAAAATAGCTTGTTCACGGGTAAGTTCTGCAATGTATTGTTCTAAGAAACAATCCCTGATGCACTCTACAAATTCATCTTCCATGCTACCCTTGCCAATTTGATTTTTCCAGTCTATATGCAGATTAAAATTACCCATGATAATTGCAATGCCCTTCTTACACGCCTCCATTATTTCCTGATTAATATTTTGTCCTACAGAGAGGCAACTCCTCGTGGGGGGCCTATAGACCACTCCCACCCATGATTTCTTTCCCTTGCTATTCCTTATTTCCACCCAAACTGATTCTGCATCATGATCTATTTCACCTATATCATTACTCACAACTGCAATGATCCCTTCCTTTAATAACAAAGCTACCCCACCTCCTTTTCCTTTCTGTCTATTCTTCCAGAACATCAAATATCCTTGCACATTGAGTTTCCAGTCCTGGTCATCCTGTAACCACGTCTCTGTGATAGCTATCAAATCATATTCATTTATTTCTACCTGTGCCGTCAGCTCATCTATCTTGTTACAAATGCTATGTGCATTCAGATAAAGAGCCTTAAGCTTTGACTTTTTACCATTTTTACCTACTCAGGTTCTAATTTCTGCTGTACTCTTTTCTTTGTATTCTCTGCCCCTTCCTGTAACACTCTGATTAATGTATGTCCCTTCATTACCCTGCACCTCTGCTCTCTCATTATTTATCGACTTTTTAAACTTCCTTTCAACTAAAAAAGTAAAAAAAGGATAGTGGAGGTGGCCCATAAAATAGCGATGGACGGTGGGGGGTGGAGACCCTCTTGCCTTCCTGATGCAATTCAATTTTGTCAGGAACGGGAAAGGCCGAGGCCCTTACGGTCTCTTCCCGCCACTGCTGGTATTTTACCAGTGGCTGATGAGTGACCTGCCATGTGGGGAGGCTGCCCAACAACACCAGGTGACCTCCCTGCGGGCTGAGGGTGGGGTGGGGGGTGCCCTCCTGCTTAGGCAATCTGTGACCCACGCGCCTGCACCAACACCCATCTCCCACCCTCAACAACCATACCACTCTTGCCGGGGCCTGCCTGACTGGCCTCATCAAGCCTGCTCCACTTACCTGCACTCTGGGCCTCCAGCGCTGCTCCTGGTCCTGGCCCTACTGCAGTACCAGCAGTGACCACTGCTCCCAGTGGCACTGCTGGGACTACTGAGCTGTCAGACCTATGATTGGCTTGCATCTCGGAGGTGGGGTCCCTGTCCTTAAAGGGACAAGTACCCCTGCGCCAGGCAATTAATGGCCTGAACACCATAAAATGCAGCTGTCTGTCCCCAAAACAGTTGGGGCGGGGTTTCCCTCACCTTTCTGGCCTTGCATTGGGACCCCTGCCACTTGCATAAAATTCAGCCCATATTATTTATGTTCAAGACATTCCGGTGTGTACCATTCCCATGGTGGCCACACAGTCATATCCTGTCTTTTCTCTTTATTAACGCTGACTGTCTTGCTGTATCTGCCCAGCATTATCTGTTTTTTATTGGATGTTATCAATATTTGTAGTTTTGTCTTTTTCCTTTATTTATCAAGCTAGCCTTGCTATTTACAGGTACAAGAGACCGCACAAGCGAAGTGCCATTTTTTCCCTTTGCCATCCTAAAGTTGAGTCGCATCATAATTTTGTTGAAATTAGTGAAGATAAACAGTTCTTGAAAATAATTCACAATTTAAATCTGTTCTTTTCAAAATAATAAAATAAAACTTTTTCTGAATCACATGACATTTCTATGCTGCCCATTATCCTCAGCATCAATGGACACCTTACAATGTCATAGCTCTGTAATTCAGCACCAGAAATGAGTTTTCTTTAAGTACATGATATTTATTCTTGATTTTTCTTTTCTGTGAATGATGTCTCTCTTCCTGAAAATGCTAACTCCTTTCTGGGATACAGTTCCATGGGAACGAGGCATCCTTTAGTACTTTGCACAAGTAACCGTTATTCAGTATCAGAAACTTTTGGCAGGCTTGGTATTGGCAGCAGTCGGGCCCAGGGTCGGGGTGGTGTGGGATTGGTGCGTGCACCACAGCCAACTCGTATTCTGTCTGCACCTTATCACCAGTGTTACGCCCAGGTGTGAAAGGGGTCTAGGGTTCCCTCTCAGCCTCATCTGGTCTTACCCTAACAGGGTTTAATTTTGAACAGACTTTTTTTTTTAGCTTCCCCCTTAGTAAATCCTTCTTCACTAACTTCAAATTATAAAGCAAAGAAACTAACCAAACAGGTTTTCTTAGGTTTAAAGAAAAAAAAAGGTTGAACTTTATTAAACTTAAACTCTAATTCGGTTAATGTCTACAGTTACACGATGTGCCCATGCTAGCGTGCATAAGCGATACTCACATGCAGATAGAGACAGAAAAGAGCAGAAGACATAAAGTGGAAAGGTTTGAGGCAATATCTGAAAATGGTTTTGGTTACTGTTCTTAGAGCTCGGTGTAGAGTCCTTGATTGTCGATAGGTCTTACTTTTCGTTGGGGCCCAGTTTTCTTCTTAAACCTTGTTTAATGTAGGAGACTTTTCTCTCTTGAAGTTCATGTGTCCTCAGTGGATCCAGAGGCTTGTAAGAAAGAGATGGGAGCAGACAGGAGATGTCTTCTCACTCCAGGAGCAAACAGTCTTTTCTCAGTTCAAACTCTTTGTACAATTCAGAAAAACCCTGATTGCCAAGCAGGTTAGTCATGTGACTAGCTGGTCTGACCACGTCTGTTTGTGGATTCTCTTGTCTTAACTGACCCTGGAATGTCCATTGTGGGTTATATTGGAGCAGGGAGTAGCCCCTTTGTCCTTCCAAGCACTGTCTGTTAGTATGCAAATGTTTTTTCCAGCCACGGCTGATCCGTTTAGCAAGTTATTTCCTCGCTCCAGCAACAGTTTAAAATCAATGTGGCGGGGGGTCTCCCTGATACCAGACACACATGCACTTCACATCTCACAAGTGCCAGGCAATGACCATCTCCAACAAGAGAGAATCTAACCATCTTCCCTTGACATTCAATGGCATTACGATAGCTGAATCCCCCACTATTAACATCCTGGGGGTTACCATTGACTGGAAACTGAACTGGAGTAGACATATAAATACCGTGGCTACAAGAGCAGGTCAGAAACTAGGAATCCTGTGGACAGCAACTCACCCCATGACTCCCAAAGCCTGTCCACAATCTACAAAGCATAAATCAGGAGTGGGACGGAATACTCTCCACTTGCCTGGATGGGTGCAGCTCCAATAATATTCAAGAAGCTCGATACCATCCAGAATAAAGCAGCCGGCTTGATTGGCACCCCATCTATAAACATTTACTCCCTCCCCACTGGCGTACAGTGGCAGCATCTACAAGGTGCACTGCAGCAATGCACCCAGGCTCCTTAAACAGCACCTTCGAAACCCACGACCTCTACCACCTAGAAGGACAAGGGCAGCTGATGCATGGGAACACTACCATCTGCAAGTTCCCCTCCAAGCCAAACACCATCCTGACTTGGAACAATATCGCCGTTCCTTCAATGTCGCTGGGTCAAAATCCTGGAACTCCCTTCCTAACAGCACTGTGGGTGTACCTACCTCACATGGACTGCAGCAGTTCAAGAAGGCAGCTCACCACCGCCTTCTCAAGGGCAATTAGGGATGGCCAATAAATGCTGGCCTAGCCAGCGATGCCCACAACCCATGAACGATTAAAAAAAATAACTCATGCAGAGGTTACCAGATAATGATCAGCTGTGAGCACTCTGACTGATTTTCCCCTTCCTCCAAACTGAGGCACTGAGGCCAATCTATCTGGAATCTGTAATTTGCTGAAATGTCTCTGAAGCATTGTAGAAATTATTTTTAAATTAAAGATGTTTTATAAATGCAAGTTGTTGTTATCTTAAAATGTTTTGGCCGTTACGTTCCATACGTTCAAATATCAATAACCTTTTTTCAATAATTTATTGTGATTTCAGCAGCAAACCAAATTGTTGGGCTTGCGTATTTAAGGAGAAATTTCACTGATAAGAACAGTATTTTCAAAGATTTTAGCCCTCCACTGAACCCCTCTGTTCATTCATGTCAGTAGATTACCAAAATCCATTGAGTGGTGTCCTCTTCAATGAATGATGATATAAAATATGAATGGCAGAACATGGAATGGAATGACCACTAAAAATTTTAAAGATGAGGATCTCATGATCAAACTCAGTGAGTGTCCCAGCTGATTTTGGGGGACCTATTTCCACTCCTCTTTTTTCCCTTTCTTTTCCTCTTCCTCCAGAAGTTGACTTCTTTTGTGAGGCACTCATAAATATCCTGAATGGCCTGCCACTCTCCCCTTCCTCTACCTACTATTTGATCTAATGAATGCCTCCTCTATCCCTCTCCTGTCCAAAATGAATATCCAAATGTTTCATGCTCCCTTTTCATGTTCTGTATATGACATTGCATTATTAGCCACGACCCAAGGTAGATTTTTAAAACTAAATAAGGAAAAGGTTTTCCACTGGCTGCTGATTTGTTTTAATGTTCTTTAAATGTTGACAAATAAAAAAGAGAAAAACTGAAACTATAAATTTAAACAACTTGACATTTCAGAAGCCTTGCAAATTATTAACTTTGCAGTGGAAAATTACACCATTCTTTTATTGGTATTTGTTTATTAAGTAAATGTTAAAAGAGGCACTATTGTCAACTGAATAAGGTAATCTCGGCTCATAGCCTGCCTCTATTGAAATGCACATCATGCAATCTGAGCACACAGGCCACACTTGAAACTAGTGTTTTTTAAAGCATGCATGTTTCTTGATTTTTGAGGGCTTTGTGTTTCAGAATCAAAGGTCACTTTTATTCTTAAAATAATATATTACCCTGTAAACATGGTTTAAAATAATACAGCGTACAGAACAGTAATAACATATTCCTATTTGTAGCACACTCTGACTCGGATTTTTTGCTTCAGAGCTCCTGACACATGCCAGGAATGCATATCAAGAAATTCAGTCATACCAGCCTATGATTTTCCAACCTTCTATTTTAATGGCCAGCAATTCATGGGCCAATGGTGCAAGTTTTCCTGAAAAGTGCTCCTGACATATGCCCGGAGTGCAGAAGCAGAAAATCCTAATCTTTTTTCTTTGCATGGGCAAGGAGCTGTCAATTAATCCCTTTTCCCAGAAGCAAAAGACATCAAAAGATATCTTTCACAAGTAAATAACGCTGTCAATCACAATAGACTTCAAAGATCTAAGGCTGGTCTGTGAGAAACTGTTTCCAACCAACCATGTAGATAGTTAGCAGGAATGTCTCAGTGAAATGCTAACACTGAGAATTTTCTAATTAGAACTTGAACATATGAAGAACCTTGAAAAACCTTGCAGCCTTCTGCAGCCAGTTTGATTTTATGACCAAATGTGCTGACTTATGTGAGGCATCCAGATTGGTATTTACTTTAAAAGTACCTATTTTAATCTCAGAAATACCAAAGAGAAAAGGAACAACAAACCAGCAACAAAGCACTCATTTTTGTCACACTGGACAATGGTCTCTAGTGGACTCTCTTCTTAAGGCTGAGTGCAGGTCTTTTTTGAGGGAACCGTAACCTAGAACAGTAACGTAAACAATGCACACACAACCAGTGGGATCATGGTGGAACTGCGTTAGCAGAATGTTAAAATAATAATTCAGATGCTTGGACTGAGGGGGGAGGGAGTGTTGCAGTATAGCGGTGCCAAGATCTTAAGTGTCATAGTAACCTAGTAAGTAATAAATAACTTTGCCATTTAAAGATGCATTAGTAAGGTGGAGAGGAGGCCCAGCTGTATTGGGAGAGCCAGATTTGGCTCCTCCGTACCCAAATCCTCCAAAATGGATGTAGCTGAACTGGTGCTTGCCATTGTCAAACTGAATGGCATTGAGGGCATTAAGGGGACATGGTAAACTTTGGCTTCTGTTTTCTCTTCCTCATAGGGATCAATAGAACAGGAAAAAAAATGTTAGAATGCTAGCAGTAAGATGTTACTTGAAACAAAGCTTTAACAGTAAGATAATGTGGCAGTAAAAATGAGTTCTGTAGCACCACTGGTGTCAGTGCTGCAGCAGCCCAGAGGTTCTGAAAATGGCGGCTGATTCGCTTCTGGCCACCTCCGGCATGGCCCTTGTGGATCAGCATGCTTGGAAGGACGATAGCACAGGTGATGTTGTGGAGGATGCAGCAGACCACACTAACTTGGAGACATGCTCTGGCATGTACTGGAGGCTGCCACCCCCGCACCCCCCATTCTACCACCACCACCACCCACACGAGGTCCAGGCATTGGAAGCATTGCTTCAGTACATGGATGGTCTGCCCCATGATGTTCCTGGTGGTTCTATGGCTCATGTTATATGCCCACTCTCTGCACATGGTCGGGTGGCCGAGGGGGTTCATCAGCCATGTATACAGGGGGTAACCTTTGTCCCCAAACAATCACTTGCTGGTTGTTCTTGGAGGTGTGCATTAAGCAGCAATGGCAGACTGCCTCAGAATGAAGGCATCGTGGCTGCTGCCACGTTAGTGGGCATTCACCAACATAATGTACTGTGCATGGTCGCACACCAACTGCACATTGATGGAATGAT
Organism: Heterodontus francisci; assembly: GCF_036365525.1. Lineage (NCBI taxonomy): Eukaryota > Metazoa > Chordata > Chondrichthyes > Heterodontiformes > Heterodontidae > Heterodontus > Heterodontus francisci. The sequence continues at coordinate 38,617,994 of NC_090387.1, forward strand.
AGCTCTTACAGTTGCTGTACCTTTCCCCATTGACATGAGGGGCCTGCAGAGCCACGTGTGTGCAGTCACTGTCTCCATGCATCAGTGGGAATCCTGCTATCCTGACAAATCCAAGTGCCCACTCATTATGCTTCTGCCTGCTTAGAGGGAACATGATGTAATCACCCCTCTTGGGCCTCCGTCCCCTCCCAGATGTATCGATGGACAGCCTGCTGAGAGATGTTGGTATGTCCATTCAAGGGAGGCACTCCACCCATGGTCATTTAATTATAAAAGTCACTTGGCCCTCGGTAGCCATCATATGCAGCCTTTTTAATGTCCATTGTTGTTCATTTAAAAAGTCAAATTTCAGTTCCAGAAGATTCAATGTTGAGTACAGTCTATGCTTAAAGTTTGAAATAGGACATGCCTTTACTGGGCATGACAGTAACTAAGTCTGCCCTGCAGCAACACGGGCATGTGCATGTCTCAGAGATGAAAGATTCTGACTTGCTTTGTTTGTCACCCATTGAAGTTGTACCAAGTTTATAGTTAAGTCTTTATGCCATATGTTGTATGCAATTTAGTTAAAGAAGACATATTCTGCAAAGTCTTACCTCAAATTTTTCTAATTTTCTCTATGATCTATAGACATGGGAGATTGCATTCAGTGGTGGTGCCACCTCACCCCAGGCATTTTGGAAACAAGACCTGATAGGAAGATTCCCTTCTGTTCCAGAGAAGGTAAAGCAAATTTTGCAGCTTCCTAGGCAGCACCTCGAAGGCAGTATCCTCAAATTGAGCAGTTCTGTTCCTGTGCCTTCTGTCTGCCAATGTGCACCAAATGATTTTGATTTTCAATGCCATGCCCCTTTAAATGTGGACAGCTGATCCTTTAAGAGCTTCAGTCCCTCTTGAAATCCTATGCACACAATTTGTGCAGGGAGCATATTAAATGTATTTAAATGTGCTTGCCTTGCACCTTCTGCAGGCACAAGGATAGTGATGCAATGCTAACGAGGCAGGAGTGACCTTGTGGCGAGCCCAGGTGGAGAGAAAACCGTCATTATTGTTTTTTCATCTTTTAAAATATTTATTCTTTCCATTCTTGAGGAGCTGGGTAAATTCCCTCTTGTATATACCATGGTTTATATACCATGACAAAGTTGCCAATTATATACTTTTGGAATGGGCCATATGCTTTCTCACCTCCTATTTGTGCTGTCCAGATGTCGATGGAAAAGTTGGCTATTTTTGGAGGCCCATAATGCACCCAACATGTACCGTTTTTGAGAGTTCACCCCTGTAGTCAGCAGTTTGAGAAATGTTGAAATCCCTATCAGTAGCTTGCTTTTGGTGGAACTTAAATTATTTTGCACATTGTTTCAAAAGGTTTATTCTCGACAATTCAGGCTGATAAAATCATGCTGGCTTCACCAACCACCACCTGCCCCACCTGTGGCAAGAGTATGCAGATCCAGTCACCTAAAGACCCACAACCCTGGAGTGGAAGAAAGTCATCCTAGTTCCCATGCAGGAATAGTTAACATGCTGAAACTATGCCCAACAGAGATTTGTGACAGTTTTCCCATTTTTAGGTGCTGGGATTATGAGTTCCTTTGGGGCTGGGATGGGTGCAGGTGGTACCCACAATCAAAACAGCAAAGATTGGACTCATTTTTGAGACTGGTTCAGGCCTGCAGCCTCATGATTTTTTTTACCTTAGAATAATTACGTGGGAAAATTGCCTTAAATTAATTCTGCCTGAAAAATTAAATGTAACCAAGATTTCTTGAAACTGTACCCACTCTAGCCCACCTCCGCTTCCCCCAACAGCCAGCCCATGTTCTTTTCTTTAGTTTAACATCTGTCATTGGGAAATTGTTAGAATCCATTATTAAGGAAGTAATAACAGGACATTTAGAAAGTCAAAACGCAATCCATCAGAGTCAGCATGGTTTTATGAAGGGTAAATCGTGTTTGACTAATTTGCTAGAGTTCTTCGAAGCTGTAACAAGCAAAATGGATAATGGGGATCCTGTAGATGTAGTATATCTGGACTTCCAGAAGGCATTTAATAAGGTGCTGCATGAAAGGTTAATACACAAGGTAAGATCACATGGGGTTAGGGGCAATTTATTAGCTTGGATAGAGGATTGGCTAACCAACAGAAAACAGAGAGTTGGGGTAAATGGGTCTCTTTCTGGTTGGCAAGATGTAACTAGTGGGGTGCCACAGGGTTCGGTCCTCGGGCCGCAACTATTTACAATATATATTAATGACTTGGATGCAGGGATAGAAGGTACTATAGCCAAATTTGCAGATGACACTAAAATAGGTGGGATAGTAAGTTGCAATAAAGAAATAAGAAATTTACAAATGGATATGGATAGGTTAGATGAATGGACCAAAATTAGGCAGATGGAGTTTAACGTGGATAAGTGTGAGGTTATCCACTTTGGTCGGAAGAATAGAAAGGCAAATTATTATCTAAATGGAGAGAAACTTCAGAGTGCTTCGGTGCAAAGGGATCTGGATGTCCTCGTGCATGAATCACAGAAAACTAGTATGCAGGTACAGCAGGTAATAAGGAAGGTAAATGGAATTTTGGCATTTATTGCTAAAGGAAGAGAATATAAAAGTAGGGAAGTGTTGCTGCAACTGTACAAGGCATTAGTGAGACCGCATCTGGAGTACTGCGTACAGTTTTGGTCCCCTTACTTGAGGAGGGATGTAGTTGCATTGGAGGCAGTTCAGAGGAGGTTCACTAGATTGATTCCAGGGATGAGGGGTTTGTCTTATGAAGAGAGATTGAGCAGTTTAGGCCTTTACTCTCTAGACTTTAGAAGAATGAGAGCAGATCTAATTGAGGTATATAAGATGATTAAGGGGATTCACAAAGTAGACGTAGAGAGGATGTTTCCTCTGGTGGGACAGTCTAAAACAAGAGGTCATAGTTTTAGGATAAGGGGTAGCAGATTTAAAACAGAGATGAGGAGAAATTACTTCTCTCAAAGGGTCGTGAGTCTGTGGAATTCACTACCCCAGAGTGCGGTGGATGCCGGGACATTGAGTAAATTTAAGGAGGAGATAGACAGATTTTTAATTAGTAAAGGGTTGAAGGGTTATGGAGAATGGGCAGGAAAGTGGAGTTGAGGCCGAGATTAGATCAGCTATGATCGTATTTAATGGCGGAGCAGGCTCGAGGGGCTGAATTGCCTACTCCTGCTCCTAGTTCTTATGACCTTATGACCTTAGGCAGTCCCTTGGAAATGAGGTTGACTTTCTTCCACTCCAGGGTTGTGGGTCCTTCGGTAACTGAATAGTCCAATTCTGGATCTGGACACTCTGCCACAGTTGGGGCAAGTGGTGTTTGGCGAGACAAGAGGATGGGATACTCAAATTTCCAAATGCTCTTTCTGCTATGACTCACTAGACCATGAGCTTGGTGCCAGGTTTGAGGTCTTTGTCATCAAACACTCTTTTCCTCAGACGACTGAAGGCTGTGCTGGCACACTGGAGGCGATGCTGAGTTTCGCCGCTGATGTCTGCCCTTGCTGAGAGGAGGCTCCCAAGGTATGAGAAGTGATCCACATTGTCCATTGGTTCGCCATGAATCTTGATAGTCGGGGGCAGTGTTGCACTGTAGGAGCAGGCTGGTAGAGGACCTTTGTCTTCTGGATGTATAGCTGAAAGCCCATTCTTTCATACACCTCCGTGAATGCATTGACGAGGGTTTGAAGCTCAGCCTCTGAGTGTGCACATACGTAAGCATCATCAGCGTACAGCAGTTCGATGACAGAGGTTGGAGTGGCCTTCGTTCTGGACTGGTGGCGTCGTAGGCTAAATAGTTTCCCACTTGACCTGTAGAGTAGATACTGCAGCAGGGAGCTTCATAGAGATGAGGTGGAATGTTGCGGCGAGGAAGATGGTAAAGAGCGCTGGTGTGATGACACAGCCTTGCTTGACATCAGTTTGCACTCGGATTGGGTCAGTGGCAGATCCGTTAGCAAGGAATACAACAATTTTCTCCGGGCAGCCAAATTTGAGGAGGATGTTCCATAATCCCTCCTCGTTGATAGAGTCGAAGGCATTTGTGAGGTCAAAGGCAGCCATGTATAAAGGTTGCTGCTGCTCCCTACATTTTCTTGGAGTTGTCTTGCTGTGAAGATCATGTCCACTGTGCCTCTAGATGGACGGAATCCACATTGTGATTCTGGTAGGAGCTCTTCAGCCACAGGGAGGAGGCGGTTGAGAAGGACTCTTGCGATGACCTTCCCTGTGGCGGACAGCAGGGATGCCCCTCTGTTGTTACCGCAGTCAGTCGTCGCCTTATTTGAAAATGGTCACAATTATGGTGTCCTGGAGGTCCCCTGGCATGCTCTCCGCCTTCCAGATGAGGGAGGTGACACCATGTATTTGTGTCAAGAGGGCCTATCCGCTGTATTTTAGAATTTGGCGGGAATTCCATCTATGCTGGTGGCCTTATTGTTTTTTAGTTGTTGGACGGCCTTTTCGATCTCATGTCGGGCTAGGGTTGTGCTGAGGTCGTGGTGGGTAGCATGCTGTGGAATGTGGTCGAGGGAGTTCACATCAAGGACTGAGTTGTGATTGAGGAGATCTTTGAAGTTCTCCTTCCAATGAGCACTGACTGCCTCTCTGTCTTTGATCAGTGCCACTCCGTTCTTTGCTCAGTGGGGTAGGTCCTTGGGTACTTGGGCCATAAGTGGTCTTGACTGCACTGAAGAATGCACACATGTAATGGCTGTCAGTGAGTTGCTGTACTTCCTGTGCTCTTTCAGCCTACCAGCTGTTCTTTAGGTCAGGGGTATTTTGTTGAACCTCGGCCTTCAATTATCTGTATACCTGCTTTTTAGCCCTCAAATTTTGGTGATGCTTCCAGTTCAGGAAGGCCTTGTGCTTGCTATTTAGTAGCTCCTGGATCTCCTGGTTGTTCTCGTCAAACCAGTCATGATGTTTCCTGGTCAAGAAACCAAGAGTATCTTCATAAGTGCTGATTATGGTAGCTTTGAGGGCAGACCAGTCATTGTGCACATTCTGTGGTTCCTGTTCATTGACCGTCGCCAAGTTGCTTGTAAGAAGCTGCCTGAGTAGGTCTTTCTTCACTGAGTCCTTGAAACCATCGACATTTTCCTGCGGCAGTGCTTCTGCTGCCACTGCTGTTTTTGGACTGCGATAGATTTGGTGATTAGGATTAGGTGATGGTCGGTCCAGCAGTCATCGGCTCCTATCGTGGCACGGGTGATGCGAACATCCTTGTGGTCCTTCGCTCGGATGATGATATAGTCAAGCAAGTGCCAATGCCTAGAGCAAGGTCTTGTATTTGTCTCTCTGGCGAAATAGCGTGTTCGTTGCCGATGGCAACTTTCTTACTTTTGTCATTTTTATATTTTTACCAGTTCAAATTATTGCACTTTCGCATCTAAAAAGACCAATAACTAGTATGCAATGTACATTTTTAAAGCCCTTCACGGAATTATGAAGCACTAGTAATAACAAATGATCTGAATTATGGTGACCTATTAAGACAATTATTTGCTGCTGTATTCATTGCTCAACTTTGATTACCTGAAAAATGTATGATAAACTTGTTCAGTATCTTTATTTTACTTAGTAATGACTAGAATGACAACATTGGTGCACACTTGTTATCTTCACTTTGTTAGCTGTTGATGTATATTTTCCAAGGATTCAAAGCCCTTCACAGATTTACAAACAATATGAAGCAAAAATATGCGAGTTATACTATTTTGTATAATCTCTTAAAATCGGACCAATGAATTTTTTGATCTGAATCGTTTGCAGTATTCTTTCATGAGATTCAATGCCTGCAGGTGAAGAAATTTCAAGGGGTGCTATAGGTGTTGGCTGCAATGGAACATCAATTTTCACTTTGACTGCCTTGAGTGTCCAAACCGAAAATGCAAAATAAAACAGAAATCATTGATTGACAGTAGGTGTGCTTTTAGAGGTTATGATAAGTAGAAATGTTTGGCTTTGGGAAAATGGCTTCTTGAATTTTATGAGGGCATGTTCTGGCTGTCATGATTTACATAGGATATGAAGAAGGGTGCTTTTTGTATTATCATGTGATTAGAGTAGCATTTAAAAGAGAAGTGAATAGAAAAACATATTGTGGTTGACAGAGAATAGGACAGAAATGGTCCAAGGAAAACGGGAGTGAAACTGGAGAAGAAAAAGCTTTGTTTTGTGTGTAATGGAAAAGGCCATTTTGTGTAAGACCCATACTGCCTGGCAAGAGGAAAAGTAGGTCTCGATAACATCATGGTGCATTGTATATTGGTAGGTAGAAGCACTTCATGTAACCAAGCCAACACATCAACAAGGGAAACATTGAAGGAGGGCAGATTTAAGGTGCAGCATCAATAAGTGCATGAGGAAGCTATTTGCGTAGGTAATGGCAATGCCACTGAAAGCGAGGCTTTGTGAGGCAGAGTGTGAGGCTGGGTTTGTCAAAGAAAAAGAAACGTGTATCTATATAGCACTTTCACAGCCTCAGGAAGTCCCAAAACGCTATACAATGAAGTCAATGAAGTACCTTTGAAGTATTGCCACTGTTGTAATGTAGAAAGATGGCAGCCAATTTGCACACAGCAAGCTCCCACATACAATATGTTCATGATCAGATCATCTGTTTTTGTGATGTTGATTGAGGGGTAAATGTTGGCCAGGACATTGGGAGAACTCCCCTGCTTTCCTTCGAAATTGTGCCATAGGATCTTTTACATCCACCTGAGAGACCAGACATGGCCTCAGTTTAATGGCTCATCCAAGAGACAGCACTGCTGTTACAGTTCAGCACTCCCTGAGTACAGTACTGGAGTATCAGCCTGAACTTTTGTGCTCAAGGGCCTGATTTTAAAATTGGGGTCGGGAACCCAATGCCCGGATGAATTCTGGGTCCCGACCCCATGCCTCAGCTGCACCACCCATGTGACTTTTTAAAAAATGTAAATGCCCTAATTGGGCAGGAGGCAAGCTTGGTGCCCAATTAGTGGCACCAGGCATTTGCAGGAGGCTGAAGGTGCCTGCCTGTCCCCAGTGGCAAAGGCAGCCATAATGGGGGCTGTGGCTGCCTTGTTGAAGTGAGTAGGTATCTTCTTACAGGGCCAGCAGCATCAACGAGGATGAAAAGGGCCATGCAAGAAAAATGACGTTTCAGTGCTAGCACTGGTGCAAGAAGTTCCATTCAAAAAAGGTTTTACAGCAAAGACAAATAGACTTTATTTGGTCCCCTGGTGTACCTGACAGCTGTGCACCAGACTTCAAACTAAGTCTACACGTTGACACCTGTGTGAGGTCCCGGCATGTCGCCAATGAGGCTGTCAACTACCGCAGCACAACTGGAGTCTTGAATCAGGGTGTGGACAGCACGACCTGTGGCTGTCAAGGTCAATGCAACACTAAACTTTTAGATCACAGGGTCGTTCCAGACTGCAGCAACATGCCGCAGTTTTCATCATTTTTCATTGCACCATTATATCAGGGAGGTGATCAAGGGCCTCTGCACCAAGAAGATCACCAAAAGGCAGAGCGAAGCAGATTGAGAGAACACTAGCCTTCCTCTGTATTTCAGGCTTCCTCAGGGTTTAACAAGTCATAAACTGCACCCAATTTGTCTGTGTACTCCCCGCCCACAAGCCTGGCATCTTTCTCAATAGAAAGGAATGCCACTTCCTGAATGTGCAGCTTGCTTCCAATCACAGGCAGTGCATCATGCAGGTCTGTGCTGGGTTTTTGGCAGCAGCTATATTCCTGTGGCAGTCCTCTGTGTCATGTTTATTCCAACCAGGATGGCTGATTCCAGACATGGTTCATGTCTCTTGTCCATAACCCAGGCATAGATACAGAGCATGTCTACAATGAGAACCATGCTGCCATCAGAAGTGCCATTGAGCAGAGCATTTCAATTAGCAGATAATTAGCTGGTGGCACATTCAGTGATGACAACTTTTGTGCTTTAATTACAACATTGACCATGAAAAATGCCAGTCACAAAAGACGCATGCTTATTATCTTAACATGGCCTGATTTCAGATGGTGAGACAAAAAATATCTGTTCACATCAGTATTGGCACATTCAACAGGAAGCATGACAACAAAGCTATCTGTTTCCCTGAATTTGTTAATATTTGTCTTTGACACAGTTGGTTTAGTCAACATCCTACTCAAAAGTATTTTGGTTTTTCAAAAGTACTCAAAAATAATTCCCTGTCCACAGATTGAAAGTGCTAGGCACTTTCATATATGTGAGGCAGGGGCCGTGAGGCAGAGTGTGAGTCTGAGTTTATCATTATTGATGGTAAAGGCAGGCTGTTATTAGGCCAGTAGACTGTACAGAAATTACATTTATTGTAGGTTGCAGTATTGGGAGTCAGCAATATGGTGACAGAGAGTATTGTTGGTGAAATCCATGAGAGGTTTATTGAAACTGGGAAGCTGAAATGCTTCAAACTGAAGCTACACATTGACATCCATGTAATCTGTTCACCAATGGTTACATTGCTTCCCTCTGGACCCAATAAATAAAATTCAAAATGTTTTGCTATCATTTCAAAATTATTAATATCATCTGGATAGTGATTGATAAATAGTTTTTATTACTTCAGTCTAAATAAGAAACTACAAAATAGCATAGAAATTAAAATATTGTATCACCTTTCATTATGATTTTCAGTGCAACAGGTGATACATATATATTGTAATGGCACATTTAAACTTCCAACATATACAAAAACAACAGGTGTTATTTCAGATGTTAACTTGCTTGAGCTATTTGTTTCCTTACTTAGACATGACCTTTAAGAATCTGCACAGGCAATTAATTTCAGCTGCAGATTTCCTATATTACATAGAAGATACAATATAGAAACAGGCATTCAATCTAATTGGTCTTTGCCAGTGTTCATGCTCCACATGAGTATCCCCCCCACCTTTCTTTCTCAAACTCCATCAGCATATCCTTCTATTCCTTTCTCCCTCATGCATCCTTATCTGTATTTCCTCATCTAAGTTATTTCTACTTTGCCATTACCCCTCTTTATTTATTTATTTCAACTAGAACAAAGAACCAACAGTTTTAGTGTCAAAGAATGTTTTTCTGAAAAACATCTTCCAGCATGAATCACTTCAAAAGAGACCAATGACCAATGTTCCCTCTAAGCTGCAAGACCGCATGACTACACAGCACCCCAAAAGTTCTCGCACAGGCCAAGTAAAGGCCTGTTCAAGTCACAAAAAAAAAACCCGACCTGAACCCAATGGAACCACATCGGACCCGAGGCCCTCCATTTTCCCCCCGCGCCCAACCTGACCCGACCCGACCCGAGCCTGACCCGACCCGAGCCTGACCCGACCACTGGAATATTCCCTTTACTTACCTTGCGACTCCCAATCTTCAGGAAGCTGCAGCATGAGCATGATGATGTCATGGAGACACTCACTCATTCACTGCGCAGACTCAAGAGTTTCCTTCTTTGACGTCTCCGACTCCCAGCTCAGGTAAGTTTTTAACTTTTAACACTTACCTGCAATTCTTGCTGTGTGTGTCTGGCCCGACCCGACCCGAGCCCGAAGGCCAAACCTGGAAAAGCGGCCCAACCTAACCCGAACCCGAACCCAAACCCGACACATGTTGTTGGGTCCCGTAGGGCACGGGTCGGGTAGCAGGCCTTTAAAGCCAAGCGCATGTCAATCCCTTTAATTTACCACGTGTGCACAGCTGCACAAAAGAAATTTAAAGGGTCCACACTCAATAAAATCAAATTAGAGGGAAAATTACCAATGTCTGGATCCCATTGAGCATTTCCCTATATTATTGCAACCCTTGTGTGAATCTGCAATTTTTAGAAATTCATTAAATTGTCTAAATTATAAATTGCGTGTCTATACACTTCCGTCAAGCGCCTCAGGCAATAACCATATATCTTTCAGGCTGTTCAACCCATTGATCTTCTTTTGTGAAATCAGGGTGTTGCATTTACATGTAATATAGAGATTACATTTCCTGAAATCCTCTACTTTGCCTTTTACATAGAAAAAGGTGTTTCTTTCAGGCCAGGAACCAACAGCTACTTCAACTTCAGACCTCATGTTAGGAGGTTTTGTATCAAATTGTTATAATTTTTTTTCCTGAAAAAAAAATCTATAAAGAGACACTAGTTAATCAGAAAGTCCATCTTTTAAAAGCATCAGATTTTGCATGGGCTTTCTGCCAAACTTGCAAAATTCTTCAAGCAAGTTAATTTTCTAGGCTAATGTGCCAGTGCATAAGGAAAAATATAATTGGCCTAGTTAATTTGAAAAACTATTGTCCACCCCGCTCAGAGAAAAAAATGTTACACAATCACTGCATTCAGAGGGATCTGGATACATCACTTCAAGAATGTCCTTAAAAAAGCAAGTATGAGCGTTTTCAAAATATACTCAGATGAGTCCTCTTCTTGCTACACTGCCATTAACAGTTCAAAGTGAGGTACATTTCACTCAAAGTCTCTGGGATTTGGTAACAATATTGTGAACTGAGTCTCCTTAACCTTGTAACATAAGGCAGGATGGGTCACTTACCAAATCTCTTCTTTATCAGTGCTTCATCCCGGACTCTTGGGTCACCAAAGAAAGTTTCTTATAACTTCTGATTAAGGCATGATATTTGTACAACAATACTGATTGATTACATAGAAGGGGTGCCTTCATTATGGGTAGCAATCTTATGTACACTAACTGTTCCTGACTGAAATGTTGGGTCTGTATTTATCTGGTGAGAGAAGGAGATCAAACCATGAGGGGAGAAATTTCCCTGTTAATCTTGTTCCTTGCAATAGCTGGAGTAATGTGTGCAGTTCTGGTCACCACACTATAGGAAAGATGTGATTACACTAGAGAGGGTACAGAGGAGTTTTACGGGAATGTTGCTTGGACTGGAGAATTTTAGTTATGAGGAAAGATTGGATAGGCTAGGTTTTCTTTGGAAAGAGGAGGCAGACGGGAGACCTAATTGAATTGTATAAAATTATGAGGGGTCTAGGTCGAGTGGATAGGAAAGTCCTATTCCCCTTGGTTCAGTGGTCCATAACCAGGGGACATAGATATAGGTTAAGAGGTAGGAGGTTCAAAGGGGATTCAAGGAAAAGTTTTTTCACCTAGAGGGTGGTGGGGATCTGGAACTCACTGCCTGAAAGGATGATAGAGGCAGAAACCCTCATAACATTTAAAACTTGGATATGCACTTGAAGTGTCATAACCTACAAGGCTACGGATCAAGAACTGGAAAGTGGTATTAGGCTGGATGGCTACTTGACAGCCGACAAGTATGATGGGCCGAATGCTATAAATTTCTACGATTCTATGATTTTATTCTACGACTGTGCACAGTCAGGTTATGGCTTCCTTTTAGAACATAGGGGTCGCTGTTAACAGCCCACTTGGTGGAAATTTTGTGAGAGGGCTGTTAAAATGGAGTGGGGGATTTACCCACTTCTTTCCCGCCCCGCTCCAGCTGACTGTAATTTTAAGATTACCCAATACAAGCTTGCAGAGTCTTCTTTAAATATGCAGATCAAGCTCTGCTGGCGATATCAGATGCCTGATTACAATATTAACATGAAGCCTGTGAGGGAGACCAGTGATGGCTTCCACACCAAACCTAACCTATGGAAACATGAGCTGGGGCCAGAAGATGCTGTGTTTTAAATCTTATTTTATTTACACTATAAGTCAGGCGGAGCAGAAGGGTTCTGCCAGGTCGTACAAGGAAACCTTAGGTCACCCCTATCCCGTATTTCTCCCATTTACTCCCCCATCCCCCAACTGAGACCATACCTCCAGGTCCCCGGTGCTGGCCTCCTGCTGCCTGATTTTAACACCCCGGCAGCCTGTTCCCACTGATTTGCCGGCCGTTTTGATTGGGAAGCCAGCATGTGGCATGCTGAAGTATTCATGCCAAGCTTGCCAGACAGGCCAGCCGCTCGCTTTGCTGCATTCTTTCTCAGGAGTTATCAAGCTCACAGTTTCTGTGTTCAGCTATAATTGTTTGGCCATGTACCCACAGAGAGTAGTCTAAGGGTGGGTGCTAATGGAGCACTTGAATTTATATAGCAACTTTAAGATAGAAAAACATTCCAAGGTGCTTCATAGATGTGTATTCAAAAATATGGGTGCAAGCTAAAGAAGGAGATATTAGGAGCTGTGAACTAAACTTTTGGTAAACTTAGGGTTTTAAGGAGGATGCTAGTGAAAGAGATGAAGAGCTGAAGGGTTTTAGGGAGAGAATTCCAGAATATAGGATGTAGGCAAATGAAGGCACAGCCGCCAATGATGTGACAAAGAAAGGAGGGTGGAGTTTGGTGGGAGGTCATTTGTAGGGCTGAAGAAATTTCAAGGCTATGAAGGGATTTAAACAAGAAGATGTGATTTAAGACATTAGGGAACTGTCCAGCTATGCAGGTCAGCAAGGAAAGGAGTCATGGGTGAACAGTACTTCGTGTGGGATGAGTAAAGATCTGCTGCAGAGCTTTGGATGACATGTTTGATATGCCATGGAGGATGGGAGATCAACCAAAGCAGCAGAAATAGGGCAGAGGTGGACAATGGGGGGAAAAGTAGATAGTCTTTGTGATAGAGATGATATGGGATCAGATATTCAGCTCGGGGTCCCTAAAATGCAACGGTTGCAAACTGTCTGGTTCAGTTTGAAACAGTGGCTGGGAAGGGAGATGTAATCGGTGGCTAGGGTATGTTGTTGGTGACATGGGCTTAAAATGATGGTAGCTGACCCTATGTCGTTCGAAGATGAGGCAAGAGGCAACAAGTAAATGAAGAAGAGGAGGGAGCCAAGGATAAATCCTTGGGGGATCCTGGATATGACAGTATCTGGGAGGAAGGGAAACCATTAAAGTTACAAGCACACATATCTAGCATGCCATCTCCAATTCTGCAACTCCTCTAAACTTGTAAATAGAGAGGAATACTCATACAGACAAGTCACTATGAAATATTCTTGGGAAATAGAGGGAGCTAACAGAGGTCGTGCAGCTTTGAGAGGCTGATTGTAAATTCCTATGTGGTAAAATAGCTTAGTAATATTGTAAAGAAATAGTAAAAAAGCAGTAAAATACATGGAAAAATGCAGCGGGCTGAATTTTACTAGCCCTCTAGGGGTGGGCGGAAAGGCAGTGGGGGGGGCATAAATGGCGAGGGAAGGCATGGGGGTAGAATGCAATTTTATCAGCGGTGGGGTGGTCGAGGCCAATTGAGGCCCTTAAATGGCCAATTCTACCAAATGTGGCGGGGATGCGGGGAGGGTGGTGGTGACCCTCCACTGTGTTAGAGAAATCTCCAAGCCTGTTTGTGAAGAAGACACTGAGACTAGGATGCTTTGGTGGAGATTGTTTATTGCTTGTCACAGAGCTTACTTTTGCTCTCCAAACAACACCCCCAGCCAGTGCTGGCTGGCTCTTCTTTATATATACACATTTGAATACAATTAACTAATTAACACCCAACATCTGTTCACCCTATTATCTTGAACTACCAGGTATTTATCATCCATTGACAAAACTTCAGACCCTAACAGATTCCCCCCTTTTTTCTTTAAACTAATTACATATATATATATGTAAGAAAAAGAAATGTAAAATAAAATAATGACACATTTTCTTTACATTATTTATCATTAACTTTCAACAGTACCAGTCATTAACATGCTGTATATTCTGCCCTTTAAAAAAACCTGTTTAAAGAAAAAGCAATCTTATCGTAAAAATTTTTTTCCACCTTTTCCTAACTTATTATAACACAAGATGGCCTTCTTTGAGGACATCCAACAATTTCTTTGAACAAGCACTTCTTAGTAAAACAATCTGACAACCCTGATGACTTGCGTCAACCCATTTTATTTTGGAAATTTATACTCACGAGATCAATCCTCAACCTCTTTTCTGTGACACTTTTTGTGGAATGGACATTGTCTCAGCGAGAATGGTTATCAATGTAGCATTCTATAAAACTCTTCTCCGATTGCCCTTTATATAAGAGTTCCTTTAAAATACTCGATAAATACATACCCATATCTATCGCTTCTATCAGTGCAGGTGTCTCAGTAGCTGAGTTGCTTTTAACTATCCTCTTTATTTTCTTCGATTCCCAGGCTAACAGACAACATTTATCATTTCTACCCACCAAAAATATAATGAACCCTGGTGTGTTCGAATAACCAACGGGAAGATTAGCGTGTGAGGCGTCACTAAAAATGACCAATTTCATCTCTTCTGGTCACCCAAATGCTGGAAGCTTGAGTGTACATTTATCAAAACTCAATCTCTTCAATGTCTTATTTGCTTTCAGCACTTTCCCAACAGTAGCATGTTTCAGCATGGTGCTCAATTCTAATACATTATAGTAAGCATCCGGCCTAGTTTGTGTGCACAACCAGTTCAACTGCCTGATTAAGCCCCTTAACTGGTCTAATTCTTCCTTGGTTCCAGAGTCTTCCTTTTGTGAGGATCTGACCTGATTTATTGGGATCCTATTAACATTCTCTAGGTAAGGCTGTTGATTTAGGGTTACCCCCAACTTAGTCTGCCTAATATTCGACCCTATATATTTAAAAGCTCCGGAAGCCTGACTTCCAATTTTAAATTCCTGTAGAACTTTATCTACCACAAATTTCTCAAATGCTTCAGATCCTCCGCACAGAAAATCATCCACATGCATCAAGAAAATGCCTGCTAGTTTTTCTTCATAGTACCAATAAAACATTGCCAGATTCACCTTTAGTTGAATTTTTAGCTTTTAGTAGGATGGACCTGACTGAAAAATACCACAATATAAAAGCAAAATACTGCAGATGCTGGAAATCTGAAATAAAAACAAAAAGTGCTGGAACTACTCAGCAGATCTGGTAGCATCTGTGGAGAGAGAAGCAAAGTTAACCTTACAGGTCAGTGACCTTTCATCATTCTGAAACGTTAACTTTGCTTCTCTCTCCACAGAAGCTGCCAGACCCGCAAAGTATTGTTCAGCACTCTGTTTTTATTTATGAAAAATACCACACCCTGGATGCATCATTTAGCCCATAAACACACTTGTTTAGCTTCCATAATTTCCCTTCTATATCTCCAGCTTCTTTTGGTGGCTTTGAAAATATTTCCCTTTGAAATTTCGCCCCTTGCAAAAATGTGGCTTTGATGTCAATGGACTTACATTCCCATGAGTGTGTCGCTAAAAGGGCTAGGAAAATCCTCAAACTTGCTTTTCCTGCTGTTGGGGAGTCCACTCTAACTTCCTGGTTGCCTAGTCGTTCCTCAAATCGCAGAGCTACGAGTCTGGCCTTCGCTTTATACTTACTATCGGAAAGTACTTTATTTGTACAGATCCATCTATGGGACAATGTTGGTTGTCCTTTATCTGGCACCTCCATGTATACGCCAAACTCTCTCCAACTGACAAGCTCTTTTTGCTTGACATCCTTTATCAATTTACCATCTAACTTGTTAGTAGCCACTAGAGCTTCTCTATCGTAAGGGCTCCTACTTCTTGTGGCGCCCCTCACCTGCTCTCTGGTCCTAGCTCTAGTGAAACCATATGCCCTACTCGAGTTCCTACCCCTTTCTGGACTACTGCTACTCGACCTGTCCCTCCTACCAGCAGACTTCCTTTTCCTTGGACTATGATCATTCTTCAGGCCCACTGGCTGAACTTACACTGTATTTTCCAGCCTTCCAAATTTTCACTTCCTTCTGCCAATCTAGAGGTCTGATATCCTGTCCCTTGTCTAGCACATTAAGCCAATGTTTGTATTTTCCTGTGGCCTTTCCTGCCCTTCCTATAATGGTGGCATCCCTCCATTCACTAATCCCTTCTGGCATATATGTCACTCTAGTCTCAACTTTTGGCAGTTGACCTTTGGGATAAATGGCCTTATCTGGATCTTCACTATCGCTTGGTCCACTCTTGGTCCATTATCTGCCACAATCACTCTGTTGCTCGCAAAGGTCCGACATATAGGGACTGGTGGGGATGTGGTAGGAATATGGAATTAGTATAGGATTAGTATAAATGGGTGGTTGATGGTCGGCACAGACTCGGTGGGCCGAAGGGCCTGTTTCAGTGCTGTATCTCTAAAAAACAAATATGTGCATGCGAAGTACATGGTGCACCATCAGTGTCCATCATTTCATCTGATTCTGTCAATGTATAATCAGTGCCAATAAACCACAAGGAATTTACTCTAACGATTTGGTTGCCAAGTTGAAAATCACCATTTCACCATCAGTGCCTATAACTTTTCCTAGGCCTCTCCATTCTTTCTGCCCTTCTCTTTTGTTATACACCATATCCCCAGTATGAAAATTCCTTTCTGATGGCCTGATCTGATACCTCAAAGCTCTCTCGATTTTTTCTGAAACCTTTGCCTTAATAAATGCCCTTCTCCCTGCATGCATGGCATTCAAATGTTGCGCAAAAATTGAACTAATTGTATCCCCTCTAAAGCTGGGTGTTGATCCCACATTACCGAAGGTATTTTCGGATTCCTGTCATAAACTAATTGATACGGGCTGTAGCCCCCAACCATTTGAAGCGTATTTTTCGCATGTACTGCCCACGCCAGAGCAGTAGTCAATTTACAATTTTGTTGGTTGGCTAAAATTTTTCAGAGCATTTCGTCAATCACAGTATGATTTCCCTCACAAATCCCATTACTAAAAGGACTTTCTGCTGCTGTGTGCATTGCTACAATATTCATATTTTCACACATACTCCTGAACTCATCATTGGCAAATTCTCCTCCATTGTCAGTTAGAAACCTAGCCAGTGCTCCCAGTCCCGTTCCTATCCACCTTTCCATTATCTTGCCCACTGTTACTTTTTTGTCTTTACTATAAATTACCATCGACAGACTGAATCTAGTCGCCACGTCTATAAAGTGTAGAATAAAAATGTTTCTTCTTTATCCCATACCTTCAAGTCTATCGCTACGTTTCATTAAATTCCCTTGCTAATGGGAGACTCACTATGGGTTGCGATGGTGTCCTTCTGTATTTTTTACAGAGATCACATTTTCCACTATTATCTTCGATAGGTTTAGTGTAGTCATCATCTACTACACCTGCATCTTTTAACAGAATCTCCAACCTATGACAAGATGGATGTGCAAACTGTCGATGTAGTTTTGAAATAATTTGCCTTTTCTACTTTAAATCCCTACCCCCGGATGCCATTAATACCTCTTTAACATTCTGCTTAGAGATGTTAGGTCTCGCTCAAGGGATACAATAATGTCCCGACTGTGTATACCGCAAAGCTACAGATTTCCCAAAGACAATCGCCTTAACATGTTTCATATTCAATTTCATCTGAGCCTTTTTCATAGACGGTTTACTTAACAACAAAGGTATATCACTGGATGCTATACCTGTACTAATAAAATGATTTACCCTTGCTATTTAACATGGGATTACCACTGTTTTTAGTGATTTCAACGTGTTGTCATCCCCAAATCTGAAACAGGTGGAACTTTTGTATTCTTTGACCTTATTTCAGTCTTCCTTACTTAAAGAATCCATGTAACAGTTTCATCAGTCCACTCCACATACGTACACCCACTGTCTAGTACTGCGCAATCGAACGAATCTCCGACTAGGGCACTCATTACTGGACTGAAGCTTCTCGTGACCAGTACAATTCCTTCTGATTGATCAGTAGCGTCATCCTCGCCTTCCGAACCTTCCACATCATGTGTCATCTCAAAAACCCTGTTATTCCTTTTTGGAAAATAGTGATACTCAGAAACACCTGTTGACCACCCCTTCCTGGGGTTCATCCTTCTGCTATAATTACCCAATTCCTGCCGTCTGTTATTCTCATTCGTTTTGTGTGTGTTTCTCCTTTCGTACTGACGCTTGGGCCACCTCTGCCCCGACAAAATTCAGCTTACTGCATGTCCTGGAAGCAGGTGCAGGGGAATCAAGGTACGTTAACAGCAAGAAAGGAAATAGCCTCCCTGCAGTATACATTTTATATGATTGTTGAGTGTTTGGAACATTGGAAAGGTATTCCAGTCAGATTATGGGGCCCAGCTCTAACTTAAATCTCTTCACAGTCTTTAATGAGACCAGCACTCAACATGTATACAGACCCTTTGTACTATATGTACTTCTGGCACATTCTGATGTGCGGCGGCCTCAGAACCCCATAATGCAGGTGCTGGCATGCTACTAATGCTGATGATTGCATCATCGATACTGGTTTTGTTTTGAAATGCTATGCATGCACATAGTCCAATACTCCGAAGTTTTGTGACATTATTTCCATATCTGAATAGCTCACTTGATTATATCCCATTGCTTAAAAACGTATATGAAAAAATATTTGGAATCTAGAAATATAAATAAAATACTAATAACAACATTTTAATATGAATGCTCAAATAAAGTTATTTTTAAACTGTCAACTGACCCAACCAATGCATAGTTTTGGGGAAATATAAGCATAGATCTCGATTTGATGGTATTTTCAGATTTAAAGAATTAACTCAACCTACTGATTAAGAAGGTTACACATATGGAGCATAATCTTGCCCCAGTAAGCCACACAATGACGTCTACATCTGCTGAGACTAATGCTCTTCTGAATCCGTCTGACAGATCCTAATTAAATTGTGCACCACAAACAGAATGTCACAGGAAGGAATGGGCTTGGTGTGTGACTAGGCAACACACATAGTACGAGCTTAACACAGATGGAATAAGCTTACAGCAGTAATAATTACTGAAGAAATCAATGCACTGTAAGTTTTAACTTGTTGAGTACTGTACGATAGCACTCCAAGCAGATCTAACAGTAACATGAGGTTAGAATTCAGAATTCTCTCTTCTTTTAAGTGTATTATCAATGCATGCTTCATGTACTCTCTGCTTTGTTTTTAATGTGATCTGTAATCTTTGGGCTGATCTTTTCTCCTGGCGCTATTGCAGAGAGCACCAGGAATGCTTTCTGCCTCACTAATATCCTCAATGCTTGAAGTTCTGGAGCTTTATTACTGTTTTATATTGTTATACCATCTGTATAGTACTAGGAACTAATTAGCTAGGAACTAATTGTTATGTGTAAGTGTTCCAGGGGGCCACATTCATGACTGCCTGGAGAGTCATGTGACATGGAACAGGAAACCAGCCTAAAGCAGTCCTACACCAGGCAGCATGTGATGGCTGCATGATTAAACAAAGAGGTCAAGCCTTTCCAAGCTTAAAGTGTGATTATTTCCAACATCTGGGAACCAGAAAACAAGAAGACATAACAATTATCATACATTTTAGGCTCACTATTGTGTGCAGGGCCAGACAGAAAAGGACATTCAGGTGCTGCTTGTGCCTTAAAAATACCTGCAGGCTCAGTTAAAGTCCCATTGGAAAGTCAAATTGAATTTGATTTTTGGAGGTACTGGGGCATGATATTGACCTAGACACTTTGTTGTTCAGTTCTTAATTGAATGCATGTGTGCCAGAAGCTGCATTTTGCCTCTCGGTGGACTTCATATTGACTTAAAATTCTATTCCCTGTGAATCAGTATGCGTTGCTGTACCATGGCTGGGATAGCAGCAGCACCCTCAGTGGCAGTCTGATCTGCCCTGCAGTCTACCTTGGAGGGAGCTGGTAAGAGGATGCCACTGAGATGTCAAGCAGTGGATGGAGGAACAGTGGAAACAGATGTGGGTATGAAAAATGATGCTGCAGTAATAACTTTTAATTAAAAATAAAGCCCTTTTTGATTATACTGGTACGCACATGTTAAATGCAATGATCGGAAATACAGAATTCAAACTGAAGAGTTACAAAAATGGACTTTTCCTTTAAAAAGTGGACAATGTGCTGGAAAAATGGCCACCAAAGGTCAAAAGACCTGCCCCTGTATATCCAAACTGTCTTACTGTCTGGGAAAAACAAAAGGATACATTCCAAGCTAAGCGGTGTCAATTACACTCATCCTGAACCATCAAGAGACATTTTTGAATTGAATGGGTTTTTCTGAAATAAAGAAGGTATGAAGTAGCCACATCCTGGGCTATTGTGGGTCACCAGAGGGAGAGAGAGCTATGTCTCCCAACAGAGGCAAGATGTGAGACCATTTTGACTTTAGAAGTAGCTCTCTGGAGAGAGAGAGAAAGACCCAGGAGAAAAAATCACAAAAGTCTGTCCAGCTAAGAGCTAGAGGAAATCCAGCAAAAGCCAAAGGAGGTGCCCTGATGTGAATTCTACACTTCAACTTGTGCAGCAGAGAACTGAAAGTATTACCTTGTCTTTAGATTGAAGACCCAGCTATCTGAGAAATCTACAAAACCCAGGCCTGCAACTTCAAAAGAGAAATTGACCTTCAAGAGGATTCAACAGGTTTACTGTGAACCTGAAAATCTATCTCACTTCAAACTACTTACCCCATTTCCTCTCGATCTACCACTTCTTGTGTGTGCGTGTGCGGTTGTGACCATTTCGGGAATGAATATTGCTCAATAAATAATCTTCAATTTTAAACCTACAAGAAAATCTGTCACTGTCTGTTTATTTGACAAATAAAACCAAAGGGTTAAAAACCCTAGTAGCAAAAAACACTTGCTGTGGTCAGTTGGGAGTTGAACAGTGGGAACCACATACACCCCTTACCACGTGGCCGTAACAATACCAACTGTCCCTTAAAACAGATAGCACTTAAGTGGGAACTCAGGAATCAGTAGTGCCAAGTTTTTTTTTATGGGATCAGTCAGCCCCTGATCTGTTATTACAGTAAATTTGTGTGCAAAGCCTTCTGGCATCTGTTTGCATCCAATTCACCTTGCTGCACCCTCTTGAGGTGCAAACATCAATAAAGCTATGGGGGAAGTATAAAGGCTAAAGCACAGGAAAAGACATGCTGGTGCAGCAAGCCAGTCCGGTCCAATATGGTGGATCCTGAATACACCATTAACCCCACCCCCTCGCAGCACTTAAGCTCCTGGACCAGGCAGAAAAATAAAGAAAAGGCTTAGGCCAATTTAGGGAAAAACTTTGGAAAATTTTTCTGCAACCCCTGTGGGTAATCAAGGAAGCTGCAGGAAACTACGGTGACTGGTTCCATCATCCTCATTAGATTTGAAGCAGGCTAACACGATACCTATATTCAAAAAGGACAATAATGGAACCAATCATCAGAGGTAAACTAAAAATTATATACTTCAAAAAAAAACTTAATTGACTGTAAAGTGCTTCGGGACACACTGAGGTTGTGATAGGCTCTTTGAGTGCAAGTCCTTTTCCTTCCTCTATTTGTACAATAATAATCTAATATACAACAGACAATTGTAACTCAAAAGGAAACAATTCTGCCTGATCAACCTCCTTGGCCTCCTTGAGTAAGTGACATCACATGTGGACTGTGGTAAGCACTCTTACATGGTACATCCTGACTCCCAAAATACACAGGTATTGATAGAAAAGCTCATACAATAATGAAAATGTTCTTGTTTGCTGTTGGCTTGTGTGTTTGATTTGAAGTAGCCATGCTTATTGCGATACTGTCACTGCAAAAAAAATGCAAAAACTTCTAAAGTACCAAAATATTAGCAGATGTGGTGAGTACAGCAGATGTTCCAGCATGAACTTGGAAAGTAAAACACTGCCTTTTGTTATTTAAAAAGCCAGTAAGGTTTTGAATGACCTTGTAAGGGAATTACACATAATCCAGGCATTAGTTATGGCCAAATGCTACCGTGTTCTTTCTTCTAGTTCCAACCTTTTCCTTTTAGTTTTTCTCCCACCAGCTCTGGATAGACTAATGAGGTAGATGAGTGAAACTGTCTTCTTCAAGTATCTTTTCTTTGGTTTAGTCCAATTCGAGGCATGCTTAACTCTGGACTTCTTTTCCCATATGCTTAAAATACCTCTTTGATTGGACTTGCCTAAATTCTATCTGATTATTTGTAGATAAATCATCAGCTCCCAGAAACAGAGTGGTAGTACTTGAATCTCGCATTCAACTGACATCGGGAGGGAGGCATTTGTAACTACGAGATTTTCCCTTGTTGCAATTTGACACTGAGGTGAACCTCCTGCTCTTTCTTTACCACCAGCAATGACTGTGTTGAAATATTTCCAGAACAACACTGGTTGGTTATTTGAATCACAAAAGCTGTCTATGAGTAAAATAAACCAAACAGTTGGTCTGCTGCCTGCCAACAGGATTACCAGCCAGCAGCTTTAATTCTCTTTATCGCATTCATATTCATTAGGAAACATTTATGTTGTTGCTGACCAATTGATTCTTTCAGACTTTTTGAACTTCACAGTAACTCTATTTCGAAAGCTTGATAGAATTTTTTAATTAAGTTCACTTTGCAATTACAATTCAGAACAATTAAATTTAGTAACACTACATTTGTAGTAAGTAGTAACAGTATCATAGTAACTATTTTTTCCATTGATCATGCATACTTAAAGGCTGAGGACACTTCAGCCATGATTTCCTATTGGGAATGGCAACCTTCTAGAAAACATTCAACTTTAATTTTTTTTTGTTTAGCAAAAATGGTGATAAACCTCTGTAAATTCTGGTGCCCATATTCCCACCAAGTCCTGTTCACCCATCACCTCTGTGCTCGCTGACCCTCATTAGCTCCAGGTTAAACAACACCTCACTTTTAAAGTTCTCATCCTTGTTTTCAAATCCATCTATGGCCTCACCCCTCCCTAGCTCTGTAATCTCTTCCAGCCTCACAACCCTCTGAGTTATCTGCATTTCTCCAATTCTGGCCTCTTCAGCGTCCCCGATTTTAATTGCTCTGTCTTTGCTGGCCATGCCTTCAGTTGCCAAGGCCCTAACTTCTGGAATTCCCTCTCTAAGTCTCTCTGCCTCACTTCCTCTCTTTCCTTTTTTAAGCTACTCCTTAAGACCTCCCATTTCAACAAATCTTTTGGTCATCTGTCCCAATATCTCCTTATGTGGCTCTGTGTCATATTTGTTGGATAACACTCCTGAGAAGTGCTTTGTGAAATTTTGCTACATTAAAGGTGCTATATAAATACAAGTTGTTGCTGTTAATAACAAAATACTAAAGCCGGGTGTGGCGGGAAGGACACTGAACTATAAGTGCACTAAATGAATGGTGTAACTGATCATGAAGGCAAGTATGGTCTCTGCTAGAATGAGTTAATCCTTAGGAGCAGTAATTGTTAATTCTACCCATTTGGAAAGGAAGTTGCTAAAGAGATTTTCAATAACATGTGCTTGTCATGCATCACGAACAGCCAATTCACTGCTGAAGACTATGGAGAAAACATTATATTCATTTGATTGTTAACATGGAGTTGGAAATAATGCACATTGAAGTAGACATGTTGCAGCCAGCGAGGCAGTCAGGTGTTACAATTAGTGTCAATAAATTTGGGAGAGGAAAATCAGCCAAGCATCAAACACCTGATCATTACTCGCGGAGGTACATAGATGTGGGATGTAACTGTCTCAGCTGCAATTGTCTCCTCACAGTTAAATTGCTCACAAACACTTGTCAAAGTTCAATCATAAATTTGCCCACTTCAGCAAATTATTGAAGGGTTCCCAGTGCCCATGAAACCGCAGCAAGAAATCAATGCTTTCAAGTGTACAGGGGGAGAGGAAAGAAAATTGGCAGAAAAAGGAGGGGAGAATATGTGACTGCAGGTAGTTTCTTAAAATGACTGAGGACTCATTAAAAATACAAGACAGATTCCCTGGGAAACTTTCTGAATGGCATCATTAAATAAATGCAGGCTAAGTGAATGGGCAAGAACATGGCAAATGGAATGTAATGTGAATAAGTGTGAGGTGAAAAAACAGAAAGGTAGAGTATTTCTTAAATAGTGAGAGGTTGGGAAGTGTTGATGTCCAAGAGGATCTGCGGGTCCTTGTTCATGAGTCACTAAAAGCTAGTATGCAGGTACAGAAAGCTATTGTGTACAGTTTTGGTCTCTGTATCTAAGGAAGGATATACAGGGGCGGCGCAGTGGTTAGCACCGCAGCCTCACAGCTCCAGCGACCCGGGTTCAATTCTGGGTACTGCCTGTGTGGAGTTTGCAAGTTCTCCCTGTGTCTGCGTGGGTTTCCTCCGGGTGCTCCGGTTTCCTCCCACATGCCAAAGACTTGCAGGTTGATAGGTAAATTGGCCATTGTAAGAATTGCCCCTAGTATAGGTAGGTGGTAGGGAAATATAGGGACAGGTGGGGATGTGGTAGGAATATGGAATTAGTGTAGGATTAGTATAAATGGGTGGTTGATGGTCAGCACAGACTCGGTGGGCCGAAGGGCCTGTTTCAGTGCTGTATCTCTGAAACTAAAACTAAAACTTGCCATAGAGGGAGTGCAGCAGAGGTTCACCAGACCAATCCCTGGGATGGCGGGATCGTCCTAAGAGGAGAGATTACAGAAACCGCGCATGTATTCTCCAGAGTTTCGAAGAATGAGAGGTGATCTCATTGAACTTTACAAAATTCTTACAGGGCATGACAGGGTAAATGTGGATAGGATGGTTCCTCTGGCTGGTAAGTCTAGAACCAAAGGATAAGGGGCAGGCCATTTAAGACTGAGATGAGGAGGCATTTACTCAGAGGGTGGTGAATCTTTGGAATTCTCTAACCCAGAGTGCTGTGAAAGCTCCATTATTGAGCATAATCAAGACAGTTCTGGGCACCACACTTTAGAAAAGACTTGAGGGCATTAGAGAGAGTACAGAAAAGATTCATGAGAATGGTTCCAGAGATGAGGAACTTCAGTTGTGAAGATAGATTGGAGAAGTTATGACTGTTTTCCTTGGAGAAGGGAAGGCTGAGAGGTGATTTGATAGAGGTATTCAAAATCATGAGTGGTCTGGACAGAGTAGATAGAGAGAAACTTTTCCCACTCGTGAAAGGATCGAGAACGAGAGGGTACAGGTTTAAAGTATTTGGTAAGAGAAGCAGAAGTGACATGAGGAAAAATGTTTTTACGCAGACAGTGGTTAAAGCCTGAATGCACTGCCTGAAAATGTGGTAGACGTAGGTTCAATTGAAGCATTCAAAAGGCAATTAGACTTTTAGATGAAAAGGAAGAATGTGCACGGTTACGGGGAAAAGGCGGGGGAATGGAACTGAGTGAATTGCTCTTTCGGAGAGCTAGTGCGGACACGATGGGCCAAATGGCCTCCTTCTACACTGTAACAATGCTGTGATTCTGATTCTGTGATCACTATATATCATTACCAAACCTCTCAACTGCTCCAATGCTACATTGCTGTCAGTCTTTGATCTTTGATCAGCTACAATTATCTGTATTAAACATTGGGAATGAGTGAATATTCACTCATTGCAGTATACTTGCTTCTGAATCAGGTTTTGGGTTTCAGCCCCATTCCAGACACTCTCAGTGAATGGGGATGAGAGTTCCAGTCAGTGAATACTGGTTTGGCATCCAGTGGTGTACTCATGTCTGATAGGAGCGGAGTTGTGACTCCCTATTGCCTCTAGCTAGTTATCCCAGTAGGGAGCTGTCAGTCAGGATAACAAGCTGTACACAACTTCATTATGAAAACAACCAGTATCTGTTAGATGGAAAGCGGTAGAAGAAATGGGCTCCCTCAAGTGCCATTAGGTATGGAAGAGAAAAAGAAACATTGGGAAGACTGAAGCTATCTTTGGCTCCCAACATAAACTCTCTGGGAGGAATTTTATCATGGTGGTAGGGGCCTCAACATCTGGAAAAAAGCGATGCCGAGATCCCCGTGTTGCCTCTTCTCCGGACGGCCTGCCAAATTTAGTGCCAAGCAGGCACTTAAGTGGACAGCGGCAGGCCTTCCACAGGATCAAGGACCCCGTCTCTGGAAGTCCTATCCTTGGAAAGCTTCTGGCCAATCAGAGGCCTCCAGCTGCAGCGCCATCGCACCTACCCGAAACTGAGGAGCGTCATTGGAATGAGGCCTCAGGTAGATCGGGGGGGAGGGGTCTCGCAGGATGGAGGTCACGGCAAGGTTGGCAGCAAGGGTGGGGGCTGGCCCTCAGTGGGCCCCTAACTTCCTGATGCTGGGTCCCTAGTTCAGGCACTAAGTACCTTTTAACGAGGAACATCCCCCGCCCCCAGAGCCGGGAAGCAGCCCGGGTGCTTCCCATGCAGCGACAGGGTCATCTGCCGCACATCTAATTATGGCTGCGGTGGGTAGGGGCCCTTAATTGACGGTTAATTGCCCAGTTAAGGGCTTCACTAGGCTGTGGGGCAGGAAGGCTTCTCACAGGCCTTCCCACCCTGGACCATATTTTTGCGGAGGCGGAATGGTGGCGGGGTCCCTCCCCACCACCATCTCACCCAATTTTATGCTCTCACCACCTTCAAACCTGCTGTGGGGGGAGCATAAAATTCCCCCTATAAATCTATATCATTGAGAATGAATCCAACCTCCTCCCCATTCATTGTCTCAGGCTGAACCACACTGTTAGCAACCTTGGCATCCTATTTGACCATGAGCTGAGTTTTCAACTCTGTATCCTCTCCATCCACAAAGACCAGCCAATTCCACTTGTGTAACTTTGGCAGCCTTTACCCCTATCTCAGCTTATCTGCTGCTGAAACCCTCATTTATGCCTTTGTCCAAACACAACTATTCCAATACTCCTCTGGCTGGCCTCCTATCCTCCACCCTCTGCAAACTTCAGCTCATCCAAAATTTTCACCCATCAGTCCTGTCCTTATTGAACCATATTAGCTCTTGGCCCCCATTGCCTAAAATATAACGTTCTCATCCTCGTGAAGATTTTGCCTTCCTACCAGCACCTAAATATCTTATTTTATGGTTTATATTTTTAACTGTGCCTCTTTAAAATGCCTTGGGAATGTTTTTCTACATTCATAGCACAATATAAATGCAAATTGTTATTGTTGTGTGAAAGAATTAAGGCACTGAAGGTGAAACCATTATTTCTAGCTATTAAAGATGTCAAGGGATATGGGGATAGTGCAGGAAAATGGCATTGAGTTAGAAGATCAGCCATGATCTAGTTGAATGGCAGAGCAGACTCGAGGGGCTGAATGGCCTACTCCTGCTCCTATTTTCCATGTTCCTATGTTGTGAATGAATTGGAAGACAGTGCATAATCTTCTGCTCTTAGAATACTTGCAAACGTTGGGACCATATTCAGATTCTGACCTCACAAGTGCCAGAGGTGCGTCAACAGGGGGGGAAATCTTCTGCAAGGTCCCCAATTAAAAGGGCGCCTCCACGTTTGCCATCCAATTAAGGATGGCGTGCGTGTTCCTGAGGCAGGAGCGTGGGAAAGCATGGCCCATCCAATGGAGGCTAGCAGCCCCCATTCTGAGACCAATGGGAGCACTACTAAGGGCTGGAATGATGGAGCAGTGGTGAAGCACTGCAGCCGCTATTAGTATCTGTGGAGCAGATGCAAGATTAACTGCATATATCCATTTGAGACATCCATCTCCACGATTTCTTCACTGTGGCCATCCTGCAATAGGGGCAGACAGCAGCCTTGCCATTTGCTGTCAGTGAGCTCTTCAATAGTCTCAAAAGTAAAGAGGCTCCAACCTCCCGCTGTGAGATTGCCTCCTCTCACCTGCCAGGGGGCCGACACAGTGAAGGGAAGGGTGGGGGTCCATGCACCACTTGCAAGATCTCATGGCACTCTTTGCTCTCTGTATACTGCTTAATTGACATTTAATTGAACCTAATTGCCTAACCACCACTGCTGGGCGGGTAGATGCTGGCCTGTTGACCTTACCTCCGGCAAGATAGTTTGGAGGCAGTAACGCATGGGAAGCTGACTTAAGCAAAAATTTCAAAGGTTGCTCCTGGTCCCACCTCCAAACTCGCCTCTGCAGGGCCAGGAAGAATCCACCTACATAGACCAGACTATTGATGCAGTAAGCACATTTTCAAACAGAAGGACGGTCTCCTTTATGAGAGCTTGCCAAAGTATTCTCAGAGTTGGCATGAGGTTCTGTTCCAGTTCCTTCTAAAATTCTTAATTTGCTAACTGTTTCTACAACCTGCCTTCTCCAGCACCTCCAAAATGATGCCGTTTTGCAAAGCATGGAACAGCATGGAGCAAGCTACCATGATCCTTAAAATCTTAACTGGTCTATATTTTGGGATACTTTCAGATGATCCAGGCACCTGAAGTGCTGTTTCAACATGCCAATAATGTGCTTCATTATTACTTGGGTGGGTACTGACACCGTATTATTTCTGTGGTTTCTTGTTATCTATAGAAGCTACAGAAATGTCAATTTGGTGTCCTGTGATACCAAACAAATGTCAGGGGCAATGGCTACAAATGATAGCTACCCTGAGGTTTGCCTTTCTGCGTCAAATATTGGTAGTTACTATAAACTGCCTTAAAATTTGGGCATTGCGATAGGTGTCTGGGTAGCAAGCATTAATTTGCATAATCCAGTGCTGATGGTTGCAAGTCATGTTGACCGTACAGTGAATGTAATCTTTTTAGTTTCTTGTAAGTGGTGGGATTGTTCAATGGAAGACGTACGAGAGAATCTTTAACCCCTATGCTGTTCAGAAATAATGACATTCAGTAAAATTGCACAGCCCTCTCACGGTGTTGCCCATTATCTGTGGGGATAAAATTGTTTGCTTGAGCAAACAAGATATAAGTTGCTTTATCATCTACGTATTGTGGATTGACTAATATGGATGATGTCAGCAATGGTGCTCTGGAATGATCAGGAGGCATGGAGGATAAAAGATTTTGTGTCCTTCACAGTGATATCTGTAGAAATGCTTGGCTGCAGGTGATGTTGCAACACTTTGAATACTTAGTTAAGTATTCCCTTGTTATCTGCAGTTTACACAGGCATTGCATGTTTGATAGATGTAGTTATGTTTGTCTATGTCTGTAAAGGATACCAACAAGTGTGTACAAAGTGCCCCTAGTGCAGTCTGACAATCTTTATGTGTCAGCCATGGCTCAGTTGGTCGCACTCTCACCTCTGAGGCACAAGGTTCCAGTTTAAAGTTCCATTCCAGGGCTTGAGCATAAGTATCAAGGCTGACACTCCAGTGCAATACTGAGGGAGTGCAACACTGTTGGAAGTGCCGTCTTTTGGATGAGACGTTAAACCGAGTCCCCGTCTGCCCTCTCAGGTGAAGATAAAATATCCCATGGCACTATTTCAAAGAAGAGCAGGGAAGTTGTTCCCAGTGTCTTGGATTTACATGGGGAAACTCATTGGGCTGGATTTTAAGAGCCCGCTGTCACTCCTAGTGCCAAGCTCAAACAATGGCAGCCCACATGCCGAAGAGCCGCTGTGATCTCCTGCACGGCGGCTCATTTAAATAGCTGGGGTGGCCCACCCCCTCCCCTCCCCAATCATGTGGAGGAGTGGGCTGTCCAATGTCAGCAATGCATCAGCTGCCTGTGCTCAGGCGCTGGTGCCATTTTTAAAGGGTAGCTGGTCCTGCCGGCATATTTAAATTTTTAAAGATACACCCCCCTCAAAATTTATCAAATAAAATAACAATTACATTAACTATTTGCCCTACCTCCCAAAATACTTACTTTTTAAATCTGACCTTTCCACCGCAGAGTGCACAAGGTTTAAAGTTCATCCCTTCCCACCACCCCCTAAACTCATTATGTTTATATGACTCTGTCACTATCCCTCCCCCCACCCCCCGACATTGGAAATATTATCTCGTCCCCCCTCCCGACCAGTGTCACGCCAACTTTCCCCAGACGGGGAATTGAAGGCGTGGGAGCGCTGGCTGCCGCACTGAGGATCACAGTGGGCCCAGAAGATTATGGGTAAGTTCATTTAAATTTATTCATTCCATTGATTTAAATATGTAGAAGCAGGTCCCGTCGCCCAGCAGTAGGAGGGCCACGACGGAGCCTCGCGGCCGCCGGGAGGATCAGGAAACGCCCTCCTGGCATCGAGCTCTGTGGCGGGCCTCTGCCACAACCATCTTCCAACCCCCCAACCCGCCACAGAGTCCGAAACCGTGGGCTTGCTAAAATCCAGCCCATTCTGTTACTGCTAATAAAATGGGGGGGAAAATGCCACTAGTCCTACAATTGCCCCAAAGGTACCTGAACATAGAAGTGACAAAAACAAACCAAAAAATGAACACAAGAAGAAAAGCTAACAGACCGGTATAAATTCTGTTTGCAGTCTTCAAGCAGATTGCTTAAAACCAATTCTGGTAGCAACTCAGATCCTGTTACATGAAGGCCCATCTTATCGAGGCAACTTGATGCAACAGCAATATCCTGGTTGCAACACCAGGAAATTGCATGAAGGTTGTTAATGTTATGGGGCCTCACTTACAAATGAGAACTATCAAACTGGTGAGTGAATGCAGGTGGAATCAAAGAACAAAGAACAAAGAACAAAGATAATTACAGCACAGGAACAGGCCCTTCGGCCCTCCAAGCCTGCGCCGATCCAGATCCTCTCTCTAAACATGTCGCCTATTTTCTAAAGTTCTGTATCTCTTTTCTTCCTGCCCATTCATGTATCTGTCTAGATACATCTTAAAAGACTCCATCGTGCCCGCATCTACCACCTCCGCTGGCAATGCGTTCCAGGTGCCCACCACCCTCTGCGTAAAGAACTTTCCACGCATATCCCCCCTAAACTTTTCCCCTTTCACTTTGAACTCGTGTCCTCTAGTAATTGAAACGCCCACTCTGGGAAAAAGCCTCTTGCTATCCACCCTGTCTATACCTCTCATGATTTTGTACACCTCAATCAGGTCCCCCCTCAACCTCCGTCTTTCTAATGAAAATAATCCTAATCTGCTTAACCTCTCTTCATAGCTAGCGCCCTCCATACCAGGCAACATCCTGGTGAACCTCCTCTGCACCCTCTCCAAAGCATCCACATCCTTTTGATAATGTGGCGACCAGAACTGTACGCAGTATTCCAAATGTGGCCGAACCAAAGTCCTATACAACTGTAACATGACCTGCCAACTCTTGTACTCAATGCCCCGTCCGATGAAGGAAAGCATGCCGTATGCCTTCTTGACCACTCTATTGACCTGCGTTGCCACCTTCAGGGAACAGTGGACCTGAACACCCAAATCTCTCTGGACATCAATTTTCCCCAGGACTTTTCCATTTACTGTATAGTTCACTCTTGAATTGGATCTTCCAAAATGCATCACCTCGCATTTGCCCTGATTGAACTCCATCTGCCATTTCTCTGCCCAACTCTCCAATCTATCTATATTCTGCTGTATTCTCTGACAGTCCCCTTCACTATCTGCTACTCCACCAATCTTAGTGTCGTCTGCAAATTTGCTAATCAGTCCACCTATACTTTCCTCCAAATCATTAATGTATATCACAAACAACAGTGGTCCCAGCACGGATCCCTGTGGAACACCACTGGTCACACGTCTCCATTTTGAAAAACTCCCTTCTACTGCTACTCTCTGTCTCCTGTTGCCCAGCCAGTTCTTTATCCATCTAGCTAGTACACCTTGGACCCCAAGCGCCTTCACTTTCTCCATCAGCCTGCCATGGGGAACCTTATCAAACGCCTTACTGAAGTCCATGTATATGACATCGACAGCCCTTCCCTCATCAATCAACTTTGTCACTTCCTACAAGGGGTGCTTAATAAGCCAAGAATATCCAGCCAGTTCTGGGCGAAGCTGATTGGAAAATCCAGGGTAACAACTAAAAATCACTTTAAATCTTTTACTAGTTTTCTTTTGACTGACATTAAGTGGTTCTTCTATGTCTTCTTCTGATATTCCTGAATTTTTTTTTTCACATTCTTCTGTAAAAACAGAGGGGCAAAATATATGCTAAACATCTCTGCCATCCCTTTATTCTCTTGTAAGATTAGTGACCCCATCCTTTCAAAAGTTGCCTTTTTGCTTTTGAAGGGCTTATAAAAAAACAATGTTTGACCCTTTATGTCAGATACTGGTCTTTTTCGTAATCTCAGATCTTTTATTTTCCCTTTTGCTTTTTTTTCTATTTTTGGTATGTCTCCTTTTTCAAATGAATTAAGCTTTTTTTTTAAATCTACCTGCAAATCTCATTTTATGTCTTCTTCTGCTTGCAGTCCTGTCCACAGAATGGCATGTAAATATGGTGCAATTTGACACTTAATCAGTGTGAAGTGATTCATTTTGGAAGGTTGAATTTGAATGCGGAATACAGTCTTAAAGACAGGATTCTTGGTAGTGTGGAGGAACAGAGGGATCTTGGGGTCCATGTCCATAGATCGCTCAAAGTTGCCACCCAAGTTGATAGGGTTGTTAAGACAAGGCGTATGGTGTGTTAGCTTTCATTAACAGGGGGATTGAGTTTAAGAGCCGCGAGGTTATGCTGCAGCTCTATAAGGCCCTGGTTCGACCACACCTGGAATATTGTGTTCAGTTCTGGTCGCCTCATTACAGGAAGGATGTGGAAGCTTTAGAGAGGGTGCAGAGGAGATTTACCAGGATGCTGCCTGGACTGGAGGGCATGTCCTACGAAGAAAGATTGAGGGAGCTAGGGCTTTTCTCATTGGAGCGAAGAAGGATGAGAGGTAACTTGATAGAGGGGTACAAGATGATGAGAGGCATAGATAGAATGGATAGCCAGAGACTTTTTCCCAGGGTGGAAAGGGCTATCATCAGGGGGCATAATTTTAAGGTGATTGGAGGAAGGTTTCAGGGAGATGTCAGAGGTAGGTTCTTTACACAGAGAGTGGTGGGTGCCTGGAATGCGCTGCCAGCGGTGGTAGTAGAAGCAGATACATTAGGGGCATTTAAGCGACTCTTGGATAGGTACATGGATGATAGTAGAATGAAGGGTTGGTAGTTAGTTTGATCTTAGAGTAGGTTAGAGGTTCGGCACAACATCGTGGGCCGAAGGGCCTGTACTGTGCTGTACTGTTCTATGTTCTATCACAATTTTAATTCTAGGGCATGAGTGCATTGTGTGGGGGCCAGGACAGGTGGGAAATACCCATGATGGCATCCGCGTGAGGCCTGGGCCATCTTAACATATGGGAATCATTACCATGGTGGAGGATGGATTCCTGCCTGAACACTGTGAGAATCACAAGGTGGCTGGGAGCAGGATTTTGTGTGGTCGGAGGCTGCTGGTGGGAACCTGAGGGAACTGTGCCAGCACTCGGGAAAGTGGTCAGACAGATAAAGCAGGGGCAGGGGAAAGCCTAGGTCATCTTGCAGGACCCAAAGGAGCACACCTTAAAAAAATTAAAATGTAAACTTTTCTGGGCAACTTCTGGTCACGTGCTACTGCTTGCTGCTAGGTTTCACTAGTGGGTCGGGCACTTTGTGCAACTTGCAAGACCCGGGGTTACAATGGAGTCGGGGTCCAAATGATGCTATCAGAAATAAAACATCTTAGTGAGACCCCTGTCTGCCTCTGTCAGCGCATTTTCAGACTCCAAAATTAGGCTGTTAAAATGGCAGTGGGCAGAAACGTGCTAGGCACACAGCGAGAAGCACCTGACAGGCATTTTACCCACTTACCTGCCCTGTTCTCAACAGGCTGGGAAGGTTACAATCAACACTTTAGAATAAAAGGTTTTCATACCATTATTCTTGTCCACTTAACATCACATAAACAATTGTTTCATAATCTCCACAGTGGAACAAATGCTTTTGAATTTATGAAAACTAGTTTTGAATATTCAGGTTCAAGATGACTTGTCACATCATATACAGTTACTCAAGCATAAGGCTAATTTGAGTTTGGGATGACAGCAGCGTGGGAAATTGCTTTTTGTATTTGTGCATTCATATAATTTTGAAATACTTGTAACTTTTAATTTTTAAAATGAACGCTGCAAACTTCTTCAAACCTGGACAGCTTTGGAATGTAAAAAAGCACAAGGTCTAAGAAAGTAGGGATAGTTGGTCATATTTTTATTAAATCAGATATCAGAATTACAGTCATAACCTTTCAAAGGCTGAATCATACTCCTTGTCACTTTGGCATGCAGAACACAGTTTTAATTATTTTTATCAGTCCCTATGCATTTCACTGGAAAAATTTATTCTTGTTTTAAACATTCGAGCAGATTTTCAAAGAATGGAAATGAACATCAGGTGATTTCTTTAATAGGTGGCTGATCAGCAACACCAGTGTTTTGTGTGGGTAGAAAGTTGAAAATCTACTCCTTTTATTTTGCAATAAGGGTGAGAATATTTGGCAAAACATACATTTATATTTTCAATCAACACAATGGTAGGATTGACTGCTCTGCACCCAATGCTGCTCTCTTATTAGTTGGTGGGAGTTGGCAGCAATTCTGCCACCATTTCCTCCTCAGACATTGTTACCAACAAAGGTTCCATTCAACAACCTGACTGAGAGCTTCTGGCCCCTTGTGATATTTAATACAATTGAGTTTAAATAACAGTCAAGATCATATTTTTAAATAGCCTTTGCATGGGAATGTAGAACTAGCAGTTCTACCAGGAGATCTATGACAAATCCATGAATAAGGCATTCTGTACTTCTATTCATTTTCTACTAAAGACAGGCCGGATTTTATTCCGGCGACGGGAGTCCCAGTGTTGGGCCAGAAGGTATGGGAGACTGCACCTCGGCCCTCTGTCGGACCCCTGTGGCTGTTCCAGGTGGGCAACCAATTAGCTGCCCACCATCAGGGATGCCATCCCTCTAAAGGACAAGCTCCCGCCTCCAGAGTTACCAGTCAATTGGAAAGCTGGCAGCTCTGCAGTACTGGCAGTGCCACCGGGAGCAGTAGGCCCTGCAGTACCGAGGAATACATGTTAAGTGTTCTGCTTGTGAGCTAACATTACGTGACAGCCTCCCCTTATACTAATCCCCTAATCTGCTGCTTTCATTTGAGCAGAACAAAGACAGTAGCAGCTGCATAAATCAGGAGCAGTGAAACATGGAAAAAGTGAAGAGTAGTATAAGACAAATCATTGTCAAAACTGGGGGGCAATAAACCTTTGTATAAGAAGTATTAACAGCCAATGTGTTCTTTTATATAAAATTAGGGTGTATATATTTTAATAAAATCAGAACTTATGTATTTTTTTATTCCTTCCACAGTGACACTTTCCCAGATCCAACAATTAATCCCAATTGCAATACATTGTTTATGAAGAACATGGAGGATATCCACTATATGTCCCATTTATTCAGAAGCCAAGAACACCTTGTACAGGCTAAAATATTATTCAGACTTATTTACAAATCAATTAATTCACTGAAGCAAATGCAAAATACTATTAGTGATTTGCACTCGATATGACAGGGGTGATTAAATGTACTCTGTTTATCCAGTATCTTTTGACAAACTCTTGGAAAATATAATCGCTCATGGTAAATAGGTAAGTGCTGTTTGTGGAACTCCATAGATCTTTCGTAACAACACAAGGAAGAGAAAACTGTTACACATTGCAATATTCCATAAGTTATACATTGCTAAAATCAATTCATTCAAACAGTGGCCAAATCATGGACCAACACTTAGATCTATCAGGTCTGGGACTAAACTATATGAGGGTAAGGAGGTATAAAATAAGAAGACCTTGTTGAGGTCAATGAGAATATAATTATCATTGCTCCACCCCCTGTAATATCAATGGCGATATCCAATTTGTTAAATTATTGCTGCTTTGATCATCTCTGCTGCTAAGACTGAAGCAGAGAGATACTTGTGACCTGCTCTAAGATTGTTTTCACTTAAACACAAATGTCTTTTTATGGAGTTTAACCAACTTATTCAGTTAATTTAAAAATAATTTTCTTTTAGACAAGCTAACTGACTGGAAAGTTTTCTGTTAAATGGAAGTGAAAGTCATTTAGTTTTGTGTCTATTCAATAATCTCTGGCCAATCACTAATTTTAATATAGAGTATCGATCCAAATATGTGATTCTTTCAGAATTCATGTTGATAAATGCATTCAATTCCATGTCAATGGGATCCTTCATTAGTAAATATTTGTTTGAGGGAATAATTCATAGTATCATAGAATCATGGAAATTTACAGCACAGAAGGAGGCCATTTGGCCCAATGTACCATGCCAGCTGACAAGGAACCATCTAACCTAGTCCCGCTTTCTGACGCTTGGTCCATGGCCTTGTAGGTACAGTACTTCAAGTGCATATCCAAGTATGATTTAAATGTTTTAAATGGAGGGTTTTTGCCTCTACCATCCTTTCAGGCAGTGAGTTTCAGATCCCCACCACCCTCTGGGTGAAAAAACCTCCCCTTGAATCCCCTCTACACCTCCTACCTCTTAATCTAGATCTATGGCCCCTGGTTATGGACCACTCAACCAAGGGGAATAGGACCTTCCTATCCACTCTACCTAGATCCCTCATAATTTTATACACTTCAGTTAGGTCTCCCCTCAACCTCCTCTGCTCCAAAGAAAACAACCCTAGCCTATCCAATTGTTCCTCATACCTAAAATTCTCCTGCCCTGCAAAATCCTCATGAATCTCCTCTGTACCCTCTCGATTGCAATCACATCTTTCTTATAGTGCGATGACCAGAACTGCAATGCAGTACTCCAGCTGTGGGCTAACTAGTATTTTATACACTTGCAGCATAACTTCCCTGCTGTTATACTCTGTGGCTCAGCTAATAAAGGCAAATATCCGTATGCCTTTTTGACCACCTTATCTACCTGTCCAGCCATTATCGCCGTATATTGCCGTTCCTTCACCGTCACTGGGTCAAAATCCTGGAACTCTCTTCCTAACAGCACTGTGGATATACCTACCCCACATGGACTACAGCGGTTCAAGAAGGCAGCTCACCAAGGGCAATTAGAGATGGGCAATAAATGCTGGCCTGGCCAGTGACGCCCACATCCCATGCATGAATAAAATAAAAAGCCACCTTCAGGGATCTGTAGATATGCACTCCAAGGTCCCTCTG
Organism: Heterodontus francisci; assembly: GCF_036365525.1. NCBI lineage: Eukaryota > Metazoa > Chordata > Chondrichthyes > Heterodontiformes > Heterodontidae > Heterodontus > Heterodontus francisci. The sequence continues at coordinate 38,654,915 of NC_090387.1, forward strand.
TTCCTCTACAAATCTCAGTATTCTACCATTTATTGTGTATTCCCTTGCATTGTTAGTCTCCCCCAAATGCATTATCTCACAATGCTACAGATTGAACTCCATTTGCCACTGTTCTGCCCACCTGACTAGTCTATTGATATCTTCCTGCAGTCGACAGATTTCTTCTTCATTATCAACTACATGGCCAATTTTTGTGTCATCTGTAAACCTCTTAATCATACCCCTACATTCAAGTCCAAATCATTGATATATACAACAATAAAAGTAAGGGACCTAGTACTGAGCCCTGTAGAACCCCAATAGAAATAGTCTTCCAGTCACAAAAACACCCATTGACCATTACCCTTGGCTTCCTGTCTCTGAGCCAATTTTGGATCCAACTGACCACTTTTCCTTGGATCCCATGGGCTTTTACTTTTGTGACCAGTCTGCCATGTGGAGCCTTATCCAAAGCCTTGCTAAAATCCATATAGACTGCATCGACCCTCATTGTCATCTCCTCAAAAAAATTCAATGATGTTAGTCAAACACAACCTTTCCACAACCTTTCTTTGGGGCGGCACAGTGGCGCAGTGGTTAGCACTGCAGCCTCACAGCTCCAGGGACCTGGGTTCGATTCTGGGTACTGCCTGTGTGGAGTTTGCAAGTTCTCCCTGTGTCTGTGTGGGTTTTCTCCAGGTGCTCTGGTTTCCTCCCACAAGCCAAAAGACTTGCAGGTTGGTAGGTAAATTGTCCATTATAAATTGTCACTAGTATAGGTAGGTGGTAGGGAAATACAGGGACAGGTGGGGATGTTTGGTAGGAATATGGGATTAGTGTAGGATTAGTATAAATGGGTGGTTGATGGTCGGCACAGACTCGATGGGCCGAAGGGCCTGTTTCAGTGCTGTAACTCTAATCTAATTTAACAAATCCGCGCTGACGTTCTGATTAATCCGTGTCTTTCTAAATGAAGATTTATCTTGCCCCTCAGAATTTTTTCCAACAATTTTTCCCATTTCTGAGTCTAGACTGACTGGCTTGTAATCACTCGGTCTATCGCTTTCTCCATTTTTAAACAATGTCAGCTGTCCTCCAGTCCTCAGGCACCACATCTGTAGCCAGAGAGATTGGAAAATGATGCTCAGAGCCTCCACTATTTTTTCTCTTGCTTCCCTAAACAGCCGAGTATAAATTTCATCCGGGCTTGGGGATTTATCCACTTTCAAAGATGTTAAACCCCTTAAATATTTCCTCTCTATGTTAATTTCTCTATGTGTCTGCATGGGTTTCCTCCGGGTGCTCCGGTTTCCTCCCACATGCCAAAGACTTGCGGGGTGATAGGTTAATTGGCCATTATAAATCGCCCCTAGTAGAGGTAGGTGGTAGGGAAATATAGGTACAAGGTGGGGATGTGGTAGGAATATAGAATTAGTGTAGGATTAGTATAAATGGGTGGTTGATGGTCGGCACAGACTCGGTGGGCCGAAGGGCCTGTTTCAGTGCTGTATCTCTATAAAAAAAAAATTTCATCTAATATTTCACACTCCTGCTCCCTGATTGCAATGTCTGTATCATCCCTCTCTGTGAAACCAGACACAAAGGGCTGAATGTTATGCTCTCCCCCGTGGCAGGTTTGAAGGAGGGGAGAGCATTTAATTGGGTGGGATGGCTTCCCACCTCCATCCCAATTACATTCATGGCAGGAAGGCCTGTGGACGGCCTTCATGCCCTGCCGGCAATTGAGGCCCTTAAGTGGGCAATTATTGCCCAATTAAGGGCTTCATCCCACTGTCGCCAGTGTTAGTCCAGGGGCGGGCCGGTGGGCCTGCCGCCACACGGGCAGCATGACACGCAAGCCCATGCGGGTTTCTTGCCGGCTCCTGGCAGGAGGGGAAATGGGGGGTGGGATCCCTTGTTCAAAGACACTTAGTGCATGACCGAGGGACCCTACATCGGGAAGGGGGGGCCCACTGCGAGCCACCCCACTGCCCTTGCTTCGGATCCCCCTGCACCCCCTCCTCCGTGACCCTCACCTCATGAAACCCCTCCTGCTATGACTCACCTTTGGCCTGCGTCCCTCAATGAAATGAGGTCTCAGATGTGTGCATTACCGGAAGCAACCATCACCCCCACAGTGGCGCTGCTCAGTAAAAGAGCTGCTGGCATCTGATTGGCCAGCTGCTCCCAACAGTGGGACTTACGTCACAGGGTCCTTAGTCCCGGGGAAGGCACGCTGTTGCTCAGTTAAATGACCGATTGGCACATGATGTGATGGGCCTTCCCGCAAGAGGCGACGTGGGGCTCTGGCCAGCTCTTCAGTCGGTGGCTGAGACCCCCGTCGCCGAAATAAAATACCGCCCAAGGTATTCATTAAGAACCATATGCATGTTCTCTACCTCCACACACAGGTTACCCTTAGAGTCCCTAATAGGCCCTACCCTTTCTTTAGTTATCCTCTTGCTCTTCATGTATGTATAAAAAACTTTGTGCTTTCTTTGCTAATATTTTTTCATGCTTTCCTTTTTAATTTTGCCCTTACACATTTTATACTCCTTTAGGTTTTCTGCTGTATTTTTGTTTTAGAGATACAGCACTGAAACAGGCCCTTCGGCCCACTGAGTCTGTGCCAACCAACAACCACCCATTTACACTAATCCTACATTAATCCCATATTACCTACCACATCCCCACCATTCTTCTACCACCTACCTATACTAGGGGCAATTTACAATGGTCAATTTACCTATCAACCTGCAAGTCTTTGGCTGTGGGAGGAAACCAGAGCACCCGGCAGAAACCCACGTGATCACAGGGAGAATTTACAAACTCCGCACATGCAGTACCCAGAACCGAAGCCAGGTCGCTGGAGCTGTGAGGCTGCAGTGCTAACCACTGCACCACTGTGCCGCCACTGGTGGTGTAGATGCCGGGGTCCATCCTAAGCTTCACTTTTTTTTCTTTACCCTCTCCTTTAAGCCTCTTGACATCCAGGCTGCTCTGGATTTGTTAGTCCAACCCTTTTTAAGGGAACATACTTGCTCTGAATCCTCACTATATCTTCCTTGAGTGCCCTGCACTGATCTGACACTGATTTGCCTTAAGGTATTTGTTTCCAGTCCACTTTAGCTAAATCACATCTCAGCTTAGTAAAATTAACATTTCCCCAATTGAGAACTTTAATTCTTGGTCTACCTTTGTCCTTTTCCAAAACAACTACCCTAAGTCTAGCTGAATTATAATCACTTCCACCAATTTGCTCGTCAACTGATATCCCTTCCACCTGCCCAGCTTCATTTCCTAAAACTAAGTCCAGAACCGCCTTCTCTTGTTGGTCTTGCTACATACTGGCTAAAATCTCCTGAATGTATTTTAAGAATTCTGTTCCCTCTGTGCCTTTCACACATGTTCTATCTCAATTAATATTAGAGTAGTTGAATTCCCCCACTATTACTGCCCTATTGTTTTTTGCACTTCTCAGAGATTTGCCTGTATATTTGCTCTTCTATCTGTCTCTGACCGTTTGGGGGTCTTTAGAACACACCCAGCCAGTAGTGTGATTTTCCCCTTTTTTGCTCTTCAGTTCAACCCATATGCCCTCATTTGATGATCCTTCTACCATATCATCCCTTCTCACAGTTAGAATTGTCTTTAGTCAATACTGTGACTGCCCCCCTCCTTTTTATTCCCCTCTGTAGCCAGGAATGTTGAGCTGCCATTCCTGCCCTTCTTTCAGCCTTATCTCACTAATAGCAATAATATCATACTCCCACATGTGGATCTGCACTCTGAGCTCAACTGTCTTATTCCCTAGATTTCTTGCATTGAAACATATACCATTTAGCAGTGCCAAACTCCCTTATTGTCCATTTTCTAGCCTTTGTTTCCTCTGCCTTCCAAACACACTTACTAATTTTCTGCTTTCCATTTTGAATTTTCCTTCTCTCCCTTCTGAATCTACTCTCAGGTTCCTATCCCCATGCCAAGCTAGTTTAAACCCTCCCCAACAGTACCAGCAAACCCCGCTATGAGGATATTGGTTCCAGTCCCGTTGAGCCGCAATTCATCTGACTCGTACAGGTCCCACCTCCCCCAGAAGCATTCCCAATGCCTCAGGAATCTAAAGCCCTCCCTTCTGCAGCCATGTATTTATCAGCTCTACCTTCCTACTTCTGTACTCTCTAGCAGCTGGCTCCGGGAGTAATCCAGAGATTACTACCTTTGAGATCCTGCTTTTCAGTCTCTCTCCGAGCTCCCTAAACACTGCCATCAGGATCTCATCCCTCTTTCTGCCTATGCCATTGGTGCCAATATGGACCATGACCTCTCGCTGTTCACCCTCCCCTCTCAGAATGTCCTGTAGCCAATCAGTAACATCCTTGATCCTGGGACCAGTGAGGCAACATACAATCCTGAAGTCACGTCTGTGGCTGCAGAAGTGCCTGTCTGTTCCCCTCACAATTAAATCCCCTATCACTATAGCTCTTCCACTCTTCTTTCCCGCCAGCCTGTGCTGCTGAGCCACCCATGGTGCTGTGGACTTGGCTGTGCCTGCATTCCCCAGAGGAACCATCACTCACCAGTATTCAGAACTGAGAATTGAATACTGGTTGGAGAGCGAGATGCACTCAGGAGATCCCTGCTCTGCCTGCCTGGTCTTCCTTGTCCTTCTGGCAGTCATCCATTCCCTCTCTGCCTGCACATTTTTAAGCTGTGGGGTGATCACCTCCATAAACATCCTATCCACAAAACTCTCAGCCTTGCGGGCACCCTGTCGTGACTCCAGCCACTGCTGAAGCTCCAACATTCGGAGCTCGAGCTGCTCTAGCTGGCGATGTTTCCTGCACATATGATTGTCCGGGCTACGAGGAGTGTCCAGGATTTACCACATGGCACAGGATGTGCATTCCATGGGGCTGAGGTGCTCTGCCATGCCTTTACTTTCGAGACCATTAACTAGAAATATCTACCAGCTACTCATCAATCGGCTCTTTACCTGGTTGTGATGTCACGATAGCTGTTTTGCAGATGTTGCTTTTGTGGTTGGTGATTTCGCTGGAGGTTCTCTTCCCCGCTTTCACTCCTTAGCTGCTGTGCTCAGTTTACACCCAGATTGCCGCCGCTGCTGCCGATGAGTCTTTTTGTGAAATATGAAATCGGTCCATTTAAAGAGTTAAGATGACTATGAGAGACCATGTAGCTGCAGCTGCTCTGAATTTAAAGACAGGGATATCTGAGAAATTAAATATTAAATAATGACTTCTTGGCAGAGAGGCTGGAATAATGTGGACATTGACATTGGAATTGGCAGGTGGGAGCAGGGACAAACTTGCCAGCACATTGGGGGCACACCACTTGAGTGCCATCTTGAAAGTGGCAGTAGTGTAAATAGAGCAGGGTGGGGTGAGATGCCCTGGAAACTAAGTGAAGCTATCTGCCATGGGCCGCATTCACTCAGGCTTCGAGACCTCCAATGAGGAGCAGCATCAGAGAGGGAGGGAGCTGCAGCTACTGGCTGTGGGCAGCAGCAACCTGTGGGCCAACAGCAGCATCAGCCTTGGAGGGGGAACACAGGAGGAGAGTGCAGAGGGGCAGGTAACCAGCCTCTTGTATGCAGAAGCAGTAATCCACCAGAGAGGGTCTAACATCAGAGGCTCAGCTTCCTGCAAATGTCAGAGCTGCAGTATCACTGAAGATTGAGCCTGTCCAGGGAGGTGGTCACAGAGCTGTTTGCCATGATGGAGGATGAGTTGAGCCCTATGGGAAATGGTGGCCGCCCAATGCCTGTGGAGCTTATGGTTACCATGGTGCTGAATTTCTACACCTCAGAATCTTCTGGGAATATGTGTAGGATCTCCCGGTCTGTGGCTCATCACTGCATCAAGATGATCACCAATGCCATCTTCAAGAGGGCCAACCAGTATGTGTGCTTTTGTACTGTTGTGGACGCTCAAGCTGGGAGGGCCATAGAGTTGGGGGCCATTGCTGGAATCCCTCTGGTGCAGGGTGTCATTGCATATATGTGGCCAACAAGGCTCCCGTGGACCAGGCAGCAGTCTTCATCAACAGGAAGGGCTTCCACTCACTCAATGTACAACAGGTCTATGACCACCGTAAATGGATCCTTCATGTCTATGCAAGGTTCCCGGGAAGCAGCCATGATGCATACATACTAAGGCAGTCCCAAGTGCTAGACCTTTTCAGGCCCCCCTCCCCCCGGGTGCCTTCAAGAATGGATACTGGGTGATAAAGATTACCCACTGAAGATATGACTACTGATGCCAGTGAGGAATGAAAGCACTGATGCAGAGCAGGGATACAACATCTGCCACGGGACAACTCAAGTGACCATGGTGCAGGCCATTGGGCTTCTGAAGATGCAGTTCAACTACATCAATGCTGTGGAGTCCTTCAGTATGTCCCAGCAAGGGTCTCGCACATTGTGGTGCTGTGCTGTGCTGTGTACAACCTGGCGCTACAGTAGGGAGAGGCTTTGAGGATATCATGCAGCGCGATGCTTCCTCTGATGATGAGCATATGGAGGAAGATGCTGGCCAGGCGCTGCATGATGAAGAACCCCAGGGACCAGTGTGCAGTTCTGGTCACCACACTATAGGAAGGATATGATTGCACTGGAGGGGGTTCAGAGGGAATTCGCCAGGATGTTGCCTGGGCTGGAGCATTTCAGCTATGAAGAGAGACTGGATAGGCTGGGGTTGTTTTCCTTAGAGCAGAGAAGGCTGAGGGGGGACCTGATTAAGGCATACAAAATTATGAGGGGCATTGATAGGATTGATAGGATGAAACTTTTTCCCTTAGCGGAGGAATCAATAACCAGCGAGCATAGATTTAAGGTAAGGAGCAGGAGGTTTAGAGGGGAATTGAGGAAAACTTTTTTCATCCAGAGGGTGGTTGGAATCTGGAACACACTACCTGAAGGGTTGGTAGAGGCAGGAACCCTCACAACATTTAAGAAGTATTTAGATGTGCACTTGAAACACCATAGCATACAAGGCTACCGGCCAAGTGCTGGAAAATGGGATTAGAATAGATAGGTGCTTGATGGCCAGCACAGACACGATGGGCCGAAGCGCCTGTTTCTGTGCTGTATAACTCTATGACTCTATGACCACAGGCAAGGCACAATGTGATACAATGGGCCGAAGGGCCTCCTTCTGCACTGTAACAATTCTGTGATTCTGTGGTTCTGTGATAAAGCTACAGCCTTCTGCAGCCCTGTTGCTGCTTCCTTCATTTCCCTTATCATTTACCTGTAACCATTAAGACAGAAGACAGCAACATGGGGAATGCATTGCCCTCACATGGTGTGGTCTGTCTCATCACACCCTTTGCTGAAGGCCCAGCGGGCTGCAAGAAATGATAAGATTCTTCTTGCCTTGCAACATTACACATTTATTGCAGGAAAGAAAAGATTGTAAGGTAGCGTGCATTAACAAAATTTAAACCTGTGAACCCTAAGAGCCCCCTGGTAGTTAATTGGCTGGCTGCCACTGAATCGCATTCGCTTGCACTCCCCTTTGTCTGAGTGACAGTGGCTCCCCCTTCCAATCCCGGCGGCAGGACCTTGGGACCTTTCGCAAAATTCAGAGCAACATGTCCACAACTTTAGAAACCAAAATAAATAACCTACCTGATTTGTGGTAACGTCGTGAAATAGGCCTCACAGGTCAAATGCATGCTTTACTAAACCAGAATGAACAGTGGAGGACTCATGCAATATTTCAATATTTAAAGTAATTTAAATCAGAATTGATAGCAAACACTGTTGCAGGATCCTTACTATGGAGTATTCTATTGAGTTCTCCAGCTAATTGTGATATAACTTTACCACTGGAGTCTAATGGTCTAATTTAAGGCATTAGAGGTCAAACATGTCATTTCAGGCCATTAACACTGTTAATTTACAGCCCAATACTGTCCATCAATTTGTCTGTTTCCATCTCCATAAACAAAATTTGTTTTGGTTAAATTTCAGACGCAAAATTATCTTTTGTTCATGTTAATCAGACTAGACCAATGAGGCACTGGTGAGGGCTAACATGAACTAATGACCCATAAAATCTGGATTTTAGAAGCTTTCCCCTGAGTAACTGTTAAGGGCCTTGGATTAGGCCTGTAAAATTGGCTGCTGTCTCACCCTGAGGGAGAGGATTAAGGTCTGCTGACTGGTACTTGCTGTCAGGGGTTGTTCATAACACAAAACACTCTTTTTCAAGCCATTGCACTGATTCCTTTCAAGTATGGAAAAAGTTTCGGCAAAAGTCATTGCATGATTTATTAGTTCCAAGTATATAATTCTAAATGTTAGTGCCTTTTTAAAAATGATTAAAAAATCATGTTTGATCATCTAATCTGAATACACTACTCATCTCAAAAATACTTACTTCAAACCAAAGTAGTTTACAGCACAACAGGAGGCCATTCAGCTGGATCTTTGCTAGAGTAAAGTAACTGGAATTAATTTCTCAGGCTATTGTGTGTGATCCATGAGAACATTTCTGGTATAATGTTGGCTGTCATGAAAGGTTTAGAAACTGATTCAGCATGTTGTTATAACATTGTGAGAATGGAATGTCCACTATATCCTTCAAAATACACAATTCTTATGCAAGCATCTGTGCAGAATGATTTCCTGTACTTTTTCACAAATAGTGTTTAGGGTTACTGAAATTCTTATGAAATATTTTGACATTCTAAGAGTGTTCTTCGAATGCTTAAGACATGCAGGGGCCAATTATTGAGTGAGCAGTTACTTCATCAGAGCATAAGTGCCTTGTAGTACATCACATTGACAATGTAGTCCAGAAGGGCTAGACATCAATCGCATCCGATTTCCTGCATGTAGTTCTGGAGTAATGTCAAGGCCAACTTTAAGTCGTCGTCCATCCATGTAAAAGTTTTATTTAAAATGTGTGCCTCAAAAAGAAGCACAGCTGGAGTGTAATAGATCATAAAGATAGATGGAGATTAGTCCTGATGAATCTCCACCCATTTTATGCGAGGAAGTATCTAGTGGCTTTTTGCATCTGGTAGTACAAGCTCCCACCAGAAAATGGAGGGAGCTTATAATAAGTAAGAAATTATGTCATTTGGACCTCAATGCCAATTTTTGGCCTTTACCTTGGAGGCAGATCTGTTCTTGGTGCGCTCGATATAAATTGGAAAGCAGAGAAGCAAGGCTTTTAAAGGGTTGTCCAGCAACTCCTAGGTGTCTTTAAAAGTTGCTTTTTTTGGACTTGACAACAACCTATATTTATATTGCACCTTTAATGTAGTAAATGACTTAATGCACTTCACAGGAGTGTTATCAAACAAAATTTGACACCAGGCTACAAGAGGTTATGTCTCCTTGTCCTGGATTCCACTAACAGTGGAAAATTTTCTCTCTAGCTACCATATCGATACATTTCAATATCCTAACAACCTCAAACAAATCACGCCTAAATCTTCTATAGTCCAGAGAATACAAGGCTAGTTTTATGTAATCTTACTTCATAATTTAACCCTTGTACCCCTGATAACATTCTGAGGAAACTGCACTGCACTCCGTCCAACAACAAAAAAGCAAGTTGTATTTATATAGCATGTTCAACATAGTAAGAAGTCCCTAGGAGCTTCAAAGGAGCATTATAACCCAAAATTTGGCACCGAGCTATGTAAAGCAATATTAGGGCAGATGGCCAAAAGCTTGATCAAAGAAGTAGGTTTTAAGGAGCGCCTTAAAGGAGGAAAGAGAGGTAAAGAGTCGGAGAAGTTTAGGGAGGGAATTCCAGAGGTTAGGACTTAGGCAGCTGGAGACATGACAACCAATGGTGGAGTGATTAAAATTTGGGATGATCAAAAGGCCAGAATTAGAGGAGAGCAGATATCTCGGAGAGTTGTGGCGCTGGAGGAAATTATAGAGATAAGGAGGGGCAAGGCCGTGGAGGGACTTGAAAACAGGGATGAGAATTTTAAAATCGAGGCATTGCTTGACCGAGAGCCAATGTAGGTCAGTGAGCACAGGTGTATTGAATGAATGGCCAATATATCCTTTCTAAGGAGTGGTGCCCAGTTCTGTACAAAGTAATCCAGATGTGGTCTAACCAGGGCTAACATTCCATTAGCCTTGTTGATTATTTCTTTATCCCCAACTACTACATTTTAGTACATGGACATTTGTGTACATGGACCCTAAATCTTTTTACACCTCCACTATTCCTAGATTTCCATCATTTAAAAACATAGTCAGACCTATCCCTTTTTTTGCTCCAAAATGGATGTCCTCACATTTACCTGCATTGAAATTCATCTGCCACATTTGTGCCCACTCACTTAAACATAGGATATACAACACAGAGACAGGCCATTTGGCCCAGTCTATGCTGGCATTTATGCTCCACTCAAATCTCCTCCCATCTTTACTCATCTAACTCTATCAGCAAAACCCTCTATTTCCATCTCCCTCATACACTTGTCTTGTCTCCCCTTAAATGCATCTACACTATTTGCTTCAGCCACTCACTGCATGAGTGAGTTACACATTCTCACCACTCTCTGGGTAAGGAAGTTTTTTCCGAATCCCCTATTTGATTTCTTGGTCACTATCTTATATTGATGGCCTCTAATTTTGATGTTCCCCACAAGTGGAAAATTTTCTTTGTGTCTATCAAAACCTTTCAGAATTTTAAAGACCTCTGTTAGGTCACGCCTTAGCCTTCTCTTTTCATGGCCAGTTCATCCTCTCCTGATAGGTATACCCCTGCATTCCTGGTATCATCCTTATAAATCTTTTTTGCATCCCTTCCAGTGCTTCTATTTCTTTTTTTTTGACAATGCCTCTGTAATTTTATGCTCCTGTCTACACTACCTTCTATGCCATCCATCTTTGTGTCATCGACAAACTTGGACAATTGGCTCTCTATTCTGTTATCTAAGTCATTAATAAATAGTGACTAGATGAGGCCCCAGCACAGATTCCTGTGGGATATCACCAGTCACTTCCTTCCAATTCGAGTACATACCTGTTATCCCTGCTCTCCATATCACCTAACCAATCTCCTGACTAGGTCAATAATTTGCCTTCATTTCCACGAGCATTAATTTTAACTAACAGTCTCTTATGTCGAACCTTACTGAATTCCTTCAGGAAGACCATACAAGATACATCTATGGAACATTTTTGTGTCTACTATTTTAGTAACTTCCTTAAAAAATTTGTTTGTTAAACATGACAATACATGAGAACATAGAACAAGCAGCCAAGCTACAAAGGTCATGCACGCACATTCAGACATTCTGAAAAGAAATTCAAACAGGGCACAATTTGCATCTGTTTTATCTGGATTGTGGACAAATGCCACTCTTGAAATTGCAACAAGGCTGAAGCAAAGCAGAAAAGCTTCTGAGGTGGTGACACAAAAGTGGCAATGTGCTCACCTCCTATTTTACCCTGCCCAGTTTTATAAATGTATATTTTTAAGTTTTGTAAAGAGTGGTTGTTATGAGTCACAATTGATTTTTGATTTTTGCACCATGACAAAGTAATATACAGTTTGGTAGAAATTGACACATGTTGCATCAATTTGTCTGGCATAAAATGGGCAATACTAATTTAGCAGTGGAATAGTCTGCACCCAATCTTTGTAGGTGTTGGCCCCATCGCTAAATAAAAGGGGCCCTTTTTTAGGTGTCCTTGGTGGACAGAATTTTGAAACAGAGGCTGTACACATAAAAAGCAGATGGTTTTAAACTATGCCCATTGTTGAACCCAAATCACTCACAAGCCTAGAGTGCACATTCTTCCAATATCAGTTGATTGATTCTCCTTTATCCTGCAGGTTATCTCTTTCTCATTGCCAACCCCTTTGCTCCATCCATTAAATTGCACAATTTACCACATTATCTTGCTTTATAATTTACCCTATTACTTTGCCTTGTAACTTACACCAGTCTCCAAAAATAATTACAGGATATAGATCTTTCTTTGTAAATGGAAATCCTATCTATGAGTCCTAGAATCAGTAACACTGTGATATTGGGTGGTATTTTATGAGTCCCATGGCGTCTCCGACAGCAGAACTGGAAGTTGGCGGCACTTCTGCTTTTGCCCTTTTTGCCATTTCCCACATGATCATAAATGTAAATTAATGTTTCAGAGGTGGGCACAGGAGATACGTGCAATCGTGCAGCGGGGACGGATTTTCATTGGTGGAACCCGCTGTCATTCTTCAAAGCATCATTAATGCCACGGCTATAAATCATTCTGCATTGCAAGCCTGGAGGATCCGTAACCTGCGCGTTTTTGATCGATTGCTGAAGATAATAATTAATATTGCTGTTCTTTTTTTGCCCTTCCTCATCCTTTGCAGTCACTCCCGTCCCAGCACTAACTCCCACTTAGATTTCAGTTTGATCACCATCACCACCCACACCCATGTCAGCCAGCAGGCAGTGTCTCGCCCAACGATGCCTCCCTGCAGGTTCTCCTCCAGGCTGTCAGGGGAAGGCAGGAGGTCCTCTTCCCAAGGGGTGGATCTGAAGACCCTCCCGCCTGACTAAGGCAGCTTGGACAGAGGTGGCAGAGGAGGTGTCAAACCGTGAGGTAACAGGGAGGACCTGGGTGCAGTGTCAGAAACAGGTCACTGACTTGCTCAGATTGGCGAGGGTAAGTGATGTTGCTGAAGCTGCACTAATGTTTTTCTTCTTGTCTCCAAGAGTGTGTTTGTGACAGTGGGCAGTCAAAGCATGCATTTGATTGTGTGATCAGCCTTGGTGCTATATACCAAATGATTCTGCAGAATGTGTCAGACTGGCTTTTTTTATGTGCTTGGATTTATCGTCCGAATGACAGTCCAGAATGAGTGATGTCGATGTATGTAGACAAAGGGTGTGGGGCATCATTTGATGTATCATGAAATCAGCATTTTCCCCTGCAGTATAAACAGACCCATAACCAAAGGGAGTGGACCAAGACAGGTGGAGAAGTGTCAGAATTAGGAGTCCAGCAGATGAGGAGGCGGCTGGAGTTAGCTGGAGAGGAGGAAGGAAGAGCCATTGCTGATGGTGAAGCAGGATCATCAAGGGGTAAGAATGAAGCGACAACTTTATTGTTGCAGCCATATGTGAACACAGGAGGAACGTGTGCAAAAGTGTCCACCTCATGCTGTGATGATGCTTAATGTGCCTCTGTTTCTTTATCCATTGCTGGTACCTGCACTCAAGCAACGGAATTCCGTGAGGCCCAGGGCACCGCCTCTGGGGAAGATGAAGCCCATGCCCCAGAGAGTGCACCTTCACCTGTTTCTTCTTCCACTTCCACCAGTGCAGATACATCCACACAGTCTGTGGGGGGGGTGGGGAGTTGACATTAAAAGCAGGGTCACAATCTGGTGGGCATGACACAGACATGTCCCAGCAGCTGAGGGAGCATGTTACAGCTGGGCCCCCTGACAATCGGAGGACTGCTGCAGACGAGGCCCCTTCTCAGCCCACGCTGATGATGACCCTCTGTTTGATGGTATGAGAAGTCTGCTGGAAGTGCAGCGATCTCATGGGAAAATATGTCAGAGATGCCTGAGGTCATGCATGGGAGTCCATGCAAGCCATGACACCTGCCATGTCCCAGTCATATGAGCACACATGGCTTCCTCAGTCAAGAGTTTGGCAAATCCATGTCGGGTCTGGTTGAGCACTCGACCATATGCACTCTGACCTGCACTCCATTGCTGTAGCCAGGGGCTCTATACAGCAGAGTCTAAGCGAGAGGGGGATGAGGAACCTGGACGTCCCGCTGGGAACCCCTTCCCCTCAGGGAGATAGGCAGGTGCATTGTGCACCCAGATGGAGGAGGAGCGCATGCCAGCTGTCCTGGGACCTTCCTCTCAGGACACACCCAGGGTAAGAAGCATCTCATCTTCCCCCCACCCCCGGCATTGACCCCCTTACCTCCAGCAGGCAAGCCCAAGGGGACGCTCAAGCACCAGTGTCAGAGAACTCCAGTAAAATGGAGCCCTCAAGGCCCCATTCCTCCAGAGGATACCCACCATGGTCATCCGGGGAAATGGGGCAGCACAATGAGCAGACTGCCTCCACCCTGTTAGGGTTGCACCAAAACGTAGTTGTAGGAAACATAAAATGAAGCAATTATGAGCACAAAGGTAGCACAGGTGTTTAAAATAGTGTAACTGACAATGATAATGCTTTTGAATACATTTGATTTAATCTTTGATACATTCTTGTATATCATTTGAAGTGGTCGAGCTGAAAAGGATAATGATTATCATTGGCTTATGGCTGGCATGCATTTATGCATACACAGCGTTTTTGGAGATGATCATTGTGCTGTTGTCTATGAAGTTTGAGCCTTCCCTCTTCAATGCTGGCTGCTTGTTGCTTGAAGATTTTTCATACTACTCCTTAGTGACATGCCTTCCAATGTAAGATCTGTAGGCTCACGTTTACATGCCTTGAATAGGGGCTGTTGTGGCTCCATTCTAACCCAGATCCATTTTGATGTGCCGGTCAAATCAAAGTGCTGTAATGGTGTAGCACCCTCTGATCGAGGCACTATTTCCATTGAGACGCAGGCAGTTTTCTATGAAATTTAGAACATACAGGGCATTATGAACATTTTCACTGCAGGTTCAATTGTTGCTGGTAAAGGAGGCCTGCTTCTATATTACAGCAATGATTTAAGTCACAGGGTGTGTGAACATTTTTCAAAGTTGCATTTTCTTTCTCCTTTGACCTTTAGCCTCACTCTTAGCTGAAACTTGCAAAGATAAGGTTCTGTCTGATGTCCTTTGCACGTCTTTCCATGGCCCTAACACACATAAAATTCTCATTTGCATTATTGACATCCTCAGGCTCTTCATATTTATCCTCATTTGAGGAGGACTGCTGCTCCTCCATATGCAAAATTTGGCCATGAAGTGCCCCTCCAGGCTGGTCAAAGCAGTGGAAGCGCATTTTCAGCAAGCCAATGGTGTGTTCGATGATGGCTTTGGTGGATGTGTGAGCAGCATTGTATCACTCTTCAGCTGCGCTTTGGGGATGATGCATGTACAAAGGAGTAACCCTGTCACCCAGGATCCAGCCGTCAATTTGGGCTGGAGCTTCTGCAGGAACTAAAGGGTTAACCTCTGCCATGTTTTAACTGTTGGATGATTCTATGTAAGTTATGGTCTGATAAAACTTACACGAGATGCTATGCTTTAATTTAGAATGATTTCAACTGATGTTGCGGTTATGCTCGGGAATAGTTATACTCTGTGTATATATATGTATATAAATATCAATGTATTAGGTTAGACTCAGACCAAAGAAGTTGCATCATTCCAAGCAGAAGGGCCACCCGCGCATCAACACGAGCAGAATTTCTCACCCACAGCTGTTACAAAAATTTCTAAATTCACTTGTAACAGCCCTTCAAAACACTCCCACAGGGGATGCTGAGACCAAGTGGGCCCACATCAGAGACGCCATCTATGAGTCAGCTTTGACCACCTACGGCAAAAGTGCGAAGAGAAATGCAGACTGGTTTCAATCTCATAATGAAGAGCTGGAACCTGTCATAGCCGCTAAGCGCATTGCACTTTTGAACTACAAGAAAGCCCCCAGCGATTTAACATCCGCAGCACTTAAAGCAGCCAGAAGTACTGCACAAAGAACAGCTAGGCGTTGCGCAAACGACTACTGGCAACACCTATGCAGCCATATTCAGCTGGCCTCAGACACCGGAAACATCAGAGGAATGTATGATGGCATGAAGAGAGCTCTTGGGCCAACCATCAAGAAGATCACCCCCCTCAAATCTAAATCGGGGGACATAATCACTGACCAACGCAAACAGATGGACCGCTGGGTTGAGCACTACCTAGAACTGTACTCCAGGGAGAATGCTGTCACTGAGACTGCCCTCAATGCAGCCCAGCCTCTACCAGTCATGGATGAGCTGGACATACAGCCAACCAAATCGGAACTCAGTGATGCCATTGATTCCCTAGCCAGCGGAAAAGCCCCTGGGAAGGACAGCATTACCCCTGAAATAATCAAGAGTGCCAAGCCTGCTATACTCTCAGCACTACATGAACTGCTATGCCTGTGCTGGGACGAGGGAGCAGTACCCCAGGACATGCGCGATGCCAACATCATCACCCTCTATAAAAACAAAGGTGACCGCGGTGACTGCAACAACTACCGTGGAATCTCCCTGCTCAGCATAGTGGGGAAAGTCTTTGCTCGAGACGCTCTGAACAGGCTCCAGAAGCTGGCCGAGCGCGTCTACCCTGAGGCACAGTGTGGCTTTCGTGCAGAGAGATCGACTATTGACATGCTGTTCTCCCTTCGCCAGATACAGGAGAAATGCCGTGAACAACAGATGCCCCTCTACATTGCTTTCATTGATCTCACCAAAGCCTTTGACCTCGTCAGCAGACGTGGTCTCTTCAGACTACTAGAAAAGATCGGATGTCCACCAAAGCTACTAAGTATCATCACCTCATTCCATGACAATATGAAAGGCACAATTCAACATGGTGGCTCCTCATCAGAGCCCTTTCCTATCCTGAGTGGTGTGAAACAGGGCTGTGTTCTCGCACCCACACTTTTTGGGATTTTCTTCTCCCTGCTGCTTTCACATGCGTTCAAATCCTCTGAAGAAGGAATTTTCCTCCACACAAGATCAGGGGGCAGGTTGTTCAACCTTGCCCGTCTAAGAGCGAAGTCCAAAGTACGGAAAGTCCTCATCAGAGAACTCCTCTTTGCTGACGATGCTGCTTTAACATCTCACACTGAAGAATGCCTGCAGAGTCTCATCGACAGGTTTGCGTCTGCCTGCAATGAATTTGGCCTAACCATCAGCCTCAAGAAAACGAACATCATGGGGCAGGATGTCAGAAATGCTCCATCCATCAATATTGGCGACCACGCTCTGGAAGTGGTTCAAGAGTTCACCTACCTAGGCTCAACTATCACCAGTAACCTGTCTCTAGATGCAGAAATCAACAAGCGCATGGGTAAGGCTTCCACTGCTATGTTCAGACTGGCCAAGAGAGTGTGGGAAAATGGCGCACTGACACGGAACACAAAGGTCCGAGTGTATCAGGCCAGTGTCCTCAGTACCTTGCTCTACGGCAGCGAGGCCTGGACAACGTATGCCAGCCAAGAGCGACGTCTCAATTCATTCCATCTTCGCTGCCTTCGGAGAATACTTGGCATCAGGTGGCAGGACTATATCTCCAACACAGAAGTCCTTGAAGCGGCCAACATCCCCAGCTTATACACACTACTGAGTCAGCGGCGCTTGAGATGGCTTGGCCATGTGAGCCGCATGGAAGATGGCAGGATCCCCAAAGACACATTGTACAGCGAGCTCGCCACTGGTATCAGACCCACCGGCCGTCCATGTCTCCGTTATAAAGACGTCTGCAAACGCGACATGAAATCGTGTGACATTGATCACAAGTCGTGGGAGTCAGTTGCCAGCATTCGCCAGAGCTGGCGGGCAGCCATAAAGACGGGGCTAAATTGTGGCGAGTCGAAGAGACTTAGTAGTTGGCAGGAAAAAGGACAGAGGCGCAAGGGGAGAGCCAACTGTGCAACAGCCCCAACAAACAAATTTCTCTGCAGCACCTGTGGAAGAGCCTGTCACTCCAGAATTGGCCTTTATAGCCACTCCAGGCGCTGCTTCACAAACCACTGACCACCTCCAGGCGCGTATCCATTGTCTCTCGAGATAAGGAGGCCCAAAAGAGAGATTAGAACTAAGTTATGGGCTTTGTGTTTAGAATCATGTTGTTAAATGTGCAGTGTGTATTGGTATACTGTAGTGGGGAGATAGTGAGAGATGGTGTTTACTGTCACAACAATAACAGAAGTAGTGTTGCTACGAGACCGGATGCCATTCTGCACTTCAACAAAGAAAGACTCAGTTACAATAAGGGATAGACTTGTAGGCCTCAAAAAGGATGATAATGCAAATAAAAATATTCAGAGATCATTCAAGACTTGAATTGACAGCAAACATTCCCCATTATGTGACAATGACTTAGGCCATCAAGCTGTCTGCAGAGACAATGTACAATGAGGGTAGGGTCATATCTGCTGTAATCTGATTACTATAAATGAATCAAGAAGGGACAATGTACTGAAGGTGAGGTCATATCTGACTAATCAAAGGGTTAAGGTGGACTATAACCTAAAATGGAAGGAAAGAACCCCTGGAGGGGACCATAAATGGCAGGTGCTGGGACAATGCGCGGCGCACCAATTCAAGAACAAACCAACCTACAGTCAAAAGAACACCTCAAGAAAGAAGACAGTGCCACAGCAGCTCAGAAGGCAAGGACCGAGGACACCCTATATTGTGCTGTGTAACTACTGCTGTTGGTTAAGCATTGCTTGTATATCCTTGCTGTATTTGATAAACTCTCTATCTTGATTAAGAAGCCAGAGTTTGTACCTAGTGGGTCAATAGCTCGACAACATCCCACCTAAACACAGAAAAAACTTACACTTCAAAAATGCCTGGGAGCTGTGAGTTTCACAAAATGTATGTGTGGTGACAGCTCCCTGAGAAATGAGAACAGACCTGCATTATTTTTCACCTGTTGTCGCAGTCCAATTGACCATTCAAAGAGTGAAAGCCTTTGCTATTAACAAATGCAGCAGGCTGATCCCAGGGAGCTCAAATGGCCACAGAAGTACAGTCAATCATCCCTTGCACACTAGGGAAACGAGCGATGGCGCCAAAGGCAACTGACTTCCCCTTCTACTGGGAAATAGATTAAATCACTGTCATGATGGAATAGGGCATTGGTCACCTCTTTTATGCATCTGTGAGTGGCAGCCGTGAGATGCCACATATGTCACCCGGTGAGTCCTGGAAAGCACCATGAGCAAAGAAGTTGAGTGCAGCATTCACATTGAGGGCAACTGGCATGAGATTCCCACCAAAACCACATGGTTGCAGGGCCTGCTCAATGATTCTACATATTTCATTGACCATCTCACATGACATCCACCGACATCTCTGACATTGCCTCTCTGATATCTGAAGGTAGTTTGCCCTTGTCTGGAGGATGCGATGATGTGCCAGCGCCTGTCTCTGGTAATATCTTTCCTGGATGGCATCATTCTGAGCAGCCTCATCCTCTTGTGCTAGCTGCTGCTGGTGTTGTGGCATCATCAGCTGAGGGGCAAGAGCCCTCCTCAGTTGCATGCTCTCCTCTTCTTCCTGTGGTAGCAGAAAAGCTGGGTGTACGAGACCCATGCTTTTGCAGCTTTGCAACTGTTGAAATGAGCTTTGCGTTACAAATCAACCTTGTTTTGCCATTCAACTGCAAGGAAGTAATGAGCAGATACGTTTTACGCGCCAAACATTGCACCCAGCCAGAAATCCCACCCATCATTATTGATCACCTCCCAATCGATTTGCAATCCTTGACTGGCCAAATAGTTCGCAGTATCATTTGGCAAAATGGCGGGTGTAAAATTACAGGCAGGTTTCTCCACCTTCCAACCCCCTCCTGCCACCTTCCAGCCTGTACACATCACCCTTGACCCACCCAATATTACCTTACACCTTCCCTCTGTGATCATTGAACCTCCCCCAATTACCTTGGACTAGATTACTGTAAATTTATTCATGCCATCCCTGCCCCCTGTTCCAAATCCCGTAACCATCGAAATGCCAACTCTTACCTTTGATCCTCCAAAAATCCACCTCGATATCATTGCCAAGCCCTGTTCCCTCCCTATGATGCAATAGAATACCCAGACCTAAGTCTTGACCCTTCCATCTACCAAATCCAACTGTCCCCTGACTGTGACCATTCTCTCTGCCAGCCAGAACCCTGAGTTTGCCCCCACAGAACTAAAATATGGACTCACCCCTCCCTTTAGGCTCCTTATGACCATCACTTTAATTTGATGCTCAAAACAAACCTCCAGTCCTCAGCCAACTGCAGCATCAACAACAACTAGTACATACCCTGGACGCTACACCCCTCCCACCCCTGTTCCTCCACCCACCCGAGAATGCAACCTATGTCCTCCTCGGCTACCCTCCCCTGCTCCTCCTGTCACCCAAGACCAGCCCGTGTCCTCCCCACCCGCCCCCCCATGCCTTCCCTGCCTCCGGCCTTGCTGGTGCTGAACCTGGAGCCAAACATCCATTCCAATGTTGGCCTTTCAAGTGCCGAAGAGTTCAAGAAAGAAAACCACTGACCACAGACACAAGTACACAAAGCCGACTGCTGCAACACCACCTTTAAATGAACGTGAACTGGCTGCCACTTAATCTGGCAGGTTGGACTTAATTTAAAATAACTATTAGGGTAATGAGTATTCATGCTATGTAAATGTATGGAAAGCTGGAATCTGCAACAGGACGGGGTGAACCCTGACACGCCGTTTATCAGCTCATGCCTAATTAAATCACTCCATCTGCCAGGAATGCCGCTTTTACAGGGCCCATAAAATTCCCCTCATTGTGTCTCCCCAACTACAGGAAGTGTCTTTTTTTTTAAAAACTTATCAAACTGCTATATTTCCTTCAGTGATTTTTTTTCCAATCACCAGAAATATCCTCAGCAAAGCTGTTGTGATTGTTTTTGATACTCAAACATAAACCTTTCCCTGTCCCCATGCTACATTTACTGTTTCCTATAAGTTTATCACAATGCATCCACCCCAGCTTTTAAAAATGTTTAAGGGTTGGATTAGTTCTACCCTTCTAAAATCTGATTTTTACATGTACCTGTTTTTATCATTCATTTTCTTTGGGAGGGAAACGTGCCCTTTCCCCTCCTTCCTTCTTTCATTCAGCTCACTGCCAACCGTTTCCACTGTTTTAATCTCTGTGTTCAGCATTTCATTGTTTTATTGCAGCTGACTCTTTTTTATTTTAAGAATCTGATGGTTGTTGCAGAATTTACCTTGCGAGAAAAATAAACTCAACAAAGACCAAGCCGAACAAAAGCTTGTCTTTTATCAGTCAATCGGTTTCAGTTCTTAGTTCCCCAAAATCTGGCTCCTGATCAAATCGCTTGTTCTTTTCTCAGATTAAACAATCTCTCCTTTCATTTTCTTTCCCTTATTTAGTTTTCTTTTTCACTGACGCCTGAGTAATTAACAGAACAGCTTTTGCTGAGTTTGTATTTCCATTGAGGCCTATCCATTGAACACATCTGACCTCGTATGAAACATATGTAGGCAGATAAGTACAGGGCATAACTACTGGTGCAAACAATGCCAGCTGTAGTATAGGTGTTCCTGGAGAATCTATACAAATGGCTTTGAATTAGTTCACTTCCATCAGCGATTGTGTGTGTGTGTTGGTTAGACATATATTTTTGCATAATTTTAGTAAAATAAATTGAAGATATGTTGTGGCAGTCTAACCAAAGTAATTCTTGGCAATGCATCCTGCTATTTGAGATGCCTAAACTGGCATTGTGTGTTGTGTAATATATGCAGATATAAAGTGAATATGTAGGCCTCAGTTGATGAAACGCTGGGTAAATGCACTCATCCCCTGTGATATGAGAACGGGGGTGTCCCAGTGTACTCAATTGGCTGTCCTGAGCTGAACTCCAATAAGAGTGTCGCCAACATCTATTGGAAGAGTAAAATAAAGTCAACAGGATTCCCACTCCTGTTTGGCATCCAGTGATCCCAGCTGGAAAACACATTTGTGCAGACATCACATGAAGCAGGATTATGTTGTCGATGGTGCAACTGAATACAGCACTGCTTCTTCTGGCACAATCTATTTATGCAAAGTTGTATTTTCAGCAATGACATCAATGAAAACAAGGTACTGAGCCAGGATGAATATTGACCATGACACACACATGTGCTTGTCGAAGATAGCTCTATGTCTTGACAGAATTGTTAGTTATCATCGGCAACAAGTTTCACATTAAGTAAGTAAAACAAAAATAATAATTATACATATTTTATTGTATAACTAATTTTTATACAGAAAACATATTAGTGTTGTGTTACAGGGGGTCCGTGGAATGTTTATAATATTTTATAAATACAAAAAGGGCAAGAGAATAACTAAAGAAAGAAAAATGGCTCATTTGGGATTATAAGGGTAATCTGTGAGTGGAGGCAGAGAATGTGGATATGGTTCTTAATGAATACTTCATGTCTGTTTTCACAGAGAGGAATGATACCGACATTGCAATCAGGGAGGAGGAGTGTGAAATATTAAATGAAATTAACAGTGTGAGAAAGGAAGTATTACGTGCTTTAACATTTTTCAAAATGGGTAAATTCCCAGACCCGGATGTCAGGTATCCTAGGCCGTTAGAGAAGAAATAACAGAGGCTCTGACCATCATCTGACCATAATCCTCTTTGGCTACAGGTAAGGTGTCAGCGGACTGGAGGACAGCTAATGTTATACTAGTGTTTAAAAGGGGAGAAAGGGATAAACTGAGTAACTACAGGCCAATCAGCCTAACCTTGGTGGTGAGGAAATTATTGGAAAATTATCGAAGGGACAGGGTAAATATTCATTAGGAAAGACAAGGATTAATCAAAGACAGTCAGCATGGATTTGTTTAAAGGAAGGTCATCTCTGACTAACATCATTGAATTTTCTAAGGAGGTAACAAGGAGGGTTGGTGAGCGTAGTCCATTTGATGTAGTCTATATCAATTTTAGCAAGGCTTTGGATAAGGTCCCATGTGACAAACTGTTCACGGAAGTAAAGGCCCATGGGATCCAAGGCAAAGTGGAAAGTTGGATCCAAAATTGGCTCAGAGGCAGGAAGCAAAGGGTAATGGTTGATGGGTGTTTTTGTGACTGGAAGGCTGTTCCCAGTGGGGTTCTACAGGGCTCAGTTCTAGGTCCCTTGCTTTTTGTGGTATATATCAATGATTTGGACTTGAATGCAGGGGGCATGATTAAAAAGTTTGCAGATGATAAAAAAATTGGCAGTGTGGTTGATAAAGATGAAAATCTGTTGACTGCAGGAAGATATCAATGGACTAGTCAGGTGGGTGGAACAGTGGCAAATGGAATTCAGTCTGGAGAAGTGTGAGTTAATGCATTTGGGGAAGGCTAACAAGGCAAGGGAATACACAATAAATAGTAGAATACTGAGAAGTATAGAGGAACAGAGGGACCTTGGAATGCATGTCCACTGATCCCTGAAGGTGGCTAGACAGGTAGATAAGGTGGTCAAGAAGGCTTAGGGATACTTGCCTTTATTAGCTGAACCATAGGATATAAGAGCAGGGAAGTTATGCTGCAAGTGTATAAAACACTGGTTAGTCCACAGCTGGAGTACTGCATGCAGTTCTTGTCACCACGTTATGGGAAAGATGTGAGGGCACAAAGGAGCCTTACGAGGATGTTGTCTGGACCAGAGAACTTTAGTTATGAGGAAGATTAGAGAGGCTAGGGTTGTTTTATTTGGAGCAGAGGAGGCTGAGGGGAGACCTAATTGAAGTGTATAAAATTATGAGGGATGTAGGTAGAGTGGGTAAGAAGGCCCTATTCTCCTTGGTTGAGTGGTCCATAACCAGGGGGCATAGATCTAGAGTAACAGGTAGGAGGTTTAAGTGGATTCATGGGAATATCTTTTCACCCAGAGGGTGGTGGGGATCTGGAACTCACTGCCTGAAAGGGTGGTAGAGGCAGAAAACCACAAAAGATTTAAATAGTACTTAGATATGCAACTGAGGTGCCATAACCTACAAGGCTACGGACCAAGAGTTGGAAAGTGGACTAGGCTGCATGGCTCCTTGTCAGCTGGCATGGACACAATGAGCCGAATGGCCTCCTCCCATGCTGTAAATTTTTATGCTTCTATGGCAGTGGTTGGAGGGATGCTCAGAAGTAAAAAGGTTGAGAACCCCTGGTCTGGATCTATCTACTCATCTTGTGAAAAATGATGGAGCAAAAAGCTTTTTTTTAAAAAGGCGCATCGCACCTTCAAATACCCCAACAAAGAAAAGTAAAAATCAAAATCCAATAAAATCTCTTTAAAATAAATTAACCAAATGACCTGTGGATTTAATATTGGTTGATTGGCATCCTTCCATCTACAAAAGATGATGGACATGCAGCAAACAATCCATTTAGGTGGAGTGTTTTCTCTTGGTGCACCTTTGCTGATGGCTGTGAAGGCCAATCCTTGAGAGTCAGGTTCTGCCACAATTGTCACATATGAAGCTGCTAAGTGACGCTGTGAGTTGTTTTCTGTGTTGGTGCCTGTTGCCAACCTGCTGTAGTCACTGGTCATCGTGGTAGTGCACGCCAGTTCACAGGATGTGTCGCCATTTCCCTCTTTCGCCAGCTATTGACTCTCAGGTGTGACAGTCAACATTTAGGCCCTTCACATCATGCTTGCAAGCATCCTTGAGGTGGAGCTTTGGGTGCCCCACTGGTTCTCTGACCCCGACTGCCTCACCATACAGAAGGTCCTTGAGTATGCGACCATCTTCCATCCCGTGGATGTGTCTGATCATCCAAAGCTGCCTCTGTTTGATTCACGCCAATACATTTGGGAGCTCTGCCTTTGAGACGACTGCCACATTTGTGATTTTATCCTGCCAGGATATACCCATAATGTGCTGCAGACAGCAAAGATGGAAATTATTTAGCTTCTTTTCCTGGTAGCTGTAAGTCACTCATGTTTCACAGCCATACAGTAAGATGCTGAGAAGACAGGCCTTGTAAAGCATCAGCTTGGTCCTAAGGGTCAGCTTGGTGTTATCCCATGTGCATTTCGCAAGTTGGCCAAAGGTCGCAGCTGCTTTCCCTATGCGTGTATCAAGCTCTGCATCACGGGACAGACTGTCTGTCACCATGGTCCCAAGACAGCAGAATTTGCTAACTACTTCCAGTGGGGTGTTATTTAGTGCGATCAGGAGTGGAGATGCAACACCTGTCCCATGATCACGGTTTTCTTGATACTTATATTCAAGGAGAACAAGTTCCAGGTACAGGAGAGACAGTCCTTGAGTCTTTGTAGCTGAGTTTCCGTGTGAGCGACTAGCACAGCATCATCAGCGTAGAGGAGTTCTCTGATCAGGACGCAATATGTTTTTGTCTTCACTTTCAGCTTTGATAGATTGTAGAGCTTGCCATCTGACCTAGTGCGCAAGTAGCCTCCTTCCATATCTGTAGGGAAGGCGAAGGTCAGAAGCATGGAGAAGAAGATGTCAAACTGTGGGGTCTAGGACACAACCCTGTTTCACTCCATTTTTCACTCCTAAACTGTTGGAAGTGGAGCCATCAAACTGTACAGTGCAGTGCATGTTGTCATGAAAGGAGCAGATGAGACCGAGGCGCTTTGGTGAATAGCCAACTTTTCCCAACAGACACATTTATTGAATGTGCTTTGAATACAGCAACCTAGCATGCAGCACCTCCCTGAGGAGAGTGTGGAATGCTACATTTGTTTCAAATACTTGCTGCAAATCCTTATTCCATCAAGGTGCCACTTATGTTAAGATCTCAAATCATATAAATATACTGTAGCTTATTTTGTGTAATTTTTTTTCTCTTCATCTTTCTTTGGACTTTCTACGTTGTCCACCATTCTTAAGTAATTTCATGTGACTCATTTCCCAACCTCAAAATAACTTGAAAAATACATGCATTCAAATTATTTTTATAATGAACCATATAAAACAGGTTTTATAAGCAGCACAGTATATTAAACAGAAGACATTATTTTGATTTGCTAAGTAGAATATAACTCAGTGTTAACTCTAACTCACGTAAATTTTACCCATCATTATATGGTGTCAGAAGTGCTGAAGAAATGTTGGAAAAAGCTGAGTTGAAGATTTAAACATGTGAAAAGAACTGTTTAAAAACTGTCTCCACCTAAACAAATGCAATTCCTAACTGGAAATTGATTTTCCACTTATATTAAAGTATTGAAGAAACTTGTTGACATTTGTTATTTGGTGATCTGAAGGAGCGCTAACTTATGATAGAATTGTGTTGGAATGAAAGGTGGATTTCGGTAGTTTAAGTTTGTCAAAGAATGAAATGTATTAAAAGCCTTCTGTACATCATTTGAAAATTCAGTGACTGCACATGCCATTTGTTAATGCATCAGCTCTGCAGGAGAATCAAAGGCAAACACATAAAACTCTTGAATGCTATTCAGGTCAAAATCTCTTTTATGAACAGTTAACATTTTGGTTTCTGAAGGAGGAGCTGATGTTAAGAATGTGACTTGATACCAATTTCCAAAACCTGCTTAATTAAGCACGAGAGAGGTCTGAAGGTAAATGTGAATTCATTTGTCACTTACAGAGGTTCCATACATATGCTACTTGTTAACAGCTGTCAAATCCTGAAAACAATTGTTTAAGAATGCTAGAAACCTCAGTTGCTGTAAATCTGAAAGAAAAACAGAAAATACTGGAAACACTGAGCATGCCAAGCCGTATTTGTGAAGACCACAGAGACCAATTAATGTTTCGGGTGCAGCTTCTTTTTCAGAACTGTTTTGAGGAAAGGGTCACAACTGAAATGTTAACTGATCTGTCCTCACCACGAATGCTGCATGATCTGCTGAGTATTTCCAGAATTTTCTTAAAAGAAATGTCATTACATTTGCAGAAGCAAACTATCTTTAATCTGACCTCTCCCCTCACACGAATTTACAACTTTGATACTTAATCAAAAGTCCAGTATAATTGGTATTGTTGATTGGAAATAATAGCATCAACAAATCTATAATTAATGTAGAACTAGTTAAGCTTCCATGTCATTGTACACAGTGAGTCAAAATTAAGTGTAGTCTTCAGGTATGGTAGGATTGGAGGGCAGGGGATAATTGAAGTAGGGTAGGCAGATGTAATTGAGCCATCATTTAAAAATCACTTTTTATATAATATTTGATTTTATAATATTATTCATAGTGAAGTGACAATTTGGAGCAGAGGGCAGGATTTCCTGTTTGGGGTCCAGGCACAAGAACCACATCTTCAGAAGCCCGATGGCCTACTCAATGGTTATCTTTGTGAGAAGATGGCTTTGTTTGTAGCTCCTCTGTGCTTCCATTTCAGGGTCATTATAAAGAAGTGAGTAGCCATCTGGTCTAGGGATATCCCTTGTACCCTAGAGTCCATCCACAGAGTTTTGATTGTTGACATGAAGAACTGCGACACCTTGGATTGCCGGAGGATTAAGGCGTCATGGCAGCTGCCAGGAAGGCAAGCGCACACATGCACGAAGCTCTTGTTGTTGTCACATACCAGCTGAACGTTTCCGAACTGGAAGACCTTCCTATTGACGAATCTCACTGGCTGCTCACTCAGCGCCTTGATGACCACATGGGTGCAATCGATGATAACCCTGCACCTGCGGGAATCCAGTAACGGCGGTGAATCTCACTACCCTTTGTGCCTGCGTTTTCCTGTCTGTTTGAAGTTGCATGTACTGCCCAGCTCTCGTAAATAGGGCATCAGTGACCTGCGCGACGCTGTGCTTGAGAAACGTTGCCAAGGTCCGCTGCTGATCCTTGGAATGAGCCAGAGGTGAAGAGGTTCAAAGTCACAATGACTTTAATGACTATGTGCAGGGCATGGCGAGCAGTACTGTGAAGTCTGAGGTCTTCCTCAACGAGAGAACAAATCTCAGTTACCATCTGCCTGGACAGGTGCAGGCTCCTGCGGCACTAATTCTCTGACATGTCCAGGTAACTTCTTCTTCGGCGGTACACTCGATGCTGAGGGTATTGTCTTTGTTGCCTTCCTGCCCCTTGTTCCTCTCCTCTGCCCTCCTCATGCCCAGGGGTCTGTATCTGCTCCTGAGGATGTTGATCCTCATCACTATCGGCCCTATCTCGAGTACCTTAATCTCATGCCTGGCTGTTGCCTTGCTTGCAGTCAGCTGCACTTATATTGCTTACTGGACCCCCATCTTATGGCCCTACGATGCCTGGAGGGTTATGACCCCTCCACTGACCAAGTGCACACAGAGCACTTGCTCTGCTCACCCAACGACACTGTATGTCAACAGATGAATGTCCTTCTCAGCTGTGCACCCTTTTATCGGCTCACCTAATTGAATGGTGCGGCTATGACTGGCTTCTCGCTGTGTTGCCGCCTCCTTCTACTTGGACTGTTCTAGATGCATCATGGATCCCGTGCCTTCCCTCAAAAATTGCAAACTGGTCCTTAACGAGCTGACAACAAGCTCGTTAACAAGCTTAATTGGACACTGATCCGACTCAGGCGGGTTGCCGGGTCCCGTCTTCCACCCTCACCCCAAGCAAAATCGCTGACCATCAGAACGGCGTTGGGAACTAGCATGGTGGGCAGCGGTGCGGAATTACACACCTTCCTGCTTCTCCTCCTGCCCCCATATTGGGGCAAAATTCCAGAGAAATAAAATTGGTTGGAATTTCTCTACAGCAATGGCTGTGAAATATTGAGGTGCTACAGAGCCACCATTGGTTGGGAAGGTGTAATTATGGTGTGTTTGGTTGGTACAATTCATTCAATTCGTCTTAATTCATTCCATCTTCGCTGCCTCCGGAGAATCCTTGGCATCAGGTGGCAGGACTGTATCTCCAACACAGAAGTCTTCGAGGCGGCCAACATCCCCAGCTTATACACACTACTGAGTCAGCGGCGCTTGAGATGGCTTGGCCATGTGAGCCACATGGAAGATGGCAGAATCCCCAAAGACACATTGTACAGCGAGCTCGCCACTGGTATCAGACCCACCGGCCGTCCATGTCTCCGCTTTAAAGACATCTGCAAACGCGACATGAAGTCCTGTGACATTGTTCACAAGTCGTGGGAGTCAGCTGCCAGCGTTCGCCAGAGCTGGCGGGCAGCCATGAAGGCGGGGCTAAAGTGTGGCGAGTCGAAGAGACTTAGCAGTTGGCAGGAAAAAAGACAGAAGCACAAGGGGAGAGCCAACTGTGTAACAGCCCCGACAAACAATTTTATCTGCAGCACCTGTGCAAGAGTCTGTCACTCTAGAATTGGCCTTTA
Organism: Heterodontus francisci; assembly: GCF_036365525.1. NCBI lineage: Eukaryota > Metazoa > Chordata > Chondrichthyes > Heterodontiformes > Heterodontidae > Heterodontus > Heterodontus francisci. The sequence goes on from NC_090387.1 coordinate 38,683,884, forward strand.
TAGCCACTCCAGGTGCTGCTCCACAAACCACTGACCACCTGCAGGCGCTTACCCATTGTCTCTCGAGACAAGGAGGCCAAAGAGAGAGAAGGTTGGTACAGTCTACATTGTAAATATGGGCATAGAAATTAAAAATAAAATAATTGACTAGCTGTCAAAATCATTGGTAAAAGATCCAAAGGTGTTGTTGTGATCTGGAAAGTTCTACCTAAAAAGATGGTGGAAGCTGATTCCAAAAATAATTTTAAAAGGGAGTTGGACAGGTAATTGAGGAATGAGGAACTGACGGCATTACAGGCAAAAAATGGGAATGTGGAACTAAGCACGTCTGCTGTTTCTGTACCGTAAGCTTCTATGATACCAAGTGTCCACAGACATACATTTTTAATATATTAAAATTTTAGACAGATTAGTTTTCAAGCACAAAATTTAAATTGATCAATTACAGCCTTGGTTTTCATTCCCAGCTATCATTATTCTCTGCATAGAAAGAAGAACTTACATTTATATAACACAGTTTGTTAGTTTTCCATGTATGCAAAAGAGTAGTGATTGGGATTCCCATGTTTTTTAATTTTAACAAAGTGTACAAGACATTAAATGGCTAATTTATGGTGAATAAACATCAAGGAATCCAACTTAGCATGTTGCCCTGCATATTATCGCTCTGGAATGTTATATATTATACTTCCCTAGCACTGCCTCAGCCCCCATTTCAGTGTGAACTGATTTTTTTTACTTCAGTAATGTCTAGCTCTCTCAGATGTAACAATGTCTCACTTTAGAACCAATGATAGATATGGATTTGTGTCTGTGAATTGTCAGTTCCCAATCTCAGTTGGGGTTTAAGAGGAGGCTAAATTTCCACATGGCGTAGAAAAACAAAAGGTGCCACACAAGTGTACCTACAGACTGATGATTGCAGTGAAGAAAGATCTTGCATTTATCTCGCACCTTTCATGACCTCAAGTTTTTTACAACCAATTAAGTACTTTTTTCAATTAAAGTTACTGTTGTAAAGCAAAAAAAGGCAGCCAATTTCTGCACAGCAAGGTCCCACAGACAACAACGAGGTGATGAACAGATCATTTGTATTTTTAGTGATATTGGAGAATTCCCTTGTTCTTCTTCGAACAGTACCATGGATCCTTTACATCCACCTCAAAGGTAGATGGGGGCTTTCTTATTTGAAAGGCACTCCCTCAGTACTATACTGAAATGTCAGTGGTTGTCAAACTGGGATCCGTAGGGACTTTCCAGGGGTTTGCAAAATAATCCGAATAGTAAGATTCAGAGACTTTGAGAAGACTTTTCCAGGAAATCAGCTTAGCTGTTTTTATCTATAGATCTTCAAAGAATGACCAAAGAAAGTAGTCCAGAGTAAGTGAATGAGTGATGGTAGGGGAGTGTAGCTGCCACATGTGAGGAGGGGAGTGTGCATGGAGGAGCACTGGGAGTGGCACAAAGATTTACAATGTAAATAATCATCTGATTTTCTTCTGATTGCTGCTAACTTCGTGTTGAACATTGGAGCAGAATTTACTGAATTGGTTTAAAATGCCAGTGAGCATAGTTTAGGTAGGTTATTAAATGTATCAGCTATTGTGTCTATCAAATACTTTCATTAATATATTGTATTGGAATTTAGATAGGGGTGACTAGTGCTACCATTGAGCCAAGGATGACATATTGAATAATATTAATTACAGTTAAAAAAGCATCGAGAATTTCAAAGTATGCAGTGATTTGAATTCACTGTCTTTATTCAGGGAATTCAACAATGGAGGCAACAACGTGACCCCTCGCCGGTTGGCGGCGCTGTGGAGAGGACTGAGCGCGAAGCCGCAGGAGGGCTTTCTCTGCGCATGCTTGATATTTCTATTGTTTCTCTGATGAATTGGAAAGCCGAGAGGGGCGCAGGCGGTTGGATTTATAAACATAAACGGTTAAGCAGTGATGATGGTGTTTGACCCGGATGTGTTTATATGTGTGTGGCGAGGGCCTGACAGCATGATATGAGCTGCGAACGTGTAACCGGCGAGCAGTGAGGGAATAAAACGTTTGGGAGGGAGACACCATGGGCAAAAAGAGTAAAAAAGACAAGAAGGGAAAGGGAGCTGAGAAAACTGCGACCAAAATGGAGAAAAAGGTCTCCAAACGGTCAAAGAAGGAGGAGGTGAGGAGGGAGATTTGGTGAGAGGCCTGGAGTTTGTGGAAACTGTCGCTTCACCCCTGTTTTCAGGCCTCAGACGACTTTTATTGTCGTTGGCAGTTATACTTTTGAAAAAAAAAACACCCATTTGTCCTAGTATTAATTTAAAACTTATGAAGGCGGCGGTGGAGGTGGGGAGGGAGTAGATGGAATCAAGGTGTGTTTAGGGGGTCCACCAGGTTTCTATCTGTCCATTACCAATGTAAACAGTGTTGTGAGCACAGATGCTTTATACATACACATGCATTTATTGTCTTATCAGCACTTTTTTTTCTGTTGCTGTCTGTAAACTAATAAAAAAAAATCTGCAATGGCAATTACTGGTTTCCTTTTAAGGAGCTGATCCTGCCTTGAGGTCAAGTGGGCCCCAGGAATATGCCAGTATTTGCATGGAAGCTCCAGACACAAAGGTTTGAAACTACTGGTTTGAGTTTATTGGCTCTAACCCAGCTAGACGGTGCCCTCTTTATACTGCCTGGCTCCAGATTGACCTCAACACCAGGAGAGAGCTCTGAAGCATTTAAAGCAACAACAACAACTTGTGTAACTTTTAGGTTCCAAAATGACTCTCAAATAGTTTTAAACTAGGAGTTTGGTATAAGCTCCTCCAATGGCATGGTCTGATTTTGGAGTTACTGTTCATTTTAATGATTTGTAGTAGAAACTGTACAAGATACTAGTTTGTCCTCAGCTGGAGTATTGCGTTCAGTTCTTTGTGCCTTGCTTTAGGATGGATGTGAAGGTGTTAGAGATAGTGCAGAAAAGATTCACGAGAATGATTCCTGGGGTGAGGAACTTCAGTTATGAAGATAGATTGGAGAAGCTTGGACTTTTTTCCTTGGAGAACAGAAGGCTGAGAGGAGATCTGATAGAGGAATTCAAAATCATGAGAGGTCTGGACAGAGTAGATAGGGAGAAACTGTTCCCAATTGTAAAAGGAACGCGAACGAGAGGGCATAGATTTAAAGTAATTGGTAAAAGAAGCAAAAGCGACATGAGGAAAAACTTTTTCACGCAGCGTTTTGTTAAAGTCTGGAATGCACTGCCTGAGAGTGTGGTGGAGGCAGGTTCACTTGAAGCATGCAAAAGGGAACTAGACAGTTATATGAAAAGGAAAAATGTGCAGGTTACAGGGAGAAGGTGGGGGAGTGGCACTAGGTGAAATGCTCATTTGGAGAGCCAGTGCAGACACGTTGGGCCGAATGGCCTCCTGTGTTGTAACAATTCTATAATTCTGTAAACTATTTTGCAGTAAAGTGAGCGGCATTGTAATTGCACCTGTTGGATTGCAGCTGCCAGGTTTTGAGAACAGAATCATAGTTGCAGATGATAAAAGACCTTTTGATCCATCAAAGGTCTTTACTCCAGTAGACTATCTTGACATCTAATTATGTTGGGAATAAATCCTTTTTTTTTATTAGCATGATTGATAAATTATTCCCAATATTACTGTTGAGTAAAGGAGTTCTAGTGGAAATTACTAAAAACGTAAATAGAATATAAAAATGCAATTTTTAAAATAGTTTTACACTTATGATATGGTAGCATCAGTGATAAATTTTATCAATTGCAAAGTAAACTCCAGCTATCTAATTCCATCCTTGTCCTTCTCCCTATCCAATTTTGGACCTGGGCAAGTCACAATGAAATTTCAGAAAATTATCCTTCATACCCAAGATTATTTGAAATTGTACTGAAGTTATAGTACCCAGCCTCATACCTGAGTTTTGGAGACACTGTTTGTGCATCCACTTGTGCAAATGAAAATCAGCAGTGACCAGATCGCTTCCTCAAGTTTATCCACTGGTATCGCTGCTGTAAGTGATATTGTTGTACACTGGGAAAAATTCTCACAAGATTGGGAATTCCTGCAAACATTGTGCAGCCATGGCAATCATGGCAAGAATTCCAGCAAGTAAGAACTTGGGAGAACATAAACGTAAGAAATAGGAGCAGGAGAAGGCCATTGGCCTCACCGAGCCTGCTCTGCTATTTAATAAGATCATGGTTGATCTGATCTTGGCCTCAACTTCACTTTCCTGCCTGTTCCCTATAACCCTTGAGACCCCTAGAGTAGTGCATCAGTAAGGGGATTGATAAAAGAGAAGCTGGGAGTGACACTTCGATGGGGGAAGGTGCTTTCAACACTTTATCCCTCTTCAGGGACTCATGTAGTTATGTTTTTTTTCGCTGCAGTACATGCAAAAGACTGGGGGACCGGATAGCTCAGTTGGCTAGATGGCTAGCATGTGGTTCAGAACAACATCTATAGTGCGTGTTCAATCCCATTCCAGTCTAAGTAAGGCAATGGGAAACCACCTCATATACCCTCTTCCCTAGTCATGCTCATCTCTTCTGGTTGGAGAAAAAAAGAGAGAACCTTTCCTTGGGCAGACCACCACCACCAAACAAGCAAAAGAATGCTTGATATACCTGAAACTTAGGGCAGAAGGATCATTAGATTCTTTTTTTCTCATAAGTTTCCAGCTTTTTCAAGTTGTTGGACTGGTATAATGGATGGACTCAATGTAATGAAAGAAACCTGAATAATATTTTCTTTGCACTAGAAAACAAAGTTTGTATTGTTTCTAATTATTTTTTCCCAAGTACCAGTTTCTACCAAATCTTTAATGATATCTTAACTTTACTTGTGTTTCTTGTCCAATTTTTTCCCTTTGATTTTCACCTGTAATTTTGATGCTAAAGATGAACATGATAAAATCCCAGGATTTCTGATTTGGTGATTTAAAAAATATCCGCTAATGATCCTTCGTGCAACGAGGACATCGCTTGTCATTTTCAGCATATCTACTTGTTTTCATGGGTCATAAACTTATATTTCCTGCTGTTTGAGAGTTGTCAGTTTTTTTGAAGCAGTTTGTTTTATGGTTTAAGTTTTCCATGTATGCAACAAAGGAATAACTGGGATTATCATGTTAATTTTCCAAAGTGTATTATCACTCTGGAATAATATGACACTATACTTCCCAAGGAAACCCCTTCCCTCCCCCCCCTTTGTCAACTGAAGTTTTTATAATTCAGTGGTGTCTAGCTCTCTTGGATGTAACAACATGGCCCACTACAGAGTAAATAAATGATGTGGGTTTGTGTCTGTGAATTCTGTTAGTTTCCAATCTCAATTGGGATTTGAAAAGGAGGCTAAATTTCCACATGGCATAGGAAAAAAAGGTGCCGCACTTGTGTACCTACACACTGATAATTGCAGTAAAGAAAGAAAGAACTTGTATTCATATACAAAGGAAAAATACTGTGGATCTGAAACAAAAACAGGAAATGCTGGAAATACCCAGCAAGTCAGGCAGCATCTGTGGAGGGAGAAATAAAGCTAACATCTCAGTTTAATTTCTTTTCATCAAGAACTGGAAAAAGTTCGAGATGTAACAGGTTTTAAGCAAGTACAGAGGCAGGAAAAAGCGGAAGGGGAGGAAAGAATGAAAGAGAAGGCCTGTAATAGGGTGGAGGGCAGGAGAGATTGAATGACAAAAGGGTTGATGGTATAAAAAATGTTGAAAATACTCAGCTGATCTAGCAGCATCTGTGGAGAGGGAAACGTAACGTTTCAGGTCGATGACCTTTCATCAGTACAGCTCTGATGAAAGGCCATTGACCTGAAATGTTAACTGTTTCTCCACAGCTGCTGCCAACCTTGCTGAGTATTTCCAGCATTTTCTGTTTTTATTTCAGATTTCCAGCAACTGCAGTATTTTGTTTTTGTAAAGGGATAATGCTGCAAGGCAAAACAAGGACGATAATGTGACAAGTAAGTAAACAAAGGATGGAAATAGTAGAATTGTTACCAACAGCTGCTGTCTGAAATAATGGGGGCAGTGGTTATGATCTGATATCGTTGAACTCAGTGTTGAGTCCAGAAGGCTGTAAAGTGTCGAATTGAAAGATGAAGTGCTATTCCTTGCGCTTTGAAATTCATTGGAACAGTCTAGTTCGAGGACAGAGAGATCATTGTGGGAGCAGGGCAGAGAATTAAAATGATAGGTGACCGGAAGCTTGGAGTCACCTTTGCAGATTGAACGGAGGTGTTCTGCGAAGTAGTCACCCAATGTGTGTTTGGTGTCCTCAATATACAGGAGATCATATCGTGAGTAGCCCTCCCCTTTCAGCATTCCAAAGGGACGCTGATCCACTATTCAGTCCCCAATATCCCCTCCCCTTCCCATGGCACCTTCCTGTGCAAGCACAAGGGATGTGACACTGGCTCTTTTACTGCCTTCCTTCCCACTGTCCAGGGCTCCAAACATTTCTTCCAGGTGAAAAAGCACTTGTGTTTCTTTCAGTTTAGTATACTGTATTCACTGCTTACAATGCGGTCTGCTGTACACTGGGGAGACCAAATGTCATTGGGTTACTGCTTTGCAGAACACCTGTTTCGTCTGCACGTGTAACATTAAATTTCGGTCACCTGTCATTTTAGTTATCCGCCTTACTCCTACTCTGATCTCTCTGACCTCAGCCTCCTACACTGTTCCAATGTAGTTCAACAAAAGCTCAAGGAATAGCACCTCATCTCTCGATTAGGCAATGTACAGCCTTCTAGACTCAACACTGTGTTCAACAATTTCAAATTGTAACCACTGCCGTTGTTTTTTCGGTCAGCAGCTGTTGATAATGATTCAGCAATTCACATTTACACCTCTTCCACACCCATCTTGGTTTCTTCACTTATCTCAATTACTGCCCCCCCCCCACCCCCATTTTACCTTGTATCAATATCCCTTTCGTCATTTAATTCTGTTTCTTTCTCCACAAATGCTGCTAGACCTGCTGAATATTTCCAGAATTTTATGTGTTTACTTGCATTCATTTAGTGCCTTTCATGACATCAGGGCATCCCAAAGTGTTTTACAGCCAACTACATCCTTTTTCTTAAGTGTATTTGCTGTTCTAACAGCCCCGACAAACAAATTTCTCTGCAGCACCTGTGGAAGAGCCTGTCACTCTAGAATTGGCCTTTATAGCCACTCCAGGCGCTGCTTCACAAACCACTGACCACCTCCAGGCGCTTATCCATTATCTCTCGAGATAAGGAGGCCAAAGAAGAATGAAAGAAATGCAGCAGCCAACTTGTGCACACCAAAGTCCACCCACAAATACTTGAGATAGTGAACAGATAATTTGTTTTACTGATTGTTGGTCAGGGGTCAAATATTGACCAGGATACCAAGGTGGAATCCATTGCTCTTCAAAATAGTGCCACAGGACCTTTTAGGTCTATCTGAAAGAGCAGGCGGGGTCTCGATTTAACATATCCAGAAGACCGCACCTCTGACCATGCGGCACTCCATCAGTACCGCACTCAAATGCAATTTTAGATTATATGCTGTAGTCTCTAAAGTGGGATTTGAACCCACACCTTCTGTCTCAGGCAAAAGTGCAAGCTCTGAGCCGAGGCTGACACTTCATAGTATGGTCATTTACCTGAGAGCATGTTAGGTCGTGCTGGAGGAACTTAACAAAAGGAAACCTGTGTTAAGTTAGTCTGGAATAAATCTGATCTGTTGCGCTTTTTATTCCTTTATTGCGTTTTCATTTTGATAAAATAATATTGTTCGTGCTTAATCATATTGCAAGTTGTAGTTGAAGTCCTAAAAAGCAAATTTTCTAAAGAAATTCTGTTTGTTTTACTCAGGAAGATCTAGAAACTCTTATAGCTGAATTCAGACAACTTGATGCAAAAAAGACCCAAGTAGCAGAGGTGGCCTGTTCTCTTCCTTTGCCACGGTAAGTAATGCAAAGAGACAAGTCATGTTCTTCGATGCCACTGACAGGCTAATCTAAAGCACAAACCTTTGTGTCACTGTTTTCATTCTGAACAAATTACTTAGGTTAAAGTACTACATCACTGCCTTTCTCTAAAATCAGTTCCAAATAAAGCAACAAAGGAATAAGAAAAGGCTATTCAGCCCACTGCGTCTTTCTGGTCTTGTTTTAGAACCTGATCTGACTACTAAAGGAGAAGGCTAACATAAGGAAGTACTTTCACTCCATAAAGTGTAATAGCAAAAATGCTTAGAACAACTACCTTGAAGGACATAGAATCATAGAATTTTATCGCACATTAGGAAGCTATTTGGCCCACCATGCCTGTGCTTCCTCTCTGAAGAGGTATCTATTCAAAACCATTCCTCTGGCCTTTTCCCATACCCTTGAATTTCTTTTCTTTTTCAGATATTTACCCATTTCCCTGTTAAAGGGTATAACGATGTTGTGTTACACCAGTGTTTCTGGTAGGGCATTCCGTGCCTGAATGGACCTTTATGCAAAATATTTCTCTTAACCTTCTTTCTTTTTGTGCTGATCTTAAATTTATACCCTCTAATTATCAAGACACTGGATAGTGGAAATAGTATCTCCTTACCTAACGTAACTAAAACCCTTTAATGATTTTGAACAACAAAAATTACCTCTGATCCACAGCACAGAAACAAGCCATTCAGCTCAACTGGTCTATGCTGATGTTTACACTCAACGATTCTCATCCCACTCTACCCCCATATCCTGCTATTCCCTTCCCCCTCATGTATGTGTCAAGCCTGCCTTTAAATGCATCACTGGTATATGCTTCAACCACTGCATATGGCATCGAGTTCCATATCCTCAACGATCTACTTGCGAACAAATTTTTCCTAAATTCTTTATTTGATTTGTTAGTGGCAAATCTCATATTTATGCCCCCTTGCACTGGACTCAATCCACCAAGTGGAAACAGTTTCTCCACATCCACCCTGTTGAACCCTTTCATAATTTTAAAGATCTCTATTGGTTCTCCTCTTAGTCTTTTTTCCAGAGAAAATAGCCCCAACCTGTCTATTCTTTCCTGAGAGTTGCAACCCCTCAGTTCTGGTAAAGTTCTTGTCATATCTCTAAAGCTTCTCATCCTAAGTATCATCCTCATGAATCTCTTCTGTACCCTTTGCATGAGCTTGATTTCTTTCCCAAAATGGGCTGTCTAAAGCTGAATACAATATTCTAATGACAATGATTTGTATTCTATTATTGAATTTCCATTTTCTCATGGAGACCCACTAATTTGAGGCTCTTCCTGCATCCAGAGCTGCTCTGGTGAGTTAAGTAATTATGGAAAAGTATCTCTTTCTTTTGGGCCTCCTTATCTCGAGAGACAATGGATACGCGCCTGGAGGTGGTCAGTGGTTTGTGAAGCAGCGCCTGGAGTGGCTATAAAGGCCAATTCTGGAGTGACAGGCTCTTCCACAGGTGCTGCAGAGAAATTTGTTTGTTGGGGCTGTTGCACAGTTGGCTCTCCCCTTGCGCCTCTGTCTTTTTTCCTGCCAACTACTAAGTCTCTTCGACTCGCCACAATTTAGCCCTGTCTTTATGGCTTTATGGCTGTTAAGTAATTATGGAAAAGTATCTATAATGTGGAAATCAGCACATGCCTGAAAACATTTCTACTAAATCATCTGGCTCCTGGTCAAGCGACATCTTGATTTTAAAATTCTCATTTTTGTTTTGAAATCTCTCCATAGCCTCACCTCTCCTTATCTCTGTAATTTCCTCCAGCTCTACAACCCTCCGAGATATCTGCTCATCTAATTCTAGCCTCTTGTGCGTCCCCGATTTCAGTTGCTCCACCATTGGTGGCTGTGCCTTCAGTTACCTTGGCCCGAAGCTCTGGAGTTCCCTCCCTTATCCCTCTCCACCTCTCTTTTCCTTTAACACACTCCTTAAAACCTACCTCTTTGACCAAGCCTTTGGTTATCCTTATGTGGCTCGGTGACATATTTTGTGTTATATTGCTCCTGTGATGCACCTTGGAACATAATATAACATTCAAGGTGCTGTATAAATATAAGTTGTCGTTGATTAGGTGTTCTTATACAGTAGCATTTACTTTTGTGTTGGCAATTTTCAGTGATTGTGGATCTGTTGCTTAAATCATGACTTTTAAACCTTGGTTGCATTGCAGTCTTCACTTTTTTATAGCACAATAAGTTTGTGTTGGGCTCCCCATTGTTTTCTGCATGTGAAAAATTTCAAGAGTTTGGATCCAATTACTTGCTCATTCAACATTAAACCCAGCTGGAAACGTCAAAGTGGCGCTCGAAAGAGGGTTTTGTTCACGTTTACATTATCAGCTTTGTATAACCGAATCACAAGGTTAGGTGAATCTCATTTACTTTTATCCTTTTACAGGGAGGTGCAGATTTTGCAGAAGATGGGGACAACACTGAGAGTGAGCCAGAGGGATTTAGCTCTTGTATTTTAAGCTCCCTCAATCAATGCTGGCAAGCATTCTCAGGAATGAAAGGGAACACTTTATTGTCGAATGGTTCAGCAGTAAAAACCCAGACAAAAAAGGAAGTGGTTTAGGAAAGGTCCTGATGTTGAAATTGCTCTGTTACACTGTACAAAGCATGCATTGTCTTGTAGTTTACTTCCCTGTGGTCTGATTGGTGAGTCAAAAAGCAACAGACCCGGCATCTCCAATGGCAAGATCAGAATCTTGGCTTAGTTGGTGGAAAAGTAAGAACAATATTGTTTTCAAAAAGCTCCATAGTGAAAAGCTGATAATGATGGCAAAGCTTCTGAAACTCGGAAAAATTATGTATTAACTCAGAATCACTACAGCATGGGAGGAGGCCATTTGGCCCACTGTGTCTGCAGCAGATCTCCAAATGACCAATTCACCTTGTGCCATTACCCTGCCTTCTCCCCGTAGCCCTGCACTTTCATTCTTTTCAGGTAACAGTCTGATTTCCTTCTTAATGCCTTGATTCAACTGGCCTGCACCACACTCCCAGGCAGTGCATTCCAGACCTTAACCATTTGCTGCGTGAAAAAGTTTTTCCTCATGTCGCTTTTGGTTCTTTTGCCAATTACTTTAAATCTGTGCCCTCTCATTGTCTATCCTTTCACAGGTGGGAACAGTTTCTCCCTATCTGCTCTGTCCAGACCTCTCATGATTTTGAATATCTCTATCAAATCACCTCTCAGCCTTCTATTCTCCAAGGAAAACAGTCTCAACTTCTCCAATCTATCTTTACAACTAAAGTTCCTCATCCCTGGAACCATTTTCGTGATTTTTTCTGCACTATCTCCAATTCTTTCACATCTTTCCTAAAGTGTGGTGCCCAGAACTGGATGCAGTATGTCAGCTGAGGCCGATCTAGTGTCTTATACAAGTTCAACATAACCTCCTTGTACTCTATGCCCCTATTAATAAAGCCTAGGATACTGTATACTCTCTCAACCTGTCCTGCCACCTATGCACTTATATACCCAGGTCCCTGTGCTCCCGCATCTCCTTTAAAGTTGTACCCTTTATTTTATATTGTCTCTCCATGTTCTTCCTACAAAATGAATCACTTTGCAATTCTCCATATTGAACTTCATCTGCCACTTATCTGCCCATTCCACCAACTTATCTATATTCTTTTGAAGTTCTACACTGTCCTCCTCACAGTTCACAATGCTTCCAAGATTTGTATCATCTGCAAATTTTGAAATTGTGCCCAAAGTTGTTTGTAAAAATGTAACCTTCTACAAATGTGAAGAAATCAGTCTATTTGGGGGAACATTTCAAATTGACTCTAATGACACTCCCAAGCCTGGAGGGAAAAAGCTCAAAGAAAGGGTGATGGTGATTTTGTGCTGCTTAGGCAAGCGTTGTGCCATGGTCTTTGGTAAACCTTTTGGAGCTGATCTGTTAACAGAAACAATAAAAATTCCCTAATGACATACTATTCTATGATTGGCTGTAGAAGTGAAATGTAGAACTTGGGCATCAATGCAGAAAGATTGCTCAGGCCATACTAAATTTTCTCAGGAGGCAGCCATCTAAATCACCCTAACATTATTTTGCTATTAGCATGCACAGTGCATTAGGGATGAGTATCACAAGATCTTTTAAAATACATTATTTTGTGTTGTACTGATTTCATTATGATGACAATGTGACTGCATTTCAATTTATTTTGTAAACTTCAGGTCATCCAAAACTCTGCTGCCTGTGTCCTTACTCACGCCATGTCCTGTTTGCCCATCACCCCCATGCTCGCTGACCTACATTGATCCCAGTCAAGCAACACTTTGATTTTAAAATTCTCATCTTATTTTCAAGTCCTGCATGGCCTCGCCCCTCTCTCTATCTCTGAGATCTCCTCCAGCCCCACAACCCTCTGAGCTATCTGGGCTCATCTAACTCTGGTCTCTTGAGCATTACCACTTTTAATTGCTCCACTGTTGGTGGCTATGCTTCAGTTGGCCCAGGCCCTAAGCTCTGAAATTCCCTCCCTAAATTTCTCCGCCTCTTCTTTCCTCTTTTAAGACGCTCTTTAAAACCTGCCTCTGACCAAGTTTTTGGGGAACTGCCCTGATATCATCATCTATGGCTTGGCATCAAATTTTACTTTAGAACACTCCAGTGAAGTGCCTTGGAACATTTCATTATGTTAAAGATGCTGTATAAATACCAGTTGTTGTTATTCAGTGATGGTGATACTGCTGCATGAGCTCCATGTGATTGTGACATACGGAGAGCAGTTTCACAGGCTTGAATTGTGAACCACTCCTATAAGTGTTTTATTATTTATTCTTGGAATGTGGACATCGCTGACAAGTCCAGTATTTATCCTAGTTGCCCTAAGTAGGCTGGCTTCTTGAAGCACTGCTTTTTAGCAGTTTTTTAAATTATTTGTGGGATGTGGGCATCGTTGGCTAGGCCAGCATTTATTGCTCATCCCTAATTGCCCTTGAGAAGGCAGTGGTGAGGTGCTTTCTTGAACTGTTGCAGTCCTTGGGGTATAGGTATACCCACAGTGCTGTAAGGAAGGGAGTTTCAGGATTTTGACCATGCGACAGTAAAGGAACGGCGATATATTTCCAAGTTAGGCTGGCGTGTGGCTTGGAGGGGAACTTGCAGGTGGTGGTACTCTCATGCATCTGCTGCCCTGTCCTTCCCGGTGGTAGAGGATGTGGGTTTGGAAGGTTTGATACAACTGTGTGTCTTGCTGGCTGACCAACCACATTGGTTTGGAATGGAGTCACATATAGATCAGATCAAGTGAGGATGGCAGGTTTCCTTCCTGAAAGGACACAAATGAATCACTTGGGTTTTTATCACAGTTCAGCAGCTTCGTGGTCACATTTACTGATACCAGCTTTTTATTCACAGAATTTTTAAAAACTGAATTCACATTCTCAAATTGCCATAGTGGGATTAATTGTTAATCCAAGCCTCTGGAATATTAGTCCTGTAAAATAACCACTACATTACCCTACCTGCAGAAGTAGTACTTTTCCTTACAGAATGATCAAAAGGAAAGGAGGTAACTGAGGGGAAGTAAATCACTCAATCACCTGGAATAACAGAGGAGTTCAACTTGCTAGCACACCAGGGACATTCAGAAATTGGGGCAAGTGCTGTCAGGCATTGTAAATAACACAAAGTCAGTAGTGATGATGAGGATCAAAGTGATGAAACTGCCATCAAAATTGAACATAATTTGTCAATAAGCAAGTATTAACAAGAAGGGTCACTGACCCGAAACGTTAACTCTGCTTCTCTTTCCACAGATGCTGCCAGACCTGCTGAGTGAATCCAGCATTTCTTGTTTTTGTTTCAGATTTCCAGCATCCGCAGTATTTTGCTTTTATATTAACAATGTTGTACAGTTTTACACTGAATTCTAGAGAGAAGGAGCCTCTTGAAAATGCAGACAAAAACAAAATTAATGTTTTATTTCTTTAAAAGTTCACTTGGTTCAGAGGTAGTATTCTTGCCTCTCAATCAGGTTGTGGAATCAAGCTCCACTCCAGGACTTGAGAACATAATTTAAGCTTATAGTTCAGTGCCGTATTGAGGGATCATTGTTGGAGGTACCATAATTTGGATGAGGTGTTAAACTGGGATCCTGTATGGCCATAACAGATCCTATGGTGCTATTTGAAGAAGAACATGAGTTCTTGGCTAACATTCATCCTTCAACACACCAAAACAGAGTAATAAGTTGTACATTTCATTACCCTTTCGTGGGACCTTGCTGTGCACAAAATTAGCTGCTGTGTTTGCTTACAAAAACAGAGTACACTTCAAAAGTAATTCATTCACAGCATACAAAAAAACATACCAGTGACATTTTTAATAAACAAATGTTTTAACACTTTCTCTTATTTTAGAATTTTATTTTTTAATACTTAACAACAGATTTTTAATAAAAATGTGCCCTGAAATCCTTTATGAATGAACATAATCTTTACTACAGTACATCATAGATTATGGAACCAGCTCTGAGGTCCTAACAGCTACCCTTAATAATGGATTGAGGTATGCAGTGCCTCCAGTGATGGGAGAGTGTAATTACAGCCCAACAAGTTTTCAGTAAAGGATTAGATTAGATTAGATTAGAGATACAGCACTGAAACAGGCCCTTCGGCCCACCGAGTCTGTGCCGAACATCAACCACCCATTTATACTAATCCTACACTAATCCCATATTCCTACCAAACATCCCCACCTGTCCCTATATTTCCCTACCACCTACCTATACTAGTGACAATTTATAATGGCCAATTTACCTATCAACCTGCAAGTCTTTTGGCTTGTGGGAGGAAACCGGAGCACCCGGAGGAAACCCACGCAGACACAGGGAGAACTTGCAAACTCCACACAGGCAGTACCCGGAATCGAACCCGGGTCCCTGGAGCTGTGAGGCTGCGGTGCTAACCACTGCGCCACTGTGCCGCCCATAAGTTGGAAGAACGTGTCTGCAGGCACACTACTTTATAGATTTGGCTTTATTGATTCACCACCCTACCTGGATTCTACTATACTAATGTTTTCTGGTTTGCTGGCTCTGGAATGATATTTAGTTCCTGTATCTGTATGGAGCTGTTCTCACTCACGCTCAACTGTGTTGCAAGATTAAATAGTGTGCCCCCACAAGGTGAGAGCATTCATTAATGAGAATAAAGTAGTGTTATCTCTTGTCAGGTAGGAGATTTTCATTTAGTTTTTGAAATGATGCAGATGAGCAAGTATTTTGTATTGAAATTACATTTTTCTACTTAAAGCAGAGCTGGTTGTAAAATGTGATCTGAAAGAAAGAACTTGCATTTATGTAGCTCCTTTCATGACCTTGGGATGCCCCAAAGCGCCTTTCAACCAATGACGTATTTTGAAGTGAATTTGTTGACTTGGGAAACAGTGGCAGTCAATTTGCAGACAGCAAGATCCCATAAACAGCATTGAGATACATGACCAAATGATCTGTTACAGTGATGTTGGTTGAAAGATGAAGATTGGCCAGAAGATTAGGACAACTCCCCTGCTCTTCTACAAATAGTACCAGGGGATCTTTTATGTCCACTTAACGGGCTGACAGGGCCCCAGTTTAACATTTCATCTTAAGTTTGATGTTTTCGGTGCAGCACTCCCTCAGGACTACACTGAAATGTCAGTCAGTTAACTTGCTCAGGTCTGAATGGGTATGAATGGTGTAACTGCTTGGTTTGTAGAATTACTAGCTACTTGTGCTTTTCTTCAATAGTAGAGTCAGTATTGTTGGGGGGGAGGGGGGAGTGGGTGTAATACTTTTATCATGTGTTTTTTAAAAAAAGAATCAGTTCTCAGCAAGCAGGACTCTACCTGTTTGTTTTCAGTGGTGAGTATTTAGTTCATCTCCCTTATTTGCTGATGGTGTTGTAGTTGTTAATTGATATGAATAGTGCTAGTGAAAAATGAATGTTTAAGTAGTGGATTTACAATTGGAAGTGGGAAATTGATGCAGCTGTTACTGTTTTTCACTGGTAGTAAATCCACACCACCTGCTGATTGGAAAATCCTTGCTACACATTAACCCAAAGAGCTTCAGACATGTCATTTCCATTGTGTTAACTCTGCTGCATTGTTTTTTGAATCCTGGTAGCTATTGCAAACTATTACTAACCAATGTGTCATTTATATTCATCTTATTTGTTCAAACTAAACAATGATGTTTTACGGAGTGGATGCAGAGGTAGTGTGATGGGGGAGAAGGGAAGTCAAATCAAGTTTTGAGCATTTGATGTTTAAAAATAACAGTAGTGAAGCTCACTTTTTAAGGCAGCGAAAAATCCATTGTTGTCAAAAAATGCCTTGCACTTCATCAGACTTCAAGATCTTGATTTTTACAACAACAACGTACATTTATACAGTGTTTTTAACGCAATAAAACATCTCAAGGCCCTTCACAGGAGCATTATAAAACAAAATATGATACCGAATCACAAAAGGAAATATTAGGTCAGATGACCAAAAGCTTACTCGAAGAGATCGGTTTTAAGGAGTGTCTTAAAGGAGGAGAGGTGTAGGGCGAGTATCCCATAGCTTGAGACCTAGGCAACTGAAAGTGCAGCCATCAATAGTGGAGCAATTGAAATCATTAAAAACAGGAGGACAGAATTAGAGGAGTGCAATATCTAGGAGGTTTGTGTGGCTGGAGGAGATTGGAGAGATATCGAGGGGGGAGGCCATCGAGGAATTTGAAAACAAGAATGAGAATTTTAAAATCAAGATGTTGCTTGACTGGGAGCCAATGTAGGTCAGCGAGCACAGGGGTGATAGGGGAACGGGACTTGGTGCGAGTTAAGATACAGGTAGCAGAGTTTTGGATGACCTCAAGTTTACGGAGAGTAAAATGTGGGACACCAGCCAGGAGTGCATTGGAATAGTTAAGTCTAGAGGTAACGAAGGCATGAGTGAGGGTTTCAGCAGCAGATGAGATTAGACAGGGGTTAAGTTGGGTGATGTTACAGAGGTGGAAATAGGTTTAGTGATGGCATGAATATGAGGTTGGAAGCTCATCTCGGGGTCAAATGTGACACAAGGTTGCAAACAGACTGGCTTAATCTCAGACTGTTGCTAGGGAGAGAGATGCATTTGGTAGCTAGGGAACGGAATTTGGAGTGGGAACCAAAGACGATGACTTCAGTCTTCCCAATATTTAATTGGAGGAAATTTCTCATCCAGTACTAAATATCTGATAATTTAGAGACAGTGGAGGAGTTGAGAGAAGTGGTGGAGAGGAGAGCTGTGTGTCGTCAGTGAATGTGGTACCATTATTCAAGAAGGGTAGTAGGGATGAACCAGGTAATTACAGGCCGGTGAGTCTAATATCAGTGATCGGGAAACTACTGGAAAACATTCTGAGGGACAGGATTAATCTCGACTTGGAGAGGCAGGGATTAATCAAGGATAGTCAGCATGTCTAACCAATTTGATTGATTTTTTCGAGGAGGTGACTAGGAGTGTAGATGAGGGTAAAGCAGTTGTTGTAGTCTACATAGATTTCAGTAAGGCTTTTGATAAGGTCCCGCATGGGAGATTGGTCAAGAAGGTAAGAGCCCATGGGATCCAGGGCAATTTGGATGCAAAATTGGCTTAGTGACAGGACGCAGAGGGTGATGGTCGAGGGTTGTTTTTGCGATTGGAAGCCTGTGACCAGTGGTGTACCGCAGGGATCGGTGCTGGGACCCTTGCTGTTTGTAGTGTATATTAATGATTTGGACGTGAATATAGGAGGTATGATATACAAGGGAATATACAATGGATGGTACGACCATAGGAAACACAGAGGGTCAGAGGGACCTTGGGGTGCTTGTCCATAGATCACTGAAGGTAGCAGCACAGGTAGATAAGGTGGTTAGGAAGGCATATGGGATACTTGCCTTTATTAGCTGAGGCATAGAATATAAGAGCAGGGAGGTTATGATGGAGCTGTATAAAACGCTAGTTAGGCCACAACTGGAGTACTGTGTACAGTTCTGGTCGCCACACTATAGGAAGGAAGTGATTGCACTGGAGAAGGTGCAGAGGAGATTTACCAGGATGTTGCCTGGGCTGGAGCATTTCAGCTATGAAGAGAGACTGGATAGACTAGGGTTATTTTCCTTAGAGCAGAGAAGGCTGAGGGGGGACCTCATTGAGGTATACAAAATTATGAGGGGCATAGATAGGGTAGATAGGAAGAAGCTTTTTCCCTTAGCGGAGGCGTCAGTAACAAGGGGGCATAGATTTAAGGTAAGGGGCAGGAGGTTTAAAGAGGAGTTGAGGAAAAATTCTTTTCATCCAGAGGGTGGTTGGAATCTGGAACACACTGCCTGAAAGGGTGGTAGAGGCAGGAACCTTCACAACATTTAAGAAGTATTTAGATGAGCACTTGAAATGCCATAGCATACAAGGCTACAGGCCAAGTTCTGGAAAATTGGATTAGAATAGATGGGCTTGATGGCTGGCACGGACACGGTGGACCGAAAGGCCTGTTTCTGTGCTGTATAAGTCTATGACTATGACATGTGAAAACGGATGCGTGTTTTCAGCTGATGTTATTGAGGGGCAGCATGCAGATGGAAAAGAGGAGGGGACCAGGGATAGATGCTTGGGTGCACCAGAGTAAATGGTATGGGAGCAGGAAGAGAAGCCATTACGAGTGATTCTCTGGCTACGATTAGATAGAATGGGACCCGGTGAGAGCAGTCCCACCCAGCTGTACGACAGTGGCTTTGGAGGAGGTTGGTGTGGTCAACCATGTCAAAGGCTGCAGACAGATCGAGAAGGATGAGGAGGGAAAGTTTACCTTTGTCACAGTCACATAGGATGTCATTTATGACTTTGATAAGAGCTGATTCGGTACTGTGGCTGGGGTGGAAACCTGATTGAAGGGATTCAATCGTGGAGTTCCAGGAAAGATGGGAACAGATTTTGTTTTACGCGGGGCAGAACGGATTTATGTGAGCCTTGGAGCGGGTGACATACCTGGATAAGATTGGAGATGTGGAAGCCCTGCCAATCTTATTGACTGGTTTATTTTAAATGAGGCCCTTTCTGTCCAGAATGACTACCTGGCTGGTAGGCAGGAGTTGGAATGTACCGGCAGGAAGCTGGAGCCAGGAACCTATGGGAATTGTCCCTGACATCGTCAATGGTGTGGGATGGGGGCAGGGATTTTGCTGTTCTCGGTGGGACAGGGAGGCTCGCGTAGCAGTCGGGGGGTGGGGGCTCGGGGGTAGTGGGGAGGCTCTGGTAGTGATTGGGTTGAGTGGGAGGCTTTGGTAGCAATCGGGGACCGGAAGGAGACTCTAGCTGCGATCAGGGAGTGGAGGGAGGCTCTCGCTATGATCAGGGATTGTCAGTGTGCGGTGCTCTGGCCACGATTGGGTGAGGCACTGATCATCATCAGGGGGTTGTGAGGCTGTATGTGGTCACAATCGTGGGCGCAGGGAGGCTCTGGTTGAGATCAGAAGGAGTATTGTGGGGGCAACGTACCCTCTTTTTTTTTGTCATGGATGGCCTATTCATTTAAGTGTGGAGTACTTATAAATTTTTTTGCGTGGCTCTGCATGCATGGTATCTTAAAGGGCACAACTTCTGCGTGGTAACTTTCGAATTTCTGGCTTGCTGTGTGGCTGTGCACCCTAGAGGTAACATTGGTGGGGAGGGGCGGGGGGCATGTGCTTCTGGCTAGGAGGCCTCTGGCTGCGATTGGGGGAAGAGGGAAGCTTCTGGCTATGATGGAGAAGGAGGGTGGGTTCTGGCCTGGATCGGGGAGGAGGGAGGCTCTGTGTGGGATCACGGGAAGGGGGGACTCTCGTGATCGAAGGGTGGTTTCAGCCGGCAATTGGGAGAGGGAAGCATGGGGCAAGGGAGGCCTAAGGCTTCCTTGTGAGGCCTGGAGCTCTCTGGCCTGACATGGAAGCTGTTGCTGTTCTCCCACTCAGGTCTTCAACTAAAATTGCAGATCATGTCCTGATGTCATCATATGCATATTTAAAGCAGGACCCCACATCCTGCGGGTTCACCACTCGTTTGCTCAGAAGAGCAGATTAAGATCAGGACATGAGAGGAAGGCAGTGGAATCAGAGGCGGCTAGTGGCTTCCCCCCACCCTGACTTCCACCAGGTGGGGCTGTGAAAATCATCCAAGTATCTGAACTCTAGAGTTTTCTGAAAATGTTTTTGTCTTCGAATCCTTATGTCTGTTACGACTAACTTTGTTTATAAGAGGGTGCATTGAGCCAAACTAATTCCTTCCCTCTGGAGCAGTTTGGATATTTGAGCTGTGTTTTATATTGTGATGGGATGCTCACCCTTCATGGGTGGCCAAAATGGAAAGCACGCCATTTCCCAGTATTATCGTTCTTCATTTCAAGGAGCATATATATTTGTTTTGCTATTGTAAATTTAAAATTTTTTTTCTTTCTTTGTTTTTCTGATAGGTTAAATGGATCATTGTCACCTTACCCTGAGAAAGATGAATTAATCCTCTTTGGGGGTGAATATTTCAATGGTCAAAAGGTAAAGTATTTCATTGTTTTACAAAAAAGTTTTGGGACTTGCCTCGGCAGTTAATATTTGTGGTGGTGGATCAATAAGAAAGAAAGATCTTGTATTTATATAATGCCTTTCAGGACTTCAGGGCATTCCAAAGTACTTCACAGCCAAAGATGTACGTTTGAAGTGCAGTTGCATTGTAATTTAGGCAAACGTGGCAGTCAGTTTGCACACAGTGAGGTCCTGCAACCAGCAATGAGATGCACGATCAGATAATCCGTTTTACTGGTGTTGCTGAAGGGATACATTTTGGCCAGAACACCAGGCGAACACCTGTGTCATTCTTCAAATATTTCAATGGGATCTTTGTGTCCTTCAAAAGGGAATTGGATAAATATTTGAAGGAGAAAAATTGCAGGAATAAGGGGAAAGAACTGAGGAGTGGGACCAGTTGGATTGTGTTTTGAAAGAGCTGGCACAGACTCGATGGGCCGTAAGGCCACCTTCTGTGTTGTATTATTCTACAATATAACATTCACCTCTGAAAATGCAACAGTGCCTCAGCACTTCATCTAAGTGTCAATCTAAGTCTCTACAATGAAACTTGAACTCAGAACCTTCTGTTTCAGAGACAAGAGTGCACCATGGCTGATCAGCAAGGGGTTATAATGTTAGACTAAATATTTCTAGAGTTGATGAGTGCAAAAAGGACTAACTTTTTCTCTCGACAAAAGATAATTAATAAATAAGTCTTGTCAGAAATACTCAAAACGTTGGTATACCTTAACTTCCAGTACATCCATATAATCTTCTAAGGAATGGGGAATGAAAGAGTTTTTGGATAAGTCAAAATATTGTCTTACTGCAGAGATGACAAGTCATTTCATTTCAAAAATAGTTCATTGTGTGAAACACTTTGAGACATGATATAGCAGGATATCAGTACAAATATTATGACTATGTTTAATATTTGGGCAATTCACTTAAAATATGAATGCATCTCCAGCTGACATTTGTGAAGGTGTTACAAGTGATGGAGTCTCAGAAAGATTTGCTTTTGAAGAGCTGTGGAAAGGCTGATCCAATACTATAGTCAGTGATTCCAGCTGTTGATGCAGCAGTTTCCAAAGAGTCCCTAATAATGAGCAATATCTGCTAGTGTGCTGGGAATAGACCAGATGAACTATTTTAAATTTTATGAGTGGTGTACATTTAGTCATATGTAAATTGTTGAAAGTAAGAGTAACCCAAAGAAAGATCAAGCTATATAAAGCATTTATAGCACCTTTCATGACATCCCAAAATGCTTTACATCAATGAAGTACTTTTGAAGTATAGTCACTGTTGTAATGTAGGGAAATGTAATATGTTTCAGGGATGATTTGGAGTATATTGTTTTCTGGGATAGGAGTGAGTGGAAGGAAAGACTGATGTTAGAGGATAGTTGTAAAATAGCTTGGTGTAGTTAACCAAATTGTCCTACAATTGAACTTTGAGGAAAGATGGGAAGATCATTTGGCTTGGTGAGGACGGGGAGAAACCTATTGGTCCATTCAGCCAGTTCCACATAATTATGATGTCTTGTGCATCACAATAAGGTACACTCTGCATTCTACTTGGAAGCTTGAACTCAGAACCTTCTGCTTCAGAGGCAAGAGTGCTGGGAAAGGTGAAAAACCATATAAAAAGCCAGGCCAGGGGAAAAATATCTGGAAAATTTCTTTCCGACCCCTTATGGCAATCAAAACTAATGCTGTAGACCACTCTGGTCCTGATTAATGGACCTAGTTCTTGTACTAGGTGACTCCGTTCCAATCAGACACCGGTCCAGTTCTCACTTGAAGGAATTCAGGAAATCAGCATTCACTGCACGTTCCACAGATCGACTATTCTCTCGGAAAAGAACCCCATTGTAATATTTAACCTAGTTCTACCTGTATGTAGCTTAAGATTGTAATCCTTGATCCTCCCTAACCTATTTAGTTGAAACAAATTGTCTAGACAAACACACACTAATCATTATGTTAGAAACCTCGATCATATCACCCCATAGTCTATGCTTCTCAAGTGTTTAGACCCAGCATTTTGAGCCTATCTTGGTATCTAAGGTGCTTTAAATTGGTAATTAATCTTGTGGCTCTCCTCTGCACCCTTTCCAAAGTCTCAATATTACCCATCCTGTGGGGAGACCAAAATTGGACACAATATTCCAACTGAGGCCTAACCAAGGTCTTGTACATATGCAAAATAATATGCTTTCTTTTATGGTGAATTGTCCTGTATATTAATCTTATCACCCTATTCACTCTAGCTATTGCTTCATGGCATTGGTCATGAACCTTTTAAGATCTGTGCACTAGTAAGCCAAGACGTTTTTTCTTTCTCCATGAGCTTTCCCTGCAGGGTGTATGTGTGTTCAGCGTTTGCCTTGCCCATGTGCTTAACATTGTACTTTTAGAAATTAAACAACATTTGTCAGTAACAAGCGCAATCCCTAGTGCATCTAGAATAAAAGCAAAATACTGCGGATGCTGGAAATCTGAAATAAAAACAAGAAATGCTGGAAATACTCAGCAGGTCTGGCAGCATCTGTGGAGAGAGAAGCAGAGTTAATGTTTCGGGTCAGTGACCCTTCTTTGGAACCAGTTCCGAAGAAGGGTCACTGACCCAAAACGTTGACTCTGCTTCTCTCCCCACAGATGCTGCCAGACCTGCTGAGTATTTCCAGCATTTCTTGTTTTTATTACCCTGGTGCATCTAGATCTGCTTGTAGTAGCCCTGACTTGTACATATCTAAATATTGTCTGCAAACTTGCAGATCATTTCCCCAACACCTACAGCTAGATCATTTATGATCCTGAGCTGAGCTTGCGGCTCCATTTTCTCTCCATCACAAAGACCATCTCCATGTTCTCACCCAATTCCGCCTCTGCCACAGCTCATATGCTGCTGAACACTCATCCATGCTTTTGTTGTCCAGAATATACTATTCCGATGCTCTCCTGGCCTCCCATCTTCTAACATCCATAAACTTAAACTCATCTGCTGTTATCCCAACTCACAGTTACCCATCACCCCTGTCCTCACAGACCTGCAGTGGCTCTCAGTCCACCTAAGCCTGGATTTAATATTGATCATCCTCATGTTCATCTCCTAAAAATTGGGAAACAAATTGTGACTGTGCTTTCAGCATCTCGACTCTAAGCTCTTGAATTCCCTCCCTAAACCTCTTCACTTCTTTCTTCTCCTTTAAGATGCTCCTAAAAACCTACATCTTTCAGGCCAATTGTTTAATCACCTGTCCTAATGTATCCTTCTTTAAATTGGTGTGAATATTTGCTGACGTTCATGTGAAGTGTTTTTGCATATTATAGTACATTGATAGTGCTATATAAATTCAGTTGTTGAAAATAAATTCCAGCATTAAAATTGAATGGTTCTTGGCCCATGAGAAATTTCTAAAAGAGGATATAAACATTTGTATCTACCTCTTGCAGCTCGGTGTGTCCATGGTGGTATTGGTAGGAGTGATTGCCGCACAGTACTTGCGAAGACCAAGAGCTGAATTTATGGGCTCCCTAGAGATGGGAATGAAGGCTGGTGTGGGGCCATAAAATTGCATTGGAATGTGGGGGGACGGTGGGGGTGCGTGCGGAGTGCCTGTCGCTTTACCGTCGTCTTGCTGACGCCTTCCAGTATACTCCGGGGCAGGGAACACCAAGAACTGCCTTCCCACCCCAGGACAATTGAGGTCCTTAAATGGCCAATTAATGGCTACATGGGCCTCTTCCCATCTCCAGCTCAATTTCATTGAAGGTGGAGGGGCCTGTTGCCGCAAAGAGACACCGCCAGTTAAAACCTGGCAGCCCTTAGAGTTGGGGGGCGGGGTGGTGTTGCTCCTTTGGGGGCAACCCAGGCACCCCACCCCGCTGGTGATTTCTGCCCCTTCCACCCCAGGAAGACACCCACGCACCGTCCACTAACCCCACCCTCACCACATGCCGGGGTTGGCCTAATTGGCCTCAGCGTCTCCGACCCCACTCACCTCTCCCTGATTCTTCTCTCTCCTCATTACTGCAGGGCGTTCTGCAGTACCAGCAGTGGCCACTGTTGTCAGTGGCGCTGCTGGTACTGCAGAGCTGCCGGCCTTTCAATTGACCATGAAACTCCAGTGAGGGTCTGAAGGAGGGCTTAGGCAGGGTCTTACCCCACCTTCCGGCCTGTCGCCGGGACCCCTGTCGCCAGAACAAAGTTCAGCCCAAAGTCTTGTCTTTACATTGGTTGCACCATCCATCATATCATGTGGTACTACCACTGTGCGAAGTGGGATAGATTAAGAGCAGCTCTGGCAGCTCTAAACTGGACATCCATGAGGCACTGTGAACCATCAGCGGGCAGCAGAATTGTATACCACCACAATCTAACCACATGACTAGGCATATCCTTGATTTCTTTATCATCATCAAGCCAGATGTCCAACCCTGGTTCAAAAGTGGGTGTGGAAGAGCACAGAGAAGAGCACGTCCACATGTGAAAATGAGGTGCCAACCTGTGAAGCCACAACAGAGAACTATATCCATGCTAATCAGCAAAAGCAACATGCTTGAGATAGAGCGAAGTGATCCCACAAACAACAGATCAAACCAAATGCTCTTCAGCCCTGCCATATCCAGCCATAAATGGCAGTGTACAATTAAGCAATTAATGGGAGGAGGAGACTCCCTGTCCTCAGCAATGGTGGAGCTCACCCTGTGAGTGCAAAAGACAAGGCTGAAGTGTTTGCAGTCATGCTGAGCCAGGTCCAGAGTGGATGATCCTTCTCTGTTTCCTCATGAGGTCCCCACCACGACAGATGCCAGTCTTCAGCCAATTCTGAACAATATAATGGTGTGCATGTTCAAATATTGCAAATAGCTTTCACAGTCTAGAAACATTGTGATGAACTGATGTCGGAAGCATCTTTAGGGAAACCATATTTTGACATTACAAGTTTATTATGGTCTGAGTCATTGTACCTCACTTCTAAGAGTTCAGCTTGATTCCAAAATTAGTGATTTAAAAAAAGGATCTTGCATTTATATGGTGCCTTTCACAAGATTAGTTTGTTCCAAAGTGCTCTACAGCCAATCAAGTACTTGTGAAGGGTTGTCACTGTTGCAAAGCTCCACAAAGAGCAATTTGACAATGACCAATTTTTATTTTTGTGATGTTGATGAGGGATACTATTGGTCTGGACACTGGAAGAACTCTCTTGCTCTTCTTTGAAAAGAGCCATGCGATCTTTTACGCCCACCTTGGAGGGCATGCAGAACCTCGGTTTAAAGTTTCATCTGAAAGATGGCATTTCCATAAGTACAGCATGGCTGCTTGTGCGCGTTGTACATTGTATGTCTAGAACCGTCATTATTGTTAGTTGTGAAATTTCCAGCCGAAAAACAAATGCTTGGTATGTCAACACGTGCTAAAAATATAAAAATAGTTAAAAGCAGCAAGTCGCATTTGTCACGTGTGCCACAGGGAGCAGCCAAGTGGCATTACTATAATCTTCCCTTGACATTCACCCTCTTTCTGCATTTCTCATTTGTCGTCTCATAGTCTGTAGGATTGAGAAGTGACTCCTTGTTGAGCAAGTGAAATGGAGAAATGTCAGAAATTACACATTCCTTACATACATCATTCCATACATGCACTTCATACATTTGACAGTAAAATCTCCGCTCAACTGAACCAATGTACTAAATTTCAATTAATAAATCACAGAATTACAGACTTGTTGCAGCACAGAAGGAAGCCATTCAGCCCATCATGTCTGTACCAGCTCTTCTAATGAGCATTTCACCTAGTACCACTCCCCCGCCTTCTCCCTGTAACCCTGAACATTTTTCCTTTTCATATAACTGTCTAGTTCCCTTTTGCATGCTTCAAGTGAACCTGCCTCCACCACACTCTCAGGCAGTGCATTACGGACTTTAATCACACGCTACGTGAAAAAGTTTTTTGTCGTGTCACTTTTGCTTCTTTTACCAATTCGGGCAATTAGCATTCAGCCTTTGATTTCTATTACTACTCCTGAATGCCTGACTGTGTTTACTTCATTGACTGGGAACAGGCGATACATCCATCAGATATGTCATCTGATCAGGTCCTTTTGTAAGATAATGTGAATATTTGTGAGGTTGCATTTTGTCTTGCACAAAAAAGCTCCCTGAGAAAGAGTATGTCAAATGATTAGTTTAAAAAAAAAAAAAATTTTTAAATGAGTACTTTACATTGAAGTATGAAGTTGTAATTTAACATAAACCTGTAATTAAAATAATACTAAAAACAGCTGGATAGGATTTGGCTCAGTACCATTTCCTCTTTCCAGTCATTCTATCTTTGGAAATTCGAGATTTGACTGGCAGAAAACTGGCAAGATCAGGTTGGCTGCCAATTTCCCTTTCCATTAAAGTTGGGTTGGGTGTAAAACTGGTGACCGATCTGATCTTGTCAGGTTTGTGCCAGGTGGGTTAGGTTAAAACTAACCCAAGATATTTATCTAGATTGAGAGAAAATTGGAGTATATTTGTTAAGCTGTTCGGCATTGTCAATCATTTCCTACTATTGCCAATCATTTCCTACTATTGCAGACTTTTCTCTACAATGAGCTATATTTGTACAACATCAAGAAGAACTCATGGACAAAACTGGAAATCCCTAATCCGCCAGCTCCTCGCTCTGCCCATCAGGTAAACTTGAGTATAGAATTGTGAACAGTAAGAGAACTTGAGTGTTTTTTCCCCTCTTAAAAGAGATTTGGACCTTCAAGGAATTATGATGGTATGCAAGCAAGTTGCTGATCATATGTAATATTTTACCTGTCAAAAAAGCTTTCATTGTTTTTGTTTTTATCAAAGTGGAGACCACCCAGTTTTTTTGTGTTTGTTTCAACTTCATATTCAATGATAGTGGGTTTGGCAACACAATTTTGACTTCATCCTAAACCAGCATTTTGAAAAATATTTGGGGAGGATTTTTTTTCGGAAAAGGAAAGTGAGAACGGTTGCATTTGTCTGACGCTCTTGGATCTTATCATTCACCCCTCAACTAAAAAATGACCTGTACAGGGTTTTGGTGACACCGTATATGGAGTACTATGTGCAGTTTTGGTCTCCACATTTAAGAAAGGATATACTTGCATTGGAGATGGTACAGTGAAGGTTCACTAAATTGGTCTCTGGGATGAGGGTGTTGTCCGATGATAGGCTGAGTAAATTGGGCCTATATTCTCTGGCGTTTAGAAGAATGAGAGGCGATCTCATTGAAACATACACGATTCTGAAGAGGCTGGATAGGATAGACACTGAGAGATTGTTTCTGCTGGTCGGGGGAATCTAGAACACAGGGGCACAGGGATAAGGGGCTGATTGTTTAGGGCTGAGATGAGAAATCACTTCACTCAAAGGGTTGTGAATCTTTGGAATTCTCTACCCTAGAGGGTTGTGGATGCTCCATCGTTGAATATATTTAAGGCTGGGATAGACAGATTTTTTGGTCTCTCAGGGAATTAAGGGATATGGTGAGCAGGCAGGAAAGTAGAGTTGAAGCCTAAGATCAGCCATGATTGTATTGAATGGAGCAGGCTCGATGGACCATATTGTCTATTCCTACGCCTATTTCTTGTGTTCTTGTGTTTTGCCTCACATGCTGAATATATTGGTGTCAAATAATGGTCTTAATCAAATGCTATATTTCAGTGTTGCTATGTTCCATTAAGTGAGAGCTTACAGCATGAAATTAAGCTTCACTCTTGCTAGTGGAGAGGTTCCTTGCCTCAATTTGGTACCTCTTGGCTGAGATCACGAGATCAGAAGACTACGAGTTTAAACTAAAGGCACTAAGATAGATTTATTTAATAAAACATATAAGAAGAAAATTTGGTATCCTTTTCACCATACATTGTCATTATAATGTGCTGCACTGCCTTACTTTCTCCAATAATGCATAAAGTGTTCAGTGTAACACAGGGTGTTGTACAGATGTAACTGGAGCATTTATTTTGTTACCATGACAGGCTGTGGTCGTTCCTCAAGATGGTGGACAACTGTGGGTGTTTGGAGGAGAATTTGCATCCCCTAATGGTGAACAATTTTACCATTATAAGGACCTTTGGGTGCTGCATCTGGCGAGTAAGACCTGGGAACAAATCAAGTAGGAACTTTTTTTGTACTTCGTTACACTATTATAGAAAAGAGTTACCTTTTTTTGTTTACTGCGTTAGTACTATATTGTTTAACCATTCTCTTACCATGGATAAATCATCTAGTCTTGGCACAATTGGGCTGCCGCCACTACAGATAAGATAAAATGCCTGCACTAATAGTTCTCTGGCACTTAAATTGAAAACTGGTCTTTGTTTTTCAATTGACCAGAATCTAAATTTTCTTATGTAGACCCCTGCTTCATAAATGGCTTATGAGTATCAGGAAATGCAAAAATGAGGCGAGAAAAAAAGATGGGTTTTTTTACATGAAAAGTATCAGATATTTCAGTAGGCTTTAAATCTGCTATGCCGTGTTTATGCTTTAAGGTAATCTGTTTTATTTACAACTTGCCCCACTTCTGAGGTGCCACAAATGTCACTGAGACAAGTAATCAGTTCATCTATTTTGGTAGTGTTGGTTGAGGGAAAATTTATGCCCATGACACCAGGAGAATTCTCCTGCTCTTCTTTGAATAATGCCATGGGATCTTTAACGCTCACCTGACCAGACAGATGGGGCCTTGGCTTAACTTCTCATCCAAAAGACAGCATCTCTAAATGCAGCACTAACTCAACACTGCACTGAAGTATTAGCCTTGATGATGTGTTCAAATTCTGGGTGGGGCTTGAACTCACAGCTTTGTACTTCAGGCAAAAATGCGATTACTGAGCCAAGCCATATTGTTTCTCGGATACATTAGGCTACTTGCATCACGTGAAATTCTATTTATGTTGTCACTTCAGCCCACCAAGAACCTTTTGCATGTCCCATTTACACAGCCCTTAACTAACCAAGCTGTTCATGTCAGATGTTCTTGGTTTTATCAATCTACTTATTGTATTCCTAACTGCTATAATGTGTAATTCCCTACTGGAGCTGCTAGTGGGCATATCTACCATACTCAGATCATTCTAAGAATTTTGACCCTCTAGCTCTGGCCATACAGGGATCAGTCTTCTGTATATTATTAGAGCCTTGCCAGTAGGAATTTAGTTCTTGTACTTTATCACATTAATCTGGCATGGACAATCTCCTTTGGACAATTTTCTTGTTGGGATGCTCATCCAGAAGGAAGTGCATATATTTTACAAATAAAATCTAATCATGGAGACATTAGTTACTTCCTCTGGAATTTCAATCTCAATTGGAGATTTACTTAGACATTTCTGAAAAGAGGATCTACTCTGCTAAGATTGGGGGGCATCTGTTGGTCATTAATCTACCCTGAGCTACCATTTGTTCAGTGTTCCCATGGGAGAGATTCCCAAGATAGAATTAATTGACCCCAGCAACATGCTTTCCCAAGTGATCTACTTTTACAATCCTTTTCCTTTTGGGCCTCCTTATCTCGAGAGACAATGGATATGCGCCTGGAGGTGGTCAGTGGTTTGTGAAGCAGCGCCTGGAGTGGCTATAAAGGCCAATTCTGGAGTGACAGGCTCTTCCACAGGTGCTGCAGAGAAACTTGTTTGTCGGGGCTGTTGCACAGTTGGCTCTCCCCTTGCGCCTCTGTCTTTTTTCCTGCCAACTACTAAGTCTCTTCGACTCGCCACAATTTAGCCCTGTCTTTATGGCTGCCCGCCAGCTCTGGCGAATGCTGGCAACTGACTCCCACGACTTGTGATCAATGTCACACGATTTCATGTCGCGTTTGCAGACGTCTTTATAGCGGAGACATGGACGGCCGGTGGGTCTGATACCAGTGGCGAGCTCGCTGTACAATGTGTCAATATTTTACAATATTTCTAATATAAAATATTGCCAGAAAAGTTAGGTTTCGGGGAAGCCACAAAACATGATAAAGCTTTCTGTCTTCTCATATAGAGGGTAAATGTTGGGCCAGATGTTAGTTAATGAATGCTCCAGTAATAAGATAAAAACATGGCTGGGACCTAATGATTATCGTATTTAATCAACAAGCAGACCTGGCAGAATAGTGACTGTGTGATGCAGTTGCAAATGTTTTAGAGTGATGGATTTTCACATTGGAGAAATGTTATTATTTTCAGTGGGTTTCAACCATGTTTCTGCATCCCTTAGTTGGAACTGAAGAGCGCAGTAAGGTTTTTATTTAGAACAGTAAGGATTAACTTCCATGGCATTTACCACAAAAATTTGAATAGGCGATGACTAATATGTTACAGAAAATAACCACTGTGGGACATGCCTTAACTTCAAAACAGATATGCTGAAATTGGTATTGTGCTGTGCCCTTTGCTAGCTCAATTAGTAACAAAACAGGGAAGTTTTTGCATGAAGAGGTTTTTTTTTGTCCGGGAAGCCGCTTTAGATTATTGTTCAGCCATGAATTGAATTGAATGGTATAACAGGATTGAGGGGTGGAATGGCCTACTCCTGTTCTAATGTTCCAGTGAGAGATCAGTAACTCTTTAAAAAAAAAAATTCAAACTCCACAGTTATTAACTGAAAGAATTACACCTCAAGATTTTTAAACATAACTTTACGAGTTAACCAAAGCAAGCACTTTACACTATATTTTGTAATCACTTACACTTCAAACTTAAAATCTCAACTGAACGTAAAATCTTATGCTTTAAACCCAGAAATGTAAGCAGAACATTCCCCGTTTGACGTTTACTTCCACCCAAGGGTTCCCCTATACTTTATAGGATCTTGAGGGTTCAGTTACTTCTCCTGGTACCAATTCATAGTATACCACAGCTCTCAGGAATTCACTTCAGTTCTCGTTAGTTTCCTAGCTATCTTCCAAGGTGAGATTTCTTGACGATTCTCCGTATGGCATCCAGCTAGGTGAACCCTCAAGCTCTCCTTCAACACCTCATGAATCTGAATTTCCCCAGTCTGAGCATGGGCCTCACTTGCATCTCATGCATAGGGACTTCGAGTCAGAAAGCGCCCTTTGCTACTGAGTCCAGCTGCTTTCAAAGCCAAGTGACTTTTTTGTGAGAAATCACAGTGATAAAACACCTAACCAAAAGATATCTCCCTGCATAATCTATCTCCATAGCATGTGGTAAATCTGGGATGTCGCAGATAGAAATTTAAGCTAATTAACTCCAACTCCAAAACATCCCTTTGATTCTGGGAACCACATGAATAATTCACATTGCTAACAAAGACAGGGCAATTCTCTTCAGACTTACTGATTTCAATTCCCCAACTAAACCTGCTGTTTAAGATTCTCACCCCTCTAACTCTGACATTTTAATACACATGGAAAGATCTTTGATGTGGATATATCTTGGGTGGTCTAGAAACGTCTAAATTCCAGAGTTTCAATTACCTTATATCTACCAATTTAATATCCTCAAAACTAAAAGTGGCCTCTCAAAAATATTAGTATAAACCATGAACTAGATGATCGTAACACTGTTCCTTTGTTGCTGCTTAAAAATCCAACATGACAGAATAAGCCTATATAAGCAATGGACTACTTTGTAAGAGTTGCTTGAGCATTCTATTATTTTTGCAAACATGACCTTCAAAATGATTCTGGCATTGTTGTATGCTGTAGTGTCCTTCCTCCAGTGTAATCTGTGCACAGTTGTGAAAATTAGTGTTGGATGTCTCCAAAGTAAGGACAGAATAAGAACTGAATCTGGTGTTTCACACTTTGAATTAAGACCAAATGCATTGTTCAGCTAAAGCAGGGTTATAGGGTAGGAGATAACTAGGGACGTGCATATGCAATTTAGCCCCCATTTTCAAATAGTACGTTCTTATTTTTATATATCCTGTTTAAATGCCTATTTTCATATTTATAATGGAGCACTGTAATTGCATTCTCCAGCCAATGATGGCACTGTAGTGCCTCCATTGGGTGAGGGTGGAATTGTAACCTGACAAGTTGTGAAAAGTCAGTTTCTGTTAATAACCTAAACATAGGAATTTATAGTGGAAAAAGTTGACAGGAATTACTTGTAGATATATTACTATATTTAAGTGGATTGACTCAAATTTCACATTCATTAAAAGCAACAAATCAAGGAACACTTAAATACTTATAATAGAATGGTGTATATTTCATTGTATATAGAAAAAAATTCCATGCACAAAAAAATTCCTCAAAAATTATGGCAAAGGCTTTGAATGCTGACAGTTTTTGATTTTTCCCTCTTTTAACTTTCCTCCCTCATCCTAATATTTTAAGGATTCCTGGCAAGGAATTGTTGAGCTGAATTTTGTTGGGGTAGTGGTGGCCCCGATGGTGGGCCAGAAAGCCGGGGGCAACCCTGCCTCGGTCGTTTACGGGAGCCCTGACTTGGTTCTGTTGCCATCATGCAATTAACTCTCTGGCTTTGGGGCTCCTGACCCTTTAAGGGTGGAGATCCCGCCTCCAAGAGCTGCTGGCCAATCGGAGGGTCGGCAGTTGTTCAGTCCCCGTAGAGCCACCGGTTGTTTGTGAGAGCAGTGGAGGATGTTTCCACAGGCTTGGGTGATGGTGGGGGAAGGGCCCTTGCCGCCGAGGGGGTCCCTCTGTGGGCCACAGCATGCCCAATCAGGAAGCCCCCACCCCAAGCCTGCAGGATGGCAACCAGCTTTTACTAGGTGGTCTCCTCATACAGCGGAGGAACCCCCAGCTGCTGGTAGAATGCCAGCTGCATTGGGAAGAGCCTCTGGATGGGATGGCCGTCCTCGACCTTCTCCACCGCTGATAAAATTGTACGGCGACAGGCATTACACCCTCCCTGCCTTCCCTCATCATTTTACGGCCCAGCTCCACCGCCTCCCCACCTGTCCCTAGAGAGCTACTAAAATTCAGTCCATTGATTCCCTGATCTGTCCATTTACTTCTCTAGGAGTCCACTCTGGTCTTCCTCTCATGGCATCTTTCCAAAGGCTCCCATTGTTGCCTTGGGGCAACTTTTATGGTGTTTTGGGGAACTGTAAACATGCACCCTCCTTATTCCTACCAAAATGCACCACCTTATAACTTAGCTGTATTGAAATTAATTTGCCAATTACATGCCCATTCTGCAAGTTCTTTAATGTTTTCTTGTATTTTGCTGTAGTCCTCCTTTATTGTCTCTGCCCTCAATTTGATTTTGTCCACAATTTTTGAAATTGAACTTCAACATCCTGAGTCCAAATCGTTGATGTAAATGGTGAACAACAGTGGTTCCAGCACCAATCCTTGTGGAACACTCCTGTCCACCTTTTGCAGTCTGAGTAACTACCTTTAACCCCCTACTCTTTGTTTTCTGTTTTGTAGTCAGCTTGGTATCCATTCTGTTGCTTGTCCCCGACTCCATATGTTCTAATCTTAGTCATGAGTCTACTATGCGGTAGACTTTTTGAAAATTGGAATATATTGGCGATGAAATTCGTTCGCATAGTACCGCTTCTGATAGCACTGCACAGGCCTACTTGCATGAGGTGCTGCTAGCTGCTTCTTGCGTGGTGTGACACAACTGGAGTGCCGCACGCCGATGCGTCCCCTGCGTGCACCCAAAGGCATTGCAAGAGCGAGAGCAAATGTCGCTGAGGTCAATGAGTTGATGCAACGCACGGATACTAAAATTGGCCAACGAATGTGCAGGAAACGCCTTCCTATTCACTTATGAAGCACCAAACTTTAGGAAGAAAGATGGGCCCTATTCTGGGGCTAC
Source organism: Heterodontus francisci (assembly GCF_036365525.1). NCBI lineage: Eukaryota > Metazoa > Chordata > Chondrichthyes > Heterodontiformes > Heterodontidae > Heterodontus > Heterodontus francisci. The sequence continues at coordinate 38,718,233 of NC_090387.1, forward strand.
TTAATGGGTCACGTAGCAAGTTGTAGTTGAGATGCTTTTAACTTACTTGTGCTCAGGGAAAGTTGGTGGAAGCAAGTGATCGGTTCCTGGAGAAGTTTGAAGGTTTCTGCTGATCACAGGAAGGCAGAAAATTTATTTTCCCTGCATAGGTATGGAGGGCAGTAGTTGCAGTGCCAGTTGCTCTGCAACATGAGGAGGAGGCAGAGAGAGCAGCCTCTGTGAGGAGGGAGGAGGAGAAGGAGGGCTCTCTTTAGAGGGACCTACCTCGAGTGGTCTTCTTGGAGCACCACAGTCCTGTGTTGCATTGAGCCAGGAGCAGTGCATCAAGAGGCTTCTCTTCACAAAGAAGTTAGTGATAGAGTTGTGTCACCTCCTTTATGAAGACCTGGAGCCTCAAACCAGGGCAAGGGCAGCCCTCCCAGCGCCTGTGAAAATCACCGTTGCACTTTTGTTCTTTGCAACTGGTTCCTTCTGGGTGGGAGCTGGTGACATTAGCAACGTGACAGAATTTGCTATCCACAGAAACATCCGGGAGGTGACAGCAGCGCTCTACAGAAGGAGAAGGGACTTCATCCTTTTTTCCCTGAGGAGGGAAGACCAGGATGATAGGGCACATGGGTCGCCAGGATAGCAAGCTTCTCGACTGCATACATGTGGCAATGTGGAGTCCCCCACATCAACAGAGAGCAACGCTGCAACTACAAGGACTACCACTCAATCAGTGTACGGTTCTGATGAAAGGTCACAGACCTGAAATGCTAATTCTGCTTCTTTCCCCACAGATGCTGCCTGACCTGCAGAGTATTTCCAGCATTTTCTGTTTTTATTTCTGATATTGGAACCTTGCTAATCTCATTTCTGATTTTTGGTTATTGTTTGGATAGTTTTGAGAATTATGGGGAACAATTTAAATTTGCTTGGACCATTCCCAAGAAACAGAAATGGAGCTTCTATGAGTGGGTTATTGGATAACATTGAAGTGTCAAATATTTGTGCAGTAAAATTTTCATAAGTGTTGAGAATATAGAACTCACTGCAGCATGGAGTGGTTGAAGCAGATAACATTGATGCATTCAAGGAAGGCTGGATGTGTACATTAGGGAGAACAAGATAAAGGGATATAAAGGTAGGGTAGGAAGTGGTAACTAGAATGGGAGGAGGCTCATGTTTGCACTGAAGTAGATCAGTTAGGCTGAATGACCTGTTTCTGAGTTGCAGGTTCCATGTAATCTAAGATGGAAAGGAATTTACACTTGATATGTTGAACCCCAAAAAGTTGTAAAGGTTCTGCCAATATAGTTCTGCAAATACAGATTTACTGTATTTCTATAAAGTCCTTTAAAAGTTCCAAATTGCCACACATTTTTAGATAAGTCTGTCTAGGAGATGAGATAACATCTGTGGATGTTAAAAACATATGCTTATTTGTTTGAAATTCCTGAAGTCCCTGTTCAACCTTGCAGTGCAAGGCACTTCCATCTAGTCTTGAGTAAATACAGTACCAACATCAGAACATCAGAACATCCATATTGCCTGTTTAAATATTTGAATTATTGTTCTTTGTCAGTCTCCTAAGTTGTTTGGAGAAGCCTTGCATTGGAACAAGTTCAGGTCTCCTGGAGATGTGTGGGCGGTCAACAGCCCTGAAGATTTGTTTGGTTGGAGATAATACAAAAATAGCCAGTAATTTGCTATGATTCAGAGCTCTTTCCTGTTGGCTGTTGAAAACTGTTTGCGTTGCCATCAGCTGCTTGACAATGCTGCACTAATTGCATTGTTCCTGCAAAATATGAGCAACTGAATGCATGCAATACTGGATTACTACCATGGAAAAATAAACATTAAAAAAATTAATCATTCAAGCAATATAATTTTAAAAATCCTATTCCATGAACAGAAGAAAAACTCAAAGGGTTCAGAACACTGGAAGATATACGCAATGTGCTAGAATTTCTGCTTCTTCACACCAGTAACATCAGCATAATCTGGGCTGAAACGACTGAACCAGTGTGAAAGTTTGGGGAATTTTAAATGTAAATGTGTTATGCCCAAAAGCACTTGGGCTTGAGTTTTCACAATGCTTGGTGCCAGTATGATTCAATTCACCTGGATTTGTCCACAACACTGGCCACGCCCCCAGGTTGACATTGTGAGTTTCCGTCTTTTCATATCAAGAAATTGTTAATTGTTAACCAAACAGTGTGCACCAACGAAAATAGCAGATGTTTCCATTTAGTTTTTTTTATAAATCATTTTCAGTGATTTTAAATGAGGCGACTCAGGTGCAGGACGAATACTCTTATTAAAAATGTTCTTATGTGATAAACCTATTTTCAGCTATATTAATAAAACTGCGTCATGTTACCACTCTTAATACATCAAGGAATACTTTTTAATGGAACAAAAGAAAAACAATTACATTCTATTACGTTGCCTGACTGTGCAAGTTCATGCAATATTTTACTTGTCATTATATGAATTTTTAGCGGACACTTGACAAACTAGTGCAACCTCTAGTGTATTTTGGACACAATTTCCTGATTGCACCCAAAACAGAAACTCTACCCCAGTATTTTATCTTCAAACAGAATGATGATCACTATGTATATAGTATCTGTGATATTGCAAACAAAATGTTACAGATTAAGATGACAAGTTTCCCCACTTGATAAATTAAGAATACCCTTGTTTTTAAATAAAATCTTATTTTGTAGGAAGATAGCAGATATTGTGTTGAGTTTATTATCATTTTATGTGTTCCAATTTTAAAAATGTATTTAGTCATAATACCCTGCATTCCTGCACCTCATGCCGCTCACTTCCCTTTGTGCCCCAACTGTTGGGGCGCAATGATTCATTGTTTAGGGTGTTTCACCACTTCCACCTTGTCACCTTGCAGCCAATCCTTTCCTTGTGATTTGGCCTTTCCTAGTATCATGCTGTCTTTGTGGCGATGGCAGGCTTCCGGCACTGGGCTGAAAAGACAGGGGCAACCCTGCCTCTGCCTTTTCGAAACCCCCCGTGCTATTTTCGGTTTCAGGCACTTAAGCGCCTGGTGCCGGGATCTCAGTCCCTGTAAAGACAGTGATCCTGCCTCCAAGAGCTGCCAACCAGTCACAGGGCCGGCAGCTCAGCAACATCGGCAGTGCCACTGGGAGCGGTGACCACTGCCGGTACTGCAGAGGCCTTGGACACAGGCCCAGCGCCGGAACCCTGGACCTCAGGTAAGTGAGGCAGAGATGCCGGAGCCAAGCTGGGAGGCCCCGGCGATGGGGGCTGGGAGGGTGGGGTGAAGTCCAGGGAGGGGTTCATAAAGGAGGAGGTTTTCCCAGTGGGGGTCCTCTGTGGGCCGCAGATTGAGCGCAGAGGAGGGACTCTCCCGAAGCACGCAGGGAGGGCACCTCATATTACTGGGTGCCCTCCCCACATGGCGGAGGCACCTCCTGCTCCTGGTTAAATCCCAGTGGCGGGGGGCAGAGGCCCTTAAATGGCCTTTAATAGGCCACTTAAAGAGCCCAAATTGGCCTCAACGGGAAGGCCGTCATCGGCCTATGCTACCACCGGCAAAATGGAGAGGCGATGGGCCCTCTGCCTCTCGTCTCCCATTGCAGTTGTGAGTGCAAATGGAGTGAACCTATAAATCTTTTGCAGGGAATGGGGCAGTTGACTGGGACCAGGGCTGAAGAAGTGGGGTCAGAAGGAGACGTTAAATATTGAGTGTGGCTAGGACTGAAAGGATTTTTTAAAAACTTATGGTCAGTGCTTGTAGTAGGGTGACAGGCAAAGAGAATTCTGGCCAGTAGAGCCACAGTAGCTGGGACAATGGGATGGAAAGATCCTCCAATAACTAATAGCAAGTGGAATAATTATCGTGCAACCAAATATTACACTGTCCCATTGTAACTGTAAATATAGCAATTTAACAGTTTAAATATTGACATACAAGCATTACTGAGAAATTGTGACTCAGGGATTAAGGGTAATTGGACAGGAAGTGCAGGCATTTGCAAGACTTAATTTACTAATGAGTCTTCTATGGTGTTAAACATGGGGAGTATACAGTTTTTAGGCCAAACAGGTCTAGAGAATTAATTTGAGCCGAGATGATGGGGAGAAGGTGGAGAAGAGTGAGAAGAAGAGGAAGGAGAAGGTAATGGGGATGCAGAGGAGGGAGAAGGATGAGAAGGAGAGGGAGAATATTAAAATGACCCCTTCCCTATTACTTCCCCTTTTGAGCTGCATGCTTAGCCACTGTATCTTTCCTTCATCTCCCTACCCCATCTCTCATCACCCACCTCTTCACCCTTTCTATTCCCGTCTTCCCTACTCACTCCACTACTCCTCCTTATTTTCCCATGTCATTCACCCCCACTCCATCCTTCCCTTATGTGATATTCATAATATCAAAATCCCTGTCCCTTTTTGCTGGGCTTCTGGAGAGGAGATTGAAATTTACTCTTCTCTCAAGTTGTATGTGCTCTACAATACATGGGAGTAGGTCATTCAGTCCTTTGAATGTGTTCCACTATTCAGTTAGATCATGGCTGATTTGTTCCTCCGTTTCACCCACCTTTGATCCACATCCCTTGATGCTTATGCCTAATAAAAAATTGTGGATCTCTGTCTTGAAAATTTTAACTGACCCACCATCCACAGCTTTTTGGGGAGGGCATTCCAGATTTGTACTACCCTTTGTGTGAAAAAATGGTTCTTCATTTCATTCCTAAACAGCCTGGCTCTAATTTTAATACTGTGCCCCCTCATTCTGGGTTCCCCCACCAGAGGGAATAGTCTCTTGTACTTACTATATTGAACCTTTTTATCATTTTAAGCACTTCAATTAAATTGTTCCTCAACAGTCTAATATTCATAGGAAGATAAACCAAATTTAGGTAACCTTTCCTCATAATTTAACCCTTTAAGCCTTGCTATCATTCTGGTGAATCTTTGCTGTTTCCTGTCCCTGGCCCATGATACCTTTCCTGACATGCAGTGCCCAAAACTGAGCACAGCATTTTAAGTGGGGTCTGACCAATGCTCTGCACAACTGAAACATAACTTAATCCCCTTTATATTCCAGCCTCTTTGAAATAAAGGCCAACATTACAAGGATAACTTGGCTTTGGAGGGGTTTCAGTGCATATTCACCAGAATTATACCAGGGCTTAAAGGATTAAATAATAAGGAAAATCCATTAGTCTTTTGATTACATATTGTACCTCTGCACTAGCTTTTGGTGATATTCCAATTTGTCTTTCTTGGATTAAAAGTGGATGACCTCACACTTTGTACTGAACTCCACCTGCCACAGTTTTGCCCACTCACTTAACCTGTCTATGTCCCTTCGTAGCTTCCTGTTCTCATCCACACAACTTACTGTGCTACATAATATAGTGTCACCTGCAAACTTGGATATATATCTTTCTGTTCCCTCATCCAAGTCATAGTGAAAAGCTGAGGCACCGGTACAGTTCCTTGGGGAACTTGTCACATCTCGCTAATCAGAGTACTGTCTTCTTTTTCCCTTCCTTCTGTCTCCTACCAATTACCAACCCATGTTACAAGTTTGCCTCCAATTTTGTGAGCTTTTATTTTTGGTAATAATCTCTTATGCAGAACCTTATCAAATGCCTTCTGGACGTCTATACAGACAACATTCATAGACACTCCTGAACCCACCATGTTCGTGACTGCCTCAAAAAAAAAATCAACTAGATTAGTCGGACATGATTTCCCCTTCACAAATCTCTGCTGATTCATCAACTTGTATTTATTCTCGTACTCAGTCACTGTATCTCTGTTGGTAGAGTCTAGTAACTGCCCCACAATTTTTTTTAATTCGTGCAAAGCCAGCCTTTATTGCTCATCCATAATTTCCCTTGAACTGCTGCAGTCCGTGTGGTGTAGGTACACCCACAGTGCTGTTAGATGGAGATTGCCAGGATTTTGTCCCAATGACAATGTAGGAACAATTGTACATTTCCAGTCAGGATGGTCTGTGAATTAGAAGGGATCTTGTAGGTGGTGGTCTTTCCATCGGCTTGCTGCCCTTGTTCTTCTAGGCGATAGAGATCATGGGTTTGGAAGGTCCTGTCAAAGAAGCCTTAGTGTGTTGCTGCAGTGCATCTTGTAGATGATACACATTGCAGCCAGGTGCCCCAATGGTGGAGGAAGTGAAAGTCTAAGGTGGAAGATAGGGTTCCATTCAAGCGAGCTGTTTTGTCCTGGATAATGTTGAGCTTCTTGAGTGTTGTTGGAACTGCACTCATTCAGGTCAGTGGAGAGTATTCCATCTGTCATGAATACCCCCACCTGCCAAGAATGAGGCATACTAATTTTGTCATATGAACATTAATTTTAAACTGTTGCTGGAGTGAAGAAATGACTTGTGAAAGAGATCACCAGACCTTTGACTGGAGGACATTTGCATACTAAGAGATGGTGCTTGTGGAGAGAAAGAACGACTCCCTGGTCCAATTAACCCAAATGGATTTTGATCACCAGACATTGAAGGTGTCAGGAAGCTCGCATTCCAGGGTCTGCTAAGGTGATAGAATCCACAAAGACAGGACTGGTTAAGCCAGCTGGTCACATGAACAATCAGCTGATCCAGGCTTTTGAAGTAGACACAGGACAGTTTGAATTGAGACTGCAGAGTTTGCAACTGAAGCTGGAACAAGAAAGCCTCTCTCCTGGCCGTCTCGCTCTGGCTTTCTCCTAAGCCACTGGATCCACGGAAGACATATAAACCTCAAGAGAGAAAAGACGCCTACATCGAAACAAGTTGAAGCGTGCACTGGGCCCCAAAGAACGGCAAGACTTATCAGCAACCAAAGACTTCACATTGAACGTAAAGGACTGTAACTATAATCCAGATAGTGCCTCAAACTTTTCCCCCTTATTTTCTACTTTTTCTGTCTGTATCTGCATGTGTGTTTATCGCGTAAGCGTGCTAGCGTGGTCGCGTTGCATATTCGCAGTTATTAACTGGATTAGAGTTTAAGATTAATAAACTTCCACCTTTCTTGTTTAAGTCTAAGGAAACCTGTGTGATTTCTTTGCCTTACAATTGGAGTAGTGAACAAGGATTCACTGAGGGGGCGCTAAAAACAGTGTTTCTAAAGTTAAACCCTGCTATGGTTAGACCAGGCAAAGGCTGAGAGGGAACCCCTAGACCCCTTCTCACCTGGTCGTAACACCGTCACACTCCTGACTTGTGCATTGCAAATGGTGGAAAGGTTCTGGGCAGTTACTTAACTTCTGACTTGCTGTAGGAGCCTTTCTTTTTATGTGGCTGGTCCATTTAAGTTTTAGGTCAATGGTGACCCCTAGGATGTTGATGATGAGATTCAGCGATGGCAATACCATTGAATGCCAAGGGGAGGCAGTTAGATCTTCTCTTGCTAGCAATGATCATTGCCTGGCACTTGTGTGGCGCTAATATAACTTGCCACTTATGAGCCCAAGCCTGAATGTTATTCAGGTCTTGCTGCATGTGGGCACAGACTGCTTCATTATTTGAAGAGTTGCAAATGGAAATGAACACTGTGCAATCATCAGCGAACATCCCTACTTCTGACCATATGGCGGAGGAACGATCATTGATGAAGCAACTGAAATTGGTTGTGCCCAGAGCACTCCCCTGAGGAACTCCTGCAGCAGTGTCCTGGGGTTGAGATGATTGGCCTTCAACAACTACAGCTGTCTTCCTTTGTGCTAGATATGACTCCAGCCACTGCTGAGATCCCCTCGCCTTCCTCCCGATTCCCAATGACTTCAATTATACTAGGGTTCCTCGATGCTGCTTTGATGTCAAGGGCAGTGACTCATAGCTTGCCTCTGGAATTAATCTGTTTTATCCATGTTGGACCAAGGCTGTAATGAGCTCTGGAGCTGACTGGTCCTGCTGGGACACAAACTGAGCATCATTGACCAGGTTATTGGCGAGCAGGTGTAGCTCGATAGCACTGTTGACGATCCCTTCCATCACTTTGCCGATAATTGAGAATAGACTGATGGGGCAGTGTTATGACCAGGTGAGAAAGAGGTCTAGGGTTCCCTTTCAGCCTTCACCTGGTCTTCTGTAATAGGATTTTATTTTTAAACACACTGTTTTTAGCTCCCCCTTGGTGAATCCTTGTTCACCACTTTCCAATTATAAGGTCAAGAAACAAGCACAAACAGGCTTTCTTAGGTTTAAAGAAGACAGGTGAAATTTTATTAAACTTAAGCTTAAACTCTAATTCGGTTGACACCTATGGATACACGATGTGCTAGCATGCATACACGATACACACATGAAAGTAGAGACAGAAAAGAGCAGAAGAAAAAATAAAGTGGAAAAGTGTGAAGCAATCTCTGAGGAGGGTTTTTTTGTTACTGTGCTTCGAGCTCGCTGTAGAGTCCTTTATTGAAGATATGGTCTTACTTTTTGTTGGGACCCAATATTCTTCTTAAACCTTGTTCACTGCAGGAGACTTTTCTCTCTTGGGGTTCATGTGTCTTCAATGGGTTTTGGAGTTCTGGGTGACAGAGATGGGGGCAGACAGGAGGTCGTCTTCAGTCCAGGAGCATTCAGCTTTCTGCCAGTTCAAGCACTGTCTCTACAATTTAAAACTCCCCAAGTTGGCCAGCAGGGTAGTCACATGACTGGTATAACCAGTTCTGGCTTTGTGTGCTGGGTGGGTCAGCAAATGGTCCTTTGTCTACAAATACTGTCTGTTAATATGCAAAAATGTCTTTCCAGACAGGGGCCTGGCACCCCTTGTAACAGGCCTTCTCCTCTTCCCAGAAACAGTTTGAAATTTAATGTCCATGTGGCGAAATTAATGGTGGGGGCCTGCATGACAGGCAGTAATAGGCCAAATTGGATTTGTCCTGATTTTTGTGGACAGGGCATACCTGGACAATTTTCCATTTTGTCGGGTAGATACCCGTATTATAGCTGTACTGGAACAGCTAAGCTAGAGTCATGGCTAGTTCTGGAGCACAACTGTTCAGCACTACAGCTGGGATGTAGCCCATAGCTTTTGCTGTATTCAGTTCATTCAGCTGCTCCTTGATGTGTAAAGTGAATTGAATTGGCTGAAGACTGGCATCTGCATAGATGAGGATCTCAGGAAGAGGTTATCCACTGGGCACTTCTGGCTGAAGTTGGCTACAAATGCATAGGCCTTTGTCTTTTGCACTTATTTGTTGAGTTTGGCCATCATTGAGGATGGGGATGCTTTTGGAGTGCCCTTCATTTGTGACTAGATGTGGCAGGACTGCAGTGCTTTGATCTGATACGTTGGATGTGGGATTGCTTATCTCTGCATAGTATGCTGCTTCAGCTGTTTAGCATGCATGTTGCAGCTTCACCAGGTTGGCACCACATTTTTAGGTATGCCTGGTTCTGCTCCTGGCATGCTTTCCTACACTCCTCATTGAACCAGGGTTAGTCTCCTGGCTTGATGGTCAAGGTAGAGCATGGGATATGCTGGGCCGTGTGATTAAAAATTGTGATAAAATACAATTCTGCTGCTGATGACCCAAATGCCTCATCGATGTCCAGTTTTGCTAGAGGTGTCCTGAATCAGTCTCATTTAACATATGGTAGTGTCACACAACACAATGGAGAGTCTCATCAGTGTGAAAATGGAACTTTGGGCTGAATTCTGTGGCTGACAGTGAAGTTCCGTCGCCGGGGCCAAATGTAGGAGCCGACCCCGCTTCATTCGGCAGCAGGACCCGGGGCAGCATATTACTGCGCCAGTCAATTTAGAGGGCGCCACTGGGACTGCTGTTCAGTTAAGAATGGCTGCTCACCCCCAAGAGCTACTGGCTCAGTCAGAGGGCCAGCAGCTCAGTAGCACCACCACTAGCGCTTCCCACTTACATCTGTGACTCTTCTGAGGCACTCTGTCACTTTAACAGTTTCTAGTTCCCTTGCTGTGACTGTCTCCTTTTCACTATGAACCTCTAATCCCTCTGCACCTCCATCCCTCACTAGGATAGTCTGAGAGCTCTCTGCTTCTTCCTTGAATGGAGGTCCAACCAGTCCCCACCCACCACCACCCCCCTCCGCCTGGCTGAACTTGTTCTCACATTGAACAACTTCTCCTTGAACTCCACTCACTTCCTCCAAATAAAAGGTATTTCTATGGGTACCTGCTTGAGTTTTAGCTATACCTGCCTTTTGTGGGATATGTGGAACATTCTTTGTTCCTGTTCTACTCAGGTTCCCTCCCTCACCCTTTTTCTGGTTTATTGATGACTGTATTGGTGCTGTTTCCTGCTCTTGCCCTAAACTGGAAAATTTCATTGACTTTGCTTTCAATTTCCACCCTCCTCTCACCTTTACATGGTCCATCTCTGACTCGTCCCATCCTTCCCTTGACTTCTCTGTGTCCTTTTCTGGGGATAGGCCATCAACGAATATTCACTATATGCCCACTGACTCCCACAGCTGCCTTGACTACACTTTCTCATGCTCCGCTTCCTGTAAGGACTCTGTTGCATTCTCCCAGTTTCTCCATTGCATCTGTTCGGACGATGCACTGTTCCATACTAGTACTTCCAATATGTCTTCCCTTTTCCTCAACCGAAGATTCCCACTCCATCCACCCCCCACCGTGGTTGACAGTGAGCTCAGCCGTGTTGGTTCCCTTTCACATACTTCTGCTCTTACCCCTTCCCCTCCCTCCCAACACGACGATAGGGTTCCCCTTGTTCTCTTTCACCCCACCAGCCTGCATATTCAACTGATCATCCTCTGTCATTTCTGCCACTTCCATCATGATGCCACCACCAAAAACATCTTCCTCTCCCCTTCTCTTTCAGTATTCCAAAGGGACCGTTCCTTCTGTGACACCCTGGTCCATTTCTCAGTCACCCCCAACACCCACTCTCTTTCCTACAGCACCTTTCCATGCAAGCGCAGAAGATACAACACCTGCTCTTTTACCCCCTCCCTTCTCACTGTCCAATGTCCCAAACACTCCTTCCAAATGAAACAACAGACTGAATTTTCGCTTTGGGGGTGGGAAACAGGAACCGGGACTGTTTCTGGATCCCGAACCCACCCCCAGGGGCAGGGTGGAACCAGTTCCTGACCTGGGATTTTGATCAGGGTGCCCCCTTAATTGACATGGAGATAGATTCCCTGTCCAATTAATAGGGGTGGGTGGGCTCTCGAAGCTGGAGGACCAAACCTGACTGCAGTAAAAGGTAAGTAACTGGGAGGGCGCTTAAACTGGAAGGTGCCCTCTCAGCCACTTTAAAAAAAAATTATTAAAAAGTACAAAAAGCAAGCAGGCTACCACTGTGGTTGGGGTGAAATCCCTCTACAGGGCAGCCTTTGGCTGCACCCCTACCCAGACAGGCAGGGAGGACCTGAAGGCCTGTCTGCAGCACTGGCACCCTGGCCTGCTGCTGCACCCAGTTGCATCGGGAAACTGGAGGCTGGCTGGAAAATCCCGACAGTGGGACCGGAAGTTGTCGTAACTTCTGCTCCCGCTGCAAATCCGGTTTCCATGCGATTTTGTATTTAAATTAGCCATGAGGCGAAAGGTACGGGGATCATGTGGCGGGGCAGCCTTTCATTGGTGGAATCCGCCGTCACTGCCCCAAGCACCATAGTCGTCACAGATATGAAACATTCTGTGCTTGCAGCCTCGCGGATCAGCGGCCTTCCTTTCATGGATCTTCAGACTAACTTAAATTGAAGCTTTTATTTATAACAAAATGTTTTTGCCTCTCTTATTTTGTAAAACTCACCACCAACTTCATATCATTTATTTTCCCTACAGCCAAATTGAATGACATGGCAGCCATCAGGCAGTGTTTAGCCCCACGGTTCAGTGATGCTTCCCTGCAGGTGTTCCTCCAGGGCGTCAGGGAAAGGCAGGAGGTCTTCTTCCCTGTGATGGAGTGCGAAAATCCTCCTGCCTCACCACGGCGCCTGAATGGAGGTTGCAGAGGAGGTCTCGAATCATGGGGTAACTCAAAGAACGTGGGTGCAGTGCCGCAAGCGAATCAATAACTTTCTCAGATCAGTGAGGGTAAGTGGTCCTGGCGAGGTTGCTCCATTGATTTCTACCCTGGCTCTGTGTCATTCAGTCAGAGGGTACGCAAAGAATGCAGTCGAATGCGTGAGCAATCTTGGTGCCATCTGCTAAATGATGAAGATTGTCATTGTTTATGTGATTGGACTTGTCGTGTGAAAGTCAATGCAGAATGAATGATGTTGATGCATGTATGCAATGGTTGTGATGTATCATTTGCCATGTCATTATATCTGCACTGTCTGTTGCAGGAGAAACAAAGCCACAATCAGGGTGAGCATGCTAGGAAGGGAGGAGGGGTCCTTGACATCAGGCTGCTGACCACAGCTGAGGAGGAGGCCTCTGAGATTGAGAGAGGTGGGAGGCAGGGCAAGTGGAGATGGCAAAGCCAGTGTCACAAGGTGTAAGGATGAAGTGACATCTCTGCTCTTGCAGCCATATGTGGAAACTGAAGGAAATTGCTCGAACTCATGTGAAGCACATGCTTAAAGTGTCCCTGTTTGTGTCTCCACAGCAGGTGCCCACACTCCAATAACAGAATGCTGGGCAGCAAGACAAGCCAGTGCCCCAGAGGTTGCACCGTCACCTGCTTCTTCTTCCACCTCTGCCATCGCATTTACATCCACACGGTCCGCGGAGGGTTTAAGATTAGAATCTTGGTCACAAGTTGGTGTGCACAACACAGACACGTCCCAGCAGCTGAGGGAGTATGTGCCAGCCGGGTCCCCTGACAATCAGAGAGTTGCTGAGGACCAGGTCCCTGCTAAGACCCACGCTCATGATGATCCTCTGTTTTTTGCTGCAAGAAGTCTGCTGGATGTGCAGAAAAGCCATGTGGAAAATATGTCAGATGCCTGAGGTCATGTGTGGATTTGCGTGTGCCATGGAGGAGTCCATGCAAGCCATGACGTCTGCCATGGAGCAGTCCATGCAAGCCATGACGTCTGCCATGTCCCAGGCATTTGAGCATATGGCTTCCTCAGTAGAGAGTCTGGCAAGCTCTGTGGCGAGTCTGGTTGACCACTCGAGCCATATGCGATCTGATCTGGACTCCATCGCTGTTCCATTGGACTCCATGCAGCAGAGTCTTAAGCAAGAGGGGGACAAGGAACCTGGACCTCCCTCAAGGTGCTCCTCCCTTCAGGGGGGGAGATAGGGAGGTGCCGTTGTGCACCCAAATGGAGGAGGAGGGCGCACCAGCTGCCCCAGAACCTTCCCTGGGACACTCCCAGGGAAAGTGGGATCACGTCCACCCTCCCCAACATTGGCCCCCTTGCCTCCAGCAGGCATGCACATGGGGAATACTCAAGCACCATGGCTGTACACCTCCAGTTGGATGGAACCATCAAGGCCCTGTTCCTCCTGAGGTTGCCCGCCATGGTCATCCACAGCAATGGGCAGCACACTGAGCAGACTGCCTCCACCTCAGCTGCTAATGTCGGGGTAGCACCTAGACGTAGTGGCAGGAAAAGAAAATTGAAACAGTTTTGAACACGAAGGTGGCACGGGTGATGTAGAAATGTTCATGAATGCAAAGATGTATTGAAACATTTTTATTTTTTGCAAAATTTGATCCACTTTCTGTAATGTTTTGCTTGGTTACAGATGGATACGAAAAGGTTTTTTGGAGGTCTATGGCAGGAACACGATGCTTGCAAAGCATTTCAGGAAATGCCCATATCTCCTTGGAATTTTTGCCTTCAATCTTCATTAAGGCTGCTTTCCACTGATGATTAATAACTTTTTCCAAAACTGTCATGCCATACTTTTGTTTTCTACGGTCATAACTTAATGCTGCTGACAGTGGTGTGTAGCCGCATTCATCGTAGCCCATCGATGTCAAATGGCAATCAAATGAAAGTACAGCCATGTTTCGTAAGATTGCAGAGATGAATAAGACCTCATGCAAAAGGGAATTTCTGTGGGGAATTGTTAGATTTCTCCTCCCAGTGCTCCTTGATGATGTGGCTTATTGTTGGCTGAAATGTGCATAAATGAGATTCTCCCTGATGTCCCTTGCATGACTCTCCATGGCCCTTTTATCGATGACGACATCGTTGTCATTGTTGACCTCCTCCTCATCCTCTTCATAGTCATCCTCATCTGAGGAGGACTGGTGTTCTTCCTGTTCCTCCACCTGCAGAATTTTGCCACAAGGCACAGCAGACAACGATTATTCATGACACCCTCCTTGGCTCGTACTGAAGAGTTCCTCCAGACAAATCAAGGCAACGGAATCGCATTTTCAACATGCCAAAGGTGTGTACTCATTAATGTCTCTGGTGGATGCGTGTGCGGCATTGTACGTCTTCAGCAGTGCTTTGGGATGACTTACTGGTGTCATCAACCATGTACAAAGTGGGTAACCCGTCACCCAGGATCCATCTGTCCACTTCGGCTGGTTCCTCAAAAAGTGCTGGCAGCTGGAAGTTCCTCAAAACGTAGGAGTCATGACAGCTCCCTGTGAAACATGAGCAAACATGCATGATTCTTCACCTGTGGTCACAAACCAGTTGCACATTTAAAGAGTGGAAGGCTTTGAAATTAACAAAGACAGCAGGGTGGTCCCAGGGAGCTCTAATGGTCACATGAGTACAGTGATCACCCCTTGCACTCTAGGGAAGCCAGCAATGGCCCAAAGGCCGCAGACCTTGCTGCCTGGCTGTCCTTGTCTACAGGTAAGTAGATGGAAACATTGACACATCGAGAAAGGGCATTGGTCACCTCTTTGATGCACCTGTGGATCGCAGACTGCGAGATGCCATATATGTCGCCTGTGGATCCACGGTAGCAAAGAAATTGAGTGCAATAGTAACCTTAAGGGCAAGTGGCATTGGGTCTTCAATGAAAACAAGCGGCTGCTGGTAATACTGAAGGATCGTGCACATTTCTGTCACCATTGCAAGTCATATTCTCATGGTTCCTGGCATTGCCTCTCTGACATCTGAAGGTAATGTGTCCTTGTCCTGAGGATGCAATGACACGCCACGCCCATCTTCGGTAATGCCTTTCCTGGATGGCTTCATTCTGAGCAGCCTCACCCTCTTGTGCTACCTGCTTCTCCTGTCGAGACATCAACCATTGATCACCTCAGTCTCACCCTCTGCAATTCTTCACGTGTTCGAGGACAAATTGCATGTATGAGACTCATGTATTTACAGCTTTTCAATTGTTGAGCTGAGATGTTGTAAAACTGTCCTACTGCCATTCAGCAGAACCATGAAAGTCATGAGCAGATTGCTGTTATGTGCCTTATATTTGCATGCAGCAGGAGATCCCACCCACCATCATTTGCCTCCTCCCAACCAACTTGCATTCCTTGATTGGACATATGGTTTGCATTCTTCTTCCAGAAAATGTTGCATCTATGATACCAGGCAAGTTTGCCCACCATTCAACAACCTCCTGCCACCTTCCAGCCTGCACCCATCACCCTTGACCCACCCAACAACCTTCACCCTCCCCTCTGTTACCACAGAACCGCCCCCAATTACCGTGAATTGGCTCATTGTCAATTTATACATGCCATCCCTCTCCCCTTAACCATCCAACTGCCGACTCTCACCCTTGAACCTCCAAAAATACACCTTGATATAGTTACAGGAACCCAATCCCTCCCTATGAAAACCTCGAATAGCCAGCCCTCAGTCTCGACTTCCCCCCCCTACCATATGCAGTTGTCCCCTGTGACTGTGACCGTACCTTCTGCCAGCCAGTACCCTGATGTGGACACACAGGACTCCGACGTCAACAGCAATCGTCCCTCTGTTTCGGCCTCATGACCTTCAATTTTCTGACGGGAACATATCAACCCATCACCCCGTGCAACCGCACACAGCCAGCCTCATCATCAAAATCAGCAACTGCAAACCCTGGATGCTGCCCTCCTCCACCCCTTGCTCCTCCATGCATCCGAGACTGCACCCTTCCCTCCCCGACTACCCTTCCCTGCTCCTCCACGCACCTGAGACCCCATCCTTCCCTCCCGACTGCTCTCCCCTGCACCTGATCAACCCCACCCTTCCCTCCGCGACTACCCTCCTCTGCTCCTCCATGCACCTGATCAACCCCACCCTTCCCTCCTCTGCTCCTCCATGCACCCGAGACCCCATCCATCCCTCTCGACTACCCTCCCCTGCTCCTCCATGCACCCGATCAGCCCTGCCCTTCCCTCCCCGAACTACCCTCCCCTGCTGTTCCATGTAGCCCCCGCCATGCCGTCACCACCATCCCCTGAGATGATTCACCCTTGCTGGTGCCGAGCCTGGAAACAAACATCCATTCCAATGCTGGCGTTAGTTTAGTGACTGAGTGAAAGAGAGAAGAGCATAGACCTGAGACTCAACTGCAACTGTTGCACGCTGCATTGAAACATTTGTGAATCGGGTGGCATGGGAATACCACTTGCTGTTCAGTTAATCTGGCAAGTAGAACTAAATCCTAACTATGCTTAGGATAATGAGTATTCATGGCATGTAACTGAATGCAAAGCTACAACCGGCCACACGCTGGAGGAACCCTGGAGCACCACAAACCCTCTGATGACTTAATTCCTCTAAAATATCCTGCCATCGGGAATCTGAGAAAGCATCTTCCGCCTAATTACATCACTCCACACGCCACCAAATCTGCCGCAGCGGATTGCATAACATTTCCCCCTTTAAGTGGGCAATTAATGCCCTGCAGGTAGCTACCCGTGCAGGTAGCTTCCTGGCTCCAAGGTGGGGGGGGTGGGGGGTCTCTCGTTAAAAGGCACTTAGTGCCTGAATGAGGGACATGGCATCGGGAAGGGGGGCCCCTCTGAGAGCCACCCCCCTGCCCTTAATGCCGCCCTCCCTCCCCAGCGACCCCCACCTTGCGAAACTCATCCAACTGAGACTTACAGGTGGCCTGGTTCCAGCGCTTCAGGTGAGTGTTCTACTAGCTGCAGCCACCACTTCTGCAGTGGCGCTGCTCGGTTAAAGAGCTGTTGGCCAACAGTTTTCTCAGCAGGTGGGATTTCCATCGCCGCGGTCCTTGATCCCTTGGGAAGGCGTGCCGCTGTCCACTTAAGTGCCTAATTGGCACTTGATCCAGTGGGCCTTCCCCAGAGGAGGTGACGTAGGACTCTCATCAGTGCTTTTGCCAGTGGTCGAGACCTCAGTCGTCCAGATAAAATCCAGGACAGTGCAGGCTTCTGACCCCCATTTGAGCCTGTCGGTGGGGTTCAGAAGCCCACAGCGAAAATCCAGCCCCTTGTCTTTTTCAGTTTTTCTTTCTTGCATTCTTCAGATTTTTAAAATACAAGTTTAGTATCACCTGAGCAGTACTTTGTTATTTGTCTTATCTCTCCTTTGTTCTGCACTGGTCTTGGTGCTTCACTGTTTTTTGTTCAATTGAAAAAAATGGTAAGGCACCAGAGGAAAAACTCAGCTATACTGTTGGAGAAGTTTTGTGAGTCTGCTTTTTGTTTAGCACACTTTGATAGCTGAAAATTGCAAATTAAAACGGATGATGTTTGTGGAATTGAATTGACTATTTTGCTCTAAATATGTCAACCCAGTGTTCTAAATGGAAAAAGGAAGGCCCATTGGATGCGGAAGAGAGGTGATAGAGCTGGGAGAGGAGCTGATGTTTTGGAGTTGTGCAACTCTTGTAATAATAGCCGTGCCTATGAGATTTCTGCAATTCATAAGATTTTACATGCAAAGATCCCAAAGTGATTTTAAAATACTTGATTGGCACTATTTGTTATTTGTAGCAAAACTGTAAACATTGATGTAAAGAACACATTTACAGTCTTGCTATAAATATCCAGTTGCGGAAACCATCCCCCTTGGTGGCATCATACTTTCCAACAGGAAGCCTTTTCACTGGGGGTAGAAATTTTTTTCCGATGAGCCACCTTAGGTTGCACTGTTATGGATAGTATAGCTAAACAGTTACTGAACACACATGAATGGTTTTGTAGGAAAAGACAGAAGAGCATACACATTGAAGTTTGTGAAAATCTTAAAAGGAAAATCATTCAGGTGTCATGTTGGAGAGGATTTCTTCACAATTTTACATTGTAACCTTGTCATTTGGGTTTAATATGAATAATTTAACCCAGCGTTTCTATGTTGTTTCTGTTTATTCATCTTGGGTCCTGTCCTGTGGGAACCCTGATTGGATACAGCAGCTTTATTGTATGTGGTATCCATACCAAGAATTTACAACAGCTAGGAAGGGTGGGTGTAACCTCGGAGTATTAATACATTGAGTAGTTTTCTTCAGTTAGAATGGTGTTGCTTGTAATAAGTTTAAATGATTCAATGAACGTGTAGTCAACGAGTGATAGTGATCATTTATATAACTTTAGTATAAATTAGTAAAAGACACGTTGCTTCCATTTACCGCATTGTGAATTTGTCCTTCTATGATGAAAATCTTGCAGCTGCTGTCTCATTTCATCCATTTCTGCTATTGAATCTCAGGCACAGCTTGTGGGTTGGAAGCTATTCAGAATCTTTTGGCTTTACTGTGTTTTGTGATACTTTAACTGTCATGTAACTATTTTGTTATTAATAGGGCAACAGGTGGACCATCAGGTAGAAGTGGACATCGGATGGTTGCTTGTAAGAGGCAGATCTTAGTGTTTGGTGGATTCCATGAGAGCACAAGGTAATTTACATTTTGAAGGTGAATACAATTCTAGGTAAAACATCTCTTTAACACATCAATAGCAAAACCAGCTAATGTTATGTATATATATGAATTGAAAAATGTCACCAAAGATTCTTCATAGTTTCAGCATTGTTGAAGTTTCATTTCTTGCAGATGTTTTAGTCCTTTCCCCCACATTCTTAGATTTTCATAGTCTTTGTTCTGTAACATTCTTCTTTGGCCTCCTTGGCTCGAGAGACAATGGGTAAGCGCCTGGAGTGGCTATAAAGGCCAATTCTAGAGTGACAGACTCTTCCACAGGCGCTGCAGATAAAATTGGTTTTCAAGGCTGTTATGCAGTTGGCTCTCTCCTTGCGCTTCTGTCTGTTTTGATTTATTTAGATTTAGAGATACAGCACTGAAACAGGCCCTTCGGCCCACCGAGTCTGTGCCGACCATTAACCACCCATTTATACTAATCCTACACTAATCCCATATTCCTACCACATCCTCACCTGTTCCTATATTCCCCTACCACCTACCTATTTTTATTTTATTTATAGATACAGCACTGAAACAGGCCCTTCGGCCCACCGAGTCTGTGCCGACCAACAACCACCCATTTATACTAACCCTACAGTAATCCCATATTCCGTATCACCTACCTACACTAGGGGTAATTTACAATGGCCAATTTACCTATCACCTGTAAGTCTTTGGCTGTGGGAGGAAACCGGAGCACCCGGGGAAAACCCACGCAGACACAGGGAGAACTTGCAAACTCCGCACAGGCAGTACCCAGAATAGAACCCGGGTCTCTGGAGCTGTGAGGCTGTGGTGCTAACCACTGCGCCACTGTGCCACCCACGATATACTAGGAGCAATTTATAATGGCCAATTTACCTATCAACCTGCAAGTCTTTTGGCTGTGGGAGGAAACTCATGCAGACACAGGGAGAACTTGCAAACTCCACACAGGCAGTACCCAGAATTGAACCCAGGTCGCTGGAGCTGTGAGGCTGCGGTGCTAACCACTGCGCCGCCCCTGCCAACAGCTCAAAGTCATTATAAAGACTGCAAGTGAAGTGAGAACTGGAGTTGACATGAATGTTATACAGCTGTAAGAATGGTATTTTAGTTACTTGCAATGTGTGTAATGAATTGGTGTGATTGATTTATCCACTGAGAATATTAAATTGTCCATAATTTATTCAGGTACAATGACCACTTGCAAGGTACAATAAAACATGAGCATAGACCTAACCAGGAAAAAAAGTACAAATATACACAAGGAATGTAAAACCACCAAAGCCCCTGTAGACTGCATTACCATTCACGTAGTGGCTGCATGAGGAATTCCTTTGACAGATAAGGAAGAGGATTCTGACAAAGTTGAGGTAATGGATAGGGTAAAAATTACATACGAACATACGAATTAGGAGCAGGAGTAGGCCCCTCGACCCTGCTTTGCCATTCAGCAAGATCATGGCTGATCTGATTGTAACCTCAACTCCACATTCCCACCTACCCCCAATAACCTTTCACCCCCTTGATTGAGAGGGAGGAGGTACTGGAACAGCTGGCTCTGCTTAGTGTAGATAATGGCTTATATCTCAGGTTGCTAAAGGAAGTTGAGTGGACATCGCAGAAGGGATTTCCATAATCTTTCAATCTTCCTAGGTATGGAGGAGGTGTCAGAGGATTGGAGAGTGGCAAATGTGACACCCTTATTCAAGAAGGACAGCCCTAGTAACTACAGGCCATTTAATTTAACATCAATGGTGGGTAAGGTTTTAGAAACAATTATCAGGGTAAAAATCAACAGGCACTTGGAAAGGTTTGAGTTAATTAAGGATAGCCAGCACAGATTTGTAAAAGGCAGATCATGCTGGACTAATCTAATTTAATTTTTTGATGAAGTAACAGAGAAGGTGATGAAGGGAATGTGGTGGATATTATCTATATGAATTTTAAGAAAGCATTTCATAAAGTACCACATAACAGGCTCATTAACAAAATTAAGGCACATGGAATAGGATGGTCAGTGTCCAATTGAATATAAGATTGGCTTAAGGACAGAAAAGTCATGGTAAATGATTGTTTTTCAGATTGGAGGATGTGGTTCCCCAAGGGTCAGTGCTAGGACCACTGCTTTTTTTGCTCTATATAAATGACTTAGATCTTGGAATATTGAGTAGAATTTCAAAATTTGCCTTTGATACTGTTATGACCAAGGTGGGAGTAACACACTGTTAATTCAATCTCACTACTTCACAGGTCATAGCATATTAGTAAAGTTTCCCATCTACTGGAAAATAGCCAAACTAAACACTTTATTTGTCCCCCAGAATAAAATACACCAAACCAGGTTTCTTAAAACAACAACAAAATTAACTATTTGTTAATAAACTAAGTCTTAAACAATAATGCGATAAATCTATATATGAAAAGATTCTTTTCAAACTTCTTATTCTTCCTAACCCTCATGCACACGTACACATTAAAAAAAAACAGTTTTAAAAGGATGTTTTGGATTACAACTGTTTCTAGGAATAATAAAATAACTGGGTTGTAACATTCTGGTAGGATATTTCTGGGTCGGTGAGGTGTGCCAGAGTCGACTAGTCGGATACCACTCTAAGTTTCTCCAGGCGAGGTTGATGAACAGTCTATGATGGGTAGGCGTTCATGGTACTTAGTCTGCAGCAGGCGTCACGCAGATCTTTCAGTGAAGGTGTAGCGACAGGTCTACTTAGGTTTTGAAATAACAGTCTCGCAATAGAAGCTTTCTTGAGCTTTCAGGATCTCCCAAAACGTAAGACGCAACAGGAATTACTCCTGAGGCAGGGATTTTTCAGAGACTGGAGGCAATAGGAGTCTGCTACCTTTTAAAATGCAGGGTTTTCTCTCAATAAAGGAGCCTTTCTCCACAGAGAACAGAAACTCTTCTTTTCCTGGGTCTTTTTCTCTACAGGGGTCTTTTTTCTCTCTCCAGGCAGACCACAGCCGCCACCTCAAATGTAGAATTTCTTTTTACAAGCGAGGGAAGCCTTCTTTTTCAGGGAGAGGTCTTTTATCTGGCCTGCAAAAGGAAGTCCTAGCTAGTTTGTTCTGCCTCCTGCCCGTCCAGCTTACTGGTCTCCACAATGCAAAAGTGAAACCAAAACTCTTAACAATAAGCCATGTGACCTGTCATTTCCCTTGCTGTTGTTTGAAACAAGTGTCTTGCAGTCTGTCCCACTTAGTTGAAACACTGAGGCCGGAATTTTATGCCACCCTGACGAGCAGGATGGTGGTTTAAAATGGAGCGGGAGGTACTGGGAGACCTTCCCGACCCCCTCCTGCCTCCGCCGCCACTTTACGCAGGGCAGCGGCGGCAAAAAATGGCCCGCCCGCCCCAGGCCAGTCAAGGCTCTTAAACGGCCACTTAACGGCCACCTAAGGGCCTTTGCCCGTGTCCATGTGAATTTTACATGCTTGATGGAGGACCAGCTACACTACCCCAACCACCCCCAAGACCCCTTTCCCCCCAGTCGACCACCATTGCCTCCCCGGGGCCCGACTGATTACTCCTGGCGAGGCAACTAAAACTGACCTTCCCTCCCGGCTCCCAGGTATCGTGTCTTCATGCTGGTTTGCAGTCCCAGCAGTGGCCACCGCTCCTGGTAGCGCTGCTGGGACTAAGAGCTGCCGGCCCACTGATTGGCCGACAGTTCTATTAGGCGGAACTTCCTACCTAATGTGGGTGGAAGTCCTGCCTCACACCAATTGAAGCCCGGGAACCCGCAAAAAATGGTTTGGATCCCCAGGTGAGGCGGAAGTGGGTTTGCCACTGACTTATCAGTCGATGACTGGTTCCCGTCCGCCTACTGTAAAATTTCGCCATTCCGGCCTAAGTTTCAGCATTCATTGTTCACAGAAAAAGCCTTTCTCCATTTTTCAAAAATACACAGAATTCTAAGCTTTCAAATAAAAAAAACGCTTATGACAAAACCAAACTTGGAGGAGTGGCAAGCAGTGAGAATGATACTAACCACCTGCAGCAGGACATAGACTAGCAGAATGGCAAGACAAGTGGAATTTAATACAGGCAAGTGTGAGGTGATGCATTGTGGCAGAAGGAATAGGGTGAGGCAATATATAGACTTAATGGCACAATTCTAATGAGTGTGCAGGAGCAGGAGGATCTGGGGGTGCATGTGCATCGGTCTTTGAAGGTGGCAGGACATATTGATGGGATGGGATCTTGGGCTTCATAAACAGAGGTATTGAGTACAAATGCAGGGAAGTTATGCTGAAACTTTATAAAGCTCTGGTTAAACCTCAACTAGAGTATTGCGTCCAGTTCTGGTCATCACACTTTAGGAAGGATGTGAGGGTCCTTGAGAGACTGCAAAGGAGATTTACAAGGTTATTTTGAAAAAGCTGGGGCTGTTCTCCCTGGAGCAATGAGGGGTGATATTTAAGAGGTGTACAAGATTTTGGCAGGCTCAGATAAGTTAAGCATGGACTCGATGGGCCTCCTTATATGCCATAAATGACTCAGTCACATCACCATCATAATGAACACATCTGCCTGGGTTGAGAGAGACACTATCTTGCAGTACATTTTTTTGTAACTGAACAACCAGAACTTTTTTCAGCAAGGACCATTGCACCCAGAATGTATTTGTCTTCCATCATTGGAGACACTTGCTTTTTGCAATTGGGCATTGTTGATGATGCCAATATTTATTGACCATCCCGAGTTTCCTTTGAGAAGGTGGTGGTGGGCTGCCTTCTTGAACCGCTGCAATCCCTGTTATGTAGCTGCTCCCACGCTACTATTGGGTATGAAGTTCCAGGATTTTCAGCCAGCGACAATGCAACAACAGCAGTATTTGTCAAGTGACGATCGTATGCAACTTGGGATGGAAACTTGGTGGTAATGGAGTTCCCATGCACCTGCTGCCCTTTGTCTTCTATTTGGTGGAAGTTGTGGGATTGGGAGGTGCTGCCAAAGAAGCCTTGGCATGTTGCTTCAGTGCATCCTGTAGATAGTACATGCTGCAACCATGGCACTCTGATGATGAAGGGAGTGGATGTTTAGGCAGTCGCTGCTGAAGCCAGTGGATGGGGTGCTGCTCAGGTGGACTGCTTTGTCTTAATAGTGTTGTGCTTCTTGAGTTATTGGAGCTGTACCCATCTAGGCCAATGGAGAGTATTCCATCACGCTGTTGATTCATGCCTTGTAGCTGATAGAGAGGCTTGGGGGAATTATGAATGAGCCACTCTGCACATAAAGGCCGTAGGGTTGTAATTTGGGCGGCACAGTGGCGCAGTGGTTAGCACCGCAGCCTCACAGCTCCAGGGACCCGGGTTCAATTCCGGGTACTGCCTGTGTGGAGTTTGCAAGTTCTCCCTGTGTCTGCGTGGGTTTTCTCCGGGTGCTCCGGTTTCCTCCCACAAGCCAAAAGACTTGCAGGTTGATAGGTAAATTGGCCATTATAAATTGTCACTAGTATAGGTAGGTGGTAGGGAAATATAGAGACAGGTGGGGATGTTTGGTAGGAATATGGGATTAGTGTAGGATTAGTATAAATGGGTGGTTGATGTTCGGCACAGACTCGGTGGGCCGAAGGGCCTGTTTCAGTGCTGTATCTCTAATCTAATCTAATCTAATCTAATCTCGGGATTATTCCCTGTGCCACGTGCCAGTGAGGCTAGAAATAAGATTGTGCAGCTAAACACGTGGCTGAACAGCTGGTGTAGAAGGGAGGGTTTCCAATATCTGGACCATTGGGATCTCTTCAGGGACAGATGGGACCTGTACAAGAAGGACGGGTTGCATCTAAACTGGAGGGGCACAAATATCCTGGCTGCGAGGTTTGCTAGCGTCTCTCGGGAGGGTTTAACCTAGTGTGGCAGGGGGGTGGGAACCAGAGCAGTAGGACAGCAAGTGAAGTAAATGAGGGGGAACTAGTAAATAAGGCCAGTAAGACTAAGAGGAAGAGCAGGCAGGGAGATGTTGCGGAGCACAGCGGGACTGGTGGTCTGAAGTGCATTTGTTTCAATGCGAGAAGTATAACAGGTAAGGATGAACTTAGAGCTTGGATTAGTACTTGGAACTATGATGTTGTTGCTATTACAGAGACTTGGTTGAGGGGAGGACAGGATTGGCAGCTAAATGTTCCAGGATTTGGAAGCTTCAGGCAGGATAGAGGGGGATGTAAAAGGGGTGGGGGAGTTGCATTACTTCTTAAGGAGAATATCACAGCTGTACTGCGGGAGGACATCTCGGAGTGGTCGTGCAGCGAGGCAATATAGGTGGAGCTCAGGAATAGGAAGGGTGCAGTCACGATGTTGGGGGGTTTTCGACAGGCCTCCCAACAGCCAGCGGGAGGTAGAGGAGCAGATATGTAGATAGATTTTGGAAAGATGTAAAGGTAACAGGGTTGTAGTGGTGGGTGATTTTAACTTCCCCTGTATTGACTGGGACTCACTTAGTGCTAGGGGCTTGGATGGGGCAGAATTTGTAAGGAGAATCCAGGAGGGCTTCTTGAAACAATATGTAGATAGTCCAACTAGGGATGGGGCCGTACTGGACCTGGTATTGGAGAATGAGCCCGGCCAGGTGGTCCAAGTTTCAGTAGGGGAGCATTTCGGGAACAGTGACCATAATTCCATAAGTTTTAAGGTACTTGTGGATAAGGATAAGAGTAGTCCTCGGGTGAAGGTGCTAAAATGGGGGAAGGCTAATTATAACAATATTACGCACTAACTGAAGAATTTAGATTGGGGGCGGCTGTTTGAGGGTAAATCAACATCTGACATGTGGGAGTCTTTCAAATGTCAGTTGATTAGAATCCAGGACCAGCATGTTCCTGTGAGGAAGAAGGATAAGTTTGGCAAGTTTCGGGAACCTTGGATAACGCAGGATATTGTGAGCCGAGTCAAAAAGAAAAAGGAAGCATTCGTAAGGACTGGAAGGCTAGGAACAGACGAATCCCTTGAGGAATATAAAGACAGTCGAAAGGAACTTGAGCAAGGAGTCGGAGGGCTAAAAGGGGTCATGAAAAGTCATTGGCAAACAGGATTAAGGATAATTCCTAGGCTTTTTATACGTATATAAAGAGCAAGAGGGTAACTAGGGAAAGGGTTGGCCCGCTCAAGGACAGAGAAGGGAATCTATGTGTGGAGCCAGAGGAAATGGACGAGGTACTAAATGAGTACTTTGCATCAGTATTCACCAAAGAGAAGGACTTGGTGGATGATGAGTCTAGGGAAGGGAGTGTAGATAGTCTCAGTCATCTCATTATCAAAAAGGAGGAGGTGTTGGGTGTCTTGCAAAGCATTAAGGTAGATAAGTCCCCAGGGCCTGATGGGATCTACCCCAGAATACTAAGGGAGGCAAGGGAAGAAATTGCTGGGGCCTTGACAGAAATCTTTGCATCCTCATTGGCCACAAGTGAGGTCCCAGAGGACTGGAGAATAGCCAATGTTGTTCCTTTGTTTAAGAAGGGTAGCAAGGATAATCCAGGAAATTATAGGCCGGTGAGCCTTACGTCAGTGTTAGGGAAATTATTAGAGAGGATTCTTCGGGACAGGATTTACTCCCATTTGGAAACAAACAAACTTATTAGCGAGAGGCAGCATGGTTTTGTGAAGGGGAGGTCGTGTCTCACTGATTTGATTGAGTTTTTTGAGGAAGTGACAAAGATGATTGATGAAGGAAGGGCAGTGGATGTTATCTCTATGGACTTCAGTAAAGCCTTTGACAAGGTCCCTCATGGCAGACTGGTACATAAGGTGAAGTCACACGGGATCAGAGGTGAGCTGGCAAGATGGATACAGAACTGGCTCTGTCATAGAAGACAGAGGGTAGCAGTGGAAGGGTGCTTTTCTGAATGGAGGGATGTGACTAGTGGTGTTCCGCAGGGATCAGTGCTGGGACCTTTGCTGTTTGTAGTATATATAAATGATTTGGAGGAAAATGTAGCTGGTCTGATTAGTAAGTTTGCGGACGACACAAAGGATGGTGGAGTTACGGATAGTGATGAGGATTGTCAGAGGATACAGCAGGATATAGATCGGTTGGAGACTTGGGCGGAGAAATGGCAGATGGAGTTTAATCCGGACAAATGTGAGGTAATGCATTTTGGAAGGTCTAATGCAGGTGGGAGGTATACAGTAAATGGCAGAACCCTTCGGACTATTGACAGGCAGAGATCTGGGCCTACAGGTCCACAGGTCACTGAAAGTGGCAACGCAGGTGGATAAGGTAGTCAAGAAGGCATACGGCATGCTTGCCTTCATCGGTCGGGGCATAGAGTATAAAAATTGGCAAGTCGTGCTGCAGCTGTACAGAACTTTAGTTAGGCCACGCTTAGACTATTGCGTGCAATTCTGGTCGCCACACTACCAGAAGGACGTGGAGTCTTTGGAGAGGGTACAGAAGAGGCTGACCAGGATGTTGCCTGGTCTGGAGGGCATTAGCTATGAGGAGAGGTTGGATAAACTCGGATTGTTTTCACTGGAACGACGGAGATGGAGGGGTGACATGATAGAGGTTTACAAAGTTATGAGCGGCATGGACATAGTGGATAGTCAGAAGCTTTTTCCCAGAGTTGAAGAGTCAGTTACTAGGGGACATAGGTTTAAGTTGAGAGGGACAAAGTTTATAGGGGATGTGCGAGGCAAGTTCTGTACACAGAGGGTGGTGAGTGCCTGGAACTTGCTGCCGGGGGAGATGGTGGAAGCAGGTACGATAATGACGTTTAAGAGGCATCTTGACAAATACATGAATAGGATGGGAATAGAGGGATACGGTCCC
The DNA here is from genome assembly GCF_036365525.1 of Heterodontus francisci. Taxonomy (NCBI): domain Eukaryota; kingdom Metazoa; phylum Chordata; class Chondrichthyes; order Heterodontiformes; family Heterodontidae; genus Heterodontus; species Heterodontus francisci. Next base: position 38,745,713 of record NC_090387.1, read on the forward strand.
CGGAAGTGCAGAAGGTTTTAGTTTAGGCAGGCATCAAGATCGGCGCAGGCTTGGAGGGCCGAATGGCCTGTTCCTGTGCTGTACTGTTCTTTGTTCTTTGAGACAGAGAACCAAGTGAACAGGGCAATAGAGTGAGAGAGCAAGACAAGTGAAGGAAGAAATGAGAGAGATGGAAACAGAAGTGAAGGGAACAAGAGAGAAGAAGGAGACTGAGCAATGGGAAGAGATCAGAAATTAAGGAAATGGAACTCTTAAGTGTGAAGTAGTTTGGGAGTTGGACAGAGCATTTAATCATGAATTTAACTGAAAATCAATTTAGTCGTATTTGGCCCACTCCCTTGTTATTAAGTATGATTTGGCCTACTGTCCTAAAAGGTTGGACATCTCTGGTGTAGGCTACTCATTGCATGTGGAGTGTAACAAAGAAAAGTCTGTTAGATGACCTAGCTTGAGCATAGTCTTCATTCTTTGAAGGCGTTTTTATGCTGTCATCTGATAATTTCTGATGGAAATGCTCTGGACTTGGAGTGGAGGAAATAAATGTCATATGTGCACATGATTTCATAAAAGCTGGAACGATAAAAGGCTTTCAGCTGATCAAACTTGTACACAAACTGTGTACTATCTACCTTATTGACTGCCTTTTTAAAAATCTCGAAGGAAAGTTCTTCATGTAAGGACAAATGATCCACTGATGATTTATTGCAGGGAGTTATAATATGATATTACTTCCTTGGGAGAACTAATTGCATGTGTGAAGGAGACAGCTTATCACACCTGACATTAATTGTGCAGGTTTCATTCAGAGTAAACATAGCCAGCACTTCCTTTGCTGTATCCTGCTTAAATGACACGTGTTCAATTTCTGTATTGTGCAGTTAAAAATTAACAAGATTTTTGTTGTGAGTATTGGTACATTTTGATGTATTTACTTCACAGTATAATACTATTTAAGTAGTAGCATTGAATGCTTAGCAATAATTGTACACACCATCAGTTGCCGTTTCATTGCACATAGAGGGATTGTGCAACCATGACTGTTATCAGCATGTGGCTTTCATTTGATGTGCTTTTTATTTCAGTGGAAATTCTGCTAGATTACTTTTTTAATACATGTTTTAATGGTCACATGCCTTCAGCTGATTCTCAATAAAGATCAGGGTTGTCACCAGGATTTATCAGACTTTTCAATCAGATCGTTCAAGACCTTATTATACTTGCATAATATATAAAATAAGACTTAAAGTACTGTCAAAATATAAGATATTAATTCCTTTGATTGGGAAGTGTATTAAAAAATAAGCACAATCCATACTTGCCTTTCACCCAACCCCTGTGACTTCAAAAAGAAGTAGAACCATAGAACCATAGAACCATAGAAAAATTACAGCACAGAAGGAGGCCATTCAGCCCATTGTGTCTGTGCTGGCTGAAAAAACTAGCCGCCCAATCTAATCCCACCTTCCAGCACCTAGTCTGTAGCCTTGCAGGTTCCAGCACTTCAGTTGCATGTCCAGGCACATTTAAATGAGTTGAGGGTTTCTGCCTTCACCACCGTTACTGGCAGTGAATTCCAGACACCCACCACCCTCTGGGTGAAAAAGGTTTTCCTCATGTCCCCTCTAATCCTTCTACCAATCACCTTAAATCTGTGCCCCCTGGTAATTGACCTCTCCACTAGGGGAAACAGGTCCTTCCTGTCTACTCTATCTAGGCCCCTCATAATTTTGGACACCTCAATTAAGTCACCCCTCAGCCTCCTCTGTTCTAAGGAAAACAACCTTAGCCGATCTAATCTTTCCTCATGGCTGCAATTTTCAAGCCCTGGCAACACTCTTGTAAATCTCCTCTGTACTCTCTCCAAAGCAATTATGTCCTTCCTGTAATGTGGTGACCAAAAATGTACGCAGTACTCCAGCTGTGGCCTAACCAGCATTTTATACAGTTCCAGCATTACATCCCTGCTTTTGTATTCTATACCTCGGCCAATAAAGGAAAGCATTCCATATGCTTTTTTCACCGCTCTACTTTTCCTGCCACCTTCAGTGGCCTGTGGACATGTACTCCAAGTTTTCTCACTTCTTCTATCCCTCTCAATATCCTCCCATTTATTGTGTATTCCCTTGCTTTATTTGCCCTCCCCAAATGCATTACCTCACACTTCTCTGTATTGAATTCCATTTGCCACTTTTCTGCCCACTCACCCAAACCATTGATATCATTCTGGAGTCTACAACTATCCTCTTCACTATCAACTACAAGGCCAATTTTTGTGTCATCATCAAATTTCCCAATCATGCCTCCCGCATATAAGTCCAAATCATTAATATATACCACAAACAGCAAGGAACCCAACACTGAGCCCTGAGGAACACCACTGGAAACCTCTTTCCATTCGCAAAAACATCCGTCGACTACTACCCTTTGTTTCCTGTCACTGAGCCAATTTTGGATCCAACTTGCCACAATTCCCTGTATCCCATAGGCTTTCATTTTTCTGGTCAGTCTGCCATGCGGAACCTTGTCAAATGCCTTACTAAAATCCATGTAGACCATATCCACTGCACTACCCTCATCAATCCTCCTTGTTACTTCCTCAAAAACTCAATCAAGTTCGTAAGACATGACCTTCTCTTAACAAATCCATGCTGACTGTTCCTGATTAATCCATGCCTTTCTAAGTGGCAGTTTATCCTGTGTCTCAGAATTGATTCTAATAATTTACCCACCACCGAGGTCAGACTGACCAGCCTATAATTATTTGGCTTCTCCCTCGCACCCTTTTTAAACAATGGTATAATGTTTGCAGACCTCCAGACCTCTGGCACCTCACCCGTAACCAGTGAGGATTTGAAGATTATCCTCAGCGCATCCGCTATTTTCTCCCTGCCTTTCTTTAACAACCTGGGATGCAATCCATCTGGCCCTGGCGATTTATCCACCTTCAAGGATGTCAGACCCTCTAGTACTTCCTCTCTCATTATGTTTACCGTATCTAATATTTCACAGTCCTCTTCTTTTACTGCAATGTCTGCATCATCCCTCTCCTTTGTGAAAACAGAGACAGAAAACACATTAAGAACCCTGCCCACATCTTCTGCAACTACGCATAAGTTCCCTTGTTCCCATCTCTGATAGGTCCTACCTTTTCCTTAGTTATCCTCTTGCTCTTAATGTACTAATAAAAGATCTTTGGCTTTTCCTTGATTTTACCTGCCAGTAATTTTTCATGTCCTCTCTTTGCTTTCCTAATTTACTTTTTTACTTCACCCCTGCATTTTCTATATTCCTCTAAGCTTTCTAAAGTATTAAGTTTTTTGTGACCATCGTAAGCTTTTTCTGCTTTAACTTACCCTGTATGCTTCTAGATAACCAGGGGGCTCTAGATTTGGCCGTACCACCCTCTATCTTTGTGGGAACATGCCTACACTGTGCCTGTAGAATCTCGCTTTTGAATGCCTTCCACTGGTTTGCCACTGATTATTCTTCAAGTCGCTGTATCCAGTCCACTTTTGCCAGATCGCCTCTGAGTTCGTAAAATTTGCCTTCCCCCAATTTAGAACTTTTACTCTTGTTTTATCTTTGTCCTTTTCCATGATTATGCTAAAACTGTTATGGTCACTATCTTCAAAATGGTCCCCCACTGCTACTTTATCCACTTGCCCAGCTTCATTACCGAAGACTAAATCTCGAATTGCGCCCCCGCACGTTTAAGTGTTTAAGTTTGCAAGTTATTCCAGGAACATTTTAAAATTTGGGACAATGTGACAAGAATGAAGATGACCTCAAAAATTAGGGCATTCCAATTATATCTAGATAATTGAGAATTATGGAGGTTATGCATGCTATGTAGCATGAATAAAATAGTTGTATAATCTACATTGAGTAATGCAGGCATAGTTGATTCATAGTCCTGAGTAAGAGTGAAATTGCTAAGGTATAGAAAGATTTCAGTTTCACACAAGTATGGAGAAGTTCTGCTTTCATTCGTGTTGAATGTTTTCCAATCTTTATAGTAAAAGGAATATCATATTATTGTTGAAGTATATGGGTGCCGTGTGACATTGGCGGTGGTTTGATGCTCAATGAACCTTGTGACAGCTTGGAAACTTTATGCAGGTCATTTCTCCATTCTGTTTTCTGTTTGAAGTTCCTGTTTTCATTCTCATCACATTTGTATTGTTTAATCTTGAAATTTACAAAACTTTTCTTTTCAAGGAAAAATTCATATTTCCACTTAACTGCAATTATAAATATAAATGCAGTGGAAAATATTACCCTAAAAGGGTTAGCTGCTCATCATTTAGACAGAAAAGGTTTGATAAACAATTCTTTGTTTCAGGGATTTTGTTTATTACAATGATGTTTACTCCTTTAACCTGGATACGTTCACATGGTCAAAGCTGTTTCCATCTGGGACCGGTCCATGCCCTCGTTCAGGCTGTCAAATGGCTTCCACTGCAGATGGCAACATAGTAATTTATGGAGGTTATTCAAAACAGGTAATTTATTCACTTTTAGGGCTCTTCTATTTGTTCAATTTAGCATAAAACAACACAAGAGATAGTTATATAACAGAAACAACCCTTGAAGAATTTATAGACATCTAAGATAATTTTCTTCTAACTGATTTGCTTAGAAATGTTTGATTAGAAAATAAATATTTCTTGAGATTCTAGATATCTCAAAAATCAAGCATCACAGTAGTCATCAACATTTCAAATGTATTGGTAGGTAGTTAATAACCTTGGGAAAACTGATAAGGCCATTAAGGAAGGAAAATATAGTAGGTTTGGTGAAAGCAGCAGTAGATCAATGAAAATAATATGCTTTTCTGATTCGAATTTGTTGTCTGTTTTAGTTACTGGTAGTCTGTATCTTGAATGGTAATAAGTGCTATCATCTTTCTGCAGCAGTATTGTTCGGCTCACCCCATGGTTAATTTGATTAAAGATTGAAATATAGATATGAAGGAAAGTCTCAGCAAATTTCAGCTAGGGAGGTGGTAGGAGCTCTACAATTGGTTTCAGTGTCCCTGAGTTAGACAATGACACAATAAAGGATATAGGCCCTGACAACAGCCCTACTGTAGTACTCAAGACCTGTGCGCCAGAGCCAGCCACTCCCTTAGCCAAGCTGTTCCACTAAAACTATGACACTAAAATCTACTTGACAATGCGTAAGACAGGATAAATGTAACCCTGTTGGTGTCCTCCCAATCATCAGTCAATTGGTGGAAGGAGTTATTTATTGTGCCATTAAGGGATACCTACTCAACAATAATCTGAAAAAATTGAGATGGTTGATAAAGATAGTGCAGTTAATTTGTGTATATGGACAAAGAAGGAGGTGGATAGCATAAAAACAGATGATGAGGAAGTACTTTAGGGTGGCACAGTGGTGCATTGGTTAGCACCGCAGCCTCACAGCTCCAGCGACCTGGGTTTAGTTCTGGGTACTGCCTGTGCGGAGTTTGCAAGTCTCCCTGTGACTGCGTGGGTTTCCGCTGGGTGCTCCGGTTTCCTCCCACAGCCAAAGACTTGCAGGTTGATAGGTAAATTGGCCATTGTAAATTGTCCCTAGTGTAGGTAGGTGGTAGGAGAATGGTGGGGATGTGGTAGGGAATATGGGATTAATGTAGGATTAGCATAAATGGGTGGTTGTTGGTCGGCACTGACTCGGTGGGCCGAAGGGCCTGTTTCAGTGCTGTATCTCTAAATAAAAAAATAAAAATACTTGGAAGGTTGGCAGCATTCAAAATAGAAAAGTCACTCGGTCTGGATGGGATGCATTCAAGGTTGTTGAGGGGAGTAAGAGTGGAAATAACAGAGGCTCTAGCCACAGTCTTCCTTAGATGTGGGAGTGGGGCCAGATGACTGGAGGGTTGCAAATGTTACATCTCTGGTCATAAAGAGGGAGAGGGGAAAAACAAGTAACTACAGGCCAGTAGGCCTAATGCTGGTGGTGGGAAACCTTTAGGAACTGTAATCTGGGACAAACCTAATTGTCACTTGCAAAGTCATGGATTATTCAATGACAGCTTTGTTAAAGGCAAATCATGTTTGAGTTCTTGAGTGAGGAAGGGTCAAGAACCAGAGAACAGCGATTTAAAGTGATTAGCAAAAGAACCAAAGATGACCTGAGAACATGCAGTGAGTGGTTAGGATCTGGAATTCACTGCCTGAGAGTATGCTGGAGGCAAATTCAATCATGGCTTTCAAAAGGGAATTTGGATAATTACCTGAAGAGAAAAAATTGGCAGGGCTAAGGGGAAAAGGCAGGGAAATGCAGCTAGCTGAGTTGCTCTTACAGAGAACCGGCATGGACATGATGGGCCAAATGGCCTCCTTCTGTGTTGTAGTCGTTCTATGATTCTTTAAAGTAATGGAAGGATTGATGAGGGTGGTCTGATTGATGTTGGGTGTATGGACTTTAAAAAGACATTTGATGAAGTACCATCATAATAAATTTGTTAGCAAAGTTCAAGTCCATGGTATTAAATGGGCAGTGGCAACCTGGATACAAAATTGGCTATGGGACAGAAAGCTGCGAATGGAGGTGGATGGTTGTTTTACAGAGTGGAGGAGAGTATGCAGTGGTGTCCCCTAGGGTTGTTATTAGGACCAGTGCTCTTTTTGATATATATTAATGACCTGCACTTAGGTATATAGGGCATAATTTCAAAGTTTGCAGATGACACAAAACTCAGAATAGTAGTTATCAATGGTGGCAGTTCTTAAGGTTGTAAGGATAAACCCGGCAACTACAGGCCAGTCAGTTTAACCTCAGTGGTGGGAAAGCTTTTAGAAATGAAAATCAAAATTAACTTGGACAATTGTGGATTAATTAAGGAAAGCCAGCACGGATTTGTTGAGGGAAAATTGTGTTTAAATAATTTGATTGAGTTTATCGATGTGGTAGCAGAGAGGGTAATGCTGTTGATTTGGAGTGCATGGACTTCTAAAACAGAGTTGATAGAGTGCTACTTAACAGGCTTGTCAGCAAATTTGAAGCCCTTGGAATAAAAGGGACAGTGGCAGCATGGATATGAAGTTGGCTGAGACAGGAAACAGAGAATAGTGGTGAAGGAAGGTATATAATGGGATTCCCTAGGGGTCGGTATTAGAACCTCTGCTTTTCTTGATCTGTATTAAGGAACTCGACTTCGGTGTACTGGGCGCAATTTCAAAGTTTCGAGATGGCACAAAACTTGGAAGCATTGTGAACTGTGAGGAGGATAGTGATAAACTTCAAGAGGACATAGGCAGGCTGGTGAAATGATGTACACGTGGCAGATAAAATGAACACAGAGAAGTGTAAAGTGATACATTTTCTTGGAAGAACGAGGACAGATAATGTAAAATAAAGGGTACAATTCTAAACTGGGTACTGGAGCAGATGGACCTGGGGGTATATGTGTACAAATCATTGACGATGGCAGGGCAGGTTGAGAAAGTAGTTTAAAAAGGCATACAGGATCCTGGGCTTTATAAATGGAGGCATCGAGTGCAAAAGCAAGCAGGTTATGGCGACCATTTGTAAAATACTAGTTCGGCCTCACCTGAAGTTTTGTGTCCAATTCTGGGCACCACAGTTTAAGAAGGATATAAAGCCATGGAAGAAGGTGCAGAAAAGATGAACAAGAATGGTTCTGGGAATGAGAGACTTGAGTTACATGGATAGATTGGCAAGGCTGAAGCTGTTCTCCTTAGAGAAGAGAAAGTTGAGAGGAGATTTGATTCAAAATCATGAATGGGTCTGGACAGAGGAGATAGGGAGAAACTGTTTCCATTGGCTGAAGAGTAGAGAACCATAGGACATTGATTTAAGGTGATTGGCAAAAGAACCAGAGGTGACATGAGGACACACAGTGAGTGGTTAGGATCTGGAATGCACTGCCTGAGAGTGGTGGTGGCGGTTTCAATCTTGGCTTTCAAAAGGGAATTGGATAATTATCTGAAGAGAAAATAATTGCAGGGCTACGGGAAAAGGCAGGGAGCGGGACGAACAAAGTTGGTCTCAAAGAGAGCTGGCACGGACACGATGGGCCTTCTTCTATGCTTATATGCTTGAACCATTCTATGATTCTAGGAGGACATAGTGGGCCTCTGGATTACTAGTTCAGTGAGGCAAAGCAATATAAATTAAATTGTGCAATTTTATTTAGGGAAAATAACCTGAAAAAATCTAGAAAGGTATGGTGATATCAAAGCATACTCAAAGGGGAACTTGTCCTTGTGAAAAGTATTCTTTGGGAAATGAAACTAGGAGAGAGATAATTGTCATCTTTATCATAAGTAATTCTGCTACTGATTTAACTCATTTCAGTGGATTTTATGTTGTTATATGTTCATACGTGTCTCAAGAATTGATTTTAAAAGGGCTCCTCTATTGGAATTTACTGTTTGTTGCACAGTATATCTAGGAAAACTATGTGAATAAAATATTGTTTTATTTGTACAAGATGATAGATCCAGGGATGAGAAATTTTCGCCAAATGGCAGATTTCCGACATTCGCAGAAACTCGCCTTTGGCTTCTTCCTATCCAACCAGATCATCTTGAAAAAAAATTGCAACTGTCAGTTTCACAGTTCTGATTTTTTTTAAAGCCCGCCGGAAAACCACGAAGCTGCGCGAAGGTCGGAAGCAGCAGTTCCTAGTTAGTGCTCACCTTGCAAATCCTTACAATAGCATTCTGAGTTTCGTGGAGAAGCTTTGGAATCTGGAATTTTACTTGATTGGGAGCTTTCCTTAGCTTGAAACAACTTGACCTATAATATTCCAGTATCTCTCTTTGATTTCTATTGAGACATTTTTTTGTCCAATTGAAGCCTGGCAGATGATGATTATCTGTGTCCCTAAGGTAGGTTTACCACTTTTGTGATTTTTTTTTGGATGGAATCAGCTGTTTTGACACATGGCAATCCATCACCATGTTTAAGTCTCCCATTCAAACTAACGCATAATCTATATGAACCTAATAGTTTCTGCCTAATAAGGAACTCTCTGTGCAGCAATATCCCTCTTAACTAAGCTTTTAGGATTGCTCAGGTACATGCAGGGGTACTGCTGGAGTTTAACCAGCTAAATTGTGCAGATTAACTGTATTAAATGCTGAAATGTTGAAAGGCTAAGGTCACTTTGGTGATTTTATACATATGCATTCGTCCACCGTCTTGACAGTAAAAGAGGGTAAATAAAGGGAAAACTACAGATTTGAAGTGGGCTGGAAACATTTGCATTCATTACAGATCATTAACAGTGCTATAATTACATAATTCTTTGTCAAAAAAAATTCAGACTTTTTTTTGCCTTCGGCCACTAATTTTCAGACCTATTGTTTTTTGGCCACTCTCACCCCTGTACAGCAATATACATTGTCACGTGCTAATCTACGCCTAAGGGTTTGTTTGCTGTCTTTTTCCAAAATATTAAAACAAAAGTTTATTGATTATTGAAATAATATATAACCTCTGAACAGCCAGATGCAAAATAAAATGAACCTATGTCTGCTAGTCTTGAGCTAGTCTTGTTTTGATCAGCCCGTGATAGATGAAAAATAATTCTGAGTAGATGAAAAAACATTCCCCAAGAGCAATCCATGTTAGTTTATTTAGATCGTCATACTGATGGTGGGTGGGGGTGGGGGGAAGGTCGAGAGTTAGGGTTGGGTATTCAAGGTCATCATCGGGAGGGGATTGAGAATCTGTAACTATATCAAGGTGGATTCTTGGAGGTTCAAGTGTAAGAGTCGCCGGTTGGATGGTGACGGGAGAAGGGACGGGGGGAGAGATGGCATGTATAAATTGATGATGAGCTGGTAATGGGGGGAGGCGTGAAGGTTAAGTTGGATGGGTCAAGGGTGATGGGTGCAGGCTGGAAGGTGGCAGGAGGAGGTTGAACCGTGGGCAGACTTGCCTAGTATCGCAGACGCAACATTTTCTGGAAGAAGAATGCAGACCACATGTACAATCAAGAAATGCAAGTAGATTAGGAGGAGACAAATGATAGTGGGTGGGATCTCCTGCTGTATGCAAATGTAACAGTGATCTGCTCATGACTGTCAATTGAAAAACTGCAATGACATGAGTCTCATAACGCAATTTGTCCTCTAACGTGAAGAATTGCAGAGGGAGAGACTGAGGAGGGATCTTGGCAATCAACAGATGATGCCTCACCAGGAGCAGCAGGCAGCACAAGAGGGTGAGGTTACTCAGAAGTCATCCAAGAAAGGTATTATCGAAGACAGCAACAGAGATATGTACAATCTTTCAGCATTACCTGCAGCCGCTTGTTTTTGTTGGGAACCCCATGCCACCGACTCTCACGGTTACTATTGCATTCAATTTCTTTGCTACCAGGGATCAATGGGTGAGATATGTGGCATCTCCCAATCTGTGACCCACAGGTACATCAAAAAGGTAGCCAGTGCCCTTTTTCGACATGCCAATGATTTAATCTACTTACCTGTAGACGAGGACAGCCAGGCAGCAAAGTCTGCGGCCTTCAGCGCCATTGCTGGCTTCCCTAGAGTGCAAGGGGTGATCGACTATACTCGTGTGGCCATTAGAGCTCCTTGGACCAGCCTGCTGTCTTCATTAATTGCAAAGGCTTCCATTCTTTAAATGTGCAAAGTTTTGTGACCACAGGAGAAAAATCGTGCATGTTTGCACACGTTTCCCTGGTTACTGTCATGACTCCTACCTTTGAGGAACTCCCAGCTGCCAGCAGTTTTTGAGGAACCAGCTGAAGTAGATGGATGGATCCTGGGGGATGACAACAGTATGTCATCCCTGGGTGCTGGTGAAGAGAGGTACAATGTCACTCATGCACGCAGTAGAGCCATCATTGAGCACACCATTGGCATGCTGAAAGTGCGATTCCATTGCCTTGACTGGAAGGGCTCTTCAGTACGCACCACAGAAGGTGTCACGAATAATCGTTGTCCACTGTGCCTTAACAACCTTGCAATTAGATGCGACAACATTCTGCAGGCTGAGGAACACAAATTCTCCTCAGATAAGGATGGCTATGAAGATGGTGAGGAGGATAACAATGACATCAGGGAGAACCTAATTAATGCACGTTTCAGCCAACACGAAGCCACATCAAGGAATGTTGGGAGGAGAAACATAGCAGTTCCTCACAGAAATTCCCTTTTGCATGAGGTCTTATTCATCTCTGCAATCTTCACGAAACATGGCTGCATTTTCATGTGATTGGCATTTGAAATCGTCCATGGGCTACGATGAATGCGACTACACACCACTGCAAATAGTGTTACGTTATGACCATAAAAAACAAAAGTAAGGCATGGCAGGCTTGGAAAAAGTTGTTAATCATCAGTAGGAAAGCAGCCTTAATGAAGATTGAAGGCTAAAATTCCATTGAGATATGGACACTGGACATTTCCTGAGATGCTTTGCAAGCATCATTGCATTCCTGCCATAGGCCTGCAAAAACGTCTTTGTAGCCATCTGTAACCAAACAAAACATTACTAACAGTGGATCAAATTTTGCAAGAAATAAAAATGTTTCAATACATACTTGCATTCGTTGACATTTCTACCTCACTCGTGCCACCTTCGTGCTCAAAATTCTTTGTTTTCTTTTCCTGCCACTCCATCTAGGTGCTACCCCAACATTAGTAGCTAAGGTGGAGGCAGTCTGCTCAGTGTGCTGTCCTGTTGCTGTGGATGAAATGGTGGGCATCCTCAGGAGGAACAGGGCCTTGATGGCTCCATCCTACTGGGGATCTGCAGCCCTGGTGCTTGAGTATTCTCCATCGCCAGCTGGAGGTAAGGGGGTCAATGTTGGGCGGGGGGGTGGAGGATGTGATGGCACATTCCCTGGGAGTGTCCCAGAGAAGGCTCAGGGGCAGCTGGCACACGCTCCTCCTCCATCTGTGTGAACGATGGCACCTGTCTCTCTCCCTGAGGGGAAAGAGCACCTCAAGGGAGGTCCAGGTTCCTCATCCTCCTCTCGCTTAGGCTCTGCTGCATGGAGCCCACGGCAGCAGCAATGGAGTGCAAGTCAGATCGCATATGGCTCAAGTGGTCAACCAGACTCACCATGGAGCTCGCCAGAGTCTCTACTGAGGAAGCCATACGCTTTCATGCCTGAGACATGGTAGACGTCTTGGCTTGCATGGACTCCTCCATGGCACGCACGAAGCTACGCATGACCTTAGGCATCTTCTCATAGCAACAAACAGAGGATCATCATGAGTGGGGGGCTGAACAGGGACCTGGTTGTGGCTTAGTTTCTCCTGTAACAGACATTGCAGATTTAATGACATAGCAAATGATGCATCATAACCATTGCATACATGCATCAACATCACTCATTCTGCATTGGCTTTCACATGACGCATCCAATCACATAAACAGTGCCAATCTTCATCATTTAGTAAATGGCACCAAGGCTACTCATGCATTAGACTGCATTCCTTGCATACCCTCTGCCTTAAAGACACAGACATGGAAGAAATCAGTGGAGCAGCCTCGCTTACCCTCGCTGATCTGAGCAAGTCATTGATTCACATGCGGCACTCCACCCATGTTCTAAGAGTTACCCCACGGTTTGAGACCTCTTCCACCATCCAGGCCACCTTGGTGAGGCGGACTCCATCTGCAGGGAAGTGGACCTCCCGCCTTTCCCTGACGGCCTGGAAGAGAACCTGCAGAGAGGCATCAGTCAACCGTGGGGCGGAATGCTGCCTGCTGGCTGTCATTTGATTCACTTTGGCTATAGGGAAAGTAAATTATATGAAGTTGGTGGTGAGGCCACTTAAGGGCCTTTGTTAACTCCTATTCCAAAGTTCTCCTGGCCGGCCTCACATCTTCCACCTAAATAAACTATTGCATCCAAAATTCTGCTGCCTATCTCATAACTTGCACCAAGTCCTATTCACCCATCACCCCTGTATTCACGGACCTACATTAGCTCCTGCTCTGGTAAAGCCTCGATTTTAACATTCTCCTCTCGTTTTCAGATCCCTCCATGGCTCATCCCCTCTTTGTAACCTCTTCCAGCCCCAAAACACTCAGATCTGTGCACTCCTCCAGTTCTGGCCTCAAGTGCTTCCCTGATTTTAATCACTCCACCGTTGGTTTTAATATGACTTTAGTTGCCTGGGCCCTAAGCTCTGGAATTCCCTTTCTAAACCTCTCTGCATTGAAGTATTCAGTACAGCATTCTATTCCCACTTAAAACTGATTTTAATATTTTAACCACTGGTTGAGCACCACAGTTTATTTTCAGAGTTCCCATAAATCAATATATTTAGTGCTAATCTACTTAAAATAACTGAAACAAATGTAATCACTTTTCCCCATTCGATACAAAATCTTGGGAACTATTATGATTTTATTAAAGTATGACCATGAGTGTGGAGAAGTTAAGGTGCTTAAAAAGACCAAAAATTCTGGAAAATAGAAGTGAGAATTTAATCACAAATGAGTTATGACCATATTAATAAAGATATTGAGAGAAGATTTTATAAATGAACCAGGCAGGTTATTTAATTTAACAATAGCAGATGATGTAATAACCTGTGCAAGCCTTTCGATTAGTGAGCTCATGTATGACACTCCATCTGTTTCATAAAGCAAACCGCCATTGGTCCTTCTCTGTTATGTTGCATTCTGTTTGGAATATTTCCCACTCTCTGCAGCATTTCTCAGTATTCGTTGTGACCATATGCAGCTTTAAGTGCTGTTTCAAGAATAAATGTATATGCATGCTTGCCTACCTGCCCAGCGACTTGTAGTTACGTATGTTTTGTGCTTGTAGGACAATTAATCTTGATTACTGTTTGAAAAATGGTAATTTTGTGAATATCAAGACAGAACGTCAGTCTTGAGGATTGAAACATATTATTGCTGCATGACATCTTTGTTTTTGGCAGACTTCTATGTCACCTGTTAACTTGAATGATAGCCACTTCATAGGCTTTTTTTTTAAAAAAAAGACAATCCAAAGATTTTTTTTTTGTTTAATATATGTGCATAGTGCTGGAGAGCCAGTGTTTGAAATATGCTTTAAAGCTTTAATACTTCTAGTGTATTATAATTGAAGAAGAATTGAATAAAACAACTTGTCATATCTATTATATGGATATATATTCATGTATAATAGATTATTTGACTGTATCAGATGACAACACCAAGCATTTTCATAGTTCAGCTGAATTTTTTATTACTTTTTAAATTTAGATTAATTTCTATCTAATAGTATTTCAGAATTGCTTATTTGTTGTTTATCATGTATTATGTCACATTTTTGTATGCAAACTAAAGGATACAATTTTAAAGGTGTTGCAGGAACAGGGAAACATGGATATATACATACACAATTCTGGAAAATAGAAGCAAGAATTGAATCACAAATGAGTTATGACTATATTAATAAACATATTAAGAGAAGATTTTATAAATGAACCAGGCAGGTTATTTAATTTAACAGAACAATAGCAGATGATGTAATAACCTGTGCAAGTTGAGAAGGCTATTAAAAAGGCATATTAATTTTATAAATTGAGGTATAGAGTAGAAAAGCAAGGCAATTATGTAAATTTTTTATAAAACTCTGGTTACTCTTCAGCTGGAGTAATGTATCCAATTTCAGGCACCACACAATTAGGAATAATTCCAAGGCCTTATAGAGGGTGCAGAGGAGATTTATTAGAAATGTACCAGGGAGGAAAGATTTCAATTATGTGGAGGGTCTAGAAAAACTTGAGTTTGTTCTTCGTAGAGCAGAGAAGGTTAAGGGGAAATTTGATAAAGGTATTCAGAATCATGAAGGGTTTTGATAGAGTAAATAAGGAAAAACTGTTTCCAGTAGCAGAAGGGTCGGTAGCAAAGGACAGAGTTGGCAAACAAACCAGAGGTGACATGATGAAAGAAAATTATGCAGTGAGCTGTTATGAAGTGGAATGCACTGCTGGAAAGGATGATGGTAGCAGATTCAGTAATAACTTTCAAAAGAGAATTAAGTGGAAACACTTGCAAAGCTATTGGGAAAGAGCAGAGGAGCGGGACTATTTGGATAGCTTTTTAAAAGAGTCGGCACAATGGGCCAAATTGTCGTCTCCTGTATCATTTTGTGATTCTATGATATATATCAATTTGTTTAGGGATAATTGAGTATTGAGCCTTTCGATGCTGCTTTATAGTAAAGCCTTTTTGGTAAAAATTGCAGCTTGTTGCACCAAAGTAGTAGTAATTGGAGGATCAGACTTCACAGTAGATTATTTTTTGTTTTATCACAAAGCTCTTGTGATGGAAGGAGTATAAATATAAAAGAATTGCCATTAGTGAGGTAAGAAAGAGCTTTTCATGAACCTAGACTTTCCGTTTCTAATTTTAATGCTAGCAGTAAAGAAAACAAAAAAAAAAGTTACTGCTAGCATTAAAATTGTGTTGATTGGAATATCTAGACTACACTGTTGGTTGATGCATGATTTTCAGTTTTTAACAACAGTAGGCTGTATGTTATACATAGGAAGAAAAAATGTGTAAGGGAGACAGAATCACAGTGACTTAACATTGCAAAGCTCCAGTCAAGCAATATCATAAATGTGGGCTAGAAACAGAATGCACTGGCAATACTCAGCAGGTCTGATTGCATCTGTGGAGAAAGAAAGATGCTGCCAGACCTACTAAGTATTTCCAGCATTTTCTATTTTTATTTCAGATTTGCAGTATCCACAGTATTTTGCTTTAAATGTGGGCACCTGTGTTGTAACATTAGGAGAGTCTACAATGAATTCCTGTTCCCAGCTCTTTTTTGAGCAGCCCTGTATCACAAAGCTAAGAGATGTCTGAGAGATGTTGATAACTAGAGGTAGTCCACTTCGAAGTTTTATAAATCATGTAATAGTTCTGTAGATAACACTTCCCCTTTCGGTTAAATCTTGTGGCATTAACCATTTCTGCGAGGGATGGGTTTATGAAACATACTTTGACCCTATATTATTTTTGATTTGTTTGTTTGTAGAAAAAACATTTGTCCACAATTTTATCATTTAGTTTGCGTTATATTAGTCACAGTGAAGACGAGTATTTTTCATGCATAGATTTATAACGTCTGTGTACTTTTGTGCTTCTATTTTTTGAAAGATTTCCACACCTTTGTGGTAATCTTTTTATATGGTGCATTCTTTGAAATGTTGATAACTCCAATAGTTTTTGCATCAATTCTCTTTCATTTGAGAGTTTGCCAAATTGTTTGTAAACTTTTCTAATATTGCCATTACCCATAATAATCAGTGTTCAGCTAACATATAGGCTTCATGTTAAATTACACAAATGGCATATAGCCCTTCCCCACTCACTGCACCCTCTTGCAGTAAGATTATACTCGTGTGCAGCATTGGTTTGACTGCTGACCTGCCAGGCCGTGGAGATATTGTCTGTTATATTCATACTTAACCTAGGTTATCTATCGAACGAGAATGCTTGCAAGTGTGCCATAAGGACACTGATTTTCAAATTCTGCAGTTTAATACACTAAATATTCGTGCAGATCCTCCTCAGTGCTGCAATTCATCAGAAACAGCAAGAAAGGGCTGCTCAAAAGCATAGACAACCCCTGTGGATTGGTTAGTGCTGTTGCTAGGCAACTGGAGGCCGACATATGATTGCTGCGACAGAGGATGGCAGCTAAAAGTAAGGGCAACATAGAATCAGAGAAGATTTATGGTACAGAAGGAGGCCATGTGGTCCACCCTGTCTGTGTCAGCCAACAAAGAGCTATCCACCCTAATCCCACGAGGCATAAATGGGTCATTTTCTGGTTGGCAAGATGTAACAAGTGGTGTGCCACAGGAATCAGTACTGGGGCTTCAACTTTTTACAATTTATATAAATGACTTGGATGCAGGGACCAAAGGTATGGTTGCTAAATTTGCTAATGACACCAAGATAAGTAGGAAAGTAAGTTGTGAAGAGGTCATAAGGAGGCTTCAAAAGAATCTAGATAGGATAAGTGAGTAGACAAAGATCTGGTAAATGGAGTATAATGTGGGAAAATGTGCAATTGTCCATTTTGGCAGGAAGAATAAAAAAGAAGCATATTATCTAAATGGTGAGAGATTGCAGAGCTCTGAGATGCAGAGGATCTGGGTGCCCTTGTGCATGAATCACAAAAGATTAGTATGCAGGTACAGCAAGTAATTAGGAAAACTGACAGAATGTTATCATTTAT
The DNA here is from genome assembly GCF_036365525.1 of Heterodontus francisci. Taxonomy (NCBI): domain Eukaryota; kingdom Metazoa; phylum Chordata; class Chondrichthyes; order Heterodontiformes; family Heterodontidae; genus Heterodontus; species Heterodontus francisci. The sequence goes on from NC_090387.1 coordinate 38,762,925, forward strand.
TGCAAGGGGAGATTGAATACAAAAGTAGGGAGGTTATGATTCAGCTATACAGGGCATTGGTGAGACCACATCTGGAGTACTGTGTACTATATTGGTCTCCTTATTTAAGGAAGAATGCAAATGCATTGGAAACTTTCAGAGAAGGTTTACTAGACTAATACCTGGACTGGGCAGGTAATCTTATGAAGAAAGGTTGGCTAGGCTAGACTTGTATCAGCTGGAGTTTAGAAGAGTAAGAGGCAACTTGATTGAAACATATAAGATTCTGAGGGGTCTTGACAGGGTGGATGTGGAAAGGGTGTTTCATCTTGTAGGAAAATCTAGAACTAGGGGTCACTTTTTGAAAATAAGGTGTTGCCCATTTAAGACAGAGATGAGGAGAAATTTTTTCTCTGAGGGTCGTGAGTCTTTGGAACTTTCTTCCTCCAAAGGCGGTGGAAGCAGAGTCTTTGAATATTTTTAAGGCAGCGGTAGATAGATTCTTGATAAGCAAGTGGGTGAAAGGTTATTGGGGGTAGGCGGGAATGTGGAGTTGAGGTTACAATCAGATCAGCCATGATCTTATTAAATGGCAGAGTAGGCTCAAGCGGACGAGCAGCCTACTCCTGCTCCTAATTCGTATATTCCAGCACTTGGTCTGTAGTCCCATAGGTTATGGCCCTTCAAATGCATGTCCATATACTTTATAAATGCAGTGAGGGTTTCTGCCTCTGCCACTCTTTCAAGCAGTGAGTTCCAGAACCCCACCATCCTCTGGGTGAAAAAAATTCTCTTGACCTCTAATCCTTCTACCAATTACTTTAAATCTATGCCCCCTGTTATTGGTCTTACTACTAAGGGAAATAGGTCCTTCCTATCCACCCTATCTAGGCCCCTCATAATTTTATACACCTCAATTAAATCTCCCTTCAGCCTCCTCTGCTCCAAAGAAAACAACCCCAGCCTATCCAATCTTTCTTCATAGCGAAAACTCTCCATTCCTGGCAACATCTTCCTAAATCTCATCTGTACCCTCTCCAGCATAAACCCATCCTTTCTGTAAAATGATGATCAGAACTGTACACACCACTCTCGCTGTGGCCTAACTTGTGTTTTATACAGTTGTAGCATAACCTCCCTGCTCTTGTACTCCAATGCCTTGACAAATAAAAGAAAGTATCCCTTGTTCCTTCTTGACCTATCTACCCGTCCTGCTACCTGTAGGTAGGATCTGTAGACATGCAATTCAAGGTCTCTCTGCTTCTGTATAGTTCTCAGTATTCTGCCATTTATTGTGTACTCCCTTGCCTTGTTTGTCCTCCCAAATGCATACCTCACACTTCTGCGCATTGAATTCCATCTGCCACTTTTCTGCCCACCTGACCAGTCCATTGATATCGTCCTGTAGTTTACAGCTTTCTTCATTAACAACCACAACGGCCAGTTATTGTTTTGTCTGCAAACTTCATAATCATGTTCCCTACGTTTAAGTCTAAATCATTGATATACCACAAAAAGCAAGGGTCCTAGTACTGAGCTCTGCAGAACCCACTAGAAACAGCCTTCCAGTCACAAAAACGCTTGTCGACCATTACCCTTTGCTTTCTGCCACTGAGCCAATTTTAATCCAACTTGCCATTTTGCCTTGGATCCCAGGGCTTTTACTTTTCTGACCAGTCTACCTGTGGGACCTTGTCAAAAGCCTTGCTAAAATCCATGTAGATTACATCAAACATGCTATCCTTATCAACCCTCCTTGTTATTTCTTCAAAAATTCGATGATGTTAGTCTGACACGACCTTCCCTTAACAAATCCATGCTGACTGTCCTTTGTTAATCTTTGAGTTTTGAACTGATTAATACTGATGCTCAGAATTTTTTTCCAATAATTTGCCCAGAACCAAGGTTAGGTTGACTGGCCTGTAATTCCTCTATCTATACCTTGCTCCATTTTGAAACGAGGGTACAATATCAGCAGTCCTTCGGCACCACACCCGTAGCCAGCGAGGATTGCAAAATGATGGTCAGAACCTCAGCTATCTTCTCCCTTGCTTCTCTTAACAGTCTGGAATAAATTTCATCTGGCATTGGCGATTTATCTACTTTCAAAAATGCTAAACCCATAATATTTCCTCTATCTATATATCCCATCCAATATTTTACCCTTCTGCTCCTTAACTACAATGTCTGCATTGTCTCTCTTGTGAAGACAGACACAAAGTATTCATTAAGTACCATGTCCATATTACGAACAGGTGGGAGATGATAGGGATAATTCCCCCTTTTTCTCCTCTCAACTGACCAAAGACAGCATTTTTATTTTTTTAAAAAGGTGTTTTTTTTATAGCCCCTGAGCGTTTTAATTATCAAGAACAGACAAATGACAGGTTTTCTTGTAAGTTTTAAAAAAAGATAAATGTTTATTATACAACACCTGAAATAAATGCAACAATACCCACTCATACAGATACACAGTCAAGAAAGGATAGAGATTACAAAGATGACATGCGTTAGGTCTGATGATTTGTAATGAGTTCTCTATTAAACTTGCTTTTCCCCGGGGTGAAGACTTGACATGGTGCAGGCCTGTAATCTTTTCCCTTGTTCACTGAAGAAAGACTTGGGAGGTTCAGGAAGACAGATATATGGTTGCAGACTGCTCTTGCTACATTCCAGCCAAAGGTCCAGGACGAAGTCCTGGTACGATTTCAAAACTAAACTCCAGCCTCTGCCTACATGTAGTTTAAAGATGGTGATTTTGGGCAGGGTCCTTCCTCTTCGCTGGAATAGATGGAATCCTCAATTTTGAACTAATAACTGAATTAACCAACACTGATTCCACTCCGAGAGTTCCAGAAAGCATCCCACAATCCTTTCTCCTGATAGGTCAGTTTGAATATGGGCCACTTTGGCGCGCCTCAATTCTGTTTGAGTTTGTTTCATAAATTCATTATATAGTTCATAATTTCTTCTTGCATGAGTGTGACACCCACGTCTTCTGCCACTACACACAGGTTCCCTCTTATAGGTCTCTAATAGGCCCTACTCTTTCTTGAATTATCCTCTTGCTCTTTAAATATTTATAAACATCTTTGGGTTTTCCTTGATTTTACTTGCCAATATTTTTTCCCTGCCCTGTCTTTGCTTTCCTGATTTTCTTCTGAATTTCACCTCTGCACTTCCTGTATCTCCCCAGGCCTTCTGTAGTATTGAGCTCTCAGTACATGGCATAAGTTTTCCTTTATTCCCTTATTCTACCCTGTATACTCCTTGACATCTAAGGGGCTCTAGATTTGGGAGTTCCACCCTTTTTCATTGTGGGAACATGTTGTTCTGAACCCTCACTATGTCTTCTTTGAATGCCTCCCACTGCTCTAACACAAATTTAACTTCAAGTAGCTGTTTTCAGTCCACTTTAGCTAAATCACATCTCGGCTTTGTAAATTTTTATTCCTGATCTATTTTTGTCCTTTTCCGTAACTATGCTAAATCTAACTGAATTCTGATCACTTCCACCAACACGCTCTCCCACTGAGACCCCTTCTGTCTCCCCATCTTCATTCCCTAAATCTAAGTCCAGAACTGCCCTTTCTCTTCCGAAGAAGGGTCACTGACCCGAAACGTTAACCCTGCTTCTCTTTCCACAGATGCTGCCAGACCTGCTGAGTGATTCCAGCATTTCTTGTTTTTGTGCCCTTTCTCTTGTTGGGCTTGCTAGGTTCTGGCTAAAAAATGTTCTTCTAAATGTGTTAAGATTCCTGCATCCTGTGTACCTTTTATGCTGATTCTGTCCTAATTTATATTAGGGTCGTTGAAATCTGCAACTATTACTGCCCTATTGGTTTTGTACTACTAATAATTTTGCCTGCATTTTTGCTGTTCTATCTCCCACTGACTGGAGGTCTATAGTACACTCCCAGAAGTGTAATTGCCCCTTTTTTGTTCTTCGGTTTAACCCATATGGCCTCATATGATACTTCTAGCATATCATCCCTATTATTACACTAGCAAAAGACTTTTTAAAAAATTTTATTTGGAGATACAGCACTGAAACAGGCCCTTCGGCCCACCGAGTCTGTGCCGACCAAGAACCACCCATTTATACTAACCCTACAGTAATCCCATATTCCCTACCACCTACCTACACTAGGGGCAATTTACAATGGTCAATTTACCTATCACCTGCAAGTCTTTGACTTGTACCAAATTGGGAACTGTCAGTCACATGATTTATTTATTGGAGCAAAGTGACATTGGTAAGAATTGCTGTGTTTCAAGTTGGCACACTTCTTAATTTTGTTTTACTGGAATGGGTTTTAATTACACATTTCCATCATAGGTATGAACCTGTGGGAGTGAGTGGCACTGTGCCATGCTTGACAGGTTTGTACATGATGGAGGACTCTTCCTAACCACTTCTTACTCCTTTTGGAAAGTTACCAACCAGGCAGTACCTTACCAGATGTTTCCTACTGCCTATTGCAAGAAGACTCATAATCATCACACCTTTTACTTTTTGTGAATTCGGAGCACTTTAGAGCTGTATAGTTGACCTCTAGCATTTAAACTTGAGGCCTTAGCAGAGTAAAGCAGGCAGGTTATTTATTTTACTGTGCCATTGACATGTACTTTTAAAAAATTAAATCCCCTTAATACTGCTTTTCCTTTCTGCTTTGGCTGCAAAACACAGCTGGAATTTATGATTTGTTATTGTTCCCTTGTGTAAAGTTAACTGATTACATACTTAATTTAAAAACATCTGAACATTGATTTGCTCTGATCTTAAAATGGGCTTGATGCGCACCTTATTGTGCATTTATAATCATTCTCTCCATAAATAGTAAATTGATGTATCAAACACCTAATGCTCAGTATCATCTGTATAGTTGCAAACATTGAATTATCAGCTTAATACATTAGTTAATTGCCATAACACTCTTGGAGATACTGTAGTCTTTGAAGTAGTGCAAAGGTTTATAACTTGTGTTGTAATAGAGACACTGTGTAAACTACTTTCTCTGACAGGTTTCTGAAGCTTTAATTACTTTGTATTTATCCCTATAAGCGAATTGCTGTTGTCAGACAATATGGGGTGGATTTTGTGGAGTACATGTCTCCCGGCACTGGGCCAAAAAGGCAGGGGGGATCACCACCTCGGCCTTTTCACGCCCGTCCCAGAGCAGTCTTCCGGTCTTTTTACACCTAAGTTTCACGAGCCGGGTTCCCCGTCCCTTTAAAGATGGGGATTCAGCTTCCAAGAGCTGCCCGGCCCTCTGATTGGCCAGTACTAAGAACAAAGAACAAAGATAATTACAGCACAGGAACAGGCCCTTCGGCCCTCCAAGCCTGCGCCGATCCAGATCCTCTCTCTAAACATGCCGCCTATTTTCTAAGGTTCTGTATCTCTTTTCTTCCTGCCCATTCATGTATCTGTCTAGATACATCTTAAAAGACTCCATCGTGCCCGCATCTACCACCTCCGCTGGCAATGCGTTCCAGGTGTCCACCACCCTCTGCGTAAAGAACTTTCCACGCATATCCCCCCTAAACTTTTCCCCTTTCACTTTGAACTCGTGTCCTCTAGTAATTGAAACCCCCACTCTGGGAAAAAGCCTCTTGCTATCCACCCTGTCTATACCTCTCATGATTTTGTACACCTCAATCAGGTCCCCCCTCAACCTCCGTCTTTCTAATGAAAATAATCCTAATCTGCTCAACCTCTCTTCATAGCTAGCGCCCTCCATACCAGGCAACATCCTGGTGAACCTCCTCTGCACCCTCTCCAAAGCATCCACATCCTTTTGATAATGTGGCGACCAGAACTGTACGCAGTATTCCAAATGTGGCCGAACCAAAGTCCTATACAACTGTAACATGACCTGCCAACTCTTGTACTCAATGCCCCGTCCGATGAAGGAAAGCATGCCGTATGCCTTCTTGACCACTCTATTTACCTGCGTTGCCACCTTCAGGGAACAGTGGACCTGAACACCCAAATCTCTCTGGACATCAATTTTCCCCAGGACTTTTCCATTTACTGTATAGTTCACTCTTGAATTGGATCTTCCAAAATGCATCACCTCGCATTTGCCCTGATTGAACTCCATCTGCCATTTCTCTGCCCAACTCTCCAATCTATCTATATTCTGCTGTAGAATATACTGCAGAGGCCTTGGACCCAAGTCCAGTGTTGGAACCCCAGACCTCAGATAAGTGAGGCCTGGTCATCAGGGCCGTCCGGAAGGCCCCAGAGAGGAGGAGCGGGATGGTGGTTATTCAGTCCAGGGGGAGGGGTTCCTGGGAAGATCGGTGGTTCCCGCTGTGGGTCACAGATTGCGCCGCTGGTAAGATCCCATCGGCGGTGGGAAGAGGCCCTTAATAGGCCACTTAAAGGCCTCAAATGGCCTCTGGGCAGGAAGGCCATTGTCGGCCTATCCCACTCTCGGGAAAAACGCTTGGTGACGGGGCGGCAATGGGCCCTCCGCCCCCACCGTCGCAACTTTATGGGCCCCCTAGTGTGGGGGTGGGGGGCCATAAAATCCAGCCCCTTGGGCAGAATCTTACCAGTCCTGCAGAGGCAGGCTTGAAGGCAGGACGGGCAGGGAGGTAGGATGGGAGGGCATCAAGTCAGTGGGCCGACAGATTCCCGCTTTCAGCCGATCCTGCTGGAGGCGAGATGGATGTGGCAAGGGCTACCCGTACAGCTGTGGTAGGTAGGTAATCTGCATATTTAAGTGCCCAACCTTGGGCAGATTGGGTTGCTGCCAGGATATTCCTGGCAACGGACGGGCCCCCTACTTAGGCCAAAGCCCAATAGGTGCCTGGAGGAGTCTTGTGGGCGACTGGCCGCAGGGGCCATGAGGTCTCCACCCCCACCCCCCCTCCGCCCCACCGGAGCTGCATGGATCAGTGGGCCACCTCTGCGACTGCAGTCCATCATTTGGAGGGGTTTCCCTCTACAATAGTGGTCTGGCAGCTGTGTCTACAGTTTATGCAAACGAAATTAAGACATCTTCAGAGGGCGTCTCAAGATGAAGGCGCTATCGCAGTCCCCTTCCTACAGTGGCAGTGCCTACCTAGGCTGGTGGGCTGTTATCCTTCCAAGGCTCCAGGCTCTCTGACTAGGCCTGCAGCCTCAGGAACCCACCTGCTGTCCTTAATTGGACAGCGGAGGCGGTCAATTAGGAGATTGCCTCCTGGATGATCACGCCGGCGGACACGCTGCCAGCAAGTACCAGGTCAACCCCCGGAAATGGTCCCATCTCGTGATTATTTTCAAAGATGTGAAGTTTCCTCCCATTAGTTCCCTTTGAAAATGGGCATGCTGCCTAAATTTTCTTTTTATAAATACTGGTATGGCACTGTCTCGCTCGCTTCTCATTTCAGTCAGTAATAACAACAACTTACATTTATATAGCATTTTTATGTAATTAAACGTCCCAAGGCATTTCACAGGAGCGTTATAAAACAAAGTATGACACTGAGCCACAAAAGAAGATATTGGGTTGGATGACCAAAAGCTTGGTCAAAGAGGTAGGTTTTAAGGAGTGTCTTCAGGGAGGAAAGCGGAGTGGAGAGGTGTAGGGAGGGTATTCCAGAGCTTTGGGCCTTGGTAACTGGCACAGCTAGCAATGGTGGAGTGATTAAAATCAGGGATGCACAAGAGACCAGAATTAGAGGAGCACAGATATCTTGGAGGGTTGTGCGGCTGGAGGGGATTACAGAGATAGGGAGGGGCGAGGGATTTGAAAACAAGGATGAGAATTTTAAAATCAAGATGTCGCTTGACTGGGAGCCAGTATAGGTCAGCGAGCACAGGGGTGATAGGGGAGCGGGACTTAGTGTGAGTTGAGACACAGGCAGTAGAGTCTTTGGGTGAGTTCAAGCTTGCGGAGGGTAGAATGTGGGAGACCAGCCAGGAATGCATTGGAATAGTCAAGTCTTGAGGTAACAAAGGTGTGAATGAGGGTTTCAGCAGCAGATGAGCTGAGACAGGGGCAAAATCGGGTGATGTTACAGGGGTGGAAATAGTTGGTCTTCATGATGGCACGAATATGAGGTTGGAAACTCATCTCGGGGTCAAAAGTGACACCAAGGTTGTGTAATATTTCCCTCCCCCTTAGTTTACATTACCTCAACATGTCCCTCTTGGTTCTTTTTGCCCACTTGTGCAGATTCCCTGTCAATCTACTCTAATATTTTGTCCCGGGTATGAGTCCCTTCTGAATGGGCCTATATCTTCTCTTTGCTCCAAACTAGATATTGTCAGCTGTGCACACCACTCTAGTGGCCCTCCCAGAGATGCAATGCTAATTATTCAAACCTCTCTCTCCCATCCCATCTCTGCACCTCCCATCAACCCCCCTCTTTCTCGTGTAAGATTCTCCAAATGGGTATGTGCCACAAGCCTGTAGTTGCTCAGGACACCCACCTGAAAATTTTGTTGACCCACTGTGTATACAAATTGGAGGCCTATATCCTACTTCAGGCCCCATTATGAAATTGGTTCCCAACTGACTACAGCATGCCCGGTCAGTTTGCTCAGACAAAAAGCGGCCAAACCAGCAGACCTTAAAGGTCGCAGACCTTAAAGACCGCAGGAGGCTGCCAGTAAAACGGTAAGTACAATATTTTTTACTTGCCTGAATGTGGCACCAGGAGGAGCAGGAGTGCTCCTTCTGATTCCACATTAAAATTGCAGACTGCTGCCGGCCACCACGAGCCACCTCCCGGTCTCCTCCCCTGGTTGGATTCATTATTTGAAATTGATAGGGATGGTAGAGAGGTCATGCCTATAAATATTGACGAGTAAGGAATTAGGTTGGATGCCAGGAACTATTTATTTTGGAGCATCATCACCTTCTGGAACAAACTGCAGCGATATGGGGCAGGATTTTCCATTTGGGATCGGGACTCCGATGTCAGCAGCATTTGTGGGTACTGACCCCGCTTTGAGGGGGAAGCAGTCGCAGGTTGCGATTTTCCCAAAAATTGGCCTATTCGGGTTTGGCAGCCAATTAGCAGCGGCGGGCACGGGAAGGAGGTGGGAGGCTGAAATTGCGGGCCGGATTTATTGGGTTGATGGCTGCCATTACTGTGGCTGCCGTCTTGCAACGCTATGACAGACACAGTGAGGAGGAGCAGTAGCAGAGGGCAGGCACCAGTGGCAGGGCTGCCTCAAGGTTTAGTGATGCTGCCCTTGAAGTCATGATGGAGTCAGTGCAAGAAAGGCGAGGTCTTGTTCCTGGAGGATGGCTAGAGAAGACCACCTGCCGAAATCAAGCAAGCCTAGCTGGAGGTGGCAGAGCATGTGAGCAGCCGCAGTGTCCTGAGGAGGACCAGGTGCAGTGTCGTGAGAGGATTAATGACCTTCTTTGTTCTGACAAGATGAGTGCAACATGACATCCAGATGACAGGCCCCCACGTCTGCAACCACCAGAAAACAACCAGCCTGAGGGCAGATGGTGCTCCTGAACATGGGAGAAATTTGTGCCCAGGGTAATTTCTGAGCCATCAGCAAGACTCAATGCCGTAGTGATATTGAGTTGCTAACAGCAATGATAAATGTAGCGACTTAATTAAATAGAGTCATCGAGAGATACAGCACCGAAACAGACCCTTTGGCCCAATGAGTCCGCGCCGACCATCAACCATCCATTTATACCAATCCTACATTAATCCCATTTTCCCTCTCATATCCCCACCTTCCCTCAATTCTCCTACCACCTACCTACACTAGGGACAATTTTTACAATGGCCAATTTACCTATCAACCCGCAAGTCTTTGGCATGTGGGAGGAAACCGGAGCACACGGAGGAAACCCACGTGGTCACAGGGAGAACTTGCAAACTCCGCACAGGCAGTACCCAGAACCGAACCCGGGTCGTTGGAGCTGTGAGGCTGCGATGCTAGCCACTGTGCCGCCCCCAATGAGCTGCTGAAATTGGTGAAGAGGCCAGCATTGCCTTATCTGTCTCTCTTTTGCCCTTGCAGGAGATGAGGGCACAAAACGTGAGGGAGAAGACGTGCACAGGAGGAGGAGTGCCCCAGCTCACCATCCTGGCTGTGACATTGACATTGTGAAGATGACACCACATGGTGAAGTAGGAAATAGAGAGATGGGAATATTTGTAGGAGAGGGCGAAAAGATATTGAATTCTGTAGTTGAAGGGGATGGAGTGTACTCCTTGGACAGCATGTCCAAACTTCAGCTGTGTTGGGAAGCTTCAGCTCTGCCGAGGCATTCTTATGTCTCCCACAGGCCAGTCGTGGAGAGGGAGCATGCCAGTGCCACTGCAGCATCACTGGGGTCCTCAGATGACATGGAAGCTACAGACCTAGTACCCACATTATTTAAGCACACCCTCCATCAGCTTAGTTTAGGAAAGTAAGAGGCGACTTGATTGAAATAGATAAGATTCTGAGGGGTCTTAACAGGGTGGATGTGGAAAGGATGTTTCCTCTTGTGGGAGAATCTAGAACTAGGGATCTCCCATTTCAGACTGAGATGAGGAGAAATTTTTTCTCTTAGAGGGTCGTGAGTTTTTCGAACTCTCTTCCTCAAAAGGTGGTGGAAGCAGAGTCTTTGAATATCTTTAAGGCAAAGGAAGATAGATTTTTGATAAGCAAGGGGGTGAATGGTTATTGGGGGTAGGTGGGAATGTGGAGTTGAGGTTACAGTCATATCAGCCATGATCTTATTGAATGGCAGAGTAGGCTCGAGGGGCTGAGTGGCCTCCTCCTGTTCCTAATTCATATGTTCATATATATGTACATCGGTGGGTTTCTTGTGCATGGTTGGAGAGGGTGGCACTGGGTGAAGAGCTTGTCACTAGTGAGCAGGAGGTGAGAGGCAGAGGCATCTGTGGGCAGTCCCCCTTAGAGGATGGAGGACAGACACAACCATCCTCAGCTTCCGGAGTCACAAGCAAGGCGACATTACTTTGACCAGCAGCGTAAGATGTGCGCCCACATGTCGGAGTTCCCTGAGGCAGTGTGGAGTCACGGGCACAGAATGGAGGAGTCCATTCAGCTCATGTGCACCACCATGGCTCAGGACTATGAACGCATGAGCTCCTCCATTGAGAGAGTGGCCAATCTAATGGAGAGCCATATGCACAGTACTCTGAATGGTTGCAGGAACAATGCATGGACATGCATGCAACCCTCTTGACCGGTCAGTGGTGCTGATGGCACATAGATACATGGAGTGGATGGCAGTTGTGCCCAGCTGATGGTCCCCTCCAGCAATCCAGAACGCCATCAAAGGGCTCAGGCAATCACTGATGAGGGGGAGGGTTCCACCCCTCATGGCACCATCATCATCATCGGCGACCTTGGCCCCTCTGAGTCAGGGACCATCTATACAGCAGGGCCCTGTGACGGAGGCTGCCCCTGCATTGATGCTGGTGCTGCAGCCTCTGGAAATGCTCACACTAGCATTTCCAAGGCGAGGACGACTGTCCCTGACAGCTCAGCTGCAAGCAGACACATGCGAGCAGGCTGCCTCCACCTCATCTGAGGCCAAAAGGGGAGCACCGCGTGGAAGTGGCTGAGAGTGAAGGTCTCTGCTTCAGTCATTGCACTAAGAAGTTCACTTGGGTGACTTCCATTTGGGATTGTGTAAATTGTTATTTATTAATTACATTGGAGATGTTGAGCCATGATCCCAGATGTGTGAGCTTCCATTCTTTAATGGCAAAACTGGAAAAAGTGGTGAAGGGAAGCAATGGTCTTTGAATGGGCCCTGGAGTGATGTGTACCATGCATTTTTAGTAAGAATCGAACTATTCAAAGTTGTGTGTTTAATGGGTGTGTTCTTACAGGCATATCAAAGTGAGTGCCAGAGTATGCAGTCCTGCTGGATGAGTAGCACTCACATGAAATATACCTGGATCAAATATGCCCTGGGTTTCACACCATCCTGAGGTGGCCGTGGCTACTCCCAGCCCAGCATGGGCATCATTCTGCTTGGCATCTTCCTCATCCTCCTCCGATGAATTGTCAATCCAGTGCTTCACCTCTCTGGTGGGCTATGTTATGGAGAGCACAGCAGACCACCACAATGCACAACACAGTTGCAGGAGTGTACTGAAAGGCACCACCCAACCGGTCTAAGTATTGAAACCGCATCTTCAGAAGCCCAATGGCCTGCTCAGTGATTGTCCTTCTGAGCAGATGGCTTCGGTTGTAGCGCCTCTGTGCCTTCATCTCGGGGTCACATAAAGGTGCGAGTAGCCATCTCTTCAAAGGATAATCCTTGTCCTCTAGGAGCTGTCTAGGGAGTTTCAGTGGTGACATGAAGAGCTGCAGCACCCTGAACTGCCAGAAGATGAAGACAGTGTGGCACCTGCCAGGATCATGAGCACACACATGCATAAAGCACTTGTTGTGCTCATATACCAACTGAACGTTTAGGGAGTCGCAGCCCTTCCTGTTGACAAATCTCACTGGCCGCTCATTCAGTGCCTTGTTGGCCGCACACTATCAATGCCCTGCACCTGCAGGAATCCAATGATGGAGGTGAATTCCACTGCCCATTGTGCCTGCGAGGTCCCATCTGTTGGAAATTGTATGTACTGTCCATCTTTCTCAAATAGAGCATCAGCAACCTGCCAGATGGAATGGTGTGCTCCCACTTGCAAGCCGCCACCAAGGTCCACAGCAGATCCTTGGAAGGAGCCAGAGGTGCAAATATTCAAGGCCACAGTGACTTTAACTGCTACGTGCAGGGCATAGCAAGCAGTACTGAGAGATCTGAGGTCTTCCTCAACGAGGGAACAAATCTCAGTTACCATCTGCTTGGATGGGTGCAGTCTCCTGCGGCACTGATTCTCTGTCAAGTCCAAGAATCTGCTTCTTCGGCGGTACACTCAATGCTGAAGTTATGGCCTTCATTGCCTTCCTGCCCCTTGTTCCTCTCCTCTGCCCTATTCATGCCCAGAGCTCTGCACCTGGTCCTGAGGATGTTGATCCTCATTGCTACTCATAACTATCTCCGAGTACTTTAAACCCACGCCCAGCTGTTGCCTTACTTGCCATCAGCTGCACTCACATGCTCACTGGACCCCCCTCCTAAGGCTCCACGATCCCTCGAGGGTCACAGCCTCCCTCAACTGATCGAGTGCGCTCAGACCACTTTCTCTGCTAACTGCTCACCCGATGGCAAATATGTGCAATGGATGAGAGTCCCTGTCACCTTTTTATGAGCCCATTTCATTGAATGGCACTCCATGAAAGGATTCCTGCTGTGTTGCCACTTCCTTCTATTTGGACTGTTCCAGATCCAGTGTGGATCCTGTGCCTTCCCACAAGAATTGCAGACTCGCCCTTAACAAGCTGACAACAAGCTTGTTAACAGGCTTAAATGGGCATTGCTCTGAATCAGCCGGATTGACAGATCCCGCCATCCCCCTTTCCTCCTTTCTCAGCAAAAGCACTGACCACCAGCACAACGACCAGCCTTGGGAAATTATGGCACCCCACCTGCCTGCCTCAGTTCCCGCCCCTATTTGGCCAACAAAATCCTTTCCATGGTCTGTCCTTTAAGCAAGAACTTGATGAATCCTGAAAGGAAAAAAGAACATCTCCATTTATAGGCTGTAAGTTGCTAGCTAGATGCAGTTATGGTCAAACATGGGCAACCAGCCTCCTGGAGCTTGCCTTAGGGAGTCAGGGAGGAACTTCCCAGAGTTCTTCCTGATTTGGCTGCAAAATGTTTTTTTGCATTCCAGGAGGCGGCATTTCTCAAGATTGCATGAACAGCATGTAAGGTTTGCCTGTTGACTTGATGGACCTGATAATCTTTATTTTTCTTTCTCTCGTTCTTTCATTCCCTTCCCATCTTCTATCTCACTCAATATCCTCTTTCTAGTATTCTCCTTTTCAATCACATTTTCCCCATCATGTTCTCTCCTATTGTCCCTCTAGCCCCTTCATTCTCCTTGTCTCTCATCAGCCCTCTTTTCAATGCTGTCATTTTCCTTTGTCTTTCTGTGCTTCACTATCCCCTTTTCTCTGCAGTCACTCAAGCCCTTATTTTCTTAACTGTGTCTCATACCACCATCACCCTGCTGCTTGGCATTCTCATTCATTGTCCATTCCTCTGTTTCTAATTACCCCCTTTCCCTGCTCTCGTTCTCCATTCTCTGAGTTCTTAGTCTAGAAATTTGGCTCCCTAGCACCTGGGATTTTGGTGCTGTGGGTGCCATTTTGTGTTCAAAATGGCATATGTGTCACACATGCACATTTCTGGTGAGGGTCATGCCGGAGGCCATTTTGCTAAGGGAAAAACGAGGGTATCCTTTACCCATGTCAGAAGCAGTTAGTTAACATATGCAAAAAAGGGGCCTAACGCCTGCTTCTGCTCCCTATTGCAATTTTTCCAGCATCAGTGTTGATTGCCTTTGGGAAAACCAACACTAAGCAGAACAGAATGAAAGAAAGGTTAGTACTCGCCTTAATCATGGCTGATACTGATCCTGACATCTCTGACCTCACTTCTGATTCTAACCTTCAGGTCCCCCAACCCAGCCTGACCCCAACCTCCTAGCAACCCTGTGGGGCGGCACAGTGGTTAGCACTACAGCCTCACAGCTCCAGGGACCCGGGTTCAATTCTGGGTACTGCCTGTGTGGAGTTTGCAAGTTCTCCCTGTGTCTGCGTGGGTTTTCTCCGGGTGCTCCGGTTTCCTCCCACAAGCCAAAAGACTTGCAGGTTGGTAGGTAAATTGGCCATTATAAATTGTCACTAGTATAGGTAGGTGGTAGGGAAATATAGGGACAGGTGGGGATGTTTGGTAGGAATATGGGATTAGTGTAGGATTAGTATAAATGGGTGGTTGATGGTCGGCACAGACTCGGTGGGCCGAAGGGCCTGTTTCAGTGCTGTATCTCTAATCTAATCTCTAAACCCCATCCCCCCACCATGATCACTGTTCTTTCCTGATCTCTTAAACCCCTACACCCCTTCCCCATCCCCCCACCCCCCCCGAATCGCACTCCAAGGCCTAGCCAATAATACTGGAGAACTGGATGTTCTTTCCTGACCTCCAATCCTGCATTCCACCAAACCGCACTCCGAGGCCCAACTGTACTTCCTCCAGACCCCCCACGATCTTACCCAATTATTGCACAACCTAAACATTGGCGCACAAACCAGTGTGGGCTCCTACTGTTGCACCTTCTACATGATAATGAGTGTTAAATATGATAATGAGTGTTAAATTCCCAAAAAAACTGTTATGGAAGGATAATGCTGGAGCCTATCTTTTCTCAGTTTCACATTTATTGTACAGAGTAAAAGGATTACAAACAAGTAGCTGCTCACTCCAAACCCTTCCCCCAGTCCCAGTAAGTGTCCACTTATAAGTACTCAAGTAAGACCCCAATTAATAACCTCCACCTGCATATAATTAAACAATTGATACAGTGGCGCAGTGGTTAGCACCGCAACCTCACAGCTCCAGCGACCCGGGTTCGATTCTGGGTACTGCCTGTGTTTGCAAGTTCTCCCTGTGACTGCATGGGTTTCCTCCGTGTGCTCCGGTTTCCTCCCACATGCCAAAGACCTGCGGGTTGATAGGTAAATTGGCCATTGTAAATTGTCCCTAGTATAGGTAGGTGGTAGGGGAATTGAGGGAAGGTGGGGATGTGAGAGGGTAATGGGATTAATGTAGGATTAGTACAAATGGGTGGTTGATGGTCGGCACAGACTCGGTGGGCCGAAGGGCCTGTTTTAGTGCTGTATCTCTAAATAAATAAATTAATTAACAGATTAACAATGAGGTCCAAGGTCCAAAATCCTCAGACCTCTCCATTTGAGCGTGGGCTGTTAGCACTGTGTCCAAAAATGGTGCTGACGAATTTCTAAGCCCCTGTCTCTTATCGTCCTCCACTCTGTCACATAGTATAGGTAGTGTCTTGTTCTATAACCGTAGAGCAGATACTGACATCTGCTTCCTTTCCACTACAAGTTTGCATTGTGGCAGTAAGAATGCTGATCCCTGTTTCCTGTGCTAAATGTGCAATACAAGCCCCGTCAACAAATAAATATGGTGTCACCTTTTGAAATATCATGATAAATTTAATAATATAATTTAGCTAGGTTGGAATTGAAGAAAGGGTGTCTAATATAGCTAACTTGTTTTTCTCACATGAGTATTCAATGAGCAGTTGTAAAGATTATATTTCAATCACATAAGAGCAACATGTGGCTTGCGAGACGCCGACTGCTAGTGACTAGCCAACCAGTATTTTAAATTTCATATTTGGTTGCTGTAAAATTAATTGGGGATGGTGCAGGAAGAAACAGATATCAGAATCAAAGGACAAAATTAATTCAGGATACCCGTATCAATGAAATGGAGAACTGAATTTCCATTAGCTCACTCATGTCATAACAGCATTGGAGTTGTGCCGGAATCTGTGATTACAGTCAGCGTTTTGACAACTGAAGTGAGAGCCGAAGCAAAGGATGATGAATTGTTTTACGATAAAGTGTTCAAATAAAGAAACATCTCATTGAAATGGAATGGTACACTGCATTATGAAATGGTAGTATTCCAAAATGTTAACGTAATGTAGTTGTCAATGTCATGGGTTACATAGAATTCTGATAACTTTATAGCCATTACATTATACTAATTCAGTTTATTGGAAAATTCATGATTTAAGGGTTTTTGAGGATTGTGAATATTCTCAGTATTCTTCAGTTCCAGAATACTACAGAATGACTATCATAAGGCACACTTTTCATCTTAGGGATTCTAACAGATTGTACAGTAACTTGAGGCAGACTTGATCAATTTCCTCAGTTTAACTTTCCTGAAATTGGCAGTTTAAGATCATTATTAATAGTTGCTATCACATTTTAGAAGTCAGCATCGGTATGTAAATTAGAGATTAAAAATAAAGTCAGTACATTCTACCGTTTTCTCCTCTTGCACAGTATTTGTTACATTATACCCATCCGTATTAAAGAAGGACAATCTTTACTACAGACTTAGTCACATCGGCTGCTGAAGTCATCCCATGTGGAAGCCTGCTTCAACAGGGGCAAAACAGACAGGGCTGATGTTACTTGTTTCCACGTAACATGCCTAAGAACTGCTATTGCTTAACTAACTGAAGTAGTAGAGTTGAAATAGCAGGTAATCCATGAACCTGAGCTAGTGAACTGATTGGGAATAGAGCATTCGATCAAATAAACTCTAATTTTCTTTTGATTTTAAAGTATGAACCACTTTCACAAACATTTTTTTTATCTTGGGGCACAGTTACATGTGTGAGGATGTTAAAAAGTTATCTTTGTCAAAGTATTAACAAACTAATGAGTACACTTTTTCTGTTTGGAGCAAGGATGTTTTGCCCCTTAAAGCAGCAAATACTTGTATGTTTAAAAAGTTAAATCGAGTTTGGCATTTTAGAATATTTGTTTGTAAATGATTTGCATTGTGAGTTTTTTTTCTTCGTGCAGCGAGTAAAGAAAGATGTAGAAAAGGGCATTGTATACACTGATATGTTTCTCCTGAAAAATGAAGGGAAAGAAGGTGCAGGTATGTACATGGGGACTGATATGTGTTTTTTGCCATATCATAGCAACTGTTAACTTGATGTAGCAACTGTTAACTGTTTTTTTTAAATAAAATTTCTTTACTGTAAAATTTATAGTTCTCGGATCAGAAATACAAAGTATTACAGCACAGAAACAGGCCATTTGGCCCAAAAGGCTCCACGTGAGCCTCCTTTCAGCCTCCTTCATCTAACCCCATCAAAATATCTTTCTGTTCCTTTCTCATGTGCTTATCTAGCTTCCCCTTAACTGCATCTATACTGTTCACCTCAACTCCTTGTGGTCAAGAGTTTCACATTCTAAGCACTCTCTGGGTAAAGACATTTCTCCTGAATTCCCTATTAGATTTATTGGTGATTATCTTATATTTATAGACCCTAGTTCTGGTCTTGCCAACAAATGGAAACATCTTCCATACCATAGCAAATCCTTTCATAATCTTTAAGATCTCTATCAGGTCACCCCTCAATCTTGTCTTTTCAAGAGAAAGGAACCACAGCCTGTTCAGTGATTTTATAGATATAACCTCTCAATTCTTGTATCATTCTAGTAAATCTTTTTGCACCTTCGTCAATGCCTTTATATCCTCCTTTTAATATGGAGACTAGAATTGTTCTCCAAGTGTAGTCTAACCAAGCTTTATACAAGTTTAATATAACTTCTCTACTTTCAATTCTATCCCCGTAGAAATGAATCCAGAGCTTTGTTTGCTTTTTTTTAATGACCTTATTAACTCACATTGCTACTTTTAGTGATCTGTGTATCTGTATCCAAGATCTCTCTGTTCCTCTACCCCATTTAGACACTTATTTTCAAAAGTGTATGTTCTTGCCATATTCTGCTGACCAAATGTATTACATCACACTTACCAATATTGAAGTACATTTGTCAGTTATATATCAATTCTGCAAGCTTATTAATGTTTTCCTGTATTTTGTTGCAATCATTTTCTGTATTAACTACATCCTGATACATTGGTGTCATCTGCAAATTTTCAAATTTTACTTCCGAGTCCAGATCATTCATGTAAATAGTGAACAGCACTGGTCCAAGCACCAATCCTTGTCATCGTTTGCCAATCTGAGTAACTACCTTTAACCCCTACTCTCTCTTTTCTGTTTTGTAGGCAGCTTGCTATTCACTCTGCTACTTATCCCCAACTCCACGTGTTCTGACCTTCAGTCATGAATCTGCTAGGATTTCCATTCTAATTAGTGTGCAATTTTTATACACATTAAGTTCAAAGTTTTAACGGACATATACCATTGCATGTCAAGAGCCAAAATTTGCACTGAAAAGATACGTAATTGTAATCGACCAAAGCATTCTGAATTAGATCACTGACTCATAAAGTTACTTATACTTTTGCAATCATCTGAAAATTTCAGTGTGGAAGAAGTGTTTCTGGAAGAGTGAGCCTTGGTTGAACTGAATTAAGTTAGATTCACCATGTGGACTGCTTATGTGTCTTGCCCATTTAAAATAAAAACATGCTTACTAATGGCAAACAGCAGTTTTATGTGCATTTGAGGGAAAAAAATGACAAAACTCATGTTTCAGAAAGAGCAGTTGGGTAGGATAAAATGCCTGTCACTTGTTACGACCAGCTGTGAAAGGTGTTGAGGGGTCTTTTACTGTCTTCACCTGGTCTTATTGTTACAGGGTTTAATTTTTAAACACAGTGTTTTGAAATCCCCCTTGGTGAATCCTTGTTCACCACTTTCCAATTATAAAGCAAAGAAGTGAACACACCAGGTTTTCTTAGGTTTAAAGAAGAAAAGTGAAATTTATTAAACCTTAAACTTAAACTCTAATTCGGTTAATGCCTACGGATACACGTCGTGCCCCACGCTAGCATGCATACGTGATACACAGATGCAAATAGAGACAGAAAAGAGCAGGTGAAAAATAAAATGGAGAGGTTTCAGGCAATATCAGAAGAGTTTCTTGTTACTGTGCTTCGAGCTCACTGTAGTCCTTTTGTAGGTAAATCTTGCTTTTTGTTGGGGCCCAGTATTCTTCTTAAACCTTATTCACTGTAGGAGACTTTTCTCTCTTGGGGTTCATATGTCTTCAATGGGTCTTCAGTTCCGTGAGAAAGAGATGGGAGCAGACAGGAGAGAGATGTTCTCAGCCCAGGAGCAAACAGCTTTCTCAATTCAAATCACTCTGTGGCAAGCTCAAATTCAAAAACAACTCCAACAGTCAGTTAGTCATGTGACTAAACTGGTCTGACCATGTTCATTTGTGTATTCGGCCATTTTAGCAGTTAACCTGGAACACTTTCAATGTCTGGTAATCAAAAGTCCATTGTAGATTAAATTGGAGCAGTGAGTGGCCCCTTTGACGGTTCCAAGTACGGTCTGTTACTATGCAAATGTCTTTCCAGTCAGGGGCTTTCTTGTGATAGGCCTTCTTTTCTTTCCAGCCACACTTTTAATTTTTAATGTTCATGTGAAATAATCTTGGCAGGCCTGCATGACACACTGCTTGATCATTTTGCCTCTGTAACTCACAACTTCCTCCCCATCTAAACAAAGTGAGAAATTGTCTTTGGTTTGTCTGTGATTGTTAGAATTCCCGTATTGCCCAAGTATTTTAGCGATGGTGTTAGTACATTAACTCAACAATATATTAAACACCAGAATACTTAAATAGAACAAAATTTTATTACAAAAAACATGTCCTGTATTAGATTTGATTGTGATCTTTAATTTAGAGGGCATCAGTTCCCACAGCCAACAGCATTTCCAGGGCAGGGAGGTGGGAAATTGATTCCACTGACCTCTGTTGGAATTGTATGGGGGGGTGGTGGTGCGGGTGGTGAAGACAGATAGGGTCAGGATGACCCCAAGTTTATTTTGTTTACTGATGCTTCTTGTTTAGGTTTGCACGTAAAGAATAGCAACAAGGGTGTAGTGCCAGTGCATTTTCTGATGCTGTTGCTCATGGAAACCCACTATCTTCAAGAGAAGGGCAATGGCAGGATATTGGAGATATTAAAAAAAAATCTTCATTCGGATTTTTGGACAGTTTTGCTTGGCTTAGATAAATGAAACAGTTATCCTTTATAACTGACATATGTAATAGTATTTGATATGAATTCTTTTGATGATCTCAAAACCTCAATGTATTTATCACTTGTTTTTCCTCAGACAAATGGGTCTGGGTTCGCATGAACCCTACAGGAGTGAAGCCATCACCACGATCAGGATTCTCTCTGGCTGTGGCCCCCAACAATCGTGCTATTCTTTTTGGTGGTGTGTATGATGAAGAGGAGGAAGAAGACATCCAAGGAGAGTTTTTTAATGACATTCATATTTATGATATGGTGAAGAATCGATGGTTTACTGGGAAGTTAAAGGGACACAAAGGAGAGAAAAAAAAGCGAAGACGTGGAAGAAGAGAGGGAGAAGGAGCAGAAGTGAAAACTGAAAAGCAAGAATCCCAAAGTTCAACAGAAATAGTGAAAGAAATTGTTACTGAAGATGGTACTGTCATGACTATAAAACAGGTCATAAACAGCCCTGAGGCCAAACCAGACACAGAAAGTGAGGATGAGGAGGAGGAGGATGGGTCTGAAACTGGCCCCATCATTGAGCCATGTCCCCGGTCCAGTGCCATGGCAGCTATTAAAAATGGTGTGTTTTACATCTATGGTGGCATGTTTGAAGTGGGAGACAGACAATTTACTTTAAATGACCTTTACTGTATTGACTTACACAAGATGGATGAATGGAAGGTTCTGGTGGAAACTGATCCAAGTAAGTTTTTGATTTCTGCTGGTACCAGACAAAATCCGTATGTTTTCATTTCAACCATGTGTCAGCAACAAGTAGAATAAAATAACTTGTGGAGCTATTTATTGTGACTTTCCAGGTGGTTCATCCCACTGGATTATAATAAGCTGAAGAACTGTCATCACAATATAGCAAGATAACAAAGCTGGGTGAATGAATAACGAGAATATCCCAGTACTGTTTAAAACTAAGTTCTGGTCCGTAAGGTGCTACTAAATGTAGTTACTTATAATCTAGGAGGTAATTCATACACCGGAAGATTAATCTTTCTCCAGTCGGGATAAGCATTACAGGTACTGATGTACCAAATATGTCAGATTGTATGGAATATTGTTCCCTCCTCCTTTTAATTTATTTTCAGAAATTACAGGGAAGTAAAACCTATGCTAACCCTGAGTGAACATTATATGCCACATTTTTAAAAAAAAAGTCTATAAAGCACATTGGAATATTTGTTGCAACTTTTACATTGAAGTAATGTGAGATTAATTGGATATAAAGCCCAACATAAAGAATCGGTCTTCTCAGATTAATTATTGACAGACTTCCACAAAACATTAGCATATTTATTCTGTCCTAGTCATCATTTGAATGATTTTAAATGCAAAATTGCTTCATGAGGATGTAATTTTACCTTGTTACAGAAGAGTAGATCTGGAAGAAGGTGAGCATGTTGCTTGAATACAGCAAAGGGGGATTTCGTGGTTTAAGAGAATGTCGATAATGACAGGATAGCTTATTGCACATAATGGAAGTTTGGTGTAGCTGTGCAAGTGTTATGGTAATATTTGTTATACCAGTCAGGTCACACCATGAGATTCAGAATACATCTCAGGATTACAAGTCCAGCATGAGCAGCAGATGGAATTCCACAGACTCAAAGTATTTTTAAAGAATATAACTACTTGGAAAGAACAGTCAAAAAACACAAGTTCATTGACTGTTTAAACTTATTGTAGGATTATTATTTTTGATTGTCGCTATGTTCAGGGAACCAACCCTATTACTACTTCTAACCTTGAGCAGACGTAACCACAGAAACTGGTACCAAATTTCCTAAACATTTTATTCAGTTGTCAAAAGACAAGCAACAGGTTTAGACAATACTGTCAAATTAAAAACAGCTCACAACACAGGTTGACCAAACCATTTTGTTCTGGAAGAGAACGCTTTGTGATTCTTGTTTGTCTTTGTCATTAGCCTCTTCTTCTTGTTGTCTCTTCCTGATGATTGCTTCTCCTCTCCTGAGAATAGATCATTACATTTTCCTTTCTATACAGTTTTGAGATAGCCAGATCAAACTAAATAAGGAGATTCTCTTTTTTTGAGCTTTGTGGCCCCAGCCTAGCATAAAAAAGTTTCTTCTGTCATCTTGCTGATGGCATTCGATTTCAGTTCCCTTGGATTGTTATTACCAAAGTTTGTACTATACAATTATCAAGACAAGCTGAGTATATTTCCTTTAATAACATGTCCAAAGTTAAAAGTGACCAAGCTGACAAATTCCAAAAATTGTATATCATACACTATCATACCTGAGAATGCTGAAACATGCAAAACCTTCAAAAGCACACAGTTCAATTGACTTGATGGCTGCAGTGATTTAGCTGATCTCAGCTGGGGTTAGAAGAGGTAAATCTGCCAGAATTGCTATTTTGGTCACTATTTAATCTTTGCTGCAAATGCTAGAATGTGGATGTTGGGAAGGATGGCCTCAATCAGCCATGATGCCACCTGTTGTAGCTCATTGTTGAGTTTTATGCCTCAACCACTATGAATTAATTTTCAGCAAGAAAACTTAAAATTCTTTCAGATATTCCTAAGTGCTAATTTTTTTTGTTCTCAGAAGACATATCATTAGATATCTACACATACATTTATCTTATGTGCAATATAGCCTGTTTTATTTCCAGAGTTGATTTGTAAAAATTACAGATCCTGCAGCAAGCTGTTTTAAGTTTGCACCTGCATTGAGCAAAAATAACTGTAAAATCAAATTGACAGCCCATCCCATTTGTATCTGGCTGTCAAATGTGGCACCTTTGTGGTTTTCAGGTCCATAAACACACTTACATTGCCTTATTTGAACCATTTGGGGCTGAGTTTTCATCCCGAGGCGGAGGTGGGTTTGAAGGCGGGCCTTATCGACATGTTCCCACCTCCGACTACTTTCTAGGGAGGCAGCTTCTGGGGAGTTACAGCTACCTGCCCGCCAGCTGCAGGTAGAAAATTAAAGTGCCAATTGAGGGCACATGCCATCTGGATTTTCCTGATGTGGCTGGAGCCCGTAGATGGCACGGTGGTGGCTTCCCAGAGGCAGGCTGGGTTGGGGCCAGTGGCGCATCCTACAAAGCAGCCCAGTACTGGGCTGTGAGGGCCATGGTCATGGTCGCAGGTCATCATGTTGTGGGGTTCCCTCTCCACAGTGATGACCTGGCAGCAGTGGCCACAATATACTTTGTACTGTTTACAAGTCTTCAGAGGGTGCCTCGATCTTGAGGTGTCCTCACGGTCCTCCACCTACAGCGGGGGCGCCCAACTTTCCCAGTGGGGCTGCCGGCTTCCCAGTGCCTTGGGAGCTCCCCTTGGCCCTCCTGGCTGCAGAGCTTGCCCAACATCCTTAATTGAATGGGATGCCCGGAGGTGAGCTCTTAATTAGTCACCTCCTCAAAAATCTCCATCGTCCCGCATGCCCACCTCCAGGTTTCCATTCCGGATTTCAGCCCAGCATCTGGATTGGGACCCTGGATCTAAAATTCAGCCCCTGAATTCCACTTAGCCGTGGTGTCTTCAATCATGACTGGAAATACTTCTTCCTGGAATAAGTCTAAGAGCTTCTGAGTATAAGTAATTCAATAAGATGAGAAGTATTAAAAGGTTATGAAATATCAACCTCATTGGCACCATCTAACCTGCCTCCACCAGCTATTGTCTGCAGATTTTTACGACATGGACCTCATCTTTCATCACTCTAGAGCATCTATTGAGCTTCATTGAAATGTTTGCAAGCTGGGCTATCTGCCATCCCAGTGAAGGAGAAATAGGACAGGAAAAAGAAATGGGAAAACAAATTCTTTCCTGAAGAAATAACTGAAGAAATTGCTGCACATCTGCTGACCTCCTCTCCCAGTTAATGCACAAGGCCCTGTTCCAGGGTAATATCTGGCCTATTTAATTTACTTGAACTCAGAAATGCAGGTAAAATCAGGTCTTGTCAGGTGGTATGCACTTCAGGATGGGGAGGAAAATCAGACCTGTTCTGTATAATGGCATTGCAAAAGTTTTTTTGGTCTAAAAAATCTCTTGGATTCCCTTATGAAATTTTTTTTTTTAAGGTTGTATTTGTTTCACTCGCATTTGCTTTTTGCAGAGACCCAGGAGTGGCTGGATGAAGAAGAGTCAGAGGGCGAGGAAGAGTGTGAAGGAGCTGCAGGAGGAGAAGATGAGGAGGAGGAAGAGGAGGACGATGATAGCAGTGAAGAAGAGGGTAAATACTTTGAATAAACCTGCATTGTTCTTGTGTATCTGGGTAACTAGTTTCTATTGTGTCTATGGGTTTTTTTGAAAGGTCACTCATAAGGTTCCTGTAACAAGAGCCAGCATGGCTCATTGATAGTGCTCTTGCTTTTATATCATGGGACCACATGTTCAAACCCTACTCCAAGTGTTGCCCACATAATTAAGGCTGACAATTCACTGCTATACTGAGGGAATGCAACATTGTTGGAAATTCTGTCTTTAAGCCAGTGCCCTGTCTGACTGTTCAAGCAGATGGCACTTATTTAAGGAAAAGGACACTAAGGTCGGTGGAGTTGTGGATAGTGCCGAAGGATGTTGTAGGGTACAGAGGGACATAGATAGGCTGCAGAGCTGGGCTGAGAGATGGCAAATGGAGTTTAATGCGGAAAAGTGCGAGGTGATTCACTTTGGAAGGAGTAACAGGAATGCAGAGTACTGGGCTAATGGGAAGATTCTTGGTAGTGTAGATGAACAGAGAGATCTTGGTGTCCAGGTGCTTAAATCCCTGAAGGTTGCTACCCAGGTTAATAGGGCTGTTAAGAAGGCATATGGTGTGTTAGCTTTTATTAGTAGGGGGATCGAGTTTCGGAGCCACGATGTCATGCTGCAGCTGTACAAAACTCTGGTGAGACCTCACCTGGAGTATTGCGTGCAGTTCTGGTCACCGCATTATAGGAAGGATGTGGAAGCTATGGAAAGGGTGCAGAGGAGATTTACTAGGATGTTGCCTGGTATGGAGGGAAGGTCTTATGAGGAAAGGCTGAGGGACTTGAGGTTGTTTTCATTGGAGAGAAGGAGGAGGAGAGGTGACTTAATAGAGACATATAAGATAATCAGAGGGTTAGATAGGGTGGATAGTGAGAGTCTTTTTCCTCGGATGGTGATGGCAAACACGAGGGGACATAGCTTTAAGTTGAGGGGTGATAGATATAGGACAGATGTCAGAGGTAGTTTCTTTACTCAGAGAGTAGTAGGGGCGTGGAACGCCCTGCCTGCAACAGTAGTAGACTCGCCAACTTTAAGGGCATTTAAGTGGTCATTGGATAGACATATGGATGAAAATGGAATAGTGTAGGTCAGATGGTTTCACAGGTCGGCGCAACACCGAGGGCCGAAGGGCCTGTACTGCGCTGTAATGTTCTAATTCTAATTCTAGAAAAGCAAACTATTCTAGTGGCCCGAACAACGTTTATCGCTCAACCAACATCACGAAAACAGATTAGTTGGTAATCTATTTCATTTGTTGTTTGTGATGCTGTGCAGTCTGTAAATTGACTGCCAGTTTGCCTAAAAAACAAGAGTGACTACTCTTCATTGATTATGAAGCACTTTAGAACATCCTGAGAGTGTGAAAGGCAAGTTCTTTCTTTCCTGTATAAATGTCAGTTTTCTTGTTAATTAACAACTTCCTTTTTTTCTGCTAAAGGACTATTCCAAACTATTGAAAATAGATCAGTTTCTATTGTATACTCACCAATACACTCTGTTGATGGGTGTTCCAAACCATGTATTACTGTATTGTGGAAAAATTAAATTTACAATATAATTTCTTTAGTGCCAGAACTTCACTACCCTTCAGATTGAATCCTCCACATACAGACTTTTTATTATTATTTGTGTATTAAGTGACATATGAAAGACTGACCATATGGTGTGAGCTAACTCCCTTTTTAACATTGTCCCAGCAAGTATTGGGTCCTTTTTACTTTCCAGTTTTGGGTGTGTGGGGGAGAGATGCAGAGCATTCTTTTCTATTTGAAGTCTTTGCAAGGAATTTCCTTCAATATTTTTTGTTAATATTTTGAGTTAGCCTTTAAACGTTTGACATCAAATCCGTGCTGTCATTTGCGGGCACTAAACCCCTTAAATGCCAAGAATTACATCAGTGTCTTTTGAGATTCTGGTGTTCTCAGCTGTGTTGACACTGAAAAGACGATCACGAACTGAGAGTCTTCTTTGATGACAGTACTCTGGTTTCACACTTTCCAAGTATTGGTTAGGTTCTGTGATCCACGCGGTTAAATGATAAGGAATAAGGGCGGCGCAGTGGTTAGCACTACCGCCTCACAGCTCCAGGGACCCGGGTTCGATTCTGGGTACTGCCTGTGTGGAGTTTGCAAGTTCTCCCTGTGTCTGAGTGGGTTTTCTCCGGGTGCTGCGGTTTCCACCCACAAGCCAAAAGACTTGCAGGTTGGTAGGTAAATTGGCCATTATAAATTGTCACTAGTATAGGTAGGTAGTAGGGAAATATAGGGACAGGTGGGGATGTTTGATAGGAATATGGGATTAGTGTAGGATTAGTATAAATGGGTGGTTGATGGTCGGCACAGACTCGGTGGGCCGAAGGGCCTGTTTCAGTGCCGTATCTCTCATCTAAAAAAATCTAATCTAATCTAAGAGAGAAGTCCAGACCTTAAAGTTTGAGGAATGTATTCAGCTGTCTCAGACTGACAGAATCTCTGACGTTTCCTGGCTGGAAATCCCTGGGTGTATATTTCTCAGATGTTGCATCCATGATATTTTGGGCACTGTTCATTGTTAGTCAGGCAGATAGTCTTGCATATACTGAACTTTAGTTCAGGGACAGTTCTGAGATGCAGTAGGGAAGGCTCTTTTCAGTCCTTATTAATGTATCCCTCCAGAAGACCTGAGTTTCTGCACTCCATAAGTCTAACCCTGCTCTTTAATGGCAATTTTCTTGCATTTTATCATATTCCTGCATCTCATAAAAATGACCAGCTCTGTTTTAAGGCAACCGATGGAAATGATTTAGATTTCTAAAACTGAACTTTCAGGTAATTGTTACTAATGAGCATGTCTCAAGACATCATTAGGTAACAAGTATTATTTATTTACTTGTACATGATGCTATTTTGGTTTTCTTTATCAGAAGATATTGAAAATCAAATAAGCACAAAATTAAATTTTGCAGTTCACCAAATGTGAAGTCAAACCAATGCATGTGTAGTTTTTGTCAGAGATTTTATTCATATCTCCATATTTAGCTGAGATGGGTTTACAAGTCCTAAGCCACAATCTGCAACCATTAAAATATTTTTAATTGAAATTTCAATAAGATACAGTTTACATTTTTCCATAGCACCATGGGTAACATGGATTTTTATGGTAAGTTTTTCTGGGCCAGATTAGATCAATTTAAGCAACAGAAAAAACTTGAAAAATTGGATAACTTCTTTGTGTGATCCAAAGGGTGAAATTAGCACTATACAGTGGTTTTCATTGACTAGCTTTTGAAGACTCTGAAGTGTTACTGTTAAATCCAATTCGATTTAAATAATTCCTGACCAAAATTATAAATTAATGAGAGCTTCTGAAATGTGAAAAAGAAGGAACATTTTTGCTGCCATTCAGCTTCAGGTATTTTGTCAATGCTCTTATGTTCTGGACAATGTGACAAATACAGTTCTACTGCTTATAAGTGCCATAATTGACCCAGGAGTCCATAACTTCATTACTGAATCTGAAGAAGATAAATATCTCTATTTTCTATAATGGTGAGCTTTTATTTCCATTAACATCAAGATATTGCTTATACTGGGACATAAAAGGGGGCTCTATGTGGGGATCCAGTTGAGCAGAAGTTGGTGTCACTTCTGAGATTGTAAGAGAATCTGAAATTGTTAATCATTTATTTTGCTTTGTCAGGAGATGACCATCCTCCAGTCCAACCAGCAGAACCTTATTCAGAATATATGTCACGCACAGAGTCATACTGGATTAAACTGGCCAGGGATAATATGGGCCAGAATGCCAAAGAAAAAAAGACTTTGAAGGTGGCACAAGCAATGGCAAAGACTTTTTATGATGACAATATTTGATTGTCAGAAGTTGTGCAGAACTGAACCCCTGCCAGTATTCATTTGTTAATATGGTGTAACTATTGTCTTTGAACTCAACTGCAAAATTTATTGTTCATTTAATTAATTACAACTATTTTATCTTTTCTACTTTGTAAGTCTTGAAGCCAGTTTCAGACAGATTCAACATTGTTACCTTTGCAGCAATTTTTTCTGAATCTTAAGTTACAGCAGATCCAATAGCTTTAGTTTCTGAGCAACCCATTGCTTACAATGATTGTACTACATTCTTAATGTGCTTTGCATTCTTCTAAATTCTTAATGGCAAAGTGAAGGCTATTTGTGATTGTCCCCTTAACCTCACTGTGATATAGAAGAAAAATAAAAGTAACCTCTTACTTGGCTATCAAATTTAATCATTTGCATATGTATTTCTGACACAAAACTAAAGGTTATGCTAATCAGTGAATGGCAAATACTGCCCATGTCATTTGCACACAGCAGTTAAAGACAAAGAAAACAATACAAAAATAAAGTTAAATTGTATTTCAATCTTAGACTTAACCAATAAAATATACATGTTATGATTTATGCTCTACCCCAGATATTGTTTCCTTTTCCTGGAGCAAAGGACCACTTCCACACTCAAGGTCACGCCTCCTCTGAACCCAAACATATTATTAGGAATATAGGAACATAAGTAGGCCATTTAGCCCCTCAGACCTGTTCCACCATTCAACGAGATCATGGTCAATCTGCAGCCCTACTTCATATTTTGTTATTCAAAGGTATTATCCATCTCAAATTTAAAATTAACAATTGATCTAGCATCAGTTGCTGTTTGTGGAAGAAAGTTCCAAATTCTACAACCTTTTGCGTGTAGGAGTGCTTCCTAATTTCACTCCTGAAAGGTCTGGCTCTAATGTTTAGACTATGCCCCCTTGTCCTAGACGAACCCAACCAGTGGAAATAGTTTCTCTCTGTCTACCCCAGGGGTGTCCAACCTTTTCACATGGGGAGCAACTTAACAATTTTTGTCTTACATCGGGGGCCGGTGAGACAATTTCAGAAAGATAAAGGCTTTAAAGGGATCGGTGCTGGGTCCCTTGCTGTTTGTAATGTACATTAATGATTTAGACATGTATACAGGAGGTATGATAAGTTCGCAGATGACACGAAAATTGGTGGTGTCTTAAATAGTGAGGAGGAAAGCCTTAGATTACAGGACAATATAGATGGGCTGGTAAGATGGGCGGAGCTGTGGCAAATGGAATTTAATCCTGAGAAGTGTGGGATGATGCATTTTGGGAGGACTAACAAGGCAAGGGAATACACAATGGATGGTAGGACCCTAGGAAGTACAGAGGGTCAGAGGGACCTTGGTGTACTTGTCCATAGATCACTGAAGGCAGTAAGGTAGATAAGGTGGTTAGGAAAGCATATGGGATACTTGCCTTTATTAGCCGAGGCATAGAATATAAGAGCTGGGAGGTTATGATGGAGCTGTATAAAAATAGTTAGGCCACAGCTGGAGTACTGTGTATGGTTCTGGGCACCACACTATAGGAAGGATGTGATTGCACTGGAGAGGGTGTAGAGGAGATTCACCAGGAAGTTGCTTAGGCTGGAGCATTTCAGCTATGAAGAGAGACTGAAAAGGCTAGGGTTGTTTTCCTTAGAGCAGAGAAGGCTGAGGGGAGATATGATTGAGGTATACAAAATTGATAGGTTAGATAGGAAGAAACTTATTTCCTTAGCGGAAGGATCGATAACCAGGGGGCATAGATTTAGGGTAAGGGGCAGGAGGTTTAGAGGGGATGTGAGGAAACATTTTTTCATCCAAAGGGTGGTTGGAATATGTAACGCACTGCGTGAAGAGTTGGTAGAGGCAGGAACCCTCTCAACATTTAAGAAGTATTTAGATGAGCACTTGAAATGCCATAGCGTACAAGGCTACGGGCCAAGTGCTTGAAAATGGGATTAGAATAGTTAGGTGCTTGATGGCCAGCTCAGATGAATTGGGCCGAAGGGCCTTTTTCTGTGCTGTATAACTCTATAACTCTTAAAAATTTATCGTACTATTAAACAAAACAACAACAAATGTGCATTTTTGTGAAGAAGCTTTAAAGGAGACTAATTTATTGACTTACCTTTTTTTCACTATCTTGGACACTGATTTAGTGAGATACCTGGCATTTGTTTTACTTGCACAAGTAGTCAATGTCTGCCTGCATACTAGTTTTGGTGATATGGAGTATTCCGGATAGATGTCCACCTGTCAGGTGTGATCTTGATCGTTCTCTCCCTCCTCTCTCTCTCTCTCTCTGTCTCTCTTCCCCTCCCTCTCTGTGATCCCCCGCTCTGTGTTGCCCCCCCGTCTTTACTCGTTCCCCCTCTCTGTGTGTCGTCCTCTCTCTCTGTGTCCCTCTCTCTCTCTCCCTGTCTCTCCCCCCACCCTTCCTTTTTCTGCCCCCCTCTCTCTGTCTGTTGCTGAGAGCAGGAACAGTGGTTTCCAAGCTTCAGACAGATTTGGGGTTTTCCGGTGGGCTTTAAAAAAAAATCGTAACCTGCGGGAAAACCCTGAAGTTATTCTGACAGGTGCTGGGAGCGGGACCAATGGTTTCCGTACTTCGGACAGATTCGGGGTTTTCCGGCGGGTTCTGATTTATTTTTAAAAACCTGCTGGAAAACCCTGAATCTGTCCGAAGTTCGGAAACTGCTATTCCTTCTCTCATGCAGCACCTGTCAGCTGTGAATATGGAAAGGAGTCTTAATGATTATTAGATAAAGATCTGAGCTTAGAAGTTCCAATTCAGCTGTGAAACAGACAGTGCGATTTTTTTTAAATAATAGCCGGTCTGGTCGGAAAGAAGAAGCCAATGGGAAATTTCTCATCTCTGAAATTACCAATCATGGATCCCTGATGAGGATGAGGAACGGCCCGGTGCAATTTACATCCGCAGGCCGGATGGAAACCTTTGGCGGGCCATATCCTGGCCCGCGGGCCGTATGTTGAATAACCCCAATCTACCCTATCTGCTCCCCTTAATGATCTATGTACATGGACCCCAAATCTTTTTGGACCTTCACTGTTTCTAGCTTTTCACCTTAGCTCTAGCTAATTAGGATTTATTCTGTTTATTAGAAAGTACAGTTATGTCATAAACAAACTGCAACACTAACAAACAAAAAAGACAATATTCTAACTCAACAAAATGGTGTTTTTGAAACTGCTGGACAGATATCAAAGAAAGATTACCAGTGATGATCATTAAACACTCCAGGGCATAAGTTGAGGCTCAATTAATATTTTTTTTAACAGCAACAACTGCAAAGATAATTTTCAACTATTATTGACCATTTTGGTTTTGGAAGTACTGGTAGCAAACAAATTGAAGTGCTCGAGTGTGAAAATGATTTTACATAACATAAGCAATAGCAGAATTATGCCATTCAGCCCTGCGAGCCTGCTAATCCTTTCAATAAGATCATAACTGATCTTCCACCTCAGCTACACCTTCCCACATAATCCCTCTATCCCTTGATTCCCAGAGTATCCAAAAAGCTATTGATCTCTGACTTGAATATACTCAATAATTGAGCATTCACAGCTCTATAAAGTATAGAACTGCAAAGGTTCACAACCCTTTCAGTGAAAGATTTCTCCTCATCCTAGTCCGAAATAGCCGACCCCTTATTCTAAGACTGACCCCTAGTTCCAGACTCCTCAGCCAGGGGAAATATCCTCCCAGCATCTACCCTTTCAGACCCCTTAAGAATTGTATATATTTGACTGAGATCACCTCTCATCCTTCTAAACTCTAGGGAATATAGATCTAGTCTACTCAATCTGTCCTCACAGGATAATCCCCTCATCCTAGGAATCAGACCAGTGTACCTTGGTTGCACTCCCTTTAAGGCAAGTATATCCTTCCTTAGGTAAGGAGACCAAAGCTGTACACTACTCAGGATTACTCCAGATGTGATCTCACCAAAACCCGATACATATGAACATAAAGAACGCAAGAAATAGGAATAGGCCATTCGGCCCCTTCACCCTGCCCCACCTTTCAATAAGATCATGGCTGATCTCCACCAGACCACAACTCCTCTTTCGTGCCAGCTCCTCATAGCCCTGAACTCCCCGATATTTCAAAAATCTATCTACCTCCTCTTTAAATACTTGCAGTTTTCTAGCATCCACATCTCGCTGGGGTAGAGAATTACAGACATTCACTACCTTCTGAGAGAGGAAATTCCTTCGCATTTCAGTTTTAAATGAGTGTCCCCTTATTCTGTAACTATGTCCTCTAGTTCGAGATTCCCCCACTAGTGCAAACATCTTCTCAACATTTACCCTGTTGAGCCCCCTCAGAATCTTGTACGTTTCAATAAGATCACCCTTCATTCTTCTAAACTCTAATGAATAAAGGTCTAACTTGTTCTTGATAAGTCAATCCCTTCATCCCAGGAATCAGCCTAGTGAATCTCTTTTGAACTGCTTCCAATGCCAGTATATCCTTTCTTAAATACGGGGACCAAAACTGGACACAGGACTCCAGGTGTGGCCTCACCAACACCCTGTACAGTTGTAACAAGACTTCCCTATTTTTAAACTCCAACCCCCGAGCAATAAAGGCCAAAAATCCATTTGCCTTCTTAATTACTTGATGCACCTGCATGCTAACTTTTTGTGTTTCATGCACAAGAACACCCAGATCCCTCTGTGCTTCACGTTTTTGGAGTCTCTCTCCATTTAAATAATAGTCTGCCTTTTGATTCTTCCTGCCAAAGTGCATGACCTCACACTTTCCTACATTGAACTCCATCTGCCAGGTTTTTGCCCACTCACTCAACCTATCTATACCCCCTTGCAGATTCCTTATGTCCTCATCACAACATGCCCTCCCACCTCTTTTTGTATCGTCAGCAAATTTGGATATATTACACTCTGGCCCCTCCTCCAAGTCATTAATATAGATAGTCGATAATTGAGGCCCGAGTCCTGATCCTTGTGACACTCCACTAGTTACGTCTTTCCAACCTGAAAAAGACCCATTAATCCTGACTCTCTGTCTTCTGTGAGTTAACCAATCCTCAATCCATGCTAATACATTACCCCCAAAACCATGAGCTTCTATCTTGTGCAATAATCTTTTATGTGGCACCTTATCGAATGCCTTCTGGAAATCCAAAGACACTACATCTACCAGTTCCCCTTTATCAACTCTGCTTGTTATATCCTCAAAGAACTCTAGCAAATTTGTTAAACATGATTTCCCTTTCACAAAACCATGTTGACTCTGTTTGATTGCATTAATCTTTTCTAAATGTCCTGCTATTTTTTCCTTAATAATGGACTCTAGCATTTTCCCAACGACCGATGTTAGGCTGACTGGCCTATAGTTTCCTGCTTTTTGTCTCCCTCCCTTCTTGAATAGAGGCGTCACATTAGCAGTTTTCCAATCCGTTGGGACCCTACCGGAATCCAATGACTTCTGGAATATTTCGACCAATGCCTCCACTATCTCTGCAGCCACGTCCTTTAAAACCCTTGGATGTAGGCCATCAGGTCCTGGTGACTTGTCTGCCTTTAGTCCCATTAGTTTGTCAAATACTTTGTCCCTCTTGATAGAGACTGTTACAAGATTTATCCTCCCATTAGCTCCTTGCTGATCTGATATCTGTGGGATGTTTATAGTGTCCTCCACCGTGAAGACTGATGCAAAATATTGGTTTAAATTATCTGCCATTTCCCCATTTCCCATTATCAATTCTCCAGTCACATCCTCAAAGGGTCCCACACTCACTTTAGCTACTCTTTCTTTTTATATACCCGTAGAAGCTCTTGCTGTTTGTTTTTACATTTCTTGCCAATTTACTTTCATAATCAATTTTCTCCCTCTTTATTAGCTTTTTAGTCATCTGCTGCTGGTTCCTAAAAATTCCCAATCCTCTGGCCTACCACTAGTTTTCGCCGCTTTGTATGCCTTAGTTTTTCTTTGGATACTCAGCAGTAAGTCTTCTTTACTCTCATACTCCAATCCCTTTTTAACAGGGCTAACACACCATTTGCTTTCCTAATTGCTCCTTGAACCTGCATGTTAACTTTCTGTGCTTCATGTACAAGGACTCTCAAATCCCTTATATCAACACTTACCAATATTTTTCACTATCTCACTATTTTAAAAGTATTATGCATTTCTATTTTTCATACTAAAACATTTCTCCACACTATATTCCACCTGCCACATTCTTGCCCACTTCATCTGTCTAAATCCTTTTGCAACCTATTTGTGTCCTCACAGCTTACTTTCTCACCAAATTTTGTATTGTGAGCAAACTTGGATACATTACACTTGGTCTGCTCATCTAAGTCATTGATATAGATGGTAAGTAGCTGAAGCCCAAGCACTGCTTCTTGTCATACTCCGTTACTTAAAGTCTGCCATCCTGAAAATGGCCTGTTTATTTCTGTTTTCTGTCCATTTCCCAATCCTCAATCTACGCTAATATATTACCCCCAAACCCATGAGCCCAAATTTTGTCTAATAACCTCATTCTTATCGAATGGTTTTGAAAATCCAAGTATATTACATCCACTGGTTCCCCTTATCCATCCTACTAGTTACATCTTCAAAAAACTCAATGGATTTGTCAAACACTATTTCTCTTTCATAAATCTGTGCCCAATTATTTTATTATTTTCCAAGTGCCATGTTATCAATTCCTAATAATAAATTTTAGCATTTTCCCTGCGATTACTTGTGTCGCCACACCTTCCCTTGCCACTGTTCCATGTAGGCTCTGGCTCAGGAATTGAAGACCTTCAGATCTTCAGGGCTGCATGGCTTTGGCATTCTAGGAGACGTGCCATCGTTTGGGTGCCTCTCTGCAGTCGGAATTGACAGAATTTGTTTGGCTGTATCCCACTTCTGCATAAGGGCCTTGTAGCAGCTGACACGAGTCCTGAGTTGATTGAGACACAGCCAAGTAGGCCATGTGTCATTGGCTCCTGATGGGAGGGGTTTTTCTGGGTCATTAGACAATTGGTATTACTTCGTCTGCAGATGTGTTGACCAGTCAGCAAGGCGGCAGCTATGGGGGTTACAGTTTACGGGCTGGACAGTATGTAAGAAGCTGCCCCTCGACTTGAGCCTGTTTTGTTGTTGGCTGTTTCTGGAAGAGAAGATGATGAGGATCATTGGTCTGCTTTGTCCATTGCACTCTTGATGTAACTTACCTCCTTACTTTGGATGGAGCAATACTGGTAAGCGGGTACAGATCATCAACTTTAGTAGGTTTCAGGCAGCCAGTAATAGCTCTGCAAGGTGCATTGAGGATGGAATCCCTACTCATGATGTCAGGCTAACTGGCCTATACTGTAGATGGCTAGCCTAAGGTCGGTGGTAGGAAAGATAATGAAATCTATATTTAAAAATGTAATAGAAAAACATCTAGAAACCAAAAATCTAATACAATGATTAAGGTCACAGAATGTGGAGTCGGGACAAGTAGCCCTCAGTAAAGGATGGCTTAAGGACAATAATGAGAAAGGATCTTGGCACAGAAGATCAGGAAGTAGAATTAATATGGGTGGATATTAGGAATAACAAGGGTCAGAAAATGCTGTTAGGAGTTGTTTATAGGCCCCTTAGTAGTAGTTGTACCATTGGACAGAGCATGAAACAAGAAATAACTGGTACTTGTCATAATTATTGGGGACTTTAATCTTCATATAGACTGGACCAATCAAGTTGGCAAAGGTGGTCTGGAAGATGAGTTTATAGAATGAATGTTTTCACAGCAGTTTCCTGGAACAATACATTGTGGAACCAACTAGGGTTAAAGCTATTTCAGATCCAGCATTGTATAATAAGGCAGGGTTAATTAGTAATCTTAATAGTCAAAGATCCGCTGGGAAAAAATGATCACAAACAGCTGAATTCCATATCAAGTTTGAAAGCAATTTACTCAAGTCCCAAACAAGAATCTTAAACTTAAACTAAGCCAATTACACAGGTATGAGGGGAGAGCTGGCTTAAGTTGATTGGATAAATAGACTAAAAGATATGGCAGTAAATAAACAGTGGGAAACATTTAAAGAAACAATTCAAAACATTCAACAAAAATAATTCCATTATAAAACAAAAACTCAGCATGAAAAATCCATCCGTGGTTAAGGAAGTTAAGGCCAGTGTTAGATTAAAAGTAGAAGCTTATAAAATAAACAGGTGTGAGGCTGTTGAAGAAAGGCACAGACAGCAGAAGGAGTCTGCTTATACTCGAGCCCCTCCAAACCAGGAGTTCTTGTGCCCCGACTACTCAACAGCCTGCAGATCAAGAATAGGCCTCTTTGGTCACCAATGATCCTGGCAACTACCACAGAGACAAGTCTTCCCATGATCTGCACCTGTGAACAATCTGCTATCATCCCACATCATCATAATGTGGCAAAGAATAGTACTAAGCCTGAGGATTGGGAGCATTCTAGAACCAGCAAAGGGGCACCAAAGAGTTGATAAAAAGGGAAAAAAAATAGAATGAGAGTAATCTGACCAGGAATGTAAAAGTAGATTGTAAGGGCTTTTACAAGTATATAAAATGGAGAGTAGGCAAAGCAAACATTGGTCCCTTAGAGGCAGAGACAGGAGAAGTTAACATGGGAATGAGGAAATGGCAGAGACATTAAATAAATATTTTGTGTCTGTATTCACAGTAGAAGACACAAATTACAGACTGGAAATAAAGGGTAACCAAGGGGCTAAGTAGAGTGAGGAGCTTAAGGTAATTAATATCAGCAGAGAAAAAATATTGGAGGACTAAAATCTGACAAATCCTCAAGACCTAATGGCCTACATCCTTAGGGTTCCAAAAGAGGTAGCTGCAGAGATAGTGGATGCTCTGGTTATGATTTTCCAACATTCCCTAGTTCTAGAACGGTCCCAGTGGATTGGAAGTTAGAAGAAA
The DNA here is from genome assembly GCF_036365525.1 of Heterodontus francisci. Classification (NCBI taxonomy): domain Eukaryota; kingdom Metazoa; phylum Chordata; class Chondrichthyes; order Heterodontiformes; family Heterodontidae; genus Heterodontus; species Heterodontus francisci. The sequence goes on from NC_090387.1 coordinate 38,800,583, forward strand.
GGAGGGAGAGAGAAAACAGGGAGCTACAGCCAGTTAGCCTGACATCAGTCATCGGGAAAATGTTAGAATCTATTACTAAGAAAATCTGAAGTACTAAATCTTGTCATTTAATCTCTCCCATCTTCAGCTCTATCACAGACATTCCCTTTTGTTCTTTTTCCACCCTCTCTTTCACTTGCTTAAAATCTATAACATTTCGAACTTTTTCTGAGTGCTGATGAAAGGTCATCGAGCTGAAGTGTGAACTCTCTTTCTTTCTTCACAGATGCTGCCTGACCTGCAGAGCATTTCCAGTATTTTCTGTTTTCATCTCTGATTACTTCCTTGTATCTCTCACCACTCATTATCCCCTTTACCCCTTCCAACCCCACTTCCTTCTCCCTCAAATTATTTACAATGGCACTATCAAACTCCCAACTGTCCAGCCCTTTGTTTGCCAGAATACTTTCTGCAGCTTTCAATCTGCTCAATCACTTCCTCACCTCCACTTTTGGTGTTCTTGGCCCCAGTAAAACTCTTGCTCTCTCCCACCTTAATCACCCCCATTACAGTCTGATCTTCATTTCCTTAAGTCCAAGGGGCACACAATAGGTTTAGCTATTCATCGGCAAATTTGGCTGGACCAGATGAAGCACTATCGGTCTCTGCTCTCCTCTGCCAAAACTGCCCACTAGTCATGGAGTCATAGAGTCATTACAGCACAAAAGGGGGCCATTGAGCCCATTGAGTCCATGCCTGCTCTCTGCAATCTAGTCAGTTCCATTCACCCAATCTATCATGTAGACCTGCAAGTTTATTTTCCTCAAATGCCCACCAATTTCCTTTTGAAATCATTGATATTCATATGCGCTTCCACCACCCTTGTAGGCAGCGAGTTCCAGGTCATTACCACTCACTGCATAAAATAATTCTTCCTCACATCCCCCCTGCATCTCTTGTCCAAACCTTAAATCCTTTTCGCATAGTCCTTGTACCATCAGCTAATGGGAACAGCTTTTGTCTATCTTATCTAAACCTGTCATAATATTGTACACCTCTTTCAAATCTCCCCTCAATCTCCTTTACTCCAAGGAGAACAAACCCAGCTTCTCCAACCTAACCTTGTAGCCAAAATCCTTCATCCCTGGAACCATTCTGGTAACGTCCCTGCTTTTGTATTCAATACCTCTGTTTATGAAGCCCAAGATCCCATATTCTTTGCTAACTACTCTCTCAATATGTCCTGCCACCTTTGAAGATCTATGCACATGAACCTTCAGGTCCCTCTGTCCCTGCACACTCTTTAGAACTGTGCCATTTAGTCTATATTGTCTCTCCCTATCCCTTCTACCAAAATGCACCACCTCACTTCTCTGTATTAAATTCCATCTGCCATTTGCCTACCCATTCTGCTAGCCTATCTATGCCCTGTTTCAGGCAATTGGTATCATCCTCACTGTCTGCTACTCCTCCAGGTTTGGCCTCATCAGCAAATTTTGAAATTTTACTTTGTATTCCATTATCCAAGTTGTTTATATTGTGATGAAAACCCCACGTCAAATGGAAAATATTAATTTCATCGTATGGCACTTTGCCTGAGACTTTTACTGAAATGGTTACAAATAACTTTTAAAAAACAGAAAAGAGCAGCCAAGATGGCCACGCACAATTTGCACATGAAAAGCCAAAGGATCAGACAGGAGACAAAATGACTGATTCAACCGAGCCAGAAAAATGGGGATGCTCTCTGATTAAATCACCTAAAATGGTTTTGTCAACACAGTAGTCAAAAGCCATCGACACCCATTGACTTTGAAAGAGCCAAACCATCCAACCAAATATGTTTGATCAGCTTGAGAGAAGTGCCTTGGAATTTCAAAGACCATTTTCCGGAAGCTTCTGTTTCAAACAAAGAGGTGGTTGCATCACATGACTGCTTGTGTAACTCTGGGAGTTTGTGAATTGTGCCTCAGAAGGCAGTGAGTAACTGGGATCCAGCAAGAAAGCATCTCTCTCTCTCTCCCTCACTCCAGCAAAGATCCAGAGAAACCTCGGCTGCAAACCTACAGCCCAGCACAGCCAACAAACAGGCGACATGAATAAAACCCCTCTTCTGCCCTCCGATACCAGAGAAGTAAGCCCAAATTGTACCTGTGGCCCAGCAAGAACTTCAGGACTACAATTTCAACTAAAGACACTGAGACTCAGTATTTAAATTCCATTTATTACACACTTTACTCCAACCTCCCAACTCTGTTTTTTCCTCTGGAATCTATTTGTGTGTGTGTGTGTGTGTGTGCGCCTGTCGTATGGATGTGAGTGTGGATGCGTCATGTCTTTTAGTCATTTTAACCAGTTTAGAGTGATAACGTTAATAAACTTACATCTTTCTTGTTTAAACTCAAGAAAACCTGTCTGGTTCATTTGCAATTATATTAGAGGAACAGGAGCAAGTGCTTAGAGGTGGTAAATTAAATCACTGTTAAAAAGATAAACCCTGTTGCGGTCAAATCAGAGAAGGGCGAAAGAGGAGCCTGAGACCCCGTCCTCATCTGGTCATAACAATATGTGTCAAAAAAGTAGTGCTCCTTGCACTGACCCTTGGGGAACACCACTGTTTACCATTGTCCAGTATGAAAAACAACCATTTACCATGGCTTGCTGTTTTCTATTCATCTCTGCCCTCCTCCAGAATCATCATGGAATGAAAAGACTTCTTTTTTCCATTACCAACCATATCCATAAACCCCTTTCCCCTTCCCCCTTACCACCACCCTCTTTGTCACTAAGATTGAGTCTATCCATTCCACTGCCTCTGCTTCCTCTGCCCATCAAAGCCAAGATCCCTCTAGCCTAAACCTAAGTACACATTTTCTCTAGTTTTCCTCCAATCTCTCCTTATGCCCTCTCCAAGCTCATTTTGTCTGAGACCCACCTCCTCCTCTCTCAAACCCCTTCCCAATAAACTGCTAACTACATATCTTCCCTTCCTGACCCCCACACTGGTTGACTTTGTAAACAGTTCCCTCTCCTCAGTTACTTTCCTCCTCCCTTTCAAATCAGCCCTCATCAGCAGCCGCCTGAAAAAACCCACCCGACCTTTCTGTCAATGAAAATTGCGACCATATCTCCAACCTCCTTTTCCCCTCCCAAATCCTTGAATGTGTTGCTCCTATATTTGTGCCCTCCTTTTCTGCAACTCCATATTTGAACCTTTCAAATCAGGTTTCCACCCTGCCACAGTACTGAATCAGCCCTAATCAAAGTCACAAATGACATCCGCTGTGACTGTAGTGCACTATCCTTCCTTATCCTTCTTGACCTATCTGCAGCCTAACTGTCCATTCTTCAGAAGTAACTTGCCTTTTCACATTTTTTTATTGTTGTGATCTTGCTTTGCATCTTTGAATCTTAAATCTTTTAATATTCTTTGCAGCTAATTCTGCAGGTTAGTAAATTGGAGCTCCAACTATTGCAATTCATCTGACGTTTTGCAGCACTGCCCCTTTTAAGCTCTCGAATGAAGATCTAAATCCAGTTCTGGGTCTTTTAGTCTATTGTGAGATGATTTTGGGCCATTTGGTGGTGGAAAACACAGAACAGCACAAAACCACAAAATAATTCATTATTACGCAACTTAAATTCTGAAGTGATTAAAGGGAAGAAAAATACAAATGCTGGAAATCGGAAATAAAATAGAGAAAAACTACAAATTAAAAGTAGGATAATCAACATCTGAAAAGAGAAAAGACAAACTAACATTTTGACTTGCTCTGTATTTTTGACATCTTTTGGTTATTATTTCTGAATTTTTACTGTACTAGCCTACAATAGGATAAAAGATGTGCTGCAAGGGATACATTTTCCCCCAATATATATTGTTTCAATTTTTTTCCACTTTTCGTTCTTCCACCCTTACTTGGACTCCCGCTGAAATTACTAATTGGCATTTTGTTTCATGACCAACTGCTTGGTGTTACATTAGCCGAGTTCCTAATAATGCAGCCAAGACTCAGTACTTGCTATCTGGGAAAAGCTAAAGTGCAAATGCCACCTGGAACTAGGATTCAAATTAAGGTCTCCTCAGTCCTTTGCATGTTGCATCAACAAAAACCCCAAAGATGCATCCCTAATGCTAGATTTAGGTTGTGGTGTTGGACCAATGTAAGCAGGAGATTTTCATCATCTCCAACTCACAATTGACTTGGGAGCACTTAATATTTTAATTTGGTTGTAAACTGGAAAAAGATTTCATTTACTTTCACATAGTTATTCATGGTTCTGTATATCCAAAGGTACAAAGATTGAAATAGTTTGAGTTTCAAGTAGATTCTTTTGGTACTGTCTTCTGATTCAAATTGCTCAGCTTGATAACTAGCTGGAACATTCTCCTAAGAATAAAATGTAAGCAGACTAATCATCATGCTGTGGACAATCAGTCATGTCATACTGGATTAACAGAATAATCTTGTGGGATGAGCTAGCTAATAAAGACTGATTATGGGCAGAGGCTAGGACTCTAGAAACAACAGAGTTTTTCACCCAGGTCAATGTCAAAGTGCAGGAGACATGAACAGGAGTTATGGGAAATTTTGGCACTGAGAATAAACAGAGAAATTTCTGAAAATATAAATTCAATGTGGGTTTCAAAATATGAGACCAAAAAATTCTATTTGAATGCTGCAAATTATAAATATTATATAAAGTGAGTTGAGTTCTTTAGTATTTTAATGATTGTTTTGAGGCAGTGAGCTGTGTCTCCCTCCTACCTGATCACTGTCCTCCCCATGATCGATGCATCCTTCCTGATTACTTACCCCCTCTTCCAGAGCTACCCTAGGGCCACTGCAAGTAGTCTTCAATGGCGAGCTGCCTGGGAACACACACCAAGCATCTGCTACTCACCAGCCTGACAGGAATGAGGCTTCAGGCCCAATATTCAGACCCGTTCCAGCACAGGGATCATTCCCTGCAGCATGTTTGCACTGGCAGACAGGCCAAGCACTGTCCTATATGCTGTCCCATGACACTACCAGTACTACTCCAGATCCAAATTCTGAGAGATATGCAGAAACAGCTTAATCATTTTTTTGTATATAGGAATTTCCTCATGAACTGGCAACTGTTAAGAAGAGCACTGGACTGTAATTTGGAAGATTGAGTTTATATCAAAAATTTAATTCATTCAAACTTAACATTCCCAAGGGCCAGTTCTGTTTGTTAGTAGATGGACCACTAGAGGTAGTACCTTGATTTGGTGAAACATTCCAACTAGGGAAGAAATGATTGGCTGGTGGATATCACCAATTCACAAAATAGCCATCCTGTTGGTTGGAACAACATGATTAGTAATGGCTTTGGAGAAATCTACAGCCCGACCTAGTAAATCTGCTTGGCTGAATAGCTGGAAGCTGAAGTAAGGAGAAATAGTAAATCTGTTTATTATTAGCTTTGTGAGCTAACTCCTATTCTCATGAGAATTCAAAGAAAGTATAAGTAGAGTCAAGATGTGTATCATAAATGTAATGAAATATCAGCATCAAAAGTTGCGCATTGTGTGCCTTAGTAGCTGAATTGTTTAATCTTTGGATACCTAGCAGGCAGCTGGTGAGTTTACTTACAGGATGGGCACTCATATATACTTATTTTTCTTCAGTTCCTACACAGGTCACACAAAATCAGGAGGCAATTAAGACAGATAGCCATTTGACCCATTTTAATTCAGCCCCTGGCCCCTTGCTTCTTCTACTAGTCTGTCAAATTATTCTGGGTTTTAACTTCCACCACTCTGCTGGAAGCTTATTCCATGGGCAGGAGTAGAGTGGGGGCAAACAAAATGCCTAGGGGTGCCATTCCTGACATTGTCCTGGCCCTCTGCGATTTTGTCTGGCTGTGTGGAGACCTCCTAGTGAGGTTGGGGGTCACTCCTTTGGGGACAATGCATGGCTTTTGGAGAGGCCCCCAGCAGCAATAGCTGCCCCCCCCCTCCCATCCCAGCAAGACCTCCCTGACCCTCACCAAAACCCCCCACCCACAACCCGTCGCTGGGGCCTGCCTGACTGGCCCTGGCAACCCCGACCCCACTCACCTGAGTCCCGTGGTCTCCAACATCTTGTCTTCTGCAGGTCTCCTGCAGCACCAGCAGTGTCCATTGCTCACGGTGGAGCTGCCAGTGCTCCGATTGGCCAGCAGCTCTGGAGGTGGGCGCTCATCTCTTAAAGGAACGGTGTCCCCGACGGCGGGCAGGTAATTGGCTGCCCAGTAATTGGCTGCCCACCATTAAATTGCAACAGGGTTCCGACAGAATGCCAAGGAAGGGTCGTGCCTGCCGCCGGGACCCCCGTCACCAGAATAAAATCTGGCCGCAAGTGTTGATCACTCTGTGTTCAGAAGAACTTACTGATATTCGTCCTACAATTGTTATTTGCTACTTTGAACCTGTGTCTTGTTGTTCTACTTCAACATTTTAACTTAGTGTTCCAGATTCACTTTTTTGGTTCCGGATGGGGTGTAAGAGTGAGGTAGCAGGCCATTTCATCTTGTGTGAAGAGGAGGAAGAGAACTTGCAGTCAAAAAACTTTAACAACTCAAGTTGTCCCTCTTGTCAGTCATTCACAGTATCTGTTGGAAAGGTCAGCTGCTTGGACTGGGCTGTCCTCCCAGTTGAAGGATGCATGATAGCAAGCAATGCTTGGATATTTGGAGGGCAAAAAGTAAATCAATCAAAATTTTACACATTGATAGTTCTTGTATATGCATATTTGCATCATTTTGAGACTCTTGAATATTAAAACTCTAAAAGGACTTTGTAATTATGTCTCAATCTTTTAGCAGGAGTTGCATGTGATTGACTCTTGGTTGTTGATAGTATAGGAATAAAATATTTGGTTGGAGACGCAAAACCACAAACAGAACTTGCTTTTATAACTCTGTATTTTTGCTTAATTGCAGTATGAATCCAAAGAAAAAATATTTTTAAAGCGTAAAGTAATTTTTAAATGTGGACATTAATCATTTCATTATTAAATGTTTATTCTTTTGTCTTTTTTGTCTTTGGGTTGAACCAACCATCTGTCATTAATTTACTCTGGTGAGTAGTGGAATTTTGTTTCTATGTCAGTTTTTAAAAGATGACACATATGTAATTCTGTAAGAACTCGAGGCTGTTATATTGAACATGAGTGAGCTGCATGTATATTCATTGTATCAAATGTTAATAATTTAAGAACAACATTTGCGTCATCACAACTGGTTACTGGAGGGGTTTAAGTGGGGTCATTTGGTTTTAAATCAACTGTACAGAAATATTTATAAAGCAAGGCATTTTTCAGGGAGAACAAAGTGAGAAACAAATATGAAAACAAAGACAAAGACCTGGTATAACTTTGAACTATTTCTTTAAAATTAAATCAGAATGAATATAATTTGTAAGTCAACATTCCCTTTTAAAGCATAAAATCTTCACACATTATTAGAGAGTAAAGAATGAATCTTCAAACATCTGCTTACATGCAAAAAAACATTTTTAGGTTGAAAAAACTGACAGATTCATACCATTGAACTCTACTTTGAGTCACAAAAGGCAACAACTTTTTTTTTATCATAATAGGCATTTTTGTGCTGTCTGAGGCAAAGTGTATACTTGAACAAAGTTTTAGTTTGCATGTTATCAACTGCAAATAACTCTGTCATGCAATGTTCAACAAAGTTTAAAATAACACAGAAACCATAGTTGTACATTTGAGCTTATTTCAAATCTGGAAAGCATACAGAAACAGAATTGTATATTTGAGATTCATGGTACCTTGATATTGTGATTTAAAACTGCAGTATCCTATATCTGACGTATAAATTTCAGACCAATTTCAAAAGTTATTATCTATGAACCATAGATCTTAATTGGGCTGATTTAGAAGTCAACTATAAAATAATTACTGCAATCAAATTCAAAATTTGTAAAGGAAATTTGGAAATAAATATCACATTATCACTTTTTAAAAAACGACCAACAAATGGCTCCAAAACAGAAATAGTGAATATATAATGCAACCTTTGTTAATTAGAAACTTATAAACTCTACACGGATTTACACAAGTCTTGAATTTGTGTGGACTGGATTTATTAAACCAAATTAATTTGCTCTTGCAGCATTTTATAATGATACCAAACCATCACTGCTCTCTGAAGGTTGCTCATATAAGTAAGTAGACAAATAACATTTCTGTACTGTTCAATGATTTACTACAGTTTGCAGTTGAATTCTAACCAAACCTGATGAAAGCAATACCTTCTCATCGGCTGACATGTACAATGTTGCTGCCGTAGCTTTCCATGCTCTGTGCAGAGCTGCAGCATGCAGACTGTACATTAATTGGCTAGATTACAGTCTATGTACTTCATCGAAGCCCCCAGCATAATAATTATAAAGTAGACCAATGTTTTTTTTTAGCAGTCTAAAAGCTTGTTGCATTTTATCCCTGTAGATGAACTGCTATATTGATGACACATGCAAAGAAATGCACAGGGCCATTGTAATAGTCAATACTTTTAAGATTGCACTAAAAATGAAACGTATGTATTTATATATTTTCCAAGTTATTCTCTTTTCTGCCAATGTCTTCCGTGTTGTCACATTCTTCTTTCAAAAAATCAGGGCCTGCAGTGTTCTGGACTTCTCTATGACTGCAGATTGGCCAGCAGAAGGCACACTTGTAGTTGGACAACATGTACAGTATTAACAAATTGCTCACATTGCATCAATGGCTGCCAATCCTGGGTCTGAAATAATAACATTGAAAATGGAGTGCTGATACTCGGGTAGTGCTATCCTACTAACCCACAAAGGGCTTCTGCCAATTCCTCTCTGGCTGTAAGCTTTACCAGGCTACTACCTGCCAACTGAAAGTGCCCACAAAATGCATAGAAGGGTGGAAGGTTGGTACTGTAGTCTGCAGGTGGCCTCTGACTTTAAAGAACGAGTTGTAGATAGTATTTGTACATTGATAAAAGTCCAGTTATCAATGTTCAGTTGATTACACCTCTGTGAAGCACCTTGAGACTTTTTCTATTTTAAAGATGCTATATAATTGTAAGTTATTATTGTTGTACTACTTCTGGTCTCAACAATACAACTGCTGGATATCCTTGAACAAAAGATTTTATTTTGTCTGTTATGGCAGATGTGTTATATCTTATAATTATGTTTTACTTCCATTCTTCATTGAACCTTTCTCTCCATAGCATTCAGAACAGTTTGAAGTCTAGATGAAGTGCACTCGAGTATATTGTGCCCCAAGGATGATCATTTAACAAAATAAAGAGAAGAATCTTCAATATTCATGGATTTCTCTATAGTTTTAGATGTAGTTCACAGGAAAAGCAAGATCTCCATTTTAGTACCTTTGGAAGTCTGAATCTTCATGTCCAGATATAATTTCAATAACTTTATTGGAGTAAGGTGATGATGTTACACATTGTTGTACCAACCCACTGTACCTTTTAGTGGTAGGACGTGACTTCATGCCTGTGATTCTCATTCAATACGTTCCTAAACTTAGATGTGCCATTGAAGGGAGGCAGTAATTGGAAGCTGAGGAATAAAGAAGAGGGAAAATTTCAGGGTCCATCACCCTGGCCCACTTGTCTACTTGCTAAAGCTGGTTACAGTGTTTGTACATATCTTTTGTGCTCATTACTTTGACCAGGGTCAAAACAATGGGGAAATAACTAAAAAAACAAGGCTATGAAAATAAATAGTAAAAATTGCATTTTACAATAAGTTATGAGATTTTCACAAATTTGACTTGTAAAGAGTTTCAGCATTTTTTCCAAGTCTGGGAAAATATTCTGTGCATCATTTTTGTGCTCAGTATCAGCCAGACTATGGGAAATACTCTCTTCATAATTGAGGCACTTATAAAATCAACCTGGAAAGAGACTCAGTGCCTTTACTCCTCTGTTGACTTTGTTCTTTTGTCTGATACCAGGAACTGCTCAAACAAGCAAAACAGTTAACAGTCATGTCTAATCTCTGAAGTAAACTTTGAGAATTTAAGAAAACCCAACTACATTTCCTAATCTATACATTACTCAGCTGTGCTCACCATGAATGAGGCTATGATAACTCAAGCAAAAGAGCATCCAATTAAGTCTAAGATTAAAGATTTGACCTCCTCTATACATCTATTGACACTGGTTTCAACTGTGGAAGTGAGACTTGAATGTTAGTAAAGAGTATTAGACAGTTTTACTTCTGTTCTTAACAAAACATAAAATATCTCAGCAGATCCAAGAATGAAAGATGGCATACCTACATCCCGTCCAAATGAACGTTCAGGGGAAACAGCCTTTATTGTACACACTGATATTGCCAGTGTGAAAAGCAGTCATTGAAATACTCTCTCTAAGGAACATAGAATTGTGGAAATTTACAACACAGAGGAAGGCCATTCGGCCCATCATGTCTGCACCAGCTGCCAAGTAGCCATCCCACTTTCTAGTTCTTGATCCGTAGCCTTATAGGTTACGGCAAATGAAGTGCATATTCGAGTACTTTTTAAATGTTATGAGGGTTTTTGCCTGTACCACCCTTTCAGGATCCCAGCACCCTCTGGGTGAAAAAGGTTCACTCAAATCCCCTCTAAACTTTCTACCTCTTACCTTAAATCTATGCCTGTTGGTTATGGACCCCTCAACCAAGGGAAATAGGGCCTTCCTATCCACTTTACCTAGACCTCTCATAATTTTATACACTTCAATTAGGTCTCCCCCCAGCCTTCTCTGTGCCATAGAAAACAACCCTAGCCTATTCAGAGCAATACATAGCAGAACCTACCCGGGAACAGGCTATTTTAGATCTAGTAATGTGTAATGAGGTAGGATTAATAAGAGATATCGTAGTTAAGGATCCTCTAGGGGATAGCAATCACAACATAGTAGAATTTCAAATTCAGTTTGACGGTGAGCAACTCGGGTCTCAAACCAATGTCCTCAACTTAAACAAGGGCAATTACGGAGGTACAAAGAAAGAGTTGTCTAAAGCGGGCTGGGAAAATAGACTAAGGGGAAGGTCAGTGGATGAGCAGTGGCAGACATTTAAGCAGATATTTCATAAAGCTCAGCAAAATTTTATCCCGGTCAAAAAGAAGGACTCAATGAGAAGGATGAACCACCCGTGGTTAACAATAGCTGTCAAAGAGAGTATCTAATCAAAAACTAAGGCATAAAAAGCGAAGAAAACAAGTGGTAGGCCAGAGGATTGGGAATTTTTTAGGAACCAGCAGCAGATGAATAAAAAGCTAATAAAGAGGGAGAAAATTGATTATGAAAGTAAATTGGCAATAAATATAAAAACAAACAGCAAGAGCTTCTACGGGTATATAAAAAGAGAGTAGCTAAAGTGAACGTGGGACCCTTGGAGGATGCGACTAGAAAATTGATAACAGGGAACAGGGAAATGGCAGATAATTTAAACCAATATTTTGCATTGGTCTTTACGGCGGAGGACACTAGAAACATCCCAACAATAATAGACGAGCAGGGTGTAAATTAAAGGGAGGGATTTGTAACAATCCCTATCACAAGGGAAAAGGTGCTTGACAAACTGATGGGACTAAAGGCAGACGAGTTTCCAGGTCCTGATGGCCTGCTTCCAAGGGTTTTAAAGGAGGTGGCTGCAGAGATAGTGGAGGCATTGGTCGAAATATTCCAGAAGTTACTGGATTCCGGGTGACTCCTCTGTTCAAGAAGGGAGGGAGACAAAAAGCAGGAAGCTATAGGCCAGTCAGCCTAACATCAGTTGTTGGGAAAATGCTAGAGTCCATTATTAAGGAAGAAATAGCAGGAAATTTAGAAAAGCTTAACGCAGTCAGACAGAGTCAACATGGTTTTGTGAAAGGGAAATCATGTTTGACAAATTTGCTAGTGTTCTCTGAGGATATAACAAGCAGAGTTGATAAAGGGGAACTGGTAGATGTAGTGTATTTGGATTTCCTGTAAGCATTCGATAAGGTGCCACAAAATATTATTGCACAAGATAGAAGCTCATGGTATTGGGGGTAATGTATTAGCATGGATTGAGGATTGGTTAACTCACAGAAGACAGAGAGTCGGGATTAATGGGTCTTTTTCAGGTTGGGAAGACGTAACTAGTGGAGTGTCACAAGGAATAGTCCTAGGGCCTCAATTATTTACGATCAATATTAATGACTTGGAGGAGGGGGCAGAGTGTAATATATCCAAATTTGCTGATGATACAAAAATAGGTGGGAGGGCATGTTGCGATGAGGACATAAGGAATCTGCAAGGGGATATAGATAGTTTGTGTGAGTGGGCAAAAACTTGGCAGATGGAGTTCAATGTAGGAAACTGTGAGGTCATGCACTTTGGTAGGAAGAATCCAAAGGCAGACTATTATTTAAATGGAGAGAGACTCCAAAAAAGTGCAGCACGGAGGGATCTGGGTGTTCTTGTGCATGAAATACAAAAAGTTAGCATGCAGGTGCAGCAAGTAATTAAGAAGGCAAATGGGATTTTAGCCTTTATTGCTAGGGGGCTGGAGTTTAAAAATGGGGAATAAAAGCAAAATACTGCAGATGCTGGAAATCTGAAATAAAAACAAGAAATGCTGGAATCACTCAGCAGGTCTGGCAGCATCTGTGAAAAGAGAAGCAGAGTTAACGTTTCGGGTCAGTGACCCTTCTTCGGAACTGCAGTTCCGAAGAAGGGTCACTGACCCGAAACGTTAACTCTGCTTCTCTTTTCACAGATGCTGCCAGACCTGCTGAGTGATTCCAGCATTTCTTGTTTTTATTTCATAATTAAAAATAGGGAAGTCTTGTTACAACTATACAGGTGAGGCCACACCTGGAGTACTGTGTACAGTTTTGGTCCCCATATTTAAGAAAGGATATACTGGCATTGGAGGCAGTTCAAAAGAGATTCACTGGGCTGAAGGGGTTGACTTATCAAGAATGGCTAAACAGGTTAGGCCTTTATTCATTATAGTTTAGAAGAATGAAGGGTGATCTTATTGAAATGTACAAGATTCTGAGGGGGCTTGACAGGGTAGATGTTGAGAAGATGTTTCCACTAGTGGGGGAAATCTCGAACTAGGGGACATAGTTACAGAATAAGGGGACACTCATTTAAAACTGAGATGCGAAGGAATTTCTTCTCTCAGAAGGTAGTGAATGTCTGTAATTCTCTACCTCAGAGAGATGTGGAGGCTAGATCACTGCAAGTATTTAAAGAGCAGGTAGACAGATTTTTGAAATATTGGGGAGTTGAGGGCTATGAGGAGCTGGCACGAAAGAGGAGTTGAGGTCTGGTGGAGATCAGCCATGATCTTATTGAATGGCGGGGCAGGCTTGAGCGGCCGAATGGCCTACTCCTGCTCTGATTTCTTATGTTCTTATTCAATCTTTCTTCATTATTAAAATTCTCCAGTCCATGCAACATCCTCATAAAACTCCTCTGTACCCTTTCTAGTGCAATCACATCTTTTCTATAGTGCGGTGACCAGAACTGCATGCAGTAGAATCATAGAAAGCTTAAGGCACAGAAAGAGGCCACCCGGCCCATCGTGTCTGTGCTGGCTGAAAAACGATCCACCCATTCCAATCCCACTTTCCAGCATTTGGTCTATAGCCCTGCAGATTATGGCACTTAAGATGTATATCAAGACTCCTTTTGAATGAGTTGAGGGTTTCTGCCTCAACTCTCTTTTCAGGCAGTGAGTTCCAGACCTTCACCACCATCAGGGTGAAAAATATTTTCCTCATCTCCCCTCTAATTTTTCTATCAATCACTTTAAATCTAAGCCCCCTCGTCACTGACCTCTCTGCTAAGGTGAACAGGCCCTTCACCTCCACTCTATCCAGGCCCCTCAAAATTTTGGTACATTTCAATCAGATCTCCCCTCAGCCTTCTCTGTTCCAAGAAGAACAACCCCAGACTATCCAACCTTTCCTCATAGCTGCATTTTTCCAGTCCTGGCAACATCCTCGTAAATCTCCTCTCTAGTGCAATTGCATCCTTTCTATAATGAGGTGACCAGAATTGCACACAGTACTCAAGTAAAGGCCTAACCAATGAGTTATACAGTTCCAGCATAACCTCCCTGCTCTTATATTCTATACCTCAGATAACAAAGGAAACAATTCCATGTGCCTTCTTAACCACCTTACCGACCTGTCCTGCTACCTTCAGGGATCTGTGGACATTCACTCCAAGGTCCCTCACTTCCTCTATACTTCACAGTATTTTCCCATTAATCGTGTATTCCTTTGCCTATTTGACCTCCCCAAATGCATCACCTCACATTTCTCCAGGTTGAATTCCATTTGCCACTTTTCTGCCCATCTGATCAGACCATCAATATCTTCCTGCAGCCTACAGCTATCCTCCTTGCTATCTACTATACGGCTAATCTTTGTGTCGTCTGCAAACATCTTGATCATGCCCCCGACATTTACGTCCAAATCGTTAATATATACCACAAAAAGCAGGGGACCCAGTACTGAGCCCTGCGGAATGCCACTGGAAACAGACCTCCAGCCACAAAAACACCCATTAACAATTACCTGTTGTTTCCTGCCACTGATCCAATTTTGTATCGACCTTGCTGCATTTCTCTGGATCCCATAGGATTTTTTTTAACCAGTCTGCCATGTGGGACCTTGTCAAAAGCCTTGCTAAATTCCATGTGGACCACATCAACTGCACCACCCTCATCTATCTTCCCTGTTACTTCAAAAAATTCAATCAGATTGGTCAAACAATATCTTCCCTTCACAAAACCATGCTGACTAACCTTGATTAACCTGTGCCTTTCTCAGTGACAGTTTTGTCTCTCAGAATAGATTCCAATAATTTGCCCACTACTGTGGTTAGACTGACTGGCCTGTAATTATTCGGTATATCCCTCTTTTTTAAACAGAGGTACAACGTTAGCAGTTCTCCAATCCTCCAGAACCACACCTGTATCCAGTCACACCTTCCGCTATTTCCTCTTTTGCTTCTTTTAACAGCCTGGGGTACATTTCATATGGTCCTGGCAATTTATCAACTTTCAAGCATGCTATCCCATCAATACTTCCTCTCTCCCTATGTTGATCACATCCAATACTTCACACCCCTCTTCCTTAACTACAATTTCTGCATCGTCCTCCTCTTTTGTGAAGACAGACACAAGGTATTCATTAAGACCAATACAAACATCTTCCACCCTACACATAGGTTACCTTTTTGATATTTTATGGCCCTACTCTCTCCTTAGTTATCCTCTTACTCTTAATGTATTGATAAAACATCTTTGCATTTACCTTGATTTTGCTTGCCAATATTCTTTCGTGCCTTTTCTTTGCTTTCCTAATATCCTTTTTGATTTCACCCCTCCACTTTCTATACTCCTCTCAGCTTTCTGTAGTATTGACTTCTCGGTGTTGGGGATAGGCTTTCCTTTCCTGTCTTATCTTACCCTGTAAGTACTCCAGCTATTTCCAAGGAACAAGATTAACAGGGAAATTCCTCCCCCAATAGCTTGATCTTCTCCCACCAGATAATTACAGACCCAACATTTCAGTCAGGAGCAGTTACTGTACATAAGATTGCTTACCCATAATGAAGACATCCCTTCTATGTCATCAGTCAGTATTGTTGGACGTATATCATGCCTTAATCAGGAGTTATAAGAAATTTTCTTTGGTGACCCAAGAATCCGGGATGAAGCACTGATAAAGAAGAAATTTGGCAGGTGACCCATCCTGCCTTATGTTACAAGACTAAGGAGACTCAGTTCACAATATTGCTACCAAATCCCATAAAGTTTGAGTGAAATGCACCTCTCTTTGAACTGTTAATGGCAGTGTAGCAAGAAGAGGACTCGTCTGAGTATATTTAAAAAACGCTCACACTTGCTTTTTTAAGGACATTCTTAAAGTGATGTATCCAGAGCCCTCTGAATGCAGTGATAGTGTAACGTTTTTTTCGCTGGTCGGGGTGAACAATAGTTTTTTAAATTAATTATCCCAATTATATTTTTCCTTATGCCCTGGCACATTAGCCTAGAAAATTAACTTGCTTGAAGAATTTTGCCATTCAGTTAGGCAGAAAGCCTATGGAAAATCTGATGCTTTTAAAAGTAGACTTTCTGATCAACTCGCATGTCTTCTTAAGAGCTTCTTGTTTTAAAACAATATGACACAAAACTTCCAAAACATGAGGTCTGAAGTTCTAGTAGCTGTTCTTTCCTGGCCTGAAATAAACACTTTGTACTATGTATTCTCTATATTACATGTAAATGCAAAACTCTGATTTCAGGATAGAAGATCAATGGATTGAAGAGTTTGAAAGAGATATAGATATAGCCTTCGACACCTGACTGAGGTGCATATACATTTAGTTTATAATTAATACAATTCAATGAATTTCTAAAAATTGCAGATTCACACAAGGGTTGCAATATAAGGGAAATGCTCAATAGGATCCAGACATTGGCAACTTTCCCTCTAATTTGATTTTGTTGAGCGCGGGCCCTTTAAATTTCTTTTGTGCAGCCGTGCATACGTGGTAAATTAAAGGGTCGACTTGTGCTTGGCCTGCGTGGGAATTTTTGGGTTGCTGCGCAGCCACGCGGTCTCGCAGCTTAGAGGGAACATTGGTCATTGGTCTCTTCTGAAGTGATTCATGCTGGAACATGTTTTTCAGAAAAATATTCTTTGACACTAAAACTGTTGGTTCTTTGTTCTAGTTGCAATAAATAATAAAGAGGGACAATGGCAAAGTAGAAACAACTTAGATGAGGAGATACAGATAAGGATGCATGAGGGAGAAAGTAATAGAAGAATATGCTGATGGAGTTTGATAAAGAAAGGTGGGGGGATACTCATGTGGAGCATGAACACTGGCAAAGACCAATTAGATTGAATGCCTGTTTCTATATTGTATCTTCTATGTAATATAGGAAATCTGCAGCTGAAATTAATTGCTTGTGCAGGGAGGCACTGGCATACTGGTAATGTCACTAGACTAGTAAACCAGAGCCCTAGGCTAATGGTCTGGGGACATGGGTTCGAATCCCACCCACGGCAGAAGCTGGAATTTGAATTCAATTAATAAATCTGGAATTAAAAAGCTAATCTAGTGGTGATCATGAAATCCAGTTGTTGTAAAAAACCATCTGGTTCACTAATGCCCTTCAGGGAAAGAAATCTGCTGTCCTTACCTGGTCTGTCCTACATGTGACTCCAGACCCACAGCAATGTGGTTGACTGTTAAATGCCCTCTGAAATGGCCTAGCAAATCACTCAGTTGTATCAAACCGCTACAAAGTCTAATAAAAGTAATGAAACTGGTCAGAGCATTTGGCATCAACCTAAGCAGTGGAATCAACAAAAGCAAACCCAGCCCTGTCGACCCTGCAAAGCCTTCCTTACTAACATCTGGGGATTTGTACCAAAATTGGGAGAGCTGTCCCACAGACTAGTCAAGCAACAGCCTGACATAGTCATACTCACCGAATCATACCTTGCAGACAATGTCCGAGACACTGCCATCACCATCCCAGGGTTTGTTCAGTGGGATAGGACAGACCCACCAGAGCTGGCAGCACAGTGGTATATAGTCAGGAGGGTGTTGCCCTGGGAGTCCTCAACATTGACTCCGGACCCCATGAAGTCTCATGGCATCAGGTCAAACATGGGCAAGGAAACCTCCTGCTGCTTACCGCTCCCACCGCACCCGCCCCCAACCCCTGGAGAGGCCTGCTCAGGTCGGGAAAAAACAGCCCGACCCGACCATCCTTTTACCTACCTCCGACTGGGAAGCTCCACGAAGCTGCAGCGCATGCGCGATGACGTCATACTGATGTCACTCACTCACTGTGCAGACTCAGTTTCATCCCGGACTCCCAGCTCACGTAAGTTTTAAAATTTCAATACTTACCAGTAGAGCACTTACCGTGTGTGTCCGGCCCGACCTGACCCGACTTGACCTGGACTCGGCCCGACCCGACCCGACGTGAACCCGACACATGTCGGGTCCTGTCAGGTTCGGGTCAGGTAGCAGGCCTCTACACCCCCGCCCCGCAGCTGATGAATCCGTGCTTCTCCATGTTGAACACCAATTGGAAGAAGCACTGAGGGTATCCAGGGCACAAAATGTACTCTGGGTGGGGGAACTTCAATGTCCATCACCAAGAGTGGCTTGGTAGCACCACTACTTACCAAGCTGGCCGAGTCCTAAAGGACATAGATATACTGGGTCTGTGGCAGGCGGTGAGGGAACGAACTAGAAGGAAAAACCTTCTTGACCTCGTCCTCACCAATCTACCTGTCACAAATGCATTTGTCCATGACAGTATTGGTAGGAGTGATCGCGCACAGTCCTTGTGGAGACAAAGTCTCATTTTCACACTGAGGGTAACCACCATCGAGTTGTGTGGCACCACCATCGTGCTAAATGGGATAGATTTTGAACAGATCTAGCAACTCAAAACTGGGCATCCATGAGGTGCTGTGGGTCATCAGCAGCAGAATAATTGTATTCAACCACAATCTGTAACCTTATGGCCCAACATATCCCCCACTCTACCATTACCATCAAGCCGGGGGACCAACCCTAGTTCAAGAGTGCAGGAGGGCATGCCTGGAACAGCACCAGGCATACCTAAAAATGAGGTGTCAACCTGGTGAAGCTACAACACAGGACTACTTGTGTGCCAAACAGCAGAAGCAGCTTGCAATAGACAGGGTTAAGCGATCCCACAACCAACGGAGCAGATCTAAACTCTGCAGTCCTGCCACATCCAGTCATGAATAATGGGGGATGATTAAACAACTGACAGGAGGAGGAGGAGGCTCCACAAACATCCCCATACTCAATGATGGGGGAACCCAGGACATCAGTGCAAAAGACAAGGCTGAAACATTTGAATCCATCTTCAGCCAGAAATGTCAAGTGGATGATCCATCTCAGCCTCCTCCTGAGGTCCCCAGCAACACAGATGCCAGTCTTCAGCCAATCCTATTCACTCCACCTGATATTAAGAAATGGCTGAAGGCACTGGATACTGCAAAGGCTATGGGTCCTGACAACAATCCAGCAATAGTACTGAAGACTTGTGCTCCAGAACTAGCTGCACCCCTAGTCAAGCTGTTCCAATACAGCTACAATACTGGCATCTACCCAGCAATGTGGCAAATTGCCCAGGTATGTCCTGTACACAAAAAGCAGGACAAATCCGACGACCAATTACCACCCTATCAGTCTACTCTCGATCATCAGCATAGTAATGGAAGGGGTTGTCGACAATGCTGTTAAGCGGCACTTGCAATAACCTGCTCACTGACGCTCAGTTTGAGTTCCGCCAGGGCCACTCAGCACCTGACCTCATTACAGCCTTTGTCCAAACATGGACAAAAGAGCTGAACTCCAGAGGTGAAATGAGAATGACTGTCCTCGGCATCAAGGCAGCATTTGACCGAGTATGGCATCAGGGAGCCCGTGTAAAACTGGAGTCAATTGGAATCAGGGAAAAACTCTCCACTGGTTGGAGTCATACCTAGTTGCGGTTGTTGGAGGTCAATCATCTCAGTTCCAGGACATTACTGCAGGAGTTCCTCAGGGTAGTGTCCCAGGCCTAACCATCTTCAGCTGCTTCATCAATGACCTTCCCTCCATCATAAGGTCAGAAGTGGGGATGTTCACTGATAATTGCACAGTGTTCAGCACCATTTGCGACTCCTCAGATACTTAAGCAGCCCATGTCCATATACAGCAAGACCTGGACAATATCCAGGCTTGGGCTGATGTGGCAAGTAACATTCGTGCCACACAAGTTCCAGGCAATGACCATCTCCAACAAGAGAGAATCTAACCACTTCCTCTTGGCAATCAATGGCATTACGATTGCTGAATCCCCCACTATCAACATCCTGGGGGTCACCATTGACCCGAAACTGAACTGGACCAGTCACATAAATGCTGTGGCTCCCATAGCAGGTCAGAGGATAGCAATTCTGCGGCGAGTAACTCACCTCCTGACTCCCCAATGCCTGTCCACCATCTACAAGGCACAAGTCAGGAGTGTGATGGAATGCTCTCTACTTGTTTAGATGGGTGCAGCTCCAACAACACTCAAGAAGCTCGATACCATCCGGGACAAAGCAGCCCGCATGATTGGCACCCCATCCACCACCTTCAACATTCACTTCCTGAACCACTGACACACAGGGGCAGCAGTGTGTACCATCTATGAGATGCACTGCAACAACTCACCAAGGCTCCTTAGACAGCATCTTCCAAACCCGTGACCGCTAACACCTAGAAGGACAAGGGCAGCAGATGCATGGGAACACCACCATCTGCAATTCCCCTCCAAGCCACGCACCATCCTGACTTGGAACTATATCACCGTTCCTTCACTGACACTGGGTCAAAATCCTGGAAATCTCTTCCTAACAGCACTGTGGGAGTATATACACCCCAAGGACTGCAGCGGTTCAAGAAGGCAGCTCACCACCACCTTCTCAAGGGCAATTAGGGATGGGCAATAAATGTTGGCCTAGCCAGCGATGCCCACATCCCATGAACAAAAAAAAAAAATTCTTAAAGGTCACTTTCAAGCAAATAAACAAACAACTCAAGCAAGTTAACATTTGGCGTACATTCTGAAGGGAGGAGATAATGCCCATTGTTTTTTCTGTATAATGTTGGAAGTTTAAATTGCACTGAAAATCATAATGAAAGGTGATTACAATATTCTAATTTTTGTTATTTTGTCGTTTCTTATTTAGTTTGAAGTAATGAAAACTATTTGTCAATCACTATCCAGATGATATCAATAATTTTGAAATGATAGCAAAACATTTTGGATTTTATTTATTGGGGTCCAGAGGGAAGCAATGTAACCATTGGTGAACAGACTTCAAAAAATGAAGGAGGGAGCTCATAAGCTGCATTCAATATATTGTAAAAACTTACATATAGTATTATTAGTATACTCCAAAAATCTCTCTAATATGAGATACAGTCAGAATTTATCAAGGCAATGGCCATGCATAGCATTTTAAGACAAATATATATTCTGTTACTGCTGTTCTTTACATTATAATTTAATACATTTTTTATTTGGATTTTATTGATAGCAGTCACATCAGAATTACATGACCAAATCACCAGGATAAATGAAACTCAATGATCGTCCAACCACACGCACAATATTCCCAACAGTCTTATAAGATAGATACTAGAAAGGCTGATTTTAGTCAAATTAAACTGGTACTTATCAATACATCCTAGCCCCAAACTCCACACCTCTTACTGAAATCAGCTGATATACCTTCAGCAACTATACTCCCCATCCATAGTTCACACGGCTACCAGCACTTTCTGATCAACAAAAGAACAATCATTAAACGTCTGCAATTTCCCTGATAATAAAACACAACCATGCACTCAGGAGTTCTAGCAGATTGCAGCATTATAACAAAAATCCATCCCTGACTAAATGCTTTCCCATTACTATTATTAACAGTGAACTTCAAAGACAATCAGCATCTATAACGTCATCTTAATAATTAATTTCTAGTTGTACAACTGCAAATCAATATCCAATAACCAAATATATAGCAAAAAATATAATCTTGATAAAGATAAGTGTCAAATACTCATTCAGACCTTCCAACATGAGAATGGTTTTAGACTCCAGTCAATTAACCAGGTCATATAACTTTTTAAATCATCCATGGAATGTGAGCATTGCTGGCAAAGCCAGCATTCATTGCCCACCCCTAATTGCACTTGAGAAGGTGGTGGTGAGCAGCTTTCACGAGCTGAATTTGTCTTGTACAGTTCTAGCATGCTCAACTGAGTTCTAGATAGGCAAGGCAAGCCAACATAAAGCAACATATATGAGCCATGAACAGTTCCTTGTGGCTAAAAGGACTGAATTGATCAAAAGAATTCTTCATATCCAAGAGTAGCTGCATTAGTTACTGGGAAAGGCCATGGGAACAAATAGTAGAAATTAGTTAAAGATACAATGAGACATTTCTGAAGAAATTGAGGGATTCGGTGAAAAAATGGAATTGAGATCAGCCAAAAAAACAGCGTGTTTCTCTAGGTAACTGACCTTTTCACATCCCTAAAATTTAATATTTTACAATGTTGGGAATTTTTTTTTGTCTCCAGTAAAAGTAGTTCACAGAAGTGTAAAACATGACAGACATGTCCTGCAGGGTAACTTTTGACCTTGAATATTGGAATCCTACAGTGGTAATCTCCAAAAGATAAATGTTGTAAAAATGTTTAAAACAAAATAACCAAGGCCTAGATTTCTGATCCATAGTCTGTGTTGGAAAAAGTAGCCCTCTATGGTTCTGGGGAAATGGGAACTCCCAGTTGTAGGTTAGAATGGTCATACAAATGTAGCTTCATAACATAAGTGAGAAGGATATCCATCCAAAGGGATTATCAGCAGAAACAGAAAGTTGAACCAAGTCTTGACTGTATGTTAATCAGGAAGCTTCATTGGGTAACCTAAATAATTCACAGTATTTTAAATGTTGAAAGTGTGGCTCAGGTAGAATTTTTTTTACCCTTAAATTCAGATTTGTTTATGTTTGTATGCAAGTCAAAATACTATAATGAAATATACAAAATAAATATTCTTCACTTGTAAAGTGACCAAGTTGAAATATTTATACAGTACTTCTGTGTCAATTTACTAAAGTACTGGAGTGGGGCTTGGCTGTTTGTTCTGTGTACCAATGTTGATTTCCATTTAAAGTAGCTTTTTCAAAAAAAATTATTCTGTGCATGACTGGTGCCAAGGCATAAAGTGGATTGGATAACAGATCACACAGCCTGTAATTATTCCAGGTATTGCAGAAAACTGAAGTGTCAGCAGTTGCATTTACTTCTGAGTCAGAGGGTTGTGGACACAAGCCCTAATCCAGCACTTGGGCACATAATATTTCAGTGCCATACTGAAGAAGTGTTGCACTGTTGAAGGTGTCACCTTTTGGATGCGATTTTAAGCAGGCATGTCTGCTTAGGTGGCACCATTCGAGAAAGAGCATGGGAATTCTCTCAGTGTCCTGGCCAACATTTAGATCTCAAGCAAAACAGATTAACTGGTCATTTATCATATTTGTGGGACCATGCTCTGTGCAAATTGGCTGTCTTGTTTCCCTACGTTACCTCAGTGAACACATTCCAAAAATACTGAGTTGACTGAAAAGCACTCTGTAAATGCAAGTTTGTTCTTCTTTCTGTCTTGTTATGAATGCTATTTTTTATTGGTCATGTTCCCAGCTGATGTATTCATTGTACTCAAGTATGAATGTTGCTGATTTATATGTGTAGTTTGTAAAATGGTGTCAGGTATTAAAAGTGTTGGAGCTGGCAATCTATCCGAGATGGGGTAGTGGGCTGGGCGGGGGAGGGGTGGGGAGGGGGTTAATTGTATTTTTCTTGAAAATATAGTTCCATTATCTCTGTCTGGTTATAAACTCATAACTGACAACCTCAAGTAGCCATTGTTTTGTGAACAATTAATTGCAATGATTCCTTCTTCTCTTGAATTACTAATAGGGATCCATATAATACCTATATAATTATAATGATTTATAAATGCCTGCTCTGGACTGACAAGTTGTCAATGGTTAACACCTAACTGGAGGGGGAAAATTATTTATTAAAATTAGGGAAAGCTCAATTTTAACATGATTGTTATTTGATCATAGAAACATATATCAATAACAATTTCATTTTTTGTTGGACTACCAAGACTAAATTTTCTAACTATCAATTCCCTGCCCCCAGTGCAAAGTCAGATCTTCTTAAATCCATAGCCTGCATTTATATTTACAACTATTGAAAAATAAATTCACAACCATTTCAACATTTCATGTCAGCTACAGCTTTGGAAGCAGTCTTGCATTGTAGTATATCGAAGAACTATGTAAAACAATTGACAACACATTTTTTTTTAAATCAGATGCACAAGCCACAAATTCTTGGGGCAGGATTTTCCCCACAGGCTTCAGGACCCTGCTGTTAGGCTCAAATGGGAGTCAGAAACCCACACTGTATGGGGAACTATCTCTCATCTGTGATTTTCCTCGAATTGGCCAATTAATGGCTAGACGGCGAGCTTGCCATCCAATTAAGGAAAGCGGGTGGACGCTCGAAGTGGGAGGGCCAATAGGAGGCTCTCCAGCTTGGAAGCAGCAGCAGGATGCCTTTGCGGGTAAGTGAAGCAGAGGTTGCCCTCAGATGGAGGCACCCTCTCTCCAACTTTTTAAAATAAAAATGGCCTCAATAGCTAGGCCAACATTGTGGAAGGGACCCCCTTCACAGGGCAGCCTGCAGCTGGAGCTGAAGCCAGACAGGCAGGGAGGGCCTGTCTACTGCCAGGAGGCCATGTCCAGGCAGATACACTGTCCCCCAACACCTCTGAAGACCTGGAGGCTGATGGGAAAATTCCAGTCGGCCTCCAACAATAGGCCTTAGTAAGCCCTTAGCTAGTTGAGTTGGCTACCCGCCACTTGCAGGCAGGCCGTCTTGCCGCACCCACCATCCCACTTCTGGGAAAATAGACCAGGGGTGGGATGGAGCCAGGGAACTGGTACTCTGGCTGGTGGTGTGAATCTTTGTGCCCACCCTCTTCGGGGCCACAAAACCTCCCCTAGGACTCAGAATTAACTCCATAAGTCCTGAAATCTTTTTGTGACTTTCAAGATGCACAAACTTTCATGCCTGGAAAATTATTTTCATTAAAATTTCAAATATTGAATATTAAGGATTAGAATTCCAGAAATGGTCCATTTGGAGCCAGGACCAATTTTTTAACTCACATTCTCTGAAAGAACTAAAGAGTCATTTGCAGATTCTGATTTTGTTTTGGTGCAGAAATACTACTATTACTCCAAAGGTTAAATACCCTCTATCACCTTTTGAACAACTGTGGTCTTCAGAGGAATACATCTTTTTTTAAAAACTGATTAAAAATTATGAAATTATCATATAGGTTTGTAAGTCAACCTAATGAGTTGATTTCTATTATATAATTGTTGCCTTATTCAGCTCATTTTAATAAAAATACTATGAATGTTTCCACAACAATAAATAAGAGAATAGTGATAGTTTTGAAAATTGACTTGAGTAGACCAACAAAAAAATACTGTAAAGTACAGTATCTCAAGTACATTCAGAGTAAATCTTCATTGATAATCAAATGGACATTTCATGTCTTAAGTTCCTTGATGTCAGAACTAAGGTAACGTTACCTTCCTCCTAGTTTGTCTACAGTTCTTCTCTTCAAACATTGCATGTTAAATCGTTGAAGTAATGGGGAAGCATATTTCACCATTCTGTCATGCCACAGAGCTATGTTATTTATGCCATTAATTTTGACTAAAATCCAATTGTTATCTAGGAAAGGCAAAATGTGAAGAAGTTGACCATGTTCTCAGTAAAAGCTGACTTTTTCAGATTGAAGTACATCAGTTTTCTTTTATGCAATTTCATTTTTTCTCTTATTTAAATTGACAAATAGGCATTCAAATAAAAAAGTGAATAAACAAAATGGCGACACTGATGTTTAGCAAAATCACCATAGCAACCAGAATAGGATTGGAGCCCTAAAAGAGAAAAGAAACAAACACATGAGACATGGAAATAAGGTGACCCAATAGTATCATAAATAAGTATGTTTGACACAATTCTTTTACTCTTTAAGAGGAGAATTTACCCAAACTTTTCACTGATCAAAAGTGGTAGCCATTTTTAATAACAGAAACTTCTTCATGATTAGTACTCACCTGTGTTATCCCTTTATGAAGTAAACACTTCCAAAGAATTAGAATTAATCTGCATATGTTCATTTGATCTCAACTTTCTGTTAGTAACTGTCACTGTTTAAACCATAGTATTCAAATGAAAACAAATTAGTAAGCAGAGAGATGAAATTACTCCTAATGTCAAATGGATGAATGCCTCTTTTTCTCTATAATTGACCAGCCATTAAAGAAATTACATGTTTCAAAGCCTTTTGGTCTGATGATCCCATTTATGGGACATTAATTATAAAGAAAAAGTGACTTGTACCTGTCTTTTGTTAAGAGACATTTCGGCCCTCCTTATCCCAGTTTATAAAGTACCTAGGAAACCTTATTTTCTTTTGGAGAGTGGAAGGCAGAAGCCACAATGATTTCATAGGCATGTGTGCAATGATGAATACTGATCTGTTACCAATACTGATCCTGTCAGGTTTTATAAAAAAGAATGATAAGTGTCTTTCAAACTCATACCCAAAGATGGTGGCCTATTAACATAGTGGCTGGAAACTTTCGCACCACCCCCCCCCCCCACTCCCAAAGAGTGGGCTGGTGGCAGAGGGGGCGTGTAAAATGGAGTGGGAGGCTTGGGGCCCCTACCCGACCCGCTCCTGCCTCTGCCACCATTTTATGTGGGGCGGCAGCGGCGAGAAACGGCTTGCCTGCCCCAAGTCAATCAAGGCCCTTAAGTGGCCAGTTAACAGTCACTTCAGGGCCTCCAACTGCCACCACAGAGATTTTACCATTGTCAGGCAGACGGCCCAGGCCTGAGAAAAGCCACCTTTAAAAGGTAGGTGGCCTTCTGATGGCCTGGGGGTGGGGGAGGGGCCCTCCTGATCAGGCACCATGTGCCTGACTGAGGGCTGCCCCTAGCCCCCCAAATTGACCACCCCCTTGCCTCTCAGGGGCCCGACTGATCATCCCCCGCGAGGCCCCAAAAACTTACCTCTTTTCCGTTTTCTCCGTCATCTTGATCTTGAAGCTGGGTTGCAGTCCCAGCACTGGCCACTGCTCCCAGTGTCACTGCTGGGACTATGAGCTGCTGGCCCGCTGATTGGCTAGCAGCTCCATTAGGCGGAGCTTCCTGCCTCAATGAGGTGGAAGTCCCGCCTGAGACCAATTAAGGGCCTGGGGATCATAAAATGCGGTCTGGATCCCCAGGCTTGGCGGAGGCGGGATTGCCACCAATATTTCAGTTGGTGGACGGCTCCCGTCCAACAAGTGCAAAATTCCGGCCAGGGAAATTCAATCACGAAAACATTCCTAAATCTAATTTTTTTATTGTTAATTGTTGTTAATTCTGCATTTGTAATTTGTTGCTCTGGTTTGCAATAGTGAACAATTTTTAAAGTTACTGAAATTTGAATGGAGACACCATCACTCCTTGTGTGATTTCAAGCCAATTAGTTTCCAAGAAGTTATTCTGCAGTTCCAACTGGTAATTACTGTCGGGTCATTTGCACAATTAAAACACAAATTATGCTGTGTACAGACGATTTACCTCAAGTACATCTTTTGGAAGTAGATCATTATTAAACATTTTAAAGCTGTTTTCCATTAAAATTATTTGGGATATCCAGGTGCACTATTGTGCTATGACACAGAGTAAGATTTGGGTTCTCCCCTGTGAAACCTAAAACAGCAGGCTAAGAACTGGGAAAAGTGTATCTGTACCACCTTCGTTCACCATTCAGCGGCTTGTTCAAGAATGGTACACATAGAGGCCTGGGAACAAATCTCCTGCCAAACCTTATAGCTTTGAAGTGGTTCATGGAACAGGAGGAATTTTAAACACTAAAAGAAAAACTATTTAACAAAAATTGGAGGGAAAGAATGTTTTAATTACTCCTCTACCTGATTATTTACATGACTCTGCAGGAGACTGTCAATATCCGAGCAAACCATCAGCAATTGTAGCGAATATTTATTCCATTTCAATTTTTGATTTTTGGATGAAGAGTGTATTACTGTTTGAGTGCGTTAGTGCAATTTTTGTTGAGTGAGGCAAATCTCATATTACAATCTGTGTGACTGCAAGTACCTTTGTTTCCGTTCTTTGTCCTGTGTGGGATATGAAGGTATAACTGACAGGCTGTGAGTTTCCTTCCTATTCATTCATTACATGTTACACTGAAAATTAATTTCGAGTAAGGATAAGACAATTATATCTAATAATGTACCACAGTTATAAAGAGGTTAAAAGCTATTTGCCTTATACAGGCAGGCTGCCACAATTCAGAGATAATTTATTATGTCCTACAGGAACCCAGATTAAGCAGCTAATGCAAAGTATCGAACCTGAGCCTGGATTAATCAGGCCATTTCAGTTAGCTTTTGACTGTACAATGAAAAGGATGTTGTCTTTGTCAAAGGAATTGTTTCTGTTTAGATAAATTATACTCTTAAAAGTCATAACTTCCAATTTTATGACAAAAATGTATGTTAGCTATTTTCTATACAAACTAATCTTATTGAGCTGCAGGTAATTCAGTTCATTTCAGATACTTCTACTGACATACTGGGAGCCTTTAATGAAGGTATAAGCTGTTGCTAGGTAACTACTCAGAAAGCTAATGAGATGGCAGTATTTAATGGCTCAGCAGATCTTAGGCACTGAAGTAGTTGTGCTTCTTATAATGAGCTAACGAAAGGTTGGAGGAGAGATAGCCACAGTAATGTACTGAGCTGAATATCAGTATGAATTTATACATTATTCTTTAGACATATATCAGATGTTTAATGACTCCTTGTGCTGATTTCCTTTAGAGATATTAACATGAATAAAATGATATCGGCATTAATAAAGGACAAACAGCCAATTTCTAGAAACTGATTAACATCTAACAAATGAAGAAAATTTATGGCACAGAAGGAGGCCATTTGGCCCATTGTGTCTGTGCCGGACATCTCAAATCTTTCTTTAAACTATTTCCCTGCAAATGACGCATCATATTTCACATCAGCCTCACTTAGTTTATCTCATCTCTAGACTATAACAGTACTAGTACAATGTAAGACATGTATTTGAAACCTTGTCACAAATCTTTTTAGCACAATCTTGCTGCTGTAAACATAATGAAATATGTGGGATATATGCCAACCCCAAATAATCTTGTTATAGATATAAATGACTTGGACTTGGGTATAGGGAGTTGAATTTCAAGGAATTCAGATGATAACCAAACTTCTCAATATAGTAAATAATGAGCAGGATAGTAGCAGACTTCAGGAGGACACAGACTGGTGAAATGAATAGACACGTGAGGATAAGCGTGAAGTGATGCGCTTTTGAGAGAAACAAATGGAGAGGTAGTATAATCTAAATGGTGCAGTTTTGTGGGGGTTGCAAGAGCAGAGGTACCTGGGGTACATATTCACAAATCTTTGAAGGTGGTAGAGCAAGTTCATAAGGTGGTAAGGAAAGCATGGGGTACTTAGCTTTTTAAATAGAGGTATTAAATACAAAAACAAGGAAGTCATGCTAAACCTTGACAAATCTCTGGTTAGGCCTCAGCTGGAGTATTGTGTACAATTCTGAGCACCACACTTTAGGAAGACATAAGGGTACAGAGGAGGCGTACAATGGATAAAGGAGTTCAATTATTTGGAGAAGCAGGGATTGTTCTCTCCTTAAAGCAGAGAGATTAAGGGGAAAACTAATAGAGGTATTAAAAATTATGAGGGGTTTTGATAAAACAATCAGGGACATACTGTTTCCTCTGGCAAGTGGGTTGATAACCAGTGGTTATAGATTTAAAATAATTGGCAAAAGAGCTAGAGAAGGAATTAGGAGAAATTTCTTCACACAGAAAGTTAAGATCTGGAACATACTACCTGAATCAGACTCCATAGTAACTTCCAAAAGGCAACTGGACATGTGCTTGAAGAGGACTAATTTACAGGGTTATGCGAAAAAAGTTGGGGTGCAGGATTAAATTGGACAGCTCTTTCAAAGAGCCAGTCTGACAGACCAAATGGCCTCCTGTGCTGCAAGATTCTATGATTCTATGAAGTATGTGTTTCTTGGGTTGTATCAGCACAAACTTAAACTTCCACTGATGGGATTTTGAAAAAGGCAGAATCAGATTTTCTAAAGCAGGTGAAAGCAACTTTCATATGAATGGCATTGGAGGTTTTAATGCACTACCTGCCTTTACCGTAAAATTGATATAGTAATGAAATATAACTTTCATGTATTGATTTTTCTGCAACATGTATGATACAACTTTGATATGACTGGTCTACTCGCTGCTAAACTATTTAATATGGAATGTACCCTGCTGCACTGCAGGACCTACACTGGTTATTTGATTGCACCTGCTGAGTTATTTGATAGATCAATGGATATCTGCTGGGTAAGTATATCAAGGGATATGAAGTGAAGGCAGCTAAATAGAGCTGAGGTACAGGTTGGCCATGGTCCAACTGAATTGTCAAACTGCCTTGAGGGGCTGAATCCTGGTCCTCTGCTCTCCCATGAGTTAAATTATTTATTTAATAGCTTATTATTGAGTCTTGGTCAATTCTCATTTGTGAATTCAAAGCCACACTATTACTCTCTATCTGTCAGATATGTATGATCTTCTACAAGCAAACAGTATTTCCTTATCTTTTCTGATTTCACAGATTGCAATCAAATTAATAAAAAAGCAAAACTTCTAATTCTATTATGCTAAGTAATTGGATGTCTTCCCTTAAATTTATTCAGTGTACCACTTTACAGCAATTTTGTTGTGTATTTTGTGTTAGAGGTAATCCAAAAGTATAATACTTTTAAAAGGATTGAGACTGATTTTTTTGCAGATGATGGGTTGCTTATTTAATTTTATAATGATTTGACCTGAATTATGCAAAGTAAAACCATTTTCTAACTAACAGCCACATTGGCAATAAGAGATTGTTACTAGGTGGATAGAAAGGGGCAAGCGATGCCAAATTTTTCAAATTTCAGTAATCAGCTTAACACTTTAGCAGAAATCCCTCCCTCCCATTGAAAGTGCGGTATTCCCTTTCCTGGCCACTATTACTGCTTGCAGCTGACAGTAACATCACACTGTCTGCAAACTTGAAAATTCAGTATAAAATCTCAGTGGACATGGTAATTTAAATCTGAAGGTTGCTTCACTCATTGGGCTGAATTTTATGCAGGCAGCAGGAGTCCCAATGGCTGGCCAGAAAGGCAAGGGGAACCCCGCCACAGCTGTTTGGGGGACCGCGACTGCATTTTACAGCGCTCAGGCAGTTAACTGCCCAGTGCCGGGTCCCCTTCCTTATAGCTGCTGGCTAATCAGAAGACTGGCAGCTCAGCAATCTCAGCAGAACTTCTGGGTGTGGTGGCCACTGCTGGTACTGCAGCAGGTCCGGGGCAAGCAGTAACCCAAGAGCAACGCTGGAGACCCAGAGTGAAGGTAAGTGAGGCAGGCAGGCAGTCTCGCTGGGGGCAGTCAGGATTAAATTGGGGATTTAATTGGGGGATGGTGTTGGTGCAGGGGTGGCCTTTGCCACCTGGGACTCTCCGTGGGCCACAGATTGCCCAAGCAGGTGGGTCCCCACATGGTGGGGCTCCCACCTGCCACTGGTAAAATACCAGCCATGGTGGGAAGGAGTCCTTAAGTGGCCACTTAAGGGCCTCAACTGGCCTCCGGGTGGCAAGGCCATCCTCGTCCTTCCCCACCCCTGACAAAATTCAATGGTGTCGGGAAGGCAACGGGCACCCCACCCATGCCTTCCCTCGCTATTTTGTGGGTCCCCCCGCCTCCCTGCCAGTCCCTAGAGGGCTGATAAAACTCAGTCCATTGCTTCTGTTACATTAAACTGGCTTGTAGAATATTATTTTCCATAAAATCAGTCAACTGGAATCATAAAATGATTGTGCCAACCTGTTTTGAAGTTTTACTTTGATATCTATGAACTACAAGTAAAATTTACAGGTTGAATTGTAAATAATGATTATATCATCTTTATATTTTTTGTGAATTTTTGTGCTTATCAAAGCATGGGATGGCAGTGCTGGGAATTGAATAGACTGTGAGTCTGATGCATAATGGGAAGTGGACCTTACAAGTCAGAGCTACTGTTAGACCTTGTTGCTTGTTACCGAAACATACAGGGGTTGCACTTGTACCCAGGTAGCTTCAGTACGAGTACAAGATTGTCATCACCGCAAGCAATCACTTTTCATAAATTTTACTCCTTTTCCCAAACTTCAGTTTGATTCGATCAAAGTTGAAAATAGTTGCTGCTATTTACAAAGGTAAGTTTTGCAAACTACTTACTGAATTAGATTTATATTGAACCATCACTTCCTCTTCACACTGTGGTATCATTACTGACTTTGAATTTGGTGACGTACTAATATCATGCCTTGATGGTCGAGGCTCCAGCTTTACATTCATCCTCAGGGTCTCCAGCCTTTGTACATTGGGCTCGGAGGGGGACATAGGTCTGAAGTTCTCTTTGTTTTGTGTTGTGGGTTTTAGCCTCTGAACTCCGTAGCTGAGAAAGTCTGGATGGTAATCTTCCATCATGTTCTTGGAGCTGAGATTACTGTAGTGTTTTTCTGAAAATGGATCTTGCACATAGGAATCCATGCGTTGTAGGGGCTTCATTTCCATTTCGTAGTTGCTAAGTTTTTCTTCGTCCTGCTCATGCAGCTGGCTACCTGAATCGTGATTATGCAACCGATAGGATGTCCATGAAAAGGTCGGTGACTCTGTCCCTTTTCTGTCAGTGGGTCTGTGTTTGTATTTGCATTCATTACCTCTTTCCCTGATCTCCTCAGCTATTGATGGTGTATTCGAACGGCTGCTTCCTTTGCTTCCTCCCCTTCGATTGCCTGTTCGCTGCTTATCGTTCCAGTTAATAGGTCTTGGGTATTCACCCCTTCCTCCTTCCAGCAACACCTGAATGTCTTGCCCTTTGTCATGTTCTGTGTTGACTTGTCTCACAAGCCTTGAATTCTTTTTTCTGTACTTTGGTGGTGAGATGGATGGTGAGCTGGATGATCGACTTGGCACAGGGCTGTGTTCTGGAGTAAGATTTGGGGGTGTTGTTCCTTTCCTGTAGAGCTCTGGACTCTCTTCCTGAGGTGGACTTTCTGATGAAATTCTGTCTATCTCATTCTCAGTTGAGTTCTGGTGTTTCGGCCTTTGATACTCAATTCCTGATGAAAAAACAATTTCAGCATTAAATTTTCAATAGGTCCTTAATATGCACACTCCTACCCCTCTCCCTAACATCTAAATCACTGAATATTCATTTAAATGAGAATGATGCACTGTTTCTTACTGATCTAATTATGAATGGGAAGACTTGTAGTACCTCTTAATACATCTCATCATCCATTATGCTGATTATACAACCTTTGCTCATGACATGCTGATAACCATTACCCTTGTTTGGAAATTATCACTCTCTATCTCATACAATGGGCAGTATTTTGGTACAATAGCCTCACACTATAGCAGTCATTGATATACTACCATCACTAACCACATTCAATGGCATTACCATCACTGAATCCCCCACTATCAACATCCCATTGACCAGAAACTGAACTGGAGTAGCCATATAAATACCTTGGCTCCAAGAGCAGGTCAGAGGCTAGGAATCCTGTGGTGAGTAACTCACCTTCTGACTCCCCAAAGCCTGTCCACCATCCCACAAGGTACAAGTCAGGACTGTGATGGAATACACTCCACTTGCCTGGATGGGTGCAGCTCCAACAACACTCAAGAAGCTTGATACCATCCAGGACAAAGCCCACTTGATTGGCACCCCATCCACAAACATTCACTCCCTCCACCACCAACGCACAATGGCAGCAGTGTGTACCATCTACAAGATACGCTGCAGCAGCGCACCAAGGCTTTTTCGGCAGCATCTTCCAAACCCGCGACCTCTACCACCTAGAAGGACCAAGGGCAGCAAAAATGCTTGGAAACACCACCACCTGCAGGTTCCCCTCCATGTCACACACCATCTTGACTTGGAACTATATCGCTGTTCCTTCAGTGTCTCTAGGTCAAAATCCTGGAACTCCCTTCCTAACAGCACTGTGCATGTCCCTACCACACATGGACCACAGAGATTCAAGAAGGCAGCTCACCACCACCTTCTCAAGGAAAATTAGGATGGGCCTAGCCAGTGACGCCCACATCCCTTGCATGAATAATAAAAAAAAATTACATATTTTTAATAGCTCCCTCACCACTACAAAACTCACACACTATTTACGTTATTGCCTCTTAGCCTAGTAATACACTTTCATACAGTTCACAACACCTACTGCAATTTTGAGTAATA
The DNA here is from genome assembly GCF_036365525.1 of Heterodontus francisci. NCBI lineage: Eukaryota > Metazoa > Chordata > Chondrichthyes > Heterodontiformes > Heterodontidae > Heterodontus > Heterodontus francisci. Next base: position 38,834,707 of record NC_090387.1, read on the forward strand.
TTGACCACTTCAAACATTTTTTCTGGTCAAGCTCATGTACCAGCGCACCTCATTTTCTGTAAGCACTGCATGAAGTAGAAGTATTGCCCTCTTGTAATGAAAAGTCATAATATTGCAATGTCTTTCTCGAGAGTAAATCAAAATATAGGGTCGATTTTCTGTGAGGTGTACAGCAGAGGCAGGAATACTGTGCAGCAGGTCATCTACATGATGTAGTGCATGTGGCCATTTCTGCCATTTATGGTGACTTCTGAGGAACTGGGATGCCAGCCTACAACAGGCACCTTGCTCTTTTGAATATGCTAATCACAGGCCTAACCCCTGATGTAAGATCCCAATGGCAAATTCTATAAATATCGGGTGGAACATGATTCTCAGTTCTTCCAGGTCTTCAGCAGCCTAACTAAGGACAGTTGTTGACTGCTGAAGAAGAGGGGAGTTTTTTTTTTAAACTTGCCTTTAATGTGCAGCGTTCCTCCTGGCTCCACATCAATATTGCAGGCTGCTGTCTCGTCTGATAAAAGGTCATTGACTTGAAATGTTAACCTTTCTTGCTCCACAGCTGCTGCCTGATCTGTTGAGTATTTCCAGCATTTTCTGATTTTAGGTCAGGTTTCCAGCATCTGCAGTATTTTGCTTTTGTGTTAACTGGTCTTTTATTCTTTTTACTAATTGTGGGATTTTGCTGTACACATTACAATCACAGTGACTGCATTTCAAAAGTAATTAAATCGGCAGTGAAGCAAATTGGGACATTCTGAGGATTTAAAAGGTGCTACAAAAATGAAAGTTCCTTCTTTTAACAACATGCTTAAAATAGGCATCTTTGGTTCAGCTTTCCATGTGTAGACTACCTTCTTTTTGGACATGAGTTTGATTCTGGGATTAGTCAGTGTTTCATACATTTACTAACATACTACCTGTTATCAAAATTCACTGCTGCCCTCCTGTCCTGTTCTTGTCTCCTGTTTTCTCAGCACATTTAACCTCAGATACCAGTTCTCATAGATGGAAGGTAGGAGAGGAGATGAATGTGAAAACTGAGAGGGAAAATATAGCTATGGGTTGAAGGTCAAATAAGAAATGCTTTAGCCCTGTACTACAGCATTAATTCCAGTGACCAGGCAGTGGATTATTATTTATTTGATAGAATGTTCCCATTGCTTTCTTATCAAGATAACATTACTCTACCTCCCCCAGCTGTTGAATCAGTATGAATTAAAATGATGTCAGCCATCTATTTATAGCAGAATGTTCTTTTTAATAATTACTTTCAAGAAAATTGTGGCTATTTCAAATCATTTTATCATTTAATGTTAACATCTTGTTCGTGCTGTATTCCTTTACTTGTGTGGGCAAAAAGTGCATTTTTACTATTGTCATGATCCTGTCTTTTTTTTTCTCCAGAAAATATGCGATGTGTCTTTAAGACAGCAAAGGATCATTACTGCTTTAAGAACAAGCAAGCCTCAGGAGTTACCTAGAAGGTGCATTTTGGTTGCCTTGGATACAGCCACCCAGACTGAGGATCAATATACAATGTTGCGATTAACTTTTAAACTGGCTTTTTATCTGAGACAGGCTGTTCTAACAGACTGACAGCTGGGCCAGCATGAACTGAACAGAGATCTCTGTTAATTTAAACTGAAGGAAGAGAATTTAGACTGTGACTTTTATTATCCCTCAAAATTCTAAAGCCAGATTGATTCTATTGAAAGTGGTTGTGAGTTGTTGACCTGCTGTGGTCAACACTGGAAGAAAGAGAAGTTTGAAACTTCAGATGTCGGACTGTTTTCCTTTCCTCAACAGACTCAAGAAGATTGTGAGTGGATTTTAATCAGAAGATTCTTCGTTGGGAAGTGTAAATCTGCACGGACACTAATTTTTCCTATTTTTTTAAATGTTGTTTTTATCTTAGTGTTTAAGAATTTCAATTTTCTAATAAATGGTTAATTTGTTGATCTAAAGACACCTGGTTTGGTTCACTTCATTTGGGGGTGAAGAGATGGTTCAATTCGGCAATGATTTTCTTTAATTTGGAAAGTTTAATGTGATAAGTTAGGTGATCTGTGGAGTGATGGAACTGAATTGACAGTGTGTTGCTCCCACCACAATCAGAATCATATATTTTGATTGGGGCTTTGTCTAGAGCAGTCGTGCCATATCATATTAATTGGGGGCTCACTCGCGATTGAATCATATTTTAATTAGGTGTCTCATGTCTGGGATCAGAATCAGACTAATTGGAAGACTCGTGTTTGAAATCATATTAATTACTTGTCCCTGGGATAACATTTAATTTCTGTTGCTTTTGGGATCATGTCAATTGGAAACTCAATTGTTGGGATCTAAATCTAATGCCAATTACAAAGAAAATAAAAGAACCAGTTCTCTTGTATAATAAGGTACTGTCTATACCATTGTAATGGCATTAGTGATTGCAGCAGAGTTTTTGGGAAAGCAGAATGTTTCTCTGAGTGACTTGATAACTTTAACTAAGGACAGCGAAATTGGGGTTGGAATTGAAATTAGGTGCCAAAAATGCAGCGATAATTGACATAATAGCCAAACATCTGGAATCAGTAGAAGAGGAGGATGATAATGATGAAGGGGAATATGAGGAACAAGAAAGTAGTAGGTCCAAGAGTGATGTAGTAGTATTGGCTAGGATTCAGTTAGAAATGAAAACATTTGAATTGGTAAGAGAGGAAAGGTAAAAAGCAATAGCAATGAGAAAACTTGAATTGGAGGAAAGGGAGAAAGAGAGAGCATTTCGGAGAGTAAGTGAAAGAGAAGAGAGGGAATTTAAGTTAAAATATATCGAACTAAGACAAAAGGGTAGTCTTGAATCCAGGGAAAATTTGTGTCCGGAAGAATCTGAATTTAGCACAGGACCCAGCGAAAAGTTGTTTACATTTATACAGGTTCTTCCTAAGTTTGAGAAAAGGGATGTAGAGGCATTTTTCTGATCTTTTGAAAAAAATAGCCAAAAGAAAGCTGGACACTGCTTATGCAGGGCAGGTTGGTAGGCAGAGCTCATGAAGCTTATGTCATGCTTCCTGCAGAGGCTTCTGCAGATTATGAGATGGCAAAAAAGGCTATTCTCGCTGCGTATGAGTTAGTCTCTGAAGCTTACCGTCAGAAGTTTAGGAACTTACGGAGATTGGCTGGGCAGATATATTTAGAATTTGAGAGTGTGAAGCAAATTACTTTTGACCACTGGATATGGGCATTAAAGATAGGAACCACATCTGAGAACCTTTGAGAATTGATTCTCTTAGAAGAGTTTAAAAACTCCATTCCTTCAATAGTGAGAACTCATATAGATAACCTGAATGTTTTGAAAGCTAAGCAAGCAGCGGAAATTACTGATGATTTTGAGCTTGTAAATAAGTCAACCTCTTTTGTCTGTCACCCCCATAAACCAGAGAAGGATAGAAAGTGGGAGAGTGAAAGGAAGGCAAGTAGCTGGGGACAAGAAGAAACAACTGGGAACACCCCAGGATCACCTCCTCAGGTCAGAAAGGAAGGTGCTGAAGTAGAAGTGAGGTTCATAAGCCAAAGTGTTATCATTGCCACAAAATGGGCCATCTTCGTTCAGAGTGCTGGAAATTGCAAAGTAAACACATAGGACTGGTTGGGTACGCAAAGCTAGTGGAGAAGAAAAGACTCTGACTGAGAGTATAGCAGACCAGGCTATCGCTTTAATGACAGCTGTAAAACCAGATACTAAAACTAAAAGGAGTGTAGAGGTTAAGAATAAAATGCATGAGAGTTATAATGATTTTTTGTCAAAGTGAGGCAGGAAAACCTATCATTATACTCAGGGACACAGGAGCAACCCAAATAAGGTTTCCACCAGAGACCACCTCGAATGCTCAAGTTTTAGTTAATGGAATTGGCAGGAGTATATACCCATACCTTTGTATAAAGGGAGTGACTTAATATCTGGGATAGCAACAGTAGGTGTTGTCCACAGTTTGCCAGTAGAGGGAATTGATCTACTCCTAGGAAATGATTTGGCTGGAGCAAAAGTATTAGTTTCTCCTAGAGTTACAGAGAAACCAAGTGAAATTAAGGAAACGGAGCAATTACAGGAACAAATTCTGGAAATATTTCCTGCGTGTGTAGTCACCCAAGCAATGGCTAAACAGGCACCATTGTCGGAGGTAAAAGGGACACCACAAACAGAGAGCCAAGCAACCTTGTTTGGGGATTTAGATTATTGCAGCACAGCAAGCTGATCCAGAGATATATCGAATAGCACAGACGGCTCTATCAGAAGCTGAGGCGAAAGGAGTTCTGGAAGGCTATTATATGGCAAACGTCGTTTTGAGGAGGAAATGGAGACCACCTCATAGATCTGCCGCCGAGGACTGGACAGTTGTTGAACAGATCGCGGTTCCACCTAAATATCGCCAAGGATTATTAAGGTTAGCACACAACATTCCTTTTGCAGGACATAGCGGAATTTGGAAGACCAAATCATGCATAAGCCAACATTATTACTGGCCAGGTCTTACAAAGGATGTGAGACAATTTTGTAGGGCATGCCAGACCTGTCAAATGGTGGGAAAACCACAACCTACCATAAAACCAGGGGATGAAATATTAGTGTTGTTACCATTACAGGGAGAACCATTAAAAGCACATTTCAGTGGCCCATATAGAGTGATCAAAAGCATGGGTAAGGTAGATTACTTGATTGACACCCCTAATTGCCGGATGAAGAACTGGTTGTGTCACATCAATATGCTAAAGCAATATTACCGCAGGGAGGAGGATAAGCCAGTACAGGTATGTTAGGTAATCGGGACTGTTGAGAAGGAAAAGGATAGTGAGGATGAGGTAGAAGCAGACCTAGGAAATTCTCAGATTGAACCTCCAACTATCAGGTTAGTGAATACAGAATGGTGAGGAAAATTAGACAATATGCTTTTACACTTAGAGGCAAAACAGCCTGAATACCTAACCAGGCTTTTCACAACATTTCAAAGCATTTGTAGGGATGTACAACCTTAGCCACACATGTTGTGGGTATAGGGGGAACCATTCCTTTAAAACAACATCCTTGCCGCTTAGGTCCAGACAGACAGGCCCGAGTGGAAACAGAGGTACAATGCATGCTGAAGGGCAGCTTAGTTGAACCCAGTCAGGACAGCTGGAATTCGCAGGTGTTCTTGAGACCTAAACCTGGTGGGCGGCTCAAACTTGCATAGACTATAGAAAAGTAACTGCGGTAAAGAGGGCAGACTCCTACCCAAATTTTCATTTAAAGGACTGTATGGACAAAGTGGGCAACACCACGTGTCTTAAAGAGACAAATGTGTTGGAGGGATCCAGTCAAATTCCTTTGACACCCCAAGATAAGAAAAAGTCAGCTTCTGTTATACCGGACAGGGTTTTCTAGTATCAAGTGATGCCACAGAGGTTAAGGGGTATTCAAGAAACTTCTCAGAGAATAGTAAACTCAGTGGTGGCTAAGGTGATGGAAAATAGGGACACTTGGAAGGAAAATATGAAACAACTGAAAGACTATGCTTGGAAATTTGAAATGGGTTAATTGAGACAACCTTTTGAAAATTTAAAGCCGAAAATGTTCCGGTGGAACTTGTTGCTGTAGTCCTAACATTTTAGAAAAAGTGAATATGTGTAAATGCGGGGAAAAAATGTGTTCGTGTTTTTTCAATTTGTACTTTTTACATTGTAATGAAATGCATTTCGGGAATGGCGTTTCATTCCGCAGGGGCGGAGGTGTCACGATCCTATCTTTTTTCCCCAGGAAATATGCGGTGTGTCTTTCAGACAGCAAAGGATCGGTACTGCTTTAAAAACAAGCAAGCCTCAGGAATTTCTGAGAAGGTGCATTTTGGTTACCATTGGATACAGCCATTCAGAGAGGGAACCAACCAGTTTCAGAAGGTGCTTACTGGTTGCCTTGGATACAGCCACTCAGAGACTGAGGATCGATATACAATGTTCTGATTAACTTTTAAACTGGCTTTTTATCTGAGACAGACTGTTCTAACAGACAGACAGCTGGGCCAGCATGAACTGAACAGAGATCTTTGTTAATTTAAACTGAAGAAAGAGAATTCTATTAAAAGTGGTTGCGAGTTGTTGATCTGCTGTGGTCATTACTTGAAGAAAGAGAAGTTTGAAGCTTCAGATTATTTTCCTTTCCTCATCGGACCCTGGAAGATTGCGAGTGGATTTAATCAGAGGATTGTTCATCGGGAAGTGTAAATCTGCAAGGACACTAATTTTTCCTAATTTTTAAATGTTGTTTTTGTCTTAGTAGCGTTTAAGAATTTAATTTTTCTAATAAACAGTTAATTTGTTGATCTAAAGACACCAGGGCTGAAATTTTAGCGGGTCAGATGGTGGCGTGGGGATGGCGTAAAATTGAGCAGCAGGTTCTGGGAGGCCTACCCACCCCGCATCTGCCTCCGGACAAGTTTACGGCGTTGTGCGGTGGTGGGGGGGGAGTGGGAAATGGCAAGCCCGCCCGAGGCCAATCAAGGCCCTTAAGTGGCCACTTAACGGCCACTTAAGAGCCCTCGCCCGCCTCCACGGGTATTTTACCCGTGGCAAGTGGGCGTGCTGGGGACATGAAAGGCCACCCAGCGATAGCTGCTGGCCTTTCTGTGCCCCGGTGAGGGGGTCTGGCAGTTGGGCACAGAGTGCCCGATTGAGGGCCGTCCCCACTTCCCAACCCATCCCCGGGACCCAAGACACCCCCTCCCCCCAAACGACCATTCCAGCCTCACCAGGGAAGGACCGATCCCTCTGGTGAGGCATGCTCCTACTTATCTTCCCTCCTCGATCCATGGCGTCAGCTGGGCTGCAGTCCCAGTAGTGGCCACTGCACCCGGTGATTGGCCGGCAACTCACTGAGGCGGGAGCTCCTCCCTAAAGTGGATGGAAGTCCCACCTCAGGACAATTAAAGCCCGGGGATCGTAAAATACGGAACGGATCCCCAGGCTAGGCGGAAGCGGGTTCACCACTGACTTTCACGTCAGAGTCTGGCTCCCGTCCATCCACTGTAAAATTCTGGCCCTGGTTTGGTTCGCCTCATTCAGGGGTGAAAAGGTGGTTCAATTCGGCTGTGGTTTTCTTTAATTTGGAAAGTTTAAAGTGATATGTTAGGCAATCTGTGGAGTGATGGGACTGAATTGACAGTGTGTTGCTCCCACCACAATCAGAATCATATATTTTGATTTGAGCTTTGTCTTGAGCAGTCGTGCCGTAACACAATAAATTATATAAGAAATTCCACACAACATTATCCCTCATGGAGAAATACTCATGGGACTTAATGATAAAAGGTGGGACTTCTAGCCCCGCAGAGGCAGGCAGAAGCAGATTTCACACTGCCGGTTTGCATTCCAGTGCCTCAGCCATATCCCATCCCAGGCTATTTTCCCAGAGGTGGAATGGAGCGGTGCACAGGGCTACCCGCCCGCAAGCAGCAGGTAGCCAATTGAGCTGCTTAATGGCCACTCAAGACCTGTTGTTGGAGGTTGTCTGGGATTTTCCAGTTGACCTCCAGGTCCCCGCAGACCGGGGGGCCAGTGCTCCAGGCAGGCTTAGAGACCGTCCCTTCCTGTCTGGGTTCAGCAGCAGTCACACGCCCTCCGATCCCATCAGGCTGGAAGTCCACAAATACTTGAACTAATATTAATCAAACAGTACTGCAATATCATCATGGGTAACTATATCCCAAAATACTGATTTTTGAGTACGTTATATCATAAGCATGTCCTTGTTCATAATTATATAGTTATGTTCTGATTTTGAATCTGAATGTTCATTTTCTATCATTCATTATCTCCAAACTTATCCCAATTTTGTTTTTTCAACATCATATTCAATATTGATTGCCTTCATCGACCTCTCCATCTCCATATGCCTTTGTCACTTTGTGACCAGAACTGAATGTAACCCAAATTTCATCCAAACAGCATAATCTCTGGAAGAGTAATTCAGTCAGCCTATAATGCTTTGCCATTTTGTTAATCACAACAGTCCTGTATTGTACCAGATAAATACCCCAGCATTGTATCTATCATTTTAACTGCCTTGCCATATTGTCCAGATATTGAAAGTGTTTAGTCAAATATTACTCCAAGCCCCTTTCTAAATTTCTCTCTACCAACTGAATACCATTCATATTTTGTTTTCTTGGCCAATGTGAAATAGTTTCCATTGATCAATTTTGAATTTACCTACCATTTGTCCACCCAGTGTGTCACTTAAAAATATTATTGCTATCCCTAATTTTGTGTAATCAACAAGCACTTTATGCCTTTGACTCGCTATATATATATATATATATATATAGAATATAGAATTTATATAGAATGATATGAAAGAAAATTCTGGAGAACTTTGGAAAGTTATTGAAAGATGTTTTCTATTTGCAATGTTACTTCATCCAGCCATTTTATTCACAGAAGCCCTTTAATTCCAAGCAGCCATTTTCTCAGGGTAGCATTTTGCACTTCTCTTGTACATTTCAGTATGCAGTAATACTAATTGTAAGGACAGGAAGGACTGCTTCTCCCCAGAGTGCCCACAACGAGTTTTTCCTTCAGCAGTATCATTACCAATACTTGGGAGACTCCTGCTTCATATATTGCATTTACTGTAGCTACAGAAAATGCATACAGTTGGGCCAGCAAGTTGTAAAGGCATTAATTATAGTTGCTCTGAGAACTTGGTACTCAGGCAGAATGTGCCTTCCAAGAATGTGTTTTAGTTGTAATAAAAGAAACTCTGTTCAGGTTTGTGATTAAACATCCTTGTCTAATCTGTGAATCATGGCTCGAAGATGTGAACTCTGGCATCTAGAGTTCATTAAATATGATATTTGATGAAAGTGTCCTCTATCAGTTCTCTTTTTTAAAAAACCTTCTACCTTTGAAGAGTAGTTATGTCATTTGAAACATTGTTTCCTAATTGGCAAATATACATAAATATGAGCCAAGATATTGTTCTGGTGTTGAGCTTTACTCTGGCAGAAAAAGTGTGGCAATGGCCAGCAATATAGTGCTAATTTACAGCCTGTTTTACTGCAGAATGAATTTTTCCTTTGAGTGCCAATATGGTCAATCTATGCAGAACAGCAATGAAACCATCAAATTATGCACCTGAAAGTGAAGTGTCCCATATAGCTCAATGCATAAATCTCCCTCTGACAAAAGAGACATTGCTGGAGAGACTACTTTCTGACTGAAAGCAGGAACCTTCTCCTGGACAGAGCATAGATACCCAATGATAGACATGCCTAATGAGACTAAGGGCTGGATTTTACCATAGGCGGACAGGACTTGGCCACCGGCGTAAACGTTGACAGCGAACCTGCTTCCGCCTAGCCCGGGGATCCGACCCACATTATACATTAATTGTCCCGAGGCAGGACTTCCACCCGCTTGATGGAGGAGGTCCCGCCTCAGTGAGCTGCCGGGCAATCAGCAGGCCAGCAGCTCTTAGTCCCAGTGGCGTTACCGGGAGCAGTGGCCACTGCTGGGACTGCGGCCCAGCTGATGCCATGGAGCCAGACCCTCAGGTAAATTGGGCTTGCCTCGCGGGGGGGGTGGTCGGTCGAGGTGGTGAGGCAAGGGTAATTGTTTCGGTGGGGGGGGGTCTCGGATCCCAGGGTGGGATGGGAGTCAGGGGCGGCCCTCAATTGGGCACACTGTGCACGACTGCCATGGCACACCCCCCGGCGCACGAAAAGGGCAGCAGCTATTGCAGGGTGACCTTTCATGTCCCTAGCACGCCTGCTTGCCACGGGTAAAATACCTATGGAGGCAGGCGAGGGCCCATAAGTGGGCACTTAAGGGCGTCGATTGGCCTGCGGCAGGCCATTCCCCCCAGCCGACTGCCACAAAGTTGGCCGGAGGCGGGAATGGGGCAGGAAGGCCTCCCGGAGCCACCCACTCAATTTTACGTCGCCCCCATCTGCGCCCACGACACCATCCGACCCACTGGGGTGGTGTAAAATTCAACCCCAAGGTTTAGCAGGGAGGTACTGACAGAGATGAAACTGACAGCTATTTGCCCCATATGATATGTAACATCTACATGGCATTGTCAGTAGTCGACACATCAATGTGACCCTCGCTTTTTACATGTTAGGCTCTTTCCCAGCTTGTATTGAGACCATGCACAGTGTCAGCCCGTTTGCTGTCCATATAAGTATCTGGCAGGTCACAGATGCATTATTCAGCATGGCCAATGATTTCATCAATGCCACTAACTAAGATTAGCAACAAAAAAGGGTGGTGCAACTCTGCAGAACTATTGATTGTTTTTCAGAGTCAAGAGGGCCATTAATTGCTCCCATATTTCCATTCAGACATCTGTGCACAACATGATCTAAAAGAAATTATTTTAATCTCAATGTGGACATAGCATACAACCAAGAGCACAATGCAATGCCTCGTTCCCCGTAAGCTCTCTCGGTGCCTTCGTTTTAAGGCAAGAGGAATGAAGAAGTGGAGGAATGGCTCCAGTGAAGAAGTTATGACTTATGAGGCCAGACTTTTGTTTTCAGGTTGAGACCCCAACGATCAAAGCATTTCCAGGTCCTGACCCTGCGCCGTGTTACATCAGCATTTGTTATTTTAAAATGCAAAGTAAGTAATTGGCCTGGGAATGAGTCTGACTCACAATTAGAGGCAGGAACAGGGAATTGAATACGATTTTTAAAGTCAAGCAGCAGCAATCACTGGGCTTGCCGTTGTCTATGCAAATGTGTCACCAGGGATCTCATTGGGCCGGTGTGGGCATGGGAACACATCCCCAGTGGCACAATGCTTTTCTGATGCCTCTCTGGAGGCCCTAACAGATGCTGAGAGGAGACAGGTCTTTTACCCAGCCTCAGGGAAGAGGAATCCCCCCGCAATGAGACCAGGATGGCATGGTTGGAGGTGGCCACAGAGGTCAGCAGCTGGGAATAAAAAGGACCGGGGTGCAGTGCAGGAAAATATGAAATGATCTTTTGCAGAATGGTAAGGTGAGTGACCAGGGGAAGCTGGTTGAATGGGCACAAACTCTCCAAGCACTAGAAAGCACGCGAGATGACCTCACAGCATGGCCATACATCTCCTTCACATTTTCAGTTTAAGTGCATGCTCGTGGCACGGAGACGCTCAGATGGGGACATCACTGAGGGGGACACAGCCCACTTGAATGTCATGCTGAGAGAGATGAGGGAGGCCGCAGCATATTTATGGATCTTTCTCATCTGACCCTGCAGGAGAAAAGAGCCCATAATGCAATTCAGTGGAGGAGGTGGCGCTGGAGATCACCAGGGTGCCATCGCAGCATTCAATGGGGGATGGCGGGATGGGAGGCCATGAGTAGCAGGGTTATTGGATAACTTTTTCTTGAGGTGAAGGGCATGGAGGAGATTAGAACCACTTCTCATTACCATTGTCTTCTGTCTCCCACAGGGCCAGTCATGGAAAGGCTTCCAAGGCAACGCTCTGTTTCAGCATCAACATCAACAGCTGGGGACAATTCCATGGAAACTGCACTGTCACATCCCACCTGGGCACCATCCACCAGCGCAAACACACTGACCTTGGTTGGGCCACAGATCAGTATAGAAAAGGGGAGCACTGGGTGAACCTCACACCATGCGTAAGCAGGAGGAGGAGGGTGAGGCAGAGTTAGCTGTGGCCAGTCCCCCTTGGAGGACAGAGGACAGACAAAGCAATGTTTCGCAAGGCAAAGATGTTGCACCTCAAGTGTCACAAACAAGGAGGGCCTTCCTCAAGAACCAGAGCCACATAAGTTCCAATTTGTTGGAGTTCTCTCTGGCTTTGCAGAGTCGTGGGCAGGCAATGGAGGAGTCCATGGAGCGCTTGTGCTCCGTCATGACTCAGGGCTTCGATCTCCTCCATTGAGAGATTGGGCAGCCTCTTGGAGAACGAAATGCTGCACCACTCTGAGTGGGTGCAGGAGCAGCACAGAAAGAGTGAAACACTCTGCAGCATAGATCACTCAGTGTCCCTTATGGCACAGAGGTACCCAGAGTGGATGTCAGCTGCATCCCAGCCGGTGGGCGCATCCAGCATCCAGGAACACCAGGAAAGGGCTGAGATGGACCTAGCAGAAGACAATGGTGCAACTCTTCAGGCGGCTCTGGCGTTACCCGGAACTGGATCAACCTCCTTGCTGGGAGCTTTGCATGTGCTGTTGGGGGTGGGGGGTTAAAACTAATTTGGCAGGGGGATGGGATACAGAGTGGAGGTACAGTAGGGGGTGATGCACAGTCAAATATAGAAGAGAAACTGAGTCAGTTTGGAAGGCAGAACAAATATAGACCTGTTAAGGCACAAGCGAATAATGCAAGGCTGGATTGCATCTATTTTCACACAAGGAGTCTTACTAGTAAGGCAGATGAATTGAGGGCGTTGATTAACACATGGAAATATGATATTATTGCTATCACAGAGACATGGGTGAGGGAAGGGCAGGACTGGCAGCTCAATATTCTAGGGTATAGAATCTTCAGGCATGACAGGGGAGGGGGCAATGCACTGTTGATCAAGGTGTCAATTACTGCAGTAAGGAGGGATGGTATCTTAGAAGGTTCCTCAAATGAGGCCATATCGGTAGAACTGGAAAACAAAAAGGGGGCAATCACTTGGCTGGGAGTGTACTACAGGGCTTCCAAACAGTCAGGTAGAGATAGAGGAGCAGCTATGTAGGCAAATCTCAGAGAGGTGTAAAAATAATAGGGTAATAACAGTAGGAGTTTTCAACTTCCCCAATATCAACTGGGATGATGTCAGCGCAAAAGGCTTAAAGGGAGTGGAATTTTTAAAGTGCATACAGGAGAGCTTTTTGAGCCAGCACGTAGAAAGTCCTACAAGAGAAGGGGCTGTACTGGACCTAATCCTAGGGAATGAAGCCAGACAAGTTGTAGAAGTGTCAGTGGGGGAGCATTTTGGCGATAGTGACTATAACTTTGTAAGATTTAAGGTAGTTATGGAAAAGGACAAAGTTGGACCGGAAATAAAAGTACTGAATTGGGGGAAGGCTGATATCAATATGATAAAACAGGATCTGACCAAAGTGGACTGGGAGCACCTTCTTGTAGGAGATTCTACATCAGACCAGTGGGAGTCATTCAAAAAGGAAACAGTGAGAGCTCAGGGCCAACATGTTCCCATAAAGATGAAGGGTAGGACCAACAAGCTCAGGGAACCCTGGATGTCAAAGGATATAGAGGATTGTATAAGGGGAAAAAAAGGATGCTTATGGCAGATTCAGAGCACTGAAAACAGCAGAGGCCCTAGAGGAGTATAGAAAGTGTAGGGGGGGTACTTAAAAAAGTAATTAGGAGAGCGAAGAGGGGGCATGAAAAAACATTGGCGAACAAGATAAAGGAAAATCCCAAGGCGAAATGTAAGTATATTAAAGGCAAGAGTAGGGCCCATGAGGGACCAAAGTGGCAATCTGTGTGTGGAGCCAGAGGACATAGGTGAGGTTTTAAATGATTACTTTTCAACTGTGCTCACTATGGAGAAGGACGATGTAGGTGTAGAAATCAGGGAAGGGGATTGTGATATGCTTGAACAAATTAGCATTGAAAGGGAGGAAGTATCAGCTGTTTTAGCAGACTTAAAAGTGGATAAATCCCCAGGCCCAGATGAGATGTATCCCAGGCTGTTATGTGAGGCAAGGGAGGAGATAGCAGAGGCTCCGACACAAATTTTCAAATCCTCTCTGGCCACAGGAGACGTACCAGAGGATTGGATGACAGCGAATGTGGTACAATTATTCAAGAAAGGTAGCAGGGATAAACCAGGTAATTACAGGCCAGTGAGTCTAACATCAGTGGTAGGGAAACTATTGGAAAAGGTTCTGAGGGACAGGATTAATCTCCACTTGGAGAGGCAGGGATTAATCAGGGATAGTCAGCATGGCTTTGTCAGGGGGAGATCGTGTCTAACAAACTTGATTGAATTTTTCAAGGAGGTGACTAGATGTGTAGATGAGGGTAAAGCAGTTGATGTAGTCTACATGGACATCAGTAAGGCTTTTGATAAGGTCCCCCATGGGAGATTGGTTAAGAAGCTAAGAGCCCATGGGATCTAGGGCTATTTGGCAAATTGAATCCAAAATTGGCTTAGTGGCAGGAGGCAGAGGGTGATGGTCGAAGGTTGTTTTTGCGAGTGAAAGCCTGTGACCAGTGGTGTACCACAGGGATCGGTGCTGGGACCCTTGCTGTTTGTAGTCTACATTAATGATTTAGACGTGAATATAGGAGGTATGATCAGTAAGTTCACCGATGACACGAAAATTGGTGGTGTCGTAAATAGTGAGGAGGAAAGCCTTAGATTACAGGACAATATAGATGGGCTGGTAAGATGGGCGGAGCTGTGGCAAATGGAATTTAATCCTGATATGTGTGAGGTGATGCATTTTTGGAGGACTAACAAGGCAAGGGAATATACAATGGATGGTAGGACCCTAGGGAGTACAGAGGGTCAGAGGGACCTTGGTGTACTTGTCCATAGATTACTGAAGGCAGCAACACAGTTAGGAAGGCATATGGGATACTTGCCTTTATCAGCTGAAGCATAGAATATAAGAGCAGGGAGGTTATGATGGAGCTGTATAAAATGCTAGTTAGGCCACAGCTGGAGTACTGTGTACAGTTCTGGGAACCACACTCTAGGAAGGATGTGATTGCACTGGAGAGAGTGCAGAGGAGATTCACCAGGATGTTGCCTGGGCTGGAGCATTTCAGCTATGGAGAGAGACTGGATAGGCCAAGGTTGTTTTCCTTAGAGCAGAGAAGGCTGAGAGGGGACATGATTGAGGTATACAAGATTATGAGGGGCATTGATCGGATAGATAGGAAGAAACTTTTTCCCTTAGTGGAGGGATCAATAACCAGGGGGTATAGATTTAAGGTAAGGGGCAGGAGGTTTAGAGGGGATTTGAGGAAAAATGTTTTCACCCAGAGGGTGGTTGGAATCTGGAACACACTGCCTGAAGGGGTGGTAGAGGTAGGAACCCTCACAACATTAAAGAAGTATTTAGATGAGCACTTGAAATGCCATAGCATACAAGACTACAGGCCAAGTGCTGGAAAATGGGATTAGAATAGATAGGTGCCGAAGGGCCTGTTTCTTTGCTGTATAACTCTATGACACCCCTCGCCCCCTCTGACTTGGGAGCCATCTGTGTGCCAGGGCCCTGTGACAGAGGCAGCCCCTGCCATGGCGCAGACAGGGCTGTCTGTGCAGGAACCCCCATGGGTGCCTGCAAGACAAGGAGGGAAGCCAAAGGTATTGCAGCTGGTGTCAGAGTAGGGAGCAGGCTTCCTCCACCTCATCCTCTGTCATAGCTGAAGCACCCTGTAGAAGTGTAAGGGAGAGGAAGGTGCCACGACACTGATTTCACCTTTAGGGTCACCTGGGTGTTTATGATAATTTCTGTCTTTATTTTGCATCACAATACAAATCTCTTGTCGTCACTCATACATGTGTCTTGTTGATGGATCCTCTCAAGAAGTGGATGCTGCATTGTGGCACTGGTGGTGGGTGCATGGAGATCTGAGACTGCTATGTGCCCAAGCTCTTCAATGTTGGGCATATGTCAATGGAGGAAAGCTCCAAATGCTTATTCATGGCTGCAATGGAATCCCGCAATCTAGGATCTAAGTGGTGCAATAGTTCTGTATGCTGGAGAAAGAGTAGTGAGCTTCTCAGCTGCAAAGGTTAAGTGGAGATCAGGTGAACTGCGGCTGAAACAGTATTGCTCTTGCTGCTATTCCAGGCAGGAGTTCCCGCTCCTGTTCCTCCTCTTCATTCCAGTCCTGCTCAGAGTTCGAGTGGTGTTCTTGCTCCTCCTCCTCATGCATCTCCAGGCCTCTCTGCATTGCCATGGTGTGCAGGGCACAGCAGATGACCATGAAACGAGGCACTCTGGCTGGCTGCTACTGGAGGACACCACCCAACCGGTCAAGGCAACAGAAGCGTCTCTTCAAGAATTAATTTAATCAGCCCTTCCCATAGCCCTCATGGCCCTCCACATTGCTCAGGTCTTCCCAATCCTGTCATGCTCCCCCCTGCCCCACCCCCCATGGCAGTTTCCTCATTTTCATTAAGAATTGCTCCCTACTACTAGCAAGCTTGTTAATGAGCTTTTTAATGAGCTCAACAGGTACTTAATTGGAGGTGAGCACCCAACCCATTCCTTCCCTGCCAGTGGCACTTTAAAAATTGCATTGTGTTCTGGAGGTGATGGGACCCAGTGCCAACCTCCGAGAACACAATATTCAAATCGCCCTTGCTGCCATTCTCACTCTTAGCGGGGGATTTGAAAATCTGACCCATGGTATTCACATGCCAACCAGAGACAGAAATAGGGTACAACAGAAACAAAGCTGATACTCCAAGCAGATTATCAGAATATATCATTAGTTTCTTGGTTAACATGACTGGACTTACCCTGCCCACCACTCCACAAGAGTTTCCAGTTGAATTTCATCTCCTGCTTACTCCATAATTTCACTCTAACAGATGCCTCAGCAAGCACAATGACCAGAATGACAAAAACATGGCAGAGTAAGAGGGCGACAATGACACAAAGAAATTAGCAGTGCCTGCAAGGATTGCAATAGCTGTACCATTTCGTAAAGGAGCAAACTATATATGCCAACTTACTGTGCCCAAACCACCTTGCCCTGTACTTCCATTCTCCAACTTCACTACAATCTATTGTCATCTAATGTCAGGCTCCAGTTATTTTGCAACCAATGACATAAATAATCAGAACAATGTTCAAATCAAGTGCAATGCATGTGTTTTCTCAATTAAATAGTATGTGAATGTTTGAGTTTGAGTTGGTACCATACCTGGTGCTTCTATTTTGTTTCAAAATTGCAAAACGTAACATAGTACTTGTTCTCAGTGATTTCTTTGTGGAAGGAGTAAGTGTTTTGGCTGGTTGCAGGATTTAACTGACAACATGCTAGGTTGCTGGTTGCTCTGACTCTTCTTGGGCGGTGCATTTAGAGTGTCCTGATATGAGTCAGCCATGTCCAGGCTGTCTGCTGTTGACCGCTTTCAATCAGTTTTTTCCATAGCTGGTACACCAGGAAAGGCATCAGTCCCATAAATTGTCCCACACAACTTTATATTGGGTGTATACATGGCATCTCCATGATGAATGTGCAACATATTTTCTATATAAGAGCTAAAAAGGTAAAATAATGAGAAAAAGTCTTTCAACACTTGCAAGTTATCCCATTCAGGACCTCCAGAAATTATTTTAGTGTCAATTCCACATCTTTTTATCCCCTACGTAATTTGTAAATTTTGCCTCTGCCAGGATTTTGAGTTTTCAAATGGATAAACTGCTTAACCAAACTGCAATATCTAACTGTCATAAAGGAACACTTATGGATCACTTCAGTATAACCACTGATGGTCAATTCTTAACAATGCATCAGAAGCTCATCAAGCCATTTCATTTACAATATTTGCATCCTTATCTGTGAGTCACTGCACAGGTGAAAAGTAATAAAATTTGGGTTTGGTCTGCACACACTCAACATTTTTGAAAGCAGTCCAAACTAAGTGTTTGTGTAGATTTGTTAACTTCACCCCTTTCTCAGCCCTGCCACAAAAAATGAAAATTATAGGAAAACAGTGATTACTCCTCTCTCCTAGAATTCAATTTGCACTGTGCAAATTGTATGTAAGAATTATTGTCTAGCTCCCAGTGAAATACAGGCATTTACACAAAAGATATTGTAATGGCACTCAAATACGCATGATGGGATTTAAAAAATTTCTGCTGAGATTTGGCAATCAACCCCTAAACTGACACCTTTTAACCAACACACAGATCAGAATGGCAACCAGCTAAAAATGCTGACTGGGATTTCATGATTGACAGCTTGCAAGCAACTATCAATGCTTCAATATACTCAGCAATTTAATCCACATGCTGACACTGAACAAGAGAGGGCCAAATCTGCACATGACAATAAATAAAGAATGAAACCCTCTGGGACTGTGGAACAAGAAGATCAGAACCAAGCTGACGAAGTATTTTTTTTAAGAAAAAAGGTTTATTCAGGTGAAAATTCTGTGCTACTTTTATCACAAGCTTGAATTAGAATACAACTAATAACTTCAGTCTATCATGTGGAAGTAATTTCTGTCGTGATTTTGGCTCAAAATTTCATTGTGGGACAGTTCTGTATGACTATGTCTGGGATTCCTCTCATCCCACAGGTTCACCAGAAGCATTGTCAATTTATTCTAAAACCCCTACTAAAACAGTGGAGAGGGACCTCAAATGAGCACAAAGGTTAGTAGGCCACAGCATCATTTTAAAATCCTATTGTTCTTAGTTGAAATTTTCAGAATGTAATTGCAATAATTTTTCAAATCACATGGAACTACAGTGTGCTTCAAGAAAATGAATAGTAACCCTGTTTCATGAAGCAGCTAAAGATTAATTTTCTCCTGAGAGTTTTACAGTACATGAAAAGTTGTCTCAATACTTCATATTTATAAACAATTGTTGCTGAAAGGAATCTAACCTTGTTTTGGAGAGAGGTATTGTGAAATATTTAAAATTATTCTAAAAGCAATTCATTTAGGCGAGGAAGAAAGAAGCTGCAACTTCAAGTGCATCTTTTCACAAATGCTGGTTTGCTGGAATCTGACACCATTGTTTGGAGTATGAGTCTAGTTTGGGAAAATATTTTAAATGACTTTGCATATACCAGTGAAATATACTTTGTTTCAGTAATATCCTTTTCTCATTCTGTTAAAGTTATATCTTTTCCCATTTCCCATGGTATAGTTTGACTTCCTATATTCATTTTATTGTGCAGAGAAGAACAAGAATGTGTTTAATGATATGAATGTTGATGCAAGGCTTATTTTAATTAGGTGAACTCATTAATGGAATTTTAGAGAGTTGTAACAATATTATAGTGTTATCAGTTGCAAAATAGGTGCTATAGGTAATTGGAATGCGTAGTTTGAGCACATGATTGTACTGAAAGCTGTTGAGTTCCATACATCCTTTTCTAAAATGGAATAATCTAGTCTCAGAGTGCTGAAATATTATTTTTAAAATGTCATGTATTTTTTAATAATGTTTCTGGCATCCAGCATAATAAGAACTTGTGTTCAGAAGCAGAGGATAAAGCACAATTCTGCAGGTTATTCTTGTATCAGTTTCATATTAGAAAGTGATATATCATGCATTTTAGAACTTTGGCAGGCTTGTGTGTTTGTGTTATGTGAGCTGATTTGTACACTTGTTTTGAAAATGTTTCTTGCAGGAGACAATTGTTAATTTTCTCCCAAGTAAGATGGCACTCTATCTTAAAGATTTGCTTTACAAATACAATTCTAGTATTTATTTTTTGTGTCAAATATATTATTTTGTAGTCAGAAGGTTAGTTTAACATGTTACCAGCATTAGTTACTTGAAAACATTTTTTGGCAAACTTTTATTTGGTTGGGGAGGAAGAGGGACCAGAAAAGTCATGAGTATTTTTTTGTTGCAAAAGCCCCATATACAGTGATGCAACAATGCAATTTATACTATAGCATTGTGCATTTGGTGCCAATTTTAGTATACATGTGCTATAATTTGAATGAACAACAAATGGTAGAGAAATAAATGGCATTTTGACTATTTGTTTAATTGTGTATCACTGGTATTCCAAGAATTTTATCCTTAGCTAACAGTTATATTATTTTTCAGATTAATTGCAGTAAGATCAAATTATTGCTAATGTACATGAAAGGAAAAGCTGTAATAAACCCAGAATAACATGGTTTATGTTCTCTTTCAGAGATGGCACTAATACGAACAGAGGTTATAAATATCATTTAAGCATTGTCAAATCTCTTAACCATAATGGACAATAATGATCAAAGGTTCAATCAAATTAGGTTGCATCATTATTAGTAGGTGTACTCAAATTTTGGAGATATAATCATAACATCCAAAATGTTCTATTTAATGCAAGCATGAAGAATCTTGCAGAGATCAAGTTATTTTCCCAGTTATGTTTGTACTGTTAAGATAGGCATTCCAACTTTGGCAAGAAGTATTGTTGGAAGTATTCCTTCTCATATAAAGCTTGGCTCGGGTATAAAATTAAAACCCAACCCGGGCCCAACCCAACCACAGCCAACCCGAACCAGACCTAAGCCTGAGCCCTTTAATTTTTTTTCGCGCCCGACCTGACCCAACCCAACATGAATCTCCTTCACCTGTTCCAGCAGCAGGCTATTCCTGCAGCTGGAGATGTGGGAAATCATGTGTAAGCCTGATCCCGTGACTTCCTGAAAGCAGTGTCCAGCCTGACCCGACCCGAGCCCAAATGCTGGACTCGGAATTTCGACCCGACACGTAGTCGGGTTCAGGTTGGGTAGCCAGACTTTATTCTCATGGTGAAGTAATGTATAAGCAGGATTCTGCAGGCATCAGGGGAAATTTGAAGGAGGAAGCAACTTAGTAATACAGGTTTATAAATAGAAGAATACTTTTGCAGCGAAAGTATGTTCAAGTATATTTCAAAGAACAGCCCAATAGTTTGCAACAATATGTGGAACAATGTAATTCATTTAAGTAAGTTAGGAGAAGCACAAGAAGAATCTGATAACTGTAAAAGTCTGTGACAGATGTTGACTAGAAGTTAAGAAAGTAAGGCTGCCAAATAATTGGAAAAGAAAGACTACACAGGATGATATAGATGGGCTGGAAAAATGGGCGGATCAGTGGCAAATGGAATTTAATCCAGAGAAGTGTGAGATGATGCATTTTGGGAGGAATAACAAGGCAAGGGAATATACAATGGATGGTAGGACCCTAGGGAGTACAGAGGGTCAGAGGGACCTTGGTGTACTTGTCCATAGATCACTGAAAGCAGCAGCACAGGTAGAAAGATAAGGTGGTTCGGAAAGCATATGGGATATTTGCCTTGATCAGCCGAGGCATAGAATATAACAGCAGGGTGGTTATGATGGAGCTGTATAAAATGCTAGTTAGGCCACAGCTGGAGTACTGTGTACAGTTCTGGTCACCACACTACAGGAAGGATGTGATTGCACTGGAGAGGGTGCAGAGGAGATTCATCAGGATGTTGCCTGGGCTGGAGCATTTCAGCTATGAAGAGAGACTGAAAAGGCTAGGGTTGTTTTCCTTAGAGCAGAGAAGGCTGAGGGGGGACATGATTGAGGTATAGAAAATTATGAAGGGCATTGATAGGTTAGATAAAAAGAAACTTTTTCCCTTAGCGGAGGGGTCAATAACCAGGGGGTATAGATTTAAGGTAAGGGGCAGGAGGTTTAGAGGGGATTTGAGGAAAAATGTTTTCACCCAGAGGGTGGTTGGAATCTGGAACACACTGCCTGAAGAGGTGGTAGAGGTAGGAACCCTCACAACATTTAACAAGTATTTAGATGAGCACTTGAAACGCCATAGCATATAAGGCTACGGGCCAAGTGCTGGAAAATGGGATTAGAATAGTTAGGTGCTTGATGGCTGGCACAGACATGATTGTCCAAAGGGCCTGTTTCTGTGCTTTATAACTCTGACTCTACACACAATCTGCAGAAGATGTACCCTTGAGGCTGGAATTAGTGCACTGTACAGGAAGATGGAGCTCTTTTAACATAGTAATTAAACTGCTTCTGGATTAAAGATTGAGTCTACTGAGCTCGTTGTTAATGATGGCGGTCTTCCGAGAATCGTTGATTTGTGTAAGGTCTTCCGACAGGCCAGGACACATAGTTCTGACGTTCCAGCTTGCAAAGCGAAGGGCTGGTACCTTCTTTCCTTTTTTCGTGTTGTTTGGTGCGGTGTATCAGTCCACCTTTCGGGCAATGACCCTGAGCTCCAAGCACCCATTGAAGCAGGTAGACTGTGGTGGGACAGAACCTTATTGACCGGGGGCTGCCCGGTTTGAGGCAGGCGGTAGCTGTCCAGTGAGGTGCAATGACCTCTTCCACCGACAAAGGCAACCTGTGGCGCCCAGTTTCGACGCCAATTTATCTGGACTTATAACCCGTAACTGCTGCCTTCCGTGTTGTGTCAGTCGCTGTGAGGCAACTATGGAGTGACCTCTCCATGGCGCATGCCTGGGCAAGTTTATGGAGGTTGAGAGTTGCCCAGTCGTCAAAACCCCCCTCTCGGCCTTTCTGGTGGGGTCCAAAGGAGTGCAGAGCACGACGTTTGGCACCGGTATGGCTGCAGGAACTGCCGGAAACATGCCAAAGGTGACACATGACCGCCTCCGGGGTTCCACTCCGGATTATCTGTTAGGGTTTACTCCCTTAGCCTTGGTCTCTCTGGATCTCCAGCAGAGCAAAACTACACCTTCTTCTGGCAGGGCAGGGATCCTGAAGAACCAAGACAGCATGGAGTGGGCTTCGCCATCAGAAACTCCTTGCTCAGCATGATAGAGCCTCCCTCAAATGGCTCGGAACGCATACTGTCCATCCGACTGCTCACCACCTCTGGTCCAGTACACCTACTCAGCATCTATGCTCCAACACCCTGCTCCCCTCCTGAAGCTAAAGACCAGTTCTACGAGCAACTCCATAACATCATTAGCAGCATCCCCAACACCGAACACCTATTCCTGCTGGGGGACTTCAATGCCAGGGTTGGGGCCGACCATGACTCATGGCCCTCCTGCCTTGGGCGCTATGGCGTTGGAAGGATGAATGAGAACGGGCAGAGACTGCTTGAGTTGTGTACCTATCATAACCTCTGCATCACCAACTCGTTCTTTCACACTAAACCCTGTCACCAGGTTTCATGGAGGCACCCAAGATCGCGTTGTTGGCACCAGCTAGACCTCATTGTCACAAGGCAAGCCGCCTTAAACAGTGTTCAAATCACACGCAGCTTCCACAGTGCAGACTGCGACACCGACCACTCCCTGGTGTGCAGCAAGGTTAGACTCAGACCAAAGAAGTTGCATCATTCCAAGCAGAAGGGCCACCCGCGCATCAACACTAGCAGAATTTCTCACCCACAGCTGTTAGAAAAATTTCTAAATTCACTTGTAACAGCCCTTCAAAACACTCCCACAGGGGATGCTGAGACCAAGTGGGCTCACATCAGAGACGCCATCTATGAGTCAGCTTTGACCACCTACGGCAAAAGTGCGAAGAGAAATGCAGACTGGTTTCAATCTCATAATGAAGAGCTGGAACCTGTCATAGCCGCTAAGCGCATTACACTGTTGAACTACAAGAAAGCCCCCAGCAATTTAACATCCGCAGCACTTAAAGCAGCCAGAAGCACTGCACAAAGAACAGCCAGGCGCTGCGCAAACGACTACTGGCAACACCTATGCAGTCATATTCAGCTGGCCTCAGACACCGGAAACATCAGAGGAATGTATGACGGCATGAAGAGAGCTCTTGGGCCAACCATCAAGAAGATCGCCCCCCCTCAAATCTAAATCAGGGGACATAATCACTGACCAACGCAAACAAATGGACCGCTGGGTTGAGCACTACCTAGAACTGTACTCCAGGGACAATGCTGTCACTGAGACTGCCCTCAATGCAGCCCAGCCTCTACCAGTCATGGATGAGCTGGACATACAGCCAACCAAATCAGAACTCAGTGATGCCATTGATTTTCTAGCCAGTGGAAAAGCCCCTGGGAAGGACAGCATTACCCCTGAAATAATCAAGAGTGCCAAGCCTGCTATACTCTCAGCACTACATGAACTGCTATTCCTGTGCTGGGACGAGGGAGCAGTACCCCAGGACATGCGCGATGCCAATATCATCACCCTCTATAAAAACAAAGGTGACCGCGGTGACTGCAACAACTACCGTGGAATCTCCCTGCTCAGCATAGTGGGGAAAGTCTTTGCTCGAGTCGCTCTGAACAGGCTCCAGAAGCTGGCCGAGTGCGTCTACCCTGAGGTACAGTGTGGCTTTCGTGCAGAGAGATCGACTATTGACATGATGTTCTCCCTTCGTCAGATACAGGAGAAATGCCGTGAACAACAGATGCCCCTCTACATTGCTTTCATTGATCTCACCAAAGCCTTTGACCTCGTCAGCAGACGTGGTCTCTTCAGACTACTAGAAAAGATTGGATGCCCACCAAAGCTACTAAGTATCATCACCTCATTCCATGACAATATGAAAGGCACAATTCAACATGGTGACTCCTCCTCAGAGCCCTTTCCTATCCTGAGTGGCGTGAAACAGGGCTGTGTTCTCGCACCCACACTTTTTGGGATTTTCTTCTCCCTGCTGCTTTCACATGCGTTCAAGTCCTCTGAAGAAGGAATTTTCCTCCACACAAGATCAGGGGGCAGGTTGTTCAACCTTGCCCATCTAAGAGCGAAGTCTAAAGTACGGAAAGTCCTCATCAGGGAACTCTTCTTTGCTGACGATGCTGCTTTAACATCTCACACTGAAGAGTGCCTGCAGAGTCTCATCGACAGGTTTGCGGCTGCCTGCAATGAATTTGGCCTAACCATCAGCCTCAAGAAAACAAACATCATGGGGCAGGACGTCAGAAATGCTCCATCCAACAATATTGGCGACCACGCTCTGGAAGTGGTTCAAGAGTTCACCCACCTAGGCTCAACTATCACCAGTAACCTGTCTCTAGATGCAGAAATCAACAAGCGCATGGGAAAGGCTTCCACTGCTATGTCCAGACAGGCCAAGAGAGTGTGGGAAAATGGCGCACTGACACGGAACACAAATGTCCGAGTGTATCAGGCCTGTGTCCTCAGTACCTTGCTCTATGGCAGCGAGGCCTGGACAACGTATGTCAGCCAACAGCGACGTCTCAATTCATTCCATCTTCGCTGCCTCCGGAGAATACTTGGCATCAGGTGGCAGGACCGTATTTCCAACACAGAAGTCCTCGAGGCGGCCAACATCCCCAGCTTGTACACACTACTGAGTCAGCGGCGCTTGAGATGGCTTGGCCATGTGAGCCGCATGGAAGATGGCAGGATCCCCAAAGACACATTGTACAGCGAGCTCGCCACTGGTATCAGACCCACCGGCCGTCCATGTCTCCGCTATAAAGACGTCTGCAAACGCGACATGAAATCCTGTGACATTGATCACAAGTCGTGGGAGTCAGTTGCCAGCGTTCGCCAGAGCTAGCGGGCAGCCATAAAGACGGGGTTAAAATGTGGCGAGTCGAAGAGACTTAGTAGTTGGCAGGAAAAAAGACAGAGGCGCAAGGGGAGAGCCAACTGTGCAACAGCCCCGACAAACAAATTTCTCTGCAGCACCTGTGGAAAAGCCTGTCGCTCTCGAATTGGCCTTTATAGCCACTCCAGGCGCTGCTTCACAAACCACTGACCACCTCCAGGCGCGTATCCATTGTCTCTCGAGATAAGGAGGCCCAAAAGAAAGAAGAAAAGAAAGGATTAAAGATGTTGTCTATTTTTTTATTCATGCCGTCCAAGATAGAGACTTGTACAGGAGAAGCATAGGTGCCACTTTGCTATATAAACTGAAAAGGTGCAACTTTACCAAGACTGTAACCCTGGAAACTAAGTTCCATTATATTAGAATAAAAGCAAAATACTGCGGATGCTGGAAATCTGAAATAAAAAACAAGAAATGCTGGAACCACTCAGCCGGTCTGGCAGCATCTGTGAAAAGAGAAGCAGAGTTAACGTTTCGGGTCAGTGACCCTTCTTCGGAACTGACAAATATTAGAAAAGTCACAGGTTATAAGCAAGTGAGGTGGGGGTGGGGCAAGAGATAACAAAGGAGAAGGTGTAGATTGGACAAGGCCACATAGCTGACCAAAAGGTCATGGAGCAAAGGCAAACAATATGTTAATAGTGTGTTGAAAGACAAAGCATGTGGCCTTCATCCTCATATCTCTGTCCTGGGATTGCTGTAGTGTTCCAGTGAACATCAACGCAAGCTCGAGGAACAGCATCTCATCTACCGATTAGGCACACTACAGCCTGCCGGACTGAACATTGAGTTCAATAATTTCAGAGCATGACAGCCCCCCATTTTACTTTCATTTTTAGTTATTTTTTCTTTTTTTTCTTTTTTACATTTTTTACAATCTTTTTTTTACATTTATTTAATTTCATCTTAGTTTGTTCAGTTTGCTTACCCACTGTTTTTTTTCAGGTTTGCACTTGCTGCTGTTCAATATTCAGTCCGTTAACACCTAATCTGTACTAATGCTTTGTCTTTCAACACACCGTTAACATATTGTTTGCCTTTGCTCCATGACCTTTTGGTCAGCTATGTGGCCTTGTCCAATCTACACCTTCTCCTTTGTTATCTCTTGCCCCACCCCCACCTCACTTGCTTATAACCTGTGACTTTTCTAATATTTGTCAGTTCCGAAGAGGGGTCACTGACCCGAAACGTTAACTCTGCTTCTCCTTTCACAGATGCTGCCAGACCTGCTGAGTGGTTCCAGCATTTCTTGTTTTTATTCCATTATATTAGATTGAACTACTGCTGCATGACTATGATTCTGAAATTTATTTATTGTGTTTTCGATTATTACATTGAAAATTGTATTAATATTGACTATGCAGAAGTGGTGGAATAAAATAATTGTTAGTAACATGTCAAACTATGACCCGTTTAGTCTTTGGTATATTTGAGGTGAACCGAAAGTCAAATGTTGCCTGATCAGTGCTGTACTCGATTCCTGCTAGTGATTGAGCTGTGGCTGAATCTTTCTGGTTGGATCAGTTTACAAAGAACAACTCAAGAACAGAATTGAACATTGCAAATAAACAGCAAACATGCTCTATTATTTTCACATTCAAAAACATTCCTGCGACAATATAATTTTCAGGGTTTAATATATGAACATAAAAACACCAGGACTGAGATAAAGCCACTTGAACTCTCCCATCACATCAAACAATAAAATAAAATTGTATTGAAAGATTAATATTTTGTTCACTTTCAACATGATGTGTTGTGGAGAGACAAGATGTAGTTTTGCGCTCCTTAAGTTCGCAAGTCAGGAAATTTCTTTCATCGAATCTATTGGGGAAATGCTAATTTGAGGTCAGTACTTAGCCTTTTGGGATGGTGTTGGGTGGGTGGAGGGTGCATGGTGTGGGGTAGCTGAGAAGGGAATTGAGGGATTGAGTTATTTGGCCGTATTTCTGCTTCTCTTTGTTACTGGGTTGAGAGCAGCATTGGCAGAGGATTGGCAGTATGTTATCTAACCTGCATTTCAGTTGCGGAATGGTTTATGGCACAAGGATATATGAAGAGGGGGCAGGAATTAAATTTTAAAAATGAAGGGTTGAAATGAATGCCAATATTTAGAACACCTTTTAGCCTCGGATCATTTAAGGTTGAAGTCTATTCTAACCTTCTCATGTACATCCTGAAAGTCTATTGTTCTCTTTGTTTGATTATTGGAGCATTCAGCTCAGCCAGCATGACTCTGATGGTTCCTTTGTGCTGCTAATTAAATTCATGGAGATGTTAAAATTCTGGGTCCAAATTCCATACCATTTGTGGTCTAACATCACCTGAGGCAAAGTTGTTTCTACCCATTGCCCATCCGGGAAACAAAGTGCCCAAACTTCCAATTGCGAGTTGGCCTTTGCTATGATACCCCGTCAAGTCCCCATGAATATATTGAAATGAGGGCCAGTGGCACTGCCGTTCCAAGTTTCCTGCTTTTTAACCGTGCAGTTAGAATGAGAAATATAAGGTGCAGCTGTTGCCAGCTGACTGGCAGCTGTCAGAAGTCTTTTGAGCCTGAAGACACTTGAAAACTTGAATAGCAATTACTGCAGTTGGAGTCAACTTCTGGAGAGCTTTTTATTTTGTTTTGAGCAATGACAGCCTTGAACTTCTATCTGACTGTCTAGGAGAATATGATGATACCACTGGGGAAAATTTGACCACCTCTCCACCACAGCATGAGCTTCTCAGGGGCAGGTATAACATTTCTTAGGCATTATCATAGAGGAAGATGGGGAGGAAAGGACAGAAGAAAGTAAAGTGAAGCAGAATTTAAGCAGGATGCACTCCAAGATATTGCTACCTCTATCCCGCCAGGAATATAGAGGAAACACAGGATCTATGAAGACATTGGTGAGAAGGTGTGTGCTAGGAGATTGCACTTCACCAAAGAGGAAAAAGAACAGCTGCTACCGACTTCATGAGGAGTTGCAACACCATTGTCTGAGGCTATATAGCTCACAACAACATTCAACTTATGGCACAGGATCACCTCAGGGAACCATAGGGGATCTATGTGCAGCAGCAAGGGTGCCATCCAGGCAGGCATATGTCAGGTGACTGGTGCTCTTTTCCGCAGAGTTGGGAAATTTATCCAGTTTGGCATCACAACAATTGGCAGCAGAGAGAGAGAGCCATTGTTTTGCTGCTTCTATAGTTAATTTAGTTTAGAGATACAGCACTGAAACAGGCCCTTCGGCCCACCAAGTCTGTGCCGACCATCAACCACCCATTTATACTAATCCTACACTAATCCCATATTCCTACCACATCCCCACCTTTTAGTTTAGAGATACAGCACTGAAACAGGCCCTTCGGCCCACCGAGTCTGTGCCGACCATCAACCACCCATTTATACTAATCCTACACTAATTCCATATCCCTACCACATCCCCACCTGTCCCTATATTTCCCTACCACCTACCTATACTAGGGGCAATTTATAATGGCCAATTTACCTACCAACCTGCAAGTCTTTTGGCTTGTGGGAGGAAACCGGAGCACCCGGAGGAAACCCACGCTGACACAGGGAGAACTTGCAAACTCCACACAGGCAGTACCCAGAATTGAACCCGGGTCGCTGGAGCTGTGAGGCTGCAGTGCTAACCACTGCGCCACTGTGCTGCCCCTTCCTTAACTTCCTCAACAGAAAGGGGTTCCTCTTTCTGAATGGCTAGATTTTGTGTGATCCCATGCAAAGGATCCAGGATATCAATGCACGATTTGCTGGAAGTTGCCTTGATATATTCATTTTTCAAAATTTAGTCCTCCTTGAGCTCTTTGAAGGAGAACATTATGTTAACAGATGGCTTGTGTGATGAGAAGCTTTTTATATTGTCTGATGTAACATAAATGAGATGTGTGAAGTCCAGTTGCTTGCAGTTGACAAGGACTATTCCCTGCTCCCACAGATAATGACCCTGTTAAGAGTTATAAAGAAGTGATATAACATCCCATCCGCCACCTTCAACATTCATTCCCTCCACCACCAATGCAGTGGCAGCAGTGTGTACCATCTGCAAGATGCATTGCAGCAACTCACCAAGGCTCCTTTGACAGCATCTTCCAAACCCGTGACCTCTGCCACCTAGAAGGACAAGGGCAGCAGATGCAAGGTAACACCACCACATGCAAGTTCCCCTCCAAGCCACACAGCATCCTGACTTGGAACTATATTGCCGTTCCTTCACTGTCGCTGGGTCAAAATCCTGGAATTCCCTTCCCGACAGCACTGTGGGTGTACCTACCCCACATGCACTGCAGTGGTTCAAGAAGGCACCACCTTCTCAAGGGCAATTAGGGATGGGCAATAAATGTTGTCCTAGCCAGTAATGCCCACATCCCATGAAAAAATAAAAAGAAAGACACATGCCTCAAACAGTGAGGACTGTTGGAAATATTAAAAGTGGCACTTTTGCTGCCTTCGAGGTGAGGAGAGGCTGTGCATTATTCTCCGTACAGTTGTGGTTTGCTGTGTCCTATACAATGTTGCAATCCAAAGGCCTGGATTGAAACATCTTGGATAAGTGACCCTCGCTGCTTTGAAAGGATGTAAGGAAGCATTAAGGTGACAATCACTCTGAGGATTCCTCAATTGCTGCTGCAAGGAGCATCCAAACACAAAAAATCTCTGAAGTGTTCTCATCTGTTAAACAGTCACCACTGCCTTAATTCTTTCCACCCCCACCTTCAAATAAAGGACAAAAACTTTAATACTGTATTTTCATCAGGCCTACCAAGCAACTTCTCATTGGAAAAATGACCCTGCTTTGGAACTGATCCTTCCCACTCCCAGTGACACATATAAATGAGGGGAATGCTATTAATTAAATCGCTCACTGCTGATGAAACCCACTGGCAGAAACAGCTGATCTGCCAATGGGGAATAAAACAGAATCAAACAATGCTGCAGACTTTCATAGTGGGCTGACATGTGCCTTCTGCTTCCAGCAAGTAACTCTCCCTTTCCAGTTGGTACTGTGGTCTGAATTCATGCCTGAGTCCCACGGTTTCAGAGACAAAACAGAAAAAGGGATAAAAACACAAGAGCAAGAGTAGGAAAAAGGAAGATAAAAAACAATGTGAAAAGGTAAAAGAAAATAAGTAAAGCAGCAGAGAGGATGAGGAAAAAATAAAGGAGCAGAGAAAGAGAGAGAGCTGGTGGAAAAAATAAGAAATGATATGGTTCAAGGACTCAAGAAATGTAAAATAGATTGGGAGTTGGATAAATTACTTAATTATGATTTAACTCTACAAGTTCTTCTCTCGTTGCGGAACAGTAATCGGACCACGGCTCCAAAAGATTGGACTTGGCTTCACTATGAATAAGTTACAGCACTGTAAAATCTGCAAAAGGTATAGTATTAATATAAAAACTTTATCATTTCTACTAAAATCCTGAAATTTCCAACTTGAAATCAATATTGTTTCTGTGCATTGGAATTCATTTTGTGTGGGCTTCACTTCAGAATATAAGCATCTTGAATGCATACTGAATACTAACACCTCCGTGGAGTGTTTGGTATTACACAATTGAGCTGCTCTTCTTTTGATTAAATATTAAATTAGGCTCCCCATATGCTACTGCTAGCATACAACAGAAATCTATTGTCAATATTCACAGATCCCTGAATAAAGCTTCCTGACACAGTATCAGGAACCCAGAACCATAATTTAAACTTTATTAGAACATAGATTCCATTGAGTGTTTATCTCCGTTCTACCCTGATCATTCTGGTTTATACATTGATTGCCCTAGCCAATAGTTAACAGACTGATGGTTAAACTATGTATTTTTAACATACTGACCGTTGCCTGGGTGCTGGGTGGATGGTGAGAACTCTTTGGCAGTGATCCTGGCAAGCTGCGCTTCATCCTGAGCTTTTTGAGCAGCTGTTTCAGCCACCTCCGATTTTGACTTGGCATGAGATGTTCTGTAAGGAACATGAAGCAATAAAGCTCTTTAGAACAGAAGTAAATAAATCTGAAAATGTGTAAAAAGCACAACACCATTGTGTCCAATCTATAACATTCATTCATCATGTTGAATTTAAGAGCATATTGCAGACAAATGATACATTTGGTTGTCATTCATATAGATGGAGCTGGGCCATTCAGTCCTTGTTAAAATAAACCAGGAGAATTATATGCTCTTAACCTCTTAATAGTTTTACTTGCTTTCTACATCAAAATTTGGATCACAAAATATTTCTACCTTTTGTTACTAAACTACCAATTCTGGATCTAACTCCTTGTAAATCCTGATACCCTCTGGCAGAAATTACATTGGCATATGAACAGTTCAACTGCCTCTGACTAAAACTGCAAGATTATCCTTAAAATTCTATTCTTTTCCAATAAAATAATTTTGAACATACAATGATGGAGCTATTTCCCCCAAAAAGTAAATCCATCTTTTGACATGAAGAAGATCGTTCAGGAGCATATTTTTAAAAGTTTTTTCCACTTCTTGCATTTTCCTTAAGAGAAGTTCATGTATATGATATCATTGTACAGTTTGGGTAAAAAAAACATTCACAAAGTTAGCTTAATCTCCAAATTATCTGCATGATCGAAGAAGAGTGTTACCTCATGTCCTATTTGAAAGAATGGGAGAAAAATAATTTTTAAAAATCTAAATCTTATATTTTGCTTTTTAACTCTGGAGCCTGGTTAAAACAAAGAAAGATGTTTCATTTTGTTCATCTGCTACATGATCTAGATGAAGATTAATGTCACATCATGTACTATATATCATAGTCACATTATACTTGCATGTGAGACTATTTTCTTGCCAGTGACATAATATAATTCTGATGTGATTCAGTGAAAAGCTCTGGAAGCTCAAGTAAACATAATATAGATTCACTGGTTTATAGCAGCAGTTTTTGCAATTGAATTCTCAGAGGTCTGGTTCACCAGAGGTTATAACATATCAACATGAGCACCAGTGCACTAGAAGAGACAGAAACCTGTCCGATATTGAGAACAAAATTCAGTAAACCTACATAGAAGCAGTGCTAAATTATTCAATTCATGATTGACCAGCAGGGCCTTGAATTTAACATAACCAGTACCATTTATTTAATAATGAATCCCCAGTGTGTTAAATACACCACTTCTTCCAATGTCCGATATTACATTTTTTTAGAATAAAGATTGATATGTTAATTACAATGTTCAAAGTTGTCTTAATTATTGGAACACATTTTCTATATTGTAATTACATGGGTAGTTGTTGATGGAAGGTTTGACTTTTCTCTCCATTTCCTTTTTACTTACGTGCAAAATCCTTAATTTCACAACAAACTGCCAACCAATAAAAGAAAAAGGACAAACTTTCAACGATGGAAGTCTGAAATAACAGAAAGCAGGTTAGTGCATTCAGGTATGTATCCTTCATCAGAACAGATGAATGGTCCATGCCAGAAACCTCATTAACTGTCGTCAGATGCTAACTGACCTGCTGTGTATTTCCAGCACTTTCTATTTTTATTTCAAACTTCCAACCAGGCAGCTTGAGGGTAAAATCATAAACATAACCCCACACACCCACAACTACAACACCATAGCCTTTCTTTCAAATCAAGCAGGAGGAGAAGCTGGTTCATTCCCACCCCCACCCACCCCCCCCCCCCCCCCCCCCCCCCACCCCCATCCACCCCATCTTGTTTCTTTCTTAATCCCTTTACTTTGTGTTTGGATGGCTGCTATCCTGCCATTTACACCTCATTTAAACACATCTTTTGTTTCTTTACTTGTCCCATTATCACTCCCCTTGGCTTTGGGCCATGAAACCTTTTGTTACTCTCGCCTGCCCTCCACCCTATGAAAATACAGACCTTCCCTGCTGTTCTTCTTTCCTCCCTCCACCCTTTCATTTGCTCAAGACCTATTATTTTTCTAACTTTTGCCAGTTCTGATAAAAGATCACACTGACCTGAAATGTTAACTCTCTGCACAGATGAGGGGGGCACAAAGAGGGAGGGGGAGATACAGACAGACAGGAACATGTTGGTGTCCAATAAGTTCTGTAAATGGATGTTAAATACCTAGTAGTTGAAGGTAATAGGGTGAACAGGTGGGTGTACAGATAATTGTACTCAGATATGTATATAAATAAGTGTCAGTCAGCACCAGCCGGGTGCTGTTAGGAGTGGAGTAGTAAGCTCTGTGGCAAGCAATAAAACAGGCTCCACCAAAGCATCCCAGTCTAAGTGTCTTCTTCACAAACAGGCTTGGAAGTTTTGCTAACATTGTAGCAGAGGATGGTTGCCTGAAAGTGAAGACTAAGATTTGTTTTCAGACAGGAGATTAGGATTGGAGGGTTTTTTTTGAGAAAGCTGTAATTGGAGGGGTTTTTTTGGAAGAAAGATGACTGAAACCAGGTGTAAGGTGTTGGGATATGATTTTCTATTGCTGTTTTGTGAAGCCAAATCTTATGGAAGAATGAAGTTGATCTATGGACACGAGTTACGTCTTTACCAAAAAGGAAGTAAGGAATAGCCCTTGCACGTTCACTTCCCGCTAGAAGCAAGATCAGGGACAAAGTGTCCTCTGAGCTAGAGGCTCATCATTTGGACAATGAGGAAGATTTGGACAATCGCTTAAAACTTATGGATAAAATTTATATGAAAGATGACTTATTGAATGCCTATGAGGCGTGGTCGGACTTTGATAAAATTAGAAAAATGGATGGTTCTTCCATAGAAGAATATATTATGGTGTTTAACCGATTATATGCAAGGTTGCAGTGATTCTACTTGAAAATTCCTAAATCAATACTTGCCTTTCAACACACCATTAACATATTGTTTGCCTTTGCTCCGTGACCTTTTGGTCAGCTATGTGGTCTGGTCCAATCTGCACCTTCTCCTTTGTTATCTCTTGCCCAACCCCCACCTCACTTGTTTATAATCTGTGACTTTTCTAATATTTGTCAGTTCCGAAGAAGGGTCACTGACCCGAAACGTTAACTCTGCTTCTCTTTCCACAGATGCTGCCAGACCTGCTGAGTGAATCCAGCATTTCTTGCCTTCAAATTGCTGGATTGTGCTAGGATATCAAACATGGATAGGCTCTTGATATTAACCGGAGTTAGATTCAAAGAAAGATACATTTTTTGATCCTGAAAACTTTTTTGGGAAAACGTTCCTTTCTGGCTGCTTTCATGGCACAAATGGGCTCTTCAGCAGTGACACTGAAGGTGGAGGATACAATGCTAGCAACATTTCGAGGCCATTCAAATATGGGGCCTAAATGTCCGTACGAAAGGAGAATCCCAAACAAAACCCTTTAGCCAAGTGCAACCGATGGCAGGAATTGGGCAATTATGGCAGAAGGATGAACCCCAGGAATAACCAAGGGGTGATCAACAGGTGTTTCCAATGTGACTCAAAGTATCATTATGTGTTGCATTGTCCAAAAAGGAATAACAGGGTTTTTGAGATGACACATGATGTGGAAGGTTCAGAAGGCGAGGATGATCAATCAGAAGGAATTGTACTGGTCACGAGAAGCTTCAGTCCAGTAACGAATGCCCTGGTCACAGATTTGTTCAATTGCACAGTACTAGACAGTAGGTGTATGTTCACAGAATGTGGAGTGGACTGGTTGAGATGTTATATGGATTCTTTAAGGAAGGAAGACTGAAGTAAGGTCAAAGAATACGACAGTTCTACCTGTTTCAGGCTTGGGGATGACAACACATTAAAATAAACACAATCTTCACTCGCAGAATCTTTCCCTCTATGGCTTGGATTCCATCCCCCCATTTACCTCCATTGTGAGGTACCGCGTGATGTTTTGTACTTCAACGGCTATATAATGCAAATTGTTGTTAATTATTTCAAGTGAAATGAGTTGGAATAAAATCTTCCCATTTGTTTGTGTTAGGCCTTTAATTTTTATTCAAACTGTTATTCATATGTCTTATGTTTGCACTTTATTTTAAAAGCTACAGAAGTAAAAGATTTAGCCGTAAAAAGAAATAGTGACGGGAATCCAAATAAATTGCTTTTTTTGGAGGGAGCATGTCGTTTGAATTTTCAAATGGATTTTGAACATTTCACAACATAATTGATCAGAGGTTATTGAAAGAATGCTGCTCCTTTATCTTAAAGTCATTACAGGAGATGATGACGTCATTGCGAGGTAGCCTTTTATTTAATGGCTAACTCTAATGAAATTGCTAATAAATGCCAGCTTATTCCCCAGTGCTCATTATTTCACCATAAATCATTAATGTTTGCTTAGTAATGGAGAAGAAGCTGAGTGAGAGGAAACCAGAGAGCCATCAGATTAGATTTATAGCAATTCTCTAGGATATTTGGTCTGCTTTACTCTGCTGGAGCCAGTAAACCTTGCAGTAAGATGCCTTATAATCATTTCAAAAAAACACTACAAGATGAAAATGGTCTTAATTGCAATTAATTTCAAAATGTTCCATCCATACAATATAATAAATGATTTGTCCAGTTTTCTGGTGTTTGCTGATTGATATATGTAGGATTAAAATATTTTTGAAAAGAGCTGAGGAATCATCAGAAGAATGTTCTTTCATTCCAAAAAATGTACTGTCTATTATGTCAAATTAACACAGATTAGTCATAAACCATGACTTGCTATAACAAGCAGGTTCTATTATTACCATGCATTCTAAAGACACTCTTCAAATTTTAAGAGTGGAACCAAACCAGATTTGTCTGTTAACTTGAGGGGGAGGGGGGAGGTCGGGGGGGGATAAATTCAAAACTTATTCGTGGAAACACGTTTCATTGAGTGAGTGGTCAATCTATGGGAGATTGGGAGATGGTGGATGCAGTCACTATTGATTCATTCCAATGCAAATTAGATAGATTTATTTCAGGAAACAATCTTTTGGGCTACAGTATTTGAATGATTTGACACATGACATGTGGTAAGTGTAGTATGCTTAGGAGGAAAAAGTTGGCTTTGAACCGATTGCTCCCAAAGCTCTCCAGCACCGGGGTTTTTTTGTGTCTGAGTCTGTTGCACACTAAATGATGGAGATTGATTGCTATGATTGGTCAATAGCTCCTGTATTATCGTATCACGTGACAGCAGGATGGTACAAAGGTGAACCTAATGCACCTTGGTCTTTTCTCGACCAGCAATTCCTATGATGAAACTAGGGCAGTGGGCCTATGCTGGAACAGGAGCACCAAGCTAACTGAAGCTGCAGGAATTTCTTTGCTTTCCTATATTGTTGGAAAGAACCCATAAGGTCATTCATTATAGTTTTAATGAGCTGCACCCGCCTACCACAGATTCATGCAGAAAAATGGAGTTGTAGACAAACAATTTTTTTAAGTTTACCTTCACTGGCCGGCTAAAGTCAACACAGCTCAAATTTGCCAAAAACAGGCAGGAGCTTTATTAAAATATTTAAATGGAGTTCCCACATCCTGGCACTCCAGTACAATTTTGGTAGAGTCATAGAATCATTTATTTAGCGCGGAAGGAGGCCATTCTGCCCATTGAGTCCATGCCGGCTCTCCACGGAGCTATCCAGTCAGTCCCATTCCCCTGCTCGATCCTCGTAGTGTCTCAGTGTTTCCAATGAAACTACTTGTTGTGCGGCCAAACCAGCGGTCCTTTAAGGGGCCACTGCAGGCTTCTCCAAAAAGCCCAAAATAAATATATGCCACTGGTTCTTGTTGGGCCAGGGGGAGCATGCCAGTTGTTTAGTAGTTCCCACCGCCTGCCCCCCACAACAATCCCCCAGCACACTTAAGTATTAAAACCACAGAATTTTAAGGTATAATTAATTTTCCAAATCATAAGCATTTGATTCTGAAACTATTAATGGATCTTAATGGTTGCTGGAAAGGTTGAATATTATATCATAAGATCATTGGCCATCACCTGATTTCACGGTTTGAAGTTTTATTTTACGGACATTTTCGGAATGGTCTGGATGGAGTAGCATGTTGGGGACTGGAGGACTCTAGTGAAATCAATCTCCCCTTGATTTTCCACAGAACTAGTTCTTGATCTTAGTGGAAAGTCTGCAGACAATGAATGACACATTTCTTTCATGCCTTCGTCGCAGATTCAAGCACAGAATTGCTTGAGGCCTGGAAATAGGCTGCCTGCTCTTAGCCCTGATGCTGCATGGTATACTAAGACAATTCAAAGTAACTTCAAAAATGGAAAACAAGAAGATTTTTAAAGATGTAGAAGAAAATCAATAGCATTTTATTCAATATTGCATTTCAAATTGGAGTTGCTACTGAAACTACTGTGTCAAATGATGGCTTTTGGATAGCATCACAATTCAAGCATGATCAGGAGTCTAAGGTTTTGTCCCCACTCACCTGAAGCTAATCTTATTAATAGCACTTCCCAATGAACTGAGGAAAATATTCTCTTTCCTTGTCTGAACAGATTTCAAAAAGTGCTTCACTCCCTTTCTATTGTTTTCCATATCACTGCCTAGCCGAAAGAGATTTGAGAGAAAAGCAGAAGTGTTTTCAGTCAGTAACAGCTACAGGATTATTTTGTTGCGAAATTACTGGGAACGTCTCTGTTAAATATTTACACATCAGAGCAAAGTTCAGACTTCAGAGAAACTCAGATTGCAGATTAATGGATTCTCTTTAATTCTAATATATTCAGAGTGCAGGCCAGTACTTTGATAATCTCATACAAATTATGTGAAAAAGAAGCATCATTAGTTATCTTTTTAAAGCTCTGTGGGTGTAATGTCACCACAATTAGATCTGCTAATTCACTGAGGAAATAACATTTAAAACTCAAAAGTAATACCTTTAGAGCCCACTTGTAGAACAGACCTAACATCTTATCCATGTTTTCAGTTAGCTTATCATATAATAGGCCATCATAATTCATCCACGCCTACAGTACTCATGAGTTATGAGTGTCTCATACCAGAGGAAGACTAGCCATAACTCACAGTAACTGATGAGATCCATTGTATATGTCCCTGCCATAAGTAAGGTGAGAGTACTGACAGTAACTAGGGACTGACCTAAGGATGACAACACTACTACTACGTAACATGATTTTGTAAGCATGAAGGACCTCCATATCCCTATCATGTATGTGTGAGTGATATATATATTCTTCCAAATCTTTGAGGTTTACAATGGTGAATACTCTTTAAATGCAGAATTGACTGCTTTTGTCTTTATGGCACAACACCACCTGGTCCTAATAATGACTCACAGCACCAGTCACACCAGCCTCTATCTGACATAATCTGAATTAATTTTTTTTAAGAATAGGATAAACTTTAACTCCCATTGGGAAGCTGACTGAAGTGGACAGCAATCCCACATGGGAGCCTTTGTGGGAGGCCTGGCAAAATTTAACTGCTTAGCTTTATTTGAATGCCACCGGTCAGATGCTTGGCTGTTTCCAACAGAAAGCGTCAGCTGGCCTATTGCAGGACATTGTGATGGGAATAAGGTGGGAGCCAAGGGCAGCAAAGGCCTGGACTTTCCTACAACATCACAAGGCAAGTCAGAAATGCTCACACAATGGCACAACCATCTCTCTGCCATTGACTGAGGGGTTCTGCCAGTAAAGCTTGGAGACTGGTGGTGCCCCTGAAGAATTACAGCTCCAGTAAATGATTTACAACAAAATTTAAATAACCTTTATGAGAAAAATTGGAATTATGAAGTTATTGGAAAAAAACATTCGAATGAATTTAACTATGGATCAATAAAAGAATCAGTCACTCGCATAATGCCACTTTGTTTTCACATAATGATGCTAAGTAACTAGAAAAAGGTTAAGGTGATTGAGATGGACCAATTTTATAGCCTGTTAATTAGACAATCAATTCTCTTCTAAAATGTGTATATTTATATTTTTCTCCCTATGGTAACCATCATTTACACAATATTCTTTTAGTGGGAGGGCACAGTAGTCTTGACAACAGAAATTTCCAGGACTGCTGCCAATGACACTTTGCATTAAACCAGCAAGATATCTCCTTAAGACAAATGTTTCCAATTACGATCCATTCTTTTCTTAATTGGAGAAACCTATGATCTGAAAAGATCATGCTTTTAAATTAAACTTAGTAAATGCTACCCCAATCAGGGGACTGACAGTTTCTCAAGGTCTTTGTGCCTTTTGTTCGACAAAGTTTGAAGCAATGATCTTCTCATTATCTTTGGAATAGAAGTTGCTGAGGGCAAAACAATAACAGAGTTAAAATTATTGCTATATTTTATATTCACTCATCTATGAGTTGAATTTCAATAACTAATAAATTGAAAAGAACAAGCCCAAATCTGGATACTAGATATCATGTATTGCTTAGGATGTATATATTCCTCAATAATACATATACATAACTGGATATCAGGGAGGGTGCCGGGGAGCATGTAATTGACCAAGGAATCCGAGAAAATCGGGGATGTGGAGGCCCTGCCAATTTTTGTGGCAGCCTCATTAGAGCATTGTTGGGCCACCTGCTGCTCGACAGCTCGCCAAGTTGACAGCCTGGCCGGCGAACAGAAGCAAAAACTCTCAGCAGGAGGCCATACTCAGCCATGTGAAGATGGCCCCCAGCACTCTGAAGGGAGCATCAACTCCAGCCTCTTAATCAAGAGGATTAGAAGGGGAGGCTGGAGGCTTGGGCAGTGATCTATGGGTGAGGGTGTCTTGCCGTGATCATGGCCTGCATGGAAATTTTGTTGCAATCAGAGGGAGATCCAAAGCTCGTTGTGAGGCCTTGAGTGCTCCTGACCCTTCTGGCACACAAGAAATACTGAAAACTAAATTTAAAACCTACCTGCTGGGCCTCTTTTGGCAGGTTTTGTCTGATGGGGGAGTCAAACTGCCCAGCCCCTCTGACTCGGACATTTGGTTGATATTGCAGATCGTGACTTAATGACATCATCAGATTCAATCTGCACATTTAAAACAGGACTCCACTTCTATTCCTGCAGCTGTCCTGCTCAAAAGTGTAGGTTAGTATGGATTCATGCCGGGAAGGTAGGAGTAACCAACACCAGTTATTTTAACTGCTGTCCCATTGCATTTCCGCCAGGTGGGAGCAGTTAAAATTGAGATAATAATTTCACTGTTCTAACTCTGATTCATTTGATTATATAGAAACCTAGAGATACATCTTTTTAGTGAAAGTTAGGTTTTTATCTGAGGTTAGTTATAAATCATGAAACACAGATCACATGTTTTTAACATAGAATTGCACAGAATCTACAGAAACAGATCTTTTGGCCCAACTGATCTATGCCAAGATTTACACACATGAGCTTCATCTCACTTTAATTATGTCTTACCACCCTGTCCCAGATCCTACTATTCTCCTCACCCTCGTGTATTCGTAAATCCTCAATATATCAATACTATCTGCTTCAACCACTCCATCTGACAGCAAATTTCACATTCTCACCACTCTGCCTAAAGAAATTCCTCCTAAATTCTTTATTTGATTTGTTAGTGGCTATGTTATATTTATGTCACATTGTTCTGGACTCACCCACAAGTGGAAGCAATCCCTCCACATCCACTCTATCAAATGCCTTCATAATTTTAAAGACCTTGATAACTGGAACGCCATATTGTCATTATTCAAACACTTTGCATGGTTAAAGTATCTATGAATAAAGTGTTGCTTAAACTGGCATCAGATGGTTACTGTACCAATTGTTAAATTCCTTCAGAGCATCAGAACTCAGGCAGCAGCACAGATTGTTTAGTCTTTTGAGCAGGTAGTAATGGTCTTGTAGCTGCTTCTTAAGTAAAATTATTGTTTCACCTGAGCTTCTGGCAGTCAGTGCACACTGATCAGCGATAGCGCAAGTGAAGCAATTCCAGGTCAATCCACCGGGAGGATGAGAAGATGATTGCAGCAGGACCTAGTTAGACAGATGGGGAAACACAACAGGATTGGGACTCGTGGAAGTAGCTGTGTTTCTCATATATTACTCAATGAATGCATGACAGTAATAGGGAGAGACTGCAAGAGGAAAAGTTTGAAAACCATTAAATTCAGTGAGAACAGGTTACAGGTCAACTACTCAAGGTACAGGAGATTCTGATATCCAGATGTCCTAACATTCCATTTCAAATATTTCTTTATCTTAGGAATAACAACACAAGGTTTGAGAAAAAATATGAGGAGAACCATACATTAGTGAACCTCCACTTCCCTTGAGTATCTGATCAGTATGCCCTTCATTGCAGTGCGTCTTTGATTATTGGCCATTTCCTACCAGGAATTCTTCACAATTGCAGAAAATGATCGAGGTTCCACTCTATTAAGCTGTTAGTGATTCTGAATAATAGGTACTTGCAACTGGAATATGAAAAATTGTTGATTTGTTTGAAAAAAAGAGTCTATTTTATGGTGAATTTAAACTACAGGTTCAACATTGGTGCAACATTAACTTATAGGTGTGGAGGCCCAAACAGACTTCAAAATAAGTCAAGTGCCATGCCTTCCATATTGTTGCAAGAAATGCGATCATAAGAAATAAGAGCAGAAGTAGGCCATTCGGCCCTTAATCCCTTAATATCCAAAAATCTATCAATCTTTGTCTTGAATATACTCAACAACTCAGCATCTACAGTACTCTGGGTAGGGAAATCCAAAGATTTATACCCCTTTGAATGAAGAAATCTCTCCTCCTCTCAGTCCTAAATGGCTGGTCCCTTGTTCAGAAACTGTGACCCTTAGTTCTAGACTCCCAGCTGGGGAGACATACTCCCAGCATCTATCCTGCCTGTCCCTTAAGAATTTTGTAAGTTTCAATGAGATCACCTCTCATTCTTCTAAAGTCTAGGGAATATAGACATAGTCCACTCGATCTCTCCTGATAAAACAATCCTCTCAACCCAGGAATCAGTATAGTGAACCTTTGCTGTACTCTCTCTAAGGAGTATAGCCATTCTTAGGTAAGGAGACTAAAACTGTACACAATGCTCCAGGTGTGGTGTCACCAAGGCCCTATACAATTGAAGTAAGAATTCTTCACTCTTGTACTCCAGTCCCTTTGAAATAAAGGCCAACATGCCATTTGTTTTCCTAATTGCTTGCTGTACCTGCTTGCGAACTTTCGGTGTTTCATACACAATAACACCCAGGTCCCTCTGCATACCAACATTTCCCAGTCTCTCAACATTTAAAAATGTTCTGCTTTTTAAATTTTCCTTCCAAAGTGGATAACTTCACACTTGACCACATTATATTCCATCTTTCATGTTCTTCCCAACTCACTTAACTTGTCACTTTTCCTTTGCAGCCTCTATGTCCTCCTCGCTGCTTACCTTCCCACCTAACTTTGTATTGTCAACAAGCTTGAATACATTACACTCATCTAAGCCATTGATATAGATTGTAAATAGTTGAGTCCCAATAATTGATCCTTATGGTACCCCGGTACCTGTCCTTCTGTCCTTTGGTCAATTCTCAGTCCATGTTAATATAAATACTAATTTTGTGTAATAACCTCTTGTGTGGCACCTTACTGAATGCTTTCTGAAAATCCAAATACACTACATTCACTGGTTCCTGCTTATTTACCCTGCTAGTTATAACCTTGATAAATTCAAACCAATCTGTCAAACATAATTTTGCTTTCATAAATCCATGTTGACTCTGCCTAATCATATTATGATTCTCTAAGTGCCCTGTTGCCACATCCTTAACAAAAGATTCTAGCATTTTCCCTACTACTGATATCAGGTTAACTGACCTATAGTTCCCTGTTTTCTCTCTCTCCTTCCTTTCTTGAATAGTGGGATTACATTTGCTGCCTTCCATTCCATGAGTAGTGTTCTAGAATCTAGGGAATTCTGGAAGATCAAATGTATTCACTATCTCTTTAGCTACCTCCTTTAAAAACCTGAGGTTGCAAGCCATCAGGTGCAGGATATTTGTCCATTAATGTCTCCAGTACTACTTTCTTCACTAACAATAATATCTCTAAGTTCCTCATTTTTACTAGACCCTTGGTTCCCCATTATTTTCAGAATGTTTTTTGTGTCTTCTACCGTGAAGAGAGATACAAAGTCTTCGTTTAATGACTCTGCCATTTCCTCATTCCTCATTATCATTTCTCCTGTCTATGCCTATAAGGGATCCATGTTTACTTTTGCCAATCTCTTCCTTTATACATACCTATAGAAGCTTTTACAATCTGTTTTTATTTCTCTTGCTAGTTTACTCTCATATTTCATTTTCTCTTTCTTTATCAATTTCTTGGTCATCCTTTGCTGAATTCTAAAATCCTCCCAATCCTTAGGCTTACTATTCTTCTTGGCAACATTATAATCCTTTTCCTTTAGTATAATAACATCTTTAATGTTTCTTTAAGGGAATGTATGTTTGTTGCAAATTATGGATTAATTCTTCAAGTGTTTGCCTTTGCTAATCTACTGTACTATCTTTTAATTTGATTTCCAAACTACCTTGGCCAACTCGTGGGTCATACCTACATAGTTTGCTTTGTTCAGATTTAAGATTTTAGTTGCAGTGTCAGGTCAGGTCCTAACAGTGGATTCAAGCAGATATGAAGTGAAACCACTTCACTTTGAGACTACTGTTTGAAATAAACCCTTAGACATTAACGGACCAAGCAGCAACTCCAGAAATAATTACTTAGCACATCACAATGGGAAACCAGTTTTATCCAGTTTTCTAAATTTCTGGAACTGTTGCTGACGAGGACGCTGCAGTAACATTTCCACAGCAAGCTCAATACATGCAAGCTGTGCAGTTTCATTACCACTGCATTAATCAATTGCGAAAATGTCTTCTAGGATTTTTAAAAAGCCCGAACAGAGAGGAAATATCTTCCAAGAATACTGCTGTATTTCATTCCTGCTATCATACTGTTTTGCTCCCTGCACCATCATTACTTGCTGTTAGCTGACAACCCTGTGCTGGCATATAATATAGGGCAGGAGGGAATGTTATTTACTGACATCAACAGCACAATTAACATCTGGATATTGATCAAATTCCCTTTCAACTGTGACATTAAAATGGCCTAATGCAGGGGATTTACCTTGAACAAACTCATATGTTCATTGAGTTGTACACAGACATAACATTGTTTTAAGGCTGCTGATGCAAAACAGAGGCATCAAACAAATCCTGATACAGTTTGCTTTCAGTTGATAATAGTGTTGCCTGCTAAACTGGTAAAATACACTGCAGTTTAGATTCGATCCTTTTAAATTCCTGAACTGGCTCTTGAAAAGTTGAATAATGTCCCCTAGTTCTCCTGTCTTCAATGACACATTGGCTGTCATTAAGAATTCAAATATTTCATTTGTTACCACAGCAAAGCAGCAAGATAAAATTTGTCTGGTGCACTATAAGAAATTCTTATTTCCAACTTGTTTCTATGTGTGGAATTTTTTTTATAGTTTAAATGCTACCAAGCAAACAAATAATTTTTCCTTTCAAGTCTTACAATATAATTAGCATACAATCATTAATGAGTTGTCAGTAGTTGTAAGGCAGCATTCTGTGTTCAGCAGCCACTGTAGATATTTTCCAGGGTTTATATAGGACATCCATTACTGGC
The DNA here is from genome assembly GCF_036365525.1 of Heterodontus francisci. Lineage (NCBI taxonomy): Eukaryota > Metazoa > Chordata > Chondrichthyes > Heterodontiformes > Heterodontidae > Heterodontus > Heterodontus francisci. Next base: position 38,879,529 of record NC_090387.1, read on the forward strand.
AATTGGTACAATTGTGAAAATCCCTCATCTGGAAGGAATGGATTGTGTATTGAAATGGTATGTGGATCTAGTGCTCATGAGATCAGCCTAATTGCTGCCCTTACTCTTTCTTGAGTGTGCTGTGCTTCACTTCCTCAAAGTAAATTTGTCCTTGGTGGCTTTGCTTGTGCCACTTCATTTATCAAAACAACTGAATAGAATCTTGTTTCAGCCTATATTATATTTGTTAGACTTCCTTTTAGTAAAATGCATATGATAGCTAATTTCAAAAGATTAGGTTCAAAATGCTAACTCAAATCTAACTGGACAACAGTTTTAACAGTTGTATAAAATAATACCCTCAGGTGGTGCGAAAGATGGGCGGGAGTGAGGAGAAACTAAATGGGCATTAATAACACATGTTTAGCACTGAAAGCGGTAGTATAAATTTGTTACTGAATTTTATTCAGTCGATTTCTTCCCTGAAGATTTGATTTCATTGCTAATTTTCTACTTGGGTGACAATGCTTTACACATGTGATTCATTCACAATAGAGAATACCCCTAAGCACTGCTAACACTTAAAGTACATATGGCCATAGAAGTAATTTTCCAATGAGCATTAATAGAGATTGGTAAACACAACAATTAAGTGAAATTTTTTTAGAAAGAAAAACCCATGCCTCTTCCCTCCTGGAGATTTCCTTAATTTGATTTCCGACTGGTACTCTTTGTCCTTCTGTCCTTAACAAGTTCTTGTTTTCTGAAACTATGCAATCTTGGTCTGTAATTATCTGTCTGTATTGTCCCAGCAATTTAACATGCAAAAACAATTCCTTTATTATTAACCCAGCATTTCTTTATTAAAATCAAGGTAATTTTTCTGAATATTTTGTTGTTAAACTGATTGCAATTTTGAGGTACAAACGAGAGGAAGCATGCTCTGCCATCAGTTGTCCCACTAGCACAAGTGTTGAGCGATCTAAACAGCACAATGGGACTGGGAAAGGGACCGCTGAAGGCTGTTTAAAAACTGTTCCAAAGATTGTTTTAACTTTTATTCTTGGACGATTTTCAGACATTATTCAAAAACGTCATATTACACATGCGCGCTGACAATACCCAGCTCTACTTCACCAACACCTCCCTTGACCCTCCACTACTACTGACTTGTCACACTGCTTGACTGATGTCCAGTTTTGGATGCACTGAAATTCCTTCCAACTAAATATTGGGAAGAGCAAAACCATTGTCTTTGAACCCAGCCCACTTCATTTTCTAGCCCCCTTATTCCATCCCCCTCCCTGGCTACTGTCTGTGGCTGAGCCAGACTGTTTGCAGCTTTGCTGTGTCATTTGACTCTGAGCAGAGCTTCTGACCCCATATTTTTTCCATCTTCATTACCATCTATCTCATTTACCGATTAGGCACACTACAGCCTGCCGGACTGAACATTGAGTTCAATAATTTCAGAGCATGACGGGCCCCCCATTTAACTTTTATTTTTAGTTATTTTTTCTTTATTCTTTTTTATTTTTTGTGTTTATTTTATTTTAGTTTGTTCAGTTTGTTTCTACTGTGCCTATCCACTGTTTTTTTCATGTTTGTGTTTGTGGCTGTTCAGTTTTCAGTCCATTAACACTCCACCTGTACTAATGCTTTGTCTTTCAGCACATCATTAACATATTGTTTGCCTTTGCTCCATGACCTTCTGGTCAACTATTCTGTGACCTTGTCCTATCAACACCTTATCTTTTGTCATCTCTTGCCCACCCCCGCTTTACTTGGTTAAAATCTTTTACATTTCGTATAATCAGTTCTGAAGAAGGGTCACTGCCCTGAAACGTTAACTCTGCTTCTCTCTCCACAGATGCTGCCAGACCTGCTTTTATATTACCAATACCATCTACTTCTGGCTCCATAATATCACTATCCATCTGCTGTTGAAACCCTTCGTCATGCTGTTGTTACCTCCAGATGCCACAATTTCAATGTTCTCCTGGCTGGCCTCCCATCTTGCACCCTCCATTAACGTTACCTCAACAAAGATTCTGCTGTCAGTATTCTATTTTGCACCACATTCTGTTTACCCATCACCACTGTGTTTACCACCGACCGTGGTTCCTAGTCCAGCAATGCCTCCAATTAAAAATTTTCATCCTTCCGCTCATATCCCTCCATGGCCTCATTAGCACCTCGCCACTCCTCCCACCCCCCATCTCTGTAACCTCCTCTAGCCCTACAACTCTCCAAGAATTCTGTGTTTTTCCAATTCTGGCCCTTTGTGCATCTCCGATTTCCTTCACCCCATCAGCAGCTGTGCCTTCAGCTGTCCAGGTCATAAGATCTGGAATTCCCCCTCTAAACCTCTCTGTCTCTCTACCTCTCTCTCCTCCTTTAGAATGCTCCTCATTCCTTTGACAAAGCCTGTCCCAATATCTCCTTGTGTGGTTTGATGTCAGATGTTTTCTGATAATGCTCCTATGAAGCACCTTGGGAAATTTGACTACATTAAACGCATTACATAAATGTAAGTTGTTACTGTGAACTGATTTGTTCATTATATCTTTTGGTAACTAACTGATATATATGTTATTTTGCAGTTAGCTAAACAAATAATAAATTTAACAGAAATAGAATGTGGTGTTAAACATAATCGAAACTGTTACTATGTTAGAGGCACTAGAATGCTGTACACAGTACTCCAAGTGTGGTCTCATCAAAGCCCTATGTAACTGCAGTAAGACTTCTTTACTCTATACTCAAGCCTTTTGTAATAAAGGCCAACATACCATTTGCCTTCCTAATTGTTTGCTATAACTGCATGTTAACTTTCTGTTATACCTGTACACGGACACCTAAATCCCTCAGGAAACCAATATTTACGAGCCTTGCACCTTGTTAAAAATATTCTGCTTTTACATTCTTCCTACCAAAGTGAATAATTTCACATTCTCCATATTTATACTCCATCTTCTACCTTCTTGTCTATATTCCTTTGCATCCTCCTCACAGCTTACTTTCCCACCTAGCTTTGTATTATCAGCAAACTTGGATGTATTACACTTGGTCCTCTCATCTAAGCAATTGATATAGATTGCAAACAGCTCAGGCCCAAACATTGATTCTTGGGGCAGTCCACTAGTTATAGGCTGTCACCACGAAAATGACTTGTTTATTCCTGCTCTCTGTTTTCTGTTCATTAATCAATCCTCAACCCATGCTAGTATATTACCGCCAATCCTATGAGCCCTAATTTAGTGCAATAATCTGTTGCGTGACACCTTATTGAATGCTTTCTGAGAATCCAATTTTTTTAAATTCGTTTATGGGGTGTGAGCATCTCTAGCAAGGCCAGCATTTGTTGCCCATCCCTCCCTAATTGCACTTAAGAAGGTGGTGATGAGCAGCCTTCTTGAACCACTGCAACCCGCATTGCTGTGGGATGTGGGGGGGGGGGGGGGTGGGGGAGACGTTCCAGAATTTTGACCCAGCAACAGTGAAGGAACAGTGTGTGACAGGATGGTGTGTGGCTTGGAGGGGAACCTGCAGGTCATGTTATTCCCATGTATTTGCTATTCTCGTTCTTCTAGGTGGAAGAGGTTGCGTGTTTGGAAGTTGCTGTTGAAAGAGGCTTGGCAAGTTGCTGCAGTGCATCTTGTAGATGGTATATTAAATCCACTGGTTCCTCCTTATCTACCCTGTTAGTTACACCCTCAATTTCCCTTCCATACAACTGTGTAGACTTGGCCTAATACCGTGATTTTCCAAGTTCCCTGTTACGATATCCTTAGTAATAGATTCTAGCAGTTTCCCTACTACTGTTGTCTGGCTAACTGGCCTATAGTTCCCTGTTTTCTTTCTCCATCCTCTCTTGAACAGTATGGTTACATGTGCTACCATCCAACCATAGAATTATAGAAACTGACAGCATGGAAGTTGGTCATTTGGCCCACTGTGCCAGGTCTGGCTCTTTGAAAGAGCAGTCATGCTTAGTTCTACATCCCCGCTTTTTGTCTGTTACCACACTGTGCTAATCTAGCAAATTCTGGAAGATCAAAAACAAAGGATATAGGCCATCAGGTCTGTGGGATTTAATCCTATTAATTTCTCCAGTACTTTTTCATTACTCATAGTCATTACTTTAAGTTTCTCACCCTTAATGGACCCTTGCTTCACCACAATTTCCACTGAGTTCTTTGTTTCATCTACTGTGAAGACTTGTTTAATGTTACTTTTCAAATTCTCCTCTTGTTAAAGATTTACTTGTAGTTCGAGTTCATAACAAATTCAGTTGTCTTTACCAATAGTCTACCTTAAAGTAGTAGATACTGGAGGTAGAATGGCTGTTTGACTTGCCTCTGTAACTTAAATTTTCCATCCTGATTGTCTTCTGTTATCTGTTATTTTTCAAAACATTAGAGCAGTGGCAGTGATTAGTATCTAGTTCTAGCACGAGGACGGTAGATATAAAGGTTGGGCCTTATTATCCTAGGAAGACAGACGCTATTGTAACTAGATTGATCTGGTTATTCGAGTAAGCATTGTCATTCACTTTTTAAATATTGAATACAAAAGTTATTTGTAGATGAGCTAAATTAATTTCCTCTTCAGAGCTGCAATATTTTATAGGAGTTGCCATGTTATAGATATGGGGCTAGATTAGCTGCCCATTCATAGTCAATGGGTAGGAAATCTACTTTACAGGGTCCAGAGCAGAAAACTTTGAATCTGTAATTGTCACTGAGCAGCATTACTGCTGAGCAAACTAATTTGCTATACATCGAAAAATAAAATTATGTTTTACCAAAGGATCTTAAAATGCACTGTTAAAATGTGAGCAAAATCCTGCTACAATTTGCTCATGAACTTAAACCATCTCAGAAGTTCTTACCTGCATCGTTCCAACTTATCCATGGCAGTTATCAACAAGAATGGTTTCAATACATAGTCTACCATTGTAACAGCTGACCTGTGACATATCTAAATAAAAGGAATAACCATTCTTGTCCTAAAATACCGTGAACAATGTGAGGAGAGGCCCAAAGCAGTCGCCATCTCGGAGACTGAACTTATCTGTTGGGAAATCATGTAATAGATTTGATGATAGTAATGACTAAAAAGCATGAAAGGAAAATTTAGAAGTATTGACGAGTTCTTCATACTCATGTGGCACCTTACCAGATTTCTAAAGCAACCAGCATACTTGGGTTCAGTTTTCGCTTTGGGTGCAATAGGCGGTTACGGTGTAAATTGTGCCCATTTTGACAAATGTTTCTCTCCTCCACTGCCCTCCCATCACCCCCCCACACCTCCGCCGCCAAGAGTTTATGCTCAGACGCATTTGCATGCTGCTGAACATAAAATGTGCCACGAGCCAGCCTAATCAGGTAGTATCTTAAAATGCAATTATTTTTTAAAATTTGCTTCAAAAATATTCCTTGATATATTTAAAAGTGGTAACTTGGTAAAGTTTGATTAATAGTGCTGAAAATGTGTTTATCACAAAACTAAGTTTTAAATCACTGTCAATCCACCACATGTGGGAAACCGATTTTAAATTAATGAAAATGACTTTTTTAAAAAAAAGAAAACCTATCTTGTTAGTTTGGGCGGGAGGAGTGGGTACAGTAATCAGTTCCTTAGGTTTTGAATTTTTTTTAAGATACTATCAGACAGAATCCAAAAGATCCAGCTTATTTCTGGAGCCTCCTGAAGGCCTGCAAAGGTGATTAATTCACCCTGGGGTATTGCCAGTTTTGTGGGTGTGGCCAGCCTCTTGCACACTATCTTTAAAACTAAAAGATCGTGAAAACCTGAGTTACACCGAATGCAATGTGTGCTGAAAATTCTGTGATCTTTTACGCTGGCTACATTGATATTGGATAATTACACCAAAAGAACCAAAACAATCGAGCAGAAACTCCAGGCTATGATTTCCAAGGGCTTAGTTGAGCATGGCTGGAAAAGATCCAGGAATTACAATATTAATCATGTTACCTAGAATCCTGCTATGAAATCAGCTACTGGAGGACGGTATGTTAGACAGTGCCTGCTACCAAATCCTTCTACGAGAAGTATTAACATTTTTGGATGGGTAGTCACTGCTGTGGGGATTTTGTTTGTGTTCATGGAATGTGGGCATCACTGGCTAGGCCAGCATTTATTGCCCATCCCTAATAATTGATGTATCAACTGCTGAATGATTGATGACGAAGGGATGTGGGGTGAATATTGAGTTCAATACCAATTGAGGTTCAATCTCTAAGTGTACCTTGTATCTTTTGTTTGACACTGGGATTGAGGCTTCTAATCTGTATATTTGAGCAAGGGAGAGATATGTGCACTTCTAGTCAAATAATTTTAGAGTTTGTGTTTCTGGTTAATGGAGAATCATTTTTTCTACAAGGGACTATTACTGGAGATACAATTCACATAAGGGAGACTAATTGTAGACAATATAATCTGATAGGTTAAAAATAATGTATCATGGTCCTTTGTGAGAACAGGGTTTAATGAAAAGCCTACATCGAAAATAATAACCTGCCTTTTTTCTTTTCTGCTGTACCCATAAAATTCTCCAGGCTGCTTCATTACTGGTGGAACTGCTGTGTACTTCCAGAATTTCAGATTTTGTTCCAAAGTTTTATCCATAATGTCTTCAAATACCATAGCTGAATTTGGCATTCCACAAACACAGTTGGGGGAGTTATCTGGGGAGGGCCGGGATTTATACTAGCCACCCGTTTCTTCCCTGATTGACAGATGACCCGCAGAAGAACGTCCAGTGGACATCTTGGATACTCAATTGTCAGGCAGGCCATTAAATGGGCACCTGGTATTCCTGCCAAAAACAGGCTATTTAAATGTACAAATTCATTCTGTTCCAGTTGTAGGATCCTGATTGCAATTTAAATGTACAAATGGCAGAACGTGCATCATGCATGCTAGTCACAGTTGTACCAGGTGTTGAGTGCATTAACAAGCAGCCCTTAAAAGGAACTTTGGAGCCTTCACAGGAAAAGGCAAGTGTATTTTTTTTTTGGTTAATTTTTGTGAGCCCAGGATGAGCACAAAAATCTTTCAGCCTGCAGTTTGCCCATTCACATTCTCCCTGGGATCTGTACTACCTCAACAGGCCATACCTGCTGACTAGCTCATTGCAAAAGCTGGACTATTTCCCACTGTTTGGTACCAGCAATCTGCAGTCCAATGGTGCCTGCATCTCCCCAGTAAAATTCAAATGAGACCTGAACCTGAAAATGGTTTGGGCTCCCAAATGTCAGGTAGCTCAGATACACTACTGACTTCACACCTGCTTAGTGCCAAAACTAAAAATCCCCCCCCACATTTGGCCTACATGTTTCATTAGCCTTTGGTGGAATAAAATAACATTCCATATTTACCTAGACTACTGAACTTGCTGAGTTCTGAATGTTTGCGTAGACAGAAAGCTACCCCCAAGAAGAAAAGTAACAGCAATATTATATTTACACTATAGTATTAACACTGACAATTGTGCATCATCCCATATAAATAGGAGCCTACCGAACTAAGTGGTGGAATGCAAAATTGCACTACTGGAGGAATGTTTTAATATAAAATATAAGCAATTATTTCATGGTATGACTGTATAGTAAAGAAATGGTAGCTGTGAAAGAAGACTGGGTGTAAATTTGACAGGGGCTATGCATTTGTTTGTGACGAGGGTCATGTTGTACTGATGACACTCAATGAAAGTCCATGTGCTATCTAAAGTGAAAGACCATAACCATATGATGCACTATTAAAGCTTTGTTGGTCTGCTTACCTTCAATGTCAAAGAAGCACAAAGTCTTGATTCACTGCTGATTAATAGAACAATATGTTGTTATACATGTGTGTTGACAAATAGCAATTATACTATGATGTGGATGTATGGTGTCTATTAGCAAATTCTTCAGCAATTATATCTTTACCAAAATTATTTCTAGATTCCTAGTTATGTTATAAATAAGCCCCGATTCAACTGAGAAAAACAATTGCATATTAAGATGAGCGCAGTCGATAATGAAAGGTGATCACAACAGTAGGTTCATTAGCTTCCCTTTGAAATGATATTTCTCTAGCATCTTAGAGGTGATTTCAGAGCTATTGAGAGCTTTACCAGAAGTGTCAGTCTGGCTCTTCATGTATCGCAGGAACTAGGGTAGAGTCTGCCTGCCACAACCACTGCAGCCCAGAACATACCCTCTCCTCCAACGCATCCTTCCAAACACCTGTTTTCATTGGTAAAAATTACAATAATATTACTGGAGAAATCCACTGTTCCGTCCTGTTTTTTGAAGTGCCCTATAGGCTGCAGGCTGAATTATAAATTCTTGTAGAAATACCACTGATAGCTCTATGAGTTCTCCAGTAAGTACAAGAGCTAAACACATGGGTCAGTTCCAGGTTGATTCCTCCTGGTCTGTGCTCAGCTGATTGATCCTGATATGAATGCTCTGATTGACCTGCATTCCCCTGACTTACAAAGGAAAATCAATCAGAATTGGGCAGCGCAGCGGTTAGCACTGCAGCCTCACAGCTCCAGGGACCCAGGGTTCGATTCTGGGTACTGCCTGTGCGGAGTTTGCAAGTTCTCCCTGTGACCGCGTGGGTTTTCGCTGGGTGCTCTGATTTCCTCCCACAGCCAAAGACTTGCAGGCGGTAGGTAAATTGGCCGTTGTAAAAAAAATTGCCCCTAGTGTAGGTAGGTGGTAGGGAATATGAGATTACTGTAGGGTTAGTATAAATGGGTGGTTGTTGGTCGGCACAGTCTTGGTGGGCCGAAGGGCCTGTTTCAGTGCTGTATCTCTAAATAAAATAAAAGAATTGTAGTCTTGATCTCTAGTTTGTGACCTGTGCTGGAATGTCGCTTTGAGGACAGGATAGTGTTTATCAGAATTGGTGATCCTGTTCCATGTGTGCATGTGGGCAAATAGACTAAATGTTCATTGTGAAAGAGAATGATATTTGAGTGAAGTACTGGATGGTGACTGGCACCCATGGAACAATAACCCAGGAAAGGAGGGGATGGTAGAATATTGGCAGGAAAACATTCTCACTTTAAATCATTTTTGTGTGTGTGAGATTTGGAAGGAAACAATGCTACTGAGGAGCCATGTTCATTTTTAACAAGAGCTGAACTTAATCTGGCAGCCTTCCTATCCAAATCTTGATACTTGATACACATATAAGTTAAAACACAAAAACAGCTATTCGGCTCAACCAGTCTGTGTTGACATTTACTATCCGCATGAGTAAATGGTTCTAATCCTATTTATTATCCTATTTCCACATCCTTTCTATCCCCACTTTGTTCATCCATCTATCCAATCAAACCTTAAATACTGACATTTTTATTTTATTCATTCATGGGATGTGGGCGTCGCTGGCCAGGCCAGCAATTATTGCCCATCCCTAATTGCCCTTGAGAAGGTGTTGGTGAGCTGCCTTCTTGAACCGCTGCAGTCCATGTGGGGTAGGTACACCCACAGTGCTGTTAGGAAGGGAATTCCAGGATTTTGACCTGGCGACAGTGAAGGAATGGCAACAGTTCCAAGTCAGGATGGTGTGTGACTTGGAGGGGAACTTGCAGGTGGTGGTGTTCCCAGGTATTTGCTGCCCTTGTCCTTCTAGTTGGTGGAGGTCGTGGGTTTGGAAGGTGCTGTCTAAGGAGCATTGGTGCATTGCTGCAGTGCATCTTGTAGATGGTACACACTGCTGTCACTGTGCGTCGGTGGTGGAGGGAGTGAATGTTCATAGATGGGGTGCCAATCAAGCGGGTTGCTTTGTCCTGGATGGTGTCGAGCTTCTTGAGTGTTGTTGGAGCTGCACCCATCCAGGCAAGTGGAGAGTATTCCATCACACTCCTGTCTGTGCCTTGTAGATGGTGGACAGGCTTTGGGGAGTCAGGAGGTGAGTTACTCGCCTCAGGATTCCTAGCCTCTGACCTGCTCTTATAGACACGGTATTTATATGGCTACTCCAGTTCAGTCTCTGGTCAATGGTAGCCCCTAGGATGTTGATAGTGGGAGATTTTCTGCCTCAAGCATTACGTGAATTCCACTGCCTCATAACTCCAGTGTAAAAGCGTTTCTCCGACCTGTTGATTTATATCTTATATTTATTCTTGTTTCTGTAGTAGCTCTTCCTACTTGACACCTCAACTACTGAAACAGTCTGCTTTTATCTAAACTGTGCCATCTTTTTATAATTTTAAACACTTCTATTATATCTCCCCATAATCTGGATTGTTCTCATGAAATAAGACCTGGGGGAAAAATTGGATAAGGCTTGAAAATGGGCATGGCGATCACAATGCATGATTAACCCACACCCATTTGCTCCATTGCTGGCAGCCCACAAACTTTGTACTGCCTGCTCATTTACATGGTTATACTGTACAACCAGCACTAAGCATACTGTTGAGTGGCTGCATGCCCAAGTTGGAGGCACAAAATCTTGAGAGGCTAGTATGAGTTCAAGCTAGCCTGCACTATTTAAAGCAAGCCTGCACCTCTTAAAGGGGAGGTGCATTTTGGCTGCAGCAGGTGCTGGAGTTCATTTCACAAGTAACTTTGACCAGAGAGAGACACAGAAATTGCACAACTTGACACAGAGCAGTCTCCAAGGATCTCCAATGCAGCAATGGAGGCCTTTGTGCAGGAGGTTGGCAGGAGGAGTGAGGTCCTCTATCCACAGGGAGCCAGGAGGCCCTCCAGACAAACTTTGACAAGGCAATGGGAGCAGATAGCTATGCAAATCAATGCAAGCCATGTAACCCAATGACCTGGATGCAGTGCTGCAAGAAATTTAGTAATCTAACATGAGTGATTAAGGTGAGTGAATGCATCTTCAAATGCCCCATTCCGTCAACTGCACCACGAGCCTCACACACTGCTCAATGTACAACAACTCCATCTCTGACCTACCAACAATCTCCATCAATCACAACTCCTACTTCGCATTCATAGTTTCACCTCACTCTCACACATTTAGCACTGCTGCACACTCACATCTCTCAGTTTGCACAAATAGCCAACTATTCAACTGTAACAACCACATCACCCAAACACATTGCACCACACTCACTGACACACTTCCCTCTCTCTGGCAGGACAAGATGACACATAACAGCAGGCAGCAGCACCTAATTGCTGGGGGAGAGGAACAACTGCATGTCCTCATCCCAGTGGAGGAGACAGTGGCCATGACTGATATCATGGCTAGCAGTGGGGCTGAAAGGTTCAAGGATGATGATATGTTCCTACCTAATCCTCCTCCTTACGGAAGGTGTTGTCAACAGTGCTATCAAGCGGCACTTGCTCAGCAAGGGGCGGCACAGTGGCGCAGTGGTTAGCACCGCAGCCTCACAGCTCCAGCGACCCGGGTTCAATTCTGGGTACTGCCTGTGTGGAGTTTGCAAGTTCTCCCTGTGTCTGCGTGGGTTTCCTCCGGGTGCTCCGGTTTCCTCCCACATGCCAAAGACTTGCTGGTTGATAGGTTAATTGGCCATTATAAATTGCCCCTAGTATAGTTAGGTGGTAGGGAAATATAGGGACAGGTGGGGATGTGGTAGGAATATGGAATTAGTGTAGGATTAGTATAAATGGGTGGTTGATGGTCGGCACAGACTCGGTGGGCCGAAGGGCCTGTTTCAGTGCTGTATCTCTAAAAAAACTAAAAAACCTGCTCAGTGATGCTCAGTTTGGGTTCCGCCAGGGCCACTCAGCTCATGATCTCATTACATTCTTGGCTCAAACGTGGACAAAAGAGCTGAACTCGATGTGAAATGAGAGTGACTGCCCAGGACATCAAGGCATCATTTGATCAAGGTATCAAGGAGCCCTAGCAAAACTGGAGTCAATGGGAATCAGGGAGAAAACTCTCCGCTGGCTGGAGTCATACCTAGCACAAAGGAAGATGGTTGTAGTTGTTGGAGGTCAATCATCTGAGCTCCAGGACATCACTGCAGGAGTTTCTCAGGGTAGTGTCCTAGGCCCAACCACCTTCAGCTGCTTCTTCAATGACCTTCCTCAATCATAAGGTTAGAAGTGGGGATGTTCGCTGATGATTTCACAATGTTCAGCACCATTCGCGACTCCTCAGATACTGAAGCAGTTGGGTAGAAATGCAGCAAGATCTGGACAATATCCAGGCTTGGGCTGATAAGTGGCAAATAACATTCATGCCACACAAGTGCCAGGCAATGACCATCTCCAACAAGAGAGAATCTAACTATCTCCCTTTGACACTCAATGCATTACCATCGCTGAATCCTCCACTAACAACATCCTGGGGGTTACCATTGACCAGAAACTGAACTGGAGTAGCCATATAAATACCGTGGCTACAAGAGCAGGTCAGAGGCTAGGAATCCTGCGGCGAGTAACTCACCTCCTGACTCCCCAAAGCCTGTCCACCATCTACAAGGCACAAGTCAGGAGTGTGATAGAATACTGTCCATTTGCCTGGATGTGTGCAGCTCCATAACACTCAAGAAGCTCGACACCATCCAGGACAAAGCAGCCCGCTTGACTGGCACCCTATCCACAAACCTTCACTTCCTCCACCACTAATGCACAGTGGCAGCAGTGTGTGCCATCTCCAAGATGCACTGCAGCAATGCACCAAGGCTCCTTAGACAGCGGCTTCCAAACCCGTGATCTCTACCACCTAGAAGGACAAGGGCAGCAAATGCAAGGGAACATGGCAAGTTCCCCTCCAGGCCACACACCATCCTAACTTAGAACTATATCGCCGTTCCTTCACTGTTGCTGGGTCAAAATCCTGGAACTTCCTTTCTAACAGCACTGTGGGTGTACCTACTCCACATGGACCGCAGCAGTTCAAGAAGGCAGTTCATCACCACCTTCTCAAGGCATTTAGGGATGGGCAATAAATACTGGCCTAGCCAGCAAAGCCTACATCCGATGAATTAATTTTTTTAAATCAAGATTCTCAGCTGAGGATCAGAAGGACCTGAGCAAGCTATGAACATTCCTGAAGCAGCAACTGAAGGTGAAGGTAAATTTCCGAGTACATAGGCTTGAGCCTATAACCTACCACTAAGGCAAGGTGAGTCCGTTGACCAGTTTGTTGCAAGGTGCCGAAACAAGACTCGGGAATGCAACTTCACAGATATTGAATTGTCAGAATGGGTTATAGAGCTAGTAATCATGTCTACCCCACTAGAGGTCTTTCAAAAAGACTTCCTAGTAAAGAAGAAAGGGCACACCATAGATGCACTATTTAACAATGGAAGGAAATTTGAGGTCATCATGACTGGGCGCCTTAAGTTACAAGCGTTGGGGGTGGCTACGACAATTGATTTGTTAACCAAGGCTCAGTAGTCTGCTAAGCCTTGTGGCAAATGTGGACCGACTCACCCAATTCGCAGTTGTCCAGTATACCAGCACCAGCGTAAAGTTTGTAGCATGTAAGGACATTAGGCAAGGCAGTACAGAAGGCCGAGCTCAGATGCTGCACACAGGAATGGTGGCAGATCACGTGCAGAGAGAACGTCTGCAAGAAAGGATGGCAAATGCAATAAAAGGTATGCCAACACAAAACAAAAGCCCAAGCAGGTACATTAGGTCAGCAGAGAGACAGATTGTCAGGAGGACATGGATGGAGGGTGCACTCGTGTGAACAGAGAGCAATCATTTCACATAGATAATTTGTATCAACATGTCAATGCTATTATGCAATCTGAGGCATTCGCCATATCTCCGCAGAAGAGCGGCAAGCAAAAGCTTAGAGTAAAAATCGACACGGGAGCATGTGCAAATAGTCTGGCCATCACTATACTGAAGGGCATGTACTTAAAGAAATTGGAATCTATGGTACGATCCACCAAGGCTGGGCTGACCGCCTGCAATGGTTCGCCAATCAAGTGCATTGGAACAATAACCTTGCAGTACAGCTATAGGAGCTCCAAATGGCTACTACAAATGTTTTATATTGTAGGCACAATTGGACCAGCTGTCACAGGAGTTCCAGTATGCTGAGCTCTACAAATTGTCATAATACATGAAGTCAGTAACACATCGAAGATGGTAGAAAATACCCAGGTTGAGTGTATCATATATGTCTATGTGAAGAATGACACAAAGGCTGGGAGTCTTGACATGAAGAGGCAATATGATCAGGAGTATCTCCTCAGGATGCAGTTCGTTACAGTACCTGGAGGCCAAAGCATTTGCCGGTTATCGGTGATGCTGCCAGTCATAATTTTTCCGTTTTCTAAACAAGGGAAGATGAAGGCATCGTATGACAGGCGGGCAGAACCATAATTAGCTCGATCTGCGAGTAGGACAGAAGGTCAGTGTCACTCATGCGTCAGGAACTTGGTATCCTGCAGAGGTTGCGAGGATATGCGACCAGCCCAGATCATACCAGGTCCAGACACCCAATAGTGCGATTCCCAGATGGAACCAAAGTCAACTCAGAGCTGTACAACAACACTGCTTGTGACAACCCTGTGGGATCATGGACACATTGAAAGACAAAGTCTGAAGATGAATGTACAGAGGTTACAAGGACAGAGGAAGAGCATGCTAACCAGACTTCTGAGTCACTGAGTCTCAGAGGAGTCATCGAGACAAGCTTAGCTCTGAGAAAAGGTTTACAATAACAAGATCGGGATGAATAAGCAAACCTTCTTTATGTTTAAGAGTGTTGAACTTACTCACTTGTAAATAACTTTTTGTTTACATCATGTATAGTTAGTCTGAACCACAACATCATTGTATATTGTATGTATGCTTTTATTTTTGGAAAATAGGGGAATGTTGTGTGATGACCTTAAGAGCAGACCACCTTAAGAAGCTGTAAGTGAAGGTCACCGGAGGAAGTGATGTCGTGTCACACATGACCAGGGAGTTGTGGGAGTAGCCTGACAGAGTGAGATGTGTTTCGATGTGGCTCGTGCGGTAACTGTTTGTGTGTGTTATTTATTCTAGTTCTTCTTCTTCTTTGGCCTCCTTGTCTTGAGAGACAATGGGTAAGCGCCTAGAGGTGGTCAGTGGTTTGTGGAGCAGCGCCTGGAGTGGCTATAAAGGCCAATTCTAGAGTGACAGACTCTTCCACAGGCGCTGCAGATAAAATTGGTTGTCAGGGCTGTTACACAGTTGGCTCTCTCCTTGCACTTATGTCTTTTTTCCTGCCAACTGCTAAGTCTCTTCGACTCGCCACTGTTTAGCCCCGCCTTTATGGCTGCCCGCCAGCTCTGGTGATCACTGGCAACTGACTCCCACGACTTGTGGTCAATGTCACAGGACTTCATGTCGCATTTGCAGATGTCTTTAAAGCGGAGACATGGACGGCCGGTGGGCCTGATACCAGTGACGAGCTCGCTGTACAATGTGTCCTTGGGGATCCTGCCATCTTCCATGCGGCTCACATGGCCAAGCCATTTCAAGCGCCACTGGCCCAGTAGGGTGTATATGCTGGGGATGTTGGCTGCCTTGAGGACTTCTGTGTTGGAGATACGGTCCTGCCACCTGATGCCAAGGATTCTCCGGAGGCAACAAAGATGGAATGAGATGTCGCTCTTGGCTGACATACGTTGTCCAGGCTTCGCTGCCATAGAGCTAGGTACTGAGGACATAGGCTTGAAACACTTGGACTTTTGTGTTCCGTGCCAGTGCGCCATTTTCCCACACTCTCTTGGCCAGTCTGCACATAGCAGCGGACGCCTTTCCCACGCGCTTGTTGATTTCTGCATCGAGAGACAGATTACTGGTGATAGTTGAGCCTAGGTAGGTGAACTCTTGAACCGCTTCCAAAGCGTGGTCGCCAATATTGATGGATGGAGCATTTCTGACGTCCTGTCCCATGATGTTCGTTTTCTTGAGGCTGAAGGTAAGGCCAAATTCGTTGCAGGCAGCCGCAATCCTGTCGATGAGTCTCTGCAGACACTCTTCAGTGTGAGATGTTAATGCAGCATCGTCTGCAAAGAGGAGTTTCCTGATGAGGACTTTCCGTACTTAGGTCTTCGCTCTAAGACGGGCAAGGTTGAACAACCTACCATGAGTGGAAAAGCCCCTGGAAAGGATAGCATTACCCCTGAAATAATCAAGAGTGCTAAGCCTGCTATACTCTCGGCACTCCATGAACTGTTTTGCCTGTGCTGGGATGAGGGAGCAGTACCACAAGACATGCGCGATGCCAATATCATCACCCTCTATAAGAACAAGGGTGACCACGGTGACTGCAACAACTACCGTGGAATCTCCCTGCTCAGCGTAGTAGGGTAAGTCTTCACTCGAGTCATTTTAAACAGACTCCAGAAGCTGGCTCAGTGTGTCTACCCTGAGGCACAATACAGCTTTCGAGCAGAGAGATCCACCATTGGCATGCTGTTCTCCCTTCACCAGCTACAGGAGAAATGCTGCGAACAACAGATGCCCCTCTACATTACTTTCATAGATCTCACCAAAGCCTTTGACCTCGTCAGCAGACGTGGTCTCTTCAGACTACTAGCAAAGATCGGATGTCCACCAAAACTACTAAGTATCATCACCTCATTCCATGACAATATGAAAGGCACAATTCAGCATAGCGGTGCCTCATCAGACCCCGTTCCTATCCTGAGTGGCGTGAAACAGGGCTGTGTTCTCACCTACACTGTTTGGGATCTTCTTCTCACTGCTGCTCTCACATGCATTCAAGTCTTCAGAAGAAGGAATTTTCCTTATTCTAGTTAGGTTATAATAAAAACCCAAAAAATCAAAAATTTTCTTTGAATGTTACTTGTAGTCCTTTTGAGTATTATAATAGTTCACCTATCAAAATATCAAAGAAACAAGTAATATTACAGTTACAGAGCTCAAAGGGGCTTGCAGAGGCTCACAGCAGTCTAGCAATGTGTCATCCAACAGATTACGAGGTTTGCTGAGGCGCTGCCCAGGGAGGTTGCCATGGCTCCATGGAGCACCCTGTCAATGCTCAGAGTGAAAACATTCATCCTCCCACCACTGACACTCCGCCAGTGGCTTTGCTGTTGTGTCAGCTAACCAGCCCAGACTGTTGCTGCCCATGTCAAGATGCTGCAGTCCAAAACTGGACTATCTAGAGCCAGAGCTGCTCTAGGTCATTCTAGAAGGCCATCTGCAGTCTTCCGAAGTGAAAGTCAGCAGCCTTCCACCAGCCATGCTGTAGCCACTCGGGTAGCACTGTCTCGAAACATTAGGCCAGGCAAAGGCACATGGAAGACAGGTACTAAGGGAAAGCACAAAGGTGATTAGTTGAGTTTTCTATTGAATATTGGATTGTTCGTTTGCTAAAGTCCGTTCGGGATGTTTGTTTCGTGGTGGCTTTTCTTTCAGTGTTTGGCCACGAGGATGCTGTAATGGCCAGTAACAGGGGGAAGATGAGGCCCAGGACTGTTGTTGAATGGAGAATTGGGGTTGCTGGTACCGCTGTCAGATGAACCAATCACAGAAGCCCTGGTAAGAAATGAGATCTGTTGGTTGTCCCCTCCCCCTCATCCTCCTACATACCCGGTGGCAATAGCTGTGCCCTCATGATCGCAAGGTTATGCATAATGCAGAAAACCATGAAGAATCATGACACACTCCCTAGCAGGTAATTCAGGGCTCCTCCGAGGTGGTCCAGGCAGCGGACACATTGTTCAAGCACCTCAGTGGTTTGCTTGATGACATTTTATGTGGTAGAATGACTCTCGTTAAATGCGCACTGCCCAGGTGGTCAGCATGTAGGCCCTTTTCATCTCTGGTTTGACATGGTGGCTGAAATACTGATGGTATGGAGGACTGCCACAGAATAAAGGCATCATGCCAGGATACTGGGCATTCACCTGTGTGATGTGTTAAGTATGGTCACACACCAACTGTACATTCAGGGAGTGGAATCCTTTGCAGTTGCAGTACATGTCTGCATTTAGATGCTGTGCTCACAAAGCAACATGTGTGTACTCAGTGGCACACTGCACCATGGAGAAGAAGCCTGCTATCCTGGCAAAGTCACATGCACACTCCGCCTGGTTCTCTCTGCAAAGAGTGAGTGCAGTGTATTCCCCTTTCTTAACAGACAGGGTGACAGTACTCTCGCTTGCACAACAGTGGACAGCAAACTGTGAGATGTTGGAGATGTCACTTGCTCCAACCTGAAAGGATCTCGTGTGAAGAAATTCATGGCCACGGTCACCTTTACAGCCACTGGCAGTGCCATCCTTGCCCTGCTGTGAGGCTGCAGTTCTGCCTGCAACAGGTGGCAGATTTGAGTCTGTACCTCTATGTCAAATGGAGACGTCACACACACTGTTCCTCGCTGAGATTGAGGAAAGAAAAATGTTCCCTGAAGACCCTGGGTGAATATGGCCTCCTGCTGAGAGCCTTACTCCCAATCCTTCCCCTCCCTCTTTGAGCACAGTGTCCTCCTCTGTGTTGCTTCTGTCCATTATCCCTGTTATGATGCAGGCCAATGGGGATCAAAACTACAGTACTCATGACTGAGAGCAAGTAGTCTGAGCAGAACCCTTGAAATGACAGCCAAGGCCTTCATCGCATGCCATGCCACTCCCTGCAGACTTCACCAACTTTAAGTTGCAGCAGAAAACTCACAGCACTTCTACAAACACAAAAACAAACACAGAGTAGAAATCAATCAGCAATTAACCTGAAAGTGGTTGATGATCCCTTTAAGTAGTATCAATTAGAGGTCCTTCCTGCTGCTGAGTTCAGCTCCGTGAGGTTGAAAGATGGTGTTAACTTGAGCATTGAGATCGAAGATGGCACTGCTACAGTCAAATCAGTGTTACGCGCTGACTGTTGTCACGGTCTACCTACTCTGCATACTTCCTCCACTACTTCAAAAGCACATGCTAATGTCCCCAACAAGATGGCATACTGCACGTATCAGAAGTGTGCATGTGTGGCACAGATACCACTTTGCACCCAAAACTGCATCTGTAGCACAAAAAGAACTGATGCTATGGAGCAGAATTTTGTAGCCCCAATTTTTCAATTCTTTCTTCATATTTCCTCATACAAAGCGGTGTCCTCGTGAATCTGTGAACCCTGTCTCGAGCCTCAATATACCTTTCTATAGCAAGGAGCCCAATACCACACTTTAAACTAAACAGTGAGAGGGGAGGGTTCAGGTGAGGAGAATCTTTTAGAATGTTTAAGTGAAAGGACATGGCATAGTGCAGGCCAACGATATGAGTAACGATAACCAGAGTGTGACAGGAAGGGACAGAGCATGCAAACATAAGGGTGCACCAGCAAACAGGGTCAAAGTAGGGAAAAATAATAAAAAAAACAGAATAAAGGCTCTTTATCTGAATGCACACAGCACTCATAGCAAGATAGGTGAATTTGTGATGGAATACAGGTATAAAAGGCTTAATTAGGTAGCATTTAGATATAGTTAATATATTATACCTTTTAGAATTAAAGATTGAATAAATGGTCAGTTTTCAAGACTCACTGACATTCCCCTTTACGAAGGTAGAGTTAAAAATTTCAAGGTCTTTCAAGGTCCCTGTTATGAACCAGAAACAAGTTGGGAAATCCATTTGTGTCTTTGTTGTCAGGGACTTGGAAGATAAACACACACATTGAAATATCCTGTGTAACGTCAGTAAGAGGCAGCAATAAACTTAATTAGTTTATGGGGTTGTTGATGCAGAAGATCAGCTCAAAAGGTTGCTTTAAGGTACCATAAAAAGGCAATTATAGACAATAGAACAATAAATAAAATGGACTTACAGGAACAAGAGGTCAAGTAAACACAATTATAAACATTTTGACTAGGTAAATGCTCACAACTTCAAGAGCAGGGGAATTCCAGTAAAACATTAAGTAGAGAGTTAGTTAATGATACTACCAAATATGAATCTTGAAAGCAAGAAAAACACACACAGAAAGGTAACGTCTATATGCTAAGAGGTCATATGACACCTTAGAAACAACATAAACATGAGAGGTTCTGAAGCAAAAAATTAGAAGTGTTGAATTCCTCAAACAATCCTTCTTACCCTAAGGACATTGGGCCTGCCTATGCAGGAATTCTGGCTCCAAAGACACAGTCATAGGTTGTGGCAGGACACAGGCAAACAGAAAACAGGACAACAGCAGCAAAGAATGTGCCAGAGACCTGCGTAAACACAAGCCGATACATAAAGTCCACAGCAAAGACCTGAGTCAAAACTCAGAGAATCAATTCTCAGCGAGAAGACAAACAGGCGATCCACTTTGTGAACTTTACACATCACACTGATGACGTCAAACAATTGGAAGTTTTTGCCATTATTAACATCATATGCCCAAAGAAAGCTGGCAAGCATACACTCAAGGTCAAAATTGACACCGGTGCTAGTGCAAATATCCTACCAGTCCAAATCCTCAAAGGTATGTACTGGAGTCGTTGGAAATCAATGATCCAACCGACACTGCCAAGTTATCTGCATATAATGGGTCACCCATTCCTTGCAGTGGCACACTAACCATGCAATGCAGCTATGGCAAAGTTAGCTTGGAAACAACAAACATTCTACTTGGTAGATACGAGCGGACCAGAAGTGGCAGGACTACCAGCATGTAAGGATCTCAACATCATAAATATCCATGACAGCATTGCCAAGGGGAAATCTCCAAGGACTGGAACCCACTCGTAGACTCTGCCAAGACATCATCTATCCAAATTCTCTGAGATGCAGGAGACACTGCTCGAAAAACAGGGAAGAATGAAGATGGTGCATGACTGACATGGAGGGGTGGAACTACCTCAGCTACATGTAGGACAAAAGGTCAGGGTCATACACCCCCCAATGAAAACATAGTTTCCTGCAGAGGTCCGGAGTGCGCGGTGAGGTCCTACGAGATTACAACATCTAGTAGAGCAGTCTTGAGAAGGAATTGAAGCCAACTGAGAGAGGAGGTATGCAGTACTCCAATTGCGCACAGCGGACTTGAGGGTGTGACAGATCAAAAGGACAGCAGCCAGCACATTGACAACATGTCAGCAAACCCAAAAGAGGATGACATCCCCGGAATGTTACACCAAAGCTAGATCTGGAAGAGTTGTCAAACCACTGAAATGATATGTGGACTATTAAGCTTCTGTATGTGTAAAGTTCATAATCTCTATCCATGTGTAAATAATTTTGATATCTAATTTTATATGTTTTTGCTTTTAGCATACAAAACTTATCTTTGGAAAGAAGGGGGATGTTGCCTTTACGAGTGATGGCCCTTTAAGATCTTAGTATGCTAATGAGCTAAGTACCAGGATACAATCATGTGACTCAGAGCCAGAGTCACTCTGTAACTGTAACACCATGAGGCAAGTCCTGTAAATAGTTAGTTCTGCACTGTATGTATTTGTTAGCTGTTAATAAATCTGGTTGAGATCTCCAATCAACTGAACTCCATGCATCTCATTTATGTTGCATCAGACAACATAAAAAGAACTCATTACATCAAGGGTTATGGGTGGGCAAGCAGGAAAATGGAGTTGAGGCTACGATCAGATCAGTCATGATGTTATTGAATGGGGTGGAGCAGGCTCAAGGGGCCAAATGGCTTATTCCTGCTCCTATTTCTTACATTCACACACAGTACACTAACTGAGGTCCTATTAAAGTTTTACATCCGCTCAACATTACCTCTTGGCTTTTATATTTTATACCTCAAGGTAAAACCTAAACAACCATTAGCTTATTTTATAGCCTTCTTTACCTGAGATGCTGCTTTTAATGTTCTGTGAACTTGTACCTCTGCTCTTCCACAGCACCAAGCCTACTCTCATTCAGAGCATAATTACTGCTGTTACTTTTTTAAACTAAATTATTTTTAGTGTGATCAAAGTTATTGTTAAAGCCTCACAGGTTTAACATTGTTGTACACACATGCACACACCCCCCAAAAAAACTCAAAATGACATTTTGAAATTTAAACAAAGATGGGCAATTGTATTCTTTAAGCTGAGGGATTTTGAACCAAAATTAAAAGTAATATTGATTTTAATTTTATTATAATGTAGACTTCACACGGGTGTTTCTGTCAGGTGCCCACTTTTTAATCTGCAACTAAACTGCAGCCACGCACATAATGAATAATAGAAGTAGTAGTAGAGTGATACATGACAAGGATTCACAGAAAATACAAGTGATCTTTATGTCTGTATTGAAAGCACAATTAAATAATTCTGTAAAGCAGCCTCTTGTTGAGCAGAATACTACATACTAAGTCATTGATACTTTTTTAGTCTACTTGTGAGGATTGTCTGAATAACACTTGAGTAAATTATGGCCAGTCTGACTTGAAGAATAAAACCCATATCTAACTTCAGCATTTTCAATGTAGTT
This sequence comes from Heterodontus francisci, assembly GCF_036365525.1. Classification (NCBI taxonomy): domain Eukaryota; kingdom Metazoa; phylum Chordata; class Chondrichthyes; order Heterodontiformes; family Heterodontidae; genus Heterodontus; species Heterodontus francisci. The sequence goes on from NC_090387.1 coordinate 38,901,868, forward strand.
TCCAATAAGTGAAAATTTAACTATAAGAAAACGAATCTTCAATGTTTCAACATCTGTACGAATGAACACTGAACTATGGAAAACCTTTGTAAATTGGCTTAAAAGTTTTATGTTTGCATGAACTAAAAGGCCATTTTTTGGAGGCATTATGGACATGAAAGACATGATTGATTAAAGCTAAAATTCAAACATGATTTATTTTTCAAAAAAATCTAGCTAGAATGTTTAGGAAAAAGGCTGAAGGACTGTAAATGATACATTGTGTAGATTTGATTTTTGAGCAGAATTACAGCCTGGCTGAGTTAGTCAAAAGGGATACTGCCTTTTAAAATGGTAAACACGGCATGTAAAATCCTATAACCAGTCAGTCTGCAATTGAATTATCATCCATTAGGTTCTAGCTAAAAGCCCACAGGGACAGTTCTCAGTCTATCTATTCCATATCTTCTCCTTAGTCGTAAAAAAAACTGACCTTCACTTGAATAACTAACATCTGTTAAATGTAACTATCCACAAATCCTACTCTAATCACACCGTATCTGTCAGTTAAAAAGGAATCCAATATAATTTTGACAAAATATAATTTAAAATATTTTTTGTAAAAGTTTAAAAGTTTCTTTTGGTACTGATTAAATTTTACAATTTAAGAGTTGATAAAGAAATTATAACTGACATAAACTGAAAATCAATGCAACTTGACAAACTAAAAAAAAGAGACTATAAGAACAGAGCTGGTGTGCATTATTATTTAAAAGATGTGGTTTATCAAGACCCATTTAATGAGGCAGAAATAGTTGGTTAAAAGAATACTGTTTAGCTAAGACCGTTTATAGAAACTTACAGTCGTCATATCTTGGGACTCACTGTAGGTATTGCAAAAACCTTTCACTGTCACACTCAGGAAGCCTTCTGCTAAATTTTGCAATAACCTTGGAATCCATGTTATTTCAACACAATTACTGATCTGAGGACTGTACAATCAGCTTCTCACTGGCAATCCCACTTTACATGATGTATATATTTGGAGGAGGAAGAAGAGGAGCAGCAGGAGGCTGTAACGAAAGTCAGATTAATCAGGAAGCACTAGACAAGAGCCAGACCATCCAACAAGATCTATCAACCCAGGCATACTTTTCACGACCTCCCTCAGGGGTCTATCTCAGAATACGGTGTTTCCGTCATGAAGCTTTGGAGGATCTCTGTCTTTCTGTTGCAGCCAGATATTGCAACCAAGGTCCACAGCATGAACAGCTCTGACAGTTGCAGAGAAAGTGACAACAGCTCTCAATTTTTATGCCACAAGCTCATTTCAGTGAGTCACAGGAGACTTTTGTCCAATCAGCCAATGTGCTGTGCAGTCCTCTACAAGTCAAGTCACCAATTCAGTCTATGTTAATGCGGCTTAATTTATAGAATGTGACAGTGCTCGCACAGAGGTGACTGAAAAGGACAAATATATTTTCAGACTTGCCAGAGTTTATTCATTTATTTAGAGATACAGCACTGAAACAGGCCCTTCGGCCCACCGAGTCTGTGCTGACCATCAACCACCCATTTATACTAATCCTACATTAATCCCATATTCCTAACACATCCCCCCTTCCCTCAATTTCCCTACCACCAACCTATAGTAGGGATGGCCAATTTACCTATCAACCTGCAAGTCTTTGGTAGTGGGAGGAAACCGGAGCACCCGGCGAAAACCCACGCAGACACAGGGAGAACTTGCAAACTCCACACAGGCAGTACCCAGAATTGAACCCAGGTCACTGGAGCTGTGAGGCTGCGGTGCGAACCACTGCGCCACTGTGTTGTTGGAGTTGCACCCATGTGGCATTGAGTATTCCAAATATATACCCCCATATTTATTTGAGCTGGAAAGGCTTCCATTCCCTAAACCTACAGCTCATTTGCAATTAATAGCACAGTCCCTTGCTTGTTAATTCACTACATGCTGGGAGCTGTTCTGCTGCTTTTATATTTGTGAGTGCAGTGTCTCAGCACTATCTCAATAACAGGGGCAAGGGACAGAATGGCTGCTGGGTAACAAATGATACCTACTACTCCCTTTGTTCATCACGCCTCTTCATAGGAGCGCCCATGCTTCAGAGGGGTGCGACAATGAAGCACACATGAAGATAAGGATAAGAATTAAACAAACAAATTGGGATATTCAGAGAAAGGTTCTGGTGGAAGGATAGGTCTGGGGATGCCTTGCAGCATGCACACAGCATCATTTTGTGAATCATGGTAGCATGCAGTGTACTTCACAGCTTTGCAATCAGGAAAGGACTGATGGTAGATGCCAGAGAGCTTGATGAATACGCTGCTGATGTTATAGACCCGTCATGTGATGAACAAAAAGCAAGTGCAAGGGCAACAGCTGCTAGACACCTGAGATAGGCTCCTTTGTCACACCTTCACAGAAGAATAGATTGCCATTATTTGGAAAACTTCTCTCCACAGCTGCTGCCAGATCTGCTGAGTATTTTCAGCATTTCCTGTTTTTCTTTCAGATTTCCAGCATTCACAGTATTTTGCTTTTTTACAAAGTTATTGATTAAGTGAATGGGCAAAACTGACAAATGGATTTCAATATAGGCAAATGTGAGGTCCTCCACTTTAAATATGAAATCCTCGACTTTGGACCTCAAAAGAATATAACAGAGTACTTTCTAAATGGTGAAAATCTAGAAACAATGGCAGACTAAAGGGACCTGGGGGTCCTGGTACATAAATCATTAAAAAGTCATGGATGGGTACATGTGCAAATAAACAAAAAGGCTAATGGAATGCTGAGTTTTATATCTAGAGGACTAGAATACAAAGGGGTAGAAGTTAAATTACAGCTATACAAAGCTCTGGTTAGACCACATCTGGAATACTGTGTTCACTTCTAGGCACCATACCTTGGAGGGAGTGCAGCATAGATTTACCAGAATGATATGTGGACTCCAAGGATTAAATTGCCAGGAGAGATTACACAAACTAGCATTGTATTCCCTGTAATCTAAAAGATTAATGGGTGATTTGATCAAAGTTGTCAAAATATTAGGGGAGCAGATCGGGTAGATAGAGAGAAACTATTCTGCTGGTTGGGGAGTCTAGGCCTCGGGGGCATAGTCTAAAAATTAGAGCCAGACCTTTCATGGGGTGAAGTTAGGAAACACTTCTACACACAAAGTGTGGTAGAAATTTGGAACTCTCTTCCACAAATGGCAGTTGATGCTAGGTCAATTGTTAATTTTAAATCTGAGAATGATTGATTTTAATTGTCCAAAGGTATTAGGGGATATAGGGTAAAGGCGGGTATATTGAGTCAGGTCACAGTTCAGCCATGATTTCACTGAATGATGGAACAGACTCGAGGGGCTAATTAGCCTACTCCTGTTCCTGTGTCTTAACATGTCTGGTGGCTCTGTTCAAATACATCAGGCTCCACCTCCACTTTGGTATCTTTTGCAATCCTTGCATCTGTGGCTCAGCACATGTCAATTCCTCATTTACACTATCTTTAAGAGGTGCCCTCTGGTCTGCTAATGCAAGGAAGATGGTGAATGCTGGGTGGGTGAGTGGCCACCAGGGTACCAAAGATAGAGGGGATTGCAGAGACTTGCTCTTCAGCAATCTTCTCCGCTGTCTCCTGGATTGCAGGCTGTGGTGGAAAATAAACAGTACTATTAACTCTGGTGTATTTGAGCAGCATTCTATATTCATTAGCTACTTTGTCAATCTCTTCTAAAGAAAATGATAGTTGATGGAGGGATTGAAAACATAAATAAGAAAAAATGTGTTCTCTCAAATTCAACGAAGCCAGAGATACTCCAACATCTTCATTCCTAACTGCCAGGCCAATGTGGAAGCCAAAATGGTTATTGCTTCCTTTTCATGTGCTGTCAAATGACAGATGTTGACAGGTCCTCCTCTAAAAGCTGGCATTCTCTGGCACTGTGCACTGTCTTCTCTGGCAGGAGGAACATTTAGTAGTAATTGGCTACCAGTGTACAGATCTTGCAGTCACAATCAGTGCAATGAATGGTAGTAAAGGTAGGTGTAAGGGACCAAGGATCTGAGTTGTGAGACTTAAGTGTGCTAGCATGCATTACGGGAATTGTGACACTTAACATAAATGCAGTCTCTATATCTGTAACCTCATCCAGCCCTACAATCCTCCAAGAACATTCCTGCAACTCTGAACTCCTGCACATCTCCATTCCCTTCATCCCACTATTAGCAGCCTGGCCTTTAGCTGTTTGGGCCTGAAGGTCTGCAATTCTCACTTTAAACTTCTCCACCTCACACCAACGTACCCTCTCATTTTATTTTGGAGTGCACGGGCGATTTGTTTAAGTGCGCGGGCCCTTTAAATTCTTTTTGCAGCCACCAACGCATGGTCACTTTAAGAGTCCGACTTGTGCGAGGGAGGTTTTGGGTTGTTCCTCAGCCATGCACCTCTGGGAGGAACACTGCTCACCAACATTCTCTCATCCTTTAAAACACTCATTAAAACTCAGCTCTTTGAATAGACTTTTGAAGACCCCTCCTATTATCTTTTGCTCAATCAGTTTTTGCCTGAATATGCTTCCACATTTTTCCATGCTAAAGGCACAATATAAATGGATGTTGTTTTCACATCACCACTGTCATCATTTTTCCACATGGCCAATGCTGCCACATGTATTGGCTTCCTCCCTGTATTCCAATTATTCCACCCATCCTTTCTCTAATTTCTTTTTCTTTTTTTTTAAGAGATACAGCACTGAAACAGGCCCTTCGGCCCACCGAGTCTGTGCCGACCATCAACCACCCATTTATACTAATCCTACACTAATCCCATATTCCTACCACATCCCCACCTGTCCCTATATTTCCCTACCACCTACCTATACTAGGGGCAATTTATAATGGCCAATTTACCTACCAACCTGCAAGTCTTTTGGCTTGTGGGAGGAAACCGGAGCACCCGGAGAAAACCCACGCAGACACAGGGAGAACTTGCAAACTCCACACAGGCAGTACCCAGAATTGAACCCGGATCGCTGGAGCTGTGAGGCTGCGGTGCTAACCACTGCGCCACTGGTCAGCAGCACTTCCTCATCAGCCTCTTAAAAAATTAGAAGTTTGTCTTTTTGCCTCCTTATCTCCAGCTGTTTCAGTCTCTGTCCCAAGAGCGTGCTTAGCCTTTCAATTGGATGCATCTCTTTAAACACAGAAGTTGCGCCTTTGCTGTGCCACGTTGTCTGAATTTTCTGAGTCCCCCTAGCATAATTAGGCCTCTTGTAGATGGAACTCCCACTTTTGTCCTGCCAGCAGTATTTAAGTTAGCTGACCCCAGAATTTCTGATGGGAAAATCTAGTCCAGTATTTCTCAGTTTTGCAGTAACCATTAATGTGACAAGTACTTGTACCAATGGGTGCGACATAAATTTGTGCTGGACCAGATCAAACTGGTAAATGTTGATATTAGATTTTTAGAAATGTTTTCCTTTATTTTGTTTATAAAATGTTTTGGCAAATAGCTTACGTATAAGTTAAATTACAACTGGCTAAACAAATAATACATTTAACACTAACAGAATGTTCTGTTGCTACTGGTCGTCAGTAGCTGAGAAATTTTTAAATCCCTGGTTTACATCTTGAACTAATGCATTTCCTCCAATCCAGAGTTTAATCTTCTTTTAATTCTGTTTAATGTTTGATAAAGAAATCCTGTTTCTTTATCTAAGCCTGCTTTAATTGTGCACCCAAGTGTAGATTCACTCTGATCTCTGCAGTCTCTTGTCCCATGGGTCTTTTGAAGCAGACGCTTGCTGATCTTGCCTGAAGCACAGATTTGCATCGCTCATCATTACAAGCTCAGGGAAGCATTATTAAAATGGGCAGCACGTGTAGCTTTCTCCTAATCAGTACATTTCTGTTTGGGTGGCAGGAGGTGAGGAACTTAACCTCTAATTACCTTTGCTTAACTATCAACTCTTCAACTAGTTGCCTGGAAACCTTTAATTTCACAAGAATAAAAACAAAACATAAATTGAGAAAAGGCCATTCAGCCTGTCAGGCTTGCTCCCTCCACCAAGCATGTAAATTTAATCTATCGTAGATTCCAGCCACCCATTAGATCTGATTAATAACATTTCTGCAAATTTCTAACTGATCTTCAAAGGCAATGAACTCAGGTTCTATGATATCTAACTGTAGAACCTCAGCATAGTGGAGATGATGAGTGTTGAAGTACTAATGCTCAAATTCAGAATAGGGATAAACATACATTAGATGATCTGAGCTGTAACACAGCCAATTAATGGCTGTACTTTCTCTCTAGAATGGCAGAGGGAAAACTAGAATGGAGAGTCATGCCTGAGAAGCCTTTGGGGGTGAGCTATGAGGGTACTGATAAAATACTAATTTAGCCTAATAACTTCTAGATTCATATAAAACACTGCTAGTTGTATTCCAGATAACATTTCAAATATCTAAGCAACATTATGTTCCAAATCATTTAATTTTTTAACGAGTTAGTTGATACAACAATAATTGCTTTAGATGGAGTCTGTTTCACATATCTACTTTCTGGTGAGATTGAAATCATTCCTATCTCTCATCGAACTGCAGATTTCTTAATCTTGTATTTGCATTCTTTAGTTGAGCACTTATAATCCAAGTTAACTAGTGATCTTAATTGTATATTATTCATGTCCCTCAGAGTTTTGTAAACATAGATGGTGTTCTGTCTAATCCTTTTCCTCTAGTGTAAACAAGTTTACTTCTGCATGTTTTTCATCAGAACTGAGCCATATACTGTCTTCAATAATCAGTATTCTTTTGACACTAAAGTGCTTGAAATCACACTACTACTTACCCCAAATGCAAACAATTCTGTGTTCCCTACCTCCTGATGCTTACCCTGTACACAGAGATGTGCTGATAATGCATGAGTCCCTGAAGTGCACCCTCCAAATTCAAGAAAGGTTCTCAGAAGATACAGGATGGAAAGGGCAGGCTGCCAAGAAACACTGGAAAATGCAGATACATTGGTCTTGTAGAAATTTAGTACGTTTTGGACCCTAAATGCAGCAGGTTCATCTTCTACTCAAACGAGACTTACTCCAGAATAAAATACTTCTCCATGAAACAACTCATCTGTTCAACATCTGTAATTACAACAATCGAGTTCACAGCCATCTCATACCATGTAACAGTCACCTTGAAGCTCAAGCTTCCCAACCTGTCATCCCATTCCCAGTTAAGACATCTTGATACCACCCATCTTGGTGACCCGGGGATCCTAACCTATCTGTGTATCAGCATATAACAAAAAAAATGAAGGGCCTTTATGTGCCTGCAAATCTTTTGTGGGTAAACTACAAAAGATTATGACTGAAACACATTTGAATGGAGTATCGTTAAAATTTATAAAAGAATGAGCTAGATTGTCTGCATTTATCATTGAGTCAACAAGGCAGTCCTTGGAGGCCATACAATTGCCTAAAGCTCTGCAAAAGAAGTGTAGAATAGTGGATCTAAAGATGCAATACCAGGGATAGAGATGTGATAGCATGAGGCCCTAATTCAGGCCAGAGGCGAGAAGCACTGATGACAGCTATGGAGACATTCACTACCAAACTGTCATATTGATCTGTCTCAAGGCACATAGGGGTGAATTTCCATAGGGCTCTCCTGTAGACCCCTGTAACTTTGCCATCCTAGGAAACCTCAGACAAATGCCATTTAGTCCATTTTTTTGTGGTTTACACAACTCTTTCCATGAATGTACATCAGGCGAGCAGGAGAATCCACATGGAAATTTATCCACATGGTGTGGAGGCAGAAAAGTAAAATTACAGAAAAGTACATCCTTGGCTTAGTTTAATTCTAAAAGAGAAAAAAATCTTCAAGCATACTTCTTCTCAACCTTGGTCTCAGAGTCAAGATAGATATAAATTATATATTTGTATTGAAAACAGAGAAGTTCAGACTAAGCCATTGAATCCATAATCCAATTTCTAAACATCCCATTACTGCTTTGGAACAAATGTTTTTCTATGTAGACAGGAAAAGAAAATGAGAGTCAGAAGTCGCATAGGCTTCTTGTTCATACTTGATCCAGCTGTATTGTGACTTTTTCTGTTGTAAAAGTAACTCCACAAAACTTATGATGATTCATTGTATGATTTTATTTAAATCTTTATTCAGAAATAATGGTCATTTGTGTAAAGTACAATTTTCAGATTTATAATTACAACGCTATCTGGTACCTTATGCCTAAATGATTTTTTCACATGATTCGAGAAGTCTGATCACCCTCCATCTCAAATGCACAAATCAGAGGCTCATTACCCATTCTACATAATGATGGTCTGTTCCATTTTATTAAAATAAGGTAATGTTATAATGTCAAAAACATGAGTTCATGCATAGAGGGAGAGTTGATATTCTAATGGGAAAATGTTAATTCATTACAAATTCTTGCTGTGATATTCTGTGAACAAATCAGATGATGCACATGTCATGATGCCTGTATCGCACAATTCAGTTTGTGTCACAAGTCTGCCTTTGGGCATCTATATGTCATCTAAAATTTCCTGTTGTCATAACCTACAGTGCTCGGGATTTGACAAAGCAGTATGTCAAACCCCTGTAAAACCTACCAATGGCAGCACGGCACAAAAATAAAACCAAGCTGTTTTAAGCTTTTAAATTGGGCACTAAATATTCTAGGCTATAAGATCATGTTCGCCTCCCCTCCATCCCTCACCACTTATCTGACTGTCGGAGACCGATCTCACAGGTCCTCAACTGTGTTGCCCACTTCATCCTCACGCATACCATATTGACCCTCCACACCTTTCAAAAAACAAGGCCAATATGTTTTAAGATCAACAAGAGAACAGGCCATACCAGACTTAATTATGAGTAACAAACCAGAATTTGTTAACAATTTGATGGTAAGGAAACATCTTCCCAATAGGCCATAATATGATAGAATTTGATATTAGGTCTGAGAGGGAGAAAACGGAAACTCTAAAACCAAAATTTTAAATTTATGTAAGGCAAACTTCAGTGGGGAGGAATCAATTGACCACAGTAAACTGTGTTCAACTGTTAATGGGTAAATCTACAAGCAAACAGTGGAAAGCGTTCAATGAAATATTTGGTATGATACAAAACCAATACATACCAATGGTTAACCAACCCTAGTCAACAAATGAGGTAAAAGAGAGTATTAAGCTAAAAGAAAAGTCTTACAAAAGTGCAAGGAAAAGTGGAATTCCAGCAAATGGTAGAACTCTTAGAAACAATAATCTGGAAGAAAATTAACAGTTACTTGGACAAGCATAGACTAATAAAGGAAAACTGGCATAGATTGGTTAAGGGCAAATCGTGTTTGACTAACTTGATTAAGTTTTTTGATGACAGCAGCCTGTCAATGTTATGTATGTGGATTTTCAGAAGGCTATTGATAAAGTACCACATAATAAGTTTGTTAGAAAAATTGAAGTTCATAGGATAAAAGGGGCAGTAACAGCATGGATACAAAATTGGCTAAGGGATCAAAAACAGATAGTTGTAGAGAGTAGTTGTTCAGACTGGAGAGAGGTATATGATAGCATTCGCCAGGGTTCAGTACTGGGGCAACTGTTGTTTTTGATATACATTAATGACTTGGACTTGGGGTACATGAGGACTGGAGAATAGCCAATGTTGTTCCTTTATTTAAGAAGGGTATCAAGGATAATCCAGGAAATTGTAGACCAGTGAGCTTTACGTCAGTGGTAGGGAAATTATTAGAGAGGATTCTTCGGGACAGGATTTACTCCCATTTGGAAACAAATGAACTTATTAGCAAGAGGCAGCATGGTTTTGTGAAGGGGAGGTCGTGTCTCACTAACTTGATTGAGTTTTTTGAGGAAGTGACGAAGATGATTGATGAAGGAAGGGCAGTGGATGTTGTCTATATGGACTTCAGTAAAGCCTTTGACAAGGTCCTTCATGGCAGACTGGTACAAAAGGTGAAGTCACACGGGATCAGAGGTGAGCTGGCAAGATGGATACAGAACTGACTCGGTCATAGAAGACAGAATGTAGCAGTGGAAGGGTATTTTTCTGAATGGAGGGATGTGACTAGTGGTATTCCGCAGGGATCAGTGCTGGGACCTTTGCTGTTTGTAGTATATATAAATGATTTGGAGGAAAATGTAGCTGGTCTAATTAGTAAGTTTGCGGACAACACAAAGGTTGGTGGAGTTGCGGATAGTGATGAGGATTGTCAGAGGATACAGCAGGATATAGATCGGTTGGAGACTTGGGCAGAGAAATGGCAGATGGAGTTTAATCCGGACAAATGTGAGGTAATGCATTTTGGAAGATCTAATACAAGTGGGAAGTATACAGTAAATGGCAGAACCCTTAGGAGTATTGACAGGCAGAGATCTGGTCATATGGGTCCACAGGTCACTGAAAGTGGCAACGCAGGTGGATAAGGTAGTCAAGAAGGCATACGGCTTGCTTGCCTTCATCGGTCGGGGCATAGAGTATAAAAATTGGCAAGTCATGCTGCAGCTGTACACAACCTCAGTTAGGCCACACTTAGAATATTGCATGCAATTCTGGTCGCCACACTACCAGAAGGACGTGGAGGCTTTGGAGAGCTACAGAAGAGGTTTACCAGGATGTTGCCTGGTCTGGAGGGCATTAGCTATGAGGAGAGGTTGGATAAACTCGGATTATTTTCACTGGAACGACGGAGGTGGAGGGGCGACATGATAGAGGTTTACAAAGTTATCAGTGGCATGGTCAGAGTGGATAGTCAGAAGCTTTTTCCCAGGGTGGAAGAGTCAGTTACTCGGGGACATAGGACACAGACAGGCTGGTGGAATGGGCAGACACATGGCAGATGAAATTCAACTCAAAAAAGTGTGAGGTGATACATTTTGGTTGGAAGAATGAGAAGAAGATAATACATGCTGAATGAAACAATTTTAAAGGGGGTGCAAGAACAGAGACACTTGTGGGTGCTGCAACACAAATCTTGGAAGGTGGAAGGCAGGTTAACAAAGCTGTTCATAAAGCAAATGGGGTCCTGGACTTTATAAATACAGGCATCGAGTGCAAAAGCCATATAACACACTAGTTCAGCTCCAGCTGACATATTGTGTCCAATTCTGGGCACCACACTTCAGGAAGTACATGAAGGCTTTGGTGAGGGTACAGAACAGAGTGACCAGAATGGTTCCAGAAATGAGGGATAACAGTTACATGGATAGACTGGAGAAGCTGCAATTGTTCTTCTGAGAGCAGAGATTTGATAGAGGTATTTAAAATTATGAAGGGTAGATAGAGTAAATAAAGGGAAATTGTTTTCAATGGCTGAAAGCAATTGGCAAAAGCACCGAGACGACACGAGGAAAAACTTTATAATGTAACAAGTGGTTAGAATTTGGAATGCAGGTTGATAGGATGGTAGATACAGATTCAATAGAAGCCTTCAAAAGGGATTTGGATAAATACTTGAAGGAGAAAAAGTTATCCGATGAGATATGATGAAAGAACGGGAGACTGGGACTAACTGGATTATTCTTCGAGAGAGCTGGCACAGGCTCGATGGGCCCAATGGCATCCTTCAGTGCTGTACTATTCAATGATTCTAACTATAAAAAGCCACAATGGAATACAAATAAAATAGCGTTGCAAATGGAAAGGCATCATGGTGGCAAAATTTATGGACTAATAATTCAGAGGCCTGGGCTAATGCTCCAGAGACATTAGTTCAAATCCCACCACGGCAACTGGTGGAATTTAAACTCAATTAATTAATAAAATATGGAATAAAAAACTAGTCTCAATAACGGTGGCCATGACACTACCGGAATGTCGTAAAAACCCATCTGGTTCACTAATGTCCCTTAGGAAAGGAAATCTGCCATCCACTCCTGGTCTGGCCTCCATGTGACTCCATATCCACAACAATGTGATTGACTTTTGACTGCCCTCTGAAATGGCTTAGCAAGTCACTCAGTTGCATCAAACTGCTACAGATAAGTCAAAGAAGAATAAAATTGGAGTCACCACCGGCATTGACCTAGGCACCAGAAACGTCAAGGGCACCCCCCTACCCAGTCGACCCTGAAAAGTCCTCCTTGGGACTTCTGCCAAAATTGGGAGAGCTGTCCCACAAACTAATCAAGCAACAGCCTGATGTAGTCACACTCACTGAATCATACCTTACAGTCAATGTCCCAGACTCCTCCATCACCATCCCCGGGTATGTCCTGTCCCATCAGCAGAACAGATCCACAGAGGTGGCAGCACCCTGGTATACAGTCGAGAGGGAATTTCCATGAGAGTACTCAACATTGACTCTGGAACCCATGAAGCCTCATGGCATCAGGTCAAACATGGGCAAGGAAACCTCCTGCTGATTACCACCTACCACCCTCCCTCAGCTGATGAATCCATACTTCTCCATGTTGAACATCACTTGGAGGAAGCACTGAGGGTAGCAAGGGCACAGAATGTACTCTGAGTGGGGGACTTCAACGTCCGTCAGCAAAAGTGGCTCAGTTGCACCACTACTGACTGAGCAGGCCAAGTCCTGAAGGCCATATTTGCCAGACTGGGCCTGCGGCAGGTGGTGAGAGAACCAACAAGAGGGAAAAACCTACTTGACCTCACCCTCATCAATCTACCTGTTGCAGATGCATCCATCCATGACAGTATTGGATTCCAGATCCTAATCACTCGCTTCGTAAAACAGTTTTCTGGAATGCATTGCCTGAGAGTGTGGTGGAGGCAGTTTCAATCGAGGCCTTCAAAAGGGAATTGGACAGATATCTGAAGAGAAAAAACTTGCAGGGCAATAGGGAAAAGGCTGGGGAGTGGGACTAGATGAGTTGCTCTTGCAGAGAGCCAGCACAGACACGACAGGCCAAATGGCCTCCTTCTGTGTTATAACCATTCTATGATTTTATGATTCTAATAGCCAAGGTGGGGTTTCCACCCACTTTCCGGCCTCGCTGCCCAAATAAAATTCAGTCCTCAATGTCAGATTCCACATGTACAAGAATAACAACATCCAGTTCTACCTCACCACCACCTCTCTTGATCTCTTCACTGTCTTTGGTTTGACACACTGCTTGCCCAATATCCAGTATTGGATGAACAGAAATTTCATCCAACTCGCCCTCCCCACCTCCGCCCCCTCCTCCCCTCCCTACCCCCGCCCCACCCCCGTGCTTCACTTGCTTAAAACCTATTCTTTTCTAACCTTTGCCAGTTCTGATGAAAGATCACTGACCTGAAATATTAAATCTTCTTCTCTCTCCTCCAGGGGGGCGGCACAGTGGCGCAGTGGTTAGCACCGCAGCCTCACAGCTCCAGCGACCCGGATTCAATTCTGGGTACTGCCTGTGTGGAGTTTGCAAGTTCTCCCTGTGTCTGCGTGGGTTTCCTCCGGGTGCTCCGGTTTCCTCCCACATGCCAAAGACTTGCAGGTTGGTAGGTAAATTGGCCATTATAAATTACCCCTCGGATAGGTAGGTGGTAGGGAAATATCGGGACAGGTGGGGATGTGGTAGGAATATGGAATTAGTATAGGATTAGTATAAATGGGTGGTTGATGGTCGGCACAGACTCAGTGGGCCGAAGGGCCTGTTTCAGTGCTGTATCTCTAAAAAAAAAATGCTGAGTATTTCCAGCATTTCTTGTTTTTATTTTGGATTTCCAGCATTCGCAGTATTTTGCTTTTATTTTAATGAAGATGATATGAACTGCCTGCAGCAGGGCATAGATAGGCCAGCAGAATGGGCAGACAAGTGGCAGTTTAAATTTAATACTGACAAGTATGAGTTGATGCATTTTGGCAGAAGGGATAGGAAGAGGCAATATATACTTAATGGTACAGTTCTAAAGAGGGTGCGGGAACAGAGGGACCTGCGGGTGCCTGTGCATCGATCTTTGAAGGTGGTAGGACATATTGAGAGAGTGGTTAGTAAAGCATATGGGATCTTGGGCTTAATAAGTAGAGGCATTGAGTACAAAAGCAGGGAAGTTTTGGATAAAGCATTAGGCCCCAACTGGAGTATTGCATCCAGTTCTGGTCACCACACTTCAGAAAGGATGTGACGGTCCTTGAGAAGGTGCAGATGAGATTTACCAGAATGGTTTCAGGGATGGATGATTTTAATTAAAAGGTTTGGTTGGAAAAGCTGTGGTTGTTGTCCTTAGAACAAAGGAGATTGGGGGAGATTTAATAGAAGTGTACAAGATTATGACAGGTTTAGAAAAGTTAGGCAAGGAAGAAATGTTCCCATTAACAAATAGTACAAAGACTAAGGAACACAGGTTGAAAGTTTTGGGCAAAAGATGCAGGGGGAATATGAGGAAGCACTTTTTACACAGTGGGTGGTAATGACCTGGAATTCACTGCCCGCAAGGTTGGTGGAACCGGAGACAATCAATGACTTCAAGAGGAAGTTGGATGACCACCTGAGAGAAATAGACTTGCAGAGCTATTGGGATCGAGCTGGGAAGTGGGACTGACTGCATTGCTTCATGGCGAGCCGGCATGGACTGAATGTCCTCCTTCTGTGCCGCAAATGACTCTATGACTCTATGACAGGCATCTACCAATAATGTGGAAAATTGTCCCGATATGTCCTGTCCACAAAAAGCAGGATAAATCCAATCCAGCCAATTACTGTCCCAGCAGTCTACTCTTAATCATCAGCAAAGTGATGGAAGGTGTCAGTGACAGCTCTATCAAGCAGCATTTACTAAGCACTTGTTCACCAATGCTCAGCTTGAGTTCCATCAGAGCCGCTGAGCTCCAGACTTCATTACAGCATCAGTCCAAACATGGACAAAAGAGCTGAATTCCAGAGGTGAGATAAGATTGATTGCTTTTAGCATCAAGGCAGCATTTGACCCTGTGTAGCATCAAGTAGCCTCAGCAAAACTGAAGTCAATGTGAATCGGGGGGAAACTCTCCACTGGTTGGAGCCATACCTCACATAAAGGAAGATGGTTGTGGTGGTTGGAGGTCAATCATCTCAGCCCCAGGACATCACTGCAGGCATTCCTCAGGTTAGTGTCCTAGGCCCAACCATCTTCAGCTGTTTCATCAATGACCTTCCCTCCATCATAAGTTCAGAAGTGGGGATGCTCGTTGATGATTCTATTCGCAACTCCTCAGATAATGAAGCAGCTCATGCCGCGTGCAGCAAGACCTAGACAACATTCAGGCTTGGGCTGATAAGTGGCAAGTGACATTTGTGCCACACAAGTGCCAGGAAACGACCTTCTCCAATGAGAGAATCTAACTGTCTCCCCTTGACATTCAACAGCATTACCATCGCTGAATCCAGCACCAACCCCACACCACCCGACCTCTCTCCCCTCCACCCCCACTAGCAACATCTGGGGGTTACCATTGACCAGAAACTTAAACTGAACCAATCATATAAATACTGTGGTACAAGAGCAGGTCAGAGGCTGTGAACTCTGTGGCAATCAACTCACCTCCTGACTCCCCAAAGCCTGTCCACCACCTTAAAGGCACAAATCAGGAGCATGATGAAATACTCTCCACTTGCCTGGATGAGTGTGGCTTTAACAAGAAGCTCGATACCATCCAGGACAAAGCAGCTCGCATGATCAACACCCCATCACACCACTTTAAACATTCACTCCCTCCACTGCCGGCATACAGTGGCAGCAGTGTGTACCATCAACAAGATGCACTGCACAAATTTACCAAGCCTCCTTCGAAAGCACCTTCCAAACTCCTGGCCTTTACCACCTTAAAGGACAAGGGTAGCAGACGCATGGCAGCAGACCACCACCTGCAAGTTCACCTCCAAGCCACAAACCATCCTGACTTGGAATTATATCACCATTTCTTCACTGTTGCTAAGTTAAAAACTTGGAACTCCCTTACTAACAGCACTGTGGGTATATCTATACCACATGGACTGCAGTGTTTCAAGAAGGCAGCTCACCAGCACCTTCTCAAAGGCAATTAGGGAGGGGCAATAAATGACGGCCTTGTCAGCGACACTCACATCCCATGAATGAATATAAAAAATGGGATTATGAAAGAAACTAGCAAGGGATGTCAAATCTAACACCAAAAAGCTTTTTATAAATGTATTAAGAGAAAGAGAATGGTAAAGTGGCATGTGGGCCCATTAAAGACAGATGCAGGCAAGACTATAATGGACATAAGGAAATGGCAGACTTGTTATATCAGTACTTTGTATTTGTTTTTACAATGGTACAAGAGGAGAAAATTCAAAAGGTACAAAGGAACCTGAAAATTAGTCAAGAGGAGGAATTCAGTGGAATTAATGTAAGTAGAATAATGGTAATGGAGAAAATAATGGAAATGATGATAAACAAATCTGGAGGGCCTAATACCCAGGGTACTAAAATAAATCAGTGAGAAAATTGAAGATGTGTCATCCATAGTTTTCTAAAGCTCTCTAGATTCATAAATTGTGTCTTTGGATTGGAAAATTGCAAATGTGATTCCATTATTTAAGAAGGAAGAAAGGGAGAAATCGGGTACTACAGGATCATCAGCTAAACATTAATTGTGGGGAGTTATGGAATCGATGGTCAGCGACAGAGTGATTGAGTATTTGGACAAGTATGAATTGATCAAAGAGAGTCAATGGTCTGAATTTTACCCCCCCCCCCCCCCAAAACGTTGGGATCGTGGCAGGGGGGCCCGCAAAATACTTCCAGGAGAGGCCTGTCATGGGCCTCGATGCCACAAAGGCCCCGCCCCATGTTACCGGCGGCAGTGAGGCCTCAGGGCAGTCCCCCACCCCCCAATGGCCGCTTGGTGAAAAAACTCATTAACATATTTAAATCAATGTTAATAAAGGTATAATGACTTACATTTCCATGATGGCGGTCCCAAGCTAATATTCCGGCTGGTGGCCAGAAGTCCCGTGCCTTCGGTGGGGAGGGGGGAGGAGTGAGGCTTTAAGGTCGGGTGGGGGGGGTTACCCCAAAAACAAATGCAATTGGTTTAGGGGATGGTGGGAAGGAGTTGAAGGTCAAAGTACAGATATTTTGGGGGGGAAAGGTCGGATTCGGGACTTTACTTTTTTGGGGGAGTGGAAAAATTATTACTTGTTTATTCATTGAGTTTGGGGAGGTGGAAGAGGGGATTGCAGGTGTGAGAAAATATTTATTTTAATTTTTAAACAAACCTGGGCTTTAAAACATAGAAATGAAAGTGAAGGGTCTGAAGCCCTTTAAAAATGGCGCCTGAGCGGGCGGTCTGCCCCCTCCATGTTAATGTGCCACCGCGCAAAATATTGTGGCGGCTCCACGGCACATGTCTTGCGTGTGCGCTGCACTGTTAAATTCAGCCCAAGTTGTCTTTGTGAAGTGACCAACAGCTGGTGTAATTCCAGGCCGTGGCAAAGGTCTGGGTGTGCAATGCTTCCTTTATAAACAAAGGTTGGATTAACCTGTTTTTATCACATACTTTTTTGTAAGTTAAACAAGCTTTAATGCTGGAATAAAAATAGAAAATGCTGGAAATACTCAGCAGGTCTGGCAGCTTTTGTGGAGAGAGAAACAGAATTGACGTTTCAGGTCTATCACCTTTCATCAGACCTTTCATATATAGTGATAGATTCAAGTTCGGATTTTAAGCATCGAGTCTCTGTTCTGCCCAAAAATCACAGCTCCAAGAGGAAACAACTTCCCTTGTATTTACCATCTAACCTGCAGCAGAGCATAGAAGTACATTAGAAAGATTATTAGAAGGAAAATAATTCTCCTGAACATTTTTGTTTTATACTTTGATATAATTAAGA
The DNA here is from genome assembly GCF_036365525.1 of Heterodontus francisci. Lineage (NCBI taxonomy): Eukaryota > Metazoa > Chordata > Chondrichthyes > Heterodontiformes > Heterodontidae > Heterodontus > Heterodontus francisci. The sequence goes on from NC_090387.1 coordinate 38,919,699, forward strand.
AATTAGAATGAGTTCACTTGTAAGCTGACCTTTTTTGGAAAAGGGGCTTTCTTTAACACATTTTAATTGTTTTTGACTATATATTTTTACAAGTGTTCGTGAAAGCCTTCTGTGTGCTTTTAAATGTTTAGCTATCTATTTCTTAAAAGTGAGGTTCAATTAGAAAGTTAAAAGCATCTTATGAAGAAATGTAGGTGAAGCATGGCAGGTATATACTCTCCCATACCATCGCAATACTTACTTTGGTCACTCATTTAGCACTCCAATCTTAGCTATAACATGGTTTCAATATCATTGTTCTGTGCAAAAACCATTATACTGCATTATAGTAATAAGCTTTACAGAAAAGAACGTCATCAGTTTTTTTCCCTCATAATGCAGAAATGTACACTTACTCAACCTTTCATTCGTCATGAAGCTCATATTTTCAACTAAATATGAAAATGCTGATGGGTGCTTGTGGCTGTGTGACATATTTCAAGAAATATTTAACAGTAATGTTTATTGTGTATAATCCCCCACCAGAATTACCATATCACTAATAGGAAATTTTTAAACCAGAAATATATTTTATAATGTAGAATTAAGCTGTCTCTTGCACATTATGATAGATACACAATAGATAAAGCAGGAGCCTGGTTCTAGTCATGGCGTAAGCCTATCTTGCTGACTTATTTTTAATATTGCTGCAGTATACATTAGCTTTACTTTGTAAGCAATTCAATTCCCAGTGCAGTTCAATGTATTGTCATGCAGATACACAGAAAATTTATTGTCCCAGACATATATACATCAGTGCAGCTACTTCACTTTGATCTGGGTTGGGTATTGGGAATCAGCTCATCTATAATCGTATTTTTTTCAATTAGTTGCAAATATTTCTCTTTGATGTTGCACCATTATAGAATCAATATGCTAAGCTTTTTTGGTATTGGATTTATTTTCTCACACTTCTCAGCCTTTCTCAAGATATTGCCATGTTGCTAGTGTTATGACCAGGTGAGAGGAGGGTATAGGGTTCTCTCTCAGCCTTCACCTGGTCTTACCTTAACAGGGTTTAATTTTAAACACATGGTGGTTTAGCTTCCCCTTGGGGAATCCTTGTTCACTGCTTTCCAATTATAAGGCAATTTATTACATATTTAAAATTGCTGAAAACAATTGCTACATTTTTATTGCAGATGATTTTCTGATCATTTTAGCTGGCCAATCCTTAAATATCATTCTATTGTTATTTGCTAACAAGGATCAAGTTACATTAAACCAATTGGGAGCAGAAAGTTTAAAAAAATGTTTAGATTACATAGGCGATCTTGATATTAACATTTGAAATGTATTATAATAAAGATTAAGATACATCTGTTCTGACGATCTCTGTCAATTTTTGATTTTGTTACATCCATGTAATGGCTGCTTGTCAAACAAATGCTCATACACTAACTTACTGAAGCAACTGGCTGGAGGCTTCTTTCACTCAACTGAAACAGAATGGTGATGAATTTCTGCAAAGGTTCTCCGGCAGATCTTTGGTAAAATAGCTGGGGGAAACCCAGATAAACAGAGTAAGTGGCATTTACACTATTTTTCCAATGTTTCAACGCTTTTCCACTAAAGTTATAGCAGATGAGCAGGAGAATTGCTGAAATAATTCATGCTCATGCATGATGCCTTTTATACAAGGCTTAGAATTTCCACAGAGGTGTCCCCATTCCTGCTGCAAAGATTGCAGAAGATTGACTGAAGCCCTGACAAAACAGTGTAAATGGGGTTTCCACTTGTCTACAAACTAAGTTATGGTAGGAGGGCAGGAAAACCCCAGTGGAAATTACAGGCAGTTTCCTTAAATCTAGGGGCTGAATCTTTGGAGAGGTTCTTCCATTTGTCTGCTGTAACTTGGAGTTTACCCACTTTTCTTTTATTTGTTCATGAGATAAAGGTTTCGCAGGCAAGGTCAGCATTTATTGCCCATCCCTAATTTCCCTTGAGAAGGTGGTGGTGAGCTACCTTCTCATATGCTGCAGTATGGTGGTGAAGGTACTCCCACCATGCTGTTAGAGAGGGAGTTCCAGGATTTTCACCCAACAATGATGAAGGGACGGTGATATAATTCCAAGTCAGGATGGTGTGAGGCTTGGAGGGGAAATTGCAGATGGTGTTCCCATACACCTGCTGCCTTGTCTTTGTGGGCAGTACAGGTAGGTTTGGAAGGTGCTGTCAAAGAAACTTTGGTGAGTTGCTGCAGTATATCTTGTAGATGGTACAGACTGCAGCCACAGTGTGCTGGTAGTAGAGGAAGTGAATTATGTTAACCAAAAATAGTTCTTACTTTTTATATTGATGACAAGAGAATCTCTGACAGGAGGGAGAAAACGGAAACAAATGGTGCTCTCCCCCCAACCCTGACCACTCACTCCTATGAAGAAGTTCTGTATTTCTAGAAGGAAGATGATAGACAGTATTAAACAAGAATGAGGGTAGCTGTCAGCTACAAGACCTTCATGAAACTGTGCTTTTCTTCATCCTACAATAACCTGCATTAACTACCAGTAAACTAGATCAGATGACCCTGCTGTCACTGCATCTACTGGAAGTTACATGAACTCTGCTCCTAATCTTTATTCCTCTTATTTTCATTCTCCCCCCTCCCCAAGATACTTGGCCAAAATATTCTCTAGCTTTGTTTTTGCTCTTGCCCATCCAGATAAAAAATGCATTCTCACCTTTTCACGCCTGTTAAGAAAACCCGAAAATTATTGTGGTGAAATTTTAGTATTTAATTGAGAAGTTAACTCTGATTGTTGTTATACAATCCAATTACCAGAGGAAAAGTTTTCAATCAATATTGGTGCTCTTTTTCATGATGGGATGCAACAGGGTGCAGTTGATCCAACTGTAATTAAGATAGATCTCTCATAAATTGGTTGCTGTTGCTATAGTAAGTGTTAGAGCTTGCATTGGATATCAACTTTAAACCATTCTGTAAATTTGAATCTCACTTTTCACGATGAAATCTCTTCTTGGAACTAGACTGGTTAATAAGCAATACTTGTTTGGTTAAATATGAAAAACACATTATCATACTTTTTTTTTTGCAATTTTTCTATTCTGTAAGTGCATTCCAAAATATTCCATCCAAAATCCTAAAATTAAGCCCTACCCAACACTTACTATAATCCAAACCTAATCAAACTAGAACGAAACATGCATAATGTAGTACTCATTGGTTAAACTATTGGTAAAGCTTGTGTTATGACCGAGGAGTGAGAAGTGCACCATCTTTCTCCAGTTACAATTCTCCACGGGTCACAACATATATTTAAATGTTTTTCCCAGTTACCAATATGACCAATTACATACTTTATCTATTCTAGTTTCAGAATAAAAATCCACCAACCAGATTTCTTTAATAAACAACAAAATTATTAATTTATTATAAAACAAAACTCATTCAATAAAGATGCAAAGCTTATTAACACACAGGCTGAAATATGAAAGTATAAATATATTCCCTTCTAAGTAACCCCAACACACACGCACACTCACACCAGTTAAAGGAAAAATAAAGAAGCTTTCCCTGCAGAGATCAACTTTATAAAAAAAACAAAAAAATATTTTGGCCAAGTACTTGTTAATGCTTGAAGAAAAGTTATAAGATATGGAATGCTCCAGTCGGTCTGGCATCCAAATACAGGTAGACAGGTGTCACTAGACACATGCAGTTGTCACTGGGATCTTTTCAGAAGCAGTTCGTTCAGGAGATGTCCAGAGAAAGTCTTGCAGAAGCTTCTCAAGAGAAATGCTGCATCAGTTTCTTCAGTTCTCACACTGGATTCTCAGGGTTTCTCAAAGAGGTGGAACAGAGTGAGCTGGTAGCCTCTCTCTCTTAGCAGGCTTACACCCCAACTGAACTCCAAACAATATCCAAAAATGAAACCAACAATTGACCACCATAAATCTAGACATGTCACTTCTCTGTAAACAACTCCAACAGTCAGCAAGGTTCCTGCTGTTTACTTAGCTTAAGACATGTGACTTCCAGTAAGTGTTTGTTTTTAAACAAAGTCCCAAGTTCCTTCCAGTGACCCTTTAAAAAAACACAAGTCCAGCATCTCCTCAGGTATTTCCACAGTCTTTTGAACATGAGTCCTCAAAAAATATTAAAAATGGAAGCACCTTCATGACACTAGGTTTTTTAAAAATGCACTTAAAGACTGTTTTGAACAAGACTTATGAAGAACCAGGCTCCACCTTAACATTTTGCAGTAAGTAAACATTTTGTCAGTTACTCTGATGGCAGCAACAGCATGATCTATTTCCTCAAAGCACTGCACTTCCTGCTGTGTTAAGTGTTAGCTTTTGGGTGCACATTTATGTTGTTGTGAAGTCTCTTCTTTGGCCTCCTTATCTCGAGAGACAATGGGTAAGCGCCTGGAGGTGGTCAGTGGTGTGTGGAGCAGTGCCTGGAGTGGCTATAAAGGCCAATTCTAGAGTGACAGGCTCTTCCACAGGTGCTGCAGATAAAATTGGTTGTCGGGGCTGTTACACAGTTGGCTCTCCCCTTGCGCTTCTGTCTTTTTTCCTGCCAACTGCTAAGTCTCTTCGACTCGCCACACTTTAGACCTGCCTTTATGGCTGCCCGCCAGCTCTGGCGAACGCTGGCAACTGACTCCCACAACTTGTGATCAATGTCACAGGAATTCATGTCGCGTTTGCAGACGTCTTTAAAGCGGAGACATGGACAGTCAGTGGGTTTGATACCAGTGGCGAGCTCACTGTACAATGTGTCTTTGGGGATCCTGCCATCTTCCATGCAGCTCACATGTTGTTGTGAAGTACAACAGACACAATCACCCAAATTTAAAACACAGCAAACTGCTATTGGAGTGTGGTCCGAAAGGAATCACTACCACCTAGCACTATCTGTAAATATTACTGAATAATTTGACCAAATAATGACAACTCATAGTCATACATAGATGACAAAGATACTAGAGTAGGAATTATTGAAAGGCTGAGAAGGTGAAAGTAGTGAGTGAGTTCTAGGCCTTTGGCAGCACCCTTTACTAATCCACCCTGTATCCTCAATCATTGGTATATTGTACTGTTGCTAACGTTGCCTTGCCCGTCTAAGAGCAAAGAGCAAAGTACGGAAAGTCCTCATCAGGGAACTTCTCTTTGCTGACGATGCCGCATTAACATCTCACACTGAAGAGTGTCTGCAGAATCTCATCGACAGGTTTGCGGCTGCCTGCAACGAATTTGGCCTAACGATCAGCCTCAAGAAAACGAACATCATGGGACAGGACATCAGTAATGCTCCATCCATCAATATCGGCGACCACGCTCTGGAAGTGGTTCAAGAGTTCACCTACCTAGGCTCAACTATCACCAGTAACCTGTCTCTCGATGCAGAAATCAACAAGCGCGTGGGAAAGGCTTCCACTGCTATGTCCAGACTGGCCAAGAGAGTGTGGGAAAATGGTGCACTGACACGGAACACAAAAGTCTGCGTGTATCAAGCCTGTGTCCTCAGTACCTTGCTCTACGGCAGCGAGGCCTGGACAACGTATGTCAGCCAAGAGCGACGTCTCAATTCATTCCATCTTCGCTGCCTCCGGAGAATCCTTGGCATCGGGTGTCAGGACCATATCTCCAACACAGAAATCCTCGAGGTGGCCAACATCCCCAGCTTATACACCCTACTGAGTCAGCGGCGCTTGAGATGGCTTGGCCATGTGAGCCGCATGGAAGATGGCAGAATCCCCAAAGACACATTGTACAGCGAGCTCGCCACTGGTATCAGACACACCGGCCGTCCATGTCGCCGCTTTAAAGACATCTGCAAACGCGACATGAAGTCCTGTGACATTGATCACAAGTCGTGGGAGTCAGTTGCCAGCGATCGCCAGAGCTGGCGGGCAGCCATAAAGGCGGGGCTAAAGTGTGGCGAGTCGAAGAGACTTAGCAGTTGGCAGGAAAAAAGACAGAAGCGCAAGGGGAGAGCCAACTGTGTAACAGCCCCGACAACCAATTTTATCTGCAGCACCTGTGGAAGAGTCTGTCACTCTAGAATTGGCCTTTATAGCCACTCCAGGCGCTGCTCCACAAACCACTGACCACCTGCAGGCGCGTATCCATTGTCTCTCGAGACAAGGAGGCCAAAGAAGAAGAAGAGGCTAAAGTTAATGGCAATAAAAGAAATTGTGAAATATGAAGCAAGATTTATTAAATTTCAAACCTATATTAAAAGTTCTGCCTCAGGTGACTCTCATAGATTAAGAACAATTCAGGATCATGTGGCTAATGTTAAGAACATCTCAATAAATTGATATTAATATTTGTGTAGTTAAAATTTGTGGATATAGATTTTGAAATTTCAGGGGAAAAAATGTCAATACATGGGTATGGAATGGAATGTTAAACGTGGCACAAAATAGACCCAAGATTTTGAACATAAAATTTATATTTCCATGACTATTTTAGATGTGCATAATGGAGGAAACGTTTGAAGGAAATTTGTGTTTCCTTGAATTTGTTTTTTTTGCACATGTAGAAACATTCTTAAAAAATTCTGCTATTCTCCAGCATACAACTGTACACTAAAAACCTGATGAAACAATAGGATCCCTTTGGTATAGTCATATTTTCAATGTGGCTTCAAACATTATTTCTTCTTCAGTGCAGATTCTCTTTACATTATGGTCAGTATAAATTCTGTACATTGCTCAGTTAGCCAAAAAAAATTAAAATCAATATTTAACAGCTGAATTAGTATCCTTATATTATGCCATTTGTTGAGGTTCAATGTTAATTCTGTTGAAAAGGTCCATGCTCCTGGCTATTTCCACTCTGACCTTCTGGGCAAAGTAATAGCACGCAAGGTTCATTTAATAATGGAAGCTGTTCCATTGTTGTAAATGTTTAAAAATGGTATTTTCTCAAATAAGGAAACAAAGCAAAGATCATTTTTTGCTTAAACAATGTAAATGATATGGCATTCAATTAAAAGAAGCAGTCATAATGAAATTAAAGTTCCCAATCTCTTTATCGCATAAATTAAAGTATAATTTTTAAATATGTATAGTATAATATAATTGTTATAATTCACCTAATTTACCCCGTACTTGCACTGCTGCTTTTTTTCAAAGGTTTATGACATTTCCAAATCCATCTGTGTGCAAAAAGCTTGCTAGTTGGTTGACTTTAAATTATTAATTAGCATGCAGGATATTTTGAGGAAGCAGTATTGCAGCTTTAATACCCAACAGTTAGAGTTTTTTTTCCCAAATGGCTCGAGCTAATCAAAGGTTTGACTGCTGTGCTGAAGAACTGGAGTATTAGATATTGAAAATCTCCTGATGAAGAAATGGATGTTAGAGATATAAGTACATCAGTCTCAAAACCTCTGACAACACAATTGCTCATATTGGCATAGTGAACTATTCATTGCTGCATAGAAACATTTCCATTTATTTAGCTTAAATTTCTTCTTTTATTATAAAGATTAGTGTTGAATGGGAACTGCATTCGGCCCAGTGTTAAGAGGGACAGTCACTTCCAGATCTCTAATCTCATACAACATATCAACCCGAAGTAATTCAATGGACTTGGTAAATTGATGTGTCCATTGTGTGCTTGTCCATTGAAATGGCATTGGTTTTCACAATAGATAATGAAAGCAATATCATACAGAACAATACCCAGACTCATATTAACCACCTGCAGATTAGTTTGTAGGGAAAGAAGTAATCAAGCCCACACATAGCCTTAGTTTAGAATTGAACTCTATTTTCCTGATTGGGCAGTATCCTTGTTTACTTTCATTCAAGTATTCCCACTTTCCCATTACCAAGTGTCCAACCAGAAGAATAGGGAGGAAGAAGCCAATATTAATGTTCCATTGAAGTATTTAAGTTCCTCAGAAATAGGACAGCGTCATTGCATCAATGGCATTTGACTGTGCAGTCGATATTCTGAGTACTGAGACCTTTCCCACAGTGAAAGTTGCAGAATATTCCTCCATTTGTACCACCAATTAAACAGTTAGTATAGTGCAAAGTAGAACACTATAGAATAGTATTTTGTAATTAATTAATTATCATGGTAGTTGTTAAGCATAACTGCTATTAAACAAAGATACAAGTTCAATTAACATGCATGTAGCATGAGGATGCCACGCTCTGTTCATTTTCTAACATAAATAACATAAAAAAACTAAATTAGGAAGCATGTGCTGCTTGTTAAGAAAATAATTTGGGGGTGGGGGGTGCACGGGTAACATCAACCGAACTTGCCCAGCAGGAAACTGATAGGGTCAGAATGGCCGTCCATTTTACGCCCCAACAGATTTTACTCTCCACTGATATCCTAAACAAATAGGGAGCCTCACACCTTCTTAAAACCGCCTTTGCAAAATTTAATTGCGACTGACGACAAGTGTCGTGCATACATAGAATATTAAAAAAATACAGCGGTCAGTTTCTTCAGACACTTAGCAGCCACATCCAAAGCTCTAAATCACCTTTAACCCCATACTTCTGTATTTTCTGCAATAGCCTACCATGGGGAACCTTATCAAACGCCTTACTGAAATCCATATACACCACATCCACTGCTTTACCCTCATCCACCTGTTTGGTCACCTTCTCGAAAAACTCAATAAGGTTTGTTTGGCACGACCTACCCTTCACAAAACCGTGCTGACTATCGCTAATGAACTTATTCTTTTCAAGATGATTATAAATCCTGTCTCTTATAACCTTTTCCAACATTTTACCCACAACCGAAGTAAGGCTCACAGGTCTATAATTAGCAGGGCTGTCTCTACTCCCCTTCTTGAACAAGGGGACAACATTTGCTATCCTCCAGTCTTCTGGCACTATTCCTGTCGACAATGACGACATAAAGATCAAGGACAAAGGCTCTGCAATCTCCTCCCTGGCTTCCCAGAGAATCCTAGGATAAATCCCATCTGGCCCAGGGGACTTATCTATTTTCACACTTTCCAAAATTGCTAACACCTCCTCCTTGTGAACCTCAATCCCATCTAGCCTAGTAGCCTGAATCTCAGTATTCTCCTCGACAACATTTTCTTTCTCTACTGTAAATACTGACGAAAAATATTCATTTAACGCTTCCCCTATCTCCTCTGATTCCACACACAACTTCCCACTACTACCCTTGATTGGCCCTAATCTAACTCTAGTCATTCTTTTATTCCTGATATACCTATAGAAAGCCTTAGGGTTTTCCTTGATCCTATCCGCCAATGACTGTCAATCGCTAAAAACTCAAAAGTACAGCAGTTTGATCTATATTTTAAAGCATTGTTGAAATTCAGTCTGGAGCCAACAAGAATCAAATGATTCAGCTTTAAATTCAATTTTGTGTGCAATCTGTTCAGCAGGAAACCAATTTCAGTTTCTGCAGATCAGCTTAATCAACACACCACATTGATCCATTTTTACCAGTTGCTGGGTAAAGGCATTAATAAAGGCCTTCATTCAGAGCCAGTGATGGGGGTCTGTAGGGAAAGCTGAGGTACAAAGAATTTGACATGAAATGGTGTCTGGTGATAATGTCCTGATGTTAAAAAGAAAAACACCTTAATAACAGCGCAGATCTTCAATGTGCATTTGAACATTTGCAGAGCTTTCAAAGAAAAATATGTCTATTTACAGACAATTACAAACAGATAATATAAAATAGCCTCTATCTACCAGAACTATCCCCTTTCTAGAAAGTCTAGAATATGCAGTGTAAATAATTCAGTAAAAAGTAACAATTAACCTCAGCTACCAGTATGGAAAAATCCAGGTGATTAAGGACCAAAATCTCATCAAAGCACTGTTAATTATGTAGGAACATGTTCTGATCCAGCAAAGATTCACCAGCGATACACTTCAATTTTTACTAGAAATACTAATAAAAGCATAAAACTTCCCGGGAAAATTAGCTATCAATTTTCCAAGATTCCATGGAGAAAAGGATTGGCTAATTGGGCTTATCGGCATTTCTTGTTCGTAGAATCATAGAGCACAGAAAAGGCCATTCGACCCATCGTGCCTGTGAAGGCTGTTTGAAAGAGCTATCCAGTTAGTCGCACTCCACTCCTCTTTCCCCATAGCCCTCCAAATTTTGCCTTTTCAAGTATTGAGCGAATTCCCTTTTGTAAGATACCACTTCCATCATTCCAGTTGATAACAATTCGCTCTGTAAAAAAATTCTCATCTCCTCTCTGGTTCTTTTGCCAATTATCTTAAATCTGTGTCCTCTGGCTACTAACTTTCCTGGCAGTGGAAAATGTTTATTCCTACTTACACCATCAAAGTCCTCAATAATCTTGAATGCCTTCATTAAATCTCCCTATAACCTTCTCTGCTCTTAGGAGAACAATCCCTGCTCATCTAGTCCTCCACATAACAGAAGTCCCTTGGCCCTGGTACCATTCTAGTAAATCCCCTTTGTACCTCTTAAATATTCTTCTGTTCTTACGTACCATAAAGTTGATTAATTGGAAAACCATGGGCTGGGAGGCGGGAGGGCTGGCAATATGGCGGGGGAAGGAGTCAAGAGGGGTGCCCGCCGCATATTGCCAGTGATGAGCACCTCAGCAGTGCGGTCACCCACTGGGCGGCCAATTGAGCCACTTAAGGACCCAATTAAGGTCTACCTCCCGCCCCCGTGGGGAGACCACCAGGTAAACCCTAGTTGGGAGGGCCCTCCTTGATGATCGCTCTGTGGCCCACAGAGGAGCCCCCTGGCAGCAATGGGCACTCCCGCGCCTAACTGGCTGTGGGTCCGCCATGACCCCGCCCCGCCAATTGATAGGGCCTGCCTGCCTGGCCCCAGCTTCCCCAAACACACTCACCGGGCTTCGAGACCGCCTCAGCATTGAGGGACCCTCATCCTTGAGCTGCAGCCACTAGCAGTGGCCACCACTAGCGGTGGTGCTGCTGAGGCTGCTAAGCTGCCAGCCCTCAGATTGGGACAGCAGCTCTGGGGAGGCAGGTCATCATCCTCAATCGGACGGCGGGCCGTCTGTTAATTGGCCGCTGCTGGTAAACTACCACTCCATGGTTCTGCCGCCCACCAAAGTGGGGTCGGCTCCCAATTTTGGCCCTGGCAGCGGGACTTGATACCCAATGGCAAAATTGAGACCTATGGTTCTGCTCGTTTCACTGAAATATTGCCAGAAAATTCCAAAACCAATGGAACCTTTTAGATCCAAATTTCTAACTCTTGGGATTAGATGGCTTTGGCCTAAGCAGTAATTGTAGTATAATAACTGTCTGGATCTTATTCTAGCATCGGCACTATTTAGTAATCCCAAATAATTAGTAAAGGTTGTTAAATACTGATCTGAATATTCTTTAGAGAGATTTTGGTGAAGGAAGCCATGGATGGCATAAGAAAATGTGCAAAGTGAAAAGGGTCATTCATCTTATCTAACTTGTTCCTTGCACAGACAATAAGTGTGGTCTAAATATCAGGCATTTGGCCTGCAGAATGAGTGAGCAGGCCAGCTGATCTCTCCACTGGGAGGCTCAGTCCATCTTTAGAGCAGACCCTCATTAACATGCCACCGACGAGCTGCACAGCCTGATTGGGCGTCTTGCTGCAGTTCACTGGCTCAGGATGCTGCAATATTAGATGGCTCAGAAACATGGCAGAAATGTGGGTCCGGGGGAGGGAACAATTGTAGAGCGGTCAATGCATGGAGGTGATGTGCTGGCTGCTTTTGAACAGGTAGAGATGGAACTAAGCATGAACAGCACCACATAGCTAGGCCATAGCAGAGTGGAGAACAGCATGTTCAATTATGCCTAATGTGAATGAGGACCAGATGTGAGGACACAGTCACAGACAATATCATTGGTGACTTGGAGCAGGGTAGATTCAGTGCTTTGAGCAAGTGGAAGGGATTCAAGAAGGGAATATGGGAGAGATGACAGCACGCTGAAAGAAATGGAGGTTGGAACTGGGACGGTAGTTGAAGAGGTCAAAGGAGTGAATGGGCCTTTTGAGGAGGTGGCTGATAGTTTCCAGGTCACATAATTATCAGTATCACTGTATCATCTTTCTACAGATTCTCTACCTCCCACTGAAGCTGATTCTTCATTCCTGTCCACCATTTATTTCAGTTTCTTCACATCAGAATTTAACTGTTGAAGAAAATGTCATCAGTTAAGAAAAACTTGTCCCAAATTCAGCTAAGTTGACATAAAACTTGTGACTGCATGCAACAGGTGAAATAGCTCAATGACAGCCTCCTTTGTGAAGCGAATGTGCCTGAGACGGTTCTGCTCAGTGAAGTTCAGGTCGGAGACCCACTGTGAGTATGGTCACTTGCACAGTGCCATCCTCCTCCCTCTTCCAGCTGCTGCTGCTCTGTTCTGTCTTCTTAACCATTCCCCCTCATCCTCCAGCCCCAAAAGCAGCCCTACCAAACCATCCATGGTTGCAGTGAAACTGTATTGAAAGTAGCCATAAGCAGTGCAGCACCAGAAAAAGTTTCTCAGAGGTCACAAGTTATAGAAGGCAGAAAATAGACACAAAAAGCTAGAAGTTAAGTAGTAGCCTAAAAGGATAAACCATCAACTTACCAATATGTAATGGATGAGCCCTTAGGCACTGCTTGAGGGTCCTTACAAATGAGTTGCTGAGCAAGTTTATCACATGGTGAATCTAGCACTGGTGCAGTCCAATTTCAGAAAAAAGCCCCCAGCAAGCCTAGGAGCCTTAATTACCATTTCACATACGTCTGGCATGCATCCTGGACGCCTACAGAAGAGCCCAATCCAACATGGCAGGTGGTGCATTCCCAGAGTCAGACGAGCATGCATGCACCACCCACCATGTTTCCTGCTTAAAACTGTGACTACTGTCAGGCAAACACCCCCATCTCCCCAGACTGAGGCACACATTATTTCGCCACATGAACATTAAAACTTAAAACTGCAAGCCCCTGACTGGAAAGACATTTGCATGGTAACAGACAATGTTGGAACAAGGGACAAAGAACCATGCCCTGACCGATTCAACCAACAATGGACTTTTGATTACCAGACGTTGAAGGTGGGGGGAGCTAGGATTCCAGGTTGACTGCTAAGATAGCAGAATCCAGAAACACAGAAGAAGTGGTCAGACCAGTTTTAGTCACATGACTAGCTGGCTGTTGAGATTTGAACTTCCAACAAGGGATTTGAACTCAGAAAACTCCTGGCTCCTGGTTTGAGAAGACATGTCTGCCTGCTCATCTCTCAGGGAACTGAATCTTGTGAAAACACGTGAACCTCAAAGAGAGAAAAGTCTCCTACGTGAACAAGGCTTAAGAAAAACACTGGGCCCCGACGAACAGCAAGATTGCCTACAATCAAGTGAGTTCAAAGCACAGGAAACAAGAAACTCTTGTGATATTGCCTCAAATCATTCTCTACTATATTTTCCTCTCCTCTTTTCTGTCCCTATTTGCATGTGTATATTGCATGTGCATGCTAGCGTGGGAGCGTCATATATCCGTAGGCCTTAACCATATTGGAGTTTAAGTTCAAGTTTTAATAAACTTCACGTTTCTCCTTTAAACCTGAGGAAACCTGCTGTGTTGGTTTCTTTGCCTTATAATTGGAAAGCTGTGTACAAGGATTCACAAACGGGGAAGCTGAAAACACAGTGTGTATAAAAAAAAAACCCTGTTACAATAAGACCGGGTAAAGACAGCAAAAGACCCCAAGACACATTTTTCATCTGGTCGTAACACTGTATTTCAAAAGTACTTCTTTACTGGCTATAAAGCACTTTGAGACATCTTGAAGTTATGGAAGGTCCTATATAAATGTAAGTCTTTCTTTCTACATTGGTCTCTCCAGCGCCAATGAATTTCTAGGCCCTGGTTTACTCATTAGACCCAATACTGACAACCACCCAGTAATCTTCGTGCATTGCAGCACTGTTTTTAAATCTGGGGTAGTTGGCTCTTACTAAGGCTTTTTAAAAAGAAGATACAATCGAGATCTGTTCCTTCTGACAGATGTTAAGGGTCATAAATGAAACTTTTTCTGCCACTCACAATGCAATTGATGTAAGACCACAGAAGAAAATTGCTAGTTTTTTTCATTTTTGAAACTAACTTGCATGACTAAACATGCTGCAAACAAAAACATCTCCCGCTCTTCGACAACTGCACTCCACATGAGTGTACACAAAAGCAGGTTTGCTAATGCCAAAAATTCACATTGACTGAACAGAACCAGGACGATTCAGTTTAGAGAATCATGTCTTCAGGTGAGTGGTTCTACTGAGCTAATGGTCCGAATTTTAAAATAATCTAGCTGCAATTTATCACTCATAAGCTACAAACTTTCTTAGTTGCTTCATGGTTATAAAAAACAGCCCAAGGCCAACATTATTTTCTTTTATAAGGATTTACAACACATTTGGCCTTGAATAGACATTCGTAGACATTTTTTGTCCAAGAAATACAAGCACTCATTTAGTTGTATCCATTTGACGCCCATCAATTATTATTTTGCCCATGCATCAACAGGAGAGAGAAATGCAGGGCTGGATTTAAGAACCCGCCGCCAAACTCAAAAATGGTATCTCGCCTGAGTGGGCCACACATCATCAGATGACATCATCAGACATATATAAGGAGGAGTCACCATTTTGAGAGACAGAGAGCAGATACAAACCAGCGAGGAAAAGACCTGCGCTCTGAAGCACGGCGGCTCATTTAAACAGCCAGGCAGCCATCTCCCCGCCCCCCACCAATCACATGGAGGGGGCGGGCTGTGCATCCCGGCAATGGCGTCAGCTGCCTGTGCGCAGGCGCTGGTGCCCTTTTCAAAGGGCAGCCAGCCCTACCAGCATATTCAAATTTTTAAAGGATGATCCTCTAAAATTAAATAAATAAATTTCTTATGCCTCTTTCCCACCCCCGAATAACAGTTGCAATAATTATTTGCCCTTTCCCCCCCAAAACACTTACCTTTTACATCTGACCTTCCCCGCCCCCAAACTGCACAAAGTTTAAGGTTCAACCCTTCCCATTATCCCCTACACCCATTACATGTAACTGACCCTCCACCCTCCACACTGCCAAACCTACCTCCTCCCCCCTCCCCACCAGTGTGGCGCCGTGTTTCCCCAGATGGGGATCTGAAGGTGCGGGAGGCCCTCAAGATCTGAGGGGTGTATTTAAATGTATATTAATTTTATTGATTGGAATACGTTAGGTGTGGTCCCATCCCCCAGCGACAGCAGGGGGGGGTGCCACCACAGAGCCTCACCGTTGTCGGGAGGATTGCGTAGGTCCCTGCCGGTGTTGAGGTCCATGGCGGGCCTCATTCGGAGCCATCTTCAGACCCCAACCTGCCACGGATCACGACATTGAGGACTTCTTAAAATCCAGCCTGTACTGTCAGCATAAACTATTCTATATTTCAATTTACAAAAACCATAGCTCCGACTGTGACAAAACATAGTTGGTATATATGCTAATCTACCCCGATACAAAACTAGATGAGAAAAGGTGAAAAAACTGTCTTTAATTTCTAACTTAAATGGTATAAATGATAAAAGGTCTAGCAAAATGTTGAATTCTTTCTCTTTGGATATTAATATTGTACACTTTCACTTTTCTGTCATCTGTCACTGAAGTACAATACTGTGCCATGTCATAACAATACAGAAGTTAATTAGTTCAAAATTATTTTACAGCTGAGTAGCTATTACAGGATTTAACCCCTTTTATTAATCCAACTCAACTTTTTTTTTCCCTCAGAAAGACCATTCACTTTCGTACATTTCTTCTCCCCTGTAATGTTCTGCACTAAGGCAACAGGAAACACTTTTCTGTGTAGCAAAAGGCTATGCTTCAGTCTACATGAAGTAAGCTACCAACTGTTCTAATTTGGAGTCTGTTGAAATTTAGAATATTTCCAGTTGTGAGGTTGAACTATCTGAGTAGTGCTTGGATTTGAACTCATGACTATCACAGTGTGAAGCAAACATCTTCACTTCTATGCTGCTTTGGTGTTTTTCTAAACAGATGTTTAATCAACTGAGGGTCTTATTGAAAATTAATGGCCAAGATACTGAAGTGATTATTTCTTACATTAGTGGAAAAGTGTCAGTTTCACAGTACATGCCAATTAAGTACGAGCATCACTGATAAGTTCATTTTGGTGTTAGTTTCAGAATTGGGCGTAGATAATATTGAGGGACCAGAGCCAGCAGAGGCTGTGGGGGGTGGAGGTGGTGATGAGTGGGGGTGCTGTGGGTGGGGGTCTGTAGTGTTGTGCTGTGTTCTTAAGTCTTCATTAAATGATAATTGCAGACTTTATATTCAGATTCAACACAAACATTATTTTCCTCGCTGGTTCGTATCTGCTCTCTGTCTCTCAAAATGGTGTCTCCTCCTGATATATGTCTGATGATATCATCAGATGCATCAGTGGCCTGATCTCTTAAAGGTATGGTTTCTTAAAGGTGAAGTCACCACTACACGACATTACAGAATCAGATTTGACTGATTTGATCCCTGGATTTGACAGTTAGTTGAGACCATTATTCACTTGTCCACTGTAAAATCGCAGCCTGGTTTATTTTAGTATGAAGGGTAAAGTTAAACTCTCCCATCAGCGCACATTCCTCTTCAGTTAGCGTCAATTTTCCTGTTTGCATGCCAGAATCCTTCTCTCTATCAGCTCAAGCCTACATTGCACTTGTCAACTCCTGCATTTTGTGCGGCATAATTCCCTTCCAGGCTTCTCCCCTGTCTCCTTCTATCTTCCAATATTACTCATCTTGTTCTCCTTTCTAAGCCTCTGAGAGTTTCAGCTTTACGAAGGTAAGAGGCGCCAGTTGGCTGTCATGGATTGGGCGGCACAGTGGTGCAGTGGTTAGCACCGCAGCCTCACAGCTCCAGCGACCCGGGTTCAATTCTGGGTACTGCCTGTGTGGAGTTTGCAAGTTCTCCCTGTGTCTGTGTGGGTTTCCTCCGGGTGCTCCGGTTTCCTCCCACATGCCAAAGACTTGCAGGTTGATAGGTAAATTGGCCATTAGCAATTGCCCCTAGTATAGGTAGGTGGTAGGGGAATATAGGGACAGGTGGGGATGTGGTAGGAATATGGAATTAGTGTAGGATTAGTATAAATGGGTGGTTGATGGTCAGCACAGACTCGGTGGGCCGAAGGGCCTGTTTCAGTGCTGTATCTCTAAACTAAACTAAACTAAAGGGATGATGGTGGATAGGCAATGGAAAACATTCAAAGAACGCATGGATTAACTGCAACAATTGTTTATTCCTGTCTGGCACAAAAGTAAAACAGGAAAGGTAGCCAAACCATGGCTTACAAGGGAAATTAGAGATAGCATTAGGTCCAAGGAAGAAGCATACAAATTTGCCAGGAAATACAACAGACCTGAGGATTGGGAGCAGTTTAGAATTCAGCAAAGGAGGACCAAGGGATTGATTAAGAAGGGGAAAATAGAGTACGAGAGCAAGCTTGCGGGGAACATAAATACTGACTGTAAAAGTTTCTATAGGCATGTGAAGAGAAAAAGATTGGTGAAGACAAATGTAGGTCCCTTACAGTCAGAAACAGGGGAATTTATTATGGGGAACAAAGAAATGGCTGACCAACTAAATGCATACTTTGGTTCTGTCTTCACAAAGAAGGACACAAATATCATACCAGAAATGTTGGGGAACACAGGGTTTAGTGAGAGGGAGGAACTGAAGGAAATCAGTATTAGTAGAGAAATGCTGTTGGGGAAATTCATGGGATTGAAGGCCGATAAATCCCCAGGGTCTGATAATCTACATCCCAGAGTACTTAAGGAAGTGGCCCTAGAATTAGTGGATGCATTGGTGGGCATCTTCCAAAATTCTATAGACTCTGGAACAGTTCCTACAGATTGGAGGGTAGCTAATGTAACCCCACTATTTAAAAAGGGAGGTAGAGAGAAAACAGGGAATTATAGACCAGTCAGCCTGACGTCAGTAGTGAGAAAAATTCTAGAGTCCATTATCAAAGATTTTATAGCAGAGCACTTGGACAACAGTGGTAGAATCGGACAGAGTCAGCATGGATTTACGACAGGGAAATCATGCTTGACAAATCTCCTAGAATTCTTCGAGGATGTAACTAGTAGAGTTGATGAGGGACAGCCAGTGGATGTGGTTTATTTGGACTTTCAGAAGGCTTTTGACAAAGTCCCACATAAGAGATTAGCATGTAAAATTAAAGCGCATGGGATTGGGGTAGTGTATTGCGATGGATAGAAAATTGGTTGGCAGACAGGGAACAAAGAGTAGGAATAAACAGATCTTTTTCCGAATGGCAGGCAGTGACCAGTGGGGTACCGCAGGGATCAGTGCTAGGACCCCAGCTATTCACAATATATATTAATGATTTAGATGAGGGAACTAAATGTAATATCTCCAAATTTGCAGATGATACAAAACTGGGTGGGAGGGTGAGATGTGAGGAGGATGCAGAGAGGCTTCAGGGTGATTTGGGCAAGTTGAGTGAGTGGGCAAATGCATGACAGATGCAGTATAATGTGGATAAATGTGAGGTTATCCACTTTGGTAGCAAAAACAGGAAGGCAGATTTTTATCTGAACGGCTATAAACTGAGAGAGGGGAATATGCAACAAGACCTGGGTGTTCTCGTACATAAGTCGCTGAAGGTAAGCATGCAGGTGCAACAAACAGTAAAAAAGGCAAATGGTATGTTGGCCTTCATAGCGAGAGGATTCGAGTACAGGAGCAGGGATGTCTTGCTGCAATTATGCAGGGCCTTGATGAGGCCACACCTGGAATATTGTGTGCAGTTTTGGTCTCCTTATTTGAGGAAGGATGTTCTTGCTATAGAGGGAGTGCAGCGAAGGTTTACCAGACTGATTCCTGGGATGGCGGGACTGACATACGAGGAGAGATTGAGTTGGTTGGGATTATATTTCACTGGAGTTCAGAAGAGTGAGGGGGGATCTCATAGAAAACTATAAAATTCTAACATGACTTGACAGGGTAGATGCAGAAAAGATGTTCCCGATGGTGGGGGAGTCCAGAACCAGGGGTCGTAGTCTAAGGATACGGGGTAAACCTTTCAGGACTGAGATGAGGAGAACTTTCTTCACCCAGAGAGTGGTGAGCCTGTGGAATTCACTACCACAGAAAGCAGTTGAGGCCAAAACATTGTATGTTTTCAGGAAGGAGTTAGATGTCGCTCTTGGGGCGAAAGGGATCAAAAGATACGGGGGGAAAGTGGGAACAGGTTACTGAGTTGGATGATCAGCCATTATCATAGTGGGCAGCACAGTGGTGCAGTGGTTAGCCCCACAGCTCCAGCAACCTGGGTTCAGTTCTGGGTATTGCCTGTGCGGACTTTGCAAGTTCTCCCTGTGCCTGTGTGTGTTTCTGCTGGGTGCTCCAGTTTCCTCCCACAGCCAAAGACTTGCAGGTTGATAGGTAAATTGGCCATTGTAAATTGCCCCTAGTGTGGGTAGGTGGTAGGAGAATTGTGGGGATGTGATATGGGATTAATGTAGGATTAGAATAAATGGGGGTTGATGGTTGGCGCAGACTCAGTCGGCTGAAGGGCCTGTTTCAGTGTTGTATCTCTCTATGACTCTAATAGTGGAGCAGGCTGAATGGCTCCTATTTTCTATGTTACTCCTTTGATCTTTTCTTCTCCTCTTAACCTAATGTCATCTATCCTCCAGTGCCATGTTGGCCAACCTCAAATTAATTTGGGGTTCATGGCCCCCGCTCCCACTCCAGCTGACCTTCTCCACTGGCTCTGCTATTGTTTAGAATCCAAGGGCTGAAGGTTTAGCCCTTGTTGGGGGCGGGCACAGCGTGGAGTGGACATGGCATTTTGCACCGCCTGCTGGCATGCTGGTTCCCGGATACATCCTGCCCCCAGGCCATTTTCCTGGAGGAGGGATGGGGTGGGAGGAGGGGTGGCGCAGCGCGCAGCAGGGATACCCAGCCGCAGGCAGGTATCCAACTGAGGCACTTGAAGGCCTATTAAGGCATATTAAGTACTCCAGGCAGACCTAGAGGCCGTCCCTGCCTGCCTGGGTTCAGCTACTTCTGCAGGGCACCCGTGGTAGCCTGGCTGCAAAGGACTTTTTTTATTTTAGCTTCAAAAAAGTTGGAGAGAGGCGCCTCCATTTTGGGGCATCCTCTCCCTCACTTAACTGCCATGGCATCCTGCTACTGCTTCCTAGCTGGAGGGCTTCTGATTGGCCCACCAACTTTGAGAGCCCGCCTGCTGTCCTTAATTGGATGGCAAGTCCACCCTCTGGTCATTAATTGGCCCATTCAGGAAAAATCACAGTTGAGTGACTGTCCCCCCACAGTGCAGGTTTCTGACCCCCATTCGAACCTGATGGCGGAATCCTGAAGTCTACAGGGAAAATCCTGCCCCAAGTAATACCCTTAGTTCTAGTCTACCGCTTATACACTTGGTCTTCAGTCTTGGCACCTCTAGTGCCATAATCAAAGCTGTCTATACCATTTGTTTACATGAAGCTAAATTCACACAAAATCATTGTAAATCTCACAGTTTGAAGTGAGTCAACGGCCAGCTTCTTACCTGGATGCAGAAATCTCAGCTTTCTGCTTGGCAATAGCTGCAGCCCGCTCAGCTGCTTCCACTGCCCTATCCACTTTGTCTCGAATCTTACTGGTCCGTAAAGGAATCAAGTTCTTCCTCTTCCCACTCACCAACACATTCTGTTTATAT
Source organism: Heterodontus francisci (assembly GCF_036365525.1). Lineage (NCBI taxonomy): Eukaryota > Metazoa > Chordata > Chondrichthyes > Heterodontiformes > Heterodontidae > Heterodontus > Heterodontus francisci. The sequence goes on from NC_090387.1 coordinate 38,940,461, forward strand.
TTTCCTTCTTCTTTTGTCCCATCTGGAAATGTTGTACATCCATAACCATGCCTCTTGTTGCTCAGCCATTCCCCTTCGAATTTCAAGCCATCTGATCGGTGGCTTAACCCAAACCCAGAGCGTTTGTCATTTTTCCATTCTCCAACATATGTTTCTGTTGTTGTTGCATCTATATCATCTTCAATGACTGACAAATCTGTCTCGACCTCACCAAAACTAATTGTCGAGTTGATATCACTTGCTGTAGAGCTGACTGTACTCATCCCAGCTTCACTTCGAAATGAGCTCTGCTTGCTTCTTTGGCTGGCCAAGGAACTTTTGGACTCAGACTTCCGGAGTTTCAGCCCACTCAAAAGGGACCTGCGAAAAATCCCTTTCTTTTTGTTTTTGGTTGAAAGAAGATCATTGTCGCTATGCATAGTGAGAACAAAGCCCCCCCTTGATCCTGCAGGACTTCCAGCTGGAGTGTCTGGGTGTATGGCTGTGCCATTACTGTGTTCACTTCTCAGAGAGTTAATAGAAGTTCTAAGAGGAGACCTGATAACAGCAGCCATCCCATAGGGAACACTCTGACGCACACCATACCCATGGCGCATTCCTCCAACCCATTGTCCTTGATAGGTACCTGAAACAGAGAACATATTCATTTTCAATTTTTATTGTATTTATAGGATACAGTTAAATGAATAACTTTCACTGAAGTTCATAGGTAGATATGCAAGTTAATTCTTTTCGGCACTGATCAAATGTCAGACACTGACCAATTCATCAAGGTTTACTGAGCTGCCTCTCCCTTTCACAGAAGTACCCATCTCTATAACAAACTTCCTTATTTACACCACATAAACAAAAAGTTAAAAAAATGCTGGAAATCTGAAACAAAAGCAGAGAATGCTGAAACTCGCAGCAGGTCAGTCAGAAAACAGATAAGACAACATTTGAGACTGGGTATGTATTTTGTCTTCATATCTACACAGATCTACTCGCTTGACAGTAAGATTTGAAGCTGGCCAAGTGTTACTTCATTTAAGCCCATATTACTTTAACCAAGTTGCCAATCTGCTTTTAATCTACCGAGAAAATACAAAACTATCATAGATATTGTTCAGAATTTTAAGGTTAAATTGATCTTCTGAAATATCCATGGACAGAGTTTGCTTCAACCAGATCGTAAGTGCGGAAAATGTTTACTCTAATAAAAGGTGCAATCTTTAAGGAGTCTAATGGCTTCTGTAGATAGAAATGAACTCTCCTCCTCTTCGCCATTTTATAGTCACCTGTCGCTGCTGCATAATGTAGTAGGTTGGATTAGTTCAGGTGGCTTTTCATGTGAATTATCATAAGATATTTCATTGCTGACATTAACTGGGGGATTAAATGCAGGATCTTATCAGATTGGATTGGATTAAATTCTTGCCTCAGTGACCTGAAATAATTTGAAGTCCATCTGCCCCAGGAGAGGCAGCAGGACTGCTAGCTAAATACTGCATCTTATACATGCTATTTGGATTTTATTTCTTTGATCAATCAGTGTGACCTCTCAAAATATTTCGATTGATATTTTCTGGATGAAATGTTCAGAATTGTGTGAAGACCTTCGTTGGGATACCATCTGAGAATGGACAGTTTATCACTCGTCAAGCCAATAGCTGGCTGAGAATTGGAAAATTTACACATTTTATTTTGTTGTGAACCTGGCAGAGACCTAAGGCCAAAAGGTTAAACAGATCACAGATAAAGAGAGACAGTATCCTTTATTCTGACTTGTATCAAATAGATTTGAAGATATTCATAAATGTGACATTAGTAATAATACCACTTACTTTTTCAGCCCAGGACTAAGCTCAAATGAGTGACTGAAAAACATATTCTTCTATATTATATTTTTGATGTAGGAAGCTATCAGTCAGTTACTTTTTTTAAATTATTAGTACATATAGGATAGATTCTGAATTGTCTGCATTTTAGATTTATTTTTAGAAAATGTGGTTTTCAACACAAAGGATGCATAAACTTAACTTCAATAGTAGGATCAATGTAGAGGCAAGATAGGTGCAACCTTTTGGTTAGGTGGTTTCACAATACACAAAGAGGAACATTATTTTTGAGTATTGGCTCCAGTGCTTTGCTTATTGCTTTATTGAAGACTCCTAACCGGAAACAAATTAATTCTTTGCTCTTTCACAGTACCTGTATGAGTATTACTAATATTTAATATTACAGTGCAATAAAATAAATGAGTTATACTTGAAACAGCTAGCTTTTATTAGAAATTTAAATGACTCCCAGTTGGACAGAGATCTCATTTTGTAGGGGAAGCCCCAAAGCAGATCATCATGTGCTTCATGGCTTAAATATTGATGTTATTAAAGATGGGATAGATAAAAGCAAGCTGTTTCCAGTGGCTGAGGTGAAAAGACACTGAGCCATAGATACAAGATTAAATGTAAAATATTTAGTACAGTGATCAAGAGAAACTTTGTCACATCGAGAGTTGTGAGGCTGTGGAATTCAGGGTTAGTGGTTAGGGCATAAATGTTCTGTAGTGACAGTTGGTCCTCATGTTTTTTATCCAAGACAGGCCGCAGACCAGTCATTTGCTCTAAATGTTGAGGAAATGGTTCAAGGCAAGAGGTGTTAGGTACTGACTGCATCAGCAGCAGATAATAAAACCTAAATATAAGTAATTAACAATATAGTTTATCTTAATCTATTTCCATGTTAATAACTTTTGCTGGACGTGGTCCATGCCAAGTTCCAGAACAGCAGCTTAGGCCCACAATAGAAAATGGGTTTTACATAAAATACAATACAAAAGGTTCAGTAAAGCCAACTAAGTGGACCACAGCAGAATCACAGAGTAAAGTGTGCCCACTATGAAAGTACTGACCTATTCGAGAGTTTTCTGACACACAATGAAATCCCACCAGACACCACCATATCCCAAATCAATTACCTCTTGGAAAACCTGGATACATTTTTGGTAAATTAATGGGTTCTGGTCAATGAGCATTTAAAGGCACAATTTTTAAAAAATCTGCCATAATGTTTAGCACCATTCACAACTCCTCTGATACAGAAGCAGTCCATGTCCATATGTAGCAAGACCTGGACAACATTCAGGCTTGGGCTGGTAAGTGGCAAGTAACATTCGCCCCACACAAGTTCCAGGCAATGACCATCTCCAACAAGAGAGAATCTAACTATTTCCCCTTGACATTCAACAGCATTACCATCACTGGATTCCCCCACTATAAACATCCTGGGGGTTAGCATTGACCAGCAACTGACTGGAGCAGCCAGATAAATACTGTGGCTACAACAGCATGTCAGAGGATAGGAATTATGCGGCGAGGAATCCACCTCCTGACTCCCCAAAGCCTCTTGAAGATCTACAAGGCACAAGTCAGGATTGTGATGCAATAGTCTCCACTTGCCTAGATGAGTGTGGCTGCAACAACGCTCAGGAAGCTCAACACCATCCAGGACAAAGCAGCCTGCTTGATCGACACCCCATCCACCACCTTAAACATTTACTCCCTCCACCACCGATGCACAGTGTCAACAGTGTGTAACATCTACAAGGGGCAGCACAGTGGTGCAGTGGTTAGCACCGCAGCCTCACAGCTCCAGCGACCTGGGTTCGGGTCTAGGTACCGACTGTGTGGAGTTTGCAAGTTCCCCGTGTGACCGCGTGGGTTTCTGCCAGGTGCTCCGGTTTCCTCCAACTGCCAAAGACTTGCAGGTTGATAGATAAATTGGCCATTGTAAATTGCCCCTAGTGTAGGTCGGTGATAGGAGAGTGGGAGGGAATATGGGATTAATGTAGGATTAGTATAAAATGGGTGGTTGATGGTCAGCACAGACTCGGTGGGCCGAAGGGCCTGTTTCAGTGCTGTATGACTCTGTGCACTGCAGCAACTCACCACGCCTCCTTCGATAGCACCTTCTAAACCTGCAACCTCTTCCACCCAGAAGGACAAGGGCAGCAAACATGTAGGAACACCACCATCTGTAAGTTTCCCTCCAAGTCACACAACATTCTGGCTTGGAAATATGTCACTTCACCATCAGTGGATCAAAATCCTGGAACTCCCTACCTAACAGCACAGAGTGTCTACCCGCACCAGATGGAGTGCAGCTGTTCAAGAAGGCAGCTCACCACCACCTTCGTAAGGGCAATTTGTGATGGGCAACAAATGCTGGCCTTGCCAGCGACACCCACATCCCATGAAACAAAAAACAACAGTCTGCTTGAAGGATATCAGGACAATTTCCACAATCCTTTTTCCTAGCTTGCTTTCTGTATGCTAGGCAAATGTATGAGGGTAATTTTAAACTGAAATTGCAAATCCAGCATTTATGATTTAGTAAACAAATGCTGTATTTTTCTGCTGCTGTTTCTTTTCATTTTGCCATCCACATCGCAATTATTTTACAACTCTACAACAAATCTCAATAGGTGTGCTCACTAAATTGACAAGATTTTGGATTCCTGAAAAAGCTAGAACAGTCTACACCAAAACCAATTCAAGTGTTGCCATGTTGGTTAGCTGCGAAACTGCGTTATGTCACTGAAGCTGTAGTTTCTCCTTCTCTCAGAAGCTTCTTAAAACCTACCTCTTTAGCCAAGATGACCTCTGTAGGTCATCTGGCTTAATGTCTCCTATGTGGCTTGGTATCCAATTTTATTTGAAAACACTCATGTGAAACGCCTTGGGGAGTTTTACTACATTTAAAATGCTATATCAATGCAAGTTGTTGCTGTAGTTGCATTTACAATAATATTTTTCTCTTATGTAGAAGCAGCTTTCAAGACCACAACTCAGCTCAGCTTTCCATCACCTCTCTAAAAGAACCTGAGAAGTCCATTGTGTTAACTCATCTCATCTCCTGCCTTTGAAGAAAAACCTGCTAAATTAATTCTCAACGCCGCCTAAAAAGAACTGGGATATTTTAGAACAGGTGGTTTCCCAGAAAGGCTTGTTTTCCTCACAAGACCTCTCAGTGCCCCTTTTAAAAACCATTTCCATGGACTGTTTTTCAAAATCAAGTGGTCTTTACATGACTGCTTTTGAAAACCCCAAAGTTTAACATTTCTTCAATCTTTCAAAACTGAATCCTCAAAAATATATTGAACAAAACAGAGGCACTTTAATAACACATTATGTATTTATATTATTTGCTCTGCCAGCTTGTGTCGTGTGTGTAGAACTGCTGCAAACATTCAAAAAGAAGCTGGATGAATTCCTGGCTGTGACATGCAAAAGGGATGTGGCATACTGGTCAATGTATTTTAAGATCATTGCGATGTCCTGGAATTTGCTTTGTTCCCTGAGGAGGTCAGAGAGGAATATCCCAGATTCTTTTTCCCTGAATTGGTCTCGGGTTTTTGTCTCTGCTTTTTGCTTCCCCAAGGAAATTATGTAGCTGCTGTTGGGTGGAGACACTGTTGGTCATGATGCTGAGTTGCACCATGAAGGTCTGGGATAGGTTGGATGGACCAGCTAATTTTTTCCTGTCTAACATTTTCATATGTTGGTATATTTTTCCTACCTCTGTCCCAACACCTATCGTCTTTTCTGAGTTTTTTTACATTATTGTAAAATATATTTTTCTCCCCCTTATTTCCGTGGCTTAGCATTGCACCAGAGAAGATTTTCACTATCAAAGTTTCAATGACCAAGTAGTCATTTGCTGTACTTTAGGCCTGACTGACTAACTTAGACTATAGTGCCCAAGCTCTTCATCAAATTCACCCTCCAAACCTACTGTAAATATCAGGGCCCCAAATATTCTTGGCCCCACTCCCTCAGCATAAATGTGGCAGACTGTGTAACTGCCACTCTGAGCTGATTGGAATATCTGGGGTTATGACAGGGTTAGATAGTTAGAATGTCATCAGGAGCCACCTGCGCAAATGTGGGCACATCTTGGGTTCATGCTACATGTGGATAGATATCAGTGAAAAATATGCACAAGCAAGCTACTCCCTGGTCCACCAACATCACCAGCTGAAATAATCTTTTTAACATTACAGCCAATCAACCTCCTTATATAGGTAGTCAAATGGACTTTGTGTCTGATAAAATTCCCAGCATCGCAAATCCCTGCCCTTCAGTACATCAGGGGCCATTCTTGGGAAATTCCTCCCACCAAACCCCTGCACAAACATAGAAACATAGAAAATAGGAGCAGGAGTAAGCAATTCAACCCTGCTCCGCCATTCATTATGATCATCCAACTCAGTAACCTGTTCCCGCTTTCCCCACATCTCCTTTGATCCCTTTTGCCCCAAGAGCTATATCTAACTCCTTCATAAAAACGTTCAATGTTTTGGTCTCAACTGCTTTCTGTGGTAGAAAATTCCACAGGCTCACCACTCTCTGGGTGAAGAAATTTCTCCTCATCTCATTCCTGAAAGGTTTACCCCGTATCCTTAGACTACGATCCCTGGTTCTGGACTCCCCCACCATCAGGAACATCCTTCCTGCATCTACCCTGTCAAGTCCTGTTACAATTTTATAGGTTTCTATGAGTTTCCCCCTTCACTCTTCTGCACTCCAGTGAATATAATCCTAACCGACTCAATCTCTCCTCATACGTCAGTCCCACCATCCCAGGAATCAGTCTGGTAAACCTTCGCTGCACTCCCTCTATAGCAAGAACATCCTTCCTTAGATAAGGAGACCAGGTGTGGCCTCACCAAGGCCCTGTAAAATTGCAGCAAGACATCCCTGCTCCTGTACTCGAATCCTCTTGCTATGAAGGCCAACATACCATTTGCCTTTTTTACTGCCTATTGGACCTGCATGCTTACCTTCAGCAACGGGTAAATGAGAACACCCAGGTCTCGTTGCATATTCCCCTCTCTCAGTTTATAACCGTTCAGATAATAATCTGTCTTTCTGTTTTTGCTACTAAAGTGGATAACCTCACATTTATCCACATTATACTGCATCTGCCATGCATTTGCCCGCTCACTTAACTTGTCCAAATCACCCTGAAGTCTCTCTGCATCCTCCTCACATCTCACCCTCCCACCCAGTTTTGTATCATCTGCAAATTTAGAGATATTACATTTAGGTCCCTCATCTTGTTTAGTTTAGTTTAGTTTAGAGATACAGCACTGAAACAGGCCCTTCGGCCCACCGAGTCTGTGCCGACCATCAACCACCCATTTTATACTAATCCTACACTAATCCCATATTCCTACCACATCCCCACCTGTCCCTATATTTCCCTACCACCTACCTATACTAGGGGCAATTTACAATAGCCAATTTACCTACCAACCTGCAAGTCTTTTGGCTTGTGGGAGGAAACCGGAGCACCCGGAGAAAACCCACGCAGACACAGGGAGAACTTGCAAACTCCACACAGGCAGTACCCAGAATTGAACCCGGGTCGCTGGAGCTGTGAGGCTACAGTGCTAACCACTGCGCCACTGTGCCGCCCTAAATCATTAATATATATTGTGAATAGCTGGGGTCCTAGTACCGATCCCTGCGATACCCCATTAGTCACTGCCTGCCATTCGGAAAAAGACCCATTTATTCCTACTCTTTGTTCCCTGTCTGCCAACCAATTTTCTATCCATCGCAATACACGACCCCCAATCCCATGCGTTTAATTTTACACGCTAATCTCTTATCTGGGACTTTGTCAAAAGCCTTCTGGAAGTCCAAATAAACCACATCCACTGGCTGTCCCTCATCAACTCTACCAGTTACATCCTCAAAGAATTCTCGGAGATTTGTGAAGCATGATTTCCCTGTCGTAAATCCATGCTGACTCTGCACGATTCTACCATTGTTCTCCAAGTGCTCTGCTATAAAATCTTTGATAATGGACTCTAGAATTTTCTCCACTACCGACGTCAGGCTGACTGGTCTATAATTCCCTGTTTTCTCTCTACCTCCCTTTTTAAATAGTGGGGTTACATTAGCTACCCTCCAATCTGTAGCAACTGTTCCTGAGTCTATAGAATCTTGGAAGATGACCACCAATGCATCCATTATTTCTAGGGCCACTTTCTTAAGTATTCTGGGATGCAGATTATCAGGCCCTGGGGATTTATCAGCCTTCAATCCCATGAATTTCCCCAACAGCATTTCTCTACTAATACTGATTTCCTTCAGTTCCTCCCTCTCACTAAACCCTGTGTTCCCCAACATTTCTGGTATGATATTTGTGTCCTCCCTTGTGAAGACAGAACCAAAGTATGCATTTAGTTGGTCAGCCATTTCTTTGTTCCCCATAATAAATTCCCTTGTTTCTGACTGTAAGGGACCTACATTTGTCTTCACCAATCTTTTTCTCTTCACATGCCTATAGAAACTTTTACTGTCAGTTTTTATGTTCCCCGCAATCTTACTCTCGTACACTATTTTCCCCTTCTTAATTAATCCCTTGGTCCTCCTTTGCTGAATTCTAAACTGCTCCCAATCCTCAGGTCTGTTGTTTTATCTGACGAATTTGTATGCCTCTTCCTTGGATCTAATGCTATCTCTAATTTCCCTTCCTTGTAAGCCATGGTTTGGCTACTTTTCCCATTTTGCTTTTGTGCCAGACATGAATAAACAATTCCGAAGAAGGGTCACTGACCCGAAACGTTAACTCTGCTTCTCTTTCCACAGATGCTGCCAGACCTGCTGAGTGATTCCAGCATTTCTTGTTTTTGTTTCAGATTTCCAGCATCCGCAGTATTTTGCTTTTATTATATGAATAAACAATTGTTGTAGTTCATCCATGCGCTCTTTGAATGTTTGCCATTGCCTATCCACTGTCATCCCTTTGAGTTTCCCAATCCATCATAGCCAACTCACGCCTCAGACCTTCGTAGTTTCCTTTATTAGGACCCTAGTCTCAATTTCAACTTCATCACTCCCCATCTTGATGAAGAATTCTATCATATTATGGTCACTCATCCCCAAGGGGTCTCGCACAACTAGATTGTCAATTATTCTTCTCTCATTACACAATACCCAGTCTAGGATAGCCTGTTCTCTAGTTGGATGAAAGCAATTTTCTGGGTGGACGCCACACATTTCTGGTCACTACCAAGATTTATGACTTTGCTGGGCAAATGAAAAATAGTAAAACTTCCAACTCTCTGTCTGAACCAAACTCAAGTGTTATTGACTGTGCAAAGGGAAATTCTCCAAGGCATTTTTAACATTAATTAACTAATTTTATTGATTTGGGGTAGAGTTTCCACTAGTTGGCAATAGCTTTATCAATGCAATCCAGGTGAAACCAGTCGAACCAGCACAAAAGATCGTGCAGTTTTAAACATGCTATGTCAATGATAATTGAGTTTCCACAATCTTTAACGTTGGTTTAAGAATTATTTCACCTGAGGTTAGCCACGCCCATAAAACTGACCATGCCCTCAGTCGAAATAATGAGAATGGCGAATTTCTGCCTGTTTCTCCCATTTACAGTTGTTTGAGGATTCAAATTAAACATGTTTTCTCATGCGCACAGGCACTAGTAAGCACATTTTAAAGATTTTACATCTTAAAACTATGTAATTTACTAATAAACTAAAGAAATTCGGAAATGGTTTAGTATAGTTGATTTTAAAAGTAATTTTCAGTGATTTTAAATCAGGTTGCTCACAGGTGGAGAACTGAACATTCTTATTAAAAATGCTTTTTTTGGTGATAAACCCATTTTCAACTATATTAATAAAACTGCACCAGTTTAAATACATCAATTAATACTTTTTAATGCAAAAAAGTAAACAACTGCATTCTGTTATGTTAAATGATTCTGTTGTTTCATGGAAGATTTTATGTTTTTGATTATGCAGATCAATTTTAGCAGAAACGTGGACTATAACCTAACTAGAGAAATTTGCACCCAATTTTCCAATTTTGTCTAAAGTGGACACTTAACCCCAAAGTGATTTTTCTCAGAATTGCTAACTTTTTATATAGGAAGGAAAGAAAATGTAAATGCAAGAAATCTGAAATAAAAACAGTTTGCTCGACTTATATTAATGACATTGTTTTTAGCTTCATCAATTGGCCTCAGTGAAAAGGGGAAATGGCAGGAAAAAGTAATTATTTGATTGGATTTGATTTGCTCACCTTGAGGTGGTCCTTGGTTGCCAATTGCAGGTTTTGACAAAGAGCTGATTGACTGATTCTGTGGTACTTGTTCATTGATGAGTGGTAGCATTCCCACCCTTGCCCAGTGAATGGAAATTATTATTGATTCCTTTGCATTTAGTCAGGGGGACATTTGAGCTAAAATGCTGGTCACATGAGCCAATCACTACTTTTTTGCTTCACATTCACTTTTGTGTAATTGCCTATAGGTGCATACTATAGACAATGCTTTGCCAAAGACAGATAATTGCAATACCATATTGAGTTCAAAGTTATGCTTGGAAAACCTATATTTGCAAAATACTGTAGAGGTGATTTATTCTGTCAGGACTTTAGCACATCATACCCTTCACGACAAAAGAACATCAGAAATAGGTGCAGGAGTAAGTCATTCATGCCTGCTTCACCTTTCAAGAACATCATCGCAGATCTTCTACCTCAACTCCACCTTCCCGTACCATTTCCATATCCCTTGATTCCTTTAGTATCCAAAAATCTATCTATCCATCTCTGTCTTGAATATACTCAATGACTGAGCATCTACAGCACTCTGGGTAGAGAATTCCTAAGATTTACAACCGTTTGAATGAAGAAATTTTTCCTCATCGCTGTCCTAAATGGCCGACCCCTTATTCTGAGATTCATAGAGTCATAGGGTCATAGAGTTATACAGCACAGAAACAGGCCCTTCGGCCCATTGTGTCTGTGCCAACCATCAAGCACCTAACTATTCTAATCCCATTTTCCAGCACTTGGCCCGTAGCCTTGTATGCTATGGCGGATGGTGACCCCTGAGTTCTACGCTCTGCAGTCAGGAGGAAACATCCTCCCAGCATCTACCCAATCAAAGCCCTAAGAATTTTATATGTTTCAATGAGATCACAACTCATTCTTCTAAATTCTAGGGAATATAGGCCTAGTCTACTCAATCTCTCCTGATAGAACAATCCCTTCATCCCAGGAATCAGTCTGGTGAAACATTCATTGCACTCTCTATAAGGCAAATATATACTTCCTTAGGTAAGGGGACCAAAGCCATGCAGAGTACTCCATGTCCGGTCTCACCAAAGCTCATTATAATTGTAGTAAAGCATCTTTATTCTTGTACACCAATCTTTTTGTAATAAAGGCGAACATATCATTTGCTTTCCTAATTGGTTGCTGTACCTGCATGTCAACTTTCTGTGATTCATGTACAAGAATACCCAGGTTCCTCTGAATAGCAGCATTTCCCAGTCTCTCACCATTTAAAAAAATTCATCTTTTCAACTTTTTCCTACCAAGGTGGATAATTCACACTTCTCATTATACTCCATTTGTCATGTTTATGCTCACTCACTTAACCTGTCTACATCTCTTTGCAATCTCTTTGGGTTCTCCTCACAGCTTACTTTCCTACCTAACTTTCTATCATCAGCAAACTTGGATACGTTACATTTGGTACCATCATCTAAGTCATTGGTATGCATTGTAAATAGCTAAGGCCCAAACACTGATCCTTACAGTACTCCACTTGTTACAGCCTGCCAACCTGAAAATGATCCATTTATTCCTAATCTCCATTATTTGTCCCTTAATCAATTCTCAATCCATGCTAATATATTACCTCAATCCCATAAGCCATAATTTTGTGTAACAACCTCTTGTTTTGCACCTTATCAAATGCTTTTTGAAAATCCAAATACATTACATCCACTGGCTTCCCCTTATCTACCCTGCTAGTTACAACCTCATAAAACTCTGACAGATTTGTAAAACAGAATTTCTCTTTCATAAATCCATGTTGACTCTGCCTAATCATATTATGATATTCTATGTGCCCTGTTACCACATCCTTAATAATAGATTCTAGCATTTTCCCTATTCTTGATGTCAAGCTAAATGGCCTGTTTTCTCTCTAGCTCCTTGCTTGAACAGTGGGGTTACATTTGCTATCCTCCAACCCATGGGGATTGTTCTAGAATCTAGGGAATTCTGAAAGATCAAATGCATTCGCTATCTCTGCAGCTACCTCTTTTAAAACCCTAGGATGCAGGTCATCAGGTCCAGGGCACTTATCCATTAATTTCTCCAGCACTATTTCTTCACTAACAATAATATCCCTAAGTTCCTCATTCTCACAAGACCTTTGGTTCTCCACTATTTTCGGAATTTTTTTGTCTTTTACTGTGAAGGTGGATACAAAGTATTTGTCTAACGTCGCTACCATTTCCTAATTCCTCGTTATAATTTCTCCTGTCTCAGTCTTTAAGGATTCACATGTACTTTCACTATTTGCTTCCTTTTTACATACCTAGAGAAGCTTTTACAATCTGTTTATATATATCTTTATAGTTTACTCTCATATTCTCTTTTCTCTTTCTTTAGCAATTTCTTGGTCTTTCTTTGTTGAATTCTAAAATCCTGATAATCTTCAGGATTACTAATCTTTTTGGCAAAGAGAGACTTACCCAGCATGGTGCCTGGAAGGCAGCTGGGCCAGACTGCCCCAATATCAGCCAAGGTGCAACAGAATGCAGCTGGGCCTCAGAGACAGGAGCATTCAGAAGTCATTGGCCACAAATATCTAAGAGTTCCAACATATGCAACAGCAGCCTTCCATCAGCTTTGTTGAAGCCACTAGAGAGCATCTTGCAGGAGTATTAGAGTTACGAAACTTTCTTTTAAGAAAGACATCATTCATTTACAATAAAAACAGAAAATTCTGGGAATACTCAGCAGGTCAGGCAGCATTTGTGTAGAAAGAAACAAAGTTAACTTTTCAGGTCGATGCTCTTTCATCAGAAAGGTCATCCACCTGAAACATTGGGCAGGATTTGCCCATAGGCTACGGGACCCCAATGTTGGGGCCAAATGGGTGTCCTGAGCCTGCACTTGCAGGGAGCCAGATGCAGGGAGCTATTTTCCTGGAGGCAGCCTCCTAATTGGCTGTGTCCACCCTCGCCGTCCAATTAAGGATGGCAGGCAGGCTCCCAATCACAGGGTTGGCATTTCTAGAGCCTCAGCAGCCTCATTGCTCCACCCCTGGCAAAATGCCCTCTAAATTGCCCCTAATTGGGGGCTTAATTATTTAAATTGGCTACCCGCCTCAGTTCAGTGGGCAGCCAATCTGCATGTCAAGCCACTGCTGGGAAACTTCCTGGGCAGCCATCCCAACATGGCTCCCTACTATTTTTCCAGCCACCAAGTTCGCCACTCACGAACATTCAGCCCATTAACTCTGTTTCTCTCTCCACAGATGCTGCCTGACCTACTGAGTACTTCCAGCATTTTCTATTTCAGATTTCCAGCTTCTGCAGTATTTTGCTTTTGTACCATTGGTTTACACTTGGGTGAAAAATAAATTCAAGGCAATTATTGTGTTTGCCATGAAATTAATCACCTTTATCACATTAGACACTTGGGTCTGCAGTGTGGTTTAATAGCAACTTCTAAATATGCAATGTCACTATGTCATCGATATGGTGGCTGAATGGCTTCAACGTTCTTTAATGCAGGATTAAGGGAGTGATGAACGATGCTACAAGGATGTTAATCCTAAGGGTCTTTATGTCAATTTTCAGGCCAGAGCAATGAGCAGGTCACCAGAATTGCTCTTCAATTATTTCATCCCTGGTATCTCTGGCTGCAAGGCATTGAGGTGGCCCTCCTTCTACTCCTTCCTTGCCTTCACCCTGGTCTTTCTCATTGAAATGCGAACTGCTGCTCTTGCTCTGCCTTCTCCAAATACAGCCCTCTCTGAATGGATAGATTGTGCAGAATGCAGCATACCACTATGATGCAAGAAACTCTTTGTGGGTCTTATTATAGGAGAGTCCTAGATATGTCCAGAAACCTGAACCTCTGTTTGAGGAACCCTGTAGTGCACTCAATCATGATCTTGGTGGTCCCATAGCTTTGATTATACAAGTGGCATTCAGGCATGAAGAGGTTGTTGAGGGGTGTCAGGAGCTATTATGCAGGTAGGTACTGCACTGTGCCAGCTGGACTGTCATATTCCTGTCAGGGTCAACTATTGGGGTAAATAGTTGAGTATTGCGGGATAAAAGCACCACAACACCTGCCTGAGTACTTTACACAGACGTAAACTATCCTTGGCCATGTGAGCCGCATGGAAGATGGCAGGATCCCCAAAGACACATTGTACAGCGAGCTCGCCACTGGTATCAGACCCACCGGCCGTCCATGTCTCCGTTATAAAGACGTCTGCAAACGCGACATGAAATCGTGTGACATTGATCACAAGTCGTGGGAGTCAGTTGCCAGCATTCGCCAGAGCTGGCGGGCAGCCATAAAGACAGGGCTAAATTGTGGCGAGTCGAAGAGACTTAGTAGTTGGCAGGAAAAAAGACAGAGGCGCAAGGGGAGAGCCAACTGTGCAACAGCCCCAACAAACAAATTTCTCTGCAGCACCTGTGGAAGAGCCTGTCACTCCAGAATTGGCCTTTATAGCCACTCCAGGCGCTGCTTCACAAACCACTGACCACCTCCAGGCGCGTATCCATTGTCTCTCGAGATAAGGAGGCCCAAAAGAAACTATCCTATCTCTGTGACTGGAGATGAGCTACACATTTACTGAGTGGTAGCCCTTTTTATTTACAAAGGTTGCTGGCTGGTACTCTAGTGCTCTGATGGAAACATGTGTGCAGTCTGTTGTGGCCTGGAAGTGGGTGAAACCGGACACTGCTGTAAATCCCTCAGCCTGTTGGGGTCAGATTTTCAAAGCCGAGTGCGGGTACAGAGGCGAGTATGATTTGAAGATTGCGTTCACAGAGGTTGGCACTGGGATCTGCCACCATTTTTAAAGCGATACCAGCAGCAAGGGAACGGGGTCGGGTGCACACTTCCATTTAATTGCCTGTTGAGCTCATTAAAGAGCTCATTAACAGGCTTGTCAGTATCAGCGAGCAATCTTTGAAGGTTGGGAATGGGGAAGAAGCCCACGGGGTTGTGAAGACATGAACCGTGTGGAGGGCCATGAGGGCTATGGGAAGGGCTGATTAGCAAACAAAGCTCAGCTGCTTCAGATGTGCATTGGTGTGGCTTTGCTACAACTGCAAGAGTTGAATTTCTCATTGGTAAGTGGCAGGAAACTGGAGAGGGATGTGAGCCCACTGGCATCACAGGGACAGCTGGGATTGGCAGGGGAAGACCTGGTGAACGCACAAAGCCCAGCTGAGGGAGTTCAGATGGGAACAGGCTACTCTGACATTGGACAGAGCAACCAGGATGAGCTACGGCAGATGCAACCTCTTGGTCAGGAGGAGGCCAGAGGGGCACAGTGGGGGGCTACAAGGGGATGAAGATGCTACCCAAGACATGGGTGCACATCCAAAGAGTCAGCTACCTGCAAATAACAAAGCTTCAGTGCCATAGGAGGCTGTGCCTATCCAGGCAAATGGTCTCGGTCCTGTGTGCTCTGATGCACAATGACCTGAGACCTCACAGCTCCCATGGCAGTCCCCAACCTACAACTGTCAAGGTCTCCATTGACCTAAATTTCTATTCAACCAGGACATTCCAGGGATCAGCTGTGGATTCAGGTGGCATCTCACAGTCAGCATCTCATTAGGCCATCAAGCAGGTCATGGACGCCATTTTCAGAAGAGCAGGGAACTACACCCACTTTGACACAAATGAGCCAGCACAGAGGGTATTGGGTTCAGCCTCCGTCACTGGATTCCCCCAGGTGCAAGGCATCATCAGTTGCACCCATGTGGCCATCAAGGCATCCACCGACCAGCCAGTGAGATCCATCAATAGGAAAGGCTTCCGCTCCCTCAACGTCCAACTGGTCCGTGAGCATAACAAGAGCTTCCTCTATGTGTGCGCTCGATTTCCTGGCAGCTGCCACAACTCCTTCATCCTCTGCCAGTCCAGGCTGCCTCAGTCCTATACTCCATACCCCAAAATGTATGGCTGGCTCCAAAGGGACATGGAAAATCCCTTGAAGAGATGGCTATTGACCTTTCTACAGGAGCCCCAGACAGAGGCACGGAGGTGAAACAACCAATACCACTTGCTCAGGAGGCCAACCATTGAGCAGGCCAACGAGTTTCTGAGGATGTGAATCTGGAGACTGGATCGGTCAGGTGGCATCCTCCATAACCTTTCTGCAAGGGTCTCAGTCATTATGGTGGTTTGCTGCGCTCTCCATAACATGGCCCTCCAGAAAGGTGTCGATCTTGTTATGAAAGTGATTCCATTTTTTAAAATATTTTTTGCGGACTCGTGTTTAAAAATTGAGGAAATTGATTCATTTGAAAGACTGAAGAGAATCCATAGATGTTGGATTTTGTTTTTTTTTAAAGGTCACTGGAAGGATTTGAGATTTTGTTTAACAACAAATCCTTACTGGATGTCACATGTCTTAAGCTAAATAAACAGCAGGAGCCTTGGTGACTAGGGGAGTTGTTTACAGAGAAGTGACATGTCAAGATTTATGGTGGTCAAGAGTTGATTTCGTTTTGGATATTGCTTTGAGTCAGTTGGGGGTCAGTCTGCTAAGAGAGAAGCCACCATCTCATCCTTTTCCACCCCTTTGAGAAACCCTGAGAATCCAGTGTGTGGACTGGAGAAATTGATGACGCAGTTTTCCTGAAAAGCCTGCCTGACTAATCCTCAATGTTGCCTGAAGAAAACTCCAAAGCTCCAAAAAAGATCCCAGTGACAGCCATCTACGAGTATCTGGACGCCAGACTAAAAGGGCCAGCAGAGAACATCGCATATCTTGTCCTTTTTTCCTTCAAGAATTAACAAGTACTTGGCCAAAGTACTTTTTTGTCTTTTTGTAAAGCGATTTCTGTGGAGAAAACGTCTTTATTTTGTTCTTTAATCAGTGTCTGTGTGTATGTGTGTTGGGCTCATTTAGAATTTAAATTAATCATTTTGTTGTTTATTAAAGAAAGCTGGTTAGTGGCTTTTAAGAAAGTGCACTCCTCCAGCCTCAGCCGTAACAACCTTGAGGACAGTGAGGAGACAATTCATTGGGGGAGGAGCAGGAGGTAAGAGAGGAGGAGGACGAGGGACCGGAGGGGGATAACACTGAACAGAGCGGTGTCCCTGCTGCATGATGAGGTGGCCTCCTCCTTCCACCTCCCGGAAAGAGGACCTTCCTCTTCTCTCTCACAGCCTCCAGCATTAGATCCAGTTGGGCATCAATGAAACGAGGATCTGCACTGCCCCTAGTGCCAAGCCTCCAACTCCTCTGTGACATCTCACTTCCCTCTGGTGCTGTGGTCTGAACTATATCTGATTCCCATCCCATAACAATGTGGTTGATGCTTAACTACCCTCTACAGCAAGCCACTCAGTTATATCAAACCACTACTCAGTGGCTCAAGAAGAAGGTCCACCTCCACTTTTTCAGAATAACAAAGGATGGGTAATAAATGCCATTCTTGCCAGTGATGCCTTTATCCTAAGAATGAAGAAAAGAGGACAAAATAACTATCCTGGATGGATTCAGTGGATCTGGTGCTGTCCAATCTAATGAGGTTTGGTGGCTCCTAAGAACAATCTTCATGGTCAATTTATTCCTCGATAGGCAATATTTGTCACAAAACTGTTCCTGAAGCAAAACTTTTGCTGACATCCTCCTGGTAAAAGCCACTGAAGACTGATCAGAACCATGGTGAGCTCCCTATCAATAAGATGTCATCTACGAAGTTTTCCTATGGGGCTGAAATATTTACTTCTAGTTCTATAAATTTCATCAAAATAATGTGAGACTAATAGTGTGATTAATCTGTCAGTGTTCTCAGGTTGCCCTTGGCAAAGGAATCTAAGATGTGGAACCCACCAAAACAAATCCTGCAGGAATACACAGTTTGGTGGTAATAATATTAGTTTCTCAACCAAATGCTCAGGGGTTTTGAGCCATCAACCTGCTTGTCATTCAGACACACGGCTTTTGTTGCCTTTTAAAAATATATTTGTCCTGGAGTTTGGTTGATCAACTCATAGCAGTAGAGAAGAACAGCTATTGTGCATGTTACTCTGCTACAAATACTCTTTCAGCCAGCCATGTAATCATGAATAAACCTTCAGTTTTGACTGCTCTGTCATCATACCTGAAGGAGACTGTGAAAATAAAGGCCAGCATGGGAGGGAGAGACAGGACAAATGCAACAATAAAACTATCACTTAACAGATTTGGTTGACAGTAAATCCAAGCCAAAAGCACTGATTACAACATATATATTTACATATATTGTCAAAAATCAAATCCATTATGCTGAGTTTCAGTACTATGGTACAATTCACAGTTCTATAAAGTCTTACTACTGTACACTCTATTTATTGTTCTTAATAAATACAAGAAAAGAAAACTAATAATTTTATTCAGTGATATATATATTTTCTAATGTAGGCAAACTAGTATTTATTGTTCCAGAGAATGAATATCAATGTATGGTAAACCAGAGATAAGCGAATTTATAGTGATATTTAAGGGTGGCAAAGGTAGTTTAATCAACCAATGGATCCCCTATGGTATTGTTCGTGGTAACCTGAAGGATATGTTTTTTTTTCTAATGACAAGATTGTTGTGCTACGTAACATATAAACTATGATTGAATGCATTTCTTCCATTCAACCTGTCTGATTGTTCTGATAGGTCCAGCATTACCCTCTGAACAATCTGCTTTCTTAATACTGACAAGCTCCAATCCCAGAGGGAAAAGTTGATTTTTTTCTTCTAAAACTCTGATTGGCAGTTTTAAAAGGTGACAATTGACATGCATACTTGTGCAGTGAAAACCCAGTAATAAGCTGGTATTGTCACTGAGGTGTATAATGATTCATTGTTAGATTTGTAGAGTCATGAATGAACAATGCCAAACGCACTTGGAATATTGGAACATCTCTCCCCTTCAGAGTCGGCTTGGGAAATTTTCACCCACATTGTATGAAGAAAGTCCAAAAAGCATTTTTAATTATTTGAATGTCAAGATGGTCTCTGGAGAGGCAGGAATGCAGCTGCACAGCACCATAATTTTACTAGTATTTTCCCTATCAGCCATATTCAATGAAATTTTAAAACTTTTTATAAAAAATCTGTTTTCAATTTTGTTCGACCTTACACAGAGGAATTTTTACCCCACTGTCTGCACAAATGTGGTCTTAATTCCTTGTAGGAATGTAGGAATATAGGAACATAGGAGCAGGAGTAGGCCATTCAGCCCATCGAGCCTGCTCCATCATTCAATCTGATCATGTCTGATCATCCACTTCAATGCCTTTTTCCCACACTATCCCCATATCCCTTTATGTCATTTGTATTTAGAAATCTATCAATCTCTACATTAAACATACTCAATGACTGAGCTTCCACAGCCCTCTGGGGTAGAGAATTCCAAAGATTCACAACCCTCTGAGTAAAGAAATTTCTCCTCATCTCTGCCCTTAGTGGCTTCCCCCTTATTTTGAAATTGTGTCCCCTGGTTCTAGACACCCCAACCAGGGGAAACATCTTACCTGCATCTACCCTGTCGATCTAGATTTACCACTTTCCATTCCATGAACCATCTTTTAAGCCTTTATAAGATCACTGCACACACATCTCCTTTCCAAGGCTCTTGACCCTTGGGACTCCGCTCTGCTCCCAGCACTTTAATGTTTCCCTTTGTATTTGTGACCAGATGGGACCCAGCGCTCAAGATGTGGTCTGAACAGAATTGGACCCAGCACTCAGGGTATGGCTTGATCATGGCCTTATTGGACATATTTTACTACTTTGACTATTGGCTTTGTTGATTGCTGTGCTGCATTTGTTGAACATGGTGAGTGTTGAATTTACAAAGAGTCCTGGGCCTATTTTAGCTTCATCCCATGCTATTTCAGCTCCATTCATGGATCATGTTTGTTGCCTGATTGCCCTTCCCATGCTCAGTACTTTTCACTTGTCTACATTAAGTTTCATTTATTATTAACCCCGCTGACACATTTTGTCCAATGTATTCTGTGATTTCTGAGCTGCCTTATTATTTTATTTATTTTATTTAGTAAAACTAATAAAAGTTCCATTTAGTGGTGCAGTTGAAAGTCTGGTATGTCAAATAAACATCGGATTTCTTCTTTTCTTTATATCCATCATACTTTCATATTGATGTCAAAATTGTAACAATGTCACAGGGAAAAATTGTTATATAATACAGAAAGATTAAGGGATTGCAGAACAAAGTTTGGAAAAGGAAGATATTGATTTATATAAGTATATATTCTTTTTCGATTTATGTTGAGATTGTTTTGATTTTTGCATCATCTATTTATTACATATATTTATGGTGGATTGTAGATTTCATAAAATTGCATTGCTATAACATTGATGATGAATTTAAAAAAACATGTTCTTGCCATCTACAGATCAATGTGTTCATATAACTGAGTGCCATATAATTGTGCACAAGTCGGTGCTGAATTGAAAACTTAAAGTGACCTAAATTAAGACACTTCAGCATTATTTGAAAAATTTAAACTTGACTCAATGCAGGCTACTTCAGGTCATTTTTATTAAAATGCTCCCCAGTAGGCCAGTGAAGACTACAACACTAATGCAAATAAATAGAATGCCCCAAGTTTGATTCTTCGGGGTAAAATGTTGTCTTTACTGCCTGGGCATTAAGTCTCATCTAGGCAGAGCACAGAGAGGAAATTCTGGTCAAGAGAATCATATGCCACTAACAGAATCCAGCCTGATTTTCATTCCATTTAAATTAATTGAAAGAAAATCAGGCCAGTTTTGAAAGGGATGTTGCAATCTTCCCCCCAAAATTTTTTTCTCTGCATTCCACCCAGGTGATGTTTAATGTCCAAAAAAATAAAGACAAAAGTCTACCTTCCTCACCTCTTAGCTGATTATAGCCGGATGTTGGAGTGCTACAATGGACTTCAGTGTCCCTGGGTTAGGAAGAGAAAAGTCAACTCCTGATCATTATCCAGTTATTCCTCCTGCAAGATGCTTGTTTGGATTAAAGAGACATTAGGCTACAGTGTGATGCCCATCACAGTCAACATCCTGCAGGCACTCACTGTTTAAGTTCAAATATGTAAATTTCCCACTGGGCAAAGGACCAAAGACCAACCAATGACCCTTATACCACTGCACAGCAAGCGATCAATCATGTTGTCATGAAATAAAGGGAGATAACTGAGTTATAAAAAAAACTGTATTAAATGATGGTGGCCATTTAATATACAATGTATGTCACAAATCATATAAATTTCTATATGTAGGCTAGTATTTGTTTCCATAGTGACAGTCTACCAACATGGAGGGTTGGATGGCAAGGAAAACTCCATTACAGGATTGGCTGTTAGCAAAAATGAATAAGGATCTCCATGTGAAATTATGGTTTTAAAATGTACCACTACAACACACACTTGAAGCAATAAATTGCTTGTTACATGCATGGTTGGTGTCCATCCAGAAGATCCTCGCCATTAAATCTGTTATTTGTGGATGAAAGCAATGCTGTTTTCTTGACCTGGAATTTGCAGATTTTTGACAGTGAACTGACAGTGTTTACCGTCATTACCCCTCTGAATCTGACCACAGCTTCAGGATTTAGCGCAAGTGTAAATTAAAGTTGCAGTCAGTCATTCACTGCTCCACCACAGGCTGTGCTGTGGATGTATGACACCCAAGAGCTTTAAGATACACGTGCTAACTGTTGGCTAACACTCTTCCAACTGCTATATCACATGTTGGCTTACAACACTTCCTGTGATGATGTATACTAAAGTATTTACATATTCAACAGTATGTTAACTAATGCTCAAGCAGTTAAAGCAATATCACAACAAGAACTTGTGCTTTTTCACTCTCCTTTTGCTGTTAGAAAACACATAAAAAGGTAAGCATTGTTGAATGAGGTGTAACTGGGTTTTTAGCAGTGATTTGATTCATAACTATTGCTGAACAAACAATCTGGCCTTGAAAAAATAATTTTATATTTGTGGAATGTTATTAAATGTCCCAATTATGACTAATTATAGAATCATAGTCATAGAATCATTATGGCACAGAAGGAAGCCATTCAGCCGATCGAGTTCATGCCGGCTCTCTGTAGAGCTAGCCAATCAGTCCCATCCCCTCGCTCTATTCCCATATTCCCCAAAGTTTATTTCCCTCAAATGCCCATCCAATTTCCTTTTGGAATCATTCATTATCTCCATTTCCACCACATTCGTAGGCAGCAAGTTCTAGATCATTACCACTCACTGCATAAAGGTTCCATCTCACATCCCCCGCATCTCTTGCCCAAAACCTTGGCCAGAATTCTATTCTGCCCTTGGAGACGGGAACGAAGGTGTGGGGGGGGAACAGGGGGGGAGCAAATAAAATGGTAAGGAGCACTGAACCCAACGTTGCCCAGGCCCCTGCCATTTTGTTCAGGGTGGATAAGGCTGAGGACAGCATTCTCACACCAGGCTAATTGAGGACCTTAAGTGATCAATTAATGGCCTCTTCCTGTCTCCGCACTGATTTAATTGAAGGCGAAGGCTTTGCTGCCCCATAGAGATGTCACCAGGTGAGACCTGGAAGCCTCCTAGCAGGGTCTGGGGGGGCCCTCCTTTTGGGGACAATCCAGGGACCCCGGAGGGCCCCCCAGCAGTGATGGCTACCCACACCACCCCCACCCCCAGGAAGAACCCCCCCCCCGACCCTCACTGAACCACCCCATGACCAAGTCCAATCAGGACCACACTTACCTACCCTGGAATCTCCTCCTCCTTTGGTACAGTAGGACCTTGTGCAGCACCAGCAGTGGCCTCCACTCCCGGTGGCGCTGCTGATACTCCAGAACTGCTGGCCTTCCGATTGGCTCTGGAGGCAGGAGGGGGTCCAACGCAGGGCCAATGTGGATTCTCCCCCAACCCTCTGTCTTCCAGCCCACCACTAGGGCCCCTGTCATTGAATAAAATCTGGCCCCTTAAATCTGTGTCCTTGTACCATCAGCTAATGGGAACAACTTTTGTTTTTCTACCTTATCTAAACCTGTCAAAATCTTGTAAACCTCTATCAAATCTCCCCTCAACGTCCTTTGCTACAAGGAGAACAACCCCAGCTTCACCAATCTAATTTTGTAACTAAAATCCCCCATCCATTGAAACATTCTGGTAACTCTCCCCTGCACCCTCTCAAGGACTGTCACATCCTTCCAAAAATGTGGTGAGCAGAACTGGATACAATACTTTAGTCGTGGCCTAACCAGCGCTTTATAAGTGTTCAGCATATCTTCCCTGTTTTTCTATTTAATGCCTCTATTTATGAAGCCCAAGATCTCTCAACTGCTCTCTCAATATGTCTTGCCAGATGTAAAGATCTATGCACATGAATCCCTCAGGTCCCTCTGTACCTGCACACTTTTTAGAACTGTGCCTTTAAGTCTATATTGCCTCTCCCTATCCCTTCTGCCAGGATGCATCACCTCACAATTCTTTGTATTAAGTTCCATCTACCATTTGTCTGCCCATTCTGCTAACCCATCTATGTCCTGTTGCAGTCAATTGGTATCATTCTCACTGTCGGCTGCACCTCCAAGTTTGGTATAGTTGGAAAGTTTTGATGTTTTGCTCTGTATTCCAAAGTCAAAGTCATTTATGTATGTTAAAAAAAAGTGGTCATGGCCTTGAAACTTGGGAACACCACTACCATCCTCCTGTCAGAAAAACAACCACTTACTGCAGATGCTGGAACTCTGAAATGAAGGCTTGAGGTTTCCTCCAAAAGAAAAGGTGTTGCTATGGGTGCCCGTATGGGTCCTAGTTATGCCTGTCTTTTTAATGGGATATGTCGAACATTTCTTGTTCCAATCCTACTCAGGTCCCCGACCCCAACTTATTTTCTGGTGCATTGAGCTGCTTCCTGCACTCGCCCCAAATGGGAAAATTTCATCAACTTTGCTTCTGATTTCCACTCTTCTCTCACCTTTACATGGGCTATCTCCAACACTTCCCTTCCCTTCCTCGACTTCTCTGTCTCCATTTCTGGGGATAGGCTGTCCACTAATATTCATTATAAGCCCACCGACTCCCACAGCTACCTTGACTACTCTTCCTCACTCCCTGCCCTCTTTAAGAACTCCGTTCGATTCTCCCAGTTTCTCTGTCTCTGATGCATCTGTTCTGATGATACAACCTTCCACAAC
Source organism: Heterodontus francisci (assembly GCF_036365525.1). Lineage (NCBI taxonomy): Eukaryota > Metazoa > Chordata > Chondrichthyes > Heterodontiformes > Heterodontidae > Heterodontus > Heterodontus francisci. Next base: position 38,964,732 of record NC_090387.1, read on the forward strand.
AGCTCCACTGATAAGTCTTCCTTTTTCCTCAACCAAGGATTCGCCCCCACCCCACTCCCCCACCCCCCCCCCACTATGGTTGACAAGGTCCTTGACCGTGTCTGACCCATTTTCTGCACTTCTGCCCTCACCCCTTCCTCTCCCTCCCAGAACCGCAACAGGGTTCCCCTTGTCCTCACTTTCCACCCTACCAGCCTCCACATCCAAAGGATCATCCACCGCCATTTCTGCCACCTCTAATGTGATGCCATTGCTAAACATATCTTCCCCTCCCCTCCCCTGTATTCCAAAGGGACCACTCCCTCCGCAACACCCTGGCCCACTCCTCCATCACCCCTGACACCTCTTTCCTTTCCCACGGCTCCTTCCCATGCAATTGCAGGAGGTGTAATACCTGCCCTTTTACCTCCTCTCTCCTCACCATCTATGGCCCAAACTCTCCTTCCAGGTGAAGCAGCGATTTACTTGCACCTCTTTCAATTTAGTATACTCTATTTGCTGCTCACAGTGCAGTCTCCTCTATATTGGGGAGACCAAGCGTTGATTGGGTGACCGCTTTGCAGAACACCTCCGCTCGGTCTGCAAGCATGATCCCGAGCTTCCGATTGCTTGCCATTTTAATTCACCATCTTGTTCTCATGCCCATATTTCTGTCCTCGGCCTGCATCAGTGTTCCAGTGTACCTCAAGACAAGCTTGACGAATAGAACGTCATCTTTTGATTAGGCACTCTCCAGCCTTCTGGACTCAATATTGAGTTCAATAATTTCAGACTATGAGCCCCATTATTTTTTGTTTATTTGTTATTTTTATTTTTATTTTTATTATATATTTTCTTTTTTTTAACCATGTGCTCGTCTTAAACTTCTCATGTTTTTGCTTTCATACAGAGCTGTTCATTATTCTGCCATTAGCACTCTCTCTGGACTCATGCTTTGTCTTTCGCTACAACTATTTAGCACTCCATTTGCATTCTGTTCCATGACATCTGTCATTTAATCTCTCCCCCCTCCGTCCGATCACAGTCCTTCCTTTTTGTTCTTCTTTCCCCCTCTCCCTTTCACGTGTTTAAAGACTGTTACTTTTCTAACTTTTGCCAGTTCTGATGAAGGGTCACAGACCTGAAATGTTAATTCTGTTTCTCTCTACATAGATGCTGCCAGACTTGCTGAGTATTTCCAGCACTTTCTGTTCCCACTTACCATGACTTGCTGTTTTCTGTCCTTAAGCCAATTTTTTTATCCAATTGGACACTGACCCTCCTTTCTTGAGACTCAATTTTGTTAACCAACCTTTTATATGGTATTTTCTCAAACGCTTTCTTAAAATCCACATAGACATCATCCATTGCTTTCCCTTCATCAACCTTCTCTGTTACTTCATCAGAACATTCAATTAGATTAGTCAAGCATGATCTGTCCTTTACAAATCTGTGCTGGCTATCCTTAATTAACTCAAACCTCTCCAAGTGCCTGTTCATTTTCTCCCCCTAATTATTGTTTCTAAAACCTTACATGCCACCGATGTTAAACTGACCAGCCTGTAGTTACTAGGAATGTCCTTACACCCTTTCTTGCATAAGGGTGTCATGTTGGCCACTCTCCAATCCTCTGGCACCTCCCCTGTACCGAAGGAAGATTGGCAGATTTTGCCAAACCCTTCCGTGACCTCCACTCCCACTTTCTAAAGCAACTTGGGGTGCAAGCCATCCAGACTTATCCAATCTACGTACAGCCAGCCTTTTCAGTACATCCTTCCTATCAATTTTCACCCCATCCATTACTTCTACCATCTCCACTTCTACCGATATTTTGGCAGCATCCTCTTCCTTAGTAAACACCAGTACAAAGTACTGATTAAGTATTCTACACTCCTAAGCATATTTCACTTTCTTTGTCCCTAATAGGATCCACCACATGTCTTACTATCCGCTTAATAGTTACGTGAAGGTTTTGGGTGACCTTTTATATTAATTGCCATTCTATTTTTATATGCTCTCTTTGCCAGTCTTATTTTCCTCTTCATGTCCCCTCTCACCTTACTGAATTTGGCCTTGTTCTTGCTTGAGGAATTTACCTGACTTGCATTGTACATCCCCTTTTTTTGTGTCCTCATATTCTCTATCTCCCTCATCATCCAAGGAGCCCTGGCTTTGGTTCTCTTACCTTTCACCCTTGTTGGAATGTACCTAGCCTGTACCTGAAACATCTTCTTCTTAAAGATCACCCATTGTTCCGTTACAGTTTTTCCTGTGAATCTTTGGTCCCATTTCACCCTGGCTAGATCCCCTCTCATCACATTGAAGTTAGCCCTCTTCCAGTTTAGAAGTTCTACTTTAGATTTATTTATTTATTTAGAAATACAGCACTGAAACAGGCCCTTCGGCCCACCGAGTCTGTGCCAACCAACAACCACCCATTTATACTAACCCTACAGTAATCCCATATTCCCTATCACCTACCTATACTAGGGGCAATTTACAACGGCCAATTTACCTATCACCTGCAAGTCTTTGGATGTGGGAGGAAACTGGAGCACCCGGCGAAAACCCACACAGACACAGGGAGAACTTGCAAACTCCGCACAGGCAGTACCCAGAATCGAGCCCGGGTCCCTGGAGTTGTGAGGCTGCGGTGCTAACCACTGCGCCACTGTGCCGCCCACTCAGATTGTTCCTTGCTCTTCTCTGTTACTAATCTAAACCTTATGATACAATGATCACTCTTACCCAAATATTTCCCCTGTCTGACATGGGTTCACTTGCCCCACCTCATTTCCCAGTACCAGATCTAACAATGCCTTCTTTCTCGTTGGACCGAGAATTTCAGAAATTCCTCCCCATCCTTACCCAATTGATATTTGAGCAATTAAAGTCCTCAAATATCACCTCTCTATAATTCTTGCACATCTCTGTGATTTCCCTGCCGGCATGGACTCGATGAGCCAAATAGCCTCCTTCTGTGCCATTATGACGCTATGATTTGCTCCTCTATCTCTCCCTCTCACTATTTTGAGGCATATAGAATACACCTGGTAGTGTGATCAGACCCTTTTGCTTCTCAATTCTAACCAATTGGATTCTGTCTTTGCCCCTGAAGGACATCCTCTATTTTCAACACTACAATGTCTTCCCTAATCAATACTGCCAACCAACCTCCCTTTTTACCTCCCCTATCTTTTCTGAGCACTTTGTCTCCTTGAAAATTAAGCACTCAGTCCTCACCATTTTTAAGCCATGTTTACATTATTGCTACGACATCATATTCCCACACAGCTATTTGTGCTTATAGCTCACCAACCTTATTCACCACATTTTGAGGGGTTTACATACATGCATTCTAAACCTGTCTTTGTATTCCTCGTAGTCCTTCTGAGTCTGCTCCTATCTAATATGTTACCACTTCCTACTCTAGTACTGTCCAACACTCTCACACCTTTATGTACCTTCTTCCTCTTTCCTACTTCTATTAGCTGGTGCCCACCCACCCCCTGCCAATTTAGTTTAAACCCTTCCTAACCACACTAGTGATCCTCCCCATGAGGATGGTGGTCCCAGTCTTGCTGAGGTGCAAACTCTCCCTTTTGAATAGGTGCCTCCTCCCTCAGAACTGGCCCCAATATTCCAAGAATCTGAAGCCCTCCCTTCTGCATCATGCCTCAAGCCATGTATTGATCCTTCCTATCTTGTTATTTGTACTCTCGTTAGTGCGTGGCACAGGCAGTAATCCAGAAATTACTACCTTTGAGGTCCTATTCTTTAACTTCCTCCCCAGCTCCTGAAAATCTGACTGCAGGACCTCAATACCTGCTCTCTTTATGTCATTAGTACCAATGTGTACCACAACTTCTGGCTCACTCCCTTCCCCCTGCAGAATATTCTGCATCCTCGCTGTGATGTTCTTTTACCCTGGCACAAGGGAACCAACACACCATGTGGGACTCACGATGATGGTTACAGAATACCTAACTGTGGAATCTCCTACGTTTCTACTCTTTGCTGTTCCCTTCTGTGCCTTACCAATTAGTGCCATGGTCTGGACTGCACTCTTTCAAGGTGTCGTCACTCCCAACAGTCTCCAAGGCTGAGTATCAGTTTGAGAGTGGCACACACCCGAAGTCCCCTGCAGCTACTGCCTCTTTTTACTCTTCCAGATGGCCACCCATCTACTATGAAATCTTATTGCCTGTGGGTTAAACACCTCACACCTCCTGGAACGTATGACCCAGGAATCTCTCATCCTCGCTGATGCTCCGCAGTGACTCCAGCTTCCACTGAAGCTCAAGCAGTTGGAGGCACTTCCTACACACACAGTCCCCCAAGACACATGAAGTGTCCTGAAGTTTCCACATGGCGCAGGAATTGCAAACAATAGGTCTCAGCTGCCCATCCATGATCTACAAAGACACTCCATTCCCTCTTTTAGAATCTAGTTAGTAGCTTGTTTAACCTATTAATTTTAATTAATGCCTCTAGACCTGCTCTGTGTTAATACTCTTATGAATTCACTTAGTGCTATACTTATCCCGATTGAAATTTTATTAATTAGTTAAGCTATATAATTGATCATTTCCTGGTCCTAGTTTAAACCATTGACCTAGTTTTTAAAAACAAACTAATATTCACCAACCAATCACCTACCTGCTGTCCTCTGACGTCACTCCTTGCTTTTTTGGAAATACACCAATCAGATCTGCAATATACTCCTGCTCTCCCTCTCTTTCTCTCTTTTATACCCACTGCTGGTGTCTCTGATCAGGTCTGTGCTGTCCCCCCCCCTCCCCCACCCCCACCCCCACCCCACCGTCTCTCTCTCTCTCTCTCTCTCTTTCTCTGATCAGGTCCATCATTAGATTTTTTTTTAACAAATTTTTTTAAAGATGATTTGTTAAGAATATTTCAGCATCTACCTTAATCCCATGTGTATACCTCAGTATTTATTCTGTGCTCTCTGAAAATTTTTAAAAATTGATTTGATTATTAGTGCTTTTCATTTCCTGGCTGGCTGTCTATAAGAATTCTTTCATGTAATTGGCTGTTTGGACAGCTTGATGACATCACTGCAGCTTGACGCTGAGAATCCCCATTAAAGAGCACTACAATTGCATACTGAGAGAGGTAAAATTCTCACTACATTGATTGCTAGATCTCTCAATGAGACTTTCTTCGACGTCAGCCCTTGCTTTCTGCTGGCTACATAATCTGGATCCTTGTATTGTTTTCCATAGCTAGTGATATAGTGGGAGTGATAGAATGAGTGCAAGTTTTCCATTTCATCCCAAGCAATCTGGGGATCGGGCTATGAGCAATGCAAATATATTTTCTGATAATCTGGGGGGAGAATGTACCCAAATTACCTGAAGATCCCAGGGATGTTCCTTCAATGATCTTTGCTATTGGGAATAATTTACAAATTCCTCTTCATGAAGAGTCAGATTTAAGTGTTACTAAAAGCACAAAATAATGCATCGACCATAATATTTCAAGGTTTATTTCAGAGGGTAATTAAACTGTTTTAAGTCAGAGACTTTCATTATTTGACCTACTTTTGTCACATTTGATTCTGAAACCTATCAAACTTTCCAAACTTAAGTGAATTGTAAGTATAGCACCAATTAAAACTGCCAAAATGTCCTTTAAAGTCTTCATACAATGGTGGAAATTTGTATTCCCTGAAAAGCAATTTCTGCACTATATGCTAAGTCTGAACAAAAGTCTTCAGGCAGTCCCACATTGTCAGAACAGCCTTCAAATCTTGTACGATTATATATGTAAATTCTGCAAATCCTGTGATTCTTGACTCTGTTGAGTTTGTTGCATACCAGTATCTGTGGAATTTTATAACAAACAGAATAATCCAATTATCTCAGCCAACCAAAGATTAAATGGCCCATCAAAGTTGTCCATGGTACTCATTAGTTATTCATATGTCAAGCATCTTGCAGTCAAGTCATTTTCTTTCTAACAGCAACAGTATTTGGTGAAGCCCAAAGTGTCTTTAAATCAGGATGGAACCAATCCAATTTGTGCAAACTCAATGTGGTAGTTTTGACGTTTGGGTGACCAACTGGCAGAGTTTGTGGGCCTGCTGCCCATCCCAGTGGCCAAGAAGCCCCCCTGATTTTGAGTCCCAGCCTTTAGTTAAATTTTGTAGGTCAGCTGTCGAGTGAAAACGGGCGCCTTGATGCAGCTCGTTGGATTGAGGCATCAAGATCAGCCAGGTTGACTGCCAGCGAGGTAAGTTGCAGGGAGAGGGAGGAGATTGCAATTGTGGAGGTTGGGATCCTGGAGTAGCAGTGACCCAAATGATTTTTGTTGGTTCAGAAAAGCATTCCTATCCATCTTGGGCCCACAAAAATAATTTGACACTTACCTTTGACAGGCTTCTTTGGTTCCATCACCTGTAGAACTGATTGGCGCCCACACAGACTCTGACCAATTCTTTCCGAAAATGGCAATCAGGGTCCTATTTACATCAGAGGGCCCTGATTCCAGATTCAAAAGAGCTCATTGCTGAAACAAGTAGGTGCATTGGACACCTGATGAGAAACCCCTTTCAAAATGGAGCTGGCCACATTGCAGGTGTTAACAGGGTGGCAATGGTTACAGACCCTATCTTGATGCCTTTTTGCCTCATTAACACCAGGCAAAGGCAGTGAAAATCAATCCCCATATCTTCAAGTTGGCTCACATGCACCTCGATGACTGTTCACCCAACATCATCAGAATTTGCTCCTTAAACTTGAACTTAAGTAATTATTTTAAATACTCTGCAGAAAGACAAAATTAATCATAGAATCATAGAAAGTGTAAGGCACAAAGAGGCCATTTGGCCCATCGTGTGTATGCCGGCCGATAAACAAACCACCCATTTTAATCCTAACTTCCAGCATTTGGTCCGTAGCCCTGCAGATTACGGCACCTGAGGTACATATCCAGACTCCTTTTAAATGAGTTGAGGGTTTCTGCTTCAACTACCCTTTCAGGCAGTGAGTTCCAGACCCCCACCACCCTCTGGGTAAAAATTATTTCCTCATCTCCCCTCTAATTTTTCTATCAATTACAGTAAATCTATGCCCGTTCGTCACTGACCTCTCTGCTAAGTTGAATAGACCCTTCACCTTCACTCTATCCAGGCCCCTCAAAATTTTGTACGTTTCAATCAAATCTCCCCTCAGCCTTCTCTGTTCCAAGGAGAACAACCCCAGCCTATCCAATTTTTCCTCATAGCTGTATTTTTCCAGTCCTGGCAACATCCTCGTAAATCTCCTCTCTCCCTCTCCAGTGCAATTACATCCTTTCTGTAATGAGGTGACCAGAACTGCACACAGTACTCAGTTCATGGCCTAACCAATGAGTAATACAGTTCCAACATAACTTCCCTGCTCTTATATTCCATAATAAAAGCAAAATACTGCGGATGCTGGAAATCTGAAACAAAAACAAGAAATGCTGGATTCACTCAGCAGGTCTGGCAGCATCTGTGGAAAGAGAAGCAGAGTTAACGTTTCGGGTCAGTGACCCTTCTTCGGAACTGACAAATATTAGAAAAGTCACAGATTATAAACAAGTGAGGTGGGGGTTGGGCAAGAGATAACAAAGGTCATTTTTAGTTATTTTTTCTTCCTTTTTTTTTACATTCCTTTTTACATTTTTTACAATCTTTTTTTGCATTTATTTCATTTCATCTTAGTTTGTTCAGTTTGCTTACCCACTGTTTTTTTCAGGTTGTTTTTCTTCAGGTTTGCACTTGCTGCTGTTCAATATTCAGTATATTCACACCTAATCTGTACTAATGCTTTGTCTTTCAACACACCATTAACATATTGTTTGCCTTTGCTCCGTGACCTTTTGGTCAGCTATGTGGCCTGGTCCAATCTGCACCTTCTCCTTTGTTATCTCTTGCCCAACCCCCACATCACTTGTTTATAATCTGTGACTTTTCTAATATTTGTCAGTTCCGAAGAAGGGTCACTGACCCGAAACATTAACTCTGCTTCTCTTTCCACAGATGCTGCCAGACCTGCTGAGTGAATCCAGCATTTCTTGTTTTTGTTTCTTATATTCTATACCTTGTCTAATAAAGGAAAGGATTCCGCATGCCTTCTTAACCACCTTATCAGCCTGTCCTGCTACCTTCAGGGATCTGTGAACATTCACTCCAAGGTCCCTCACTTCCTCTACACTTCTCAGCTCTTCTTCTTCTTTGGCCTCCTTATCTCGAGAGACAATGGATACGCGCCTGGAGGTGGTCAGTGGTTTGTCACTTCTCAGTATTCTCCCCTTAATCGTGTATTCCTTTGCCTTTTTTGACCTCCCCAAATGCATCACCTCACACTTCTCCAGATTGAATTCCATTTGCCACTTTTCTGCCCATCTGGTCAGACCATCAATATCTTCCTGCAACCAACAGCTATCCTCCTCGCTATCTACCACACAGCCAATCTTGTGTCGTCTGCACTGGAAACAGCCGTCCAGTCGCAAAAACACCCGTCAACAGTTACCCTTTGTTTCCTGCCACTGAGCCAATTTTGTATCCACCTTGCTGCATTTCCCTGGATCCCATGGGATTTTATTTTTTTAACCAGTCTGCCATGTGGGACCTTGTCAAAAGCCTTGCTAAAATCCATGTAAATCACATCAATTGCACCAACTTCATCTATATTCCATGTTACTTCCTCAAAATATTTGATCAAGTTGGTTTAAGGAAGTGGCTGCAGAGATAGTGGAGGCATTGGTCGAAATATTCCAGAACTCACTGGATTCCAGAGGGTCCCAGCGGATTGGAAAACCACTAATGTGACACCCCTGTTCAAGAAAGGAGGGAGACAAAAAGCAGGAAGCTATAGGCCAGTCAGCCTAACATCGATCATTGGGAAAATGCTGGAGTCCATTATTAAGGAAGAAATAGCAGGACATTTAGAAAAACTTAACACAATCAAACAGAGTCAACATGGTTTTGTGAAAGGGAAATCATGTTTGACAAATTTGCTAGAGTTCTTTGAGGATATAACAAGCAGAGTTGATAAAGGGGAACCGGCAGATGTAGTGTATTTGGATTTCCAGAAGGCATTCGATAAGGTGTCACATAAAAGAATATTACACAAGATAGGAGCTCACGGTATTGGGGGTAATGTATTAGCATGGATTGAGGATTGATTAACTCACAGAAGACAGAGAGTCGGGATTAATGGGTCTTTTTCATGTTGGAAAGACATAACTAGTGGAGTGCCACAAGGACCAGTCCTAGGGCCTCAATTATTTATTATCTATATTAATGACTTGGAGTAGGGGGCAGAGTGAAATATATCCAAATTTGCTAATGATATAAAAATAGGTGGGAGGGCATGTTGTGATGCGGACATAAGGGGATGGATTTTACCCTAGGTGGATGGGAATTTGCCACCTATGCAAAAGTCGGTGGTAAACCTGCTTCCGCCTAGCCTGGGGATCCGTCCCGTATTTTACAGGTCCTCGGGCTTTACTTGTCCCAAGGTGGGACTTCCACCCGCTTGAGGGAGGAGGTTCCGCCTCAGTGAGCTGCCGGCCAATCAGTGGGCCGGCAGCTCTTAGTCCCAGCAGCGCCATTGGGAATGGTGGGAACACTGCTGGGACTGCAGCCCAGCCAACACCATGGACTCTAGAGAGTGGGTAAGTTGGGGCATGCTTCATCAGGGGGGTTGATCATGCCCTGGTGAGGCTAGGGTGGTCGTTTGGGGGGAGGGGGCGTCTTGGGTCCTGGGGGTGGATTGGGAGGCAGGGGTGGCCCTCAATCGGGCACCCTATACCCAACTGCCATGGCCCCGCTCCCCCCGGGACACAGAAAGGCCTTTCACACCCCCAGCACGCCCGCTTGCCACAGGTAAAGTACCCATGGAGGCGGGCGAGGGCCCTTAAGTGGCCGTTAAGTGGCCACTAAAGGGCGTTGATTGGCCTCGGGCGGGCAGGCGGGCTGTTTCCTCTCCCCGCCCGACCGCCATAAAGTTCACCGGAGGCGGGAGCGGGGCGGGTAAGCCTCCCGGAGCCTCCCGCTCAACTTTACGACGCCCCCACGCCATCATCCGACCCGCTGGGGCAGCATAAAATTCAGCCCAAGGAATCTGCAAGGGGATATAGATAGGTTGAGTGAGTGGGCAAAAACTTGGCAGATGGAATTTAATGTAGAAAGTGTGAGGTCATGTACTTTGGTAGGAAGAATCAAAAAGCAGACTATTATTTAAATGGAGAGAGACTCCAAAAAAGTGCAGCAAAGAGGGATCTGGGTGTTTTTGTGCATGAAACACAAAAAGTTAGCATGCAGGTGCAGCAAGTAATAAAGAAGGCAAATGGAATTTTGGCCTTTATTGCTAGACGGTCAGAGTTTAAAAATAGGAAAGTCTTGTTACAACTGTACAGGGTGTTGGTGAGGCCGCACCTGGAATACTGTGTACAGTTTTGATCCTTGTATTTAAGAAAGGATATACTGGCATTGGAGGCAATTCAAAAGAGATTCACTAGGCTGATTCCTGGGATGAAGGGGTTGATTTATCAAGAACGGCTAAACAGGTTAGGCCTTTATTCATTAAAGTTTAGAAGAATGACAGGTGATCTTATTGAAACATACAAGATTCTGAGGGGGCTTGACAGGGTTGATGTTGAGAAAATGTTTCCACTCATGGCCGAATCTTGAACTAGGGGACATAGTTACAGAATAAGGGGGCACTCATTTAAAATTGAGATACGAAGGAATTTCTTCTCTCAGAGGGTAGTGAATGTCTGGAATTCTCTACCCCAGAGAGTTGTGGAGGCTAGATCACTGGAAGTATTTAAAGAGGAGGTAGATAAATTTATGAAATATCGGGGAGTTGAGGGCTATGAGGAGGTGGCATGAAAGAGGAGTTGAGGTGTGGGGCAGATCAGCCATGATCTTATTGAATGGCGGGGCAGGCTTGAGGGGCCGAATGGCCTACTCCTGCCCATATTTCTTATGTTCTTATGTCAAACAAGATCTTCCCTCAACAAATCCATGCTGACTATCCTTGATTAACCTGTGTCTTTCTAAGTGAGCCTTACTTCGGTTGTGGGTAAAATGTTGGAAAAGGTTATAAGAGATAGGATTTATAATCATCTTGAAAAGAATAAGTTCATTAGAGATAGTCAGCACGGTTTTATGAAGGGTAGGTCGTGCCTCACAAACCTTATTGAGTTTTTTGAGAAGGTGACCAAACAGGTGGATGAGGGTAAAGCCGTGGATGTGGTGTATATGGATTTCAGTAAGGCGTTTGATAAGGTTCCCCACGGTAGGCTATTGCAGAAAATACGGAAGTATGGGATTGAAGGTGATTTAGTGCTTTGGATCAGAAATTGGCTAGCTGAAAGAAGACAGAGGGTGGTGGTTGATGGCAAATGTTCATCCTGGAGTTTAGTTACTAGTGGTGTACCGCAAGGATCTGTTTTGGGGCCACTGCTGTTTGTCATTTTTATAAATGACCTGGATGAGGGTGTAGAAGGGTGGGTTAGTAAATTTGCGGATGACACGAAGGTCGGTGGAGTTGTGGATAGTGCCAAAGGATGTTGTAGGTTACAGAGGGACATAGATAGGCTGCAGAGCTGGGCTGAGAGATGGCAAATGGAGTTTAATGCGGAAAAGTGTGAGGTGATTCACTTTGGAAGGAGTAACAGGAACGCAGAGTACTGGGCTAATGGGAAGGTTCTTGGTAGTGTAGATGAGCAGAGAGATCTTGGTGTCCAGGTACATAAATCCCTGAAAGTTGCCACCCAGGTTAATAGGGCTGTTAAGAAGGCAGATGGTGTGTTAGCTCTTATTAGTAGGGGGATCGAGTTTCGGAGCCACGAGGTCATGCTGCAGCTGTACAAAACTCTGGTGAGACCGCACCTGGAGTATTGCGTGCAGTTCTGGTCACCGCATTATAGGAAGGATGTGGAAGCTATGGAAAGGGTGCAGAGGAGATTTACTAGGATGTTGCCTGGTATGGAGGGAAGGTCTTACGAGGAAAGGCTGAGGGACTTGAGGTTGTTTTCATTGGAGAGAAAGTGGAGGAGAGGTGACTTAATAGAGACATATAAGATAATCAGAGGGTTAGATAGGGTGGATAGTGAGAGTCTTTTTCCTCGGATGGTGATGGCAAACACGAAGGGACATAGCTTTAAGTTGAGGGGTCATAGATATAGGACAGATGTCAGAGGTAGTTTCTTTACTCAGAGAGTAGTAGGGGCGTGGAACGCCCTGCCTGCAACAGTAGTAGACTCGCCAACTTTAAGGGCATTTAAGTGGTCATTGGATAGATATATGGATGAAAATGGAATAGTGTAGGTCAGATGGTTTCACAGGTCGGCGCAAAATCGAGGGCCGAAGGGCCTGTACTGCGCTGTAATGTTCTATGTTCTATGTTCTATGATTGTTTATCCTGTCTCTCAGAATAGATTCTAATAAGTTTCCCACTACTGAGGTTAGACTGACTGGCCTGTAATTATTCAGTCTATCCCTTGCTCCCTTTTTGAAACAGAGGTACAATGTTAGAAGTTCTCCAATCCTCCGGCACCACACCTTTATCCAGTGAAAATGATGGTCAGACCTTCCACTATTTCCTCTCGCTTCATTTAACAGCCTGGGGTACATTTCATCCAGCCCTGGTGCTTTATCAACTTTCAAGGATGCTAATCTCACTAATACTTCCTCCGTCCCTATGTTTATCACATCCAATACTTCACACCTCCCTTCCTTAACCAGAATATCTGCATTGTCCCCCTCCTTTGTGAAGATAGACGCCAAGTGTTCATTAAGAACAATATCAAAGGATTTTTTGTAATGGATGAATAAAAACAGTGACTGATGCATATTTTAGTGTCAGGCTATTAAATTAGGAAAAATAGTTTTCTGATAGTTATCAGATATGCCCAGGTAGCGTGATTTTGAGAATCTGCGTCTTTTAAGTGAATCATAACTTAAGCAATGGATGCTTACCGCCAGTCAGCACAATTTTATGTTCCATTTTCATATTTTACTCCAGACATAAGACATTACTGTTAAAGTTGACTCTATTTGCATACTTTTTACCTATGTTTGTTCTTGTTTTGTTTTGTTTTCTTTACGCCAATCCTAACACTTTTGCCATAAAGGTTTTATCCTCCAGTTGAAACCATATTGAAAAAAAAATTCCAAAAGCATAATGAAAAACAGTGCATTTTTGAAAAGTTAACAATCATATAGCAGATTTTTATAAACAGCTTCAAGGCAAGATATTCACAAGGGTACTTTGAAGTTGTTCAGTTTTATGTAAGACATTTTCTGTTTCATATTCACTGTGATAATTGCATTGAATGATGCATATTAGCATATTATTGTGTGAAATTTACATCCCCGTGGGTTTAGTGTCTTTAGTGAAATGAAGAAAGTCCTGTATTTATAAAATCAATATCACAGCAAGAAATTCATTTTCACATAAATAAAGCATACAGTATCCTATGCTTTATTAATCGGGGCATAGAGTACAAGAGCAAGGAGGTTATGTTGAACTTGTGTAAGACACTAGTTCAGCCTTAGCTGGAGTATTGTGTCCAGTTCTGGGCACCACATTTAAGGAAAGATGTGAAGGCATTAGGGACAGTGCAGAAAAGATGCACGAGAATGGTTCCAGGGATGAGGAACTTCATTTACGAAGATAGATTGGAGAAGTTGGGACTGTGTTCCTAGGAGATGGCTGAGAGGAGATTTGACAGAGATATTCAAAATCCTGAGGGGTCTGGACAGAGTAGATAGAAACTGTTCCCACTCGTGAAAGGATCAAGAATGAGAGGGTGCAGATTTAAGATAATTGGCAAAAGAAGCAATGGTGACATGAGGACAAACGTTTTCATGCAGCAGTGTTTAGGATCTGGAATGCACTGCCTGAGAGTGCGGTGGAGGCAGATTCAATCGAGGCATTGAAAAGGAAATTAAATAATTACCTCAAAAAGAATAATGTACAGAGTTATGGGGAGAAGGCAGGGAAATGGCATCAAGTGAATGCTCACTCAGAGAGCCTGTGCAGACACGGTGGGACAAATGGTCTCCTTCTGTGCTGTAACAATTCTGTGATTCTGTGAAATTCCTATCATGTCTGGAAGTATGGTTTATTTCCTCTAGTAGTTTACTGTAGTGACCCGCAGATCTCTTGGGATGCTCCCTATAATAAGTCAATTGGTATTCTGCTTTATAATGACAGGCGTGTTATACCATGTAATATACATTATTGTGCTCTTGGGGTCAGGTTATGTTTAGTTACCTGTTTCTTTAAGTCACAAAGTTGAATTGCTGCAAATATTGAGGTCAATTACTGATTAATTGCTGTTGGTGTGAAAAGTTTACAGATTGGTGAGTTCTTATAAATTTCTGGCTCTAGATTAAAAGAAACTCGCATGATATGAATGCATTTCTTTTTAAAAGTATTCTGGATTCACGTAGTGCGTGGGATGCAAAACTTGTACTTACATATTAATTTACTTATGTATAGATACACATTCCTCCTATCCTCAATCCTAAAGAAGGTCCAGTAATCACACTATAAAACAACAACAACTTGTATTTATATAGCCCCTTCAACGTAATAAAACGTCCCTAGGCGATACACGGGAATATATAGCAAAATTTGACATCGGGTGACATAAGGCGATATGAGGGCAGATGGCCAAAAGCTTGGTGCAAGAGGTTGGTCTAAAAGTGGAAAAGTCTGTTGTCCTCCACTTCCTACAACTCATGTAAAATCTCTACTGTAGCAGGTGGAAGAGTAGTGCCAGGGATGACGGAAAACAGCTCCATCAACTTAACATTAATTCAAATTGACATATTTTACTGCAGGCTCAGTGAACTGAACACGAAGAACAATTAGTATAATTTTGTCCGTTTCCACTCGTCTATGAAAGCAAGTATTGTGATAATTTTGACGCGGTTTCTCTGCAATTCAGTTTTAAGATGACATTTTCCAGTGCCAATTGCCAGTTTTTTTCTGTGCAATGTCTGCTGCAGGAATGAGGCAATTTATGAATTCATTGACAACCTTCTGGTTACGTTCGGTTTTTTTCATCGAACCAATTTCCGCTTCCATCCGACTTTTTGTAATTTAAAACCATAAACGTTTTGTAATCGGAGTAAACTAATAAAGCCTTGTTTCTGGTTGCTTATAAATTAATAATGTATCACATACTCATCAGAAGAAAATGTTACTTTCAGCATCCTCATAATTTTCTTGGTCCTACCCAATGATTCTTTAAATCTGTGCCACTATCTCGGCATCTTATGTGTTTTGTTAATCGATGTTACTTGTCTTATGTGTTCCCTTTAAGGTCATTTCCTATCTCTTGCGTTTTTCACACAGATATTTGGTGGCACCGTGACTCTACTGTGGCCAGCGCCATGGGACTGAAGCCCCGGGCCTCCTTAGTCCATGCTGAGTTGAAACACAACCAATTGCTTCGCTACTCTTTCGGTTACAGCTGAAGATAATAGCTCCACAATCAGAACAGTACTAAGAATATTCGAAAAACTCATTTTATTCCACAATATAGGATGCGGTAAATGTTCTGTACGATCGCCAAGGCAACACAATTGGAGTTTATGTGAATAAATCGAAACCTTCAGATGCAATAATTACACGGTTTCTGCAAAGTCAGCAGACCCGCGATTTAACTTGAAATCTTTGCCTAGTCATCACTAGCCTATCACGATGCCTTCGCGTTTACCTCAACCTGCCTTCTCATTCTGTCTGGAGCCCACTTGCTCTATTCATGATTAAACCTTATGGTTTTCTTTCCCTACCCAGCTCAGTGGTTGCTTTCTGCACATTTCTTTTCAATCGCCGGCTGTTTTTGTGGAAAACCAATCACTCATTCACATCTGGTATTGCAGATAAATAATATAATAGCATTTTGTGGGAGGATCAATTTCTTGCATTGCATTCCATGTTCTCTTGACAAGAAAATATTCATTTTATTTATTTGTGCGTCTTTCTAATAAGCACCACCCTTATTATAATCTTTGATTTTGTCAAGTTTTTTTCTTTAGAAATGAGTAATGGCTGAGCGAACTAACAAGTATGGATCTATTAGGAACCCATCCTCAGCTGCACTTTTTTTTTAACTGTAGTGGAAATTTTAGTCTTCGTTTTTAGTTTTCTTCTCCTGATCTTGCACTGATTCGATCTCCATTATTGTTATGTACATAACATTGTGGCTTTCCTTTTGATTTGGACCTGCAATCGAGTTCTCCAGTTTCACAAGTGATTCACATTGATCAATTTGGAAACCTCACACGTTCTCATTTTGGAATTTATGATTGGAAATGGAAGAGATTTCAACATTTATTACAAACTTATAGATCATGAGACTTTTTTCTGGGATCCCCTTAAGAGAACTGCCTCCAAATATCAACTTTTTAGCACGCCCAAAAACGGTTTAATACAGCCTTATTACTATTTTCCTCTCCTCCAATCTTTTATTTCGCCAAAAAAAGGTTTATTGTGACACCGTTTGAATGTGTAGTATTAAGTTTTCTTCTCTTACCTCCATCTCTGTAGGTCTCTGTTCCGTATCCATCTTGTAGTCCATTGTTCCAGGTTCCCTCGTACTTGGCTCCACTGCCAGTGCTCTCCCGAACCCCATATCGTCCTTTGAATCCATGACACCATTCGCCTTTGTACACCCACTTTCCTTTGCTCTCCACTCCGATGCCATGCCTCTTTCCCTGTGCCCATGTCCCCTGGTAAGTATTACCACTTGGCCAGGTGTACACTCCCACTACCTCGAAGCCATGGCTCCAAGAACCCGCGTACTCTCCTTGGCCCTTTGGGCCGGTGCAGATACCATGTCCATGAGCCTTGCCATCTTCCCAACCTCCACAATACGACCCTCCATCGTCAAAATCGAACCTGCCACCCCTGGACATGCATGAAATGAGGATCACAAT
Organism: Heterodontus francisci; assembly: GCF_036365525.1. Classification (NCBI taxonomy): domain Eukaryota; kingdom Metazoa; phylum Chordata; class Chondrichthyes; order Heterodontiformes; family Heterodontidae; genus Heterodontus; species Heterodontus francisci. The sequence continues at coordinate 38,981,668 of NC_090387.1, forward strand.
TCAGAGCAAGAAGGCGCCTGGACAATTAAAGAAGCCGGGCAACAAAACAAAAACAAACAAGAAAGAAGAAGCCCAAGCAACGCCTTCAACAAAGATGATGAGTTCACCAAAAATTAACTAACGTTCGGTTACTACAAAAATCCAGTCATCTGGGATTCGACCGCCTGTGATAATTATTCAAAAATGTTGGCATATTTATAAGGAAATCTTCTAAAGAGACGACGAGATTCAGTTAGGAAGATTACGCCTTTTGGCACAGCAATGCGTCTCTACACCTCAAGAGAAAAACAACAGACCTGATGTTTTTTTCCAATCTTGCAGCATTGCTCTAATGCTGGAGGGAGGATGCTTGTGTTTTCTGAGCAGTCTGGAGTGGATGGTGCTGAATCAAGGGATCCTCCGAGATGGACTCTCTCCCTCTCCTGAGTCCTGATGGCTCTGTTTATAAAATCCTGTTAGAGCGAACAGGGCTCCTCTCAACCCTACTCGATGGATTGAAGGCGCAGGATCTTGCGTAATGTTCATGTACACTTAGAGAATCCCATTGCTCGGATCTGTTTTTGCTATAGAGACCAGGCTAATCTCTCAACACTGGGATTTTTTTATAGCCTCACCGAGCGTGCTTCCGTGCATTCAGAAAATGGTCAGTGCTAGCTATGCTGAGTATTGGTTCGGTGTACATTTACATCTGGAATTTGATATTATGCTTACGTTTTGTACTAGCGTTTTTTTATTTTTAAATATATGTTTTGAACATGATGCCGCTATTTTTAAAAACAAAATAAGCAATACGGTATGTACCTTTAATTTTATAATAATGCCTATATTCTATTTTTTATTGTAACTTCAGTTGCCGAATTGATTCGTATTCGAGAGCTGGAGGCCTACTTCCTTCGTATCAATTAGAAGGGTGTCTCGTAAACGCCGGCGTTTTGTTTATTGAAACAGATGCAACCACCAAATATTACAAATAGTGTTAAGACAGTAACATGCATTGCTCGCCATTTTTGTGTTTATAGCCACAGTTCTTTTTAATGAAATTAAACTGTTATATTTCGTCGATTACGTAAACAATTTTTGCACTATATGTGATTGCTTGCACATTGGTAAATGATACGTTAATCAATAAGGACAAACCAGCCTTGAGGCAGAATCAGATTAAATAATCATTCTAGTTAGCTAGCTGTTTTCTGGTTACATTTCCTCGACATGAAGATTATGTTCGTCCGGAACTACACTGGCTTTATTTGAGAAAAAAACCCGACATAAAATGCAATGGCAGTTGCTTTTGTCATCAGAATGTGTTCATGGTGTGTTGCTTGTAACTCGCAATGAGTCTAATTAGCTCCACTGTTTCCCTTCCGGCCCATTGCCAGCAAATCAGATCAGCTTAACTTGTCAAAAATAATCATCCTTAGAAACATGTCACACAAAGTCATGTGTTTTTAACTGCTTTTTCCTTTTTTTGTGTGAATAGCATAAAATTTGTCCCTTTCTGTGCATTCGACAAAGTGTGTTGTGTTTGTTATAATGTGTGTTGGGAATCATCCAAGATGATTGCTTTGTTAGAAAAAGCGGTAGAGTGCGAACGGGAGAGGCACCAACTGGACACAAGTCTTCTTTACAATTCGGTTGCCAGAAAGTCAAATTCAAACAATAGCAAAAAAGCATAAAGGGTTTCTTATTGCAACCCAATTATTTTTGTGTGCCCAAATTATTTTAATTTTAAGCAAAGGAAAATCCCCAATCATTAAATTAGTCCTTCAGTACTTAGCGAAAGGCAAGAACTGCAACAAAGATTAAAGATGATCATTTTTAAAATTAAATTGCATCGTGTAAATCCTTCCGAAATACTGTACAATTCCTGTTGCAGACTATATCGATCACATGGCACCGAAATCGCAAACTGCCAGTTATGGTTGGCAGCACTCAAACAGCAAAATCGCGCAAGATTGATAATGATCAAGTGTCAGAAGCGCGATTGTGAATCCACGATTTATTAGATGTAGGAAGGCGCTGCTGAACGTCACTTTCACACACTCCAACTAAACCCCACCACAATTAGAAGATGTAGGGACCTGCTGGCACTCCAGCTTATAATAACGAACCCCATCCCAAGTAGAAGCTATAGGGACCCGCTCACTGAAATTTATAATCGTCAGGAGTCTTAAAACTTGACATGAGTTTCCCATTGCACAGAAAACCCAAAATAATCCCCCATAAAAGATAATTATTTAATTATTATTGCACCCCAATGAGAAAACGAGTGCCATTGACATTTGTATTTTCGAATATTTTTCAAGGCAAGAAATGGCACAAAAGTCTGCGGATTTTAGCTTCCCACCCAACAAAACGATTCCAATATGGTGCTCAATCAAAAGGGAGTCGAGCGGTATATCGATAACGTAATTAAATTCAATACCAGCTCACAGCTTATCTCTGATACTTCCAGTAAAAGAAAAATTGTCAGTACAAGATTTATACAGATTGTGTATTGACCCAGGTGGCACCCAATGATAATCCGTTACCAGTAATTGCTGATAAACTACATAGGCGTTCGAACAAAATCTATTTTTTAAAGTTTATTTGCTTAGGAAGATCCTTTATTTCGAAGTATTTCCCTTACTAAGAGGTATCTTAATATGAAGGAAAGTCTTAAAATTGAATAAAATAGACAAGTGCAGTTAAGTAGACAGTCTTGACAGGGGAGAGCTACAAACAAATCAGAAAAATTAGGTGCAGTTTTAAAAAAGGGTGGTGGGGTTGGTGGTTCGGGGAAAGAGCTAAGGACATGAACTGGCAGAATAAACTCGTCCTACCAGTAAGCAGGTTTTAGCTCACTAATGCTGGGCAGTAACATGCCTTAACATTTAAGGATTTACCATACCTTATTACAGACGTTTCAGGACCCATCTATTCTCTATTGGTGCTGGAGTAGCTTCTGCAACCTCTGGGAGTATTTGAGTTTCATTGTATTAGGCGAGAGCATGAGAGGATGTAAGTGCATGCCAACAATCCCACAAGTTGTCACCAATCTCAGTCAAGTTATTATGGTGTGGGGCAAGCAAATGGTAGAGGATATGTAGGCAAATCTCTCAGAAGTGCAAGTAATAGTAGGGGATTTTAACTACCCCAATATTAACTGGGATAGTTTTAGTGTGAAAGGAATTGAGGGAGCAGAATTCTGGAGGTGCATTCAGGGGCGGCGCAGTGGTTAGCACCGCAGCCTCACAGCTCCAGCAACCCGGTTTCAATTCTGGGTACTGCCTGTGTGGAGTTTGCAAGCTCTCCCTGTGTCTGCGTGGGTTTCCTCCGGGTGCTCCGGTTTCCTCCCACATGCCAAAAGACTTGCAGGTTGGTAGGTTAATCGGCTGTTATAAATTGTCCCTAGTATAGGTAGGTGGTAGGGAAATATAGGGATCTGGTAGGAATATAGAATTAGTGTAGGATTACTATGGATGGGTGGTCGATGGTCGGTACAGACTCGGTGGGCCAAAGGGCCTGTTTCAGTGCTGTATCTCTAAACTAAACTAAACTTTTTTGGCCAGTATGTAGCAAAGTCAACAAGAGAGGGCGCAGTTTTAGACTTAGTTTTAGGAAATGAAGATGGGCAGGTGGAAAGAGTGGCAGTGGGAGAGCATTTTGGTGGTAGTGATCATAATTCAGTCAGATTTAACATAATTTTGGAAAAGGACAGAGACAGAACAGGAGTTAGAATTCTCAATTGGGGCAAGGCCAAATTTACTAAAATGAGGAGTGCTTTAGTGAAAGTGGACTGGAAACAGCTACTTGAAGGTACAGTGTCAGAGCAGTGGGAGGAATTCAAAGGGGAGATTCAAGGGGTTCAGAGAGTAAACATATTTCCACAAAGGAAAAGGGTGAGCCGGTCAAATCTAGAGCCCCATGATGTGAAGGAGATAACAGAGTAAGATAAGGCAGAAAAGGAAAGCTTATGTCCGACACAGAGAACTCAAAACTACAGAAAGCTGAGAGGAGTATAGAAAATGGAGGGGTGAAATAATAAATGAAATTAGGAAATCAAAGAGTACATGAAAAAATATTGGCAAGCAAAATCAAGGTGAACCCAAAGATATTTTATCAATACATTGAGTAAGAGGACAACTAAGGAGAGAGTAGGACCGATAAAAGACCAAAAAGGTAACCTATCTGTAGGAGCAGAAGATGTTGGTATTGTTCTTAATGAATACATGGTGCCTGTCTTCACAAAAGAGGGGGCCGATGCAGATATTGTAGTTAAGGAGGAGTGTGAAGTATTGGATGTGATAAAACATAGGGAGAGAGGAAGTATTATTGGGATTAGCATCCTTGAAAGTTGATAAATCACCAGGGCCGGATGAAATGTACCCCAGGCTGTTAAGAAAAGCCAGAGGAAATAGCGGAAGGTCTGACCATCATTTTCCAGTCCTCACTGGATACAGGTGCAGTGCCGGAGAACTGCTAACGTTGTACTTCTGTTAAAAAAGGGAGGGAGGGATAGACCAAATAATTACAGGCCAGTCAATCTAACCTCAGTAGTGGCAAATTATTGGAATCTATTCTGAGAGACAGGATAAACTGTCACTTAGAAAGGCACAGGTTAATCAAGGATAGTCAGCATGGATTTGTTAAGGGAAGTTCTTGTTTGACTAAAATGATCAAATTTTTGGAAGAAGTAATAAGAATATAGGAGGGTAATGCAGTTGATGTGGTCTACATGGATTTTAGCAAGGCTTTTGACAAGGTCCCACATGGCAGGTTAAAAAAATAAAATCCCTTGGGACTCAAAGAAATCCAGTAAGGTGGATACAAAATTGGTTCAGTGGCAGAAAACAAAGGGTAATTGTTGACGGGTGTTTTTGTGACTGGAGAGCTGATTCCAGTGACATTCTGCAGGACTCAGTATTGGGTCCCCTGTTTTTTGTGGTATATATTAATGATTTGGATGTAAATGTAGGGGGCATGATCAAGAAGTTTGCAGATGACACAAAGATTGGCCGTGTCGTAGATAGCGAGGAGGATAGCTGTGGGCTGCAGGAAGATATTGATGGTGTGGTCAGATGGGCAGAAAAGTGGCAAATGGAATTCAACCTGGAGAGCTATGAGGTGATCCATTTGGGGAGGCCAAACAATGCAAAGGAATACACGATTAATGGGAAAATATTGAGAAGTGTAGAGGAAGTGAGGGACCTTGGATTGAATGTCCACAGATCCCCGAAGGTAGTAGGACAGGTCGATAAGATGGTTAAGAAGGCATATGGAATCCTTTCCTTTATTAGCTGAGGTGTAGGATATAAGAGCAGGGAGGTTATGCTGAAACTGTATAACTCATTGGTTAGCACACAACTTGAGTACTGTGTGCCGTTCTGGTTACCTCATTACAGAAAGGATGTAATTGCACTAGAGAGGGTACAGAGGAGATTTACGAGGATGTTGCCAGGACTGGAAAAATGCAGCTATGAGGAAAGATTGGATAGGCTGGGGTTGTTCTCCTTGGAACAAAGAAGGCTGAGGGGAGACCTGATTGAAATGTACAAAATTTTGAGGGGCCTGGATAGAGTGAAGGTGAAGGGCCTATTCACCTTAACAGAGAGGCCAGTGACTAGGGGGCATAGATTTAAAGTGATTGGTAGAAAAATTAGAGAGGAGATGAGGAAAGAGTTTTTCACCCAGAGGGTGGTGGGGGTCTGGAACTCACTGCCTGAAAGGGTAGTTGAGGCAGAAACACTCAACTCATTCAAAAGGAGTCTGGATATGCACCTCAAGTGCCGTAATCTGCAGGGCTACGGACCAAATGCTGGAAGGTGGGATCAGAACGGGTGGATCGTTTTTTGGCCGGCACAAACACAATGGGCCAAGTGGCCACTTTCTGTGCTTAAACCTCCTATGATTTCTATGATTCTATGACCTAGAATCCAATGTTGGGAAATAAGATAGGAAGAGGGGAAAGAGAAAATACAAAGTGCAATGTTTTTCCTAAGTTATTTTCTTCAGTAATGTAATTCATGAACCTATATTATGAACATGCTATACACTGTAGATCCTAAAATTGACAAATGAGTCATGTAATGCTATTTTTTAAAGAACACAGGTAATCCTAGCAGTGTCAAACATTTTAATTGATTTGAAAATTACAGCATAATTATAAGATCTGCTACCTCTTGGTGTTTTACACAGGCTGAAGGCACTGTACTGTATACAATGCAATGACCTAACCCTTCAGTGTTATTCTGTTTCTGTTTATCAGTCATTAGGTTAAATCCTTACCTTCTGTCAGGCTCATTACTGTATCATTAGCACAAAACAAATTCCTTTGGAAATTTGACAGGCTGTATTCATCAATCTCTGTTATAGTAGCAAATCAGTAGCAACAATAAGTTTTACAATTGAATATTCTGCCCAACCACTTTCAAGGTTGTGATGCTAGTTAATATGTCCAGCTTCGGCAACAACTGCCATAGTGCAATACTACCTCACCAAAAAGGACAGTTAACAGGAAGTCATTAATAAACTTGCAGAATAAGCACGTAATTGGCAAATGAACTTCAAAATAGATAAGTGAGAGGTGGTACATTTTGGTAGGAAAAATAAAGAGGCCACATACTCATTGGAAAATAAGTGTCTAAATGGAGTACAGCAGAGAGGGATCTGGAAGTACAGATAGACAAATAATTCAAAGAAGCAACTCATTAACATGGTCATAAAAATAAGGAAATGGGTTTCAGTTCTAGAGGGAAAAGCAGAGAAGTTATTTTGAACTTGTATAGAATCTTGGTTAGACTACACTTCCTGTATTGTGAACAGTTCTGGTCTTCATATTATAAGAAAAAATTGAAGCACTGGAGAAGGTACAAAAAAGATTTTCTGAAATGATAGCGGAACAGAGAGGGTATACCCATCAGGAAAGATTGAACAGGCTGGGTCTCTTTTCTCTAGAAAAATGACTGAGGCAATCTGATAGAGGTCTTTTAGATTATGAAGGGGTTTGAAAGGGTAGGCGTCGGGATGATGTTTCCACTTGAGAGCAAGACCAGAACTAGGGACCATAAATATAAGATAGTCATTAATAAATTCAATAGGGTATTCAGGATGAACTTCTTTATCCAGAACATAGATGCAATCGAGGGGAAGTTACCTAAAGCGCATGAGGTAGAAAGGAATAGGATATGTTGATGGGGTTAGATGAAGGAGGGCGGGAGTAGCCTCGTATGGAGCATAAACGCCAGCATGGACCTGTTGGGTTGAATGGCCTGTTTCTATGCTGTAAATACTTTGTAATATTATACATGTGATTATATTATTGTTTGTAGCTATGTTTAATGAGAATGCATTCATAAATACCAGCTTGTTCAGATGAAGGATCACTGACCTGAAACGTTAACTCTGTTTCTCTCTCCACAGATGCTGCTTGACCTGCTGAGTATTTTTAGCATTTTTTGTTTTGATTTTAGATTTCCAGCATCTGCAGTATTTTGCTCTAATATTCAGAATGTTGTTTTTGATAGAAAACCAAAAACAAACTGACATTTTAAATTTTTTAATTTTAACTGGTTATATTTTTTTTCTGCTCAGGGTCGTATTAAGAGTTTTGTATCTCTCTGGCTGTTTCCAATGAAAGCTAGTCAGAATTACATCAGCTATTGCTTGCAGGCTTTATTGAAATCAATACATTTTCCCTTTGCAAGATGCCAGTTCTTGCTCAGGTATGATCCCATGAATACCAGCAGCAACTCTAAGGGGGCATGCTTGAAGTGTAAGTCTAGACAGTACTTATGTTGCAGTTGGTCTGTCTGTGAATTGAAAGAAGAAACCCAGTCTTTGAATAGGGCCAAGATGGCTGCTACTGTGAAAGAGTCCTGTAGGTGGTGCAGTTTGATCACCTCTCAAAACCTCAGCAATGTGCTTGTGAAATGAAAAGTGACAGTCTCGTAATTGCTGGGACTAATATAAGCAGATTCTTTTGCATAGTTGTCAACTCCTGCCCATAGTCTTCATCTAGTTTTCAGTTGGGAAAATAGTTAGGAAGTCATTGACGTGAAAGCTCAGATACCAAGATCAGAAGATGAATATCCAATTCCTAAGGATGGCTGTGGTTCTTCTTCATGCTCTGCATAATGTAGGAAACAAGGTGCATACACTCCTTAAAGGTACATTTAGCAACCAGATGCAAATCTGGTAAGCTATGGCATCATGTTTGTGCAACAAACATTTTAGCTAACTATAAATGTCCACAATAATGAATAGATTCCATCTTGTACAGTACTTAAAGCCTTTCGCAGATGCTGGAGCAGAAGTGCTGACCCATTTAATTTGTATGATGCAGGCTATAGTTTATGGGTTGTTGCAAAAGGATCTCTCTATTCACACCCACCTGGGGCTCACATTTTCCACTGAATGTAAAATTTCAAATTATGTCTTAGCCTGTTGTATAGTTTTTTTGATTTTGCTTATTTGCTGTCTGTATGGCTGTCCATTTAACAAAGAATTGATTATGGCTGTCATCACATGATCAAAAAACTATATAGTTTTTCTTTCTTTTGCATACTTGGCCTGAAAAGGAGGCCAGTTGATTCTTTCTCGAGTTTTGTTATGTCGTCTTCTGGGAAACCTGAACAATTCAGATAATAGAACATTCTGTCCAAGTTAAACTACTTCTGTATATAGCCTCAAAGATTTGTCCCAAACTTTGGCAACAATAGCAAGAAGCAAGTAATATTTAGTAAAGTAAAAACAAACTGACCCAATGCCATAGCTCCTGGGGCTTTATAGGAAATAGGATTCAGAGATTTTGGGCAGCACTACTTCTCTGCATTGTTATGACAATAATTTGCATTTGCACACACAACACATTGAACACATTTTCCAGATACTGCAGCTGGCTATCTTGATCATCTGACTAAGTTAGATTATTTATATACAGTGAAAAGAGAAAAACTGGACAGGAAGGATTATATACATGTGAGGAGGCATGCCTAATTTTCCAGCCATTTAAGTTAATGGACAGGAAATTGGACAGGCTTCCTTACAATGTGTGATCGTCCCTGCCCACTTTTCCTCTATTTAATGCACACAGCAGATCTGATAAGTCCCAGCAAAAGGATGGGAAAATCTGCACCATGGTTTCCCCAGAACTTATCAAGCTGGCCTATACCCTAGTGGCTGGAGGATGCAAATTAAAGTGAGTCAGTTTTATAATGGTTTAGGGTTCACTGTTATCCATGTATCATTGCTTACTATCTTATAGTTAGACCTTTTATAATTACACAGATCTTGCTTTCTTATTTTCTTGTTTGCTTCATACAAATCTCTTGTAACAGGCGGCATGGGGTCAGTTTTGGATAGATGGGCTAACTCAGCATTGTAACTCCACTGAAGACTATCCAATTTATGAAAATGTCTGTGTGCAATTCCACTTTGCAAAGAGGTCTGGTATTCATGTTCTGTAACTGCATCCATTTCAGCTTTAGGTGGTAGCTTGTAGGTACCATCTAAAGATGCCAAAACAAACAAGACCTGGCTTTGGAAGAAAGGAAAAGGACAAACTGTTTTGCATAACCCAATAAAAAAGAGAGTCGGAAAGCTGGTGTGAACAATATGTTTATAAAGTGGGGTAACCCTGTGATCTTTGACCTTTAAGCCCACCTCTTCTCCAAGAAAAGGAAAAGAATAGTTATAACCAGTGCAGAACATGAATACATCTGCAGGATACTCCATTCCATCATTACAAATCACTCCAGTCTCTGAAAATCTGTTCACACCTTTCACTAGCAGGAAATTTGGAGGCAGCGGTGAGGATATCGGCGAATGATTGTGTATCAGGACAACTTTATTTGCAACTAAGCTTAATTCCAGTGCTATGTCAATTCCAGATGAACCAGCACCAAGCAGAACCAGATTCTTCCCGGTGAAAGGCTCAGCAAACCTGTATTCATGACTGTGCATTATCTGTCCTTTGAAATGTTCAATTTCAGAGATGTGCGGGATGAAAGGGTCAGAATAGTGGCTGAAAATACAAAATTTAAAACATAATAAAAACCTGATTATTAGGACATTTTACAAGGCATCTAAATATAACAAGAAAACTTGCTTACTAGGTGTTACATCTTTCTGCTTGCTATAATTCGGTGTTCAATTGATTAACAGAATTTTGATTTTCAAAATTCTCAGTTTTGTTATTAAGGGAACCATGACACAAATTTTGTGGTCAGTGGTGAAGAAATGGCACTCACCATTCTTCACACTTACAGCTGCCCATAGACTTTCTGTGAGCTTTTGAGCATCAATTTATGGTAATTAGAGATCCTTTGCAGCATGGCCTCCGTTACAGGAGATCTGTGGCATATGCGAGCAAAGCAAGCAACAGCATGTCTAAACACGGAAGTATAAATTAGAATATTTAATTGATGCAAAATCATGTACAGAAAGCAAAATAATGAATGAAAGAAAGACGGGATTAAGACAGAGAGAAATAAGGGACAGAAAGAAAGAGCATAAAATGTTTTAATTTTTAAAAAATCTCCTAACATAAATTCTGAAAGAATGGCATGTCATGGGCTGGATTTTGTGCAGGAGGCAGAGCTCCCGGCTCTGGACCGAAAAGGCAGGGGGAGCCTGCCTCTGCATTTTTTGGACCCCAGAGGAATCCTCCAGTCTTTTGGGGTCAAACATTTAGGAGGTGGGATCCTCATCCCTTTAAAGACTTCATAGGGACGGAGAATCCACCTCCAAGAGCTACCGGCCAATCAGAGGGCTGGCAGCTCAGCAGTATCAAGTGCCACCGGGAACGGTAGTCACTGCCGGTACTGCAGAGGCCTCAGACCAACACCCAGCGGTGGACCCTGGAACAAAGGAAGGTGAGGTGGAGTCGTTGGGGCCAGTCTGGAAGGCCCCGGCGAGTGGGTGTGGGGAGGTGGTAGTTCAATCCAGGGGGAGGGGTGTCCTGGAGGGTACAGTTGTTATGGGGTTGGGGGTGGTCCTCTATGGGTCATAAATTGCCCAAGGAGGAGGGACCCCACCCCAAGGCCACAGGAAGGGTGCCTCATTTTACAAGGCATCCTCCCAGCATGGCAGATGCCCCCCCCCACCCCCCCGCCGCTGGCAAGATCCCAGCAACAGCGGGAAGAGGCCCTTATTTGGCCGTTAATAGGCCGTTTAAAAGCCTCAATTGGCGTCTGGGTGGGAAGGTCACTCCCGGGAAGATTGGAACTGGGAATCCCAGCCTCGTATTCCGTGGTTCCGCTTCAATTCTCTGGCCCCCATCCCACCATGAAACCAGTCTTCCGGACGAGCACAAGATCTGGCCCGACGTGTGCAAAATTAAATTTTCTGGGCCAGAGACCATATTTGGCAGTAATTAAGACTTAACACACCGTTTTCAAATTCACTTGAACCTGAATGTACCAGCCCTAACTTTTACAGCCCTTGTTTAGTGGTTAACTAGTGGGTAAGTACCATAACTTCATGCCCTTCATGTGTTTTAATGCTGAATCTATTGGCGAGGTACTGGTGTAGCAAAGCTTGTGGAGAAGCAGGGAAAATACAGACAGCATGAATGAACTCCAGAAGTTGCTGTCCAATTTATTCCATAATAATGGCGTGCTAATAGCCTCACTGTTATTCCTAACGTGAAATCTGGGCCATTATAGAGGGGAGTGCACACTGTTCACTTGTTTCACTAATAAACAACTAAATGTATTCAATGGTAGCAAAGATAATACCATTTACTTCATAGTCTGGATGCAACCCTATCCTGCTTCTTTCAGCTGTGATAAATGCATTCAATTAGATTGATAGACAATATGTCTTGCAGCTACAATGCTTCACAGCAGATAGCATTCAGACCCTGTCTCATCCTCTGAGCCAAAGGTGGCCGTGAGAAAATGGGCTGTCAAAATTATGTGAAAAATGGGTGTGGGGAAAACAAATGACTCTTAAATTTATTTCAGAAATCTTGGAAATAAAAATAAGCATTTCACATTGTTAAAGTTTAACACTACACACTCACCCATTGCAAACAATAACAGAATCAAATCTCTCTGTACTACGACAATGACTGTTCAGATTCAAAGACGTTACTTCCCATGAACTCTGAGCATCTCCAGTGGTTTCAAAAACAGGATTCAACTGTTCAACATGTGTGCGAAACTGTGAAAAGATTTGCCAAGTATTCACATATTTCTCATAGATACAAACAAAAGAAATCTTTAAAAAAAACTCTACCCTCTGAACATAAGAAATAGGAGCAGAAGTAGGCCAAATGGCCCCTCGAGCCTGCTCCACCATTTGATACGATTATGGCTGATCTTCTGCCTCAACTCCATTTTCTCGCTCGCTCCTCATATCCCCTGATTCCCTGACTGACCAAAAAGCTGTCTATCTCAGCCTTAAATATATTCAATTGTGGAGCATCCACAACCCTATGGGATATAGAATTCCAGAGATTCACAATCCTTTTGAGTGAAGAAATGTCTCCTTATCTCAGTTCTAAATGATCGGCCCCTTATCCTTAGACTGTGCCAGCAAGTTCGAGATTCTCCAGCCAGGGAAAACAACCTCTCAATGTCTGTCTACCCTGTTAAGCCCCTTCAAAATCTTGTATGTTTCAATGAGATCACCGCTCATCCTTCCAAACTCCAGAGAGTATATACTCAATTTATTCAGCCTCTTCTCATAGGACAACCTGCTCATCTCAGGTATCAATCTAGTGAACCTTCGCTGTACCACCTCAAAGGCAAGTAGATCCTTCCTTAAATATGGAGACCAAAACAGCACACAGAACTCCAGGTGTGGTCTCACCAAAGCCCTGTACAACTGTAGCAAGACTTTCTCATTCTTGTATTCCTATCCCTTTGCAACAACAGCCAACATGCCAATTGTCTTCCTAATTGCTTGCTGTACCTGCATGCTAACTTTCAGTGATCCTTGTACGAGTACACCCAAGTCCCTCTGATCATCAACGTTTCCAAGTTCCACGCCTTTTAAAAAATATTCCGCTGTTTTATTCTTGCCACTAAAATGAATAACCTCACACTTCCCCACATTATACTCCATCTGCCACCTTGTTGGCCACTCACTTAACCTGTCTATATCTTTCTGCAGCCTCTTTGAGTCCTCCTCACAGCTTACATTCCTACCTAGCTTTGTATCGTCAACAATCTTGCGGCACAGTGGCGCAGTGGTTAGCACCGCAGCCTCACAGCTCCAGCGATCCGGGTTCAATTCTGGGTACTGCCTGTGTGGAGTTTGCAAGTTCTCCCTGTGTCTGCGTGGGTTTCCTCCGGGTGCTCCGGTTTCCTCCCACAGCCAAAAGACTTGCAGGTTGATAGGTAAATTGGCCATTATAAATTGCCCCTAGTATAGGTAGGTGGTAGGGAATATAGGGGCAGGTGGGGATGTGGTAGGAATATGGGATTAGTGTAGGATTAGTATAAATGGGTGGTTAATGGTCGGCACAGACTCGGTGGGCCGAAGGGCCTGTTTCAGTGCTGTATATCTAAATCTAAATCTTAGATACTTGAAAATCCCCCACTTATCCCTACTCTCTGCTTCCTGTCCATTAATCAGTCCTCTATCTATGCTAATATATTACCCCCAACTCCATGAGCACTTGTCTTGTGTATTAACCTTTTGTGTGGCACCTTATGGAATACCTTTAGGAAATCCAAGTATACTACATCTACTGGTTCCCCTTTATCTACCTTACTAATTGCATCCTCAAAATACTCCAAGAAATTTGCCAAACATGATTTCATGTTTGGAAAATCATGCGGACTTTGTCGGATCATATGGCGATTTTCTAAGTGCATTGTTAAGACTTCCTTAATAACAGATTCCAGCATTTTCCTGATGACTGATGTCAGGCTAATTGGCCTGTAGTTCCCCATTTTCTCTCCCCCCTCCTTTCTTGAATAGCAGTGTTATAGTTGCTATCTTCCAATCTGCTGGGACCATTCTAGATTCTAGGGAATTTCGGAAAATCATAACTAGTGCATCCACAATCTCTTTTAGAACCCGAGGATGTAGGCCATCAGGTCCTGGGAATTTGTTGGATTTCGGTCCCTTAAGTTCTCCAACACTTTTCTGATATTAATTACCTTAAGTTCCTCACTCTTATTAGCCCCTTGGAAACTCTCTATTTCTGGTATGTAATTTTTGACTTCCAGCGAAGACAGGCACAAGGTATCTATTGAATGTCTGCCATTTTCTCATTCCCCATAATTTTTCCTGTCTCTGCCTCTAAAGGACCAATGTTTACTTTAGCTGCTCCCCTCCTCTTTATATATGTGTAAAAGCGCTTACAATCTGTTTTTATATTCCTGGCTAGTTTACTCCCATGTTCTATTTTCTTCTCTTTTTTTATCAACTTTTTGGTCACCTTTTGCTGGTTTCCTCAGGCTTAGTACTATTCTTTGTAACATTATAAATCTCTGCTTTTAATCTAATACTATCCTTAACTTTCCTAGTAAGCCAGGGATGGATCTTTCTTGCTCAGTTTTTGTTTTCTAAGGGAATGTATTTTTGTTGAACATTTTGAATTGTTTCTTTAAATGTTTCCCACTGTTTATTTACTGCCATACCTTTTCCTTCCAATCGTCCACACGGTAGAATATTTTTCTGTAACCAAGAAATGTGCTAAAGATTTGGGCAGGGTGGAGGTTGTGGGAAGGTTATAATGTGGGGTGTAAAGAAAGAAATGTAATGGAGATTAAAAGAGCTATTTCAATAATCCTTGTAAAGCATCACCACCAGGACTGCTGCACTGTTGCCAACTCATGAATGTTATTTAAACATGTTCTCAGCAGAGCACAAGCCTTGTGCAAGAAATATAAATGAAAGAACACTAGCAGAATTTTAATAGCTGCTGAAAATTAAAGGAATGTGGCCATTTAAGTGTGTGCAGAATGTCCATGCATCATTAGGGAACAGTCAAGATGTAATGTGTAATTGAAAGCTTTGCTTCACTCATCTTCCAAGGGTCTCGTGTCAACCATCAGTGATCCCCTGTATTTTGCAACAGTGTGTAGCATTGAATAACGCATTATGTTATTCAGGGGAAAAAGGAGATCCTTGCTTTGTCGGCCAGTGACTCAAATGTGCAGCCTAATGTAACTTGCATACAAAATGGGTGAACACTTCAGCCCACTAAAATGGATGAGTGCCAAATTGCAGGTCAAAAATAAATTGGTAAAGAACCTTCTTGTCCAATTCAATATTCCTTGCATTCCAATTGCACACACATTGGTCTGCTGCATGGGACCACTGAATTGGTCTCAATAATTTGTCTCCAGGAAGGGAAAAGAAATTTGGAGAGTCACCTCTTGCATAACTGATTCAGGAATGCTGGTGGTAGAAGCCGGCAACAGGCTGCTTGCTACTTTTCACCAACAAGGAATATGATGAAAGACACTGGGAGGTAGAGAAGGGAACAGCATAGCCACAGGTGGCGTAGGCCATTCAGCTCCTGAACCTGTTCCACCAGTCAGTTTGATTATGGGTGATCTGTATCTCAACTTCATTGACCCACCTTGGTTCCGTAAGCCTTAATGCCCTTGCTAACAAAAATCAGGGTAGGGCATATTTATTTAAGAACCGTTATCTAGAACAATGGTCGGGTTAAACAACCTCCTCAGCTTGAACAGCAATGCTATCACACAGTCTGAAGTTGAACTCCCTTCACTATACTTTGTGTCGGAATTCTAACCAATTAACAGGTCAGAACTGAAAATGACTAAGGCCCAACACTGTGACTTTACAGAAGAGATAATGTTCTCAGACAATTTTCTGGGTTTTTTTGGTTCCTGTTCCATCTATTTTAGATGACTGTTTTTGCACTTTACAAAAGCACTAGTGCAAAATTTAGTACTGATACCTTGATGTGGGGTTTAATTTCAAAATGATCCGTGTATTGCTCCAGGTACAATTTCACATCACTGTGATGAATGAAAGAAGGGAGCCGAGTGTCAAATGAAAAATCTGGGAAGCACATGACCTCTTTTGGAATGTTTGTCCTAAAGGAAAGATGAGAGACAAAAACAAAATCATACTTTTGGAATTAAATACTTCGTCACTCAACAAATAAGAGTTGGTTTTCATAATAAGCAGTTAATATAAGGGCCAATTTCAGACTTCGTGCAGATCTGAGATTTTGACATACATTTCTAGTAGAGGTTCCTTTGCAGGAGCATGAAGTTTGACAATGATGCCATCTTACTTATATTAATTGAGCCTTTTTGAATCCTTTAGTATAAAATTTAATGAACTATCATTGTTTGATTACAAACTGGATCCTGGTCATTGGCAAGAGTTGGTTATGAGCTATAATAAAACACAAGTTTAAGGTAATTGGCAAACGAACCAGAGACTATGTGAAGACAGAAAAAGTTCCGCAGCAAGTCATTACGATCTGGAAGCACTGCACCGGAAGCAGATTTAATAACTTTCAAAAATGAACTGGAAAAAAATTGTAGGGCTGCGGGAATAACATGAAAGTGGGAATAACTGGATAGCTCTTTCAAAGAGCCAGCCAATGGGCCAAATAGCCTCCTTCTGTGTTTTATCTTTCTGATTCTATACAACTAGTCTATCACTGTCTATCTGGAAAGAAAACTTTTTAGGTGGTCTTCATCGAAATATTAATGATTTATTCTCCTTTCAGATATCGATGAATAGACTGTACTTCCCCCATTCTTGTTTTTCTTACTGATTTCCAGAGTATCCAGTAATGTTCTTTGTGCCTTATATTTTTAACTGGTTAAGAGCCTGTGCTGGAAATGCCATCACTGTCACTGCTTTTTGATGGATTGTAGTAAAGCAGACACTAGCACCATTTATAACTAAGAACTTTATTTACAAGATTACCAGTTACTTTGTTTATCCTCAAGTGTTGAGTAGTTTGTTGCCAAATACATTTATGGGCAGAAAAATGCCCAAAGCTGAATTTGTTACTTTTCCACCATCATCATTGATTTTCCATTTAGAGTTCTAGCATCAGTGCACCTACCAGGTAAGACGGCAAGGATACTGGTAAAAGATTATTCCAAAATGCTAAGATTAATCGGAGATTGGAAACTAAAGCCAAAAATAAAAGAAAAAGTTGTATTTCTATAGTGCCCATCATGTCATTAGGATACAGCAAAACACATCAGTCACTGAATTCCAGTTGAACTGTAGTTATTGTTTTACCCATAAACACAGCTTTCACAATTTTCAAACAGCAAGGAGATGAATGATCAGTTAACCTGTTCGGTATTATTGGTAGAGGAATGAACATTGACTTGAATACCAGAACATTTCTCTTTTTTGAATAGATCTTGTATGCCCAATTCAACATATGGGGTCTCACTTTAATGTCTCATGTGAAAAACAGTACCTCTGATGAAAGGTCACAGATCTGAAATGTTAACTCTGTTTCTCTCTCCACAGATGCTGCCAGACTTGCTGAGTATTTCCAGCACTTTCCGTTTTTATTTCAGATTTCCAATATCTGTAGTATTTTACTTTTATTACATGAATCATGGTAGGTTCTTCCTTTACCTTGCATAAAGGCAATCAGGACTCTTGGATTTTTTTTTTTGTTTAGAGATACAGCACTGAAACAGGCCCTTCGGCCCACCAAGTCTGTGCCGACCATTAGGGGATAAAATGAAGTGAATGATAAAGAAAAATGACTAATGAACCATATAATGGTAATTTTAAAAGGGTTTGTTTCCAGTGAAGTCCAGATCTGAGTGGGAACCCTCGAGTTCATTGTTAGCTGCCCTTCTCTTCACTATATTAATTCAGGATCTGGAGAGGAAATTAATTAAATTTGCAGATTACATCAAATCATGTGAAAAATAAGGACCTCAAGGGAAAATAGAAGCATAGAAAATTTAGGGCACAGAAGGCAGCCATCTATGCGACCCATAGATTACATTAGAAATTAAATGACAAATGGATTTACATAAATAAGGAAAGCGAGTACAAGATTCAATAAATTGGAAAACTCGGCCCCGAGACTGGCATATGTCTCTCGATCTAACACATAGGTAAACAAAATAAGGCCACAGAGTAGTGTTAGTCAAAGGTAATTAAGAAGGGGAACGTTTTTCCAGTGATCATTGATCACATCTTCAAGATTCAAGCTCAGTGTTAGCAGGCCATGGTCAAAGCAAATAGGGTTCTGGGTTGGATTGTACAGATTATTTATAGTACTGGGTCCAGTTTTAGTCCTCCCTCAAGAAGGACAAAGTGATGCTGAAGAAGATGCAGAAAAGGGCAACAAAGATGACTGCTGATCTAAAATTATTGAGCTATGAAGATAAACTTGATACCTTGGCTGTATACTTGCTTTGAGGGAATCTGGTTAAAGTATTTATGATTATTAAAGAAATGAACATCATACCAGTAGATGGTATGTTTGAACTTATGGGGTCAGGTAAAACTAAGGACCACAGATACAGCCTGAGGAAGCAGGGGGCTATGTTTGGATGTCTGGAAGTTTTACTTTACCCAGAGGTTGATTAACCTGTGCAGCAGGATTCTAGTGGAGCTGGTGAAGATGGGTTTCCTACAGTCCTTCAAGAAGGTATTAGATATATTTCTCAAAAATTAAGTGAACACAACATACAGAAGGCAAGATTAAAATGTTCTGGAAAATAATGCAAGCATATTGGGGTTTGTCTGACGTTTCATGGGAAGTTGGAGAAGAATTTATAACAGTGGTCTCCATAATTGGCTGCCAAAAGAATGGCAAACTGTCTTCAAAGGAAGCATCCAAAATTAAAGTTAATCAGGCATTCATATATCTTAGTAATGTCATTAAGCCTGTTGGTCCATGTTTCCTCTGGGAAAAGGAGCCTCCATCTGCCAAAATAAGGTCAAGTTACCTCTGTTTGCAGATACAACAATTCAAGCACCAGTGGGTTGGGACAAAGGATCTATTTTGTCACCCAAACTTCCTGGCAGCCCTCCACAGGTCATTCACTTCTTCCAGTCATGCCAAATAGGAAAGGAAGTTCCATTTGGAAATCCATTAATGCAAGTTATGGTGCTGGATGTAAAACATTACTTTATGACAATTGGTTCAAAGGCTCATGCCAACTAAGAGCCAACAGAAGAAAAGCCTTAAGAAATGGCTGAAATATACTTACCTTTGTATTACTGTGCCATTACTGTTGTCTAGCAACCCTAGATAACTATTTCACATCCTGTATACCACAATGTTGGGAAATGGCATGCAAACAGACATGCCCCCAAATATTGAAATGAAATGTTTGAGGAAGACACTTACATTACTGCTGACCCTGTCAACCAGAAAATACATTAGGACACAAACTGTACATAATTCAGACCAGATAGAAATTCTGACCATTTTCCATTTCTGACTGATCAATTGCTGCCTAAAAAAAAAAATCATGCATTAAAAGGCAAGAAATTTAGGGTTATGACTTAATGTAATTGAAGGAAGCCCTTTTGCATTTTTGGGACTGACTTGCACCAAGATCCATCTTAGATTTTTTTTTAAAAGCACAAAATTAAAGATTTTCAACAGTCCTTACACTTCAGTCATTAAAGTACACTGGGGTCAGTCACACGAAATGCAATACTTGAAGCCCAAAGTATCATATCAGATAGTTTATTTTTGGAACTAAATTTGTGATCTGCTTGTACTCAGCGAGGATTCTACATCCACCAGAGGCTAATGCTGAGTCACTGTTTGTCTTTAGGAGTGGAGAGCTCATATAACAGCGGTGTAAAAAAGTGAACTACTCAGCAGCGTCTCCATGCTAAGTATGCGCTTATCCTGACAAGCCTAGATTTTTTTTAAAAAAGGTTCTCACGCATGTCTCTTTCCAAAGCTGTTTTAACCTACACGATCCCTCCGTCCAATCCAATCCCCCAACTTGACTTTCTCTGTTAACTGTTCCTGTTAAGTCAACTGGGGGCATATCACCAGTCCGTTCCCCCCACCTACCCGACCACTATGTTGTTTAAAAATAAAATCTAGGGCAACCTGTTAGCTACAATGTTGCAGTTACAACTGGGATCAAATTCCAATCCAGGCTTGATTGATATTCAAGCTTAGGCTTCCTATAATGAGAAGATTTTTCTGGTGTTTTCAAGTTATTTATGGAAGGAAAGAAAAGCTGGAACTAGAAAGCTCTTTATGCATGAAGAGCTGATCAAACAATTGCAATGAGATATTCACAACATTCATTATTTCACTCAGTCATCCAAGGTGGGCAGTGTATATATAAGCTGGTTTGGGGAAAGACCAAATAAGAACAAAAAATAGAGGAAAAAAATACATAAAGCTCAAGCTGTAAAAGACTGGGAAACTTTCTACACTACCAGTGATAATAGCATCCTGCAAACTTAAAGTCTCATTGAATAAGTTTGCAATTCAATTTAGAAAACTGATTTACAAATGCAGTAAAACAGGACATCAACTTCATAAGGTAAACTGCTTGACGAAGATCAATTTACTATCCTTAGAAAGTTATAATTCTAATGAACCAGAATTAGGCAGGTACCTCCACAGAGAGAATAATGTGTCCTTCCTGATAGCATAAAGCTTAAACTTTTTTTTTAAATGGACTGGAACATACAGGGTGAAAATATAAACAAAAATAATCAAAATGTGAGAAAAGCAGACAGAGGCAAAGAACAAAAGTTGGTACTTTCTAAAAATTATTATAATTTGTACAAATTGCAAGAGTGTAAAATTTAGATGTACTGAAATTTGATTAGCTCAATCAAAGTGTTATTCAAGTTAATTTGGCTTAATGTCATCAGTTCTTGACTTTGCTTCATGCTGCAGCGCTGAATAGAAGCTGGATATTCCACATCCTTCAAGTTTGCACTATATAGACATGATATTAGAAATCTCAAAGTAAGGTAAGGTAAGGTAGAGGTTTATAAAGATAGCACTAATTTCTATTAATCTTGAAGAGGAATAATCTTTGCCATTTCTGACTAATCACCTAAAGTTTACTGCTTAGCTCTTCGCTGTTTAGCAGGTACTAATTTCACTATACATGGAGAGTTATTCCATTCAGTTATCAGTTTTTTTTCCTCCCCAGTTTCCTCTCCTGACTTTACTGGGGCACATTTCCATTGCTGCCAGCCACCAGCTGCCCTTGATTACCATGGGTGAACCGAGACAGTCTTGGCATGCTAATCAACTGTAGGTAACATCATGACGGTGCTACATCCAATTCTCATCCAGTTTTCACTTGTACATTTTCCTGCAATCATCAGTGAGCAATAATCAACTGCAGGAATCCTGGATGATCTCCCTCCAACCACCGACCCCCACTAACCTTTTTTTAAAGCCCAAGGGTGTTGGCACCAAGTTAAGTACCTTTTATCACTCTCCAATGAAATTGGCTAATGCAGTACAGAGATGAAACTGAACCTAAGGCTTTCATCTAGCTCACTACAAAACCTTCATTTGCTTCTTTTCTGATTATAACTACTTGTTTTTACCCAATCCACAGCAATTAGTGGGTTAGGCACAGGAGCTATGCAATCCTCCACAACAGCTGATAAAGCATTTTCACTCAGATACTGGTGAATTCAAAATCCTCTTCCTCCTTTCTCTGGCCTCACTCCAACCTATTTCTACAACTCCTTCCCGTTCTCAAACTCTACCGTGTACTCATTCCCCAACTCTGCTCCCAGGGTGGCACAACCTTCAGCCATTACAGCTCGCCGCTATGGAATTCTCTTCCTAAATCCCTCTGCCTAACCCCATCTCCATAATCCTTTTCAGAATTTACTTCTCATCACATCTTTAGTCACTTCCCCTAACCTTCTCCCCATTCTTGCTGTGTCCAATCCATACCTTTGCAAAGTAGTTACTTTTGAGACACTGCATAAATGAAAGTTGATGTTATTTTTGGTAATTCCATACTAATATGAACATCTTCTACAAAACAAAAATAATTGAAATTACAATTTCAGACAGCTAAGGTAAGAAAAAGGAGCAAATCAAATTTCCAATCGCTTAAATACTTCTACTGCAGATTCTCCAACCTGCAGCCCCATGGCTTTACCCCACCAAGCCCTGGCAATTCAAAGCACATGCAACCCAGTTCAAATGGTGCTTATTTATTTTTGCAACTTTTTCTTGTTTGAATTTTAGTCCCAGAAGATTGAGAGAAACTTTTTCTAGCATTGTTGACTTATTGATAGATAAATTCCAAATCAGTACACCAAGATTGGTTAATCTGGGTAGCCGGATATATGCAAGATAATGAGAACGTGATGTCATGAACACGTGATATGCTGAATGATGAATTTTAATCCATCAGTTGGAAACCTAAATTAAACTTTTAAAATGAAAGCGGCTAAAATGGCCACCGCAATTTGCATTGAAATACCTCACATTCCAAGGTATCGAGGTGGAGATGAATGTCTGGTTAATCTCCCACCAGAACAATGGCTTGCTAATTTTGAATGAGCTACCTGCTTTACCTCCATTAACAAAACATTCAAATCTGTCTTGGAACATTAACAATGGTGGAGATGAACCTCAAAAGGTAAATACTGGAACAATAGGACCCGAGAAAGAGATTGGAATTCTTAAGACTTGAACTAATTAAGATGCAAAAGACAATATACACTGGACAATCATGTGATAGTTTCTCCATCTGTGTGAAAACTTGGAGTTTCTTTTGGCTATAGCAGACAAGCACGAGTTCAACCAGTGCAGGACCCAAGTGGGGGTCTGTCTCTCTCTCTTATTCTCTCGAGGCAAAGTTGTAAGTTCGAACCCTGCCTGCGAGCTACAAACATCCAAGTTTGTCATTGCAGCAGACAGAGACTCCAGGGAGAAAGCCATCTACATCACTGTCTCCAAGAAAACCCTGAACATCAGGACCACGAGTTCAGCCAGAAGACCACTATATTACCAGACTCAACAAACTGTATATTCTTTTATTTGTGCTGGATTCTAGTCCAACCAATCTATTCTTCTTCACTCTGTAACCTATTTGTGTGTGTGATTCTTGTGTGTGTGTGAAAGTTGGAGCGTAGTTTATTTTACTTAGATCGGGTTTTGGTTTTAAGTACAATAAACTAAACTCCTCCTTGTTTAAATACGCGAAAACCTGAGCAATTGGTTATTTTATGATCATAGCACCTTAATAGGGTTAAACACTCACTGAATTGGTAAGCATATCCACTGTTTAAATGAAATAAACCCTGTTGCAGTCAAACAAGGAGAGGGGAGCCTTTCGACCCCTCCTCATCTGATCAGAACAATGAAGTTAAACATTTTAATTGCCCCCTATGGCTCACTGGTATACATCTAAGCAGCCCATGAGGACAAAAGCAAATATGCTTCTGCTCTACTGAATCTGGATTGCTCTGCTGAATTGACACGACGACCACCAGATGTGATAACTACTGTGGTGTTGGACTGGAAATCACACAGAGACTCTACTTAATCGGCCATGTTGTCTCCCTCCTTTCTTCATATATCCTCCCAATAGAGGGTAGTATTGCAATAAGATTACTCTTACCATATACTACACTACCTCCCCCACTTAAAATATGATTACCTCAAAATACAATATGGCTCAAACAATCTCAATAATACCTGCAATTTTACAGGTTTGGTTGAATTTTTGTTTTGCTGTAATCACAACAAATACATATATGAACGGTACAACCAGAGTAAATTACACATAAAAAACATTTCTTTTGCCTCAACACCAGTATATGTTGAATGAAAATCATTTGACAAGAAATAATGAAAAGAACAACTTCTTTCCTGAAATAACACTGCAATATGTATAAGTATCTTGTGTTTTGTGCACCATTTGGATACACACACCATCAAACTGCACTACTTCAAGTATTTCAACATACCATTTAGTCTAATGGCCTTTTATTCGACAAAACAAAATAATAAAAACTTAACCGCTCTTGGATTGGGAAGTAGGCGTATATTTCTAAATTCCCAATTCCTCTTTCACTTCTTGCTTCCTACATACTCTCAATAAGTCCATCTGGTTTCTTTCTCTTTCTTTCTTTCTGGGTATCTCCTCCCATTTCCATTTCTGTAACTTGATTCTGCTCGCTCAACATCTGACTGTGTCAAACCTGAACTTTTGATTACCAACTCCACTTAATGATTGGGACTGTGACATTGACTGATTAGTCTTGCTCTCAGTGTAGATTCTGAGATATCAGCAAACCTTCAGTTTCTTTGTGACTTTCCCTCTTCCTGATTTCTACTTTGAACTGTAGGAGGAATTCGGACACGAGAAGGGTTATCATGCTCTCCTTTCGTTGGATTCCCTTGTTAAAGCAAATGATCTACATAACACTGAGTCTTTCTCCAATCTTCACTAGCTATATGAATGCACCTAGTTTCTTTACAATAACTCCAAATACATACTTTTCCCTACCATCTTGGTGGTTTTTCACCAAAACCTTCTAACCAGCACTGAACTTGGAAGTTTCAGGCCTCGTGTATCATGACTCATATTCACTTTGTCTTGCTTTTCTCTTACTTTGCTATTGATGTCAGGCTTAAACAAACTAAACCTTGTCCTAAGAGCATGTTTAAACACTAACTCATAAGGTGAGCAACCTATTGTAGACTGTTGGGTTATTCTGTAAGAGAACAGAAAATTGTCAGCCTGTGTTGAAGAGAAGCATGGGAATCACTGCCTAGCTTGTCACCTAGCAAATACCTTTGCAAAGACCTCGTCACAATCGGCACACTCCTTTCTGCAGCACTATTCAATGCTGGGTGATACAGTGGTACCAGAGTGTGTTTGACTTCATTCTTACTCAGAAATATTCAGAACTCTTTTGATGTAAACTGCAGGCTGTTGTCTGACACCAACACCTCTGGCAACCTATAAATTGCAAACCAATTTCTCAAAACATCAACAGTTTTGGCACTTGTAGTATGGGGCATAAACGCAACATTAATCCACTTGCTATAGCTATCTCCTAAAACAAAGTACTCTTGCCCTTCCAAATCAAAGAAATCAACAAGTACTCATTTCCTTGGTTTCCTGTGTTTGAACATGGAATAAAAGGAACTTTGGGTGGATCATTTCTCATTCTGAGACACACTTCACAACTTTTCATCAATTCTTCAATATCCCTGTCTACCTATGGATAGCAAAAATAGCTTCTTGCTACTGCTTTTATACAGACTATCTGTGTGTGCTCTTGATGTAGTTCCTGTAACAATCTCTCTCTAAATCTTGGTGGAATAATGTCTCAAACTCCAAAGGGAACAGCCTTGATCCACACTCAGTTCATTTTTACATACGCAATACAACTGTAGTTTCTCATCATCACAATGTTTAGGTCAGTCATCCATGACATAACTTAGCACTTTACTGAGCATCCTTGCGAGTTTCTTCACTAACTTCTCTGGCCAACAGTGGCATGTCATTTGTGTATGTACAGTAATTCACAAGTAACTCAGTAGCTAAGAATGAAATCAGTCTTCATGAGAAATCTTGAAAGAATGTTTGCATTAGCATGATCTGCTTACGATATTTAATACTGTACTCAAGGGCCATCAAAATCAATGCCCACCTCTGAAGCCGTGCTGCCACAAGGGATGGTCGGATTAGATTGGGCGGCTAATTTTTTCGGCTGGCGCAGACAAGATGGGTGAATGGCCTCCTTCTGTGCCATAATTTGTCTTTGGTTCTATGGTACCCTTTCTTTGAACCAAATATAATCAGAAGGGCTTGGTAGTCAGTTAACAAAGTGAATTTCCTATCGACAGGTACTTATGGGACTTTGTAACACCATATATGATGGTTAACGCCTCTTGCTCAATTTGTGAGTAATTTTACTCTGATTTTGTTAATGTACATGAAGCATATGCTACAGGCCTCTCCACACCATCTTCCATTATGTGAGATAACACCACACCTAACCCTTGTGGTGAGGTATCATATCTTAAAACCAGTTGTTTCTTGGAATCATAGTGGGCCAAAACAGCATCAATAGTCAGTACTTTCTTCACTTCAAAGGCTTTCTGGCACGCTACAGACCAATCCTAAGCGATTCTGTTTTTGAGCAGTTCATACAGTGGGGCGAATGTGTTAGCTAAGTCAGAGATGAACTCAGAATAATACACAACGATCCTTATAAATATTCTAAGTTCTGCTTTGCTCTCGGGTCTCTTTGCTTTCAAAATCCCCTTAATCTTCTCCTGCGTTCGGTGGATACCATTTGGTAACACCATGAAGCAACATTTGTGCTTTTTTGCTTTGATGCCATACTCAAAGTCAATCTAGGACTTTGTTCAACCTTACAATGTGCCCTTCTTCCAGTTTACTACCCATTAGAATGTCTAAGAAGCAGCACATTCCCTTCATCTCACATAGTACCTGATCCATGACACTCTGGAAAACTGTGGGGGCAGTAGACGCCCCAAATGGTAACCTTTCATGCTGGTGCAACCCTTTGTGTGTCAGTTAATTCCAATTGCAAGCTTGCATTTGACACATCCATCTAACTGAATACCTTCCCATTGGCTAAATTAGAAAACAAATCTTCACTGGTAGGCAGTGAGTAATGTTCTGAACGCTGGTCTTGATAAGCATGATGATGTTTAAAAAGCTGTGATTTTTAATGTTGTCAAAATGGAGTCAGAAGAAACATGTGACCTCACAGCAACTCTTCTTAAGGACAAGACAGGGATCTTGGTTACCAGGACAACAAAAAACGCAGATCAAAGACCCTTTGAAAACAAGAAGGCAAAGTTGTAACACCTGAAGAACAATGGGTTTCACTCTCCCAGACTTTCACATTGTAAACAAGGAGTCAGTGGCTCTGAAAATGAAAATGCGATTTGCAATTGGAAACAAAGAAAAGCCTGGGTGGCTCTGCTGTAGCCAGACTTGTGGGCTCTGCATATAACTCATTGGTTAGGCCACAACTTGAGTACTGTGTGCAGTTCTGGTCACCTCATTACAGAAAGAATGTAAATGCACTAGAGAAGGTACAGAGGAGATTTACGAGGATGTTGCAAAGACTGGAAAAATGCAGCTATAAGGAAAGATTGGATAGGCTGGGATTATTCTCCTTGGAACAGAGAAGGCTGAGGGGAGACCTGATTGAAATGTACAAAATTTTGAGGGGCCTGAATAAAGTGAAGGTGAAGGGCCTATTCATCTTAGCAGAAAGGTCAGTGACTAGGGTGCACATAGATTTAAAGTGATTGGTAGAAAAATTAGAGAGGAGATGAGGAAAAATGTTTTCACCCAGATGGTGGTGGGGGTCTGGAACTCACTGCCCGAAAGGGTCGTTGAGGCAGAAACACTCAACTCATTCAAAAGGAGTATGGATATGCACCTCAAGTGTCGTAATCTGCAGGGCTACAGACCAAATGCTGGAAGGTGGGATTAGAATGGGTAGATCGTTTTTCAGCCAGCATAGACACGATGGGCCAAGTGGCCTCTTTCTGTGCCTTAAACGTTCTAAGATTCAATGATAAAAATCAAATAGCTATTGACCACCTGATTCTGGATAAATTCTACGGACTGTGAGAAATCTGCAGGCTGTAAGGATGACTAGAAGACAATGACCAGTAATTGCTGCCTCAAGGGAGACAGAGAAGGAACACCTGCTCTCAGAACACTGATATAGTGAAAGGCTGCGAAGACTGAACCTAATTTGAAAGTGGAAGTTTGCGGAGAAGGTAAAAAATGACCAACAGGATCACCAGACACCCCCATATTCATGGAAGTCCAGGTCGAAAGTGCTCGGAAGAAGTGAGCCAATAAGACATTGACTTTGAGAAGGTCTGAGAGATCTCACCCATTGCAACTGAGAAGAGTTTGGGACTTTTAGATGCAAAGAATTTGCTTCAGGGAGGACTGTGTAATGTATAAATGTGGTGTGAGGTTTTCAGGTGTTTTAATAAGTGAAGAAAATACCTTTCTCTAATTTAGAGTATTAGCTACTTACAAAGTACTATTTAGTTAATGGTGATTTTTAGTTTAGTTGTTATAAGTCTTAACAATGTGAAATCTTGTCGTGTAATTCTATAAATTGGTCTGGGGAGTTCATATCTCATGTTTTATTAACTGTCTCATTGAGATCATAACAGTATCATTTTCAACCACTTTATTTACCGCTTGCTTATAATCTTCGTAAATCTGAATGGGCCCGTCTGCTTTTTTAACTACTACAATGGGTGCACCCCGTTCACTGCTCTTCACCTTCTTAATTGGCCCTGATCTTTCTAATCTATCCAACTGTTCAATTACTGCTTCTAACGGGTGTAAGGCACTAGCCTAATCTTGCAAAATGTCAACTGTACATTTTCCTTTATCTTAACTTTATTTTGTCCTCTTTGCTCAAAAATCACTTTCTGCTCTCTTCGCACTGTCAATGTTGGACCTCAACCGTAAATAACTCAGCCCAGCTTAAGTGTATCTTCTTAAGCCAATTCCTTCCTATAAGGGAGACTTTATTCCGTCCAATTACTACCAATGGCAAGTAACAGGAAGCATCATCATATTCCACACAAACACTAACCTGACTACCACTGGGATACTGTTATTGGAATAAAAAGTCAGTTTCACTTTGCATAAGGGAATGTGACTTAGGAATTTTTTTGTACTCTCCTTCCGAGATAACAGACACTGCTTCAAGCTGTATCAATGATTAAAGTAAGTTGTGAATCTTCTACTTTCATTTCTAAATTGGCGCTGGAATTATATCTTCAGTCCTATTACTCTAATCTCCAATGTGTTATTTTTGTTGCTCTCTGACAGAGTACAACTCAATCTCCTTGTGCATTCAAGGTCTTCCAGGCTCCCGAACTAGCTTTTGATCTACTCCGACTTCGACCTGGTGCTTGACCTTGACTTGATGCTTGACTACAACCTGCAGCATTATTGTTTCCTCTACTCCAGCATTCCGTCTGGATATGGCTGACGCTCCCAAAGGCATAGCACTGGAAATGGAAATACTGGAATAGTTTGTGGCTACCATGGTAATGGTAAGATCTGATTTCTGACTCCAAGACTGTGGACCTGGCTGCCAAGGCCTAGATCCCACTGAAATCCAGTGGTCCTCACCTGGCAGTTTGGAAAATGAACTCCCTTGCAATTTGCAACTCTCTCTTTCCCACATCACAGGCCTCCCTCTAAGTCAGCTCATTTCCTTTACTCAACAGCTTGGCCTGGATTTTACTGTTCTTTTCAGGCCTCCTCCGAAAATGTCTCTTTCATGCCATACCTACCGTGGCTGGAGAGTTTCTTTAACTCAAGAATTTAATCCGCTACAGACTCACTTGGCAACTTTTCCTTTGACAAACTCTTGTTCATGGGCCGTGAGCATCGCTGGCTCGGTCAGCATTTATTGCCGATCCTCAATTGCCCTTGAGAAGGTGGTGGTGAGCTGCCTTCTTGAATTGCTGCAGTCTTTGGGGTGTAGGTACACCCACAGTGCTGTTAGGAAGGGAGTTCCAGGATTTTGACCCAGCAACAGTGAAGGAACGGCACTATAGTTCCAAGTCAGGATGGTGTACAGCTTGGAGGGGAACTTGCAGTGGTGCAGCTGTGCAGGAATGCAACATGCACACAAAGCAATCTTCCTAAACTGCTCAAACATCCCCAAATTTAACTTCAGGGGGTCCAAAAAGTGTCATAATGTTCTACAGTCCAATGAAATATTTAAAAAAATGCCTTCCTCGTCGCCATCTTTCTGTGGTATTTGGCCTGGAAATAATTCACACGAAGACGCTACTCAATCGGCCATATTGTCTCCCTCCTTAATTAATATATCCTCCCAACAGAAAGGGCAGTATTACAATATAATCAGCTCTTACCAAATAATACACCTACCACGTAGGAAACAAAAAAAAGTCAGATTCATGTCACCTGGATTATTCTTGCAGGCGAAGGCAAAATCCAATGGGCATCAAAAGAGTGAGAGCTCATCCTGATGTACCAACCGGAGGATCTAGCTTTGTGTTCATGAAATTCTTATCTAATTGGTACATCAAATTACCGTCCCCTTATTTTGGCACGTCATGCATATTACCTTAAGTCCCTGTACATGCTGGAATGTATAGGCAGACCATTGACATCCTTTCCCACTCTGTCTGTGTAAACCCAGGTGCCTCCAACACAGTCAGAGAGCTCATATACCACAGGGAGAGCGAAGATCTGTGGCCTGGACAGCAGGTGACGAGCAGCGCAGAGTCCGCTCGCCCCTGCTCCTATTACCGCCACCTTTAGCTTGTGATAACTCATTTTTAATGACTTTACAAAAATGTGAACTTTAGTCATTCCCCAGGTCCTTTGCTCGATAGGCATTTATTTGTCCAACGCGTTGCCTGTTGCTGGAGATCTTTTAGTTAAGCCCGTGCGACACTCTCTCGATTCCAGTAAAATTCCGTCTCATTACCGGAAACATTAATTAGTAATTTTAGTCCTAAAACTTGAGAAAGTTATCCCTTTAAATGTCTAACAGCTCTGACGGAGTTACCGTGTCTGCTATACTACTCCACGCCCCCATTTGGTGGGTGTTCTTTGTAACCCAATACCTTCTGCGGACTGCTGTCAATCATCAGCTACTGTGGGCGTTACCAAAGGAAAAAGGCAACGCATTTTATTGACTGTTTTTAAAGGTCTCTGAAGACGTTTTAAATCGTATTTTTTTCTTAGAACATTTTACGCAATTTCTGTTGCAATGTTTTGTGATTTTTTTTTTCCCTCTTCGCTATTGATATCCTCCGCCCTCACACTTCACTTTCGCAGCCGATCCGCAAAACAAGTCCGTGTACACTCAAGTGTCCGAATGGTGTGTGTGTTTTAATTTAATGGCTCTGATTCTCCTATGACCGCTTTCCAGCACCACATCCAAATAACCCCTTAATGTGTTAGTCTAGACCAGGAGTCAGCACCCTTTTGTTTAAACTGACGAACCTTTTTAAAAAAAAGTCTACAATAAAAACTATTTGGAGCTGCAAGACAAAATTTCCACATTTCTAACCCAAATACTTGGCAAACTGCCAAATAGTTCCAGTAGAATGCATAATTTGCATAAAAATAAATGAAATATATGTACTGAATTTATGTCAATAGAAAAAACGGATTGAAATTAAAATAGACCTAACTCTGAATTATTGTTTTTTTTTACATTTTAACTATAATTTTGTCAGTAAAGTCATCTTTAAAACAAACTATAACTTAATATGCGTAGAATTAAGATTTTTTCGGTAACTGATTCTTCTGATTTAAAAAATAGCTAATATCAGATTCAGAATAATTTATCATCTCAACTATATTAGAAACAATAATGGTCGCAACCATAAAACCTGCTCCTCGAACCAAAGGCATTGTCTATAACCATGGTGTAGTTATAACCATTCAAATAGCTATATTTAGAGCATAATGATATTTTTTATTAAAATAATCACTTGAATCCGTAAAGTGCAGCAGAATGTAAATGGATAGCTTTTTATCCCCACGATAAAAACACATCTATTACTTTTCTTAATTTTTTTAGGCTTTTTTCATATTAATGCGATCCAACTGGAAAAGGTTGGGAGCCACAAATGAGATGTTAAGGAGTCACATGTGGCTCAGAGCTGCAGGTTGCACATCCCTGGTCTAGACAGTGCGTGCTCACAGGCCAGTCCCGTGACTCTTTTCCACAAGGTCGCTAGATGGCAAGCAGGAGTGGGAATTCTCACTGATTTGTCCTCTCTGGCTTGAGAATAGCTTGAGTTATACTCTATAGTTATAGAGTCCAAACTGCTGCCCCAGCTCAGATCAGCTCACTCATCACCTACAGGTTGGACATAAAACCTAAGACTTTCTGATCACTGGTGTAAGATTATTAGGTTGCTAAAAGTTACTAACCAGCATATTAATTGTTAAAATCTAGCTATTATAAACTAACAAATGACTTCTTACCATAAACTAACATTTAGCTTTATTAGAACCCTTCTTTGTAGTATGATAAAGTGGAACAACCTAGGAAATAGGGCAGTATAGACAAGATATCAAGGCAGAGGGATTCTGGGAGATTATGTCATTTTAAAATGGTTACTTGCAACAAAAAGTGTGAGACCGTGGGAACAGACAGTGAAAACAGCTTCTGTGTAGATTTGTCTCGTAGTGAGATAAGGCATCCTCGAAATGTAAAAGCATTTAGATAAAAGTAGTCAACACAAAGACCTCTGTTGTGTACTACTTGCATAAATTCGAAAGGTTGGCAACCATCTCAAAACGATCCTTGCTTGGTTAAGAAAGGCATCTTTTAATTCAAGACTAATCACTGATTGGGAGAGGGGAGGGTTAACTGTAAAGCTGCCAGGATAAAAGAAGTCCATTCCTTTGCTACTGCGTGACAGAGAATTTTGAACAAGAGAAACTACGAGTGAGAGAGAGACAAAACCACGAGGACCCAAAGCTGCAAGAGAGTTGTACGCTCTGCCGTCCAGTCTCTAAAATGGGTAGTATCTGTGTTAGACTGTTAATTACTGCCTGAGTTTGTGACTATGGTTTATCTGAGAATTTAACAAACTTGTCCTTACCTTTATCTCAATAAAGTCGATTCACAATAAGCTGTTGTGCTGCCAAGTCTGTTCCCACCTTAGAAGGGGGTATAAAACACCCCTATCTTACCTTACACTGGGTTTGTAGACAATTGCAATGTATAACTGTATACATTTATTTTGTAAAATGGGCCAGGCCCAAAGAAGCACTGAAGATATAAGGTTAATGTCAAAAAGCAGACAGCTGCAAGTTGTTCACATATACGTCTAAAACAGGCATTAGGTCATTCATTTACACATGAGGAGCAAAATGCCTGTTTAAGCAGCTGCCAGAGACCCCTGAAAACTCACCTGACCCAATATTGGGTTAGGTGTTCTTTGGGCCCTAAAATTGGTTCTCATATCTGTTTCAAGATGCAACAAGGTCCAATTCTTACTCCTTTCTCTTCACCTCCTACCCTCGCCTCTTTCCCACTCAATTTTTCAATTCAACCTGGCATTTGTTCCCTCCCACTCTCAACCTTGTTAAGCTTCTATCCCTTTTCCATTTTCCCAGTTCATGCTGCCATTTTTTTCCCATTCCCTGTTTCATTGCTTGCACTCTCCCTCCCTCCTTCTGGCTCTTCAGTTAAAAAAAAAAGTTGCTGACCCCTAGTCTAGGCTAAAGGCCTGCTCGGGTCTGGAAAAAAAACCCGACCTGAACCCAACAGAACCACATCAGACCTGAGCCCAACCCGGCCCGAGTCCTTCCATTTTTTCCCACACCCAACCCAACCCTGAACCAACTGTACTTACCACTCTTGGATGGATGGAATGGATGGAAGCTGCACTGCTGCAGCATGAGCACGATGACATCATAGAGACGTTCACTCACTCACTGCGCAGAGTCAGAGTCTGTGGAGTACTGCGTGTGTCTGACCCAGACCCGGCCCGACCTGGACCCAGCCCCACCCTGAAAGCTGGACCCGGAAGAGCGACCCGACCCCACCCCACCCCGACACGTCGTCGGGTCCCATCGGGTTCAGGTCGGGTAGCAGGCCTTTAGTCTAGACTAACACCTGTTTCATTGCTGGCACTCTCCCTCTCCCACCCAAAGTGCTACTCTATGCTTCTGCATGACACATGTCCCATGTGCGATTCTTAATTGAGCTTTTCAGTTGTTGGCCCAGGTATTATATTTGAACCAGAATGAACACAACACAGTATCACAAAAATTTCCTGCTGACGTACCACCAGTCCTACAATTCAATTTTATGGTAAGATTGCACATTTACTGCAATGTCGTCAGCACAAAGTTTTATCATGGGGCTGGAGTCATGGACTCATACTTATCAATTTCAACAGACAAAGCCATAAAGTAAAGTGATAAATGTGTACAAAACATTGGTTAGGCT
Organism: Heterodontus francisci; assembly: GCF_036365525.1. Taxonomy (NCBI): domain Eukaryota; kingdom Metazoa; phylum Chordata; class Chondrichthyes; order Heterodontiformes; family Heterodontidae; genus Heterodontus; species Heterodontus francisci. The sequence goes on from NC_090387.1 coordinate 39,015,547, forward strand.
ACAATTAGAGTACTGTGGGCACTTTTTGGCACTCCACATTAGAAAGGACATTAAACCATACAGAGCACTCAGCGTAGACGATGCCAGGAAAAGGAAATTCTGAGGAAACTTGAGATGTTAGGACTATTTACATGGGAGCAGCGAAAATGAAAAGATTTAATAATGCTTTTTACAATGTGGCTGACTCTTAAAAATGTCCTCTGAAAAGGTCTAGCAAGGCACTCAGTTCAAGGGCAATTAGGGATGGGCAACAAATGCTGACCAAGCCAGCAGTGCCCACATCCCACAAACAAATAAAAAAAAGTAACAAGGGGTCAGCAATTTAAAATTGTCATGAAGAGTGAGGAGAATGGTTAGGAGAAAGGGTTTTTGGATTATAAGAAGCTTTGAAACAGGGAATGGTTACATAAGAAATAGGAGCAGGGCCATTTGGCCCCTCGAACCTGCTCTGCCATTCAATAAGATCATGGATGATCTGATTGTGGCCTGAACTCCACTTTCTTGCCTGCTCCCCATAACCCGTTACTCCCTTGTAGATCAAAATTCTGTCTAGCTCAGCCCTGAATATATTCAATGATCCAGCCTCCACTGCTCGCTGGGGTAGAGAATTCCAAAGAGTAACAACCCTCTCAGAGAAGAAATTCCTCATCTCTGTCTGAAATAGGAGACCCCTTATTTTGAAACTGTGCCCCCCCCGGTTCTAGATTCCCCCATGAGGGGAAACGTCCTTTCAGCATCTACCATGTCAAGCCCCCCTCAGAATCTTATGTTTCAATAAGATCACGTCTCATTCTTCTAAACACCAATGACTATAGGCCCAACCTTTTCACATAAGGCAACCCTTTAATCCCAGGAAACAACCCAAAGAAAAATCTCTGAACTGCCTCCAAGGCAAATATATCCCTTCTTAAATAAGGAGACTAAAACTGTATGCACTACTCTAAATGTAATCTCACCAACACCCTATACAGTTGTAGAAAGACTTCTCTGATGTCCATGGGACTTGTGTAAGGCAAAGACAGAGAGACAAAGATTGCAGCAGCTGAACATAAAGGCTTCTCCTTTATCCTGTCTCAGTTTCACTTTGCTAGCATGTGTGTTCTACAGCAGCCTCTAGAGTACACAATGCATAAGGCAATTTCAAAACACTGCAACACTACATCACTCCCTTTCTTGGTAAATGAGAGATGTAGCATGTTTCAACGGTTTGTTTCCAAAACTATAAATGATAAACTTAAATAGAAGTTCACTCTGTAACAGAGTCACTTAAGTATGGTGGGTGTTTTCTCTCACAAATAGGATACTGTCTGACATCAGATGTAGTCTCATTTGATTCATGTTCTTCATCTGAGGTGTCAATGTCGGAAACGGATTCAATGCTTGTGAGTGGTATTTTCAGTGCTTTGAAGAATGATGCATTTCTTGTGATGATTTGTGAACCACGTTTACCAGTGATCATCCTTTCGTGCTGGTCACAACAAATGGTTGGATGTCATAAGGGGTTGTTTGTTTTCCAATATGACCATCACGTTTCACAAGTACTTTATCTCTTGGCGTAAGTGTAATCGTTCTAAATTGCATGTTTCGCTCTGCATATACATTCATTCAATCCTTCTGTTCTTGATCATGTTTGCATACATGTGGATCATAAGCTCTGCAGGGTAGCTCAGCTAGACATGTGCGCATAGGATGTGCAAAGATGTGTGTAGCTGGAGGTTTTCCAGTAGTCGAGTGAGGTGTTGCTCTGTAATTATGAAGAAAGTGATATAACTCTTGCTTCCATGACTTGTTCTCAGCTGTAGCTGTACATATCACTTCTTTCCAGGTTTTCATAAATCTCTTGACTTCACCATGAACATTTGGCTAAGTGTTATTTTCCGATGAGTGAACCCTAGGTAGTTCATGAATTTACTGAACTCATTGCTGTTGAATGGGGGTCCATTGTCACTTCTTACTGTTTGAGGGATTCCAAACAAAGCCAAGATCTGGTCAAACTTTGGGATGACTGCTTTCGTTGAAGTTGACATAACTAATTTCACAATGGGAAATCTGCTGTAGTTGTCAGTGACAAGAAGTAGGCAAATCTGTGAAATCAACACTGATTTCAATCCATGGTCCTGGAGATAGTTCAGACATCTTGAGTGGATCATGAAGGTTTGATATTGTGGTTGCTTGATATAGCAAACACTGATTGATTTTGTGCTCTACCATACAATCAATTCCTGGGAACCATATCTTTTCCCTAATAAGTTGTTTGGTCTTAACAATTCCCTGGTGTCTTTCATATGCTATATTGACAACATATTCCCTCAATGAGTGTGGAATGACGATACAGTTGTTACGTAATATGAGATCCGATGTAGTTGTAATAGTTAGTTCATTTCGAACATTGTGAACACCTTGTAATGTGTGCGTTAAAGGCCTGCTACCCATCCCAAATGGACTCGACGACATGTGTCGGGTTTGGGTCGGGTCGGGTCGGGTCGGGTCGGGTTGCACTTCCAGGTCTGGCATTCGGGCTCGGGTCGCGCTGGGTCGGACACGCTCTATCATAGGTAAGTGGCTCCACTGTTAATGTAATTTTGTCACTAGAAAGGTGGTTTTGTTACACTTATTTTAAGCTTGTGCAGATCAGCAACAAAGTGAAAAACGGAAGGTAAGTTAACTGATGGTCGGGTTGGGTCGGGTCGAGCGCAGGAAAAAATGGAAGGACTCGGGCCGGGTCGGATGTGGTTCTGTCTGGCTCGGGTCGGGTTTTTTTTTGCAGACCCGAGCAGGCCTTAAGTGTGCACGATTTGTTTGTTGACATTTTCTCAATCACGTCTTTCTAGTTTTGTGATTCCATAGCCTTCATACATAGTTGCAAAGCTTCATCTTGTTTTGTTGTTGCTTTGATGTCAGCTAGTTTATGTGACTTTGGCACCACATTTAAGCTTACGTAGTTGAGATGTTGTTCAGCAACTTTTTCCTCATGACTAGTAGGACTGACTGTTGGCAGCAGATGTTGCCTGGCTGCTACTCGACCGGGAACTTGTACTCTTGTAGTCTGAGTATCCAACGTTCCACTCGAGTGAGTGGTTTGCCATTTGGATTGTTGAACAAGCTCACTAGTGGTCTTCGATCAGTTATTACTTCAAACTCGCTTCCATATAATGTAACAACTGAGGCGGGAGTAATGCACTGACAATTCAGTCCCATTACTCCACAGGCCACAACATATTGATAAAGTTTCCCACCTATGGGAAAGTAGCTAAATTAAACACTTTATTAACTCCAAAAATAAACACACCAAACCAGGTATCTTTTTTTTTATTTGTTCCTGGGATGTGGGCGTTGCTGGCTAGGCCAGCATTTATTGCCCATCCCTAATTGCCCTTGAGAGGGGGGTGGTCAGCTGTCTTCTTGAACTGCTGCAGTCCATGTGGGGTAGGTACACCTACAGTGCTGTTAGGAAGGGAGTTCCAGATTTTTGACCCAGCGACAGTGAAGGAACGGCGATATACTTCCAAGTCAGGATGGTGTGTGGCTTGGAAGGGAACTTGCAGGTGGTGGTGTTCCCATGCATCTGCTGCCCTTGTCCTTTTAGGTGGTAAAGGTCGCTGGTTTGGAAGGTGCTGTCGAAGGAGCCTTGGTGCATTGCGGCAGCACATCTTGTAGATGGTACACACTGCTGCCACTGTGCGACGGTGGTGGAGGGAGTGAATGTTTGTGAATGGGGTGACAATCAAGTGGGCTCCTTTGTCATGGATGGTGTCGAGCTTCTTGAGTGTTGTTGGAGCTGCACCCATCCAGGCAAGTGGAGAGTATTCCATCACACTCCTGACTTGTGCCTTGTAGATGGTGGACAGGCTTTGGGGAGTCAGGAGGTGAGTTACTTGCCGCAGGATTCCTCGTTTCTGATCTGCTCTTGTAGCCACAGTATTTATATGTCTATTCCAGTTCAGTTTCTGATCAATGGTAACCCCAAGGATGTTGATAGTGGGGGACTCAGCAATTTTAATTCCATTGAACGTCAAGGGGAGATGTTTAGATTCTCTCTTGTTGGAGATGGTCATTGCCTGGCACTTGTGTGGCACGAATCTTTAAACAACAACAAATTAAGTATTTATTAATAAACTAAAACATAAACAATACTGAGATAAATCTATGTCTGAAAAGATTTTATAACTTCTTATTCCTCCTAACCCTCAAGCACACACACATTTATGAAAAAAAAACAACGGTTCACCAGTTCTAAAATGATATTTGAAAAACTAGAGCTGTTTTTTAGGAATAATAAAACAACTGGTCTGTAAGTGCTGGTTGGTTACTTTCCTTGATCAGTGAGGTGTCCCAGAGTCGAATAGCCACTTGAAGTCTCCAGGCAAGTTTGATGAACAGTCTGTAATGGATAGACATTCAAGGCACTTCGGCTGCAGCAGGCATCACACAGATCTTTCAATAAGATGTATAGCAACAGGTCTATTTGGATTTTGAATTAGCAGTCTATCAGCAGAAACTTTACTGAGTTTCCAGAACTCCCAGAAACACAAAAGGCAACAGAAAGTCACTCCTGAGGCAGAGACTTCTTACAGACTGGAAGTCAAAAGGAATTTGCTACCTCCAACAATGCAAAGATTCATTTCCAGGAATCTTTTCCTCTTTAGGCGAAACACAGCCTGTAGGCCAATGTAGGATTTCTGCTGAGCGAGAGAAACAAATCCTTCCTTCAAGGACAGCATGCTTCACTGGTCTGCCAGATCAAACTGGTTCTAGCCAGTCTTTACACACAAACTGATACAATATGGCATGTGACCGCATCTCTCTTGCTGTTGCTTAGGAAACAAGCTTGCAGCTTGCACACACTGTTCCCAAAGGGACAAACAACTCTCAGTCTTAAAGGCACACAGACCCCGTTTAGTTTTTCAACAACAAAAAAAACACTTCCATGACACTTTCGCCCTTAGCGAAATGGAATTCCATTCTTGGATGCGTTTCATTACAATGCAAAACAGAAACTGAAAAAAACACTCTAAACATATTTTCACATTCACACCCCCATTCACTCCACTGGTAATTAACAGAATTTTATGTTGTACCATTGTTATTCACGTAACTTAACAAGGTTAAACTCATGACAAACTAAGCAAGGAATTGGGTGGGAGTCTGCCTTTGTTATTGCATTGACCTTTCTGTAGTCTATGCAAAGTCGGGTCGACCCATCAGGTTTAGGCACTAAGACTATTGGTGAACTCTAGCTGGCTTATCCCTATAGACTCTTTGAAATGTTGTGAAAAGTCTGGTTAGGTCTTCACATTGTTTTGCATTTAAGTAGAAAAGCATGTTGTCCAATTTTCCTAGACATTCTGTATTCGCTAACCGGATAGTTGTAGGTTCAATCTGAGAATTGTCTCGGCCTCCTTTTGTCTCATCCTTAATATCCTTTTCCTTCTCAACAGTCCCCATTACCTGACATACCTGTACTGGCTTTTCCACCTCCCTGTGATAATATTGCTTTAACATATCGTTATGATCCTGTAGTTTTTTTTTCAGAGATGAATGCGGTGTGCCTTTAAGGCTGGAAAAGGAGCAGTACTGCTTTAAGGCAACAAGCTCCAGAGACTGAGTCAAAGAATGCATTCTTGTTGCCCTGGGATACAGCCACTCAGAGGCTATGATTCAAAGAGTGCATTCTCGTCGCCATAGGATACAGGCACTCAGGAACAAAGACATGAGATACATTATGGCCAATTGACATTTGAAACTAGTTGAAAAACTGGTTTTTGACAGAGAGACACAGACAGACAGCTGGACCAGCATATACTGAAAGAAGAGAGCTCTCTCTTGGTTTATTTAAATCCTATTTATTATACTCTCAGAATTCCGATGTCAAGCCAGGTTAATTTCTTAAAAGAAAGTAACCAAATTCATTTAACTACTGAACTGTAATTGTTAAAATTCATCGCTGGAAAAGAAGAGCATCAATTCAACCGCTGAATTAGACTACAGACTGTTACACTGTTGAGAACCTTTTTTCCCCCCATGGAACGGTTGTGAGGACTTCAAGCAACCTTGGACTATTCCACATTGGAATATTTCACTTTGGCAGGAGCATAAATATGCAAGGACTCTAATTTTTTTCTATTTTAAATATTGTTTATATCTTAATAGTGTTTAAGAATTTAGTTTTTCTAATTAAACAGTTAATTTGTTGATCTAAAGACACCTGGTTTGGTTAGCTACATTCAGGGGTTAATAGATGATACAATTTGGTTGGGTCTTTCTTTAATTTGGAAAGTTTAAAATTATATGTTAGATGATCTGTGGAGGGACGGGACTGAATCAACGGTGCATTTCTCCCATCCAATCAGTATCATATATTTTGATTGGGGGCTTTGACTTGAGTGGTCAATTGTAATATTAATTGGGGGCTCACTTGAGATTGAATCATATTTAATTTGGTGGCTCGCGTCTGGGATCAGAATCAGACTAATTTGAGGGCAAACATTTGGAATCATATTAATTACTCATTTCTGAGATAACATATTTAAATTGGGGTCTTGTGTTTCGCATTATATTTAATTGCTCTCGCGTCTGGGATAATAGCATTTGGAAACTCTATTGTTGGGGTCTAAGTCTAACACCAATTAGAAAGAAATTAAAAGAACCAGGTCTCTTGTATAATAAGGTACAGTCTATACCATTGTCATGGCATTAGTGGTTGTAGCAGAGTTTTTGGGAAAGCAGAATGTTTCCCTGAGTGCCTTGATAACTTTAACTAAGGACAAATTAAAAGAATTGGCAGTGAAATTGGGGTTGAAATTGAAATCAGGTGGCAAAAAAGCAGAGATAATTGGCACAGTAGCCGAACATCTGGAATTAGTAGAAGAAGGTGATGATGATGATGAAGCTGAAGGGGAATACAAGGAACAAGAAAAGGAATACAAGAGACAAGAAAGTAGTTGGTCCAAGAGTGATGCAGTGGTATTGGCTAGAATTCAGTTAGAAACGAAAAAACATGAGGTTGAAAAAGAATTAAGAAATCTTGAATTGGAAGACAGGGAGAAAGAGAGGGAATTTAGGCTAAAAGAGATGGAACTAAGACAAAGGGGTCAGGAAGAATCTGAATTTTGATCAGGACCCAGCAAGAAGTTCTTTAAATTTATACAGGCTCTTCCAAAGTTCAAGGAAAGGGACGTAGAGGCATTTTTCATATATTTTGAAAAAATAGCCAAACTGATGAAATGGCCAAAAGAAAGCTGGACACTGCTTATTCAGGGCACTCTGGTAGGCAGAGCTCATGAAGCTTATGCTATGCTTCCTGAAGAGGCTTCTGCAGATTATGAGATTGCAAAAAAGGCTATTCTCACTACGTATGAGTTAGTCCCTGAAGCTTACCTTCAGAAGTTTAGGAATTTATGGAGATTGACTCGGCAGATATATTTAGAATTTGAGAGGGTGAAGCAATTACTGTTGACAATTGGATATGGGTATTGAAGATAGAAACCACATATGAGAACCTTTGAGAATTGATTCTCTGAGAAGAGTTTAAAAACTCCCTTCCTTCAGTAGTGAGAACTCATGTAGATAACTTGAAAGTTTTGAAAGCTAGGCAAGCAGCAGAGATTGCTGATGTTTCTGAGCTTGTGAATAAGCCAATCTATTTTGTCTGTTACCCCCATAAACCCGAGAAGGATAGAAAGTGGGAGAGTGAAAGTAAGGCAAGTAGCTGGGGACAAGAAAGAACAGCTGAGAATGCCCCAGGATCACCTCCTCAGGTCAGAAAGGAAAGTGCTGAGGGTAGAAGTGAGGTTCGCAAGCCAAAGTGTTATCATTGCAACAAAATGGGTCATCCTCGTTCAGAGTGCTGGAAATTGCGAGGTAAACCCATATGACTGGTTGGGGTGCGCAAAGTTAGTGCGGAGGAAAAGACTCTAACTGAGAATACAGCAGACCAGGCTTTAGCTTTAATGACAGCTGTGAATGTGAAACCAGATACTAAAACTAAGAGGAGTGTTGAGGTTAAGAATTAAATATCTGAGAGTTATAATGAATTTTTGTCAAAGGGGAAAGTAACTCCATATCCTGTAAGTGAGGCAGGAAAACCTATCACTATACTCAGGGACACAGGAGCAAACTTGCTGGGGAAAGATGTAAGGTTTCCACCAGAGAGTGCCTTGAATGCTAAAGTTTTAGTTTATGAAATTGGCGGGGAGTATATACCCATACCGTTGTATAAAGTACGCCTAGAGAGTGACTTAATATCTGGGTTAGTAACTGTAGGTGTTGTCCACAGTTTACCAGTAAAGGGAATTGATCTACTCCTAGGAAATGATTTGGCTGGATCAAAAGTATCAGTTTCTCCTATAGTTTACTGAGGAACCAAGTGAAATTAAGGAAACGGAGCAATTACAGGAACAAGTTTGTGGAATATTCCCTGCATGTATAGTTACCCGGGTAATGGCTAAACAGCATCCATTGTTGGAGGTAAAAGGGACACCACAAACAGATGGCCAAGCATCTGAAACCTTATTTGGAGATTTAGGTAATCCAAATGTATTGTTTAACAGATCGTCTATCATTGCAGCACAGCAAGCTGATCCAGAGATATACCGAATAGCACAGATGGCTCTGTCAGAAGCTTAGGCGAAAGGAGTTCTGGCAAATGGGGCTTTGAGGAGGAAATGGACCTGCTGATGAAGACTGGTCAACTGTTGAACAGATAGTGGTACCACCTAAATAGCGACAAGGATTATTAAGGTTAGCATACGACATTCCTTTTGCAGGACATAGGGGAATTCGGAAGACCAAATCAAGCATAAGCCAATATTATTACTGGCCAGGTTTTACAAAGGATGTGAGACAATTTTGTAGGACATGCCATACCTATCAAATGGCGGGAAAACCACAACCGACCATAAAACCTGCACCACTAGTTCCCATATCAGTGATTGAGGAACCATTTAGCAGAGTATTAGTAGACTGTGTAGGACCCTTGCCGAAAACAAAAGCGGGGCATCAATATATACTTACTATCATGGATATGGCTACTCCATTTCCAGAGGCCAGTCATTTGAGGACAATTACTTCTCGAGTAGTGGTGGAAAAGTTAACCCAATTCTTTACGAGATATGGGTTGCTACTTGAAGTTAAATCAGATCAAGGTTCTAATTACATGTCTAGGATATTTCAAGAAGTCACGGGCAATTTGGGGATTAGACAGTTGAAATCTTCAGCATATCACCAACAGTAACAGGGAACTTTAGAGAGATTTCACCAGACTCTCAAAACGATGATTAGAACATACTGTCACAAATATCCACATGACTGGGATAAAGGACTAGACTTTCTTTTATTTGCAACCAGAGACTCACCAAATGAGTCTACAGGTTTCAGTCCTTTTGAATTGGTTTATGGACCTGAAGGAAGAGGTCCTCTAAAACTTATAAAGGACAGATTCTTGGAACAAAAGAATGAATCGTCGCTACTAGACTATGTATCTGTGTTCCGGGAAAGGCTCACAAAAGCTTGTGATATGGCTCAGGAACACCTTAAAGCATCCCAAGCCATTATGAAAAGATAGGCAGACAAAAATGCAAAAGCCCGTGATTTTCAACCAGGGGATGAAGTATTAGTGTTATGACCATTACTGGGAGAACCATTAAAAGCATGGTTCAGTGGCCCATATAGAGTGATCAAAAGAGTGGGTAAGGTAGATTACTTGATTGACATCTCTGATCGCCGGAAGAAGAACCGGTTGTGTCACATCAATATGCTCAAACAATATGACCACAGGGAGGAGGATAAGCCAGTACAGGTATGTCAGATGATGGGGACTGTTGAGAAGAAAAAGGATAGTGAGGATGAGGCAGAAGTAGGCCTAGGAAATTCTCAGATTGAACCTCCAACTGTCAGATTAGCGAATACAGAATGGTGAGGAAAATTAGACGATATGCTTTTACACTTAGAGGCAAAGCAGCGTGAAGACCTAACCAGGCTTTTCACGTTTCAAAAGGTTTGTAGGGATAAGCTAGGAGGTACAACCTTAGCCACACATGATGTGGATATAGGGGGAACCATTCCTTTAAAACAACACCCTTACCCCTTGAGTCCTGACAAACAGGCCCAAATGAAAGCAGAGATCCAGTACATGCTGGAAAACAATTTGATCAAACCTAGTCAAAGTAGCTGGAGGTCGCCAGTAGTTCTAGTACCTAAACCTGATGGGTCAACCCGATTTTGTATGGACTATAGAAAAGTTAATGCTGTAACAAAGGCAGACTATTACCCTATTCCGTTTAGAAGACTGGATCGACAGAGTAGGCAGCGCTCAGTTTCTTACCAAGATTGACTTGTTAAAGGGATACTGGCAAGTTCCTTTGACTCTGCAAGCCAAAGAGATATCAGCTTTTGTAACATCTGACGGTCTTTATGAGTGCCGGGTGAAACCATTCGGGCTAAAAAATGCCCCAGCAACTTTTCAAAGATTAATGAATCAGGTGGTAGCCAGTGTTCCCAACTGTGTAGTATATCTCAATGATGTACTAATATATAGTAACACTTGGCAAGAACACAAACCAATTAAAACTTATGTTTAAAAAGTTACGAGCTGCAAGATGACGAATTGGGCATAGAGAAGCCAGTCGTGTATTTTTCTAGAAAACTGAATTGTCATCAGAAAAAATATTCCACTGTGGAAAAAGAAACATTAGGACTTTTACTGGCTCTCAAACATTTTGAGGTATATGTCCGCCAGGACTATAAGGAGATATTAATATACACTGACCATAATCCATTAACATTTGTGGAAAAGTTTAAGAACCGAAATGCTAGAATCTTTAAATGGAGTCTGTTGTTACAGCTTATCATCTGAGGGTTGTACACATTTTGGGGAAAAATAATGTTATTGCCGACGCTTTGTCAGGGATTTAACCAGGTTAACTTATGTGGATGGTGATGAGAACTCTGTAAATTATTAGTAGAATATATCTGTAAATGTGGGAAAAAATGTTAGGTTTTTTTCAAATTGTATTTTTTTTTACACATTTTAATGAAACGCATCCGGGCGGCACAGTGGCGCAGTGGTTAGCACCGCAGCCTCACAGCTCCAGCGACCCGGGTTCAGTTTTGGGTACTGCCTGTATGGAGTTTGCAAGTTCTCCCTGTGACCGCGTGCGTTTCCGCCGGGTGCTCCGGTTTCCTCCCACAGCCAAAGACCTGCAGGTTGATAGATAAATTGGCCATTGTAAATTGCCCCTAGTGTAGGTAGGTGGTAGAAGAATGGTGGGGATGTGGTAGGGAATATGGGATTAATGTAGGATTAGTATAAATGGGTGGTTGTTGGTCGGCACAGACTTAGTGGGCCGAAGGGCCAGTTTCAGTGCTGTTTCTCTAAATAAAATAAAATAAATAAATTTCAGGAATGGCGTTTCATTCTGCCAGGGGTGGAGGCATTATGATCCTATAATTTTTTTTCGGAAGAATGCGGTGTGCCTTTAAGACTGGAAAAGGAGCAGTACTGCTTTAAGACAACAAGCTCCAGAGACTGAGTCAAAGAATGCATTCTCATTGCCCCGGGATAAAGCCACTCAGACACTATGATTCAAAGAGTGCATTCTCGTTTCCATAGGATACAGCCACTCAGGAACAAAGACACGAGATACAAAGGAACAAAGCCAACTCACATTTGAAACTCGTTGAAAAACTGTTTATTGACAGAGACACACAGACAGACAGCTGGACCAGCATATACTGAAGGAAAAGAGAGCTCTCTCTTGGTTTATTTAAATCCTATTTATTATACTCTCAGAATTCCGATGTCAAGCCAGATTAATTTCTTAAAAGAAAGTAACCAAATTCCTTTAACTACTGAACTGTAATTGTTGAAATTCATCGCTGGAAAAGAAGAGCATCAATTCAACCACTGAATTAGATCACGGACTGTTCCACTGTTGAAGAACCTTTTTTCCCCCCATCGGACAGCTGTGAGGACTTCAAGCAACCTTGGACTATTCCACTTTGGAAGATTTCACTTTGGCAGGAGCATAAATATGCAAGGACTCTAATTTTTTTCTATTTTAAATGTTGTTTATATCTTAATAGTGTTTAAGAATTTAGTTTTTCTAATTAAACAGTTAATTTGTTGATCTAAAGACACCTGGTTTAGTTAGCCTCATTCAGGGGTTAATAGAAAATACAATTTGGCTGGGTCTTTCTTTAATTTGGGAAGTATAAAATGATATGTTAGGTGATCTGTGGAGGGACAGGACTGAATCAACGGTGCGTTTCTCCCACCACAATCAGATCGTATATTTTGATTGGGGGCTTTGACTTGAGCGGTTGGTCATAACAATATTGACATGACACAACTGATTCTTCCTCTGGCGATTAGGGGTGTCAATCAAGTAATCTACCTTGCCCATTCTTTTGATCACTTTATATGGGCCACTGAAACATGCTTTTAATGGTTCACCCTGTAATGGTAACAATACCAATACGGGCGGCACAGTGGCGCAGTGGTTAGCACCGCAGCCTCACAGCTCCAGCGACCCGGGTTCAATTCCTGGTACTGCCTGTGTGGAGTTTGCAAGTTCTCCCTGTGTCTGCGTGGGTTTCCTCCGGGTGCTCCGGTTTCCTCCCACATGCCAAAGACTTGCAGGTTGATAGGTAAATTGGCCATTAGAAATTGCCCCTAGTATAGGTAGGTGGTAGGGAAAATATAGGGACAGGTGGGGATGTGGTAGGAATATGGGATTAGTGTAGGATTAGTATAAATGGGTGGTTGATGGTCGGCACAGACTCGGTGGGCCGAAGGGCCTGTTTCAGTGCTGTATCTCTAAACTTTATCCCCTGGTTGAAAATGGTGGGTCTTTGAGAGACGAAGTCCGACCGTAACTTTTAGAAACTTTATTGCAGTATATGGTTGTTACATTGCAAGGTTACAAGAAGAACAAAAAGCAAAACAAAGAACATGCAAAAGAGCAAAACAAAAAGAAAGAAACAAAAGAACATGTGCTCACTACAGCAAGCCTTTCTTATAGTTATTCAAACAAAACTAGTAACGCCCCCCCACCACCCCTTGTTTCTGAGTGGTTTGCAGTCTTCTATTATCAGTGCATGATTGGTTCATTCGACTCAGCATTTTATTCTTGCATTTTATTTCACTAGTTTCACATCCCCCCTCCTTGAATTGTTAGGCTGATTATTAAACAATAGGCTATTATTAAGCTATCTGCAGCTGTCCTGTTAGCTTCTGCTTGTTATTTTTTTATAAATTGGCTCCACAGCTTCACAGTTAGTCTGTCATCTGATTAGTTAGTTGATTAGCTTACTTTTAATCTGTTCCCACAATCCCCTGGTTGAAAATGGTGGGTCTTTGAATTCTTGTCCATTTTTTCGTCTTGGCTTGGGATACTTTAAGGTGTTCCTGAGCTACACCACAACCTTTCGTGAGCCTTTCCTGGAATACAGATATATAATCAAGTATCAAAGATTCATTCCTTTGTCCTAAGAATCTGTCTTTGATGAGTTTTAGAGGACCTCTTACTTCAAGTTCGTAAACCAATTCGAAAGGATTAAAACCTGTAGACTAATTCGGTGAATCCCTGGTAGCAAATAAAAGAAAGTCTAGCCCTTTATCCCAGTCTTGCGGATGTGCATGACATTATGCTCTAATCATTGTTTTGAGAGTTTGATGGTACCTCCCTAAAGCTCCCTGTTTCTGTGGGTGATATGCTGAAGATTTCAACTGTCTGATACCCCAATTGCCCATGACTTCTTGAAATATCTTAGACATGAAATTAGAACCTTGATCCATTTGAACTTCAAGTGGTAATCCATATCTCATAAAGAATTGGGTTAACATTTCTGCTACTATTTTAGCAGTAATTGTCCTCAAAGGAATAGCCTCTGGAAATCAAGTAACCATATCTGTGATAGTAAGTATGTATTGATGCCCCCCTCTTTTGTTTTTGGCAATGGCCCTACACAGTCTACCAATATTCTACTCAAAAGTTCCTCAATCACTGTTATGGGAATTAGTAGTGCCGGTTTTATGGTAGGTTGCGGTTTTCCCACCATTTGACATGTATGGCATGTCCTACAAAACTGCCTCACGTCCTTTGTAAGGCCTGGCCAGTAATAATGTTGGCTGATACGTGATTTAGTCTTCTGAATCCCCCTATGTCCTGCAAAAGGAATGTGTCAGACAAGCCTGCCAAGACTGAGGCACACATTATTTCGCCACATGAACATTAAAACTTAAATTTGCAAGCCCCTGACTAGAAAGACATTTGCATAGTAACTGATAGTGTAGGAACAATGGGGACCCAGTCGTTGCTTCCCCAATACACAGAAGAAGTGGTCAGACCAGGTTTGGTCGCATGACAATTTAATTTAAATCAAACATAGCAGCAAACATCACAGGCAAGCAGGTAGGTGATTGGTTTGGGAAGAAGCTATCTATTTGGTGAGTATCTGGTAAGTGATTAAGCTCCATTCTAATCCTAACATTTAAAATAGTAAAGGAACTAGTGGTAAGATTAATAAAAATATATTATAAAAAGGGAAATAAAATAAATAATTGAATAAAATAATTAAATAGTTAATTAAAACACATTAAGGCTGGCAGGCCAGGTGATTTGTCACGGCTGCAGCATGTGGGAGCTACTGAATGCCAGTGTGATCCAGGGCAACCACGTCTGCAGTAAATGTTTGTGGCTCGAAGAGCTTCGGCTCAGAGTCATTGAACTGGAATCCGAGCTGCAGAGCCTACGACACATCAGGGAGGGGCGAAGTTACCTGGACATTTTGTACCAGGAGGCCGTCACACTCCTTTGGATAGGATCATCTGATTTGGTCAGTGGTCAGGGACAGAAGCGTGTGGCTGCAGCTGAGGCAGGTAAGGAGACCCAGAGGGGAGGAGTGCAGGAGCCTCAGTCTTTGCGATTGTCCAACAGGTATGAGGTTCTTTCAGCTTGTTTGGATGAGAGTGGGAGCTGCAGGGTGGATGAGCAACCTGACCATAGCATCATGGTACAGGAAGCCATTAAAGTGGAGGGAGCAAAAAGGAATGTAGTGGTAGTAGAGGACAGTATAGTTAGAGGGATTGACACTGTTCTCTGCAGCAAAGAGCAAGAACCCAGATGGCTGGTTGCTTGCCCGGTGCCAGGGTTCGGGACATTTGCTCAGGGCTGGAGAGGCACTTACAGTGGGAGGGGAAGGAACCAGTCGTCGTGGTCCATGTAGGTACCAACGACATAGGCAGGACAAGGAAAGAGGTTCTGCATAGTCAATCTGAGGAACTAGGCACTAAATTAAGAAGCAGAACCTCAAAGGTAATAATCTCTGGATTGTTACCTGAGCCATGTGCAAATTGGCATAGGGCAAATAAGATTAGAGAAATTAATGCGTGGTTCAAAGACTGGTGTGGTAGTAGTGGGTCTTCACTATTGAGGATACAAGTAACACCCCAGTATTAGCTGTAAGTCAGGAAATGGAATGGAGGGAGGAACTCAAGAAAATTACAATCACCAGGGAAGTGGTACTGAACAAACTGACTGTTGGAGGTTTTGAATTTGAACTTCCAATAGAGGATTTGAACTGAGAAAGCCGTGTGCTCCCGGTTGGAACAGAACCTTCTGTCCAGTCCTGCCAGCCTCCCTCTCTTTCCCATGGAACGGAATCTTGTGAAAACACGTGAACCTCAAAGAGAGAAAAGTCTCCTACGTGAGCAAGATTTAAGAAGAACTCTGGGCCCCGACAAACAGCAAGACTACCTACAATCAAGTGAGCTCGACGCACAGTAAACAAGAAACTCAAGCAAGAACTTGGTTTAAAGTGTGTCTACTTCAACGCCAGGAGCATCCGGAATAAGGTGGGTGAGCTTGCAGCATGGGTTGGTACCTGGGATCTCGATGTAGTGGCCATTTCGGAGACATGGGTAGAGCAGGGGCAGGAATGGATGTTGCAGGTTCCGGGATTTAGATGTTTCAGTAAGAACAGAGAAGATGGTAAAAGAGGAGGGGGTGTGCCATTGTTAATCAAGGAGAGTATTACAGCGGCAGAAAGGACGTTTGAGGACTCGTCTACTGAGGTAGCATGGGCCGAGGTTAGAAACAGGAGAGGAGAGGTCACCCTGTTGGGAGTCTTCTATAGACCTCCGAATAGTTCCAGAGATGTAGAGGAAAGGATAGCGAAGATGATTCTCGACAGGGGCGAGAGTAACAGGGTAGTTGTTATGGGGGACTTTAACTTTCCAAATATTGACTGGAAATACTACAGTTCGAGTACTTTAGATGGGTCAGTTTTTGTCCAGTGTGTGCAGGAGGGTTTTCTGACACAGTATGTAGACAGGCCAACCAGGGGCGATGCCACATTGGATTTGGTACTGGGTAATGAACCCGGCCAGGTGTTAGATTTAGATGTAGGTGAGCACTTTGGTGATAGTGATCACAATTCGGTTAGTTTTACCTTAGCGATGGGCAGGGACAGGTATATACCGCAGGGCAAGAATTATAGCTGGGGGAAAGGAAATTATGATGCGATTAGGCAAGATTTAGGATGCGTAGGATGGGGAAGGAAACTGCAGGGGATGGGCACAATCGAAATGTGGAGCTTATTCAAGGAGCAGCTACTGCGTGTCCTTGATAAGTATGTACCTGTCAGGCAGGGAGGGAGTTGTCGAGCGAGGGAGCCGTGGTTTACTAAAGAAGTTGAAGCGCTTGTCAAAAGGAAGAAGAAGGCTTATGTTAGGATGAGACGTGAAGGCTCAGTTAGGGCGCTTGAGAGGTACAAGCTAGCCAGGAAGGATCTAAAGGGAGAGCAAAGAAGAGCAAGGAGAGGACACGAGAAGTCATTGGCGGATAGGATCAAGGAAAACCCTAAGGCTTTCTATAGGTATATCAGGAATAAAAGAATGACTAGAGTTAGATTAGGGCCAATCAAGGATAGTAGTGGGAAGTTGTGTGTGGCATCAGAGGAGATAGGGGAAGCGTTAAATGAATATTTTTCGTCAGTATTTACAGCAGAGAAAGAAAATGTTGTCGAGGAGAATACTGAGATTCAGACTACTAGGCTAGATGGGATTGAGGTTCACAAGGAGGAGGTGTTAGCAATTTTGGAAAGTGTGAAAATAGATAAGTCCCCTGGGCCAGTTGGGATTTATCCTAGGATTCTCTGGGAAGCCAGGGAGGAGATTGCAGAGCCTTTGTCCTTGATCTTTATGTCGTCATTGTCGACAGGAATAGTGCCAGAAGACTGGAGGATAGCAAATGTTGTCCCCTTGTTCAAGAAGCGGAGTAGAGACAGCCCTGGTAATTATAGACCTGTGAGCCTTACTTCGGTTGTGGGTAAAATGTTGGAAAAGGTTATAAGAGACAGGATTTATAATCATCTTGAAAAGAATAAGTTCATTAGCGATAGTCAGCACGGTTTTGTGAAGGGTAGGTCGTGCCTCACAAACCTTATTGAGTTTTTCGAGAAGGTGACCAAACAGGTGGATGAGGGTAAAGCAGTGGATGTGGTGTATATGGATTTCAGTAAGGCGTTTGATAAGGTTCCCCACGGTAGGCTATTGCAGAAAATACGGAAGTATGGGGTTGAAGGTGATTTAGAGCTTTGGATCAGAAAATGGCTAGCTGAAAGAAGACAGAGGGTGGTGGTTGATGGCAAATGTTCATCCTGGAGTTTAGTTACTAGTGGTGTACCGCAAGGATCTGTTTTGGGGCCACTGCTGTTTGTCATTTTTATAAATGACCTGGATGAGGGTGTAGAAGGGTGGGTTAGTAAATTTGCGGATGACACGAAGGTCGGTGGAGTTGTGGATAGTGCCGAAGGATGTTGTAGGGTACAGAGGGACATAGATAGGCTGCAAAGCTGGGCTGAGAGATGGCAAATGGAGTTTAATGCGGAAAAGTGTGAGGTGATTCACTTTGGAAGGAGTAACAGGAATGCAGAGTACTGGGCTAATGGGAAGATTCTTGGTAGTGTAGATGAACAGAGAGATCTTGGTGTCCAGGTACATAAATCCCTGCAAGTTGCTACCCAGGTTAATAGGCATATGGTGTGTTCGCTTTTATTAGTAGGGGGATCGAGTTTCGGAGCCACGAGGTCATGCTGCAGCTGTACAAAACTCTGGTGAGACCGCACCTGGTGTATTTTGTGCAGTTCTGGTCACCGCATTATAGGAAGGATGTGGAAGCTTTGGAAAGGGTGCAGAGGAGATTTACTAGGATGTTGCCTGGTATGGAGGGAAGGTCTTAAGAGGAAAGGCTGAGGGACTTGAGGTTGTTTTCGTTGGAGAGAAGGAGGAGGAGAGGTGACTTAATAGAGACATATAAGATAATCAGAGGGTTAGATAGGGTGGATAGTGAGAGTCTTTTTCCTCGGATGGTGATGGCAAACACGAGGGGACATAGCTTTAAGTTGAGGGGTGATAGATATAGGACAGATGTTAGAGGTAGTTTCTTTACTCAGAGAGTAGTAGGGGCGTGGAACGCCCTGCCTGCAATAGTAGTAGACTCGCCAACCTTAAGGGCATTTAAGTGGTCATTGGATAGACATATGGATGAAAATGGAATAGTGTAGGTCAGATGGTTTCACAGGTCGGCGCAACATCGAGGGCCGAAGGGCCTGTACTGCGCTGTAATGTTCTAATTCTAATTCTTCTGATATTGCCTCAAACTCCTCTCTACTATATTTTCCTCTCCTATTTTCTGTCCCTATTTGCATGTGTGTATCACATGTGCATGCTAGTGTGGGTGCGTCATATATCCATAGTCATTCACCATATTAGTTTAAGTTTTAATAAAATTCATCTTTCTTCTTTAAACTTCAGAGAACCAGTGTGAATTGGTTTCTTTGTCTTATAATTGGAAAGCAGTGAACAAAGATTCACAAAAAGGGGAGCTCAAAACACAGTGTGTTTAAAATTAAAACCCTGTTACAATAAGATCAGGTGAAGACAATAAAAGACCCCTAGACACCTTTCACACCTGGTCATAACAAATGTCATGTGCTAACCTTAATAATTCCTGGCGATATTTAGGTGGTACCACTATCTATTCAACTGTCCAGTCTTTGTCTGCATGTCTATGACGCGGTCTCCATTTCCTCCTCAAAACCCCGTCTTTGATACAATAACCTTCTGTAACTCCTTTCACCTCAGCCTTTGTCAGAGCTGACTGTGCTATTCTGTATAACTCTGGATCAGCTTGCTGTGCTGCAATTATAGAAGATTTGTTAAACTCATTTGGATTATCTAAATCCACAAATAAGGTTTCAGATACTTGGCTATCTGTTTGTGGTGCCAATTTTACCTCCATCATTGGATCCTGTTTAGCCATTGCTCGGGTAACTACACACACAGGAAATATTTCTGGAACTTGTTCCTGTAATTGTTCCATTTCTTTAACTTCACTTGGTTTCTCTGAAATTATAGGAGAAACTGATACTTTTGATCCAGCCAAATCATTTCCTCGGAGTAGATCAATTCCCTCTCCTGCCAAACTAAGGACAGCACCTACAGTTACCATCCCAGATATTAGGTCACACTCTAGGTGCACTCTATATAAAGGTATGGGTATATACTCCCTGCCAATTCCATTAACTAAAACTTTAGCATTCAGGGCGCTCTCTGGTGGAAACATTATATCAAGTGTTTCGATTGCTCCTGTATCCCTGAGTCTAATGATATGTTTTCCTGCCTCATTTAAAGGATGTGGAGTTACTTTTTCCTTTGACAAGAATTCATTATAACTTTTGGATATCTTATTCTTAACCTCTACACTCACTTTAGTTTTTGTGTCTGGTTTTACCACTGCTGTTATAGCTACAGCCTGGTCTCCTGTACTGTCAGTCAGAGTTCCTTTCTCTGCATTAGCTTTGTGTGCCCCAACAAGTCCTGTACTGTCAGTCAGAGTTCCTTTCTCTGCATTAGCTTTGTGTGCCCCAACAAGTCCTATGCGTTTAAAAGCAAAATACTGCGGATGCTGGAAATCTGAAATAAAAACAAGAAATGCTGGAACCACTCAGCAGGTCTGGCAGCATCTGTGGCAAGAGAAGCAGAGTTAACGTTTCGGTTCAGTGACCCTTCTTCGGAACTGTTCCGAAGAAGGGTCACTGACCCGAAACGTTAACTCTGCTTCTCTTGCCACAGATGCTGCCAGACCTGCTGAGTGGTTCCAGCATTTCTTGTTTTTAAGTCCTATGAGTTTACCTTGCAACTTCCAGCATTCTGAACGAAGATGACCCATCTTGTGGCAATGATGACACTTTGGCTTGCAGACCTCACTTCTACCCTCAGCATCTTCCTTTCTGGTCTGAGGAGGTGATCCTGGGGCATTCCCAGCTGTTTCTTCTTGTCCCCAGCTACTTGCCTTTCTTTCACTCTCCCACTTTCTGTCGTTCTCGGGTTTATGGGGGTGACGGACAAAAGGTTTTGGCTTATTCACACGCTCAAATCATCAGCAATTTCTGCTGCTTGCCTAGCTTTTAAAACTTTCAGGTTACCTGCATGAGTTCTCACTACAAAGGGATTGAATTTTCAAATTCTTCCAAGAGAATCAATTCTCTAAGGGTCTCATATGTGGTTTCCATCATTAATGTCTGTAACCAACGGTCAAAATTAATTTGCTTCACCCTCTCAAATTCTACATAAGTCTGCCCAACCAATCTCCGTAAATTCCGAAACTTCTGACGGTAAGCTTCAGGGATGAACTCATATGCAGCGAGAATAGTCTTTTTTGCCATCTTATAATCTGCAGAAACCTCTTCAGGAAGTATGGCATAAACTTCATGAGCTCTGCTCATCATCCTGCTTTACATAAGCAGTGACCAGCTTTCCTTTGGCCATTTCATTTGTTTGGCTATTTTTCAAAAGATATGAAAAATGCCTCTACGTCCCTTTCCTCAAATTTAGGAAGAGTTTGAATGAATTTAAACAGCTTTTCGCTGGGTCCTGGGCTGAATTCAGATTTTTCCTGATCAGAACTTTCCCTGGATTCAAGACTCCCCCTTTGTCTTAGTTCCATCTCTTTTAACCCAAATTCCCTCTCTTCTCTTTCACTTTCTCTCTGAAGTGCTCTCTCTTTCCTCTTTATTCCAATTCAAGTTTTCTTAGTTCCTTTTCAGCCTCAAGTTTTTTTCATTTCTATTGCTTTTTCTTTTTCCTGTTGAAGCTCCAGCTGCCTCAACTGTACCTGAATTTTAGCCAATTCTAGTGTATCACTCTCTGACTTACTATCTTATTCGTCTTCCAATTTTAGATGTTGGGCTCTTCCATCAATTGTCTCTGCTTTTATAGCACCTGATTTCAATTCTAACCCCAATTGTGCTGCCAATTCTTTTAATTTAACCTTAGTTAAAGTTGTCAAGTCACTGGGGGACACATTCTCCTTTCCCAGAAAAACTGCTGCAGCTCACCACCACCTTCTCAAGGGAAATTAGGGATGGGCAATAAATGCTGGCAGAGCCAGTGACGCCCACATCCCATGAATGAATCAAAAAAAACTGCTAATGCCATTCTGATGGTACAGCCTTAATCTATTATACAAGAAACCTGGTTCCTTTTATTTTTTCTCTTTCAAATTGTTAATCCCCTTATAATACATGGCATTGGATTTAGATCCTGGATGATCAAGCCCCCAATTAATATGTTACAACTGAGGTGGGAGTAATACACTGTCAATTCAGTTCCATTACCCCATAGGTCACAGCATATTATTAACGTTTCCCACCTTAGCAAAATTCAACACATTATTAATGCCAAAAATAAACACATCAAACCAGGCATTTTTAAACAAAAACAAATGAACTATTTATTAATAAACTAAATCTTAAACAATACTGAGATAAATCTATGTCGGAAAAGACTTCATAACTTCTTATTTCTCCCAACCCTCATGCATACACACATATATTTTTTAAAAACTGTTAACAGTTTCTGAAATGATGTTTTAAAAATTAGTGCTGTTTCTTAGGAATAATAAAACAACTGGGTTGTAAGTCCGGGTTGGTTAATTTCCCGGAGCAGTGAGGTGTCCCAGAGTCCAATAGTCAGATGCCACGCAAAGTCTCCAGGCGAATTTGATGAACAAGCTGTAATGGATAGGCGTTCAAGGCACTTCAGCTGCAGCAGGCATCATGCAGATCTTTCAACAAGGAATACAGCAACAGGTCTATTTGAATTAGCAGTCGATCAGAAGAAACTTTACTGAATTTCCAGAACTCCCAAAAATACAAAAGGCAACAGAAAGTCAATCCTGAGGCAGAGACTTCTTACAGACTGGAAGTCAAAAGGAATTTGCTACCTCTAACAATGCAAAGTTTCCTTTCCAGGAGTCTTTTCCTCTTTAGGCGAAACACAGCCTGTAGGCCAATGTAGATTTTCTGCTGAGAGACAGACAAATCCTTCCTTCAAGGACAGCATGCTTCACTGATCTGCCAGATCATACCGGTTCTAGCCAGTCTTTATACAGAGTCAAACTAATACAATACGGCATGTGATCGCATCTCTCTTGCTGTTGCATAGGAAACAGGCTTGCAGCTCATGCACACTGTTCCCAAAGGGACAACCAACTCTCAGTCTTAAAGGCTCACAGACCCCCTTTAGTTTTTAAACAACAAAAACACTTCCATTACAAGAAGTAATGATGAAAGTGCAAGATGGGATTGTGATTGACAGCACTTCTCTTTCAGTTTGTGAATAGCGTTGCTCTACAGGCATTAACAATCTGCTTGCCATCGCAATGATTGATGGGTTACCTGTCTTTTCTTTCTGTACGAGAAGTGCACCTGGGCCAACCAGGCTTGGATTCATGACTAGCTGGGTGGCTTTCTCAGGATCGAAGTAGGCATTTGTGCAACTTGTTGACAAATGTCATTTGATCTCGTGTACCGCCTGTTTGTGTGATCTAGTCCATTCCCAATTAGTGGTCACTTTTGTCAGGGGGACAGACAGCGTAAGGAGGTCAGGAATGAAGTAACTGCAGTATGTGATCAGTCCAGGCAGACTCCGGACTTCTTGCTTGTTTGTTGGACCTGCAGCTTTTGTAATGGCTTCAACTTTCCGTGGGTCAGGTGATACTCCCTCACCACCGAACACATGACTGAAGTATCAATTTTGCTTTCATTTAACAAGCACTTTTCTGTGTTCAAGGTGAGGTTACATTCTCTGAAACGTTGTTGGCATGAATGTAGACCTGTCTTGAGTTCCTTTACAGTGCACCTATAGATGAGAAAGTCATCACTGATGTTCAGCGTGTCTTTAAGTCCTTGAAGTGCAGGTTGAATCAAATGCTGAAATACTTCAGCTGCTGAACTGACTCCAAAGTTGAGCCTCTAGTATTGGAAAAGTCCAATGTAAGTAGAGAACACAGTAACATATCTTGATTCTTCTGCAAGCTTGATTTGATGGTAGCCTGCATTGAGGTCAAATTTAGCGAAGTGTTTGGCACCATTCATTTTCTCTATGATGTCATTGATTGTTGGTGTCAAGTGTCTTTCTCGTTGTATGGCTTGGTTTGGTGATCACATATCAACGCAGATTCTAATCTGGTTCTCGCTCTAGGGTTTCTTGACAACTCGTATGGGTGAGACCCAAGGGGTAGGCTCATCCCCAACTTTCTCAATAATGTCAAGGTCAAGTAGGCATTGAGGTTCCTTCTATGTCTGTTTCCTGACATGAATTGGTATTCGTCGCTGTTGATGTGCAACTGGAGGCACATTAGGGTCTACATGCAGCTTACATGTAACACCTTTCAGCTTGCCGATAACAGTGAAATGATCAGCATACTGTTCGAGAATGTTTTTGTTATGCGAAGGAATTGTGTATATGACTACAATCATGTGCAGATCTGTTGCTGTGTGGAAACTGTTAAGTGTGTCACATTCTCCAGATATGACATAGAATATAGCTTTCGTTCTACTGTCTTTGAATGGGACTGGCATTTCAGAATTCCCTAGGATTTTCAGCGGTTTGTCACTGTTATAAGGGAATTTTTTTGTATTCCCTGGTTTGCAGAGAAGGGTTCGTATATGGTGTTTTTCTTGGGCATGAAGTAGGTTGTCAGCACATTTTTTACTGACTAATTGTATTTTCACTCAGGAGTGTCTCAAATATATCCTCTAATTCTTCAACTCCATAGTGTAGAAGTAACACCTTTTACCTTGTGTCTGTGATTGTGAAACCTGCCATCGCACCTTTGAAACATTGCAGCCATTTTTGCCAATATGGGGATATGATTAGATTAGATTAGAGATACAGCACTGAAACAGGCCCTTCGGCCCACCGAGTCTGTGCCGAACATCAACCACCCATTTATACTAACCCTACACTAATCCCATATTCCTACCAAACATCCCCACCTGTCCCTATATTTCCCTACCACCTACCTATACTAGTGACAATTTATAATGGCCAATTTACCTATCAACCTGCAAGTCTTTTGGCTTGTGGGAGGAAACCGGAGCACCCGGAGAAAACCCACGCAGACACAGGGAGAACTTGCAAACTCCACACAGGCAGTACCCGGAATCGAACCCGGGTCCCTGGAGCTATGAGGCTGCGGTGCTAACCACTGCGCCACTGTGCCGCCGATGATGGCTCTGAATGCACAACAAAAGGTGGTAGACCGGGAACAGACAAAACCATATTGATCAGCTGCACAGTGATAAAGGATCTGGGAGTGCACTCCTTATCAGAGGAAACTTCTCTGCAGTGATTCAAAATTGTATATATATATTATTTTGATTGGATGGTTATTTTTGTGAGATCAGTATGTGAGTATACACTGTACAAGCTTCCTTTGTGCGCCTAACACTGTCTCCAAGTTAAAATGCTGTCTGTGAAAGTAGACAAAACCCTTCCAAAATTTTCATACCTGAAAGCAATGTTTCTGTTTTTTTTTCATCCTTTTTCTGTTTATCACATCGCCATTGTGATGTCCTTGGGACTTGAGTGAGATTTAGCTGAGTTTGGACTAGGATATGAGGCAAAGACAGAGAGACAAAGACTGCAGCAGCTGAACATAAAGGCTTTTCCTTTATTCTGTCTTAGTTTCACTTTGCTAGCATGTGTGTTCCACAGCAGCCTCTAGGAAACACAATGCAATTGTAATTTCAAAACACTACAACTTTCCTACTTTTGTACACCATCCCTGCCATCCATTTCAATGTTTCACTGCCATCCATTCCCTACTACTTACTCAATCCTGCTCCTGAGTCCAACTGCTTATATACTGGACAGGATCACTCTTTCAGATGCTTCCAGCACAAGCAGCAGGGCTTTCAGCCTCTGTCAACTGTAGGTAAAAGCTCCTGTTGTGTGAGTTACCGCCTACAGAATATTAGAGCTTGCAATCCCAACCACTGGTGCTGAAGCAGTATTGAGAGGAGAGGAATCCGATTTGAAGCAGGACTAGAAGAATTATTTGTGTCACTGTATCATATTTTGAACCATTAAATCTGAGGAGGAAATGAGATCAAAGATTAATTCAACACTAAAAGATGGTGTGTCTATAGTTAGCTGATAAGCCCTAACATGCAGAGATTAAGGAGCATTCTCCAAAGCATTAATTAAAAGATAGGTAGAAATTACACTGCTATTATGTAGGGAAATGCAGCAACCAGTTTATGCATTGAAAGGCCCCACAAACAGCAATATTAATAAATGACCAGATAACCTGTTTATAAAATTACATTCTTCGGAGTTGCATATTTGAAAATCACGTATTCCTGTGATTTTGTTTGTGGGTCGTAAATTGCAATGGGTAATAGAACATTTCTCCATTTATTTTAAACAGATATAATCTCTTATTTTATCATCTGATCGGATGCTGCTTAATAGCAGTTGTGGTATGGATAATCAAATTCTTACCATTACTGATTGCTAACTCACTAACAGGTGAGGAGAAAACATGCAAATAGTGATTTATTTTGTATAACTAGCATTGTATGAATAATTTTTTCCCATATTCTTCACTGAATAATTTCCATTTTAAATGATTGGAGCATGCCTGTAGTTTCCATGACCAAAGAAAATTGAACTAATATTTTAGTAATTAGAAGGGAATCAATTTTGGAAAGTAGTAGTCATTTCCCTTGCTAACAACATGAAAATTGGAAAAATAGAACTTTTTCATTCCTATTGTACGTGCAATTTTGTCAGTTTTATTTAATTGTTACTGTCCTTAATGAGCTTATCTTATACAAAGGAAACTGATGATTAACTAGTTCCAGAGAAATTGGAAGTCAGCAAATACTTGTGAAAGTAACTTAAAAGAAAACACAAATTTGCAAGCAATTGGTAGTACTGGCCCAGAGTTACCTTCTTTAAGATACTATTATTAAAATACAAAATTGTTAAATCACCAACATTAAATTGCTATCTACTTTGATTCAGTGAAGACAGTTATAAAATACATTATAAAGTTTAAAAATTAGCATTTTTATACAATTATTTGCACATGGGATTCTCACTAAGAAATGTGAGATGCATAATTTTACCCTGGAATTTCCTTGTTAAAATCATGGGTTTATTTTTTTAAAAATCTGACCCTTCAAAAATAAATTTAAAAATGTTTATCTATGATTGGCTTCTTGATCTGAGCTGGAGTTTACACCCAATGAGAAGTTCCAGACAGGACAGCTGTCATGGTTTTCTGTATAGCATTTAAATGCATTTGGAAAGAAGGTTCCCTCTAATTATAAAAGCAAAATACTGTGGATGCTGGAAATCTGAAATGAAAACAGAAAGTGCTGGAAATACTCAGCAGATCTGGCAGCATCTGTGCAAAGAAAAGCAGAGTTAATGTTTCAGGTCAGTGACCTTGCATCAGAACTCCAGTCCTTGAAATTATGCTGTGTGATACTAACGTATAAGCTAGCATATATATACTAACATTTGGAGCAGACCTATAAAATAAAGAGCGAGGCTTGAGGCCCTTCACTAACCTGATATCTTGGGCGGCGGCATACTCTCTAACTGTGTCAGCACACGCTCTGTTTTGATAAGTGGAAAAAAACTAATAGTGACATCACTGAAATTCTGTGGGCTGATTGGTCGGTGGGCGGCAGCTGTTATTGCCTGTGGATAGCTGAGATAGACCAGAGTAAAAAAAAAAGGTTCCTTTTAAAATAAAGCCCC
Source organism: Heterodontus francisci (assembly GCF_036365525.1). Taxonomy (NCBI): domain Eukaryota; kingdom Metazoa; phylum Chordata; class Chondrichthyes; order Heterodontiformes; family Heterodontidae; genus Heterodontus; species Heterodontus francisci. Next base: position 39,042,668 of record NC_090387.1, read on the forward strand.
AGGATAGCTACCTGTAAATTATTAGTATTTACTAACTATACCAGTGCTGTTTGCACAGAGTGAGGCTGTAAGTTGAGTGTGGGTATTTTTGCTGGTTGAGGGCGGAGGGGGGGTGGCGGCTGAAGGTACTCTTTGATCTCTTTCTTTTCTGCCTTCTCAGCCTCAAAGGTACAGGGGATAAAGCTGATTGTAAATAGCTGGTAAGTTATTACACCAGCAAAATTTCATTGTAAAGTTAAGTAATGGCAGGGCAGCTCGGCCAAGTGCAATGTGGAAAGTCGTGGACGTGCCATGTGACCTTGGCGAACATATCTTCAGAAAGTGTCTCCAGTTGCAGAAGCTTCGGGTTTCGGATCTCGAACGGTGGCTGGAGTCATTGTGGCACATCCGCGAGGTGGAGGACCACGTGGATGGCACGTTACAGGAGGTGGTCAACACGGTGCCTCGGCGAGCACAGTCGGTGGAGGGACTGGGTGGCTGCCCGACAGACAAAGAAGTCAGGGCAGGTAGTGCAGGAGTTCCCAGAGGACATCCCACTTTCTAACCGGTATTCAGTTCTGAGTACCGATGAGAAAGAGGGTTCCTCTGAAGAGTGCACCAGAGAGTCAGACCAGAAAATCATGGGTGACTCAGCTGTGCTGAGATGGAGAAAAAGGGACAAGAGGGCAATAGTGATAGGGGTTTCTATGGTTAGAGGAACAGATAGGCGTTTTTGTGGTCGCAGACGTGATTCCAGGATGGTATGTTGCCTCCCTGGTGCAAGGGTCATGGATATCACCGAGCGGAAACAGAGTGGAAGTAGGCAGACTTGGTGCTGGAGATGAAGTGAGGTTGGAAGCTCAGCTTGGGGTCAAATAAGATGCCATGATTGCAAACAGTTTGGTTCAAAATCAGACAGTGGCCAGGGTGGCCAGTTGGTGCTGAAAACATGCTCATATGAAGTTCATTTGTTGCTAAAATAGCAGAGAATCATAGAATGGTTCCAACACAAGAGGTCATTCGGCCCGTTATGTCCGTGCCGGCTCTCTGCAACAGCAACTCACCTAGTCCCATTTTGATGACAAGCCTGTTACGTGCCACTTTATCATATGCCTTTTGAAAGTCCATGTACACCACATGAACCGCATTACCCTCATAAACGCTTTCTGTTGCTTTTCTTATTTAATCCACATTTGTCCAGGTGACTATTAATTTTGTCCTGAAAATGATCGTTTCTAAAAGCTTTTCCAGCACTGAGGCTAAACTGACTGGCCTATAGTTGCTGGGCTTATCCTTACACCCTGTTTTAAAAAAGGGTGCAACATTTGCAATTCTCCAGTCCTCTGGTACCACAACCTGTATCTAAGGAGAATTGGAAGACTATGGCCAGTGCCTCTGCAATTTTCACCCTTACTTCCTGAAGTATCTTTGGATGCATCTCATCTGGCCTTGGTGATTTGTCACTTTAAGTACAGCAAGCCTATCTAATACCTCCTTTTTGTCAATTTTTAGCCCATCCAGTGTCTCAACTACCTCCTTTTTCACCATGACTCGGACAGCATCTTCCTTGGTAAAGACAGATGCAAAGTACTCATTTAGTACCTCAATCATGCCCTCTGTACCCATGCATAAATCCCTTTTAAGGTCCCTAATCCGCCCACTCCTCCTTTTATTACCCTTAAACTATTTATATGCCTATCAGAAGACTTTTAGATTCCCTTTTATGTTAGCCGTGGGTCTCTTTTCATACTCTCTCTTTGCTTCTCATTGGTTTTTAACTTCCCCTTTGAACCTTCTATATTCAGTCTGATTCTCAATTGCAAGAATTTTGTACTTGTGCATTAAACATTTGAACATAAACATAATTTAAAATCAAGGTGCTGTGCCCCCGAATTACATACACAGCAGTTAACTGGACAAGCAGTGTGTCAAGGATACACTATAATCACAGAATGTTACAGCACAAGAAGGCCATTCAGCCCATCTTACCCATAGCAGTTCTTTGGAAGAGCTATCCAACTAGTCCCACTCTCTTACACTTTCCCTATAGCCCTGCAAATTTTTCCTTTTCATATATATAATAGTAACTTTTAATTAAATCGACATCAGCAACACCCATGGGCAGAATAAACCCAACACATTTGTTGGGTAACTGAGAACAAGATGGCACAGATTTAAAGTGATTGGCAAAAGAAGCAAAGGTGACATGAGGAAAAACTTCTTCACACCAAGAGTGGTTATGATCTGGAATGCACTGCCTGACAGTGTAGTGGAGACAGGTTCAATGGAGGCATTCAAAAGAGAATTAGACTGTTATCTGAAAAGGAAGAATGTTCAGGTTTACGGGGAGAAGGCGGGGGAATGGCATTAGGTGACTTGCTCATTCGGAGAATGGTGCAGACACGATGGGCTGAATGGCCTCCTTCTGTGTTGTAACAATTCTGTGATTGGATTGGATGAAGTAGGATGGGAGGAGGTTCGTGTGAAGCATAAACACTGGCATGGACCAGTTGGCTTGTTTATGTGCTGTAAATCCTATTTGAAAATAACTACTGAATCTGCTTCCATCGTCCTTTCATGCAGTGCATTCCAGATCAGAACAACTTAATAAACAAAAAAAATCCACTCATCTCCTCTATGGTTCTTTTAAAAATTATCTTAAATCTGTGTCCTCTGGTTACCGACCCACCTGCCAGTGGGAAGTTTCTCTTTATTTATTCTATCAAAATCCCTCATAATTTTGAATGCCTCTATCAAACCTCCCCTTGACCTTTTCTGCTCTAAGGAGAACAATCCCAGCTTCACTTCTCTCTTCACATTACAGAAGTCTCTCATTCCTGGTAAATCTCCTCTGCACCTCACTAAGGCCTGAATATCGTTCAATGATTAATAAAAGCAAAATTCTGCAGATGCCAGAAATATGAAATAAAAAGAAATGCTGGAACTACTCAGCAGGTTTGGCAGCTTCTGTGGAGAGAGAAGCAGAGTTAACGTTTTAGGACAGTGACCCTTCATCATAACTGGCAGAGGCTAGAAATGTAACGGGTTTTAAGCAAATAAAGCGGGGGTGGGGCAAGAGATAACAAAACAGAATGATTAATACAGGTTTCTTGATTTTGCACTCTATGCCTGTATTGATAAAGCCAAGGAACCTGTGTGCTTTTTAACAGCTTTATCAATTTGACCTGTCACTTTTAAAGATTCAATTATTTTATATCCTGGGAACAGAATTGTACTCTTGATTTTCACTCTGTGTAAGTGAATGGGTTACTGTGAGTTAAAATCAGGCCCGTAGTTCAACTTCTAATTCTAATTAAAATTAATTTGACTTTGATTTTCTTTTGAGTCTTCCAAGGCATTGGTGCATTGTCAAGCAATTACACCTTCTAAGTTACAAATCAAATAATTGCAGAAAACAAAAAACACACTACTTCATACTCAGTGAATACAAGCTCACTACAATTAGATAATGGATTGCATTTGTATCAAAGTTCTAACACTTTACACTGGTGCAAAACACATTTCTTGCAATTCATAAGCTTTTGGCTATTGTATTTTCAAAGCATGACATCCAAAGAAGTTGGACAGGTCTCTATGGCAGTCCAATTCTGCATATTTAGGCTTGTCCTGTAAGCCTCCAACTTACTTGTTGAGCCAAATAGTACATTACAGATGATTTACGATTACATTCAATTGTGCTTTTTGGGAGATATACAGAACAGAAGGAAGCAGTTAGATACGGTTTTAATATTTTCTCCAATGAGTTACCAATTTCTGCTTCATATGATGTTCCAAAATGAATAAAATTGACCAGTGCTTTTAAACAAGTGTTCATGTACTAATTGTAGTATTATAGTACTAATTTTCAGTAACATTGAGAAGATTGTCATTGATCTTGGGTAATAAATGTGAAATTAGTCAATATTAGTGAAATTCGAAACAAATATTTTTGTGAGTTTTTTTTTACTTATTGACATTACATGCTTTCTTGTTGTCCTAGAAATAAAAGCCACAATATACTCAAATGGGATAAGTAGTGCAGTGACTTATCACACCGCATTGTCTTTCCATCTCGTGTTTTAAATCCAGTCCAGAATAAATTTGCAGGGCAATGGGGAAAGAGTAGGAGAGTGGGACCAGTTGGACAGCGTTATTAAAGGTATGGGGGACTGAATGGCCTCTTTTTGTACTGTATCATTCTATGATTCTACAAAGAGAAGTTATGGCATTATGCCAGAGGTGAGAAGGTATGTGGGAGACCTAAAAGAGGTCTTCAAGATTATGAGGATTATAAGGTTTTCTACTGGGAGTGTGAAAATAATGAAAGGGTCTAAATTTAAGGTAAACAAAAAGAATTAAAGGATGCGAGAAACAATTCTTAAAACAGAGGGTGGTTAGAGTATGGAATTTTCTGTCCCATAATATAGCTTAAGCAGAATTCATAAATTTTAACGGGGAATTACAGATGCAGAGCAAAGATAATTAATACAGGGAGGGCCAACTACAGTGGAGTCAGAATGGATCTGGCCCAGGTAAATTGGAATCATAGAGTGGCAGGCAAAACTGTGACTGAACAATGGGCTGTTTTTAAAGAGGCGCTAGTTCAGGTACAGTCGAGGTACATTCCCAAAAGGGGGTAAGGTAGGGCAAACAGATCCAGAGCTCCCTGGATGATAAAACAGATAGAGAGTAAGATGAAGCAGGAAAAGGGTGTATATGACAGATGTCAGGTGAATAATACAATTGAGAACCAGGCTGAATATAGGTTCAGAGGGGGAGTGGAAAAAACAAATAAGAAAAGCCAACAGGGAGTGTGGGAAGAGACTCACAGCTAACATAAAAGGGAATCTAAAAGTATTCTATAGGCACAAAAATACTAAAAGGATGGTAAAAAGAGGAGTGGGCCGATTAGGGACCAACAGGGTGATTTACGCTTGGAGCATGGCTGAGGTGCTAAATGAGAACTTTGGAACTGTCTTTACCAAGGAAGAAGATGCTACCCAAGTCATGGTGAAAGAGGAGGTAGTTGAGACACTGGATAGACTAATTGATAGCAGAAGTATTAGATAGGCTGGCTGTACTTAAAAGTTGATAAGTCACCAGATAGAACAAAGAACAGTACAGCACAGGAACAGGCCATTCGGCCCTCCAAGGCTGCGCCGATCTTGATGCCTGTCTAAACTAAAACCTTCTGCACTTCCGGGGACCGTATCCCTCTATTCCCATCCTATTCATGTATTTGTCAAGATGCCTCTTAAACATCGCTATCGTACCTGCTTCCATGACCTCCCCCGGCAGTAAGTTCCAGGCGCTCACCACCCTCTGTGTAAAGAACTTGCCTCGCACATCCCCTCTAAACTTTTCCCCTCGCACCTGAAACCTATGTCCCCTAGTAACTGACTCTTCCACCCTGGGAAAAAGCTTCTGACTATCCACTCTGTCTATGCCACTCATAACTTTGTAAACCTCTATCATGTCACCCCTCCACCTCCGTCGTCCCAGTGAAAACAATCCGAGTTTAAGCAACCTCTCCTCATAGCTAATGCCCTCCAGACCAGGCAACATCCTGGTAAACCTCTTCTGTACCCTCTCCAAAGCCTCGACGTCCTTCTGGTAGTGTGGCGACCAGAATTGCACGCAATATTGTAAGTGTGGCCTAACTAAAGTTCTGTACAGCTGCAGCATGACTTGCCAATTTCTATACTCTATGCCCCGACCGATGAAGACATGCATGCCGTATGCCTTCTTGACTACCTTATCCACCTGCGGTGCCACTTTCAGTGACCTGTGGACCTGTACGCCCAGATCTCTCTGTCTATCAATACTCCTAAGGGTTCTGCCATTTACTGTATACTTCCCACCTGTATTAGATCTTCCAAAATGCATTACCTCACATTTGTCCAGATTAAACTCCATCTGCCATTTCTCCGCCCAAGTCTCCAATCGATCTATATCCTGCTGTATCCTCTGACAATCCTCATCACTATCCGCAACTCCACCAACCTTTGCGTCGTCCGCAAACTTACGAATCAGACCAGCTACATTTTCCTCCAAATCATTTATATATGCTACAAACAGCAAAGGTTTGCAGAACCTTTGATCCCTGCGGAACACCACTAGTCACAGCCCTCCATTCAGAAAAGCACCCTTCCACTGCTACCCTCTGTCTTCTATGACAGAGCCAGATCTGTATCCATCTTGCCAGCTCACCTCTGATCCCGTGTGACTTCACCTTTTGTACCAGTCTTCCATGAGGGACCTTGTCAAAGGCTTTACTGAAGTCCATATAAACAACATCCACTGCCCTTCCTTCATCAATCATCTTCGTCAATTCCTCAACTCATTCAAGTTCGTGAAACACGACCTCCCCTTCACAAAACCATGCTGCCTCTCGCTAATAAGTTTATTTGTTTCCAAATGGGAGTAAATCCTGTCCCGAAGAATCCTCTCTAATAATTTCCCTACCACTGACGTAAGGTTCACTGGCCTATAATTTCCTGGATTATCCTTGCTACCCTTCTTAAACAAAGGAACAACATTGGCTATTCTCCAGTCCTCTGGAACCTCACCTGTCGCCAATGAGGATGCAAAGATTTCTGTCAAGGCCCCAGCAATTTATTCCCTTGCTTCCCTCAGTATTCTGGGGTAGATCCCATCAGGCCCTGGGGACTTATCGACCTTAATGCTTTGCAAGACGCCCAACACCTCCTCCATTTTGATAACGACATGACCCAGACTATCTACACTCCCTTCCCAAGACTCATCATCCACCAAGTCCTTCTCTTTGGTGAATACTGATGCAAAGTACTCATTTAGTACCTCGTCCATTTCCTCTGGCTCCACACATAGATTCCCTTCTCTGTCCTTGAGTGGTCAACCCTTTCCCTAGTTACCCTCTTGCTCTTTATATCCGTATAAAAAGCCTTGGGATTCTCCTTAATCCTGTTTGCCAATGATTTTTCATGACCCCTTTTAGCCCTCCTGACTCCTTGCTTAAGTTCCTTCCTACTGTCTTTATATTCCTCAAGGGCTTCGTCTGTTCCCAGCCTTCCAGCCCTTACGAATGCTTCCTTTTTCTTTTTGACTAGGCTCACAATATCCCTCGTTATCCAAGGTTCCTGAAACTTGACAAACTTATCCTTCTTCCTCACAGGAACATGCTGGTCCTGGATTCTAAACAACTGACATTTGAAAGACTCCCACATGTCAGATGTTGATTTACCCTAAAACAGCCGCCCCCAATCTAAATTCGTCAGTTGCTGCCTAATGTTGTTATAATTAGCCTTCCCCCAATTTAGCACCTTCTCCCGAGGACTACTCTTATCCTTATCCACAAGTACCTTAAAACTTATGGAATTATGGTCACTGCTCCCGAAATGCTCCCCTACTGGAACTTTGACCACCTGGCTGGGCTCATTCCCCAAAACCAGGTCCAGTACGGCCCCATCCCTAGTTGGACTATCTACATATTGTTTCAAGAAGCCCTCCTGGATGCTCCTTACAAATTCTGCCCCATCCAAGCCCCGAGCACTAAGTGAGTCCCAGTCAATATAGGGAAAGTTAAAATCACCCACCACTACAACCCTGTTACCTTTACATCTTTCCAAAATCTGTCTACATATCTGCTCCTCTACCTCCCACTGGCTGTTGGGAGGCCTGTAGTAAACCCCAACATCGTGACTGCTCCCTTCCTATTCCTGAGCTCCACCCATATTGCCTCGCTGCATGACCCCTCTGAGGTGTCCTTCCGCAGTACAGCTGTGATTTTCTCCTCAACCAGTAATGCAACTCCCCCACCCCTTTTACATCCCTCTCCATCCCGCCTGAAGCTTCTAAACCCCAGAACATTTAGCTGCCAATCCTGTCCTTCCCTCAACCAAGTCTCTGTAATAGCAACAACATCATAGTTCCAAGTACTAATCCAAGCTCTAAGTTCATCTGCCTTACCTGTTATACTTCTCGCATTGAAACAAATGCACTTCAGACCACCAGTCCCGCTGTGCTCAACAACATCTCCCTGCCTGCTCTTCCTCTTAGTCTTACTGGCCTTATTTACTAGTTCCCCCTCATTTATTTCACCTGCTGTCCTACTGCTCTGGTTCCCACCCCCCCTGCCATACTAGTTTAAACCCTCCCGAGTGACACTAGCAAACCCCGCAGCCAGGATATTTGTGCCCCTGCAGTTTAGATGCAACCCGTCCTTCTTGTACAGGTCCCACCTGTCCCTGAAGAGATCCCAATGGTCCAGATATCTGAAACCCTCCCTCCTACACCAGCTGTTCAGCCACGTGTTTTGCTGCATTATCTTCCTATTTCTAGCCTCACTGGCACGTGGCACAGGGAGTAATCCAGAGATTAGAACCCTAGAGGTCCTGTCTTTTAACTTTCTACCTAACTCCCTAAACTCCCCCTGTAGGACCTCGTCACTCTTCCTGCCTATGTCGTTGGTACCGATGTGTACCACAACCATTGGTTGTTCGCCCTCCCCCTTCAGAATGCCCCCTGTCCGTTCAGAGACATCCTTGACCCTGGCACCAGGGAGGCAACATATCATCCTGGAGTCTCTTTCACGTCCACAGAAGCGCCTATCTGTGCCCGACTATAGAGTCCCCTATAACTATTGCTCTTCTGCGCTTTGTCCCTCCCTGCTGAACAACAGTGCCAGCGTGGTTCCACTGCTCTGGCTGCTGCTGTTGTTTTCCCCTGACAGGCCATCCCCCCCAACAGTATCCAAAACAGTATACATGTTAGAGAGGGGGATAGCCACACGGAATTCCTGCACTGACTGCCTGCCCCTTCTAGCGGTCACCCATCTATCTGCCTGCACCTTGGGTGTAACCACGTCTCTAAAATACCTGTCTACGATGCTTTCTGCCACCTGCATGCTCCTAAGTGCATCCAGTTGCTGCTCCAACCGATCCATGCGGTCTGTGAGGAGCTGCAACTGGGTACACTTCCTGCAGATGTAGTTGTCCGGAACGCTGGAAGTGTCATGGACCTCCCACATCTCACAGGTGAAGCACTTTACCCCTCTAACTGACATTTCTAGCACTAATTAATAAATTAATTTAAAATAAATAAATACTTATTAAATCCTTACTAAGTTATGATGCATGAGATAGTATGAGATGCATCCAAGTATGCCGAGGGAAGTAAGCATGAAAATTGCTGAGGCACTGACTACATTATGATGCATGAGATAGTATGAGATGCATCCAAGGATGCCAAGGCAAATAAGCATGAAAATTGCTGAGGCACTGACCACAATCTTCCAATCCTCCTTCGATACAGGGGTGGTGCCAGTGGACAGGAGAACTGCAAATGTTACCCCTTTGTTCAAAAAAAGTGTAAGGGCAAGCCCAGCAACTACAGGCCAGTCAGTTTAACCTCAGTGGTGGGAAAGCTGTCAGAAACGATTATTCAGGGTAAAATTAAGAGTTACTTGGACAAACATGGATTAATTAAGGTAAGTCAGCAGGGATTTGTTAAGGGCATATCTTGTTTAATTAGTTTGCTTGAGTTTTTTTTGATAAGGTAACATAGAGGGTTGATGACGGCAATGCTGTTGATGTGATGCACATGGACTTCCAAAAGGCATTTGATAAAGTGGCACAAAACAGGCTTGTCAGCAAAGTTAGAGCCCATGGAATATAAGGGACTGTGGCAGCATGGATATGAAATTAGCTGAGTGACAGGAAACAGACAGTAGGGGTTGGATTTTGTGCCGACAGTGGGGTTCCTGGCGATAGGCCGAAAAGGCGGGGAGAAGCCCTCCCCCACCCCACTCCTCACCAGTGTGATTCTATGGCACCAGGATCCCCATCTCTTTAACGACAGGGATCCCACCTCCAAGAGTTGCCAGCCAATCACAGGGTGGCAGCTCAGTAGTGCCATTGGGAGTGGTGGCCACTGCTGGTACCGCAAGAGGCATTGGACCCAAACCCAGCCCGGAAGCCAGGATCCATGGTGAGTGAGGTGGGGTTGCCGGGGCCAGACTAGCAGGCCCCGACGAGTGGGTGGGAAGAGGGTGGGCGTTTATTGCAGGAGCCCCGTCACAATTTTATGGGACCCCCTGCCTCCGACCCCGTCTCGGGGTGAAGGGGGGTCATAAAAACGGTTGTTTTTTGGACCAGAGGCAGGTATATAGTAGGGTTCCCCAGGGGTCAGTGTTGGGATTTCCTTGATATATATTAATGACCCAGACTTGGGTGTACAGGGCACAATTTCAAAATTTGCAGATGACATAACACTTGGAAGTATTGTGCACTGTGAAGAGGACAGTGCTAAACTTCAAGAGGACATAGACAGGCTGGTGGAATGGGCGGGCAAGTGACAGATGAAACGTAATGCAGAAAAGTGTGAAGTTATTTACTTTAGTAGGTAGAACAAGGAGGCAATATAAATTAAAGGGTACAATTCTAAAGGGGTTTACAGGAGCAGAGGGACCGAGACATAGAGTACAAAAATGAGGAGGTTATGTTAAACTGTATAGAACATTGGTTTGGCCTCAACTGGAGTATTGTGCCCAGTTTCTGGCACCACATTTTCAGAAGGATGTTAAGGCATTAGCAAGGGTGCAGAAAAAATTCACAAGATTGTTCCAGGGATGAGGAACTTCAGTTACGTGGATAGGTTGGAGAAGCAGGGGTTGTTCTCCTTGGAGAAGAGAAGATTGATAGAGATGTTCAAAATTTTGAGGGGTCTGGACAGAGTATGTAGGGAGAAACTGTTCCTATTGGCAGAAAGATCCAAAACCAGAAGACACCAATTTAAGGTGACTGGCAAAAAAAGTAACGGCGATATGCAGTGAGTGGTTAAGATCTGGAAATAAATTGTCTGAGAGTGTGGTGGAGGCAGATTCAGTCGAGGCCTTCAAAATGAATTGGATAATTATATGAAGAGAAAAAAATTTGCAGGGCTAAGGGGAAAAGGCAGGGCAGTGGGACTAGGTGAGTTGCTCTTGTCGAGACACAACTGGGCAAATGGCCTCCTTCTGTGCTGTAACCATTCTATGATTCTGATTCTATGAAAAGGGAAGAATATTAAAGGTTGCATGAAAGAAAAAGCTTGCATTTATATCACAACCTCAAGATGTCCCAAAGTGTTTCCGAGCCAATGGTGTACTTTTGAAGGAAAGAACAAACTTGCATTTATTAGTGCTTTTCATGACCTGTGGTCATCCCATGTGGTTTAAAACCAAAGTGAAAAATATAGTCACTGTTGTAATGCAGGAAACATGGCAAATAATTTGCACATAGCAAAATCACACACAGCAACAAAATAATTGATCAAAACATCTGTTTTACGTGTTGTTTGAAGGATAAATGTTGGCCAGGGCAGCAGGTGAACACCTCTGCTCTTTTTGAATATTGCCTTGGGATCTTCTATATTCACCTGAGAGGGCATTCAGGTTCAATGTCTAATCCAAAAGATGGTGCCTCCATCAATGCAGCACTCCCTCAGAACTGATAGCCCAGGTTATGTGCTCAAATCTCTGAAAGGGCAATGAATAGGGTAAAAATCGAGAGGGAGGAGGTATTAAAAAGGCTGGCTAAGCTTCAGGTAGATAAGTCACCTGGTTTGGATGACTTGCATCCCAGGTTGCTAAAGGAAGTGGGGGTGGAGATAGTGGACTGGCTGGCCATAATCTTCCAATCTTCATTAGGGAGGTGCCAGAGTGGCAAATGTGACACCCTTATTCAAGAAAGGACAGTCCAAGCAACGAGAGGCCAGTTAGTTTTACAGCAGTGGTGGGTAATGTTTTAGAAACAATAATCAGAGGAAATCAAATCAACAGGCACTTGGAAAGGTTTGAGTTAATTAATTGATGATGGGAATGTGGTGGATGTTGCCTATATGGATTTTAAGAAAGCATTTGATAAAGTACCACATAAAAGGCTGGTTCACAAAATTGAAGCTTGTGAAATAGGACGATCAGTGTCCAACTGGATAAAAAAATTGGCTCAAGGACAGAAATGAGTCATGGGAAATGGAAGATGGTCGACAGTACTGTTCCCCAAGGGTCAGTGCTTGGACCACTGTATTTTTGCTCTATATAAATGACTTGTATCTTGAAATACAGAGTAGAATTTCAAAATTTGCCAATGATATCAAACTTGGAGTGGCAAACAGTGAGGATGCTATGAATCACCTGAAAGATAGGCTAGCAGAATGGACAAGTGGCAGCTGGAATTTAATACAGACAAGTGTGAGGTGATGCATTTTGGCAGAAGGGATAGGGAGAGGCAATAAAAACTTAATGGCGCAGTTCTAAAGTGTGCAGGAACAGGGGGACCTGGGGGTGCATGTGCATCGATCTTTGAAGGTGGAAGGACGTATTGAGAGAGTGGTTAGCAAAGCATATGGGAACTTGCACTTCATAAATAGAAGCATTGAGTACAAAAGCAGGAAAGTTATGCTGAACCTTTATAAAGCTCTGGTTATACCCCAACTAGAGTACTGCATCCAGTTCTGGTCACTGCTTTAGGAAGGATGAAAGAGTCCTTGAGAGGGTGCAGAGGAGATTTACCAGAATGTTTCCAGAAATAGGGGATTTTAGTTACAAGGTTAGTTTGAAGCTGGGGCTGTTCTTCTCCTTGGAGCAAAGGAGACTAAGGGGAGATTTGATAGAGGTGTACAAGATTATGACAGGCTTAGATGAGTTATTTACAGCATGTTCCCATTAACTGATGGTACAAGGATTAGGGGACACAGATTTAAGGTTTTGGGCAAAAAATGTGGAGGTGGGGGGGGAAATGTGAAGAAGAACTTTTCTGAGGCAGCAAGTGGTAATGACCTGGAACACGCTGCCCAGGAGGGTGGTGGAAGGTGGAACCGGAGACAATCAATGATTTCAAAAGTAAATTGGATGGGCACTTGAAGGAAATAAACCTGCAGGGTTACTGGGGAGGGGGACTGACTGGATTGCACGCCGGCATGGACATGGTGAGCCGAATGGCCTTCTTCTGTGCTGTAAATGACTCTGACCTGCTTGTTTAGAAGTGAAAGTCCTACCACTGAACCAAAGCTGACATGTGGCATAAGTAGCTGGCACAAAGCTAAACAAATTAGATCAGCCAAATGATCTGTTACTATGCTGTAAAGGCGGGGCTAAAGTGTGGCGAGTCGAAGAGGCTTAGCAGTTGGCAGGAAAAAAGACAGAAGCGCAAGGGGAGAGCCAACTGTGTAACAGCCCCAACAAACAATTTCTTCTGCAGCACCTGTGGAAGAGTCTGTCACTCTAATATTGGCCTTTATAGCCACTCCAGGCGCTGCTCCACAAACTACTGACCACCTCCAGGCGCTTACCCATTGTCTCTCGAGACAAGGAGGCCAAAGAAGAAGAATGCTGTAACATTCTATGATTCTATAAGTAACTGTTTTAGTTCTAAAGTTAAAAAACCCCCCACAAAATGGCACACTACACTTTCCCTGTCGAGTACTGCCAGAGGAAACAACCGATTTCCGGCAGTAGCATCCAACAGCAAGGGATATGACACAACAAACATCAGCATCCTGTGGACTTCCAAGTCAAAGGAATTTTTTGTTGGTAGAAAGTGCCCGGAAGTTGTTAAAGAGCTGCTGATGAATTTAGTTTAAACCACAAGCCGCAGATTACGAACACAGATTAATATTACAGCAGCATTCAAAATGTAGTTGCAAAATATATTCACTGCTGAAATCATTTTTTTCCGTTCTTGCAAATGGTGCTGGAATCGGGTTTGGGAAGCAGATCGTTTAAACATATAAAACTTTTTTTGCATTGCTTCAGTGGGGTTACACCTCATGCCATCGCACAAAACTCGTTGAAAATTAAATTTACCTACAAATTCGGGTTCATTTCACTTTACATGCGTTTTTAAAAAAATCATATTTCACGCACTCATAAAAGGCTCGGCCGATTCGACATTCTTGAATGAGTTATCCTCTATTTGCATTGCATTACGTAACACAGCACGAAGCTTCTCTGGGTGTAAACCGAGCCCCACAAACTTCAGCAACTTGGCCTGGGAAATGTAATCTCAGGCGGCCGGACTCGTTTGCAAGGCGAATAACAGACAGCAACATTCAGCAATGGAGTGACTGGATTTTGGAGAGCTGCCCCATTGGAGAGGCCGAAGGCGGGACTCGTACCGTTATGTTTGTCCGAAAACGCAGTCTTTCGCAGGAATTGAAAACGGAAGTCAAAAGAAAATGTGTTTTTTTCAATTAACTGAAGCTGGATGACAAACTTTTATATGACGTTCGATTTCTTTGTTAATAAGAAAGGGGCAAGGCTGCTTCAAAATCTTGAAGTCGAACCGTCCAGTCCGAGCTGTCTTTTGAGGAAGGCGGGTTATTTGGCTCGCGTGTTGCGAGGCAGTGACGGAGCGAGAGGCTGCCAATTTGAAGGAAACGGCCAGAGCCAAGTTCAGAGTCAGTGCGCGTGCGCGCGGGTCCGGCAGGCCGGTGCATTAACAGCCAGAGCGCGTGCGTGGAGCCGGCGCGTTAACAGCCAGAGCGCGCGGCCACCAGGAGTCAAACACAAGAGACAACAAATCGCTGTCAGAAACGGTGCGCGTCACACACGGAGCCGCCAGCGATTCATTTAAGCGAATAGACCTGGGGGAGAAGGAAGGGGGAAAAAAAGGGAGAAAGCCACAGATTGAAAAGGAAAAAGCCGACGGCGTTACCGCACGGGGCTAACCGACCACCAACCACCCCACCCCCGACCGAGGGAAAAGTACATTTTTTCCAGTCTCTCGCTTCCCCCTTCAGAATCAAAATGGAAATTCTCCCTTAACAAGCGAGAGATCGCCTAAGAAACCACAATGCGGTGAAGCTGAAAGTTGTACTGATATTTTCATCTGATATACTGGTGAGGGGGTGTTGGCCAGCCCCGGGATTGTGTGGATGAAGATGATGCAGAAGCAGCTGCAGAGGGATGAGGTTTACCGTTGGTTCGGTGAGTTGAATTCCTCTCAGAGAGTGGATTTCATCTGCGGGCTGCTCGACCTTTGCATCCCCCTGGAGCTGCGCTTCTTGGGCTCCTGTCTTGAGGATTTGGCCAAGAAAGACTATCATTCTCTCAGGGACTCAGAGATCAAAGCGAACAACGTGGCTGACCTGGCCAGCTTGACGAACATGACGGACGAAGTGGTCCGCAGCAAGCTCATCGTCTCCTTGGCCTTGTTGTGTTCCGACAACAGGGAGGCGTCCGGGGTCCTGTACCGCACCCTTACCCACATCGATTCCATCATCAACAACTATGGTCTTCAGCTTCACGACAGGACAGGCGACGAATTCCTCCTCTTGTTCACCATGGCTTCCAACCACCCTTCCTTTACCTTCCACCAGAAGCAGGTCCTGAGGCAGGAGTTGCTGGAGATCCAGAGGATTATCGATAGTACTTCCAACACAAGCACGGTTCCCGGCAAGGCCACAACATCAGCTACTACTGCAACCAACTGGGACACTAGCTCGGCTGTCTGCAAGGTGGGATACTATATCTACATTTTCTTGACAAGCCTAAAAGTTCAACTGTACAGTAAATGGCCTTGAGCCTTAACGATCAGATCCTTTAATTAATTTATGCACAGAGCACCAGTAACATGCTGTTCAGTTGCTTGCATGGTGACTGACTTTTTAGGTGAAACATACATACGACTTAGGAGCAGGAGTAGGCCACTCGGTTAATTTCTGGTTCTGATTTTCAATCACTTTTTCCTTTTGGGCGGGGGGTGGTGGGGATGGGTGTTTGTATATAGAAATTAGACATTTAGCAATTTGTAAGCAAGAAAACTTTTGAGATTTTTTCTTTTTCTGAGAATATTGTTTGTGACTCCAATCATCCCATTAAAAACTACTGCAAATATTTTGAATTATATATGATTTTTTAAACCATTTGAGAGGAATAATTTTTAAACATTTGTCATTAACACGCCTTAAAAGGTTTTACATTCAGATGGTGCAAAATTACCTTTGGACTTTCCCAAGGATTTATCCCTGGCCTTTACATATTTACATAACATGCATCTACAAGCTTCTTGGTGACTTCATCCAAAGACAAAACTTCAACAACAGCTTGTATTTATATAAAGCCTTTAATGTAATAAAACATCCCCAAGGTGTTTTACAGGAGCATTATCAAACAAAGTTTGTCACCGAACCACGTAAGTAGATATCCGGGCAGATGATCTTAGCTTAGTCAAAGGGGTAGGTTTTAAGGTGCGTCTTAAAGGAGGAAAGAAGGGTAGAGAAGTGGAGGGTTTTCAGGAAGGAATGCCAGAGCTTAGGACCTTGGCAGTTGAGGATACAGGCACCACTGGTGGGGCAATTAAAATTGGGGATGCTCAGGAGGCCAGAATTAGAGGAGCACAGATATCTCAGAAGGTTGTGAGGCTGGTGGAGATTATAGAGATAGGGAGGCCATGGAGGGATTTGAAAACATGGATGAGAGTTTTAACATTGAGGTGTTGCTGGAAGCCAATGTAAGTCAGCGAGCACAGGGATGATGGGTGAATTGGACTTGAAAAGAAAGAAATAATTGCATTTGTATAATACCTTGTATGACCACTGGACGTCCTAGCGTGCTTTACAATGTCACTATTGTGATAAAGGAAACACGGCAGCCAATTTGTGCACAGCAAGCTCCTGCAAACAGCAATGTGATAATGACCAGATATTCAGTTTTTGTGATAAAAGCAAAATACTGCAGATGTTGGAAATCTGAAATAAAAACAAGAATTGCTGGAAATACTCAGCAGGCCTGGCAGCATCTGTGGCGAGAGAAGCACAGTTAACCTTTCAGGTCAGTGACCTTTCATCAGAACTGGCAAAGGTTAGAAATGTAATAGGTTTTAAGCAAATAAAGTGGGGGTGGGGCAAGAGATAACAAAAGGGAAGGTGTTGATAGGACGGGGTCACCGAGAATAAATTACAAGAAGGTCATGGAGCAAAGGCAAAGGGGATGTTAATGGTATGGTGAAAGACAAAGTGATAGTGCAGAGAGGGTGTTAAATGACGGAATAATGATCAGCCCTAGCCAAAAGCACAAACATGAAAAAACAGTGAGCAGGCACATGGTAGAAAAAAAAGTGAGTGATGAAACAAACTAAAATAAAATAACAAGATAAAATAAAAAAGGGGGGCCAATCATGCTGTGAAATTATTGAACTCAATGTAAGTTCTGATGAAAGGTCACGGACCTGAAACATTAATTCTGCTTCTCTGCAGATGCTGCCAGACCTGCTGAGTATTTCCAGCATGTTTTGTTTCTATTTCTGTTTTTGTGATATTGATTGAAGGGTAAATATTGGCCAGGTCACTGGGGATAACTCCCATGCTGTTCTTGGTGAAAGCTTAGAATTGGGTGACTTCAAGTTTGCAAGAGGGGAGAACATGGGAGGCTGGCCAGGAGTGCTTTGGAATAATCAAGTCTAGAGGTAATGTGTGGATGAGGGTTCCAGCAGCAGATGAGCTGAGGCCGGGCCAATTTGGGCGATGTTACAGAGGTGGAAATAGGTGGTCTTATTGACAGCATGGATATATGGTTGGAAGCTTATCTCAGCTGTCAAGTATGACATCCAAGTTGCAAACTGTCTGGTTCAGCCTCAGATAGTTACCAGGGAGAGAGATGATGTCAGTGGGAATGGAGTTTGTCGGGGGGAACTGAAGACAGTGGCTTTGGTCTTCCCAATACTTGGGAGATATCTGCTCATCCAGTACTGGATGTCAAACAAGCAGTGTGACAACTTGGAAACAGTGGAGGGTCGAGAGAGGCAGTGGTGAGGTAGCGCTCAATGTAGTCAGTGGACATGTGGAAACTGACGCTGTATTTTTGGATGATGTTGCTGAGGGGCAACATGTAGATGAGAAATAGGGGGCCAGAATAGACCCTTGGGGGGGACACTGAAGATAATGGTACGGGAGCTTGAAGAGAAGCCATTAGAGATCGTTATCTGGCTAAAACTGAATAGATAAGCATGGAGCCAGGCGATTGCAGTCCCACCCAAATGGACAACGATGGAGAGGCGTTCGAGGAGGATGGTGTAAGGTGTCAAAGGCTACAGACAGCTTGAGAAGGATGAGGAAGGATAGTTTACTTTTGTCACAGTCAAATAGGATGTCACTTGTGACTGATAGCCATCTTGGTACTGTGGCAGAGGTGGAAACCTTTATTGGAGGAATTCAAACATGTAGTTCTGGGAAAGGTGGCCACAGATTTTGGAGGTGATAACACAATCAAGAACTTTGAAGAGGAAAGGGAGGTTGGAGATAGGGCGGTAGTTTGATAGCACGGCAGGCTCAAGGGTTGGTCTTTTTTGAGGGGAGGGGTGATGATGACAAATCTGAAGGAAAGAGACAACAACAGAAGAGAGAGAACCATTAACAATATTAACTAACATTGGAGCCAGGAAGGGAAATTAGGTGGTTAACAGTTTGGTGAGAATAGGATTGAGGGAGCAGTAGGTGAGTTTCGTGGACAAGTTGAGCTCAGAGATGGCATGAGGGAAAATAGAAGAGAAACTAGAACAAATGAGTTGAGGGCTAGGGCAGTAGGGGAACCTTTAGAGGAAGTTTGGCCTGGCGGACTAGGGGAAAGTAGGCAAGTGACAGAGGCAGCTGCTCGATGGTCTCAATCTTAGTGACAAAGAAGTCCATGAGCTCCTTGAACTTGTTCAGATTCCATATGTACACTGAGAACACCTACATCTCTCGACCCCTCCACTGCCTTTGTGTTTGACTGCTTGCCTGAAGTCCCATCGCCGATGAGCTGAAATTTCATTCAGTTAAACATTGGGAAGGCAAAGCCATTTATTAGGCCCCCACCACAAACTCTGTTCCTTACCGATCAATTCAATCCCACTCCCTGGTCCTTGCCTCAGACTGTTCATAACCTTGGTGTCCTATTTGACCGTGAACTGAGCTGCCAATCCCATATCCTCTCCATCACAAAGGCGGCTTTTTACCATCTCCATAATATTACCCATCTCCACCCCTTTCTCATCCTATCTGCTGCTGAAATGCTCATTCATGCTTTTACAACCTCGAGACTCAACTATTTAATTGTTCTCCTGCCTGGCCTTCAATCTTCCACCTTCCATAAATTTGAACTCGTCCAAAATGCTGCTGCCTGCAACCTTACTCAAACCACGTCCTGTACACCCATTATCCCTGTTCTTTCAGACCTACATTGGATTTCAGTACACCAACACCTCAATTTTAAAATTCTCATCCCTCCATGGCCTTGCCTCTTATCTCTGATCTCTTCCAGCCCATCAACTCTTGAGAACTCTGCATTCCTCAGGCTCTGGCCTCTTGTTCATCCCTGGTTTCTTCAACCACTGCTGGAAGCTGTGCCTTCAGTCATCTAAGCCAGAAACTCTGGATTTCTCTCCCTAAACCTATCTGCCTTTTCACCTCTCTTTTTTAACGCATTCATTAAAATCTAACACTTTAACCTATCTTCTGGTTACCTGTCCTATTATCTCCTGCTCTGACTCTGTGCCAAAATTTTGTCTGATTACATTTCTATGAAGTGCCTTGGGTCATTTTAATATATTAATGGCGCGATATAAATGCCAGTTGTTTTTGCCTTTCAGTATTACTTAGATCTTTTTACTCTTGCTGCAAATGTTTTTTGTCGTCAGGAATGTGTAATGGAGTTTTGATTTTTAAGTTCTGCATGGTGCAAAATAGGTTATTGTTTAACAATGCCTGTTGCACAATGTCACTGAGATGATGCACAAGATCTTCCATATGTTTTTATTTAAAGTTAAGTTCATCTAGAAATAGTTTTAAATCCAGCACACAGTTAGCTGGCACAACATAGACCTGGCACGTAAAACATAAAATATTCTTTTCTTAATGGCATTCCAGAAAACTTTGATTATTGCCAGTGTTTTATCAGTACTATATCAGGCAAAAGTGTGTAATTATCATAGTTTCTGTAGTTCATGTTTTTAATTTTAGCTGACCTAATAGTTAAATAACTTGAGTTTTCAAGTATAAAAAAATGTCCTTTGAAGGTCTTGAGAGAATCTCTTTTTGAACAGGATTTTTAAAAAATGGATGAATCCAATTGTCATACAAATCTATTTTCTATTTGTTTTAACTTGGGTTTTGAATTGGGGTGGGCAGAAATGATTACCTTAATCTATTTGGTATAAAAATATTTAGGAAAAACCACCCACCAGGCAAGGTCAGTTAAAATTAAATCTTTAGTTTTGTACTAACAGGTTTTGGACAGTAAGGAAGAGATGAATATTCACACCTGAGGTGAATGAACTGGTGTGCATTTCACTTATTCCCATATATATGCAGAAACTGCTTAAAAATCCCTAAGCAGGTTTTGGCCTGGAGTTTCCCACTGGATGGCACTTTCAGTGTAATTTGCCCGAAATCGGCCAAACCAGTGGAAAAGATCCAAGCACAAATTCCTGCCCAAATAGTGACCAGGTATTTTTCTCACAAAACTGGTTACATCCCTAGATTGCATTATTCACCATGGCAAGTTTCCACTAATTGCCCCCATTTGCAGGCCTTCAATGAGGCTTTTAAAATTATGCTGGCTTTCTGGATGCAAGAAACTTTTTTGAATTTTTTAAAATTTACTAAGAAACACCAACATAACTGAGTAAATGATTCTGCATAGTTATAAAAGTCATTTTCAGTTGGATTAGTCAAATTGCACCAAATTACTCTCTCAAATATATCAAGGGGTATTTTTAAGCAACATTTAAAAAAAAATTATGTTCTAAAGCGCTGCCTGACTGTGTTGGTTCATGGCAGATTTTACATTCATTGATATGGAAATAAGTTTGAGCAGAAACTTGAGAAAACACCTGTTAAAACTAGTGCAAGTTTGGATGTAATTTGAGGCCGGATCACCAGTTGTGCCCAAAGCAGAAACTACCCGACTGTGTTTATTGCCATTCATTTCTTCAGGATTTTATAGACATGTATTAAAAGCTTTTTGAAATTAGCTTGGTTATTTTGAGTTTAAAATACTAATCTTCAAAATAAACATTAGTTTCTATTGCAATGCTTCATGGTTTCTACAAAATTTAAATGATAACCTGAAACAATATTTTAATTTGTTGAGCAAAAATAGGGGTTGCTAAAAATACATTAAAATTTGAGGTGGCAAGGTGTTACGTAATTGTTGCTCAGCAAAAAGAAATACTATCGTCTTTTTTTTGAAAAAAGCAATGTATTAGTTACATTTTGAAAGTTAACGTATGTAGAATGGTGCAGAGAATGTGTTTCATATTTACTAAAACCCAGTAACCTTAGGAAGCCTATAACACACCATTTCTATCACTTGAAGCAGAGGATCTACTTTTTTAACAAATCATGAATGTGTGTGGGCTTTTTGAAATAGATCTAGTAGGCTTTGCAATTTATAAACTTAGGCCTGATAAATTTGCCTACCAATAATTTTCAGCTAAAAGCTGCAATCAGGATCTCTGTAATGGTAACGTTAAGGATGTATTCAAGCTACAATTTTACCATCACTAGAAATAAGTTTCTACTTTATAAAGAAGCTCAATTTGCAGTGTAAATCGGGAGTTGGAGCCCAATTTTACTGTGGAGAGAAGGGGTGTGAAATTCCCTTGAGATGGTAGTTTGCCATTGCCTGGAATGTAACAAATGTACAGTGTAAGAACAAGATTTTTGAAAAGTGCCCAGGGATCCCGTGGTCCTCCTGGATGCTTACTAAATCTGTCTAGTTAATTTAAATATTCTGGAAAATGCATCTAAACATTCAATTCTTTACCACTGAAAAGAAGCTCTGTGTATATGCGTAGCCAAAACTGTCCCCTGGGCAGAAGAAAGAATTCCGGTGAAGTATTGTAAACTGGGTACTGCCTGGCTAATTGCAGCATAATATTTGTTCAGACATTTAATAAGGACACCAGTTTAATTTTTAAGGCTGACTTGGTTGGATGCTAAACTTAATTAATCAAAAGAAGATTCTTTTGACTTGTTGATTCTTAGTTGAATGTAATCAGTGTTTAGGCTTCTCATTATTTCTATAAGGGGATCTTATAGAAACATATAAAATCATGAAGGGAATAGATAAGATACAAGTAGAGAGGATGTTTCCACTGGCAGGTGAAGCTAGGACAAGAGGGCATAGCCTCAAGATTAGAGGGAGCAGATTTAGGACTGAATTAAGAAGGAACTTCTTCACCCAGAGGGTTGTTAATCTATGGAATTCTTTGCCCAGTGAAGTAGTTGACGCTTCTTCAGTAAACGTCTTTAAAGCTAAGGTAGATATCTTTTTGAACAATAAAGGAATTAAGGGATACTGTGGGAGCGCGGGTAAGTGGATCTGAGTCCACGAAAAGATCAGCCATGATCTTATTGAATGGCGGAGCAGGCTCGAGGGGCCGGACGGCCTACTCCTGCTCCTAGTTCTTATGATCTTATGAACCCTGTAGTCCAGTCACACTGACAAAAAAGAGGATATATTTTAGACAGTTGTATCTGCAGATTGAAACAAAATTCATGTTTTTATAATTTGGGCTATGACTTGTATATCATCTTGGATGTGGACTGCAACAACTCCTCTTCACTGGACGGGGGAATGCTGGAACGACAGGCCCTTCAAAAGAGGCGGCAGAACTCCAAGGAAACGGAAGATAAAGCATCCCAGCCCCCGGGCACTGGAAGCTGTGATGGGCCCGGCGTGCCCCAACCCCAAAGCGCCACACGTAACGACGTGGCCAATGTGTCTCAGCTCCGGGACACCGGGAGCAAAGACACGTCTGGCGCACCTCAGCTCCGGGAAGCCGGGAGCAGTGATGTTTTCGAGGAGGAACAGATGGAAGCAGCTGAGGACAACCCAATCCTCTCTGCCTAGAAGACCCCCCCGATGTCACCCCAGCGGAACAAACACTGCATGAAAAACCAGGAGGGGTTTCTGAGCCCAACCAACGTGAAACTGCTTGCGCACACGATGGGTATGCAGGAACATCCCGAAGGACTGGGACTAGCAAGGACAAATGGTATGGGAAGCAACAACTAACTTTAAAAAATGGGTGTAAGAATTGCTTCCATTAATGTGCATAGCATTAAATCGACTATGCGATGTGTTTCAACCTTGGATTACCTTGCCAAGGTCAAAGCTGACCTACTGTTTCTGTAGGAGTGTGGAATACTACACCTCAGCACCTACAGGCAGTGGTCGCGATGGTGGTCCCACGGGCCATCGATCTGGTCGGGGGGTAATGATTGCCGTTCCTCCGGCCTGGGTATTCTGCTGCGGGGAGGTAACTTCACCATCTTCGAAGTTAAGGAGGTGGTGGGTGGTCGCCTCCTCGTAGCAGACGTGATGTACAACAACGCTCCGCTCCAGTTGATCAAAGTGTACGCTCCTGTACAACGCAGCGAGCGGCTGACCGTCTTCCAGCAGCTCCCACTGCTGCTGGCGACGTCCCGGCCGGTCATTCTAGGCGTTGATTTCAACTGCATCATTGATGCGGCTGGACGATCTGGCAGTGACGCCAGCAAACTGGACGCGACGTCCAGATTCCTAATAGAAACAGTTAAAGATGCCAAACTGCACGATGTCTTCAGCAAACCTGCAACGGAGCGCAGCGCAGATACACATGGTCAAGATCGGACGGGTCTGCCCATTCCAGGATTGAGTTCCTGTTTGTGTCCTGTGCTGTCACGGTCGGATCCACCGACGTCAAGCCGGTGTTCTTCTCCGACCACTGCCTCTTACTGGCCGACTGTCACTTACAGGACGACCAGCGGGTTGGCAGAGGGATGTGGAAGCTCAATGCTACACTGCTGACCCCAGGGAACGTTGAGGAACTCAAAAGGGATTACAAAGGTTGGAGGACCGTGAAACCCCTCTTTGAGTCTCCAGTTCACTGGTGGGAAGCGATTAAGGAGAACATCAAGAGGTTCTTCATCCACAAAGGTGTTCAGAGGGCGAAAGAGAGACAGAGGGAAATGTCCCAACTCCAGAAAAGTATGCAAAATCTGCTCCGGTTGCAGTCAATGGGGGTCAAGGTCAAGGAGGACCTCCAAGAGGTGAAGAGCCAGCAGGCCTCGCTCTTTGCCAAGGAGGCTTCCAAGATCATTTTCCGGTCCAGAGTCCGCTCCATGCAGCAGGATGAGACATGCTCGCATTACTTCTTCCAAAAGGTACACAGAGAGAGCTCTGTTATCAGCAGCCTGAAGGAATAAGATGGCTCGGTAACGTCTTCGCAGTCCGACATACTAAGGATCAGCAAATCCTTTTATGCTGGGCTGTATGACGCGAAGCCCACAAACAGCAGAGCCTCCCAGTCCTTCCTGTCATCTATCACAGAGGTCTTAGATGACAGCAGGAGGGAGAGACTGGACAAGCCGCTAACTCTGGGCGAGCTGACAAAGGCCGTCGAGTCCTTCGAGACGAGTAAAACTCCCGGAAGCGACGTCTTACCGGTCGAGTTGTACTCGGCCCTGTGGGACTGGGTCGGCCCGGACCTACTGGAAGTATACGAGAGTATGCTCCTGGCCGGCAGCATGTCAGAATCCATGAGGAAAGGCATCATCACCCTCATTTACAAGCGGAAGGGGGAGAGGGCAGAAATCAGAAATTGGCGGCCCATCTCACTGCTTAATGTTGACTACAAGATTCTGTCCAAAGTCATAGCCAGTCGAGTCAAATCTGCTCTGGAGTTGGTGATTCACCCCGATCAGACCTGCACTGTACCTGGCAGGAAGATCTCTGATAGTCTCGCGCTACTCAGGGATACGATCGCCTATGTACGGGACAGGAGGGTGGACACCTGCCTCATCAGCCTGGACCAGGAGAAGGCTTTTGACAGGATATCGCACACCTACATGATGGACGTGCTTTCCAAAATGGGGTTTGGGGAGGGAATTGGATCCATCTGCTCTACACAAACATCAGTAGCGCAGTCTCAATCAATGGGTGGGAATTGGAAAGTTTCCCGATCAAATCTGGAGTCAGACAGGGCTGTCCTCTCTCCCCGGTCTTGTTTGTTTGCTGTATTGAACCCTTTGCTGAGTCTATTAGGAAGGATGCGAGCATAAGAGGGGTGACAATCCCAGGTAGCGGAGTCACTCAGGTTAAAACCTCCCTGTACATGGATGACGTCGCCGTCTTCTGCTCGGATCCGCTGTCCGTGCGCAGACTGATGAGCATCTGCGACCAGTTCGAAGTGGCCTCGGGAGCCAAAGTTAACTACGGCAAGAGTGAGGCCATGTTCTTTGGGAACTGGGCTGACCGATCCTTTGTCCCCTTCACCGTCAGGTCAGATTACCTGAAGGTGCTGGGGATATGGTTCGGAAGGGCCAGGGCGTGCACCAAAACCTGGGAGGAGCGAGTAGCCAAGGTACAACAAAAGTTGGGAATGTGGGGGCAGCGATCTCTCTCCATTGTGGGTAAGAACCTGGTCATCAGGTGTGAGGCGCTCACGTTGTTGCTGTACGTGGCACAGGTCTGGCCCATACCCCACTCCTGCGCTGTGGCAGTCACCCGAGCCATTTTCCGCTTCATCTGGGGATCTAAAATGGACCGGGTCCGGAGGGACATGATGTTCAAATCTCTGGACAACGGCAGTAAAAATGTACCCAACGTGGCCCTCATCCTGATGACCATCTTTGTGTGCGGCTGCATCAAGCTGTGTGTAGATCTGCAGTACGCAAACTCCCAAGTGTTGAGGTTCTATCTGTCCCCGGTGTTGCGAAGGATGGGCCTGGTCTCATTGCCGCGGAACGCTCCATGCAGTTGGACTGTGCCGTACCACCTATCCTTCGTGGAGCAGTTTCTGCGGGAAAACACCTTTGACCACCGGTCCATCAGGCAGTGGTCTGCACGGAATGTCCTCAAGGCCCTACGGGAAAAGGAGACGGTGGATCCTGTCAGATGGTTCACCGAGCAGACCGCCAAAGTCATTTGGCGGAATGCCTCATCACCAGAACTTTCAAACAAGCACCAAGATGTAGCTTGGCTGGTGGTGAGAAGGGCCCTCCCTGTTAGATCCTTCATGCACGCCCGAAGTCTCGCCCCCTCTGCACAATGCCCCCGCGGTGGCTGTGTTGGGGAAGAGACGGTTGCCCACCTCCTCCTGGAATGTGTCTTCGCAAAGCAGGTGTGGGAAGTGATGCAGTGGTTTTTGTTGAGTTTCATCCCAAGCAGCTCTGTAACACAGGAGTCTGTGCTCTACGGGCTGTTCCCAGGGACGCACACTGAGACAAACATCAACTGCTGCTGGAGGACTATCAATTCGGTGAAAGACGCCCTTTGGTCTGCCCAAAACTTGCTGGTCTTCCAGCGCAAAGAGTTGTCCACCACCGAATGTTGCAGACTGGCACATTCCAAAGGTCCAGGACTACGTGCTGAGGGACGCACTAAAGCTTGGGGCAGCCACAGCAAAGGCTCAATGGGGAACGACCACAGTGTAAGGTCCCCCCCACCAAGCTGAACGGAGGGGCTGGATTCATGGGAAACCCCTCGAACTGTATCGGGAAAATTTTGTGTGCTGTAAATGTAAAAATGTATATGGCATGACAATGAAATGGAAGGGTTGTGAGGCAACTCATGATTGTATAGTTTGTATTTTTTGACTTGATGCTGTTTTAAACTGTTTGGGAATGTAATTTTTACAGATTTTTATGAATAAAGTATATTTTGAAAAAAAAAATCATCTTGGATGTGGAATGGTTTTAAAAATTCTTATTTTATATTGACTTTGGACTATTTTAAAATTTGAACTGAGTACTGTAAATCACTTGGATTTTACAAAAACTGGACTGTAAAAATGCAGATGTTTAAATTGTTGATTTATGATGGGAGGATAAAATGCTGTAGTTGTATTACATCACTTCAGTACACCCAGTGCGCAATTGGTCGAATAATTCACCGTCGCATCTAGCTTGATCATGTTGAGCACTGCTGTGCCCCTATCTCCTCAGTCAAATCTTCTATAATCCTGGAGTACAAGGACAAGCCATGCACTTGTATTCTATGGTAAAAGGCCTACTGAAGTTCCTTTCTCTCTGCCCCGATACCCTCACTTGCAATAGCAAATACAGGCACTCACGGGTTCATTTGTCTCCAAGATTAAAACCATTGCACAGCTGTTTCCCACCACTATCTTCCCTCCTGCATCCCCGCCCCTCCCCCCCCACCCCCCCATGCTGTGGACCAACCACGGCCCCACTTCCTTTACCCCGATCTCATGGAATTCTACAATTTCTATTCCACCTTTTTCCATTAAAGCTCATCTCTTCCTTGAGACCAGTCTTCCCTTAGTTTCAATCCCCAGCCAAAACCTGACCACTGAATTACCTTTCCTTGCCCCCATGCTTGCTGGCATTGTTCTGATAAAAAGTCACATGGACCTGAAACGTTAAGTGTTTTTCTCTCCGCAGGTGCTGCCTGACCTCCTGAGTATTTCCAGCATTTTTTGTTTTTGTTTCAGATTTCCAACATCTGCAGTATTTTGCTTTTGTATTATTGTTAATCGCTTCCTCTTCTTATTCTACCATCCCTTTCAACATTACTATCCTTGCCTCTCCTCAAAAAATCCACACCAGCTCTAAACTTCATTTCTCATCTGAGGTCCTTGAATGTGTTGATGTTCATCACTCCGGAAATTCTGATTGATTGATTGATTGAATTCATTAAGTACACCTTTCAGCACCAATACTGCCCTGAATAATGTCACAAATGAAATCCTCTGTGACTGCGACCACGGTTCATCTTTCCTCCATGTCCTCTTGAATTCTCCATGGTATTTCACACTGGCTACCATGCTATCCTTCTTTGCCTCTCTGTTGCACTGTTGTAATAGATTTGTCCTTCTATGGAGCTCACTTTTAATTACTTTTAATTTTCCCAGGTAAGCAGTCATCTTTGGATTTTCCCAATGATCTGCATGTAGTTGGCTCCCTCCTCTTCCTTGCTGCTCTCAGTGACATAATTCACAGAGACATGAGTCCGTTTCCATACATATGATCATACTCAGATCTACCTATCCACACTTTCATGGATCCCATGTCTGCCTTTGTGCTGCTAGACTGCCTGTCTGACATTGAATGTGAATAAGCCAAAATATTCTCCAACTGAATGTCAGGAAAGCTGAAATTATCATTTTCATCCCCTCCTAAACTTGCTTTCTTATTACTGACTCCATTTCTCTTCTTGACCACTTGCTGAGGCTAAATCAGGGTGTGCAAAACTTTGTGTTCATAACCAGAGCTTCAAACCCCCAGCTTACTTCCCTCTCTGCAAATGCTTTTGCCCCTTCACCTCTGCCACCACTGAAACCCATTTGTATGCTCTTGTCACCTCAAGACCTGATTTCTTTAACATCCTTGTTAGCCGCCTGTTCTCCATAAACTAGTCCAAATTCAGCTGCTTATTTCCTAGCCTGCATTTCATGCTGTTGCTGACCTCCTTCCTGTTCCCCATCACATTGAATTTGAAGTTTACATCCTCATCTTCCAATTCCTTCATGTCTTTGTCGCATCCCACCACTGAAAACTTCAGCTGGCCATTGGTCTTCTGGTTTCCTGTATACTCACCCTTTTCTTTCCTTTTTTGTCCTATTATTGAGAACAAAGCCTGAGGCTACGTTGGGTCATCCAGTGGAACTCCTCACTAAACTCCTTAACCCTGCCCCCACCCCGACCGCCAAACTTATAAACCTTTTACTAAAATTCATCTCTTTGGAGTGGCTTTCAGTCATCTCTCTACACTCTCGCTATGGGGTGGATTTTCAATCAGCAGCCGGGGAGCTAGTTCCAGGTCCTGGCCCCGCACTGCATGCTTAAGCATGTTGTTATGACAACATATATTTAATTTTTTCCTCACTTACCGATACGGTCAATCATAGACTCTATTTTTATCCCAAAATAAAACACACCAACTAGGTTTCTTTAATAAACAACAATATTATCAGTTTATTATAAAACAAGTCTTAACCAGTAATGAAGCAAAGCATAAACACACAGATCGAAATATAAAAGTTCACTTTTTACCTTAGCCCTACACACACACACACACACACACACGTTAACCAGAAAAATAAAGGGATTTTTGTTTTAGAGCTCTATTACAGACAAAAAAAAACGCTTAGGCTGAATACTTGCTCATTCTTGAAGAAACACCAGATGAAATATGTTGTTCCAAAACTGGCAGACAGTCTGGCCTCAGAGTACACGTAAACAGGTCACTCTGATCTTTTAGAACGGTTCTTTTCAGGTAGCATTGAGAATTAATTTTGCAGGCTTTTCTTCAAAGCCAGGAGACGCGATGATTTGACACGGTGGACTTCTCAGGGTCTTTTAAAGAGATGCTGGAAAGCTGAGATGAGTTGTGGTCTTCTCTCGTTCCTTGGGAATTCTCTTCTCTCCTTGGAAGTTTTAAAGTTCGACCCCAACTCAAAACAATTCAAAAGCGAAACCGACATCAGGAAGTCAACCTTTTGACCTCCATCAATCTTGACCTGTCAGTTCTTTGTAAACAACCTCTCCAGGTGTCCAAAGCTTTCTATTGTTTATTGAGCTGAAAGTCAGGTGGTTTCTCGGAAAGACGTGTTTTCCTCACAAGACTTCTCAGTGCCCCTTTTTAAAAAACATTTCCAGGGACTGTTTTTCAAAGTCAAGTGGCCTTTACGTGACCCCCTTTGATAGCCCCAAAGTTTAACATTTCTTCAATTTTTCAAATCCTCAAAAAATATATTTAATAAAACACAGATGCACTTTCGTAACAATGTCCATGGGGATTTTCAAATCCTTAGCCAATTAAATGCCAAGGAGCTGGTTCGTCATCCAATGGGAGGGCCTCCAGCACTCCGTGATCGGCAGCCCCACTGGCCAAGGTGGGAGCGCCAATTTGAAGATGGAGACTGCAAGGGATAGATGAAGGTAAGTTTATTGTTATGTCTTGAAAAGCCGTAGCTGCCTGGCCACGATCCTGGAGGGGCAACCTTCCAGGGGACAACCAGCAGCCACACCAATGGCATGGCAGCCGTTATTGATCTGGAGGTCGGGGGGTTCCCTCATGTGATCCATCGCGCACCCCCCGCCCATCCTGAGTCCACCATGATGGCCTGGATATGGTCCAGGTCAACATGAGCTGTCTGCTCCAGTCGGTGCTGGAAGGCCCCGTATCGGCGGGCAGCCGACCCGACCTCATGTCACCCCCATTCCAAATGGCTTGAGGTTGGGTTCATGGCGGTGAACTGGCACAGAAGCCAACAGCGCAAAATTGCTTGCCCTCCCACATCCGATCCAGACCCTGCACTGTTTTAAAAATCCAGCCCTATAACTCAGCGTTCATTTTTAGTTGATTGTGTCACATTTCTGCATTAAAGATGGTGTGTAAATGCTAGTTGTTGTTGCTATAACCATTTGTTTATCCAATTAGTATGTAATTTGTATCTGGTCTTTTTACTAACTTTTTTTTCTGACTACAATTACAGGACGTTTTATGTTCTGCACAACCCTGCTTTAGATAGAATGTTGATAACATAAATAGGTGCAGGAGTACCATACGCTCTCACGAGCCTGCTCTACCATTCAATACCTCTGCCTCAACTGGACTTCCGTGCCTGCTCCCCATATCCTTTGATTCCCGAGAGACCAAAAATCTGTCTATCTCACCCTTAAATATACTCAACGATTGAGCTTCCGCAACCCACTGGGGCAGAGAATTCCAAAGATTCACAATCTGAGTGAAGAAATGTCTCCTCATCTCAGTCCTAAATAATTAACCCCTTTTCCTGAGACTGTCCTGCCATGCTCTAGATTCTCCAACCAGGGGAAGCAACCTCTCAATGTCTACCCTGTCAAGCCCGTTCAGAATCTTGTATGTTTCGATGAGATCACCTCTCATTCTTCTCAACTCCAGAGAGTATAGGCCCCATTTATACAACCTCATACGACATCCCTCTCACCCCAGGAACCAATCTAGTGAACCTTCGCTGTACCACCTTTGAGGTGGTACAACGAAGTATATCCTTCCTTAGATATGGAGACCAAAACTGCACATAGTGCTCCAGGTGTGGTCTCACCAAAGCCCTGTACAACTGCAGCAAGACTTCCTTATTCTTGTACTCCAGTCCCCCTTGCAATAAAGATTAATATGCCATTTGCCTTCCTAATTGCTTGCTGTAAATGTATGCAAACTTTGTGTTCCTTGTACAAGTGCACCCTCTGTGAACATCGACTTTTACAAGTTTCATGCCTTTTAAAACATATTCTGCTTTTCTATTCCTACTGCCAAAGTAAATAACCTTGCATGTCACTACAGTATACTCCATGTGCCACCTTGTTGGCCACTCACTTAACCTATCTATATCTTTTTGCAGCCTCCTTGAGTCCTACTTACAGCTTATATTCCCACCTAGCTTTGTATTGTCAGCAAACTTAGATACATTACTCTCGGTCTCTCTGTCTATGTCGCTAATATAGATTGTAAATAGCTGAGACCCCAGCAGCGATCCTTGCGGCACTGTACTAGTCACAGGTTGCCAACTTGAAAATGCCCCGTTTATTGCTATTGTTTATTGCTACTCCTTGCATCCTGTTCGTTAACCAATCCCTCTCCATGCTAATATATTGCCCTCAACTCTGTGCACCCTGATCTTGCATATTATCCTTTTGTGTGGCCACTTTATCAAATGTCTTTTGGAAATATACGACATCTACTGGTTCCCCTTTACCCTACGAGTTACATCTTCGAAAAACTCTAATTTGTCAAACACGATTTCCCTTTTGTAAAACCGTGTTGACTTTGTTTGATCATACTATGATTTTCTTAGTGCATTTTTCAGACTTCCTTAATAATAGATTCCAGGACATTTCCAATGACTGCGTGCACTGTCTTTCTCTAGTTCCACTTCTCCACAGGTCACCACGTATATTTAAATGTTTACCCAGTTACCGATGTGGCCAATTATATACTCTTTTTATTTCGGAATGAAATCCACCAACTAGGTTTCTTTCATAAACAACAGTTATCAATTTATTATAAAAGAAGACATATTCAGTAAAGATGCAAAGCAACAACACACAGATTGAAATATAAAAGTTCCCTTCCACTTTAGTCCAACACACACACACAGACACTGGTCAAAGAAAAATGAAGAGGTTTTCTCTGCAGAGATCCTTTTACAAAAAGACAAAAAAGAATACTTTGGCCAAATACCTGTTAATTCTTGAAGGAAAAGGAGAAGATATGGAATGATATCAGTTGTCTGAGTTGTTTCTGGCATCCCAAATACGCATAGACGGCTGTTACTGGGATCTATTTGGAGCAGTTCTCCAGGTGACTTCAAAGACTAGTTTGCCAGGCTTTCAAGGAGAAATGCAGCATCAGGGGTTTCAGCAATCACACACTGGGTTTGCAGGGTTTATCAGAGAGGTGGAGAAAAGATGATCTGGGTGTTTCTCTCAGTAGGCTACAATCCCAACTGACTCAAACACTATTCAAAATGAAACCAACTGTTGACCACCATAAATCTTGATATGTTACTTCTCTGTAAACAACTCCCATAGTCAGAAGGCACCTGCTGTTTATTTAGCTGAAGACATGTGACTTCCAGTAAGTGTTTTCAAACAAAGTCCCAAAGTCCTTCCGGTGACTTTTTAAAAAAAAAAAGTCCAGCATCTATGGAATCACTTCAGTCCTCCAGAGGAATCCATTTCTACAATCTTTAACCACGAGTCCTCAAAAAAATAATAAAAAACCGAAGCACTTTCATCACACCTTCATCCTTGGAGGAATGAAGTGCCATTTTTAAATGTGTTTCATTACAGAGTGTAAAAGCAGAAGATGAAAAAAATATTGAAACACATTTACACACTCATTCTCATTCACTCTTTACCTGTAACTAATAGAGTTTTGCTTTGTACCATCTTTGTACTCCAATAACTCAATGCAAAGTTAAACTCTACAGCAAGCATCAGCAGTTGCATTATTTTTCCCTGCAATGTGGATAATCTTTAAGTTATAGGTCTACAATAGTAAACTCCATAGAAATAGTCTGGAATCCTGGTTTTTGACTTTTTCCAAAAAGTCTAGGGGGTTATGATCAGTATATACCAGTGACTCTGTAGTCGTGCCAGACATACACTTCAAAATGCTTAAGAGCTAGCACTAAGCCCAGGATTTCTTTTTCCACTGTTGAGTATCTCTTTTGGTGTTGATTTAGCTTTTTGGAAAAGTATTCCACGGGCCTTTCTCTGCCTGATTCATCATCTTGTAAAAGGACTGCACCGACGCCCAGATCATGAGCATCAATTGCTACCTTGAAGGGCTTAGTGAAATTTGGGGCAGCCAATACTAGTTCATTGATCAAAATGGCTTTTAGCCTCTCAAAAGATGCTTGGCACTCTCCTGATCACACTACCTTGGCTTTCCTTCTTTTGTAGCAAATTCGTCAGTGGAGCAGCTATAGTGCTAAAATTTGGTACAAACCTGCGGTAGAAACCACACATCGCCAAAAACCTCATGATTTCTCGTTTAGTCTTGGGGCATGGAACTCCATCAGTGCTTGTACTTTTGATGTTCTTGGCAACAATTGTCTTTGCCCTGCTCTATGCTCGAGGTAGGTTATCTGTGCTTTTACAGAGCTTCTAGTTGTTCTAAGGTGCTTCCAAATACCACTGTATACCAGCACATCATCAAGGTAAGCCACACAGTTAGGAACACTGACCACCATTTGGTTCATTAGTTTCTGAAAAGTTGCTGGGCCATTTTTTAGCCCGAATGGCATTACTCAGCATTGGAAAAGACTGTCTGGTGTGACAAAGGCCAATATTTCTTTAGCTGAGGATGTTAAAGGAACTTGCCAGTATCCCTTTAACAAATTTATTTTGGTAAGAAATGTGGCACTGCCCACTCTGTCAATACAGTCTTCCAAGCGAGGAATTGGGTCAGAGTCTGTCTTTGTTTACTGCATTAACCTTTCTGTAGTCTTTGCAAAATCTAGTTGAACCATCAGGCTTGGACACTAACATTATTGGGGAACTCCAGCTGCTTTGACGGGGTTCAGTTAGGTGGTTTTCCAACAGGTATTAGATTTCTGCTTTCACCTGGGCCTGTTGCTCTGGACTTAAGCGATAAGGGTTCTGTTTTATAGGAGAGGGTTCTCCTGCATCTGCATCATGTATGGCTAAGGTTGTACATCTTGGTTTATCCCTACAGACTCTTTTAAACGCTGTGACTAGCCTTGTTAGGTCTTCTTGTTGTTCTAGTCTCTCCAGCAATTCAGTATTAGCGAACTGGATAGTATGAGGTTCAATTTGAGAATTGTCTAGGCCTCCTTCTGCCTCATCCTCACTATCCTTTTCATGCTTCGCTGACCCTATTACCTGACATACCTGTTCTTGTTTATCCACCTCCCGGAAGTGATGTAGTTTCAAATAGTCAGTCAAATAATTTACTTTATCAATCTTTTTGACTACTCTAAATGGTCCGCTGAACCGTGCTTTCAGCAGTTCACCCTGTAAAGGCAATATTACTAACACCTCAACCCCTGGTTGAAATGTTTGGGTCTTGGCATGCTTGTCTTCCCTTTTCTTCATGGTTGTTTGGGAAGCTTCCAGGTGTTCCTGAGCCATTTTGCAGGCTCTCGTGAACTGCTCCCAGAACACGGATACATAATCTAACACGGAAAATTTGTCCCTCTGTTCTAAAAACTTACCTTTGATAAGTTTTAGAGGACCTCTTAACTCGTGTCCATAAACTGATTCAAAAGAACTAAAACCAGGAGACTCATTAGGTGAATCCCTAGTGGCAAACAAAGGAAATTCTAGCCCTTTATCCCATTCATGAGGATATTCATGGCAATATACCCTGGTCATTATTTTGAGGGTCTGATGGTACCGATCTAAAGGCCCTTGTGTCTGTGGGTTGTAGACTTGAGACTTTAACTGTGTTATACCCAGATTACCCATAACTTCCTGAAAAAGCTTAGACATAAAATTGGAACCTTGATCTGACTGGATCTCAATCGGTGATCCACATTGAGTGAAGAACTAGGTTAACTTTCCTACCCCTATCTGAGCAGAAATTGTTCTCGAGGGAATGGCCTCTAGGAACCGAGTAGCCATATCCATAATAGTGAGTATATGTTGATGCCCTGTTTTTGTTTTCGGTAAAGGTCCCACATAGTCTACCAACACCCTACCAAATGGTTCCCCAAAAACTGGTATGGGAATTAGAGGTGCCGGTTGTAAATCAGGTTGCAGTTTTCCCACAATACTGCACAGATGGCAAGTTTTACAAAACTGCACCACGTCCTGGTAAAGACCTGGCCAGTAAAAATGTCGACCTATAAGTGATTGGGTCTTCCGGATCCCCACATGTTCCGCTATAGGAATTTCATGGGCTATCCTTAATATTTCCTGGCAGCACTTGGGCGGTACCACTATCTGGTGAACTACCGTACATTCTTCGTCCGCAGGTCTGTGAGAAGGTCTCCACTTCCTCGTCAGAATTCCATTTTTAATATAGTAGTCTTCCGGAACTCCCTTTTCTTCAGCTTCAGTTAGAGCCGATTGTTTCACTTTACTTAACTCTGGATTGGCTTGCTGCGGTTTGATCAGAGAAGACTTAGTGAACATTTCCTTTGGATTATCTAAATCCCCAAAGAAGGTTGCAGATACTCACCTCTCTGTGGTGCCAATTTGACCTCCGACAATGGAACTTGTTTAGCCATTGCTTGGGTCACTACACATGAAGGAAAAATTCCTGGAACTTTTTCCTGCAACTGCTCTGTTTCTTTGACTTTACTTTGTCTTTCCATGACTACTGGAGAAGCTACTACCTTCGCTCCAGCCAAATCATTCCCCAGTAGTAGGTCAACTTTGACAACAGGCAAACTATGGATGACTCCTACCATTCCAGACATTAGTTCACAATCCAGGTGCACCTAATACAAAGGTACGGGTATATGCTCCCCACTAATAACCTTCACTAAAACCTTGGCATTCAGGGCGCTCTCTGGTGGAACTGGTATGCCTTTCCACAGAAAAAGAGTTTGGGTGGCTCCTGTATCCCTAAGTATAACTATAGGTTTACCTGCCTCACTTGAGGGATAAGGAGTTACTTTTCCTTTTGACAAGGATTCCCTATAACTCTCAGGTATTTTGTGCACATTCCCCACACTCACAGCAGACAGCTGCAGTCAGAGCTACAGCTTGCTCTGTCGTACTCTTAGTCAGGGCCCCTTTCTCTGCATTGGCCTTCTGTACCCCAATAAGTCCCATGGGTTTAGTCCACAACTTGCAGCATTCTGCGCGAAGGTGTCCCACCTTGTGGCAATGGAAACTTAGGCTTTTGGATCTCACTTCTACCCTCAGCATCTTCCTTTCTGGCCTGAGGAGGAGATCCTGGAGAGTTCCCAGCTATCCCTTTTTGTCCCCGGCTACCCTCCTTCCTTACACCCTCACACCTTCTATCCTTCTTGGGTTTGTGGGGATGATGGAAAAAGGGTTTGGGTTTGTAAACAAGCTCGTAATGTTCAGCAATCTCAGCTGCCTGCCTGGTTGTTGAAACTCTCTGGTTCTCTACATGGGTTCTTACTAACGGAGGGAGTGAATTTTTGAATTCTTCTAGGAGAATTATTTTCCTAAGGTTCTCATACGTGGCCTCTATCTTTAGTGTCCGCATCCAACGATCAAAGTTAATTTGCTTTACCCTCTCAAATTCTATATAAGTTTGTTCAGGCTGTTTCTGGAGGATCCGAAATTTCTGCCTGTGAGCTTCAGGGACTAACTCATAAGCAGCGAGAGTAGCTTTTTTGCCATCTCGTAATCTTCAGAAGTCTCCTCAGAAAGCATGGCATAAACTTTATGAGCTCTGCCCATCAAACTGCTTTGCATAAGAAGTGTCCAGCTTTCCTTCGGCCACTTCATCTGTCTAGCTATCTTTTCAAAAGAAATGAAAAATGCTTCTACGTTGATTTCCTCAAACTTGGGGAGAACTTGCACAAATTTAAACAGTTCTCCACTGGGTTCTGGGCTGGAGTCAGTTCCTTCCTCACCAGAATTTTCATCGAGGTCAAGACCACCCTGTTTTTTTAGTTTTAGCTTTTTCAATTCGAATACCCTTTCTTGTTCTTTTTAATTCCTCTCTGGCCACGGGGGAGGTGCCAGAGGACTGGAGAACAGCTAATGTAGTCCCACTATTTAAGAAAGGTTGTAGAGATAAGCCAGGGAACTACAGACCAGTGAGTCTCACGTCAGTGGTAGGGAAACTATTGGAGAAAATTCTGAAGGAGAGAATCTATCACCACTTGGAGAGGCAAAATTTGATTAGGAATTGTCAGCATGGCTTTGTCAGAGGGAGGTCATGCCTAACAAATTTGATTGAATTTTTTGAGCATGTGACCAGGTGTGTAGATGAGGGTAGTTTACATGGATTTCAGCAAAGCCTTTGACAAGGTCCCACATGGGAGACTTATCAAGAAAGCAAATGCACGTGGGATACAAGGTAATTTGATAAGGTGGATTCAAAATTGGCTTAGCTATAGGAGACAGAGAGTGATGACAGACGGCTGTTTTAGTACTGGAAGCCAGTGTCCAGTGGCATACCACAGGGATCTGTGCTGGGTCCCCTATTGTTTGTCATTTATATAAACGACATAGATGACTATGTGGGGGGTAGGATCAGTAATTTCGCGGATGACACAAAGATTTGCCGAGTGGTTAACAGTGAGGTGGAGTGTCTTACAGGAAGATATAGACGGGATGCTCAAATGGGCAGAAAAGTGGCAGATGGAATTTAACGCTGAAAAGCGTGAGGTGATGCACTTTGGAAGAAGTAATGTGACACGGAAGTATTCAATGAATGGCCTGACACTGGGAAGTTCCGAGGAACAAAGGGACCTTGGCGTGTTTGTCCATAGATCTCTGAAGGCAGAAGGGCAAGTTAATAGGGTGGTGAAAAAGGCATATGGGACACTTGCCTTTATCAATCGAGGCATAGATTACAAAAGCACGGAGGTCATGTTGGAGTTGTACAGAACTTTGGTAAGGCAACAGCTGGAGTACTGTGTGCAATTCTGGTCACCACATTATAGGAAGGATGTGATTGCATTGGAGGGGGCGCAGAGGTGATTCACCAGGATGTTGTCTGGTCTGGAACATTTAAGATATGAAGAGAGGTTGGATAGGTATGGTTTTTTTCACTGGAGCAGAGAAGACTGAGGGGTGACCTGATCGAGGTTACAAGATTATGAGAGGCATGGACAGGGTGGATAGGGAGCAGCTGTTCCCCTTAGTTGAAGGGTCAGTTACAAGGGGTCACAAGTTTAAGGTGAAGGGTGGGAGGTTTAAGGGGGATTTGAGGAAGAACTTTTTTGCCCCGAGGGTGGTGACGGTCTGGAATGCCCTGCCTGGGAGGGTGGTAGAGGCAGGTTGCCTCACATCCTTTAAAAAGTACCTGGATGAGCACTTGGCACGTCATAACATTCAAGGCTATGGGCCAAGTGCTGGCAAATGGGATTAGGTAGACAGGTCAGGTGTTTTAATGCATCAGTGCTGACTCGATGGGCCGAAGGGCCTCTTCACTGCATTATTCTGTGATTCTGTTCTCACTCTCACTCTCACTCTCTTTCCTTTTGAAATTGTAGTCCACGTCTTTTCATTTTCTTTTTCCTGTTCAAGCGTCTGCATTTCCAATTCTCTTCCCGGGTGAAGCTGCTTCATCTGTAACTGAATTCTAGCTAATTCAACTGAATTATCATATGAATTGCTTTTTCCTTCTTCCAATTTCAAATGTTGTGCTATTACCTCAATTATGCCTGTTTTCTTAGCCCTTGGTTTAACTCTAACTCCAACTTTCCTGCCAATTCTTTTACCCTAGCCTTGGTTAAGTTTTTCAAATCACTCAGGGATACGTCCTCCCTCCCCAGAAAGGTCGTAGCAACTGATAAATTCATTCCAGTAGTGTAAGCTCTACTCTAATGCACAAGAAAACTGGTGTTTTCCATTTCCCCATTTCAATTATTATTACCCTACCTATGATTGTGTGTTGTCAGCTTTGGGTTATCCCGCACAGAGCCCCCAGTTATATGTTACGACCAAGGTGGGAGGAGTGCACTATCTTTCTCTAGTTCCACTTCTCCACAGGTCACAACATATATTTAAATGTTTACCCAGTTACCTATGAGACCAATTATATATTCTATTTTATTTCAGAATGAAATCTACCAACCAGGTTTCTTTCATAAATAACAAAATTATTAATTTATTATAAAGCAAGACATATTCCGTAAAGATGCAAAGCATTAACGCACAGATTGAAGTATAAAAGTTCCCTTCTACCTTAGCCCAACACACACACGCATGGTTAAAGAAAAAATAGAGGTTTTCTCTGCAGAGATCCTTTTACAAAAAGACAAAAAAGAATACTTTGGCCAAATACTTGTTAATTCTTGTAAGAAAAGGAGAAGATATGGAATGATATCAGTTATCCCTTTTTTCTGGCATCCCAAATACACATAGACGGCTGTCACTGAGATCTATTTGGAGCAGTTCTCTTCAGGCGACTTCAAGGACTAGTCCGGCAGACTTTCTAGGAGTAATGCGGCATCAGGGGTTTCAGCTATCACACACTGGATTCGCAGGGTTTATCAGAGAGGTGGAGAAAAGATGAGCTGGGTGTTTCTCTCAGTAGGCTACAATCCCAACTGACTCAAAACACTATTCAAAATGAAACCAACTCTTGACCACCATAAATCTTGATACGTCACTTCTCTGTAAACAACTCCCATAGTCAGAAGGCACTGTGTCAGAATACTGTTTACTTAGCTGAAGACATGTGACTTCCAGTAAGTGGTGTTTTTAATCAGAGAGCTCAAGTTCCAAAGTCCTTCCGGTGACCTTTTTTAAAAATAAAAACGAAGTCTAACATCTATGGAATCACTTCAGTCCTCCAAAGGAATCCATTTCTTACAATCTTGAACCGTGAGTCCTTGAAATTTTTTTTAAAAATAGAAGCACTTTCAAAACACTGATGTCAGGCTAATTGGCCTGTAGTTCCCTGTTTTCTCTGTCCCTCCTTTCTTGAAGAGCGGTATTACATTTGCTAACTTCTTATCTGCTGGGACTAGAATCTCGGGAATTTTGGAAAATTGTAACCAGATGAGAATGAAAACTCAAATGTACAGAGTAACAAGCTCTATGGCTGATTAATTCAATTGAGTTAGCTATCTTCATTGACCTAAATATTAATATAAGATGTCGACATTTGTTTTGCCATCCTCCAGCTTGTTACAAAATAATGTTTTAATTTTAATGTCGTCTGTGACAGATCTAGGGCAGTGATTGGGTTCTTCTCTAGGTATGCAAGAAATTGAAGTTTTGCAAAACCAGAAACAAAAAAAAATCCATGCAACAATTACTTACATCTTTGTTCGTCCATTCCATAATTTGCATTGTTGGCAAGGCAATAATTAATAATGAGATTCTGCTGCCAGCAATCTGCCAGGCAAATATGCATGTTTCATAACGCTTTCTTCTGTTAGGGATGAGTACTAAGCTTGTATGTTCTCACTTGGCTGCAGTTGGATCCGTTTTCCCAGACCAGGGTCAGACATAGTAGCATTGAAGCATGCGGTCTTTTTGTAAACCGTAATCTTAGTCTCAGGTTTGAGATCCTTATCCTCAAGTGCTCTCTTCCTCAGTCGGCCGAAGGCTGAACTGGCACATTAGAGGCGATGATGAACCTTGTTGTCTCTGTCTTCGGCCAACTGAGGAAGATATTTGAGGATCAGGATCTCAGACCCAAGACTAAGATCATGGTTTACTGCGCAGCAGTGATTCCTGTGCTCCTATTTGCTTTGGAGACTTGGACAACCTACAACAGGCACCTCAAAGCACTGGGGCTGTACCACCAGAGCTGCCTCTGCAAAATCCTCTGAATCCAGTGGCAAGAAAGGCAGTCCAACAACAGAGTCCTCTCCCAAGCCAACTTGTCCAGCATCGGGGCGCGAATCACCCAAAACCAGCTCTGCTGCGCAGGACATGTCATTTGCATGCTTGACACCAGGCTCCAGAAGCAGCTGTTCTACTCAGAATTTGGTTGCGACAGGAGACTCCAAGGAGGACAGCGGAAACGCTGATGTCCTCAAAGCATCCCTGTAGAGATCAAACATCCCCATTGACTCATGGGGAGTCCCTGGCTTGTGACCGTCCTAGATGGAAAAATCTCATTCGGGAAGGCATCATGCACCTCAAGGGACTTCGTCAGGAACGTGCAGAGTTAAAGTTGAGGCGTCGGAGGGAGCGCACAAACCTCCAAACTACTCATCTACCTGACCCATCAAGTACCACCTGCCCCTCGTGGCTGAGTCTGCAGATCATGCATTGGACTTACCAGCCATCTCAGAACCCACCGAACCCGAGTGGAAGCAAGTCATCCTCGATCCCGAGGGACTGCCTAAGAAGCAGCTTGTGGTCTACTTGACAGAAGATGTACCAGCTATATTGAGGATTTGTTAAAAAGAAAAAAATATTTTTTTACCTACTGACAAAGAATGAGAGTCTATTTTAAAAGGGTACAGTAATATAACTCCTTGACACTATTGAAGTATATTTCTATAATATTTCTGGAACTATGGTGTGATTTTGATTGAGACCAAATAGTATGGTTGTATAAATACAATCGGAGAATATGATCTATTAAAATATGAGTTCAGCTGCTCTTTTTAAACGTCAAAACCTGAGATGGACGATAGTAGTGAAGAACAGTTGTAAGAACATCTTATTTTCTCAAAAAAATTGTTATAAATTGTAAATTGACAAAATTTGATGTGAACAATGGGGAGAGAGAAAATGTGAATTTTACGAAAGGCTTTCTTCTACTGTTAAATATATGCCAATTTTATTTCTGAATGAACATCCTGAAAGTAAATCCTTTTATGTATGGTTCAACATTTGTCCTGATGTCACTGAAAATGGTTGCATGTTTTAAGTACAAATGTTTCAGCCTAATTACCTGCTATATTCATGTTTTTTAAACCTAACTTCATAATTGCCTTACTTTTATCAGACTTGTGTTATTTTTAAAAAAGACAAGTTGCTGTGTCCCATTCTGTAAACTCTCTTACCCTAGTAACGTAAAGATGCTTTATCACAGGTTCACTGAACTTGCCGAAGACCTTTTTAGCATTGCCCTCTTTTTTGTAAATATTCATTGAGAAGCATTTGCATGATTTAGTCTGAATATTATTGGCCTGGAATTTGTGGTCAGCAGTGGACAAACAGCATCTGCCATTCATTGTCCAAGACTTTTCTGTGGGCTTTTGCACCAAGATTTGCAGTTATTAGAGAACAGAAACAATGTGACACTCTCTACACGGCATCTGGGACCTGTGTAAGCAGGGCAAATAACAGCGTGACTCCTCAATCAGTCAGATTGAAGAATCTTTACTGGGACGCATAGAGTTGAAACCAGGAAGTGTAAGTTAGAAAATGTAATTCTATGTAAAATCATGTACAGAAAGCGAAATAATGAGAGTGAAAGAAAGATGGGATTAAGAGAGAAGTAAAAAAGACAGAAACAAAAAGTTATAGAAAAATTATTTGTATTTTTAAATTTCAAAGAATAATTAAAATCTGAATGAATGAGACAGCCACCACACTTATAAAAGTAAGTCTTCAATGCCAGAAAGGTTGTTTTGCAGTTATGAAGACTTGCCAAACATTAAAACTTCACTTGCATTTGAATGGACACACTACAACGGCTTCTGCGTGTTTCATCGGTAAGTACCACAAATTCACATCCTTCCATGTGTTTGAATACCAAGTCTACTGGTGTAGAAAAGCTTGTGGTGAAGCAAGGAAATTTTGGACAGCAACTTTCTGATTTCTGTGTTTTAACTGCACTTGTTCGAATGTTGAAAGTTGCTGAGTGATTTACTCTTTAATAGCAGCGAGCACTGATAACCACACCATTATTGTTACAATAAAATTCGGGGTTCTATATTATAATAAGACTTAAAACTTAAGTTAAAAGAATATTGTATTGTGACCATAAAGCTTTGGCAGGTGAAATAAATTCAAAACTGAAATATTTGGATTAATTCTGAATACTGGAATAGTTGGCTGTTCAGGAAGAGCTTTTTTTGTTGTTCCTGAGATACGGGAATAGTTGTGGGCAAGGCTGTATTTATGGCCAATCCCTGGTTTCCTTGACAAGATGGTAGAGGATTTTGAACTGCTGTAGTCCTTATGATGCTGCCATGCTGGTGTTGGGTAGGGAATTCAAGATTTTGACCCACTACCAAAGAAGGAATGGCGATGTCTGTCCAAATGCGGATCTATGTGACTTGAAAGGAAAATTTGAGAGGGTGTTTTCTCCATAACATTGTTGCTCATGTTCTTCTTGATTTTAGAGTGACAGAGCGAGGAGGTTCAGTTGAAGTAAGCTTGGTAAAACTTGTCCCTTTAATTCCATTAGACTATTTTTGTGTTAGGACAGTAGCAGAGGGTTATGGAAAATCAACATATACAGGTATTATATTATTTTAACTTAACATTTTTCATGAAGGGTTGAAGTTCTAGCTACAAATGAGATGAGAATCTAGTGGATTTGTGTTACATTTCTGAATGTTTTGACCATTGTTACCACAGAGGATTTGAGATTATGAATAACTTTCAATGTTGGATTTTTTTAAAGAGCAGAAGTATATTCTCACTAATTTGGAAAGGAAAATGGTCTTAGATGAAAAGTGTTTTATATGCTAATTTTCTTTTTCACCAATAACTAAACAGTAAAAAATATTTCTCGCTCATTGGGGGTAACCACGCTTCCTGGGTGGTATCATAGTGAAGTGATTGAGCCAATGTTTTCAATGGGATGAAAATAATGGGATGAAAATCAGGCAGGTTCTTCAACAGTAAGTGGTC
The DNA here is from genome assembly GCF_036365525.1 of Heterodontus francisci. Taxonomy (NCBI): domain Eukaryota; kingdom Metazoa; phylum Chordata; class Chondrichthyes; order Heterodontiformes; family Heterodontidae; genus Heterodontus; species Heterodontus francisci. The sequence continues at coordinate 39,086,528 of NC_090387.1, forward strand.
TCCTTCACCAGGTTTTTGCCCAGAGGGTGAAGTTGAATATTTACCTCTGTTGTGTGGGAAAGTTGGCAAGGGAATCGAAGGTTATCGGGGGAGTGTGGAATTCGAGACACAAACAGATCAACCATGATCTTATTGAATGGTGGAGCAGGCTCGAGGGGCTGAATGGCCTACTTCTGCTCCTAATTTGTATGTTCGTAAGTCATTTGAGCTGTGTGAAAGAGATAAAGAAAGGAAAGACGAAGACTGTGGGAGCAGTCAATGTTTGTTTTTACAATGGAGAAAAAAAAAAGAAAGACTTGCATTTATATAGCACCTTTCATGACTACTGGACATCGTGAAGCACTTTACAGCCAATGAAGTACTTTTTCAAGTGTAGTCACCGTTGTGATGCAGGAAATGTGGCAACCAGTTTGCACACAGCAAACTCCCACAAGCAGCAATGTGATAATAACCAGATAATCTGTTATTGTGCTGTTGATTGAGGGATAAATATTGGCCAGGACATGGTGAATGACTCCTTTTGCTATTCTTCAATATAGTGCAATGGGATCTTTTACATCTGCCCGAACAAGCAGTTGGGGCCCCAGTTTAACGTCTCATCTGAAAGATGGCACCTCTGACAGTGCTGTGCTCCCTCAGTACTGCATTGGAGTGCAAGCCTTGATTTTTGTGCTCAAGCCCTGTAGTGGGGCTTGAGCTCAGAGCCTTGTGACTCAGAGGCAAGAGTGCTACCAACCAGGCTTGGAAAGACAGGAGAATGCAGGAGAATTATTCTATTTAAGTAATACTGATGTGGGGAAGAGTAGCATATTGATTATTTTATATTTAAAGCGGAGATATGTTGTATTGGTTGAAGTTGGTGAATTCAGTCATCATAGTTTTTCATATGCTCACCTGCTGTAAAATAAAGCAGCTTAATCGTTTGCATTGAGCCTCATCTCACCAAGTCCATCTTTGAGAGATTGGAGACATGCATGTGCGGAAGACGTGGATACCTGTTCAAAGGGATAATATTGTTACACCTTGGATCACACTACCATACAAGTGGGTTATAGATCATTATGAGTCAATCCTGATTAAAAAAATAAGACACTTCGACAGCTCCTGGAAGTGATTGCTGCTAATAAATCCAAGAACGCATCTACGGCTGACCTTAAATAGGATGATTTGATTGAAGTCCAGTGCAGTCAGTAATACATCTATCTAAGTGGCGCAGTGGTTAGCACCACAGCCTCACAGCTCCAGCGACCTGGGTTCGATTCTGGGTACTGCCTGTGTGGAGTTTGCAAGTTCTCCCTGTGACCGCGTGGATTTTCGCCGGGTGCTCTGGTTTCCTCCCACAGCAAAAGACTTGCAGGTTGATAGGTAAATTGGCCATTATAAATTGCCCCTAGTCTGGGTAGGTGGTAGGGGAATTGAGGGAAGGTGGGGATGTAAGAGGGCAATGGGATCAATGCAGGATTAGTATAAACGGGTGGTTGATGGTCGGCACAGACTCGGTGGGCTGAAGGGCCTGTTTCAGTACTGTATCTCTAAATAAATAAATCTATGGTGTAGTGAGTTGTTTGAAAATTATCCATTTTCAACATTCTCTAGACTCTATTTGAATAAGAACAATCTCATTAGCAATGTTTAGTTTTAAAGGAGTTGTATAAACATACATGTAAAATAGGTGGTATGCAGAGTAAAGATAGGCACTCCCCCAGAAAAACTGACACTATCACTTCCAGTCTTGCCATTCAGATGATAGGTGTCTTAAAGGGAGAGGCTGCTCTTGTTGAGATAGGTATTTATTTTTGGCCTTTAGGAAAAATAAGTGTTTTCAACTTCAGAAATTCCGACCATATTCTGCAACTCTTCTTCACTCGCTAATGGATGCCAAATTTGGTGCAATGGGTTCTGTCCGGCTTCCTTCTGTAAGTTGATTTATTTTGAGGGAAATAACAACCACAAACCGCCTTGACAACTGCTGAAAATATTTGCTGAGTCTTCTCCAGAGCCACCATAAACTGTTTCATTAGGAAAGGACAGGAATCCTCCTTCCATCTTTCTATATATCCATCTCCATCCAATAGTCAATACAGAGAGGATCCTCCTAGATAAACCTGGTCTCCTTTTCCTAAACTTTCAGTGTACTCGGCAAAATGTGTTTTCCCTGGTAATCTATAGTAAAAAGACGTGGAGAGCAGCCCCACTGAACTTATTTCTTCCTATCTTGACTCCAGCTTTTCTCCCTGGTCCAGACTCTTTCCACCTACATCCGTGACTCTTCTGACGCCCTATGTCATTTTGACAATTTCCAGTTTCCTGGTCCCAACCGCCGCCTCTTCACTATGGACGTCCAATCTCTCCACACCTCTATCCCCCACCAGGACGGTTTGGGGGTTATCCGCTTCTTCCTTGAACAGAGGCCTAACCAGTCTCCTCCACCACCACCCTCCTCCGCCAGGCTGAACTTGTTCACACATTGAACAACTTCTCCTTCAACTCCACTCACGTCCTTCAAGTAAAAGGTGTTGCTGTAGGTACCTGCATGGGTCCTAGTTATGCCTGACTTTCTGTTTGATATGTCGAACATTCCTTGTTCCAGTCTTACTCAGGCCCCCTCCCCCAAAAATTTTTTCCAGTACATTGATGACTGTATTCATGCTCACGCCCCGAACTGGAAAACTTTATCAATTTTGCTTCCAATTTCCACCCTTCTCTCATCTTTACATGGTCCATCTCCGATACTTCCCTTCCCTTCCCCGACTTCTCTGTCTCCATCTCTGGGGATAGGCTGTCCACTAATATTCATTATAAGCCCACCGACTCCCACAGCTACCTCGACTACACTTCTTCACACCCTGCCTCCTGTAAGGACTCTATTCCATTCTCCCAGTTTCTCCGTCTCTGACGCATTTACTCTGATGATGCAACCTTACACGACGGCGCTTCTGATAAGTCTTCCTTTTTCCTCAACTGAGGATTCCCCCCCGCACAGTGGTTGACAGAGCCCTCAACTGTGTTCAGCCCATTTCCCGCACCTCTACCCTCACTCCTTGCCCTCCCTCCCAGAACCACGACAGGGTTCCCCTTGTTCTCACTTTCCATCCCATCAGCCTCCACATCCACAGGATCATCCTCCGCCATTTCCACCACATCCACCGTGATGCCACTACCAAATGCATCTTCCCTTCCCCTCCCCTGTCAGCATTCCGAAAAGATCATTCCCTCCATGACGCCCTGGTCCACTCCTCCATTACCCCCAACACCTCGTCCCCTTCCCACGGCACCTTCCCCTGCAATCGCAGGAGGTGTAATACCTGCCTTTTTACCTCCTCTCTCCTCACTATCCAAGGCCCCAAACACTCCTTTCAGGTGAAGCAGTGCATTACGTGTACTTCTTTCAGTTTAGTATACTGTACTCGCTGCTCACAATGTGGTCTCGTCTACACTGGGGAGACCAAACGCAGATTGAGTGACCACTTTGCAGAATGCCTCCGCTCAGTCCGAAAGCATGACCCCGAGCTTCTGGTTGCTTGTCATTTCAACACACCCCCCTGCTCTCATGCCCACATATCTGTTCTGGGCTTGCTGCAGTGTTCCAGTGAATACCAATGCAAACTTTAGGAACAGCATCTCATTTACCGATTTGGCACGCTACAGCCTGCCGGACTGAACATTGAGTTCAATAATTTCAGAACATGATGGGGGGCCCCCCTTTTTTATTTTTAGTTATTTTTTCTTTTTCTTTTTTATTTATCGTAGTTTAGTTTGTTTCATCATTTTTTAACCATGTGCCGACTCACTTTTTTTCACGTTTATGCTTTGGGCCACGGCTGTTCATTTTTCTGTCAGCTAACACCTTCTCTGCACTAATGCTTTGTCTTTCAGCACACCATTAACATACCGTTTACCTTTGCTCCATGACCTTCTGGTCAGTTATTCTCTGTGACCCTCTGTCCTATCAACATCTTCCCTTTTGTTATCTTTTGCTCCACCCCCGCTTTATTTGCTTAAACCCTATTACATTTCTAACATTTGCCAGTTGTGATGGAGGGTCACTGACCTGAAATGTTAACTCTGCTTCTCTCTCCACAGATGCTGCCGGACCTGCTGTGTATTTCCAGCATTTCTTGTTTTTATTTCAGATTTCCAGCATCTGCAGTATTTTACTTTTTATTATTTGAATTTAATTACTGTTCTACTCAATATAATTTATTTACAGCATGGTGCTTATAAATGTCTACTCTTTTTCATCTGTTCCCTTTTGCACATTCGTGTTAATGGTGCTTGGTAACCTAACCTAGTGTTCTTTCTAGGTGCTCTCCTCCTGACAGGAAATTGGAAGAGGGAGCTAAACTGTTATTGACCTTCAATCACCTTGAGCATGGACCTTGAAAGGTCTCCACAGATGCAGGGACAGCTTAACCCAGCTTACTCATGGACATGCATGGTGTGCGACTGCTGCTGTCCTAAAAAGGAACTTCACTTTCCATGGTACACCTGTCACAACCCTACTTGAAGTTTCTTGTCACTGTGCCTTCAGAGTTGTGGGTGCACAGACATCATGGCCCTGATATTTGCAGAGGTGGGGGACAGTTTTGTGGCTGGGTAACTTGGACAAATGGATATCCCTCAGGCTCTCCTTACTACAATGGCAGAACCTGATGACCATTTTTAAAATCCATTTCCTGACTACAGCCTGCCAGATTTTAGAGGCTGTCAGGTGGGTAGGCCTGTGGCTCCGGCCCGCAGCTGGAGAGTGATGAGGAAGGCCTGAGAGATTGGGAGAGGTGGGAAGAAGATCGCAGAGGGTCAGAGTGATCAGGAGAGAGAATAAGATGGTGGAAGGGGTCAGGAAGATCGAGGGAGGAGGGGATAAGATCACAACGTACTGGAGAGATGGGGATGGAGGGGAGAAGATTGCGGAGGGCCTGGGGAGGAAGTAATCGGGATTGGGCAGTTGTGGGAGGAGGTCGTGAGCTCTGGAAAACCTAGTAAGGGCATTGGATCGCACCGAAGGTGTGGTTGTGGGTTGGGGAGGTGGGTGGGTGTCTCAGTCGCTGGGGAGGTTAACAGGTTCGTTTGGTGATTTCACCTTGGCAATGGGATGATGCGTTTTTCTTGAGGAAAGAGAAATGACAGTTTGCATTTTGTGGATTGGATGAGGTAAGATCTGCTTTGTCTTCAGGGTGAGAGGCCAAGTTTTCCTTCACAGCATGGGGAGTGGTGGGGGTGTGGAAAGTGTCAGGACCTCTGTCCTCAGTATTAGGCAGATAAGGCAAAGTTTGCCTTCAGTGGGGGTGGAGATTTAATTGAATTTCTGATATTGACCTTCAATCACCTTGAGCAAGGACCTTGAAAGGAAGTTATCCTGATCTGTGCCTCGTGGCGGGAGAGGTTTGGGGTTATGGTGGTGCTGATGATCTGTACTCAGTCAGGGAGGGAATGATCGCTATTCAATCAAGGATCTGGTTGTCCAGGCTATCATTCAGTGAGACCATATCTGATCATTGCAGGAGGGGAGCAATTTCTGGAGTGTGTTTAAGGTAGTTGGTGTTGTAGAAAATGTCTGCCCAGTAATTGGATTGGGTCTGGAACCAATATCTGCTTTGTGGAGGAAGGGAAGTAAAGCATTGTTCACTGAATACGTTTTTGCTCACCGGTGGTCAGTCGGTTTCCACACTAATTTGGAGCTGATTGTCAGCTTTCAGCATTGGCTGTGGGGCAACTTATACTAAGTGGGGTAGGCTGTTGAATGTGTCGGCATTATTCGTTCATTTGCTTGGGTTAGGGTGTCTTTCTGATATATTTTTCTTCCTTTTTGCTGCTGTCGGTTACCTACAGTTTTTCATGTGTCTGTTGGTTATGGATCTTGGTTTTGTGCTTTCCAGGATGTTTGAACTTTCCATAGCAGTAGTTCATGTGCACACTTCGTCTGTTTACTGCTCAAATGGCACTGTGTTGGTAGCTTTTGAGGAGCTGTGACTTCCGTTTTAGAGACTAAGATTCAACAGCAACAACAATTTGTATTTGTATAGCACCTTTAATATAGTAAAACATCTCAAGGCACTTCAGGAGTGTTATCGAGCACAATTTGACACCGAGCCACATAAGGAGATATTGGGGCAGATGACCCAAAGCTTGGTCAAAGAAGTAGATTTTATGGAGTGCCTTAAAGGAGGGTAGAGAGATAGCGATGTTTATGGAGGAAATTCCAGAGCTTAGGGCCTTGATAGCTGAAGGCAAGGCTACCAATGGTGGAGTGATTAAAATTGGGGATGCTCAAGAAGACAAAATTGGAGAATCGCAGATACCTCGGAGGATTGTAGGTCTGGAGAGATTGCCAAGATAGGGAGGGGGGCAAGGCCATGGAGAGTTTTGAAAACAAGGATGAAAGCTTTAAATTCGAGCTGCTACCTAACCGGGAGCCAGCATAGCAGCATAGGGGTGATGGGTGAATGGGACTTGGTGCAAGTTAGGACATGGGCAGCAGAGGTTTAGATGACGTCAGGTTTACGGAGGCATGAATGAGGGTTTCGGCAGTAGATGAGCTGAGATGGACAGAGTTGGGTGATGTTAGAGGTGGAAATAGATGGTCTTGGTGCAGCTATCTGGTCGGAATTTCATCTCTGTCAAATATGACACCAAGGTTGCGATTTGTTTGAAAGCAGTAAAAAAAAAATCTTGCAGTTTCAATTTACATTGGCGCTTTTTCCGTAACAGTATTTCTTACCTGTGTGATTGACCATCTCACTTTCCATACTTTGCGCAGGCAGAAACAGGCAAAGACAGGAGAAATCATCATGGGGAATGAGGAAATAGCAGAGGCATTGAACAAATATTTTGTGTCTGAGAAGACACAAGTTCCATACCAGAAAAAAGCAGTAACCTAGGGGATAAAAAGAGTGAGGAAATTAAGGAAATTGATAACAGCCAAGCAAAAGTATTGGAGAAACTTGAGAGACTAAAATCTGATAAGTCTCCGGGACCAGATGGCCTATGTCCTCGGGTTCTAAAAGAGATGGTGGATGCACTGGCTATGATTTTCCAGAATTCCTAAGATTCAGGTATGGTCCTGTCAGATTGGAAGTTGGCAAATGTTAAACCCCTTTTCAAGAAAGGAGGTAGAGAGAAAACAGGGAAAACTACAGGCCAGTTAGCCTAACATCAGTTATTGGGAAGATGCTGGAAACTGTTATTAAAGAAGTCTTAACATTGCATTTGGAAAAGCATAGTATGATTAGAACAAGTCAACATGGTTTTACTAAAGGGAGTTCCTGTTTGACAAATTCATTAGAGTTTTTTGAGGATGTAACTAGTAGGCTGGATAAAGGGGAACCCATAGAAATCGTACACAATCCTATTTTTGAAAAAATGTATTTTGTATTACTCATGAAATTTGTGTACAGAGCCAATTTTTTTCAGCAATAACTGATTTTATAGTAGTTTGCTCGAGTCGCTCTGAACAGGCTCCAGAAGCTGGCCGAGCGCGTCTACCCTGAGGCACAGTGTGGCTTTCGTGCAGAGAGATCGACTATTGACATGCTGTTCTCCCTTCGTCAGATACAGGAGAAATGCCGTGAACAACAGATGCCCCTCTACATTGCTTTCATTGATCTCACCAAAGCCTTTGACCTCGTCAGCAGACGTGGTCTCTTCAGACTACTGGAAAAGATCGGATGTCCACCAAAGCTACTAAGTATCATCACCTCATTCCATGACAATATGAAAGGCACAATTCAACATGGTGGCTCCTCATCAGAGCCCTTTCCTATCCTGAGTGGTGTGAAACAGGGCTGTGTTCTCGCACCCACACTTTTTGGGATTTTCTTCTCCCTGCTGCTTTCACATGCGTTCAAATCCTCTGAAGAAGGAATTTTCCTCCACACAAGATCAGGGGGCAGGTTGTTCAACCTTGCCCGTCTAAGAGCGAAGTCCAAAGTACGGAAAGTCCTCATCAGAGAACTCCTCTTTGCTGACGATGCTGCTTTAACATCTCACACTGAAGAATGCCTGCAGAGTCTCATCGACAGGTTTGCGTCTGCCTGCAATGAATTTGGCCTAACCATCAGCCTCAAGAAAACGAACATCATGGGGCAGGATGTCAGAAATGCTCCATCCATCAATATTGGCGACCACGCTCTGGAAGTGGTTCAAGAGTTCACCTACCTAGGCTCAACTATCACCAGTAACCTGTCTCTAGATGCAGAAATCAACAAGCGCATGGGTAAGGCTTCCACTGCTATGTTCAGACTGGCCAAGAGAGTGTGGGAAAATGGCGCACTGACACGGAACACAAAAGTCCGAGTGTATCAGGCCTGTGTCCTCAGTACCTTGCTCTACGGCAGCGAGGCCTGGACAACGTATGCCAGCCAAGAGCGACGTCTCAATTCATTCCATCTTCGCTGCCTTCGGAGAATACTTGGCATCAGGTGGCAGGACTATATCTCCAACACAGAAGTCCTTGAAGCGGCCAACATCCCCAGCTTATACACACTACTGAGTCAGCGGCGCTTGAGATGGCTTGGCCATGTGAGCCGCATGGAAGATGGCAGGATCCCCAAAGACACATTGTACAGCGAGCTCGCCACTGGTATCAGACCCACCGGCCGTCCATGTCTCCGTTATAAAGACGTCTGCAAACGCGACATGAAATCGTGTGACATTGATCACAAGTCGTGGGAGTCAGTTGCCAGCATTCGCCAGAGCTGGCGGGCAGCCATAAAGACAGGGCTAAATTGTGGCGAGTCGAAGAGACTTAGTAGTTGGCAGGAAAAAAGACAGAGGCGCAAGGGGAGAGCCAACTGTGCAACAGCCCCAACAAACAAATTTCTCTGCAGCACCTGTGGAAGAGCCTGTCACTCCAGAATTGGCCTTTATAGCCACTCCAGGCGCTGCTTCACAAACCACTGACCACCTCCAGGCGCGTATCCATTGTCTCTCGAGATAAGGAGGCCCAAAAGAAACCTGGATTTCCAAAAGGCATTCAATAAGGTGCCACATAAAAGATTAATAGGCAAGATAAGGGTTCATGGTGTTGAGGGTGATATATTAGTGTGGATGGAGGATTGGTTGACGGGCAGGAAGCAGAGAATGAGCATAAATGAGGCATTTTCAGGTTGGCAGGCAGTGCCGCAAGGATCAGTGCTGGGACCTTAGCTATTTACACTCTATATTAATGACTTGGATGAAGAGACTGAGAGTAATTATCCAAGTTTGCTGATGATACAAAGCTCGGTAGAAAGGTAAGCTGTGGGGAAGACATAGAGAGGCTGCAAAGAGATATAGACAGGTTAAGTGAGTGGGCAACAAGATGGCAAATGGAGTATAATGTAGGGAAGTGTGAAGTTGTTCACTTTGGTCATAAAAATAGAAAAGCAGAATATTTTTTAAAAGGTGTGAAACTGGTAAGTGTTGATGTTCAGAGAGACTTGGGGGTACTTGTACAAGGTATGCGCAAAGTTAACTTGTAGGTGCAGCAGGCTATTAGGAAGGCAAATGGCATGTTGGTCTTTATTGCAAGGGGATTGGAGTACAGGAATAAAGATGTCTTACTAAAATTGTACAAAGCTTTGGTGAGACCGCACTTGGAATTCTGTGTGCAAATTTGGTCTCCGCTTTTAAGAAAGGATATACTTGCACTGGAGGTGGTGCAGTGAAGATGTACTAAATTGGTCCCTGGGATAAGGGGGTTGTCCTATGACGAGAGGCTGAGTATATTGGGCCTATATTCTATGGAGTTTAGAAGAATGAGAAGCGATCCACTTGAGACATACAAGATTCTGAAAAGGCTTGATAGGGTAGAAGCTGAGAGATTGTTTCCGCTGGTCAGGGAATCTAGAACGCGGGGGCATTGTCTCAGGATAAGGGGCCAATCATTCAGGACTGAGATGAGAAATTACTACACTCAAAGGGTTGTAAATCTTTGGAATTCTGTACCCCAGAGGATTGTGGATGCTCCATTGTTGAATGCATTTAAGGTTGGGATAGATAGATTTTTGATCTCTTAGGGAATCAAGGGATATGGGGAGCAGGCAGGAAAGTGGAATTGAAGCCCGAGATCAGCTATGATTGTATTGAATGGTGGAGCAGGCTCAATGGACCAGATGGTCTACTACTGCTCCTATTTCTTGTGTTCTTGTGTTTCTTAGTGCATCTTGCATGTTGCTGTTATGTTCTACTCAATTGCGCATATCTTACGGACCTGGGTATGGAATCTTTCTTTTATCCTTCAGAAAATAGCTTGCAATCACTGAGAGTTGTATAAGGGGCTGTCTCATCATGTTGCCTCATTGTAATCAAACAATGCAGAGATGGACTTTGTGTGGACAAACAATGGTGGGGTTAACAGCATCACTGTTATAACCGGTTTCCGCACAAATGCTATTAAACAAGGAAATCCAAAAGATGCTGTCAGAGATGCCCTGCTTCTCCACACGGTGTGCTGTTACAGTCCTCACCAATAAACTTGCCTCTGAAATAAATACATTATATGAACTTGAGGTATTTGGCTACTAGATTCTCCACTAAAGACAATAGAAAAGGTTAGAGCTGGTGCATTCTGGAGTAAATGAATTTTTAACAGTGTGATAAGTGATAATTACTGCCAAACAACCTCTCTGACCCTGAAAATTTAATTTCACAATTGTGAAGTCTCATTCCCTCAGAAGTTAATTAGTTTTGAAGATTTTTTAAAAAATGAAAACGTTATTTTTACTTTCCCTTTGTCTCTTTTATCTCTCCCCCTTAATCCCATCTACCTTCTCCAATATTCATTCTGCTTTCTGTACATGATTTAAATCTAATTTGTGCTTTGTGGTTTTGACTCTACGTTTCTCAGTGAGGATTTTCAGTTTGCTTGAAGAGCCAAGTTGTTTTTTTGCCCTGCTTACGGATTTCCTGCAGAGGACGCTGTTCCGGATTAGAGCAAGTTTCCACTCTAAAGCCCTCAAAAACTATATGGGCTGCGGCCAGTGAATGAACAGCAAGCAGCATTCCTTCGCCGCTGACCACAAAATTGGGGCCAGAGTGTGTTACATTCACAATGCACCCTACAGTGCCTTAGGAATTTTGAGTCCATGGATCATTTTTAATAAATACTAGATTAAGGGAAGATTGTATCAATTTCAATGTTTAGTCAAAAAAATTAAATGCAGTGGTTGCTAAAACATTGCCAGCATCACCAGAGTAAGAGATGGTTACTAAGGCTGAATATCTTTCTTGGTCACTATATTTTTAGGTTCTTTACCTGGCAAGGACCATTATCCTAGTATTAGAAAGACAGTAAAATCAAATGATATCAAGTGCTACATCATCTCCCCTCCTCTGCATGGTAATGGCTCTTTCTGGAGTACAGTTCTGAATATTGTTAACAGTCCAGTATTGTTGCAATTTTTTACAATCCGAGATAGTGAGTTTTGCTATCCTATTTGACCATGAAGGGCCTCAAGCCTAGCCAGGCCATGTCTACACACATGCATGGATCAGTGGATGATTATTAGGAAAGGGTACTTTGACTTCTGTTTTACCCTTGCGAGGGGTGCTGAAGGCAATTGTAGCACCTTAACAGCTGCCCCAAGTAAGATCAATGAACTGGTGAATTGAACCTCTGTCTTGTCTATATGGTTTAGAACTAAATTTGGCAATGCTTTTATACAGTGAACTATTGAGGGAGGTCCTAATTGCTCAAGTCTTGATGGAATAGATATGTATGAGGATTTTTTAATCACTTTATGACCTTGTGTTAAAGGCATAAGAAAACTTGAAATGCCATTGAGTTATGGGTGCTTCATATTTGTCAAAGACTTGTCTAATTAGTTGGAAGATCATAAATGTTCATTCAACTTTTAAGGAAACAATGTTTTTCTTTGTTTTTAAAGGTAATGCACAAAGCTGAAAGTGGTGTACGTTGTTTGGAGAATGCATTACAGACGTCAGCACATTCCTGTGATGAATCCTCCCAAAAACAACCTTCAGGCAAGCATTCAAGAAGTAAGTTGCAACATGCTAAAAATCTTACCTGGTGTGTAGATCTGTAATTTGGAGTTCTCAGAGGTTTTATGATGGCTGTACTTTATAAATTATCAGGTGCAGAACAAATGTTTATTATATTTGCACAACAATGGTTATGAATGTATAAGCTGTTTCCAATTCCTAGTTTAATCTCATTTGATTACTTTCATTCAAATATGTTGCAGATTGCACAAATTAAACGACCCAAAACAAATTCACAGAATTAAGGAATAAAAGAAGTTTATGGGTCAGTTTTTGTCCAGTGTGTGCAGGAGGGTTTTCTGACACAGTATGTAGACAGGCCAACCAGGGGCGATGCCACATTGGATTTGGTACTGGATAATGAACCCAGCCAGGTGTTAGATTTAGATGTAGGTGAGCACTTTGGTGATAGTGATCACAATTCGGTTAGTTTTACCTTAGCGATGGGCAGGGACAGGTATATACCGCAGGGCAACAATTATAGCTGGGAGAAAGGAAATTATGATGCGATTAGGCAAGATTTAGGATGCGTAGGATGGGGAAGGAAACTGCAGGGGATGGGAACAATCGAAATGTGGAGCTTATTCAAGGAGCAGCTACTGCGTGTCCTTGATAAGTATGTACCTGTGAGGCAGGGAGGAAGTTGTCGAGCGAGGGAGCCGTGCTTTACGAAAGAAGTTGAAGCGCTTGTCAAGAGAAAGAAGAAGGCTTATGTTAGGATGAGACGTGAAGGCTCAGTTAGGGCGCTTGAGAGTTACAAGCTAGCCAGGAGGGATCTAAAGGGAGAGCTAAGAAGAGCAAGGAGAGGACACGAGAAGTCATTGGCGGATAGGATCAGGGAAAACCCTAAGGCTTTCTATAGGTATATCAGGAATAAAAGAATGACTAGAGTTAGATTAGGGCCAATCAAGGATAGTAGTGGGAAGTTGTGTGTGGAATCAGAGGAGATAGGGGAAGTGTTAAATGAATATTTTGCGTCAGTATTTACAGTAGAGAAAGAAAATGTTGTCGAGGAGAATACTGAGATTCAGGCTACTAGGCTAGATGGGATTGAGGTTCACAAGGAGGAGGTGTTAGCAATTTTGGAAAGTGTGAAAATAGATAGGTCCCCTGGGCCAGATGGGATTTATCCTAGGATTCTCTGGGAAGCTAGGGAGGAGATTGCAGAGCCTTTGTCCTTGATCTTTATGTCGTCATTGTCGACAGGAATAGTGCCGGAAGACTGGAGGATAGCAAATGTTGTCCCCTTGTTCAAGAAGGGGAGTAGAGACAGCCCTGGTAATTATAGACCTGTGAGCCTTACTTCGGTTGTGGGTAAAATGTTGGAAAAGGTTATAAGAGACAGGATTTATAATCATCTTGAAAAGAATAAGTTCATTAGAGATAGTCAGCACGGTTTTGTGACGGGTAGGTCGTGCCTCACAAACCTTATTGAGTTTTTCGAGAAGGTGACCAAACAGGTGGATGAGGGTAAAGCAGTGGATGTGGTGTATATGGATTTCAGTAAGGCGTTTGATAAGGTTCCCCATGGTAGGCTATTGCAGAAAATACGGAAGTATGGGGTTGAAGGTGATTTAGAGCTTTGGATCAGAAATTGGCTAGCTGAAAGAAGACAGAGGGTGGTGGTTGATGGCAAATGTTCATCCTGGAGTTTAGTTACTAGTGGTGCACCGCAAGGATCTGTTTTGGGGCCACTGCTGTTTGTCATTTTTATAAATGACCTGGAAGAGGGTGTAGAAGGGTGGGTTAGTAAATTTGCGGATGACACTAAGGTCGGTGGAGTTGTGGATAGTGCCGAAGGATGTTGTAGGGTACAGAGGGACATAGATAGGCTGCAGAGCTGGGCTGAGAGATGGCAAATGGAGTTTAATGCGGAAAAGTGCGAGGTGATTCACTTTGGAAGGAGTAACAGGAATGCAGAGTACTGGGCTAATGGGAAGATTCTTGGTAGTGTAGATGAACAGAGAGATCTTGGTGTCCAGGTGCATAAATCCCTGAAGGTTGCTACCCAGGTTAATAGGGCTGTTAAGAAGGCATATGGTGTGTTAGCTTTTATTAGTAGGGGGATCGAGTTTCGGAGCCACGAGGTCATGCTGCAGCTGTACAAAACTCTGGTGAGACCGCACCTGGTGTGCAGTTCTGGTCACCGCATTATAGGAAGGATGTGGAAGCTATGGAAAGGGTGCAGAGGAGATTTACTAGGATGTTGCCTGGTATGGAGGGAAGGTCTTACGAGGAAAGGCTGAGGGACTTGAGGTTGTTTTCGTTGGAGAGAAGGAGGAGGAGAGGTGACTTAATAGAGACATATAAGATAATCAGAGGGTTAGATAGGGTGGATAGTGAGAGTCTTTTTCCTTGGATGGTGATGGCAAACACGAGGGGACATAGCTTTAAGTTGAGGGGTGATAGATATAGGACAGATGTCAGAGGTAGTTTCTTTATTCAGAGAGTAGTAGGGGCGTGGAACGCCCTGCCTGCAACAGTAGTAGACTCGCCAACTTTAAGGGCATTTAAGTGGTCATTGGATAGACATATGGATGAAAATGGAATAGTGTAGGTCAGATGGTTTCACAGGTCGGCGCAACATCGAGGGCCGAAGGGCCTGTCCTGCGCTGTAATGTTCTTAAAAAAAAAGTTCAGTATTAAAATGTCTTCAGTTAATTTAATCAATAGACCGTGATGTTAGATGTTAAGTTTTGAGCATCCACTTCATTTAAAACCCCTAAGAGTAAAGAGGAATTCATTGTCATTCATTCAGCCTCCATGTACAAAGAAAAGGCTGTCATCCATACTGCTGGGAAAATAGGGTGTGAGCAAAAGGAAGCATCAGGACAAAGTCTTTTAATTAGTTTCGTACCATAAAGATATGACAGCATTTCTATCCCCATGTATACAGACCTCGTTCTGGGAGTATATCTCAGTTCTTTTTATCCTGCCAATGCCAGCAGTTTCACTGTTTACAGCATACCGGGAAAATTTTTGAGTAACATGTTTACGTAATTCTTGCACATTTAAATTATCTTTCTTAAATCTTTTTGGTTGGAAACCCAGTTTTTTTTTTATTTCCAAAATATACTTTATTCATAAAAATCTGTAAAAATTACATTGCCAAACAGTTTCCAAACAGCACCAAAAAATACAAACATTGCAAGGGAGATCAGTTTCCTTCAATACTGTCATGAGTTTCTTCCCAACCCTTCCGTTTCACAATTGTCATGTCAATTACAGTTTTACATTTACAGCAATTGAGAATATTAACGATACCAGTATCTTCAGCAACTGCAACTTGCCCCTCCCACCGCAATTAACTGATTTTTCCCTTCCCACCTGACTTGCCCTCACCCTCCACATCAACTTACTCAATGCCTGTAATGAGTAGTTTTGTCCATGGTTTATTTGTCCTCTCTATGGGGTTTCTTAGCTTAAAAACATTTTCAAGCACAGCACTGAAATTACTTATGTTACTCCATGCTGTAAGTTTGACTTCTACTCTTTTGAGTTTATATGAAATATATTTGAATAAAACCAGTCAAGCAAAACACCATTCCATGAGTAAGACAATCATGTAATTCTGAGAAAGGCTGTAACTGATAGGGATCAGAAAGCTACTCTCTTCCAAAGCGCATTGATCTTTTGTTTACTTCAAAGTGCTACAAAGGAAGCCATTCAGAGGAACCTGGAGCACTCTTGTTCCTTTTTTTTCTCTTTTAACCCTTTCATGAATTGGTTCAAAGCTGCTGTGATGCTGGAATTCACCTGCTTGCTATTGCTGCTTGCTGTTATACATGACTTTATAAACCTGTTTGTGAATTAATTTAGGCTGTTACATATATGTTTGGAGTATCTGAAGTGAACTGGTCTGCATATTGTCAATCCTATGTGTAAATTGGAGGACACTACACTGATCCATTTAATGCCCGATTACTTTGCATACAGGCTCTCACTTCAGTTCATAAAGACATGGGCTTACCTGTGGAAGCTTGCTTTTGTGTTGGATATGAGAAACAAGTATCTGGAAAAGCTAGAATCATAACAGAAGCTGCCTTTACAACCTGAATGTCACAAGTTGCTTTCAGACCTCCAAGATCTTCATCACTGACAGGCTTCTTCAGATTATTTATTTTCCTTTTTTCTCATTTTTATTCCCCCACTGCCCCTAAATGTCTCCATTATCATCTCCAGTCCTCATATGTCTAGTACAACAGCCATCTCAGTGGTGCCATATCTGCAGGCTGTAAGCTTGAGTGCATGTGGCGAGCAACTGGTTTGGTTATCCATCAACAACAATGGCTTGACCATTTTAAGCTATACAGTTGCACCCTTTCCATGGTCAAATTTTCATACTATTCTGAGATCATACTGGAGAACAGTAATAATTGTAAACTTTTCTTCACTACTATCTCTTTTGATCACGTCCCACTACACCTTCTGATTTGTGCTTTGATACCAGCTGTTTAGAACTCATGGATTTCTTCAGTTCAGAAATTGAAGGTGTCTGCTCTGCTATCCCCTTAGCCCCTACCCCATCTATTCCATTACTTTTCCTCCATTTTTTCCACCTTACAGCTTAAATTTACCTCATCTGTAAAGGGGAGATTTTCATTTTCCACAGACTGGGAGAACCAGAACAGTTTAAGTAATAAAGGCAGTGAATTTTGCGAATGTATTCTTCGTTTTCTCAATATGTCTGCAATCTTTGACGGAATTGACCACACCACCATCCTCTAACACCTCTTCTCCATTGTCTAGCTGGGTGAAACTTACTTCACCTGGCTCCATTCCTATTTTATCCAGTCACAGCCAGAGAATCACCTGCAACAGCTTTTCTCCATGGTTACCTCTGGAGTTCCCAAGGCCCTAACCTTTGCTAGCTCCTACTTCACGTCTACATGCTGCCTCTTTATATTTTGGATGATGTCTTGTGTAACGTCAGGATACACACGTACACTGATGACACACAGCTCTATCTCACCACCACCTCTTTCAATCCAACCACTGCCTCTCACTTCTCAGGCTGTTTGTCCGACATCCAGTATTGGAAGATCTGGAATGTTCTTAAGTTAAATATTGGGAGGAGCAGAGCCATTGCCTTTGGTCCCTGCTACCGACTGCATCCCTCTTACTGGCCACTATCTGAAGCTGAACCAGACCATTCACAACCTTGATGTCCTATTTGACCCTGAGCTGAGCTTCTGACCCCATAACTTTTCCATCATCAAGACTACCTGCTTCCACTTCTGCAACATTTCTTGTCTCCGCCCCTACCTCAGCTCATTGGCTGCTGAAACCCTGATCCATTTATTTGTTACCTTTAGATTTGACTTTTTTAGATTTAGATTCCAATGCTTTCCTGGCTGGCCTCCCACCTTGCACCCTCTGAAACATTGAGCTCATCCAAGACTGTGCTGCCTGTATCCTAACTTGCACCAAGACTGTTCACCCATCACTCCTGTGCTAGCTGACTTACATTGGCTTCCAGTCCTGCAAGGCCTTTATTTTAAAATTCTCATCCTTGTTTTCAAATCCCTCCATGGCCTCACCCCTCCCTATCTCTGTAACCTTCTTTAGTGCTACAACTCTCTGAGATCCCTGCGCTCCTCCTTTTCTGGCATCTTGTGCATCCCTGATTTTCATCACTCCATCATTGGCAGCCTTCTGTTGTCTAGGGCCTAAGCTGTGCAATTTCCTCCCTAAAACTATCTGCCTCTCTACTTCTTTCTCTTCCTTTAGGACACTCGTTCAAACTTACCTCTTTGATCAAGCTTTTAGTTATAAGATATAGGGTCAGAAGTAGACCAGATGGCCCCTCCACCCTGCTCTGCATTCAATACAGTCATGACTGATCTTCTGCCTCAACTCCACTTTTCCGCCCACTCCCCATATGCTTGATTCCCTGAGAGGTCAAAAATCTATCTATCCCAGCCTTGAATAAACTCAACGATGGAACATTCATAACCATCTGGGTCAGAGAATTCCAAAAATTCGCAACCCTTTGAGTGAAAAAATTTGTCCTCATCTCAGTGCTAAATGATCGATTCCTTATCCTAAGGCTGTGCCCCATGTTCTAGATTTCCCAACTCGAGGAAACAATTTCTCAGTGTCTACCCTGTCAAGCCCCTTCAGAATCTTGTCTGTTTCAATGAGATCATCTCTCATTCTTCTGAACACCAGAGAACCTAGGCCCAATTTACTCAGCTTCTCATCATAGGATAACCCTCATGTCCCAATATCTCCTTATGTAGCTCGCTGTCCCATTTTATTTGACTGTGCTGCTGTGAAATATCTTGGGATGTTTTACTACACTAAAGGCCCTACATAAATGTACATTGTTGTATTTGGGATAGTTTTCTATAAAAATATGCTTTAGAACCAACAAGGGTACAGAACATACTGGATTTGTTGACGATTTAAGTAACCAGAATTGGTTAACAATCTGACAGTAAAGGAGCATCTTGCAAATGGTGACCGTAATATGTTTGAATTTGATATTAGATTTGAGAGGGAGAAGAGTTACAAACTAAGATTTTGAATTTAAATAAGACAAACTTTGGAGCTATGAGAAATAAACTGACTGCAGTAAACCAGGCTGAATGGTTAATAGATAAACCTAAATACAAACAGTGGGAAGAATTCAAAAAGTATTTGATACAATACAAAATCAGTATGTGGTTCGAAAAGGCAAAGGTTGCATTTGTGTATTTCAGCAACCATTATCAACAAATGAGATAAGACACATCCAGATAAAAGAGAAGGTTTTTCCAAATGTAAGGGAAAGTGAGAATCCAGCAGACTGGGAGAGTTGTAAAAAGCAATGAGGGGATACAAAGAAAGTAATAAGAGGTGAAAAAAAGAATATTAAAGGACTTGTAAGCTGTCGGCAAATGTTTTTCTAAATATGCTGAGAAAGCGAGTAGTATTGGGAAATATGCATCAATTAAGTAAGAATGCAGGCGTGACCATAATGGACAATAAGGGAATGGCAGACTTGTTAAATGAGTACTTTCTACCTTTTACAGTGGAGGGAGAGGACAAAATGCTCGTGGTATAAGGGAATCTAAAAATAAGGCAAGAGGAGGAACTTGGTGGATTTAATACAAGTGTGAAAATAATAGGAATTAAGGTAGACAAATCTCCAGGATCTGATGGTTTCCACCCCATGATATTGAAAGAAATAAGTGAGAAAATTGCAGCTGCATTAAACATAATTTTGCACAAATTTCTAGATTCTGTAATTATGCCTTTGAAGCCAAAAATGTAAATGTCACCTCATTCATGCTCAGCTCGTAGCCAGATCTCTGCAACAGCTTTTAGGTCGTACCCTTTAAGCGACTTCAGTAGTTACAATGCTCATACGTGAATAGAAGTACATTACAAGTGTTGGACCTATATGAGTTCTAATGGTCAACTCTGAAATATAGTTGACAAGTTTTGCCTTCACAGCAGTAGATGTGGTAAAGGTGTTCAGTAAAACTGAATTGTCTGTATTAATGTAGATAGTCAGATGTGAAGCCTTATTTGCCAGATCATTTTCCCTAGACATGACAAATGAATTTTAATCTGTTGTGTCATCCTTTCTGGTCAATAGTGGTATTGTATTGGTCTCTTCTCCCAGGAAATTCCTGAAGGATACCTTTTTTTTCTTGTCCATATTTTCCCTGGCTATAATAGACTGTTAGCCTTTGGAGGAGAAGAGAGGGAATGTTGGGAGTTGTATTTTAACATGGACAAGTTTAGATTGTGAAATTGGGTACATCACAACAAAAGGACTTTACCCTTCAGTCCTTTCCCAGATATACTGTCATTCCTTGAAAGATTTCCATGTGCTCTGGCCCAAATCCATTATACAGTTTGTTTGCGATACCAGCTCAAGTATGATCATCAAATCATAATGCAATTTAGGATTTCATTGTAAGCCTTCTCAAAATCGAAATTTGATAAGCCAGGTCTGCAGCGGTTGGTAAACCCCTGAACTGTGCTACAATGGTGTCTACAAACATGAATCCTTGGGCATTTGCTTCCTAGCTTTTATTTTCTATGGAATAAGTTCGTTTCTACCAGGTGGTAAGAATGCTTTTTTTGAACACTTGAGAAATTTCACCCATGTTCTAACGTTCCTTTGGCAAGCTATAAAATACTGGTAATATTCCCTTCCAGATGATATAGGATTTGGGAAATTATCCAGCTTTCACTTTTTTACACAGAGGATTATGAGAATATTATTATGGCCACATGGTGAGATTTGGGTGGTTCCCACTGTTCAACTCCCACCTGACCGCAGCAAGTGTGTTTTGTCAAATGAACAGACAGGGGCAGGTTTTCTTGCAGATTTTAAAACAGAAAATCAATTATTGATCAATATGCCTTAACCCAAAATTATCGCAACGGTATCCACTCACGCATTTGCTCACGCGCGTGCACACACACACACACACACACACACACACACACACACACACACACACACACACACACATATACACACACACACACACACACACACACACACACACGAGTCAGATAGAGAGGAAAAGGAGGTAAGCGATTTTAAGTAGTGGGGGTGGGGGGGGAAGTCAGTCACGGTAAACCTGTTGAATTCTCTTGAAGTCAAGTTCTCCTGTTGGTTGTAGGCCTGAGGTGTTTGTAGATTTCTCTCGGTTGCAAGTTCAGTTGGAGACAATGGATCACTTCTAATTCATTGCTGTACAAAGTGTAGATGTAGAATTCTACAGCAGGGCATGTTCCTTCTGGTTTGCTGGAAACAGGCTTGTTGGATGTTGTTTTCTGGGTGTCTCTCTCTTTTTGTCTCTCTCTGGGTTGCCTTTTAAGGTAAAGGTATGTTACATCTCACCTCCTGGTAGGTCTCTCCCCCATGGTGATCGCACAATAGCCCAGGATGTGGCTACCTCACACCTTCTTTGTTTCAGAAGAGCCCATTCAATTTGAAAGGGTCTCTTGATGGGTATCAGGATGTGAATAATCCAGTTACGATGTTTCTACTTCACACCTTTCTTTCAGAAGAACCGATTCAATTCTGGATTTTTTAAGGATTGGTGTAGGTTGGATGCAATTGACACCTCTTAGCTTTGAAGATTTTCCTTTGTCCCTGTCAGAATATACTAAGGCCAAGTTCTTTTCCTTCGGTATCCATTTTGGAGCACATTGTTCACTTTTCAAAAGAAAGTTTTCATAACTCTTCAGTTTTTGTCCATAATTTTTAATTGTCGTGCTTCTTGTCAGAGACCAGAGAGAGAGAGAGAAAACACAGCGGGAGCAGAGCTTTAGAAAGCGCGCCAAAAGGAAAAGTCAGAAACCAGAGAGAGAGGGAGAAAACACAGCGGGAGCAGAGCTTTAAAAAGCATGCTAAAAGGAACAGAGTCAGAGACCAGAGAGAGAGAGAGAAAACGCAGCAGGAGCAGAGCTTTAAAAAGCGCGCCAAAAGCAACAGAGTCGGAGACCAGAGAGAGAAAACAAGCGGCGGCAATGAGAGCAGGAACAGTGGACCTGCTTGACCAACAAAAATCGAAGTGTGACGTCAGAGGATAGCTGGTCAGTGATTGGTGGGTATTTCTTCCGTGTCTCTTTTTTGTTTTGGCCAAGTGATTTAAATCAGGAGACGTCATTGCAGGTTAAGAGTACACTTAAATATATATTTTTTTAAATACTGAGATCCAAATTAATTAATTAAATAGAATAGAGATGGCCGAGCAGGTGACGTGTTGCAGCTGTAGTGTGTGGGAGTTGGTGGACGCTGGTGCGATCCACGGTGACCACATCTGCAGCAAGTGTTGGATGCTCAAGGACCTTCGGCTCAGATTTGATGAGCTGAAGTCCGAGCTGCGGGCACTACGACACATCAGGGAGGGGGGATAGTTACCTGGACACTGTTTCAGGAGACAGTCACACCCTTTAGATTAATTACATCAAATTTGCACTGTGGTCAGGGACAGGATGGTGTGACTGCGAGTGAGGCAGTTATGGGGATCCAGAATTTAGCTTTGGAGGAGCCTCAGTCACTGCTCGTATCCAATAGGTACAAGGTTCTTGCTTCCTGTGTGGACGAGGCACAAAGTGCAGGGAGGATGAGCGAACTGACCACAGCACCGTGGTTCAGAGCGCTATTCAAGTGGGGGGGTGGGGGAGAAAAGAGAAATGTAGTAGTAATAGGGAATAGCATAGTTAGGGGAATAGATACTATTCTCTACAGCAAAGATAGAGAGTCCCGAAGGCTGTGTTGCCGACCTGGTGCCAAGGTTAAGGACATCTCTTCTGGGCTAGAGAGGAACTTGGAGTGGGAGGGGAAGAATCCAGTTGTCGTTGTCCATGTAGGTACCAACGACATAGGTAGGACTAAGAAAGAGGTTCTGCTGAGGGCCTGTGAGCAGCACAGGGCTAAATTAAAAAGCAGAACCACAAAGGTAATAACCTCTGGATTACTACCTGAGCCACGTGCAAATTGGCATAGGGTAAATAAGATTAGAGAGGTAAATGCGTAGCTCAAAGATTGGCATGGGAGAAATGGGTTATGATTCATGGGACACTGGCACCAGTACTGGGGAAAAAAGAGAACTGTTCCCCTGGGATGTGCTTCACTTGAACCATGTTGGGACCAGTGCGAGCAGAGAGATCCACCATTGACCTGCTGTTCTCCCTTCACCAGCTACAGGAGAAATGCCGCGAACAACAGATGCCCCTCTACGTTGCTTTCATTGATCTCACCAAACCCTTTGACCTCGTCAGCAGATGTGGTCTCTTCAGACTACTAGAAAAGATCACCAAAGCTACTAAGTATCATCACCTCATTCCATGACTATATGAAAGGCACAATTCAGCATAGTGACACCTCATCAGACCCCTTTCCTATCCTGAGTGGCGTGAAATAGGGCTGTGTTCTCGCACCTACACTGTTTGGGACCTTCTTCTCCCTGCTGCTCTTCAGAAGAAAAAATTTTCCTCCACACAAGATCAGGTGGCAGGTTGTTCAACCTTGCCCGTCTAAGAGCGAAGACCAAAGTACGGAGAGTCCTCATCAGGGAACTCCTCTGCTGACGATGCTGCATTAACATCGCACACTGAAGAGCGTCTGCAGAGACTCATCGACAGGATTGCGGCTGCCTGCAACGAATTTGGCCTAACCTTCAGCCTCAAGAAAACGAACATCATGGGACAGGACGTCAGAAATGCTCCATCTATCAATATCGGCGACCACGCTCTGGAAGTGGTTCAAGAGTTCACCTACCTGGGCTCATCTATATCAGTAACCTGTCTCTCGATGCCGAAATCAACAAGCGCATGGGAAAGGCGTCCGCTGCTTTGTCCAAACTGACCAAGACAGCGTGGGAAAATAGCGCACTGACACAGAACACAAAAGTCCGAGTGTATCAAGCCTGTGTCCTCAGTACCTTGCTCTACGGCAGCAAGGCCTGGACAACGTACGTCAGCCAAGAGCGACGTCTCAATTCATTCCATCTTCGCTGCCTCCGGAGAATCCTTGGCATCAGGTGGTAGGACTGTATCTCCAACACCGAAGTCCTCGAGGCGGCCAACATCCCCAGCATATACACCCTACTGAGCCAGCAGCGCTTGAGATGGCTTGGCCATGTGAGCTGCATGGAAGATGGCAGGGTCCCCAAGGACACATTGTACAGCGAGCTCATCACTGGTATCAGACCCACCGGCTGTCCATGTCTTCGCTTTAAAGACATCTGCAAACACGACATGAAGTCCTTTGACATTGATCACAAGTCATGGGAGTCAGTTGCAAGTGATCGCCAGAGCTGGCGGGCAGCCATAAAGGCGGGGCTAAAGTATGGCGAGTTGAAGAGACTTAGCAGTTGGCAAGAAAAAAGACAGAAGCGCAAGGGGAGAGCCAACTGTGTAACAGCCCCGACAGCCAATTTTTTCTGCAGCACCTGTGGAAGAGTCTGTCAATCTAAAATTGGCCTTTTTAGCCACTCCAGGCGCTGCTTCACAAACCACTGACCACCTCCAGGCGCTTACCCATTGTCTCTCGAGACAAGGAGACCAAGAAGAAGAAGAATGTGTAATGAGGTAGGATTAATACGCGATCTCGTAGTTAAGGATGCTTTAGGGGGAAGTGATCATAACATGGTAGAATTTCAAATTCAGTTTGAGGGTGAGCAACTTGGGTCTCAAATCACTGTCTTCAACTTAAACAAGGGCAATTACAGAGGTATGAAGAAAGAGTTGTCTAAAGCGGGCTGGGAAAATAGGCTAAAGGGAAAGTCAGTAGAGCAGTGGCAGACTTTTAAGCAGATATTTCATAACACTCAGCAAACGTTTATTCCGGTCAGAAGGAAGGACTCAATGAGTACGATGAAACGACCCATGGATATCAAAGGAAGTTAAGGCGAGTATCAAATCAAAAACAAAGGCGTACAAAGTGGCAAAAGCTAGTGGTAGGCCAGAGGATTGGGAATTTTTTAGAAACCAGCAGAGGATCACTAAAAAACTAAAAAAGAGGGAGAAAATTGATAATGAAAGTAAATTGGCAAGAAATATAAAAACAAATAGCAAGAACTTCTATGGGTATATAAAAAGGAAGAGAGTAGCTAAAGTAAGTGTGGGACTCTTCGAGGATGAGACTGGGGAATTAATAACAGGGAACAGGGAAATGGCAGATAATTTAAACCAATATTTTGCATCGGTCTTCATGGTGGAGGACGCTATAAACATCCCAACAATAATAGATGAGCAAGGTGTAAATGGGAGGGAGGAATTTGTAACAATCTCTATCACAAGGGAAAAGGTGCTGGACAGACTGATGGGACTAAAGGCAGACAAGTCACCAGGACCTGATGGCCTGCATCCAAGGGTTTTAAAAGAAGTGGCTGCAGAGATAGTGGAGGCATTGGTCATAATATATCAAAACTCACTGGATTCTGGTAGGGTACCAGCGGATTGGAAAACCGCTACTGTGACGCCCCTATTCAAGAAAGGAGGGAGACAGAAAGCAGAAACTTCTCGATCAGTTAGCTTAACATCTGTCATTGGGAAAATGCTAGAGTCCATTATTAAGGAAGAAGTAGCAAGACATTTAGAAAAACATACTGCAATCAAACAGAGTCAACATGGTTTTATGAAAGGGAAATCATGTTTGACAAACTTGTTAGAGTTCTTTGAGGATATAACAAGCAGAGTGGATAAAGGGGAACTGGTAGATGTAGTGTATTTGGATTTTCAGAAGGCATTCGATAAGGTGCCACATAAAAGGTTATTGCACAAAATAAGAGCTCAGGGTATTGAGGGTAATGTGTTGGCATGGATTGAGGATTGGCTAACACACAGAAGGCAGAGAGTCAGGATTACTGGGTCTTTTTCACGTTGGAAAGCTGTAACTAGTGGGGTGCCACAAGGATCGGTCCTAGGGCCTCAACTATTTACTATCTATATTAATGACTGGGAGGAAGGGACAGAGTGTAGTGTATCCAAATTTGCTGATGATACAAAAATAGGTGGGAAGGCATGTTGTAATGAGGATACAAAGAATCTGCAAAGGGATATAGGTAGGTTCAGTGAGTGGGCAAAAACCTGGCAGATGGTGTTCAATGTAGGAAAGTGTGAGGTCATGCACTTTAGTAGGAAGAATAAAAAGGCAGATTATTATTTCAATGGAGAAAGACTGTAAAATACTGCAGTACAGAGGGATCTGGGTATTATTGTACACAAAACATAAAAAGTTAGCATGCAGGTGCAGCGAATAATTGGGAAGGCAAATGGAATTTTGGTCCTTATTGCTAGGGGGGGGGGGGGTTAGAGTTTAAAATTGGGTAAGTCTTGTTACAACTGTACAGGGTGTTGGTGAGGCCACTGCTGGAGTACTGCTTACAGTTTTGGTCCCCGTATTTAAGGAAGGATATACTAGAATTGGAAGCAGTTCAGAAAAGGTTCACGAGGCTGATTCCTGGGATGAAGGGGTTGTCTTATCAAGAATGACTAAACAGGTTAGGCCTTTATTCATTGGAGTTTAGAAGAATGAGAGGTGATCTTATTGAAACATATAGGATTCTGAGGGGGCTTGACAGGGTAGATGTTGAGAATGTTTCCAATGGTGGGGGAATCTCGAACTAGGGGACATAGTTACAGAATAAGGGGTTACACATTTAAAACTGAGATGCGAAGAAATTTCTTCTCTCTGAGGGTGGTGAATGTCTGGAATTCTCTACCTCAGAGAGTTGTGGAGGCTAGGTCACTAAATGTATTTAAGGAGGAGGTAGATAGATTTTTGAAATCTCGGAGTCGAGGATTATGCGGAGTAGGCCCGAAAGAGGAGTTGAGGCCTGGGACAGATCAACCGTGATCTTATTGAATGGTGGGGAAGGCTTGAGGGGCTGAATGGCCTACTCCTGCTCCTGTTTCTTATGTTCTTATGTTTGTGTGACAATAGAGAATGCACCATTGGAGTTGGTGATTGAGCAAACCATTTAATAAATAGTTAGACAGGTGGTTGAAGGAAAGGGGAATAAAGGGTTGTGGGAACAAGATGGGGATATGAGATTAAGACTGCTGCTCCTCTGGGCGATAAACACTAACATGGACTGGTAGGGCTGAACAGGCTGTTTCTGTGTTATGATATTCATGTAGTTCTGTGTAATTCACATTTACTTGCATGCTGTCATCTGATTCGACCAGTCACATGGTCACTGTACTCAATTGCTCCTAACATAGTGGGTTGTTTATTATTTTCTGTACTTCTAGGTGTAGTTTATATCCCCTTCTGGCCATATCAATCACTCAGTTTTACAACAAGATGAAATCCTCTGATTTTGCACAAAGGAAAAAACCATTTCAGCTCCAGCTGTGTAAAGTTGCACTGAAGCCATTCCCATTATGATAGTCGAATTTTAAATCCAGAAGACTAAGATTGTAAACAATCTGTTTATGTGTATTTCCCTCCAGGTACCTTGTACCAGATGTTTCAGAATTTTGTAATCTCCTGCTCCCACTCCATACCTTAAATGTTAGCAGGTCTAATTAAACAACTAACTTCTCAACCTGCAATGGCTTATTATTTTTGTGATACACTAATCCAGTTTTATAAAACAAATGTTTACCAGCCCAATCAGTCCAGGGGAGGCGGTGGTGTAGTGGTATTGTCACTGGACTAGTAACCCACAGACCCAGGGTATTGCTCCAGGGACATGGGTTCGAATCCCATCTAATGTCCGTTAGAGAAGGAAATCTGCTGTCCTTATCTGGTCTGGCCTACATGTGACTCCAGACCCACAGCAATGTGATTGACTCTTTCATGCCCAATGAACTGGCCTACGAAGCCACCCAGTTGTGTCTAACCGAAGTCAATGAAAAAGAATAAAACTGGACGGACCATCCGGCATCAACCTAGGCACCGGAAACGGCAAACCCAGCCCTGTCGACCCTGCAAAGTTCTCCTTACTAACATCTGGGAGCTTGTGCCAAAGTTGGGAGAGCTGTCCCCCAGACGAGTCAAGCAACAGCCTGACATAGTCATAGAAACATAGAAAATAGGAGCAGGAGTAGGCTGTTTGAGCCTGCTCCGCCATTCATTATGATCATGGCTGATCATCCAACTCAGTAGCCTGTTCCGGCTTTCGCCCCATATCCTTTGATCCCTTTAGACCCAAGAGCTATATCTTTTGGCCTCAACTGCTTTCTGTGATAGCGAATTCCACAGGCTCACCACTCTCTGGGTGAAGAAATTTCTCCTCATCTCAGTCCTGAAAGGTTTACCCCGTATCCTTAGACTCTCATCCCTGGTTCTGGACTCCCCCACCATCGGGAACATCCTTCCTGCATCTACCCTGTCAAGTCCTGTTAGAATTTCATAGGTTTCTGTGAGATCCCCCCTCACTCTTCTGAACTCCAGTGAATATAATCCTAACCGACTCGATCTCTCTTCATACGTCAGTCCCGCCAGCCCAGGAATCAGCCTGCTAAAACTTCGCTACACTCCCTCTATAGCAAGAACATCCTTCCTCAGGTAAGGAGACCAAAACTGCACGCAATATTCCAGGTGTGGCCTCACCAAGGCCCTGTATAATTGCAGCAAGACATCCCTGCTTCTGTTCTTGAATCCTCTCGCTATGAAGGCCAACATACCATCTGCCTTTTTTACCGCCTGTTTCACCTGCATGCTTGCCTTCAATGACTGGTGTACGAGAACACCCAGGCCTCGCTGCATATTCCCCTCTCTCAATTTATAGCCGTTCAGAAAATAATCTGCCTTCCTGTTTTTGCTACCAAAGTGGATAACCTCACATTTATCCACATTATACTGCATCTGCCATGCGTTAGCCCACTTACTCAACTTGTCCAAATCACCCTGAAGCCTTTCTGCATCCTCCTCACAACTCACTCTCCCACCCAGTTTTGTGTCATCTGCAAATTTGGAGATATTACATTTAGTTCCCTCATCTAAATCATTAATGTATATTGTGAATAGCTGGGATCCTAGCACCGATCCCTGTGGTATCCTACTAATCACTGCCTGCCATTCGGAAAAAGATCAATTTATTCCTACTCTTTGTTTCCTGTCCGAAAACCAATTTTCTATCCATCGCAATACACTACCCCCATTCCCATGCGTTTAATTTTACATACTAATCTCTTATGTGGGACTTTGTCGAAAGCCTTCTGAAAGTCCAAATAAACCACATCCACTGGCTGTCCCTCATCAACTCTACTAGTTACATCCTCGAAGAATTCTAGTAGATTTGTCAAGCATGATTTCCCTGTCGTAAATCCATGCTGACTCTGCACGATTCTACCATTGTTCTCCAAGTGCTCTGCGAGAAAATCTTTGATAACGGACTCTGGAATTTTCCCCACTACCGACGTCAGGCTGACTGGTCTATAGTTCCCTGCTTTCTCTCTATCTCCCTTTTTAAATATTGGGGTTACATTAGCTACCCTCCAATCTGTAGGAACTGTTCCAGAGTCTATAGAATTTTGGAAGATGACCACCAATGCATCCACTATTTACAGGGCCACTTCCTTAAGTACTCTGGGATGCATACCATCAGGCCCTGGGGATTTATCGGCCTTCAATCCCATCAATTTCCCCAACACCATTTCTCTACTAATAGTGATTTCTTTCAGTTTCTCTCACTAAACCCTGTGTTCCCCAACATTTCTGGGATGATATTTGTGTCCTCCTTTGTGAAGACAGAACCAAAGTATGCATTTAGTTGGTCAGCCATTTCTTTATTCCCCATAATAAATACCTATAGAATCTTTTACAGTCAGTTTTTATGTTCCCCACAAGCTTGCTCGCGAACTCTATTTTCCCCTTCTTAATCAATCCCTTCGTCCTCCTTTGTTGAATTCTAAACTGCTCCCAATCCTCAGGTCTGTTGTATTTCCTGGCAAATTTGATTGCCTCTTCCTTGGATCAAATGCTATCTCTAATTTCCCTTGTAAGCCATGGTTTGGCTACCTTTCCTGTTTTACTTTTGCGTCAGACAGGATAAACAATTGTTGCAGTTCATCCATGCGCTCTTCAAATGTTTGCCATTGCTTATCCACCGTCATCCCTTTAAGTAACGTTTCCCAATCCATCATGGCCAACTCGCGCCTCATACATTCGTAGTTTACTATGATTTAGGACCCTTGTCTCAGAATCAACTACGTCACTCTTCATCTTGGTGAAGAATTCTATCATGTGGTCGCTCGTCCCCAAGGGATCTCGCACCATTAGATTGTCAATTATTCCCCTCTCATTACACAATAGCCAGTCTAGGATGGCCTGTTCTCTAGTTGGTTCCTCAACCTATTGGTCCAGAAAATCATCCCGTATACACTCCAAGAATTCCTCCTCTATGGTATTGTGACTAATTTGATTTGCCCAATCTACATGCAGATTAAATTCACCCATAATTACAGATGTTCCTTGATCACATGCATCTCTAATTTCCTGTTTAATGCCATTCCCAACATCACCACTACAGTTTGGGTGTCTATATACAACCCCCACTAACGTTTTTGCCCCTTAGTGTTTCTCAGCTCTACCCATACAGATTCCACATTGTCAGAGCTAATTTCTTTCCTCACTATTGCATTAATTTCCTCTTTAACCAGCAATGCAACTCCACCGCCTTTTGCTTTTGTCTGTCCTTCCTAAATAATGAATATCCCTGGATGTTCATTTCCCATCCCTGGTCAACTTGCAGCCATGTCTCCGTAATCCTGACCATATCATACCCTTTTACATCTATTTGCGCGATTAATTCATCCACTTTATTGCGAATGCTCCGTGCGTTAAGGCACAAAGCCTTAAGGCTTGTCTTTTTAACATTACTTGTCCTCTTCCCACTATTTTTCACTGTGGCCCTGTTTGATTCTGGCCCTTGATTTCTCTGCCTATCATTTTTCTTCATCCCCTTTCCTGTCTTTTGTTCTTGTCTTTGATCCCCCCTCCTCTGACTCCTTGCAAAGGTTCCCACCCCCCTGCCATTTTAGTTTAAACCCACCCCAACCACTCTAGCAAATGCTCCCCCTAGGACATCAATCCCGGTCCTGCCCAGGTGTAACCCGTCCAGTTTGTACTGGTCCCACCTCCCCCAGAACCAGTTCCAATGCCCCAGGAATCTAAAACCCTCCCCCTCACACCATCTCTTCGGCCACATATTCATCCGCTATATCCTGCTATTTCAACTCTGACTAGCACGTGGCACTGGTAGTAATCCTGAGATCACTACCTTTGAGGTCCTACTTTTTAACTTACTTCCAAGCTTCCTATATTCTGCTTTTAGGACCTCATCTTTTTTTTTTACCTATGTCGTTTGTACCAATGTGTACCACGACCACTGGCTGTTCACCTTCCCTCTTCAGAATGTCCTGTAACCGCTCTGAGACATCCTTGACCCTAGCACCAGGCCGGCAACATACCATCCTGGAGTCTCTTTTGCAGCCACAGAAACGCCTATCTATTCCCCTTACAATTGAATCCCCTATAACTATTGCATTCCCACACTTTTTACTCCTCCCCTATGCAGCAGAGCCAACCATGGTGCAACGAATTGGGCTGTTGCTGCTTTCCCTTAAGAGGGCCATTCCCCCCCAACAGTATCCAAAGCAATATACCTGTTTTGCAGGGGAATAGCCACAGGCGATTCCTGAACTGCCTGCCTAGTCCTCTTGCTCTGCCTGGTGGTCACCCATTCCCCTCCTGTCTGTGGGGTCTGAGACTGCAGTGTGACCATCTCTCTATACGTGCTATCCACGATACTGTCTGCCTTGTGGATGCTCCACAGTGTCCCCAGCTGCCACTCCAGCTCCGAAACCCGGGCTTCCAGGAGCTGCAGCTGGACGCACTTATAGAGTCAGAAAGAGATACAGCACTGAAACAGGCTCTTCGGCCCACCGTGTCTGTGCTGACCAACAACCACCCATTTATACTAATCCTACATTAATCCCATATTCTCTACCGCGTCCCCACCGTTCTCCTACCACCTACCTACACTAGGGGCAATTTACAATGGCCAATTTACCTTTCAACCTGCAAGTCTTTGGCTGTGGGAGGAAACTGGAGCACCTGGCGGAAACCCACGCGGTCACAGGGAGAACTTGCAAACTCCGCACAGGCAGTACCCCACTGTGCCACCCATGTTCTTCCTGCACACATGCTGGTCCCAGGCACTGGAAATGTTCCCAGCTCCCGACATGGAGCACGAGGAGCACACCACGGCTTTGAGCTTTCCTGCCATGACTTAACCCTTTAAATTAAATTAAACCTTCTGGAAGATCTTAATGTCCAATAATATCAGTTACTCTAGGGCCCTTCTTCCCTGGTCCTCGTTACTACAGAACTCCCTTTAAAAAAAAACTATTACTATATTTGAAAGAAACTTTAAACTTCTTTTAGACTTTCATTACCTGAGATACTTACCCAGCTATTTAGAGCTATTCTCTAACAGCAGTGACTCACCAACCAATCACTTTGCAGTTCTCCTCAGAAGTCACTGTTGGCTTTTTTTTTTCTAAACTCCGGCACGCTGGAAGAGCTTCTCTCCGCCCCACTCCTGAAGGTAAGTGACTGGGCCTCGATCCTCGGGTTCGATGTATAGGCTCCGCTGTCGGCGTTCTCCCCACAGGTCCGCTCCCCTCCTCTCCGCCCCACTCCTGAAGGTACTCACAGAATCATACCTTTCAGACCATGTCCCAGACACTGCCATCACTGGGACAGACCCAGCAGAGGGGGTTGCACAGTGGTATACAGTCGGGAGGGAATTGCCCTGGAAGTCCTCAACATTGACTCTGGACCCCATGAACTCTCGTGGCATCAGGTCAAACATGGCCAAGGAAACCTTCTGCTGATTACCACCTACCACCCTCCCACAGTTGATGAGTCAGTACTCCGGCATGTTAAACACCACTTGGAGGAAGCACTGAGGGTGACAAGGGCGCAGAATGTTCTTTGGGTGGGGGACTTCAATGTCCATCACCAAGAGTGGCTCGGTAGCGCCACTACTGACCGAGGGGGCTGAGTCCTAAAGGTCATAGCTGTTAGACTGGGCATGCAGCAGGTGGTGAGGGAACCAACAAAAGGAGAAAAAAAAAAGATACTTGATCTCGTCCTCACCAATCTGCCTGCCGCAGCTGCATCTGTCCATGGCAGTATTGGTAGGAGTGACCACCGCACTGTCCTTGTTGCGACAAAGTCCTGCCTTCACATTGAGGATACCCTCCATTGTGTTGTGTGGCACTACCACTGTGCTGAATGGGATAGATTTCATCAGAACTAGCAATGCAAAACTGGGCATCCATGAGGCGCCAAGGGCCACCAGCAGCAGCAGAATTGTACTCAACCATAATCTGTAACCTCATGGCTCGGCATATTCCCCACTCTACCATTACCATCAAGCCAGGAGACCTACCCTGGTTCAATGAAGAGTGCAGGAGGGCATGCCAGAAGCAGCACCAGGCATACCTCAAAATGGGGTGTCAACCTGGTGAAGCTACAACCCAGGACTACTTGCATGCCAAACTGCGTAAGCAACATGCGATAGACAGAGCTAAGCGATCCCATAACCAGCGGATCAGATCGAAGCTCTGCAGTCCTGCCACATCCAGCCATGAATGGTGGTGGACAACTAAACAACTAACTGGAGGAGGTGGCTCCACAAATATCCTCATCCTCAATGATGGGGAAGCGCAGCACATCAGTGCGAAAGATAAGGCTGAAGCATTTGCAACAATCTTCAGCCAGAAGTGCCGAGTTGATGATACATCTCAGCCTCCTCCTGAAGTCCCCAGTATCACATGCCAGACCTCAGCCAATTCGATTCACTCTGTGTGCTATCAAGAAATGATTGAAGGCACTGGATACTGCAAAGGCTATGGGCCCTGACAACATTCCGGCAATAGTACTGAAGACCTGTGCTCCAGAACATGCCACGCCCCTAACCAAGCTGTTCCAGTACTGCTACAACACTGGCATCTATCCGGCAATGTGGAAAATTGCCCAGGTATGCCCTGTACACTAAAAGCAGGACAAGTCCAACAATGCCAATTACTGCCCCATCAGTCTACTCTCAATCATCAGTAAAGTGAAGGAAGCTGACATCAACAGTGCCATCAAGCGGCACTTGCTTAGCAATAACCTGCTCAGTGACACTCAGTTTGGGTTCCGCCAGGGCCACTCAGCTCCTGACCTCATTACAGCCTTGGTCCAAACGTTGACAAAAGAGCTGAACTCAAGAGGTGAGGTGAGAGTGACTGCCCTTGACATCAAGGCAGCATTTGACCGAGTATGGCCTCGGGGAGCCCTTGCAAAACTAAAGTCAATGGTAATCAGGGGAATACTCTCCACTGGTTGGAGTTCTACCTAGCACAAAGGATGATGGTTGCGATTGTTGGAGGTCAATCATCTGAGCTCCAGTACATCACTGTAGCAGTTCCTCAGGGTAGTGTTCTAGGCCCAACTATCTTCAGCTGCTTCATCAATGACCTTCCTTCAGTCATAAGGTCAGAAGTGGGGATGTTCACTGATGATTGCTCAATGTTCAGCACCATTCGCGACTTCTCAGATATTGAACCAGTCCGTACAGAAATGCCGCAAGACCTGAACAATATCCAGGTTTGGATTGATAAGTGGCAAGTAACATTCGTGCCACACAAGTGCTAGGCAATGACCATCTCCAACAAGAGAGAATCTAACCATCTCCTCTTGACACTCAGTGGTATTACCATCGCTGAATCCCCCACTATCAACATCCTTGGGGTTACCATTGATGAGAAACTGAACTGGAGTAGCCATATAAATACTGGCTTCAAGAGCAGGTCAGAGGCTAGGAATCCTGCAGCGAGTAACTCACTTCCTGACTCCCCAAAGCCTGTCCACCATCTACAAGGCACAAATCAGGAGTGTGATGGAATACTCTCCACTTGCCTGGATGGGTGCAACTCCAACAACATTCAAGAAGCTCGACACCATCCAGGACAAAGCAGCCGACTTGATTGTCGCCCCATGCGCAAGCATTCACTCCCTCCACCACCGTCGCACAGTGGCAGCAGTGTGTACCATCTACAAGATGCACTGCAGCAACGCACCAAGCCTCCTTAGACAGCACCTTCCAAACCCGCGACCTCTACCAACTAGAAGGACAAGGGCAGCAAATGCATGGGAACACCACCACCTGCAAGTTCTCCTCCAAGTCACACACCATCCTGACTTGGAACTATATCGCCGTTCCTTCACTGTTGCTGGGTCAAAATCCTGGAACTCCCTTCCTAACAGCACTGTGGGTGTCCCTACCCCTCATGGACTGTAGCGGTTCAAGAACGCAGCTCGCCACCACCTTCTCGAGGACAATTAGGGATGGGCAATAAATGCTGACCTAGCCAGTGACGTCCATGTCCCATGAATGAATAAAAAAAAACATAATTTTTCCTTTTCTAAATTGGGAGGGGGAAAATGGCACTCATGAAAATTAACAGTTCAATAATAATAAAGTCTTCACAATAAAAACACATGACATATATTAATTTTCACTCTCTCTTTCTCTCTCTCTCTCATTCTCTCACTCTCTCACTCTCTCTTCCCCTTTCCTTTCTCATCCTGTCATCCCCTGCAGGACCATCTGGATCTTGTTTGCGATATCCGATGTCCTCCTACTAATCAATTTAAATCATGCTGAAAATAATATAGTTTTGACTGCTACACTAAACAATAATGCATTAAGATTCTTATGTGAAGCTGCTTTTGTTCTTTAATTGAGTGTCACAGTGGCGCAGTGGTTAGCACCGCAGCCTCACAGCTCCAGCGACCCGGGTTCAATTCTGGGTACTGCCTGTGTGGAGTTTGCAAGTTCTCCCTGTGTCTGCGTGGGTTTCCTCCGGGTGCTCCGGTTTCCTCCCACATGCCCAAGACTTGCAGGTTGATAGGTTAATTGGCCATTATAAATTGCCCCTAGTATAGGTAGGTGGTAGGGAAATATAGGGACAGGTAGGGATGTGGTAGGAATATGGGATTAGTGTAGGATTAGTATAAATGGGTGGTTGATGGTCGGCACAGACTCAGTGGGCCGAAGGGCCTGTTTCAGTGCTGTATCTCTAAAACTAAAACTAAAAACTACTTCTTTCCCCATTGAAGGAGATAGGCTGAGAATATTCTCAGCCTGACTGGAACCAAGCAAATGTAAATTTTTTTTTTAATTCCAAAGGAGCAGGTAACAAATACACCAAACCCATAAGCTTTGAATGACATGATTCCTTTCTCAGACACCCCGTTTAAACAAGTTGGATGTTGCAACAATTAAATAGAAGTAAGTGAGGACATTTACTTTTGTAATAATGAACGAGGGTAACTAGGGAAAGGGTTGGCCCGCTCAAGGACAGAGAAGGGAATCTATGTGTGGAGCCAGAGGAAATGGGCGAGGTACTAAATGAGTACTTTGCATCAGTATTCACCAAAGAGAAGGACTTGGTGGATGATGAGCCTCGGGAAGGGAGTGTAGATAGTCTCCGTCATCTCATTATCAAAAAGGAGGAGGTGTTGGGTGTCTTGCAAAGCATTAAGGTAGATAAGTCCCCAGGGCCTGATGGGATCTACCCCAGAATACTAAGGGAGGCAAGGGAAGAAATTGCTGGGGCCTTGACAGAAATCTTTGCATCCTCATTGGCTACAGGTGAGGTCCCAGAGGACTGGGAATAGCCAATGTTGTTCCTTTGTTTAAGAAGAGTAGCAAGGGTAATCCAGGAAATTATAGGCCGGTGAGCCTTACATCAGTGGTAGGGAAATTATTAGAGAGGATTCTTCAGGACAGGATTTACTCCCATTTGGAAACAAACAAACTTATTAGCGAGAGACAGCATGGTTTTGTGAAGGGGAGGTTGTGTCTCACTAATTTGATTGAGTTTTTTGAGGAAGTGACAAAGATGATTGATGAAAAAAGGGCAGTGGATGTTATCTATATGGACTTCAGTAAAGCCTTTGACAAGGTCCCTCATGGCAGACTGGTACAAAAGGTGAAGTCACACGGGATCAGAGGTGAGCTGGCAAGATAGATACAGAACTGGCTCTGTCATAGAAGACAGAGGGTAGCAGTGGAAGGGTGCTTTTTTGAATGGAGGGATGTGACTAGTGGTGTTCCGCAGGGATCAGTGCTGGGACCTTTGCTGTTTGTAATATATATAAATGATTTGGAGGAAAATGTAGCTGGTCTGATTAGTAAGTTTGCGGACGACACAAAGGTTGGTGGAGTTGCGGATAGTGATGAGGATTGTCAGAGGATACAGCAGGATATTGATCGATTGGAGACTTGGGCGGAGAAATGGCAGATGGAGTTTAATCCGGACAAATGTGAGGTAATGCATTTTGGAAGATCTAATGCAGGTGGGAAGTATACAGTAAATGGCAGAATCCTTAGGAGTATTGACAGGCAGAGAGATCTGGGCGTATAGGACCACAGGTCACTGAAAGTGGCAACGCAAGTGGATAAGGTAGTCAAGAAGGCATACGGCTTGCTTGCCTTCATAGGTCGGGGCATAGAGTATAAAAATTGGCAAGTCATGCTGCAGCTGTACAGAACTTTAGTTAGGCCACACTTAGAATATTGCGTGCAATTCTGGTCGCCACACTACTAGAAGGATGTGGAGGCTTTGGAGAGGGTACAGAACAGGTTTACCAGGATGTTGCCTGGTCTGGAGGGCATTAGCTATGAGGAGAGGTTGGATAAACTCGGATTGTTTTCACTGGAAAGACGGAGGTGGAGGGGCGACATGATAGAGGTTTACAAAGTTATGAGTGGCATAGACAGAGTGGATAGTCAGAAGCTTTTTCCCAGGGTGGAAGAGTCAGTTACTGGGGGACATAGGTTTAAGGTGAGAGGGGCAAAGTTTAGAGGGGAGGCAAGTTCTTTACACAGAGGGTGGTGAGTGCCTGGAACTTGCTGCCGGGGGAGGTGGTGGAAGCAGGTACGATAATGACGTTTAAGAGGCATCTTGACAAATACATGAATAGGATAGGAATAGAGGGATATGGTCCCCGGAAGTGCAGAAGGTTTTAGTTTAGGCAGGCATCAAGATCGGCGCAGGCTTGGAGGGCCAAATGGCCTGTTCCTGTGCTGTACTGTACTGTTCTTTGTTCTTTGAAGCTGGTTATTAATCTTT
The DNA here is from genome assembly GCF_036365525.1 of Heterodontus francisci. NCBI lineage: Eukaryota > Metazoa > Chordata > Chondrichthyes > Heterodontiformes > Heterodontidae > Heterodontus > Heterodontus francisci. Next base: position 39,124,115 of record NC_090387.1, read on the forward strand.
TACGTATTTGACAGAATTAAAAAAGCCAACACTTTCAAAATGTGGAGATTATGGAAGCATTAGCTTCCAAGGAACACTGCTACCATGATATCTCAGGATAGAGAATTGTGCAGGAAGGGTTTTACACAAAATCTTAAGCAAACCTGGCAGCCTAGTCAGGGAAGTATCCTGCAGTTTGATGCAGAATAGCTGCCTGTCATAGCTCATGTACCGAATGTAGAAAAAAATGCTATTGTATGCCATTTCAGAAGATTGCATGTAAATGTCTCCCTGCCTTCTGGAGGTTGGTTGGGTGAAACCACACACCAGCAACACGTTATACTTCCCAAAGCTGAGACTCAAGATCCTGGAAAAGATTCTTGGCCAAAAAGAAATCCAATGGTTTGCTCTTGGCAACAAAAGTGGGGAGAAGAATAATGATCAAATAATGTCACAGTCTAGCAAACGTTAATTGTTTATTTACCAGAACTTTCCTCTTGTGGAAGGGAGCATGTAGTTCCAATGTTGATAGACTTCCAGAACTGTTAATCTCAGCAGGATCTAGACGTAATCAAAAGGTCGGAGGGAGCCTTTTCTGTGGCTCACAGATGAACTCATAATCTTTCGAATGGTGGAGGTTCAGTCTTTGTTGAGCTAGCTGACCTTGGTTACAAAATGGAAGATTCGCCAAGATCATTTCTTTTGATTGCTGTAAAGTGACCCTGCTTGTAAAAAGTATACCAAACCCAGGCTTTTGTGAGTGACTGAGCCTTAATCTAAAAGCTTTAATTAAGTTATTTAAAAAACTGAAGACCATTAAATGGATAAATTTAATAATTTTATTGTCACATGTGCAATGTTTTGAACTTTGTAAAAGTTGTTTAAAGCTTTTTTAGCATTAGAAATCTCAGTTACTGATGCAATTGCAGACAGCATTGTTTCTGAAAAAGCATTTCGAGTGATCTGATCTGTCAAATAACTGATGGCATGAAAATTAAATGGAAAATGTGGACATAAAAATTTACAGTGGGAAATATTGACACAAAATTGTGACAAAGTGACAACAGGAAGTAAGGTTTGTAGAAAAAGATCTTTGCAGATATAGTCTGATTTTTATCAGATATAAACAATATAGCACAGCTGGTAGTTGGTATTATGTGCAACTGGCATGATCGTTTATAAGAGTTGGTGGATCTTCCAGCTCGTTAAGAAATATGTTGAATTGACCCAAACTGCCTAATTGAAGAATTCTATACACCCAAATCCTGTCAGTCGGTGCCAGAACTACTGAGCACTGAAATGTTCCTTTGTTGTCTATGTTTAATACATTTGATATAAAATAATCTTCTTGATTGTGAAGCAAACAGTTTAAACTCTGACATCGTAGTAAGCAATGAGATGATGACTTGCTACTTCTGTCAACATGGAATTGCAGGAATGATGGGCACAAATTTTGCTGTGGTCGGGGGGGCGGGCGACAACATGTTCAAAGACTTTGGAGAAGAAAGGGAGTATTTGGGAATTACAAACAGAATTGCACACTCTTCTGTAAATTTGAAGTTGCTTTATTTGATTTGCTGGATAATTAAAAAAATATTCAAACACTTAAGATTTCTATGCTGTGTTAGAGTAGTTGCTTAATTTGATTTTATATTTGTGCAAAAAAAACTTTGAATTAACTGGAGTAGACAGTAGTTGATAACTCTCTTCAGCTAACAGGTGGATAGCTCTAAGAAAAATTAACTACTGCAAACCCAAGTTTGCAAAGAACGTATCAGAGCAAACCTGTTACTTATCAAGACTTAAAATGATGGACAAAAGTAACACAAAATATATACCATACAACATCTAGAAAGCCACATAATTACGTAGAATATACAATAGAATATATGTATCAAACCATTCAGCCTAACTAGTTTGTGCTTTTTGTTGAGAGTCTGGCTGGAACAAAACGGGTGAATAAAATGTTGCTCCCAGTTGATTCTGGGGGATTATTCTTCATTTCTGGGAGAATCCAGGAAATCGAGCCAACTCTATATCATTGCGTGGTGACATCAGCGTGCGAATGCGTGCGTTCATACTGGCAAGCTGGCAAATGTTCGCACACACTGATGATGTCTGTAATCGCTCTGCGCATGCTGTGCGTTGTCGAATCATTCCATTGTTGATAAGCATGGGGGTGAAAGGTTATCTGGGTAGGCAGGAATGTGGATTTGAAGTTACAATCAGATCAGCCATGATCTTGTTGAATGGCAGAGCAGGCTCGAGGGGCCAAGTGGCCTACTCCTACTTCTAATTCCTATGTTCCTATGTTCTATCATAGGCTAGCTAGCTAAGGTAGTCAAATTTTGTTGGCAACTGTAGGTCAGGCTTTAATTAATCCTGTGTAATTTGCCTGGTTAAATACACAACTTCAAATGGATGATGTTGGTACTACTACAACAAGACCAACACCAACTTGAATTTATATAGTGCCTTTAGTGTAGTAAAACGTCCCAAGGTGCTCCACGGGACAGGTGACTAAAAGCTTGGTCAAAGATGTAGATTTTAAGAAGCATCTTAAAGGAGGAGAGAGAGGCGGAAAGGTTTAGGGAGGGAATTCCAAAGCTTAGGGCTGAGGCAGCTGAAGGCATGGCCGCCGATGATGGAATGAAGAAAATTGGGTGCAGGTGGCTAGAATTGGAGGAGTACAGAGATCTCGGAGGGTTATTAGAGCTAGAGGAGGTTACAGAGATAGGGAGGGATGAGGCCTTAAAAGGATTTGAAAACCAGGATGACAATTTTAAAATCAAGGTTATAGGGCGTAAGTTGCTACTGAAGGTAGTGATGTGTCATGGGCACTCTGTTTCCTGGTGCTTGCTTAAGTTGGAAAAAAATTCCCCAGAGTTTTTCCTGAATTGGCTACTGTATTTTTCCCTTTTCTTTTTCTCTTTCTCTTTCCAAAGAGACAGCATTGCCAGAGATGGCTGGATGTTGTGCAAGATTGTGTCATCAGCTAAATGGAGCAAGCTTTCTGATCTTTTCTCTGATTTCTTTTCATATTTTCACATATGGTCAATGGAACAAAAGCTGCAAATTGAATTTTTCGGGTAAAAATAGTTCTTTTGCTCAAAGTTGAGCTGAAGTGATTTTGTGCAACATGCTAATTTACTGTGCTTAGATGCATGACATTACATCTTGATGTTCAATGAACTATAGTTTTTATGCAGACTTGTATGATTGAGGTTTTATTCAGGATGTAGAAGTGTGCTACTGAGCCTATGCCAGAGTTGCCAATCCTCCCAGTTCTCCTGGAGTCTAAAATTAAAGAATAATCTTCCAGACCCACCTGTGAGCAACATTTTATTCATCTGTTTCACTCCAGCCAGACTCTGAACAAACAGGAGAGCCACAACAGCCCCAGAATGCATTACAGCTCTGTCGCATGTGCAATCTGACAGTAAAACTGTGGGACGGATTTCACGCACCCATTATTGTATGTATGGCAGCTGCCATTATTGACCAGTTAATATGAGCATTGGCATGTTGGGTGAACAGAAGTGGCAACATAGAGATGGGACATTTGGAGTTAATAGGTTTTGTGATGAAACCACCTGGAGTACAATCCAACCAGTGTTGGCAACTCTAGCCCTATTATACTGGTTGGATAAAATTATGAAGTAATACATTAGATAGAAAAATAAAGTTAAATATATACAAGGTTGTAATAGAGATGCTATGCACTAGTCCATGCTGTTATACTCCAGAAAGCTTGTTATGGAAGGATAATACTAGAGCCTATCTTTACTCAGTTTCACATTTATTGTACAGAGTAAAAGGATTACAAACATGTAGCTCCTCACTCAAACCTTCCACCAGTCTCAGTAAATGTCTGCTTATAAGTTTTTTAAAAATTCGTTTGTGCGATGTGGGTGTCGCTGGCTAGGCCAACATTTATTGCCCATCACTAATTGCCATTGAACTGAGTGCAGAGGGCACTTAAGAGTCAACCACATTGCTGTGGGTCTGGAGTCACATGTAGGCCAGATCCGATAAGAATGGCAGATTTCCTTCCTGTTATGGCCAAGGTGGGAGAAATGCACTGTTAATTCAGTCCCACTTCTCAAGGGTCACAGCATATCAATGAATTTTCCCACCTACCAAAGAATAGCCAATTAGACTCAATTTGTGCCCTGAATAAAACACACCAGCTAGGTTTCTTTAAACAACAACATTAGCTATTTTGTAGAAAAGAAATAATAAGCCGTAACCACTAATGAGATAAATCTATATATATAAAAGCTCCTTATTTCCCTAGCTCTCATGCGCACACACACACATACATTCATAAAAACCAGCTAACCGGGAAAAAAAGGATTCTGGTTTACAGCTGTTTCATATGAGTAAAAGGAAGAATAAAATAATTCAGTTTGCCACATTCTGGTAGGAAATTCTTCGGTTGGGTGAGGTGTCCCAGAGTCGAATAGTTGTATGCCACTCCAAGTCTCTCCAGGCGAGGTTGATGAACAGTATGTGATGGGTAGGTGTTCAAGGCAGTTTGACTACAGTAGGTGTCACATTGGTCTTTCAGCAGGGGTTTAACAACAGGTATGCTTAGGACTCACAGCAGCAGTATAGCACTACAAGCTTTCTTCAGGTTCCAGGATTTCCCAAAGCACAGGAGGAGACAGAAACCACACTGGATGCAGGAATTCTTCTGAGATAGGAGGCAATAAGAATCTGCCACCTTTCAAATACAGGGTTTCTTTTCAAGAGATGCAAGTTTCCTTTACAGAGAGAGGTCTTTTTCTGGGCCTTCCACTTTGATCTCCAGGCAGATCAGAAACCGAATTTCGAATGCCTGCTCTTTGTCTAACTCACTGGTTTCTAAAAGGATCCAAAGTGAAAGGCTCAGGGAAGTTTACTATCACATGACCACAGTATCTCCCCTGTCATTCAAAGTGTTGCTCTGAGGAGGTCAAAAAACCCTGTCTGGCTTCCTTGAAACTGCTTGTTTTCCTATACTACAAAGTATACAAAGTCAACATCCAATAATTTCAGCTGTTTACAGGAGTCCATGTCAACTGAAAATCCCTGTTCTCAGTTTTTTACAACACACAGAATTCTAAGCTTTTAGTACAAAAGAAAATCTCTTGTAACATTCCCTAAAGGACATTTGTGAACCAGATGGGTTTTTACAGCAATCAACCATGGTTTCATGGTCACCATTAGACTGGCTGTTAATTCCATGATTTATTAATTGAATTCAAATCTCACCATCTGCCGTGGTGGGATTTGAACCCGTGTCCCCAGAGCATTAACCTGGGCTCTGGATTACCAGTCCAATGACATTACCACTATGCTACCACCTCCCTACAATTATGACATGTGCTGAAGTTGTCCTTCTGCATATAATCAAATAATTGATACACAATTAACAGATTAACATGCATTCCTTTTTTTTTTAATGATTCTGTTCAACAGTAGATTTTGGTGTGTGTCACTGTCCATCCACTGGTTCCATATTCAAGATATGGACACATTGGTTTGGATAACCAATAGGCTTATATTTTTACCACTGTTTACCTAATGCAATCTGCTGCAACCACTATTACAATATATTTTGTAGATTTGTACAGTAAATTTAAGTTTCACTAAATAAAATTGCAAGCTGACAAAATGATGCTGAATTGTGTCTCTCAATACCCAAATTAAGGATATTTTCAATCCAGTTGCATCTTTGAAAATTTATTTTGTATTATCCCAGTTCTCACTTAAAGATAAGCCTGGAATCACTGCAGGAGTTCTCCAGCAGGGTAATAGTGGAATCTCGGAGTTAGCCTAAATGGCAAAAAAAAGTTCCCAGGTTACTGCTGAAATTACAGTGGGAGACCAGGAGATCCTAATAGAAATTGTCCCCCCAAAAACTTCAAAAAAACTATGTTTAGAAGTTATGAAAGGCATATGATTCCAACAGATTGGGATGGGAAAGGAGGTAAAAGGCAAATTAGTTCTAACTGTTGCTATATTTGTCCAGCTGTTTTTTTTAAAGAAACTGCTTTCTGAAGAGAATCACTATTGCCAAAACATTTAGTTAATGAGAACCAACACAACATATTTTCTCTGGGATAAATTTTGTCCTTCTGTGCTGCAGTTATCCCCTCTGATGCAGAATTTATATAATGGGCGTAAATCTATATTTTTAAAAAAAACCTTTGTATTTGGCAAACTAAGGTCCCAAATGAATAAAAGTTACCCAAAAGTATAACTTTCAGCTATTTAGCATCTTAGCAGGACTGGGACGAATATCCTTGCTGGGAGATTTGCTAGTGCTGTTGGGGAGGGTTTAAACAAAATTGTCAGGGGGATGGAAACCTGACAGGGAGCTCAGATTGGAGGGAAGCAAAACTGATAACTTGTCATGGGTGTGGGATCCAGGAGCAAGTATCAGAGAGGAATACCAAGGTGCACAGAATACTGGGGGTAATAGATAGCACTAGAGTAGGGAATAGTAAGTTATTAGGTAGAGTCAGAGTAAGGGAGAAAGTAATAAAGTCTAAATCAGGGTTAATGTGCAAATATGTGAATGCACAGGGTGTGGTTAATAAGACTGGTGAGGTACAGGCGCAGATTGCCATGTGGAAATATTATGATGTGGCTGTAACAGAGACCTGGCTCAAAGAAGGGCAGGACTGGGTGTTAAATATTTCTGGATACAAGGTGTTCAGGAAAGATAGGAAAGAGAAAAAAGGGAAGGGGTGGTGGTATTGATTAAGAAGAGCATTGCAGTGCTGGAGAAAAAGGATGTCCCAGAGGGGGCGAGGACAGAATCAATCTGGCTAGAGCCAAGGAACAAAAAAGGTGAAATTACATTGCATGGTGTTATCTTTAGACCACCAGCTAATGGGAAGGACGTGGAGAAACAAATTTGCAAGGAAATTACAGAGAGGTGCAAAACTTATAGGATAGTTCTAATGGGGGACTTTAATTATCCAAACATAGATAATAGTAGTGTGAAGGGAAATGAGGGGCAAGAGTTCCAAGAGTGTGTTCAGGAAAATTTTCTACAACAATATGTTGCTAGTCCAACGAAAAAGGTTCTAAATTGGGGTAACGCAAATTTTACAAAACTGACAGTTGACCTGGCGAAAGTGGACTGGATACAGCTACTTGAAGGAAAGTCGGTGGCAAACCAGTGAGAGGCATTCAAAAGCGAGATACTACAGGCACAGTTTAGGCATGTCCCCACAAACATTAAGGGTGGTACTGCCAAACCTAGAGCTCCCTAGTTATCTAGAAGCTTACAGCCGTTAAAGCCGAAAAGGAAAGCTAATGACAATCACAATTACCCTAATACTTTAGAAAGCCTAGAGGAGTATAGAAAGTGCAGGGGTGAAGTAAAACAGGAAACTAGAAAAGCAAAGAGAGGACATGAAAAATTATTGGCAGTAAATCGAGGAAAACCCAAAGATATTTTATCAGTACATTAAGAGCAAGAGGATAACTAAGGAAAGGGTAGGGCCTATCAAAGATGTACACGGGAACCTTTGCGTGAATGCAGAAGATGTGGGCAGGGTTCTTAATGAGTTTTTTGTCTGTCTTCACAAATGAGAGGGTTGATGCAGACATTGTAGTTAAAGAGGAGGAGTTTGAAATATTAGATCCGATAAGCATAATGAGAGAGCAAATACTAGAAGGTCTGACATCCTTGAAAGTGGATAAATCACCAGGACCGATGGATTGCATCCCAGGTTGTTTTAGGAAGCCAGGGAGGGAATAGCGGATGTGCTGAGGATCATCTTCATATCCTCACTAGATACAGGCGAGGTACCAAATGATTGGAGGTCTGTGAACATTGTACCATTGTTTAAAAAGGGTGCGAGGGATAGGCCAAATAATTATAGGCTGGTCAGTCTGACCTCGGCGATGGGTAAATTATTAGAATCAATTCTGAGAGACAGGATAAACTGCCACTTAGAATGGCACGGATTAATCAGGGATAGTCAGCATGGATTTGTTAGTGAAAGATCGTGTCTTACTAACTTGATTGAGTTTTTTGAGGAACTAACGGGGAGGATTGATGTGGGTAGTGCAGTCGATGTGGTCTACATGGATTTTAGTAAGGCATTTTACAAGGTCCCGCATGGCAGACTGGTCAGAAAAATGAAAGCCCATGGGATACAGGGAAATGTGGCAGGTTGGATCCAAAATTGGCTCAGGGACAGGAAACAAAGGGTAGTGGTCGATGGATGTTTTTGCAAATGAAAGCTGTTTCCAGTGGCATTTCACAGGGCTCAGTGTTGGGTCCCTTGCTGTTTATGGTATATATTAATGATATTAAATGTGGGAGGCATGATTGGGAAATTTGCTGATGACACAAAAATTAACCATGTAGTTAATAGTGAAGAGGATAGTTGTATACCCCAGAACAATATCAATGGTTTGGTTGAGTGGGCGGGAAAGTGGCAAATGGAATTCAATCCAGAGAAGTGTGAGGTAATGCATTTGGGGAGGGCAAATAAAGCGAGGGAATACACAATAAATGGGAGGATATTGAGAGGGGTAGAAGAAGTGAAAGACCTTGGAGTGCATGTCCACAGGTCCCTGAAGGTGGCAGGACAGGTAGATAGAGTGGTGAAGAAGGCATATGGATTGCTTTCCTTTATTGGCCGAGGTATAGAATACAAAAGCGGGAATGTGATGCTGGAACTGTATAAAACGCTGGTTAGACCACAGCTGGAGTATTGTGCACAGTTCTGGTCACCACATATCACAAAGGACATAATTGCTCTGGAGAGAGTACAGAGGATATTTACAAGAATGTTGGCTTGAAAGTTGAAGCTATGAGGAAAGATTGGATAGGCTAGGGTTGCTTTCCCTGGAACTGAGGAGGTTGAGGGGAAACTTAATTGAGGTGTACAAAATTATGAGGGGCCTAGTTAGAGTGGACAGGAAGGACCTGTTTCCCCTGGCAGGAAGGTTAGTTACCAGGGGACCACCCATGTAAGGTGATTGGTAGAAGGATTAGAGGGGACATGAGGAGAAACCTTTTCACCCAGAGGGTGGTGGGTGTCAGGAATTTGCTGCCAGAAATGGTGTTGGGGGCAGAAACCCTCAATTCTTTTAAAAGGTACCTGGACATGTACCTGAAGTGCTGTAACTATGGACCAGGTGCTGGAAGGTGGAATTAGATTGGGTGGCTGTTTCTTTCAGCCGGCATGGACACGATGGGCTGAATGGCCTCCTTCTGTGCTGTAATTGTTCTACTGTTCCATGGTTTTAAAGGAGGCACTGCAAACCTGGTTCTTGGGAATGAGGTGGGCCAAGTGGATCAAATATCAGTAGGAAACTATTTAGGAGATAGTGATCATTGTATCATAAGGTTTAGGCTGACTATGGAAAAGGACACAGAGCAACCCAGGGTAAGAATAATTAACTGGGGGAAGGCCAACTTCAATGGGGTAAAAATGGAGCTGGGGCGAATAAATTGGAGTCAAAAGCTTTCGGGAAAACTGGTAGAGGAACAATGGGCTACCTTCAAAGAAGAGCTAGTTCGGGCACAGTCAAGGTATGTTCCCTTGAAGGGGAAAAGTGGGGCTCCCTGGATGACAAAAGAGGTAGAGATCAAGATAAAGAAGAAAAAGTGTGCTTATGACAGATGCCAGGTAAAATATACTATTAAGAACCAAGCTGAATAAGAAGGTCCAGAGGGGAAGTGAAAAAGCAAAAAGAGAGCATGAAAAGAAACTGGCATCTAGCATTCAAGGGAATCCCAAGTTTTTTATAGGCATATAAATAGTAAAAGGCTGTTAAAAGGAGGAGTGGGGCCTATTCGGGACCAGAAAGGGGATTTATACATGGAGGCAGAGGGCATAGCTGAGGTATTAAATGAATACTTTGCATCTGTCTTTACCAAGGAAGAAGATGCAACCCAGGCAATGTTGAAAGAGGAGGTATGTCGGACACGAGGGGTTTAAATTGATAAAGAGAAAGTATTAGATGGGCTGTCTGTACTTAAAGTGGATAAAGCAGCAGAACCAGATGAGATGCATCCAAGGATACCGAGGGAAGTGAGGGTGGAAATTACAGAGGCACTGGTCATAAATTTTCAGTCTTCCTTAGACTCTGGGGTGGTGCCAGAGGACTGGAGCGTTGCAAACGTTACACCCTTGTTCAAAAAAGGGTGTAAAGATAAGCCCAGCTACTACAGGCTAGTCAGTTTAACTTCAGTGGTGGGAAAACTTCCAGAAAAAATAATCGGGACAAAATCAGTAGTCACATGAACAAATGCGAGTTAATTAAGGAAAGTCAACATGGATTTCTGAAGGGAAAATCATGTTTAACTAACTTGCTGGAGTTTGTTGAGGAGGTAACAGTGAGGGTTGATGAGGACAATACTGTTGATGTAGTGTACATGGACTTTCAAAAGGCGTTTGATACAGTGCCACACAACAGACTTGTGAGCAAACTTGTAGCTCATGGAATAAAAGGACCGGTAGCAACATGGATACAAGATTGGCTGAGTGACAGGAAACAAAGAGTAGTGGTTAATGAATGTTTTTTGGGCTGGAGGAAGATTTGTAGTAAAGATCCCCAGGGATCAGTGTTTTATTTTTTTATTTTTATTTATTTTATTTAGAGATACAGCACTGAAACAGGCCCTTCGGCCCATTGAGTCTGTGCCGACCAACAACCACCCATTTATACTAACCCTACAGTAATCCCATATTCCCTATCACCTCCCTACACTAGGGGCAATTTACAACGGCCAATTTACTTATCATCTGCAAGTCTTTGGATGTGGGAGGAAACCGGAGCACCCGGCGAAAACCCATGCAGACACAGGGAGAACTTGCAAACTCCGCCCAGGCAGTGCCCAGAGTCGAACCCGGGTCCCTGGAGCTGTGAGGCTGTGGTGCTAACCACTGCGCCGCCCTTGCTTTTCCTGATATTTATTAATTACCTAGACCTTGATGTACAGGGCACAATTTCAAAGTTTGCAGATGATACGAAACTTGGAAGCATTGTGAATCATGAGGAAGCTAGTGTAGAACTTCAAAAGGACATAGACAAGGTGGCAGATGAAGTTCAATGCAGAGAAATGTGAAGTAATTCATTTTGGTAGGAAGAATGTGGAGAGAAAATATAAAATAAAGGGTACAATTCTAAAGGGGGTGCAGGAGCAGAGGGACCTGGGTGTATAAGTGCATAAGTCATTGAAGGTGGTAGGACAGGTTGAGAGAGTGGTTAATAAAGCATACAGTATCCTGGGCTTTATTAATAGAGGCATAGAGTACAGGAGCAAGGGAGTTATGTTGAACTTGTATAAGAGTCTAGATCGGCCTCAGCTGGGGTATTGCATCCTGTTCTGTGTGCCGCACTTTAGGGATGACGTGAGGATATTAGAGAGAGTACAGAAAAGATTCACGAGAATGGTTCCAGGGATGAGGAACTTCAGTTATGAAGATAGATTGGGGAAGTTAGGTCTATTTTCTTTGGCGAAGAGAAGACTGAGAGGTGATTTGATAGAGGTATTCAAAATCATGAGGGGTCCGGACAGAGTAGATAGAGAGAAACTGTTCCCACTCGTGAAAGGATCGAGAACGAGAGGGCACAGATTTAAAGTATTTGGTAAGAGAAGCAAAAGTGACATGAGGAAAAATGTTTTCACGCAGCAAGTGGTTAAGGTCTGGAATGTGCTGCCTGAGAACATGGTGGAGGCAGGTTCAATTGAAGATTCAAAAGGGAATTAGACAGTTATATGAAAAGGAAAAATGTGCAGGGTTACGGGGAGAAGGCGGGGGAATGGAACTGAGGGAATTACTCTTTCAGAGAGCCAGTGCGGACACGTGGGCCGAATGACCTCCTTCTGCACTGTAATGAATCTGTGATCTAGAGCAATGTATATCAAAATAGGAACAAAAATAATTAAATTTAGCTATTTTACCCACTATTCCCTCACTATATTCTCCACATAAGTATACAATATTTGACCCCTTTGAATATGCAAAGGACCTAAAGCTTACTTCAGATGTGGGTAAAGGACACCTTTTGTTTGTTCTTACGCAATATGGCAGTCATGCAGTTCCAGCCGAAATTATGTCCGCGTTTCCTGTCCTGTCTACATAGTGCTTGTAAAACGTGTTCTCCGCAGCCTAATTTCTAGGCCACAATATCCTACTGAATAAATTGGAACGTTATATAGCCAGTATAAAAAGTGACTGTAACTAGTATTACTTTTTATTTGTGGACCTATTTTAATCAAAAACTTTTAAATGAACTGTACTTGGGAATTGCAGATGGTTTCAGATGATGATGAGCCTTCTGTTTAGAACTTTGTAAAATGGCATGGTTTTAGAATTGTGTTTTATGAAGGACCTTACAGCAAATGGGTGTTTGGCACACATTGCAACAGCCGACAGTTTTCTTAGGCATTTCTCAAGTAATATGCAAAAGCTGTTGAATACTAGTAACTTTTCTTAAGTTGCGCTGACGTAATAGTGATAATTTGTCTGTAACGAAGAACTTGACAAAAAAATTATCTCAAATTTTTCTCTCTTTGCAGTAAATATCGAGAGGATAGATTTAAGAGGATTGCAGCACAAGAGGAATGAGAAATCTGCTGAATATTCCTTCGAGGTAGAGATTTCTGTGATTTAGTTTTGTAGTGTGCAAAACACAAATCATTTTCAGTTCATATTGCATGTCATATTTAATATCTATATTTACAGTAACATTTAAATTAATTGCCATAATATAATGACCAGCCCGTGGATAATGGAAATTGCTTTTCTCCTTTCCAACCACCCATCTCTAAGTCCTGCCGACAAGATTGGCTGGCATGACAGTGGTTCCCTCCTTAGCTGTCCATATTTCCAGGCTTGGTCTTCTGCCAGAGATCTGACAAAACCAACCTAAAACACTCCCACAATGTTAAACACCTCGCTCCAACCCCTCCGTTGCCCTGTACCATTTTCCTGAGTCAAACATAAATTCTCATGCAAAGTGAGCTCCTGGTAGGATCCCCACCAGTAGGATGGAGCTCACTACTGCAAGTCAGGGAATTGCAGCACCAGAAGAGGCAACAAGGTAATTTAAAAGGGCAAAAGAACCCTGAAGGTGCAGAAACTTTGTAGACCTTGGCCAACATGGTTAAGTGTATGGAGGTCCATTTGAAGAGAGAGAACAGATGAGAAGGGGCAGCAGGGGTTGGGAGAGGGGAACAGAGCTCAGGCAGGGAGGTGACAATAGGCCTTTCTGCCTGACCTTTGCCTCATTTTGCTCACAGTTCTGAGCATGATTACTGAAGAAGATCAAACCCTCAGTATTTTGAAGCTTAGAAATCTTCATCCAACTGACTTATGCTCTCTGTGCATTGTTTTGATTAGTTGATCTCTATTAACCTACATACTGTTTCTAATGCCAGGACTGTCATGCTAATTTTTCAGGGTAACTAGAAATTACATTTTACTGCAGAAGACTGTATCAAACTTGTTAAAAAATCTAAGCATATTGTTACAGACAGGTGGTAAGGGGTGTGGGTGATTCCCACTGTTCAGCTCCCAACTGACTGCGATTGTGTTTTGTAAAAATTATGCTTTAGTCCCTGAGTGTGTTTAGGATCAAATAAATAGACAAATGACAGGTTTACTCATAGGTTTAAAAAAAAAGAATAACTATTTTTAAACAAATCCCGAAATGATCACAACCTCACTCACACACACATTCACCCACACATACATACTCAAGAATAGATAGATAGAAAATGATGAGGTAGTTTAAAGTCCCAAGTGAGGTAAGTGGTCATGGTTTACAGAAGATTATTGAGTCTTCTCAGGAGAAAAGGTCTTTTTTTCCAGAAGTTACAGGCCTGATTATTGATAGTCTTGAAGTTGTGGAGGTATTGCAGAGCTCTAGTGGTTGTAATACGGCCCAAAACTGGTGGTGTGTAGTTTATTAGCTTCACAGATGGTTACTTTCAAAGTCACTTGGTGACGTCTCTGCCTTGGTAGCTGTTCTTGGTGAGCAGGGTCCTTCTTACAGGCTTTCTGTGATGATGGCTTGATCTCCACTCTGTCTCGCCAGAGACTTTAAAAGTAAAGATTTCTCACAGTTTCTGTTAGGAGATGCATGGCCCTCTCCCCTGTTGTTAGCACACAATGGACCAAGATATGATAACCATGGCCATCGTTTGTTGTTTGAATTAGAATCATTCTATTATGATGTTGCTGTTTCACACCGTATTCATCTTGGTTTGTCTATGAGCCAGATTGTCTCCAGAATCCTCTGTTAATCCATTCATATTGATCAGAGTCATTAATATGCAATAGCTCCTTTCAATTTCAAAGGGGTTCTCCCCAGAGCTATATCAGATGAGGTTAACGAGCCTCATCTTTGCAGATGAGTTTGTGAATTTCCAGTATCAGGGGGTGGGGGGTGTGTCACATGGCTGCTGTTGCATTTTGACTGTGTATAAGTGTCCGTGTTCTTATGATTTTGTTTAGCTGTTGACTTTTTAAATTCATAATTCTTCCATTTCAGTGTTTATTTCATCACAACTCCTTCTATGCATGACAATATTCATTATAGAGCTATGCCTTTTCACAAGTGAAAAGCCACCCACAGTATTACTAACTACTGTGGACCCCTTCTGAAGTGGCTTAAATATTGCTCATCTTTAGTGGTCACTGCACAAGATTGTTCTGGTGAACGTCTGGATTTGTGTTCCCTGTGCTCTAGGATACTTAAAAGATACCATGTTGGGCTTTTGTTTCTGAGTTTGATCTTCCAGTTGTAAATATTGGATCTTGAAAATGTCTATTTGCGATCTGAAGATTGATACCAGGGTTGTGAATCTTCTGTTGACCAAAAGCTTTTGGTAGTTGTCTTATTTTGGTAGTAGAAAATGCAATGTTGAAGACTAATGTTGGCAAAATTGAAGTCTAAGTATTTGTTGCTTTTACTGTACTGTTAGTCAAATGGAATAGGATCTTTTGTGAATGTTTTAGACTGTACAATTTAGAGTTCCTCCTCATGCCTGTTAACTATAGCTTCAGTATTCTCTCACACAGACCCATTTGGTGATTTAAAGTTTCAGGGGTTTTTTTGCATTAAAATTGTACATTTTTAACTTTGTTACTCAGGTCCTGTGGTCAGATGCTTCACTGACTTTCGTAACCAAGTCCTATCGGGAACTGAAAGAATTTCTTGCAAAGGTAAATAAGCAAAGAGATTAAAGTGTTGTAGAACACATGGTTCAAAAGTAGAAAATTAATTGTTGTTTATCCTTTATTCAAAATTGTTGCTGCCAATTGTAATTGTCTACATTAATTCTTTTAAACCTGCTAGCAAAACTAATAATTCCCACATAATGGAGGGTGGAAAGGGAGGAGAAAAAAGGTGCTATCTGGAAAAACTTCAGGGATAAAATTCTGCCAGAAAATGGGGTAAAACTAGAGTCAAGTGTTGATTTTAGGTTCAAATGTTTCAGGGTAACCAAAGTGATTCGTAATCATTTCACAACATTATATTGCATCTTCTGTGATGAAGGGAGTAACCATTTATGGTTTCAGCGTGCTTTGGTTTACAACCATTGCTCTTTTGCAACCAGGGATTACAAAAAAAAACTACCTTTCCCTGGGTTTGCCTTCCGATATGAATCCAGTTTTTAAGTAAAGGTGATATTTTTATTTAACATTCTTTCTACAAATTTTACATCATCTGCAAAAACTATTTCCTAAAAATAAATTTCTACAGGAACAAAATATAGAAATGATTCATTTTGGTGGATATGTTTTGTGAATAGAGACCTAAGCAATTTTAAATAGTATGCCAGTAAACTATCAAGAATAGATCTTATTTACATCAAATGCCCATTTTAGTCTTTGATTGAAAATATAGATAACTCATCTTGATTTACATTTTATAAAAATAGCTTCATCTTTTGGGCTGCTTTAGTCAGTGTATTTTAATTGGATTCTTTATTTTATTTATTTATTTAGAGATACAGCACTGAAACAGGCCCTTTGGCCCACCAAGTCTGTGCCGACCAACAACCACCCTGCAGTAATCCCATATTCCCTACCACCTACCTACACTAGGGGCAATTTATAATGGCCAATTTACCTATCAACCTGCAAGTCTTTGGCTGTGGGCGAAAACCCACGCGGTCACAGGGAGAACTTGCAAACTCCACACAGGCAGTACCCAGAATCGAACCCTGGTCTCTGGAGTTGTGAGGCTGCGGTGCTCACCACTGCGCCACTGTGCCGCCCCAACCGACTATCAACAAAAATTGTAGTGCATGTATTCAACTGAAGCTTTGAAAGAAAAGTTTGATTTTGTTCCCTGGAGAGCTAAAGGAAATTCAGTAGTTTTACTTTGGGGATTGGGTGGTGCTGTAGTTTATGGAACCATTCTTTCACCTCTGAATTTCGGTTTGAATCTCATTTGGCTGGGTTGACTGAAAAATTGTTGAGGGTTATAATTGTTGGGGCATAGTGTTAAACAGCACAGAAACAGACCCTTTAGCCCATCGTGTCTGTACTGGCCATTAAGCACCTATCTATTCTAATCCCATTTTCCAGCACTTGGCCTGCGGCCTTGTATGCTATGGCGTTTCAGTGAGTTTGCAGATGACACTAAAATTGGTGGTGTCGTAAATAGTGAGGAGGAAAGCCTTAGATTACAGGACAATATAGATGGGCTGGTAAGATGGGTTGAGCAGTGACAAATGGAATTTAATCCTGAGAAGTGTGAGGTGATGCATTTTGGGAGGTCTAACAAGTGCTCATCTAAATACTTCTTAAATGTTGTGAGGGTTCCTACCTCTACCACCCCTTCAGGCAGTGTGTTCCAGATTCCAACCACCGTCTGGGTGAAAATTTTTTTCCTCAAATCCCCCCTAAACCTCCTACCCCTTACCTTAAATCTATGCCCCCTGGTTAGTGACCCCTCCGCTAAGGGAAACAGTTTCTTCCTATCTACTCTATCAATGCCCCTCATAATTTTGTATACCTCAATCAGGTCGCCCCTCAGACTTCTCTGCTCTAAGGAAAACAACCCTAGCCTGTGCAGTCTCTCCTCATAGCTGAAATACTCCAGACCAGGCAACATCCTGGTGAATCTCCTCTGCAGCCTCTCCAGTGCAATCACATCCTTCCTATAGTGTGGCGACCAGAACTGTACACAGTACTCCAGCTGTGGCCTAACTAGCATTTTATACAGCTCTATCATAACCTCCCTGCTCTTATGTGCTATGCCTTGGCTAATAAAGGCAAGTATCCTATATGCCTTCCTAACTACCTTATCTACCTGTGCTACTGCTGTCAGTGATCTCTGGACAAGTACACCAAGATCCCTCTGACCCTCTGTACTTCGTAGGGTCCTACTATCCATTGTATATTCCCTTGCCTTGTTAGTCCTCCCAAAATGCATCACCTCACACGTTTCAGGATTAAATTCCATTTGCCACTGCTCCACCCATTTTACCAGCCCATCTGTATCGTCCTGTAATCTAAGGCTTTCCTCCTCACAATTTACGACACCACCAATTTTAGTGTCATCTGCAAATTTACTGATCATACCTCCTATATTCACGTCTAAATTATTAATGTACACTACAAACCGCAAGGGTCCCAGCACCGATACCTGCGGTACACCACTGGTCACAGGCTTCCACTAGCAAAAACAACCTTCGACCATCACCCTCTGCCTCCTGCCACTAAGCCAATTTTAGATCCAATTTGTCAAATTGCCCTGGATCCCATGGGCTCTTACCTTCTTAACCAATCTCACATGCGGGACCTTATCAAAAGCCTTACTGATGTCAATGTAGACTGTATCAACTGCTTTACCCTCATCTACACATCTAGTCTTGAAAAGCTCAATCAAGTTAGTTAGACATGATCTCCCGCTGACAAAGCCATGCTGACTATCCTTGATTAATCCCTGCCTCTCCAAGTGGAGATTAATCCTGTACTTCAGAATTTTTTCCAATAGTTTCCCTACCACTGAAGTTAGACTCACTGGCCTGTAATTACCTGGTTTATCCCTGCTACCCTTCTTGAATAATGGTACCAGCACATTCGCTGTTCTCCAGTCCTCTGGTACCTCTCCTGTGGCCAGAGAGCATTTGAAAATTTGTGTCAGAGGCCCTGCTATCTCCTCCCTTGTCTCACATAACAGCCTGGGATGCATCTCATCGGGGCCTGGGGATTTATCCACTTTTAAGTCCACTAAAACAGCTAATACCTCAAGTATATCACAGTCCCCCTCCCTGATCTCTACACCTACATCGTCCTTCTCCATAGTGAACACAGATGAAAAATAATCATTTGAAACCTCACCTATGTCCTTCGGCACCACACACAGATTGCCACTTTGCTCCCTAATGGGCCCTACTCTTTCTCTATTCTCTTGCCCTTAATATACTTATAAAATGCTTTGGGATTTTCCTTTTATCTTGCCTGCCAGTGTTTTTTCATGTCTCCTCTTCGCTGTCCTAATTACTTTTTTAAGTACCACCCCCCCCCCCCACACTTTCTATACTCCTCTAGTGCCTCTGCTGTTTTCAGCGCTCTGAATCTGCCATAAACCTTTTTTTTCCTTATCCAATCCTCTATATCCCTTGATATCCAGGGTTCCCTGGACTTGTTGGTCCTACTCTTCACCTTTACAGGAACATGTTGGCCCTGAACTCTCACTGTTTCCTTTTTGAATGACTCCCACTGGTCTGATGTAGACTTTCCTAGTCTAGCTGCTCCCAGTACACTTTGGCCAGGTCCTGTTTCATCATATTGAAATCGGCCTTCCCCCAATTCAGTACTTTTATTTCCGGTCCCTCTTTGTCCTTTTCCATAACTAACTTAAATCTTACAGAATTATGGTCACTATCCCCGAAATGCTCCCCACTGACACTTCTACTACTTGTCCAACTTCATTCCCTAGGATTAGGTCCTCCCCTATCATGTCATGGCAGTTTCTGACCAGCCCAAGATAACTAAGTCCATAGCAAAAGACTATTCCTGATAGAGTGCTACTTGGGAAAAATTGTTTTTTTCAAAAAAGATAATTTGAAATGGAAAAGACACAGATGATGGAATTTACTCTTGAAATGGAGTAAAGCTACCTGGGTGAAGATTTTCTCAGTACACTGAAATAAAATTGTCAACCTATTCTTTATAAATCATTTTACAATCTTTATTAAACACGATATATAGAGGTAATATTTCCCTATTGGGACTTACCCAGCACTAGCTCATGCTATACTTGTTGCAAAAAGTGAAAATACACAGCAAATTAGTCAGTGTTCATAAAAGGATGAGACAAGTTAATATGTTGGGGGTAACCTTTATCAGAATAATATTTCCTATAGTTTGCAGAAGGTAGAAATGATTAATTCCCCAGCAATAACTTCTTTCATCATGATGAGTAGAACAGAATCGAAAAATATTCATGTAATTCTAACTGTTGTTCAGCTGTCTTTAGTTTGGGGTATGTCTTTACATTTTTAAACACTAGTTAGAAATAAGCTTTGATAGTTTGCCAAGGTTTGCACTGCATTCAGTGCTCATGATGCTGAATGGAGGAAGCAATGAGCTGATAAGAATTAATGGATAAAGCTCAGTTGCATAGTATGAAGTTTGGCTCCCTCTGGAGGTTTGACCAAACACAATCTAAATCAAATCTTACTCTCCAATGACTTCACTGTTTTCAGCTCCCATTTTCCTTCTTCACTTAGGTCAGAACATACAGCTTAAAAAAAAAATAGATAACATAACACACAAATAAACGCACAATTAAACCACTGTACCATTGTGAATGTTAGAAATGTCTGTCTTTCTGCTAGGGCATGGTTCATAAGTTGAAAATATCATTTCAGCTTTCAGTGCAGGGGATGCTGAAGCTGCTGTGGACAAATTGTTTTGTGTAAAAGAGATGTAGTTTCACACTCAGAATAAAACATACAAAACTATGGGAGAAAACATTCATTAACACATTTCACATTTTTTAAAGAAAACTTGAATATATATCAGTAATTTCTGAAATATTCCACTTCATGGTGAAAAATGTTTCAGAAATGGACATCAAGTCAGAAAAGCTTGGCTGAAAAGATGGACTTTAAGAAGCTTATTAAAGTTGGAGAGAAAAGTTGAGGTTTGTAGGAGTTCCAGAGAAATTAGCCAGTGCAGATAAAGGCTTTCCCATCAGTGGTAGGTCACAAAGGGGTAGCGAATGCACAAAAGGCCAGGGTTGAAGGACTGAAGAGTTTTGGACGGGGACTAATTTTGGATGTGATTGCAAAGGCATGGATGGAAGATTGAGGGGTGACCTGAATGAGGTGTTATAAATGTTAAAAGGATTTGATTAGGTAGATACGGAGCAATTTAATATGTGTGTATTATATATAATTTATGTGATATATCATGTGGGGAAATTCAGCTCTGGGTCAAGCAGGATGATATGGTTTCAGCCTGAGTGAGTGGCTGGGAAGGGATGTTCCTCGTGTTCGGTTGAAAGTCTTGACTTAGCTCTGACAATATCAGCAGAAATTTTCTCGGGGTATCTGCCGCATCTCTGCTGTAACTTCGGTGGAAATCTTGTTTACAGGGCGACAGTGAGGGAAGCACAGAAGTTCACCCCCACTGCCAGTTAGGCAATGTGACCCCGCAAAGGTCATCACAGGGTTGTGGAAAGTTGGTGTTATATGGACCTAGGTGTCATCAGCTGGCCAACATGCCTGAAACCTTGCTGAATAAGTTGCCATATGGCTTGGGAGGTTGATAGATAAAGAATGAAAAGGAGGATGGATGGAAGAGGAGTGGGTGTCAGAGGAGGAGAGAAAGCGAATGAACTGGAATGTGCTGATGAAATCTGTGACACCACCATACCTTTTTGGGCAGCCCAAGTGTATTAAGTGTGCAGTCAAATGGGGAAACTACACAAATCTTTGAAGGTGGCAAGACCTGATAGGCTGTTAAAGAACTTTAAGAAGGATGTCAAGGCCTTCAAGAGGATGCAGAGGAGATTTATTAGAATAGATGGAGAGAAACTTTCCATTGGCAAGGAGGTCCATAACCAGAGGATGCAGATTTAAGAAAATTGACAAAAAAATCTAGGGCAAGTTGAGATTTTTTTTTATTTGCAGCGAGTTATGACTTGCAGTGTACTACATAAAAGGTCAGTTGAAGTAGATTCAGTAATAACTTTGAAAAAGTACTCAATATAGACTTGAAAAGAAAAATTTTGCAGGGCTATGGTGAAAGACCAGGGGAGTAAGACTAACTGTATAGACTCGTTGAAGAGCCAGCATAGTGGGCTGAATGGCCTCCTTCTGTGCTGTAAGATTCTATAAGTCATCACCTGTCAGCTACATTTCTCACAGGGTTAGAATGTTATTAAATTAATCTACAATGATGTAGATGTTGAAAGTCTTGTGAAAGAACATTCTGGAGCCAATGCGGAACAGGGTAGTAGTAATTGATGTATCTACTGACTGGATCGGAGGGGTCAGTTGAGGAGATGGGAGGCATGGGAAGGAGCTCATTGGAGATTTGACGGTGGAGGGAAATCCTCCCTGCTGCATTGGTACATTGCTAGCTTCAGCAAAAACTACAAATTCATAGTGAACAGTAAGGTAGTTGAAGAAAATCTTTTGCACAGTTGTGCTACTGAAAAAAAATGCTTTTGGGGGGGAGCAAATTAACATACTTGCATATTATGTCAATACTGCAAATCCAGGTAAAGCAAGAAAACCTGAATAGCTAAGAAGACATTTCGAAAAGCGAAGAGCAAATTAAGTTAGTTGTAACATAAGCAAGTTTAAGAAGTGATAAGTAAATAGTATTACAAATATATTTTAACACATGTGTGTTCTCATTATTAAGGCATGTAATGTGTTTTACTGTGTCAGTTGTGATGCATTGCTTTAGTAAATTTGCTTTATCATGATGATGGGTGAACACTGCTAAAACAGAGGCAACAGTGCAATAAATATCACAAACTGCACTTGAGATCCTGACTACCTGTGAGCAATGCCATGGGACATCAATTACATTCTAAATTATGCAATGTATATTAACACAAGATAGAAAAATCAACAAACTGATGCAAGATCTTAAATTACATACAGTTAAAATTTCTGTTCTTTCATTTGTACAATTAAAATGGCTAAAAATGCTGTATCACTGTTGCAATAATTTAAGCAGACTGGAATTTAAAAAAAAAAAATTCCAGGGTTATTCACCCAGGTTCTGACCAGACAAAATATACCTGAAGTAACATTCACCTGACCAGAATGCCCCAAATTGATATGCCGCAAAACATACTTGAAATTGCTTGTGCCTGTAGCCTCTGTTGGGAATCTCTGAAATCCTGAAGCAATGTAAAGGGAGTGGAGACCCATCATCATCATGCACCTGTACCTCTTCTTCCTCTTGATATTGTTCAGGGATTAATCCTTTCCTGGGCACTAATGACAAGAAAATCAGTCCCACTATGTTTGGATGCTACTATATGTTATATTAAAAATCATCTTAATTTTGTAGCTTCCTCAAATGTTCCCAGATGAGAATTTGGAAAATGCCATTCCTGAAACCACGAACCATGACTGTTGTTATACAGAAGAGAGAAAATATACAGATCTGGAACCGTATCTCAGGTGAAAATCTTAATTACATGATCAGTTGACTATTTAGATTAATGAAATTCACTCCACGCGACATCAAGAAACGACTGAAGGCACTGGATACTGCAAAGACTGTGGGCCCTGGCAACATTCCGGCAATAGTACTCCAGAACTTGCCGCACCCCTAGCCAAGTTGTTCCAGTACAGCTACAACACCAGCATCTACCCTGCAATGTGGAAAATTGCCCAGGTATGTCCTGTACACAAAAAGCAGGACAAGTTCAACCCGGCCAATTACTGCCCCATCAGTCTACTCTCAATCATCAGTAAAGTGATGGAAGGTGACATCAACAGTGTCATCAAGCGGCACTTGCTTAGCAATAACCTGCTCAGTGACACTCAGTTGGGTTCTGCCAGGGCCACTCAGCTCTTAACTTCATTACAGCCTTGGTTCAAACGTGGACAAAAGAGCTGAACTTAAGAGGTGAGGTGAGAGTGACTGCCCTTGACATCAATGCAGCATTTGATCGAGTATGGCATCAAGGGGCCCTAGCACAACTGAAGTCAATGGGAATCAGGGGGGGAACTCTCTGCTGGTTTGACTCATATCTAGTGTAAAGGAAGATGGTTGTGGTTGTTGGAGATCAATCATCTGAGCTCCAGGACATCACTGCAGGAGTTCCTCAGGGTAGTGTTCCAGGCCCAACCATCATCAGCTGCTTCATCAATGACCTTCCTTCAATCATAAGGTCAGAAGTGGGGATGTTCGCTGATGATTGCACAATGTTCAGCACCATTTGTGACTCCTCAGATACTGATTCAGTCCGTGTAGAAATGCAGCAAGACCTGGACAATATCCAGGCTTGGGCTGATAAGTGGCAAGTAACATTCATGCCACACAAGTGCCAGGCAATGACCATCTCCAACAAGAGAGAATCTAACCATCTCCCTTGACATTCAGTGGCATTACCATCACTGAATCCCCCACTATCAACATCCTGGAGGTTATCAATGACCAGAAACAGAACTGGAGTAGCCATATAAATACCATGGCGACAAGAGCAGGTCAGAGGCTAGGAATCCTGCAGCGAGTAACTCAGCTCCTGACTCCCCAAAGCCTGGCCACCATCTACAAGGCACAAGACAGGAGTGTGATGGAATACTCTCCACTTGCCTGGATAGGTGCAGCTCCAACAACACTCAGGAAGCTCGACACCATCCAGGACAAAGCAGCCCACTTGATTGGCACCACATCCACAAACATTCACTCCCTCCACCATCGATGCACAGTGGCAGCAGTGTGTACCATCTACAAGATGCACTGCAGCAATGCACCAAGACTCCTTAGACAGCACCTTCCAAACCCGTGACCTCTCCCACCTAGAAGGACAAGGGCAGCAAATGCTTGGGAACACCACCACCTGCAAGTTCCCCTCCAGGCCTCACACCATCCTGACTTGGAACTATATCGCTATTGCTTCACTGTCGCTAGGTCAAAATCATGGAACTCCCTAACAGCAGTGTGGGTTTCCCTACCCCACGTGGACTGCAGCGGTCCAAGAAGTCAGCTCACCACCACCTTCTCAAGGACAATTGGGGATGGGCAATAAATGCTGGACTAGCCAGCGACACTCATATCCCATGAAAAAGACACAATAGCATTGAAAATATAGGGTAGCCATGCAGAATCAATGTGGGTTATTAAACCAATTTTCAACATTCATTTTAAAAGTTAAACGTTGAGTAGATAGAGAAGGTTTCACTGCAACAGGTGAATAATACACCTTCTCACTACTATAGTTAGCCTTAATGCTACAGAAAGGATTTAGATTCCCCTGTGGCCAACATAGCATCAAGGGATGGATTCAGTTAGATTATAACATGCCTTGGAATTTCTAGCATTCCTGGTGTATAGAATAGCTTGTGTTGTGGGCATGACCGAAAGATTATGTAGCATTGTCCCACAGTATCTGTCTACAGCTTTTTCAGCTTTCTTTATCTTAAAACTATACAAAAAGGCTGACATGAAAAAGAATGATATCCCACCTGAGGTCACCCTATGAACACAATCTTAAAAATGAGTTGGGGAATGGACTAAATGCTACTGTCAACCAAATCCGATCCTCAAAGCTAGTAATTCTGTCCAAATTTGTATGCTTGATTTAAGGTACAATTGTATTTTAACAAACACAATGTATAATGAATCAGTATTTAAAGATATGAAAGAAAATTTTATAAACATTTTTATGATTTTGATGCAAGTATTCTTAAGAAAATAACTTTTCTATTGACAAAATTTGTATCTGTCTTTATTGCCATTAAATGCAATTTCTTAATTTTATCAGGATGCAAGGTCTTAACTAGCCTTGGTTAGAGAAGGATATTAGCTTTGTCAGGGGGAGATCATGCCGAACAAACTTGATTGAATTTTTCGAGGAGCTGATGAGATGTATAGATGAGGGTAAAGCAGTTGATGTAGTCTACATGGACTTTAGTAAGGCTTTTGATAAGGTGTCGTATGGGAGATTGATTAAGAAGGTAAGAGCCCATGGGATCCAGGGCAGTTTGGCAAATTGGATCCAAAATTGGCTTAGTGGCAGGAGGCATTGGCAGATGGTCAAGGCTTGTTTTTGCGATTGGAAGCCTGTGACCAGTGGTGTACTGCAGGGATTGGTGCTGGGACCCTTGCGGTTTGTAGTGTACATTAATGATTTAGACGTGAGTATAGGAGGTATGATCAGTAAGTTTGCCAATGACATGAAAATTGGTGGTGTCATAAATAGTGAGGAAGAAAGCCTTAGATTACAGGATGATATAGATGGGCTGGTAAGATGGGCAGAGCAGTGGCAAATGGAATTTTTTATTTTTTTTATTTAGAGATACAGCACTGAAACAGGCCCTTCGGCCCACCAAGTCTGTGCCGACCAACAACCACCCATTTATACTAACCCTACAGTAATCCCATATTCCCTACCACCTACCTACACTAGGGGTAATTTACAATGGCCTCCGGCTCCACACACAGATTGCCACTTTGGTTCATAATGGACCCTATTCTTTCCCTGGTTATGATTAGATTAGATTAGAGATACAGCACTGAAACAGGCCCTTCGGCCCACCGAGTCTGTGCCGAACATCAACCACCCATTTATACTAATCCTACACTAATCCCATATTCCTACCAAACATCCCCACCTGTCCCTATATTTCCCTACCACCTACCTATACTAGTGACAATTTATAATGGCCAATTTACCTATCACCTGCAAGTCTTTGGCTGTGGGAGGAAACCGGAGCACCCGGCGAAAACCCACACGGTCACAGGGAGAATTTGCAAACTCCGCACAGGCAGTACCCAGAATTAACCCGGGTCCCTGGAGCTGTGAGGCTGTGGTGCTAACCACTGCGCCACTGTGCCGCCTGACAATCCTGAGAATTGTGAGGTGATGCATTTCGGGAGGACTAACAAGGCAAGGGAATATACAACCGAGAGTCAGTGGGACCTTGATGTACTTGTCCATGGATCACTGAAGGCAGCAGCACAGTAGATAAGGTGGTTAGGAAGGCATTTGGGATACTTGCCTTAATTATTCCAGGCATAGAATATAAGAGCAGGGAGGTTATGATGGAGCTGTATAAAACGCTAGTTAGCCCACAGCTGGAGTTCTGTGTACAGTTCTGGTCGCCACACTATAGGAAGGATGTGATTGCACTAGAGAGGGCGCAGAGGAGATTCACCAGGATGTTGTCTGGGCTGGAACATTTCAGCTATGAAGAGAGACTGGATAGGCTAGGGTTGTTTTCCTTGGATCAGAGAAGGCTGAGGGAGACCTGATTGAGGTGTACAAGATTATGAGGGGCATAGATAGGGTAGATAAGAAGAAACTTTTTCCCTTAGCGGAGGCATCAATAACCAGGGGCGTAGATTTAAGGTAAGGGGCAGGAGGGTTAGGGGGGATTTGAGGAAAAATATTTTCACCCAGAGGGTGGTTGGAATCTGGAACACACTGCCTGAAGGGGTGGTAGAGGCAGGAACCCTCACAACATTTAAGAAGTATTTAGATGAGCAGTTGAAATGCCATAGCGTACTAGGCTGCGGGCCAAGTGCTGTAAAATGGGATTAGAATAGATAGGTGCTTGATGGCCAGCACGGACACGATGGGCCGAAGGGCCTGTTTCTGTGCTGTATAACTCTTTGACTCTACTTGAAGCTCGTATTTTAACAAAACAGATTAGTAGTTGTTACTATGGAGACACATTGGGCACATTTTGCTACTCATTGTCCAGGTTTCAGAACTTAACGGCTGGAATTCAGGCACAAATCACTGACAATTTTCGGCCCATGAAAATTATTAGATGGAATTTTGTTAAATAGCATGCGCTTAAATTTGAAATAAGTGCTTTTTGACCAATCAAGCTTTTATGCTTAGATGCTGAAGAGTAAAATCTGCTATTACCTAATGCTAAAATCTAATCCTTTTAACGTTCAATTACTGTGTGCTTTAAATAAAGTATAACTGCGATATTCAGTTGTTCTAACAAGAGTTTTATGTTCCTATTAACTCAACATTTACAAATTTCATTAAAATTTGTACACTTCACATTTTTTAATATTCCCTTATATTTTGTATGGCTGTTAGAATTACATTCCCAAAACTCCAGAATAAGATTGTATAATGGTTTTAACCTTAAGTCTTCACTTCAAACAGAGTCAGTGTCTAATTTTAAAGATTTCTTTACTGGGCTTCCATCTTCTCAGTCTGAGAGACTAGTAATAGAAACATGTTTTAAACTAGATTTAGGGTTGTGTTTTGCATTGAATACTTCAAGTTAAAGCCTTTGTTGTATTCATTTAAAAAAGTATTATTGAATTTAGTTTTTGATTTTTGCAGATATTTGGTATCTTTGCCATCTCATATGTTAAAGAGTGAACACATACAGAAATTTTTCTGCACTGCTACAGTCAATCATCCCACTCAACATTTGAGTAAGTAAATGGACTCAATTCTTGACAATTTAGGTTGGTCTTATTTTTGAAAATATGCACCCTCTTGTAAAGATATTGGGCAGGTAAGCTACTCCCAAGCGACTCTGAATGCTGGTCTTAGGCAGGTGGTGTACACCAGCAGCTTAAAGACTGCCGTTATTTTCTTCCTCTCTGTACAACGTAGCTAATATCAGGAACACAATGAAGTGGGGTGTTCAAACTCCCGTTGTGTCTGTTTTTGGACCAGATATTAAACAAATTCTGTTGTATCTTGAGCATAACTTGGAAATGAGGGTTTTCACTTGGTCTTGGTTGCAATAGGTTGATTGTTTATATTGAAGTTGGACATTTATTCTTGTCCTAGATGTCAGAACTGCTCCAATACACATGCTTTGTCCAATGTAAAATAGAGCTCCTGGCAGAATTTCCGAATCAGTCAACAAAATAAAGCTAACTTTGAAGGATAAAGCAAAGGAGAAAGCAATTTACTTATTAGTATAGAAGAATTCTGCTTTCCTAAAATACAAGCAAGTGTATGAGCTTTTTGGGGAGATGTAAAATTTGTTGCACCATGAGTAGCTTTCAACTGATGTCCACATGCTGTTGTCTGGGGTGTTGGTGGTCATGTGACACCAGATTCCATCTCGAACTGGAAAATATCAAGCGATCTGGGCCACCTTCCTGTAAACCAATACAACATGTCCACTTTTGAATCCCATAGCACATTTCTGCAGAGCAAGGATCAGTTAATTTTGATAAGACACTGATTCTTAGCTATGAAAAAAAGTTACCCAACCCAAAAACATCCATGGAGAAAGTGAGATAGTCCCTTTGCATCATTTTCTCACTGTGTTGTCCCTACCTGAGTTCATGTTGGATCTTCAACATGTATAATTAGTATATAAATATACACAACTATACCATCAATGTATCATCCTGTAAATGATGTGTTGTGCCCTTTACAAATCAGTGCTGACCTTAATTAGCCCATATTTGTACAGACATTCATTTTGCCCAGTATTTTGCCCTCTAGAAGTCTACATATGACCAATGTTAGGCTAATTGGTCGATAGTTGCGCTTGGCGTATCTTTTCAATGGTTTTTGGAGCAGCACTATTACATTGGCAGCCCTCCAGTCCTCTAGATAACTTGCATATCTTTGGATATTAGAAAAGTTGCCTTTAGAGCTTTTAGCATGCCAACAGATCTCTTCCACTTAAGTTCTATTAATTTTTTCACCTCTTCTACTTGTACCCTTTTATTTTTACCACTACGCTCATTTAGTATCTCCATAATCCCTTCATTCTCAATGCAAAGATTTCCTTTTTTACTCTCTTGTCCTACCCTTTCTATAACTATGACTTTACTTTTTATGCGTTTACAAAATTGTTTACTATTTCCCTTTTACCCCTATTTCTGTATCTGC
This sequence comes from Heterodontus francisci, assembly GCF_036365525.1. Taxonomy (NCBI): domain Eukaryota; kingdom Metazoa; phylum Chordata; class Chondrichthyes; order Heterodontiformes; family Heterodontidae; genus Heterodontus; species Heterodontus francisci. The sequence continues at coordinate 39,153,113 of NC_090387.1, forward strand.
CAGTTTGTCTTAATACTTTCTCAGCCTTTTTAATCTTTTTTGGTTCCTGTCTATAGCTCCTGAATTACAAGAATCAATTTCACCAATCCAAAAAAAGTTGTGGCTTTATTATCTTACTCTTCCAATTGTTTTTGTTTTGTTAGCCAACTACCTTCCTCTCTTTAAATATCAATTTCAAAATAACTATTTGCTCTTTCATCACTCTTTGCCATTTTTTACTTGGGCGAATGTTTAGAGCAGAAAGCTAGGTAGTGTGTCAAGTGAATAATGTGGCTAAAACACTGGACAGTAAGTGTTCAGTATTTAATGTGTTACTAAATACATTTAGTTGATTGCAACCAAAAAAGCCTGTCCTTGAGGTTTGTCTGTATAGATAATGTTTTAATGTTGTGCTTGGGCGGAAGGTTTGTTCAGTATAGTTACCTGTTCTAGATTTGTAAAGGTGAGGTTTTGTTCAAAAATATGTATGTCATTTAATACATTTGTTAAAAAACATAGGGCTGAATTTTGTTTAACTCCCGACGTCAGGCTCCGTGGCAAGGGGGGCGGGGGGGGGGGAGGTGCCGCAAGGTCACACTGGCAGCGGCCTGCCACGGAGCCCGTGCCGAGATTGCCGGGCCTGATCTTCCCGGTGAAGGCGAGGCTCTTTGGCGCCCCCCCTCCCACGCTGCCCGGCAATGGGACCAAACTTTAAATATGTAAATAAAGAACATGAATAAATTAACAGTCTTTTCACTGCGATCTTGCCAACTGTCTGTGATCTTGTTTGCGGCAGCCGGCACGCATGCGCCTTCACTTTCCCGTCCAGCAAAAGCTGGCTGCACCTAGGTAGGGTGGGGGGGGGGGGGGACCTTAGGATTTTTAGTGTAGTTGGGGTGGGTGGGTGTGGGGGAAAATTTAGGACTTTTAGTGTAGTTGGGGGAGTGGGGGGAAACGGGGTCAAATCTGCATGGGTAGTGTAAGGGAAGGGATGACCTCTGCACTTTGTGCAGTTTTGGGAGGGGGAGGGAATGGTCACATAGTAAGTGCAAGTTTTTTTTGGTGGTGGGGGGGAATGGGGCAGCCATTTATTTCCTTTGTATTAGTCGGGGGTGTGGGGGGGGGGGTTACAGGCCAAAAACATTTCAGTGTTTTTGGGATGGCGAGTACGGGCTTCAAATGTGAAGATCTGGCACCCCTTTAAAAATAGTGCCTGCGCAGAGGCAGCTGGTGCCCCGCCACGTGATTGTGGGGGAGGGGGGGTGGAGAGGACCGCCCAATGTATGCAGATGAGCCATCGCGTGCTATATCGTGGCAGCGCGTGTGTGGTCCACCATTTATTCACCCACTGGCAGGAAAATAAAATTCAGCCCATAGATATAGTTTATTTCAAGACTTTTTACTTTGATGATTCTTTCCCTTTACAAAGATTTCATCTTGTAAGTGCCTTAGGTTTTACCATGTTAAAGGTGCTCTAAAAATGCGTGCTGTAACTGTTGTAGTTGAAGAGCTATTATTGCCCAAAGAGTGAAGTTTATTTTTATGCCGTTTTACTGTGTAGATTTGACACACTGGTAGATGAACTCAGGTAGGAGTAGGATAGGAGTTCTAGGAATTGGTCTCTGTATATATCAGCTTTGCAGGGAATAGCTTTTTGACTGCAGTCAGCTGTATATTTGCAGTAACACACTTTATTAGCCACTATGTGTTTATGCTCCTGTGTTTCAGCCATTTTAGACACCAATGCTATGGTCTATCTTTCTGCTGTAAATATCTTTGTGAATAAAGAATAGAGTGATATGTCTGAGGAAGAAAAAAATTGAAAGGATTAACTTCTTAGCTGGTAAGCACATTTTCATCTGAACTTAATTCTTCAAAATCCTATCCTGCCATTATAGAAAGGACATGAAAGCCACAGAGAGCACATATCATAGATTCACCCAGATAATAATAGCTTAGAGTAGTGACTTAAGATGCTGGCCTGAATTTTACTAATCCCTCGGCGTCAGGGATCGTGGCGGGGGAGCCTGTAAAATTCTACAGGGAGAGACCCGCCTTGAGCCCCGACGCCGAGGAGGCCATACCGCATTTTACTGGCAGCGGTGGGACCTCGGTGCAGCACTCCTCCGCCACTTGGTGGCGGCACAACCCCAATTACCATATGTAAAGCGTTACTTACCTTTCCTGATTATGCATCCCACTGCCTGTCACTCCACACTTCTGCATTTTTCACTGAACGGGCGGCTGGCACGTGTCGTCCCGTTCCGTCCTGTCCCGTTGATGAATATGAAAAGCCAACGGATGTCAGAAATAGGAGTACTCGCTCACATTGCAGGTAACTCTGCATATACCGAGGTCTCTACTCTGCATGCTGAAAGGGAGGTAGGAGGGGGGATGGGATGATAGAGGCACAAGTGCATACTGAGAGTGAGATAGGAGGGGTGATGGGATGACCGGTGTCCTAACTGTGCATACTGAAAGGGAGGTTAGGAGGGGGGGATGGGATTACTGGAGGGAAAGCTCTGCAAAGAACAAAGAAAATTACAGCACAGGAACAGGCCCTTCGGCCCTCCAAGCCTGCGCCGATCCAGATCCTCTATCTAAACATGTCGCCTATTTTCTAAGGGTCTGTATCTCTTTGCTTCCTGCCCATTCATGTATCTGTCTAGATACATCTTAAAAGGCGCTATCGTGCCCGCGCCTACCACCTCCGCTGGCAACGCGTTCCAGGCACCCACCACCCTCTGCGTAAAGAACTTTCCACGCATATCCCCCCTAAACTTTTCCCCTCTCACTTTGAACTCGTGACCCCTAGTAATTGAATCCCCCACTCTGGGGAAAAAGCTTCTTGCTATCCACCTCTCATGATTTTGTACACCTCAATCAGGTCCCCCCTCAACCTCCGTCTTTCTAATGAAAATAATCCTAATCTACTCAACCTCTCTTCATAGCTAGCGCCCTCCATACCAGGCAACATCCTGGTGAACCTCCTCTGCACCCTCTCAAAAGCATCCTTTTGGTAATGTGGCGACCAGAACTGCACGCAGTATTCCAAATATGGCCGAACCAAAGTCTTATACAACTGTAACATGACCTGCCAACTCTTGTACTCAATACCCCGTCCGATGAAGAAAAACATGCCGTATGCCTTCTTGACCACTCTATTGACCTGCGTTGCCAGCTTCAGGGAACAATGGACCTGAACACCCAAATCTCTCTGTACATCAATTTTCCCCAGGACTTTTCCATTTATTGTATAGTTTACTCTTGGATTGGATCTTCCAAAATGCATCACCTCTCATTTGCCCTGATTGAACTCCATCTGCCATTTCTCTGCCTAACTCTCCAATCTATCGATATTCTGCTGTATTCTCTGACAGTCCCCTTCACTATCTGCTACTCCACCAATCTTAGTGTCGTCTGCAAACTTGCTAATCAGACCACCTATACTTTCCTCCAAATCATTTATGTATATCACAAACAACAGTGGTCCCAGCACGGATCCCTGTGGAACACCACTGGTCACACGTCTCCATTTTGAGAAACTCCCTTCCACTGCTACTCTCTCTCCTGTTGCCCAGCCAGTTTTTTATCCATCTAGCTAGTACACCCTAGACGCCATGCGACTTCACTTTCTCCATCAGCCTACCATGGGGAACCTTATCAAACGCTTTACTGAAGTCCATGTATATGACATCTACAGCCCTTCCCTCATCAATCAACTTTGTCACTTCCTCAAAGAATTCTATTAAGTTGGTAAGACATGACCTTCTCTGCACAAAACCATGTTGCCTATCACTGATAAGCCCATTTTCTTCCAAATGGGAATAGATCCTATCCCTCAGTATCTTCTCCAGCAGCTTCCCTACCACTGACGTCAGGCTCACCGGTCTATAATTACCTGGATTTTCCCTGCTACCCTTCTTAAACAAGGGGACAACATTAGCAATTCTCCAGTCCTCCGGGACCTCACCTGTGTTTAAGGATGCTGCAAAGATATCTGTTAAGGCCCCAGCTATTTCCTCTCTCGCTTCCCTCAGTAACCTGGGATTTGCATGCATGAAGGCGTATCCTCCCTTGGTAAACGGCGCCTATACTGTATCATTATTTGTTTGTGTGTGTGTGTGAAGGAGCAATGGCACTCTAGTCACCCTAGATTGAATTTTACCAGCCCCTCGTTATCTGGGGTCGGTCGTGGCGGTGGAGGGGGGCCATAAAATACTTGTGGGAGCGGTCTGCCACGCCCCCCCCGATGCCGAGAAGGCCCCACTGCATTTTACCGGCGGCAGCGAAGACTCGATGCGACCCCCCCACCCCTTGGTGGCTGGGCCTTCGTTTAAATAGTCAAATCAAGGGAAAAACACTTCTTTTTTGCTGTGGGGATGGTAGGAAGGGGTTGAAGAGCAAAGGTGACCAAGTTCAGGGGGAAAAGGGCGGGTTAGAAATAAATAAAAACAAAATACTGCAGATGCTGGAAATCTGAAATAAAAACAAGAAATGCTGAAAGTACTCAGCAGGTCTGGCAACATCTGTGGAGAGAGAAGCAGAGTTAACGTTTCAGGTCAGGGACCCTTCTTCAGAACTGACAAGTATTAGAAATGTAAAAGGTTTTATGCAAGTAAAGCGGGGGGTGGGGCAAGCGATAACAAAAGAGGTGTTGAAGGTCACAGAGAATAACTGACCAGAAGGTCATGGAACAAAGGCAAACGGTATGTTAATGGTGTGCTGAAAGACAAAGTGTTAGTACAGAGAGGGTGTAAATTTACTGTAAAGCACAAAGCACTCCAAGCACAAACATTAAACAATTTTTAAAGAAAACAGGAACAGTGGGTAGGCACAGTAGAAACAAAGTAACCAAACTAAAAAAACTAAACTAAAATAATCAAATAAAAAAGAAAAAAAATCTAAACATAAAAAGGGGGGGCCCGTCATGCTCTGAAATTATTGAATTCATTGTTCAGTCCAGCAGGCTGTAGCTTGCCTAATCCGTAAATGAGATGCTGCTCCTCGAGCGTGCGTTGATGTTCGCTGGAACACTGCATCAATCCCAGGACAGAGATGTGAGCATGAGAGCAGGGGTGGGTGTTTTGAAATGGCCAGCAACCGGAAGCTCGGGCTCATGCTTACGGACTGAGCAGAGGTATTCCGCAAAGTGATCACCCAATCTGCGTTTGGTCTCCCCAATGTAGACAAGACCACATTGTGAGCAGCGAATGCAGTATACTAAATTGAAAGAAGTACAAGTAAATTGCTGCTTCACCTGAAAGGAGTGTTTGGGGCCTTGGATAGTGAGGAGAGAGGAGGTAAATGGGCAGGTATTACACCTCCTGTGATTGCAGGGAAAGGTGCCATGGGAAGGGGACGAGGTGTTGTGGGTAATGGAGTGGACGAGGGTGTTGCGGAGGGAACGATCCCTTCGGAATGCTGACGGGAAGGGAGGGGAAGATTCGTTTGGTAGTGGCATCACGCTGGATGTGGCAGAAGTGGCGGAGGATGATCCTTTGGATGTGGAGGCTGGTGGAGTGGAAAGTGAGGACAAGGGAAACCCTGTCGTGGTTCTGGGAGAGAACGGAAGGGGTGAGGGTAGAGGTGCGGGAAATGGGCCGGACACGATTGAGGGCCCTGTCAATCACAGTGGGGGGGATCCTTGGTTGAGGAAAAAGGAAGACATATCAGAAGCACTGTCATGGAAGGTTGCATCATCAGAGCAGATGCGTCGGAGCCAGAGAAACTGGGAGGCAGGGTGTGAAGACGTGTAGTCAAGTAGCTTTACAGTCAATTCACACCCTCTCTGTACTAAAGCTTTGTCTTTCAGCACACCATTAACATACCTTTTGCCTTTGTTCCATGACCTACTGGTCAGTTATTCTCTGTGACCCTGTCCTATCAACACCTCTTTTGTTATCTCTTGCCCCACCACCCACTTTACTTGCTTAAAACCTTTTACGTTTCTAATATTTGTCAGTTCTGAAGAAGGGTCACTAACCTGAAACGTTAACTCTGCTTCTCTCTCCACAGATGCTGCCAGACCTGGTGGGTTAGAAATAAAGGGTTTTTTTGGTGGCAAAGGCCCAAAAATAAAGTTTGTGGTCATTGGGGGAGTGATAGAGGACTTTCATCTTTTATTGAACAGTGGAGACTCCATGGCAAATAAATGTTTCTTTAAAAATGTAAATGCTCCTGAAGGGCTTGAAGCCCTTTAAAAATGGCGCTGGCGCCTGCGCGGTGGCGCCTGATGCCACTGTTCGGGACGGGGTGGCCACCCCCTCTATGTCATTGGGGGTAGCCGCTCCGCCTCCTCCATTTAAATGAGCCCCACCCGAAATATTGTGCTGGCTCAGCGGTGGCGCTTCCGTGTCAGAATACCACCGAGTTCAAAACGCGCCACCGCGATGTGTGGCGCACTAATAAAATTCAGCCCCCTGTGTGTGGAGAGGCTGTCAGAAACAGTAAGAGCATAATGGTTTTCTGGCTGGTGGGGGCAATCAATACAGCTGGTAGAATCTTTGTGGTCATACTGTGCCACCGTTAATGTGAGCTAAGAGAGGCAATGCCATGCCATGCCATGCCACATAGTTGATCCATGAAAGCACCTGATATACCTGTCAACACCAATGCCTGCCCTGTAGGGAACCTTTGAATAAATGAAGGATACAATTTTATTTATCACATTGAAATGGGTATGGCTCATCCTAGATTGTGTGATCCGCTTCTCCTGGAGATCCATATGCGCTGCAGGAAAAACCAACAGGCAGGTGCAGCCTATGTAGAGGCCCCGGTCATGAGCAGCAGCCCCCAAGGGGAGTTCGCCACTATAGAACGCAGAGCATCTCCAGGTCCTACATGACATACCAGCGGATGTGAGAGTGCCAGTGTCGGTGGCGACTGCACATGTACAGAGAGGTGGTGACGCAACCCTGTGCCCTGTTCAACGATGACCTGCAGCCCATGGGCTTCGGTGGACATCCTATGCCCGTTGTCCTCATAGTGGCAGCGGTTCTCAACCTTGATGCCTATGCAGCATTTAAGGGGCCCACCTCTGTGGGGTCACACAGTCAGCAGCGTACTGCTGCATCAGGGAGGTCACCGATGCCCTGTACTGGAGGGCCAGTGAGTATGTATGCTTCAGGAAGGACCCTAACAGCCAGGCCCAGAGGGCCATCAGTATCGGCACCATTGCCAGATAACCAAAGGTACAAGGAGTCATAGACTGCACCCATGTGGCCATTAGGCCTCCCGCCAGGCTACCAGCTGCAGACTTTACCATTAAGGGATTCATCTCAATCTAGGTACAGCTGGTATGTGATCATCAGAGACGCTTCATGCAAATCCTTACCCGTTGCTCAGGCACATGCCATGACGTCTGAATCCTGCGCCAGTCCCAGCTGCCGCTGCTGTTCACTGAACTGGCTAAGATGGAGGTATGGCTTCTTGGAGACGAGGGATACCCCTTGCAGACATGGAACCTGATACCAGAGAGAGATCCCAACACTGCTGCAGAGGTCAGATACAAGGCCAGCCACAGAGCTACAAGAGCCGCCACTGAGCAGACGATCAGCATGCTGAAAAAGCACTCCCACTGCCCGGATAGATCGGGTGGTGCCCTGTACTACGAAGCGCAAAGGGTAACTCCTTTCTTTGCTGCTTACTGTGCTCTGCACAACTATGCACCCAATAGGGGGCAGGCCTGGCATGATGAGGAGAGACATCAGCAGGATCCCTCCTCGGTCTATGAGGGCGCGGAGGACTTCGAAATGGCGCATGGGAGGGCAGAAGGCACCCAGGCTCCGCTTGCCAAGCAGCAAGATAGGGATGCACGGCAGTGGCTTATCAGACAAAGGCTCTCTGCTCCATAGGAACTGACACGAGCCCTGCAAGCCACACAGCTCACCTGCAATGCAGCAGTCCACATCTGCAACATCTTGGTCTAAACCATTAGAGGAAGCAGCAGACTGAGCCATTGTCCAAGTTGCTGCATCCGTGGAGAAGCACATGAGTAATGGTGGCATGGCAGTGATGGTATTGCATACATTGGCATTTGTGAAAGGCCAATGATGAAAAGGGATGAGACATTAATGGTAAATGCTGGCACACATCATTCACACAGAAAAAAGGAAACACGTCGGTGAAGAACATTTAGTGAAAAACGTATTTACATTGCAGTAACACCTGTGCATTCCCTTTTGCGAGTGCCCCTTCTCGGTGCAACCTCAGTGCTAGCTGCCTGACTGCAGGAAGGTTGCTGATCTGATTGCCCTTTGGCTGTGGATAACATCGGCAGTCGTCCTGCGCGCACGAGGCCTTGGGGGCCCCGGCTGGCTGGGGGAACCCTGCATCATCACAGAACTCACCTCAGCTGTCATGGCTGATGGAGCTTGACTCGCAGGCAGAGGGACCAGCTACCAGAATGGAATCACCTTGAGGGGGGACCCCAGATATGTCACGCTGGCTCGCTTCCTCCATCTCGGGGATCGTTTGAACCCCTCTGCTCTCCTGGGAAGGGGCAGGGACAGTCTCCATGTCTCCCTGGTCCCTCTCTCGCCTAGCCATTGCTGAATGGATGTCACAGCAGCAGTGAGGGATTGCAGGTCAGTGCATATTAATTGATTCTGACTCGCCAAGAGGCCTGCTGCCAGCTTAGTGGATGATGCCAGGCGCTTATATGCCGGGGATGTGGGAATTGTCATGGCCTGGATGGACTCCCCCATTGTCTGCTCAAAGCTGCGTATGGCCTGTGGCATCTCTGTCTGCTGTTGCCAGTACTTATTCATCAGCTCCAGCATGCCATGTGCTGATGACATCAGACGGCCATCAGTAACCTGGGGCTCAGCATGGGCCTGGCCACTCACAGCCCTCCGACTGTCAGGGGCCTCGGCTGTCTCAGCCTCAGTCAGCTACTCGGGCGCGTGTGCAGTGCTATCACCAGATTGTGACCCACACTCTAAAGCCAAATGGATATGTTAATGGATATTAATAAAATTCAGCCCGCTCAGTCTGTTTCCATTGGAGCTGAGAAAGCTAAGAGGCAATTTAATGAAGATTTTCCAAATTTTGAAGGGTTTTCATAAGGTAAGTAGGAGAAGATAAGTTGGGGAGTCAGTGATGAAGTGTCATCCATTTAAAATTGGCACTAAGAGAATGAAGAGAGAGGTTAGGAGAAAATCTGTTACACAGGTAGTTAGTAGAGCCTGGAACATTTTGCTATACAGAGTAATTGAGTTATAGACCATTGCATTTTATAAGGGATAAGTGGAACATTTGAAGCAGAGGAAAATACCGAGCTGTTGTGGAATGGGATTAGTTTTGGATTTCTCTCCCAAAGAGCCTACACAGACATGATAAGCCGAATGGCTTCTTTATGTGCTATCAGTTTCTAAAATGCTATGATCTGAATAATTTCCTGATTTGGATTGGCTGTTTTTGACATGGGTCTCGGGCCTCATTATAATAAAGCCAAAGTGACATTTGAGCCTACCAGCAAAGAGTTGTGCACTATATATGGTAGGACTTGAGGTTATGTGAGCTCGAGGGTCTGGGGATTGCAAGGTCCAGGATGGAAGGTGCATTAAGAGCTGGGTGGGAGCTTTGGGGGTCAAGAGAGGAGGCTAGGGGGTAAGAGTGGGGTTGCATTGATAGAGTGGATCAAGAGTAAGGAGAAGAAGGGTCAGTCAGGGTTGAGAAAAGAGGCCGGGGCCTGTGGGTAAATCAAAGGTTGGGAGAGGATGCCAAGGGAAAGGATCAGGGGTTAGGTCATAACGGGGAAGATCAGGGATTGGGGTCAGGAGTGGAAACAATGGGAGGGGGGAAGCAGTGGCCATTCATGTGGGGTTAGGAGGAGCACTCCTACCTAGCTGTATAGTCAGGTGAGTTATTTACTTTCTTGGTTGGCAGACAATCCTTAGAGCTGGTTTCCCTCAGTGCAGCCAATGATAGTGACTGCTTCAGGGAAAACCAGTCTTGGAGAGGTGGTCTCAGACAGGCATTTGGCCCTTTAGTTGCATATCCCAAGTGCCAAATGCTTCAGGCATGTGTAAAGAACATCCATTTTGTTTCATTTCCCAATATGGCAGGCGGCACACTTCTAGCCTTCCAGCCAGAATGTGTTGGTGGGGGAGTGGGGTTGGCTGGGGGGGGGGGGGGAGTGGGGTTGGGGGTGGGGTGGGGGGGAGTGGGGTTGGTGGTGGTGGTGGTTGTTAGTAAGCCCATGAATGCCCATGTGGCCACATTTATAGACCAATGTCTGTCCACCAACAGCACTTTTTATTCTTCAAAAATATTGTGTGGAAAAATCTGTCTGGCAAAATTGCTTTCAGTGGTAACCAAATGTAGGAAGAGACTGTGGGCTGGATTTTATTAGTGCGCCGTGCTTCAGCATGGAAGTGCCTCCACATAGCCCCCGTGATATTACGTGTGCGGGCTGATTTAAATAGAGGGATGGGTTGGCCGCCCCCGATGACGTAGCGGGGGCAGCCGCCATGTCCCCATCAATGGAGTCCGGCACCGCTGCGCAGGCGCCGATGCCATTTTTAAATGGCTTTAAGCCTTTAGAAGTAAATTTAATTTTTAAAGGTGCAGTATTCGTTACTTTTTATTAACAAATAATAATGACATGGAGGCCCTTCCCCCATCCCCCCAATGGTCATTTTGTTGCCCGATATTAACAACACTTGCCTTTTTCCCTACCCGAACTTTCCCCCCCAACCTTCTAACTTTTGCCCTTCAACCTCTTCTCATCATCCCCACAGCTAATAAACAGTGTTTTCCCCGTTCCCCCACCCCTCCTGCCCTGAAAATGTTATTCCTCCCTCCCCACCAGGTTCTCGCCTCAGAACTCCGTATGGAGTTCCGAAGGCGCGCAAAGTACAAACGGCGGGCATAAAATCGACGTGGGATGGCGGCCACCTACAGATAAGTTCATTTACATATCATTATTGTGCATTTAAATATTTAGATGAAGAGCCCGCCGCCATGTGGACCCCCACGACTGGTAATATGCGGCAGGCCCTTCTCGACATCAGGGGTCGAGGCGGGCCTCCCCCCACAGAATTTTACCGCCCCCCGCCCCGCCGCCGTGCCAAGGGGTTGGTAAAAGTCAGCCCTCTGTCTTCCGATTCTTGGGACATTGCTGTCTGACCATGTAACTTTCCCCCAAAAATCAAATATTTAAAAGAAAGAGTAACTGCAGGGTGATGTAGTATGGCACAATAGGATGTGCCTCACAGGTTTTCCTTGTTTTCTATTTCAAAATTAGAATCTTGGCTTGCAGTTGGCTTAGCTTACACATGAAATTTGAAAGATGAATTTTTAAAAAAATGCATCTTAAACAATTCAGCGTATTTATTTTTGGGAATATCTACTGTGAAAGATGTAATTGTGGTTATTATGATTGTGAAGCTTTGAATTCTATTTAGAATTTGAAGGTACACTAACTATAAAGAAAATTATTTGTATGTATTTTTCCTGTTCAGATGCCAACCCCATCCCAGTGATGTTACACAAAGCTAACACAAGCACTGGTGCAGCTATAAGGTAAGCATAGCTTTGTGCATAATGACAACTGTACCCAAGATTTGTGGATTGTTGGCTGGGTACAATGCTGTGATAATTAAATCTATTATGAATTCATTAAGGTTGCCATGTCCATAATATAGCTCATTAAAATGTTTGGTTTTGCCTTTAGTTGATCAAATTGTCCTTTTCTTCTAAGTCTTGAAAAATCATCATTTCTGGTACATGAATGAAATTTAGTGCTGTTACATTGATGGTAACTTAAATTTGAAATTTAACTCTGACTTGCGGATCAAAATTTGAATTTCAAGGACTATATATCTGTCTGCAATGTTACAATCCAAATAAAATTTGAGAATTAATTGAGCAGAGAAATTGTACAGCTCTGTGACCACCCACCTTTGTGCACAAACCTTTTCTGTTACCATTTTCAGAAATTTTAACTACGAAATTTCAGAGTTTGCTGATTATTCCAAAGTAAAAAAAATTCTGTTGTAGTTTACTTTGTTTTTGCTCTGTAGAACTGCAGTAAACTTACTGATGTTAAGAATCATTTGAATCTTTAGTTACTGTTTATGTACAGAAATCTAGAAAGGAATTGATACATAAAACTCAATTAAATATTAAAACTGCAGCTTTTTGTTTGTATGTTAATACATAATTGTATTCTCATGGCTTAGGGTCTTGACTTTATTTTAGATTTGCAATAAAGTTCAAATAAGCACTTGGCTAGTTTTCCCCAAAATAATGTATTTGGATATGGAGTTTTTAAAAATACAAACTGCTTACATTGATTAGCAGGTACTATGAGTCTGCAGGATAACATCATATTGATTCCTTAAGCAAATCCTATTCACTAACATCATTGCAAGGTGGCCTGTAACTGTGAATGTATTTAAATTAATGATTTTCATTGAAAGTATTTTATAGGTCAGTAACTGGAATAGTTTTTGTTTTCATATAAAATGTACAATTTTACATTTAAAACAGGCCTTAACCCTAGTTGAATGTTGTTTGCAAATCTTTTTACAAACCTTTATAATCGTGCACTATTTTACATTTGAAAATAGGCCTGCTACTCAAAGACACATGACATTAAACATTTTTAGAAAGGAAAAATGTTGTGGTGAATGTTATCTCTGGAAAAATTGTAGTATCCGCATAGTACTTGACTGCACTGTTGATGTTTCCTTTTAAAATGGACAATTTGCAATCGTCTTTTCATTCAGAAACACCATCTAAATGCAACTAACTAATCAAAATTAATTAACAGTACTAAGGGGGAGATGGTGGTGTCGTGGTAATGTCACTGAACTAATAATCCAGAGGCACAGGCTAATGCATTGGGGTCTCAGGTTCAAATCCCACTATGGCAGTTGGTGGAATTTGAATTCAATTAATTAATAGAAAAAAATCTGGAATTGAAAGCTAGTCTCAGTAATGGTGCCATGAAACTATCATCAATTGTTGTAAGAATCCATCTGGTTCACTAATGTCCTTTAGGGAAGGATATCTGCCCTCTTTACCTGGTCTGGCCGACATATGACTCCACAGCAATGTGGTTGACTCTTAATTGCCCTCTGAAATGGCCGAGCAAGCCAGTCAGTTGTCAAGGGCAATTCGGGATGGGCCTGTGACGCCCACATCCTATGAAAGAATTTTTTAAAAAAATGTTTTTGGGTTATGAACATAGGAATTCGGAGCAGGAGTAGGCCATTGGGCACCTTTGTGCCTGCTCCGCCATTTAATGGCTGATCTGATTGTGGCCTCAACTCCACTTTTCCGCCCACCCCCGATACCCTTTTACTCCCTTGTTAGTGAAGAATTTATCTACCTCTGCCTTAAAAATATTCAATGACCCTGCCCCATGCATTTGTTGCTCTTGTCCTTCGAGGTGGTAGAGGTCGCGGGTTTGGAAGGTGCTGTCTAAGGAGGCTTGGTGCGTTGCTGCAGTGCATCTTGTAGATGGTACACAGTGCTGCCACTGTGCGTCGGTGGTGGAGGGAATGAATGTTTGTGGATGGTGTGCCAATCAAGCGGGCTGCTTTGTTCTGGATGGTGTTGAGCTTCTTGAGTGTTGTTGGAGCTGCACCCATCCAGGCAAGTGGAGAGTATTCCATCACACTCCTGACTTGTGCCTTGTAGATGGTGGACAGGCTTTGGGGAGTCAGGAAGTGAGTTACTCGCTGCAGGATTCCTAACTTCTGACCTGCTCTTGAAGCCACAGTATTTATATGGCTACTCCAGTTCAGTTTCTGGTCAATGGTAGCCCCTAGGATGTTGATAGTGGGGGATTCAGCGATGCTAATTCCATTGAATGTCAGGGGGAGATGGTTAGATTCTCTCTTGTTGGAGATGGTCATTGCCTGGCACTTGTGGCGCAAATGTTACTTGCCACTTATCAGCCCAAGCCTGGATATTGTCCAGGTCTTGCTGCATTTCTACATGGACTGCTTCAGTATTTGAGGAGTCGCGAATGGTGCTGAACATTGTGCAATCATCAGCAAACATCCCCACTTCTGACCTTATGGTTGAAGGAAGGTCATTGATGAAGCAGCTGAAGATGGTTGGGCCGAGGCCGCTACCCTGAGGAACGCCTGCAGTGATGTCCTTGGAGCTCAGATGATTGACCTCCAACAACCACAGCCATCTTCCTTTGCGCTAGGTATGACTCTAACCGGCAGAGAGGTTGCCCCTTGATTCCCATTCACTCCAGTTTTGCTAGGGCTCCTTGATGCCATACTCGGTCAAATGCTGCCTTGATGTCAAGGGCAGGCACTCTCACCTCACCTCTGGAGTTCAGCTGTTTTGTCCATGTTTGGACCAAGGCTGTAATGAGGTCAGGAGCTGTGTGGCCCTGGAGGAACCCAAACTGAGCATCGCTGAGCAGGTTATTGCGAAGCAAGTGCTGCTTGATGGCACTGTTGATGACACCTTCCATCGCTTTACTGATGATTGAGAATAGACTGATGGGGCGGTAATTGGCCGGGTTGGACGTCCTGCTTTTTGTGTACAGGACGTACCGGGGCAATTTTCCACATTGCCGGGTAGATGCCAGTGTTGTAGCTATACTGGAACAGCTTGGCTAGGGGTGTGGCAAGTTCTGGAGCACAGGTCTTCAGTACTATTGCCAGAATATTGTCAGGACCCATAGCTTTTGCAGTATCCAGTGCCTTCAGTCGTTTCTTGATATCACGCGGAGTGAATCGAATTGGCTGAAGTCTGGCATGTGATACTGGGGACTTCAGGAGCGGCTGAGATGTATCATCAATTCGGCACTTCTGGCTGAGGATTGTTGCAAATGCTTCAGCCTTATCTTTCGTACAGAAGTGCTGGGCTCCCCATTGAGGATGGGGATATTTGTGGAGCCACCTCCTGCAGTTAGTTGTTTAATTGTCCACCACCATTCATGACTGGATGTGGCAGGACTGCAGAGCTTAGATCTGATCCGTTGGTTATGGGATTGATTGCTCTGTCTGTTGCATGCTGCTTATGCAGTTTGGCATGCAAGTAGTCCTGAGTTGCAGCTTCACCAGGTTGACACCTCATTTTGAGGTATGCCTGGTGCTGCTCCTGGCATGCCCTCCTGCACTCTTCATTGTTTTTTTATTATTCATTTATGGGATGTGGGCGACGCTGACCAGGCCAGCATTTATTGCCCATCCCTAATTGCCCTCGAGAAGGTGGTGGTGAGCTGCCTTCTTGAACCGCTGCAGTCCATTTGGGGTAGGTATACCCACAGTGCTGTTAGGAAGGGAGTTTCAGGATTTTGACCCAGCGACAGTGAAGGAACGGCGATATAGTTCCAAGTCAGGATGGTGTGTGACTTGGACGGGAACTTGCAGGTGGTGGTGTTCCCATGTATTTGCTGCTCTTGTCCTTCTAGTTGGTAGAGGTCGCGGGTTTGGAAGGTGCTGTCTAAGGAGCCTTGGTGCATTGCTGCAGTGCACCTTGTAGATGATACACACTGCTGCCACTGTGTGTCGGTGGTGGAAGGAGTGAATGTTTGTAGATGGGGTGCCAATCAAGCGGGCTGTTTTGTTCTGGATGGTGTTGAGCTTCTTGAGTGTTGTTGGAGCTGCACCCATCCAGGCAAGAGGAGAGTATTCCATCACACTCCTGACTTGTGCCTTGTAGATGGTGGACAGGCCTTGGGGAGTCAGGAAGTGAGTTACTCGCGTCAGGATTCCTCGCCTCTGACCTGCTCTTGTAGCCACGGTATTTATTTGGCTACTCCAGTTCAGTTTCTGGTCAATGGTAACCCCTAGGATGTTGATAGTGGGGGATTCAGCGATGGTAATGCCGTTGAATGTCAAGGGGAGATGGTTAGATTCTCTCTTGTTGGAGATGGTCATTGCCTGGCACTTGTGTGGCGCGAATGTTATTCGCCACTTATCAGCCCAAGCCTGGATATTGTCCAGGTCTTGCTGCATTTCTACACGGACTGCTTCAGTATCTGAGGAGTCACGAATGGTGCTGAACATTGTGCAATCATCAGCGAACATCCCCACTTCTGACCTTATGATTGAAGGAAGGTCATTGATGAAGCAGCTGATGATGGTTGGGCCTAGAACACTACCCTGAGGAACTCCTGCAGTGATGTCCTGGAGCTCAGATGATTGACCTCCAACAACCACAACCATCTTCCTTTGCGCTAGGTATGACTCCAGCCAGCGGAGGGTTTTACCCCTGATACCCCTTGACCTCAGTTTTGCTAGGGCTCCTTGATGCCATACTCGGTCAAATGCTGCCTTAATGTCAAGGGCAGTCACTCTCACCTCACCAGGGTTGGTCTCCTGGCTTGATGGTAATGGTAGAGTGGGGGATATGCCGGGCCATGAGGTTACAGATTGTGGTTGAGTACAGTTCTGCTGCTGCTGATGGCCCACAGCGCCTCATGGACGCCCAGTTTTGCATTGCTAGATCTGTTCGAAATCTATCCCATTTAGCACAGTGATAGTGCCACACAACACGATGGACAGCATCCTCAATGTGAAGGCGGGACTTCGTCTCCACAAGGACTGTGCGGTGGCCACTGCTACAAATACAGTCATGGACAGAAGCATCTGCGGCAGGCAGATTGGTGAGGACAAGGTCAAGTTTGTTTTTCCCTCGTGTTAGCTCCCCCACCACCTGCCGCAGACCCAGTCTAGCAGCTATGTCCTTTAGTACTCGGCCAGCTCGGTCAGTAGTAGTGCTACCAAGGCATTCTTGGTGATGGACATTGCAGTCCCCCACCCAGAGTACATTTTGTGCCCTTGCCACCCTCAGTGCTTCCTCCAAATGGTGTTCAACATGGAGTAGTACTGATTCATCAGCTGAGGGAGGGCGGCAGGTGGTAATCAGTAGGAGGTTACCTTGCCCATGTTTGACCTGATGTCATGAGACTTCATGGGGTCCAGAGTCGATGTTGAGGACTCCCAGGGCAACTCCCTCCCTACTATATACCACTGTCCCGCCACCTCTGCTGGGTCTGTCCTGCCAGTGGGACAGGACATACCCAGGGATAGTGATTGCATTGTGTGGGACATTGTCTGTAAGGTATGATTCCATGAGTATGGCTGTGTCAGGCTGTTACTTGACTAGTCTGTGGGACAGCTCTCCCAACTTCCGCACAAGTCCCCAGATGTTAGTAAGGAGGACTTTGCAGGGTCGACAGGGCTGGGTTTGCTGTTGTCGTTTCCGGTGCCTAGGTCGATGCCGGGTGGTCCGTCCGGTTTCATTCCTGTTTATTCACTTCGTAGTGGTTAGATACAACTGAGTGGCTTGCTAGGCTATTTCAGAGGGCATGTAAGAGTTAACCACATTGCTGTGGGTCTGGAGTTACATGTAGGCCAGACCAGGTAAGGACAGCAGATTTCCTTCCCTAAAGGTCATTAGTGAACCAGATGGGTTTTTCCAACAATTGACAATGGTATCATGGCCATCATTAGACTAGTTTTTAATTCCAGAATTATTAATTAAATTCAAATTCCACTTTCTGCTGTGGTGGGATTCGAACCCATGTCTCCAGATCAATACCCTGGGTCTCTGGTTACTGGTCCAGTGATAATACCACTCCGCCACCGCCTACCCTAATATGAAGGACAAGAGGATAAGCAGGGAAAGAGTAGGGCCCATTAAGGCCCAAAATGGCAATCTGTGTATGGAGCCGGAGGATATAGGTGAGGTTTTAAATGATTACCTTTCATCTGTGTTCACTATGGAGAAGGACGATGTAGGTGTAGAGATCAGTGAGGGGGATTGTGATATACTTGAACATATTAGCATTGAAAGGGAGGAAGTATTAGCTGTTTTAGCAGGCTTAAAAGTGGATAAATCCCCAGGCCCAGATGAGATGTTTCCCAGGCTGTTATGTGAGGCAAAGGAGGAGATAGCAGGGGCTCCGACACAAATTTTCAAATGCTCTCTGGTCACAGGAGAGGTATCAGAGGAATGTAGGACAGCGAATGTGGTACCATTATTCAAGAAGGGTCGCAAGGATAAACCAGGTAATTACAGGCTTGTGAGTCTTGCATCGTTGGTTGGGAAACTATTGGAAAAATTTCTGAGGGACAGATTAATCTCCACTTGGAGAGGCAGGGATTAATCAGGGATAGTCAGCATGGCTTTGTCAGGGGGAGATCATGTCTAACTAACTTGATTGAATTTTTCGAGGAGGTGACTAGATGTGTAGATGAGGGTAAAGCGGTTGATGTCGTCTACATGGACATCAGTAAGGCTTTTGATAAGGTCCCGCATGAGAGATTGGTTCAGAAAGTAAAAGCCCATGGGATCCAGGGCAATTTGGCAAATTGGCTTAGTGACAGGAGGCAGAGGGTGATGCTCGAGGGTTGTTTCTGCGAGTGGAAGCCTGTGACCAGTGGTGTACCACAGGGATCCGTGCTGGGCCCCTTGCTGTTTGTAGTGCACATTAATGATTTAGACGTGAATGTAGGAGGTATGATCAGTAAGTTCGTGGATGACATGAAAATTGGTGGTACCATAAATCTCTTCTCTCTTTGGCCTCCTTGTCTCGAGAGACAATGGGTAAGCGCCTGGAGGTGGTCAGTGGTTTGTGAAGCAGCGCCTGGAGTGGCTATAAAGGCCAATTCTAGAGTGGCAGACTCTTCCACAGGTGCTGCAGATAAAATTGGTTGACAGGGCTGTTACGCAGTTGGCTCTCTCCTTGCACTTCTGTCTTTTTTCCTGCCAACTGCTAACTCTCTTCGACTCGCCACACTTTAGCCCCGCCTTTATGGTTGCCCGCCAGCTCTGGCGATCGCTGGCAACTGACTCCCACGGTACTATAAATAGTGAGGAGGAAAGCCTTAGCTTACAGGATGATGTGGATGGGCTGGTAAGATGGGCAGAGCAGTGGCAAACGGAATTTAATCCTGAGAATTGTGAGATGATGCATTTTTGGAGGACTAACAAGGCAAGGGAATATACAATGGATGGTAGGATTTTAGGAAGTACAGAAGGTCAGAGGGACCTTGATGTACTTGTCCATAGATCACTGAAGGCAGCAGCACAGGTAGATAAGGTGGTTAAGAAGGCATATGGGATACTTGCCTTTATTAGCCAAGGCATAGAATATAAGAGCAGGGAGGTTATGATGGAGCTGAATAAAACGCTAATTAGGCCACAGCTGGAGTACTGTGTACAGTTCTGATCACCACACTATATGAACGATGTGATTGCACTGGAGAGAGTGCAGAGGAGATCACCAGGATGTTGCCTGGGCTGGAGCATTTCAGCTATGAAGAGAGACTGAAAAGGCTAGGGTTGTTTTCCTTTGAGCAAAGAAGGCTGAGGGCGGACATGATTGAGCATTTGCAAAATTATGAGGGGCATTAATAGATTAGATAGGAAGAAACATTTTCCCTTAGTGGAGGGGTCAATAACCAGGGGGCATAGATTTAAAGTAAGGGGTAGGAGGTTTAGAGGGGATTTGAGGAAAAGTTTTTTCACCCAGAGGGTGGTTGGAATCTGGAATGCACTGCCTGAAGAGGTGGTAGAGGCAGGAACCATCACAACATTTAAGAAATATTTAGATGAGCACTTGAAGCGCCATAGCTACAAGGCTATGGGCTAAGTGCTGGAAAATGGGATACGAATAGGTAGGTGCTTGATGGCCGGCACAGACACGATGGGCCAAAGGGCCTGTTTCTATGCTGTATGATTCTATGACTATATGACTCAATGACTGAGCTTTCACGGCCCTTGGGGTAGAGAATTCCAAAGATTCACAACCCTCTGAGTAAAGAAATTTCTCCTCAACTCTGTCTTAAGTGGCTTCCCCCTTATTTTGAAATTGTGTCCCCTGGTTCTAGACTCCCCAACCAGGGGAAAGATCTTATCTGCATCTCCCCTGTCTATCCCTTTAAGTATTTTGTAAATTTCAATGAGATCACTTTTCATTCTTCGAAACCCTGGAGAATACAGGCCCAGTTTCCCCAATCGTTCTTCATAGGACAGTAATGCCATCCCGGGAACAAATCTGATGAACTTTCGTTGCACTCCCTCTATGGCAGTGATATCCTTCCTAAGGTAAGGGCACCAAAACTGCACACAGTACTCCAGGTGCAGTCTAACCAAGGTTGTATACAATTGAAGCAAGACTGCGTTACTCCTGTGCTCAAATCCTCTTGCGATAAAGGCTAACATACCATAGCCTTCCTAATTGCCTGCTGCACCTGCAGGCCAATACAGTAATTTGAGAGGTGAAGTGAAGAGGAAAATACGACTGGCAGAGAGAGAATATGAGAATAGAATGGCAGTTCACATAAAAGGGAACCCAAAAATCTTCCACCAGCACGTAAATAGTTAGTAGGTAGTAAGAGGCGGGGTGGGCCCTATTAGGGACAAAGAGAGTGATATATGCAAAGGGGCGCAGGACAAGGCTAGAATACTTCATTGAATCATAGAATGGTTACAGCACAGAAGGAGGCCATTCAGCCTGTTGTATCCGTGCCAGCTCTCTGCAAGAACAACTCCCCAATCCCACTCCCCTGCCTTTTCCCCATAGCCCTGTATATTTTTCCTCTTCAGATAATTATCCAGTTCTCTTTCGAAGGCCTTGAATGAATCTGCCTCTACCACACTATCAGGCAGTGCATTCCAGATCTTAATCTCTCACTGCATAGAGAAGTTTTTCCTCATATTGCTGTTGCTTTCGCCAGTCACCTTAAATCAGTGTCCTCTGGTTCTGGATCCTTCGATCAATGGAAACAGTTTCTCCCCATCTACTTTGTCCAGTCCCCTCATGATTTTGAACACCTCTACCAAATCTTAATGAGTACTTTGCATCGGTGTTTAGTAAGGAAGAGGTTGCTGACAAAATATCGGTAGAAGCGGAGATGGTAGAGGTAATGGATGGGTTGAAAATTGAAGGGACATATGTACAGGATAGGCAGGCTATGCTTAGAGTGGATAAGTCGCTTGGTCTGGATGGCTTGCATCCCAAGTTGCTAAAGGTAGTGGGAGTGGAGATCATAGAAGGGCTTCCCATAAACTTCCAATCTTTCCTAGATATGGGGCAGTGCCAGAGATTGGAGAGTGGCAAATGTGACACCCTTATTTAAGAAAGGGTATAAGGACATTCCTAGTCACTACAGGCCTGTTAGTTTAGAGTTTAATCAGACTTTAAAATGGAATATAACACACTAGTTATACAGCAAAAACATATGAACGTGACAAGTAGCAAGTACTGGTCCAGATCGGGCAGGACGGCTGGCATACACGAACATCTCTCTTTTTTTCTTCTTCGAATTCTCTTCTCGGTGCCCCACGTCTTCTCGACTTCTCGAACAACTCAGGAGTGTTGGAACGGAGTCTTCTTTGAGTGTCCTTCTCCACTGCCTAACTGCACTGAGGCCTCCCAAAGTCTCTTACTTTATTCCCTTTTTAGGGGTGGACACCTGGATAGATTATTGGCAAGTCTTTTTGCCCTATAAGGATTTACCTTGTTTTGAAATACCTTATAAAATGTCGGGTTCTTTATCTCAACCTTGGGTTGAAAATCTCGCCTTTAATGTCATTCATCTGCCTTTAGCTTCTTGAGCCTTTGCATGTACCTTCTGTCCTTAATCAATCACTCACCCTTTCCTTATTGAACCTCAAGCTGTTCTCTCTGTGAGTAGTCCAAAAACATTCCACCTCCAGCTTTCAAAGCTAACTTTCAGATGTTTCATTAACTCGTATCTGTCCTATCAACATTTATTTATGTCTAAGACTGTTTGTAAGGTCTGTTAACAAGTTGTTTATAATGGCCATTCAGTTCAGCTGGTCTTATTTCTTATCAAACTGTTGAACCATGGAGTGATTTGCCAAAATAAATTCTATTCTACTTCCACACACTGATTAACTAACATTCCAGCAGAGTCGTAGTTCAGCGAGGTTGAATGAAAAGCTCAGCACAGTTTTGTAGTATGGTTGTTTGTTTTAAGTATCTACCAGTTGCTGTCCCACTCGGCCTCGTCTGATCATGGCCCCTTTCCAAGCTAGGTGCAGCTGTCATCATCTAAGAATAATCATTCCAGTGGTTTGTTTCTGGAGAAACCTTGAGCAATTTCCAGTAAAACGAACCTTAGAGCACTAATCTGTTCCTTTACCTATTCCAGGCTGATTTATATATGTATTGTATATACTAGGCCTATTACTAATTTCTGACACTCCTTAAGATATTTTAGTGACTGACCCACCTCCCTACACCTCTCCACCTCTTTACCTTGCTTTCCTCCTTTAAAACACTTCTTAAAACCTACCCCTGACCAAGCTTTTGGCTATCTGCCTTAATGTCTCCTTATGTGGCTAGGTGTCACATTTTGTTTTATAATGCCCTTATGAAGTGGCTTGGGATGTTTTATTACATTAAAGGTGCTATATAAACACAAGGAGAAGTTCCCCAGGAAATGAGAGATGCCCAAAGCATAAATATGTACAAGCACAAAGTGACAAGTCAGATTGTAATAACTACCACAACATTTCACTATTGTGTGTAGTTGGAAACATCTTTGCTCGCATAGCGCTCAGTCACCTACAAAAACTTGCCAATGATGTCTATCCAGAAAGCCAATGTGGATTCAGAGCTGGTCGTTCAACGATGGACATGATTGTTTCCTTGAAAAGTGCAGACAACAGCAGAAGCCACTATATGTTGCTTTTGTAGACCTGACCAAAGCCTGGTTTTTGGATCTGGTTAGCAGAGATGGTCTGTTCTCCCTATTTCAAAAAATCGGTTGTTCACCGAAACTACTCCAGCTCATGAAATCTTTCCACTGTGAAGTGAAAGGAAGAATCATCTACAATGGAATGTCATCAGATTCATTCCCAATACTCAGTGGAGTAAAGCAGGTTGTGTTCATGCACCAGCGCTGTTTGGCATCTTCTCTTCCTGCATGCTTTTGTGCATAAAGATTTTAGAGAAGGAGTGTTACTACACATGAGAGCAGATGAAATACTGTTCAACCTGTCCAGATTGAGAGCAAAGACCAAAGTTAGACATGTTTTGATACACTCTGATCTGTTTGCTGAAAAAACAGTTTTTGTGGTGCATTCAGCTGAAGGCCTGCAGTCAATTCTAAGGGCCTCCTCAACTGCTGCAGAGGAATTTGGGCTCACGATCAGCCAACAAAAGACCGTGACAAGGACTTAAGGTGGTCAGTCCAAAGCAGCATTAAGACTAAACAACATTGAATTGAATAATATAGATAAATTCTGCTACCTGGGACCAACAGTCTCTAGTGAAATGAAGCTTGATGAGGAGATATCCGTTCGTATTGGTAGTACTGCCGCAACATTGGAAAGCTTCAGGCAAGAACCTGGGAAAACCCCAACTCTCAATTCCCACATAATTATGGATCTATAATGCCTGCTTATTAAGTAGGCTGCTATATGGCACTGAGACTTGGGACTACATATCAGAAGCAGGATCACAGATTGAATTCATTTCTTATGCGTTGCTTGAGAAAGATCCTTGGGATCCATTGGCAGACTAGAGTCCCCAACACACAAGTACTGCAGCTTTCTAATTAAGAAAGTATCATGGCAATGCTCAAGCAATGATGATGGCTTGGCTATGTCGTTAGAGTGGATGATGGTAGCCTACCAGAAGATGCACTGCATAGAGAACTTGGTGCCAATAGACCCATTGGGTGGCCAAAGCAAGATATCAGAACTCATGCAAGCATGACATAATTTCATGCCAGATTGACTTAAATAGCAGGGAACAGTCTGCACATGACCGAAACATGTGGCGCTGAAGTCTCCACATTGGACCACAGAAATTTGAAGAACTATGTCTTCAGTTTGCCACAGAAAAGCACCATTCCAGGAAGGAGCATGCAGCAGTCGCCTCTGCATGAGTGAATGACAATCAATGATGTCCCCATTGCAGCCGGGAATGCCTTGCTCGAATTGGACTGTACTCCCAGCTGAAGACTCACAACAGATGAACAGTAGATGTGAATCATTGGCAACAATGCAAAGCCAAAGAGAAAGAAGATAAACACAAGTTGATGTTGTTAAAACTGCAAGTGGACAGGTTGGAGTTGGATATGCCATTTCTTTATTTTTAACCACCTGCTCTGGGGTGGGTTGAAAATTATCCCCCTTGGTTATTTTGCTTTAAGGTAAGGCCTAATTCTTAAACACTTATCTGAAGTTCTACCTAAAATTTCCATTTTAAGGAATTATGTTTCCAAAATTCTTTTACCCTCTCATTCCTCAGGGAACCAGTGCAGATTTTCTGCAAGGTGTTTTTTGTTTCCTAAGGACTTTCGGCTAATTGTTTTAATAAGTGTATATTTATATAAATCTAGTTATTTCATTTGGTAAAAATGCATTGGGTAGCCTTCCTCTACCTTCAAAAAAAAAGAGATTGGTCTGAATTTTTCATTGAGAATAATGGTGAGTCTATCGGCATTCACCGTTATTATGGAGCAAATTCAGGAGTATGCACATGTGCAGTTAAAAAGGGAAATCTGGAAATTGCTGTCCAAGCTCCCCTGCTCCTTCACAGACTGCATTGTCACAGGACCTCGCCAATGAACTCGGAATTGAAATGCATGTAAGAGCAACTGGTTGCAGTGTTTACCCACTAAACATAGCAGAAAAATTTAGGATTGGCCCATTTAGGTGTAAGTGAATTTTTAACAGCGGGACCAGTGACAGTTACTGCCAGACGATCTCTCTGACACTGAAAATGTAATTTTACAAGTGCGGAGTCTCATTCCTGTAGAATCTAATTAGTGTTGGAGATTTTTCATTTTTTTTTGTTTCTGTCTCTTTTATCTATCCCACTCTCAATCCCATTTTTCTTTCCCTCTCTTTATTTTACTTTCTGTACAAGATTTAAATCTAATTTATCCTTCCTGGTTTACATTCTGCATGCCTGTGAGGGTTTTTCAATGATAGGCTGTTGGTTCCCTGCTCACATACATCACAGATCTCTGATAGAGGGCTGGATTAGATGTCCATTGGTAGCAAGTAGCTGCTCAAAAGCCAGTGAAAAGTCTGTGGGCAGCTATCAGCAAAATATGGGCCAAAATGTATGGTTTAATGGATTCTGAAATGAGTTTTTATATTCTGAATTGGTACATGGATTATTGCTATATACCATGAAAGCAGACTCTGCTATTGCTGTCAGCTGGTAATTAGATTTGTGTGTGAATGCATTTTGATTTGTTATTACCCCGCCCAAACTCATTCCATTTTTACCTCCTTTTAATAAGATAGTTAGGATAAGGTAGAGGCAGGACACTCTGGCTTGCTTATGAACACAAGTTGTCTGGACAGTTATATGGAGCATACCACCATGAGATTCTGTTGTAACTTTGTGTCTGATTGTGTTTTATGGAAGAAAAATTGCTAAATCCAATTTGACATTTTTTTGCAGGCCAATATGTGGTGTCGCCAGCATCCAGTGTTCTTATAACGCCCTGCAGCCATCAATCCCTGCTTCTTCATGCTCATATTCAATCAGTGGAAGCTCTGCTTCAGTCACTTGGCCACAGGCTGAGAGCTTGAGTTCGCAGAATCCAGAACAAATTGGTATTCTAGACTGGCTTAAAAAGTTACGTCTGCACAAGTACTATCCTGTTTTTAAGCAACTCACAATGGAGAAGGTATGTTTATACTTGGTTGAATCTGAAACAGTTGGTTCTTTTGGAAGAGAAAAATATTTAGTTGCCTAAAATCTTGTGTTTGTATAAGGGGAAACAATTGTTACTTGTACTGTACTGTTAACTGGCCCAAAATGCATTGAGAGAGAATTTGGGCACTTTTCTGTGGAGGTATTTAGTCTCAAAATCCAAGATCTTTTAAATAAATGTGTGCTAAAAGAATCAGCAACCCTGAGGGCTTTAAGTAGGTTTTTTGTATGGTTTTTTCCTTTTCCTGACAAGTATACTTCATGCTATAATTTATTTACCTGCTTCAACCATGGTTTCTGAATCAGTCCTCCAGAAACTTGTGTGGACATTTTGAAAAAATTCCCATCCTTGTTTTCAAATCCCTCCATGGCTTCGCTGTTCCCTACCTGTTTCTCCTCCAGCCCTACAAGCCTTAGCGATCTCTGTGCTCTTCCAATTCTGGTATCTTGAGCATGTGCGATTTTCATCACTCCACCATTGCTGGCCATGCATTCAGCTGCCTAGGCCCTTAGCTCTCGAATTCCCTTCCTAAAGCTCTATGCCTCCGAACCTCTCTCTCCTCCTTTGATATAGTCTTTAAAACCTTTTGGTCATCTTTCTTAATATCTCCTTATGTGGCTTCGTGTCAAATTTTTGTCCGATAATCATGCCTGTGAAGTGCCTTGGGAAGTTTTAATAACTTTGAAGGTGCTCATTAAATGCAAGTTGTTGTACTGATTGTGGTAATGATGATGAGCTCCATGAGAAGTTGATTTAGGTTTTAGCTATTTTGCATGTTCAGCGTCAGGTCCCTGCAGCAACTGCAAAGAGCAAGATTTCAGCTTTTGTATGTGGAGAAATTAACAAGTGAAGACTGAGAATATCAATGCCATGTCCATATTATCCTCGGGTCAGAACAGACCAGATGTTCTGAGACGAAACAAGTATATCTTCAGATGAATATGACTTGAAGCAAAAAGGACAGTTCTTTTTTGTTTTGCAGGAAATTGAGCCTTCTGATTTTGTGCCCAAGAAATTAACTACATTTCAGAACAGCGTCATCCAGGTTGCTTAAGATGAAATTAAACACCTCAACTTATTACACCAGAATTTAACAAACTTAATTGAATAAACTTCATGTATTGCCATATCATCTTTATTTAAGCTACGTAAAAGGGACAGTTTGGTTTTGTTTTCTGGAGGTTATGGAATTAAGAAGTAGAAGGTCATTCTTTCCATGGCTATTCTGGGGCTGCAGTCTCCCATCTTATAAAAAAAAATCCAGTGACCCCCTGTAACACTGAGTATTTTTTCTGTATAAAAATTAGTTATACAATTAATAATATATTTATTAAATAGTGATTTGGTAGTACAGAACTTGAGTATTGCTGAAAATAGAGACATTTTGTCATAGCTTTTCGTCTTGCACCCATAAGGACAATTCGCAAGAATGCTAATGTAAGGGAAACAATAAGTTTTTTTTTATTTCCAAAATATACTTTATTCATAAAAATCTGTAAAAATTACATTGCCAAACAGTTTCCAAACAGCGCCAAAAAATACAAACATTGCAAGGGAGATCAGTTTCCTTCAATACTGTCATGAGTTTCTTCCCAACCCTTCCGTTTCACAATTGTCATGTCAATTACAGTTTTACATTTACAGCAATTGAGAATATTAACGATACAGTTCGAGGGGTTTCCCATTGATCCAGCCCCTCAGTCCAGCTTGGTGGGGGAACCTTACACTGTGGTCTTTCCCCATTGAGCCTTTGCTGTGGCTGCCCCAAGCTTTAGTGCGTCCCTCAGCACGTAGTCCTGGACCTTGGAATGTGCCAGTCTGCAACATTCGGTGGTGGACAACTCTTTGCGCTGGAAGACCAGCAAGTTTCGGGCAGACCAAAGGGCGTCTTTCACCGAATTGAGGAAACAATAAGTTTATACTGTATGAGAAGAGAGTGCTGATTGGTTCGCAGGTGGACTGTGATTGGTAGAGGCATTGTCATGAAGAATGCACCACTTTATGGTGACTGACTGTTAATTGTTAAGCTTTGTTTGAATGTAGGAATTTAAATATATCCTTAGTCCCCTCCCACAGGCAGGAATGTCCCAGACTTGGAGTTTCCTTTTGAATGCATAAATTCTTTCAGACTGGGCAAAAACACTCCCACCTTGCATAGCTTTATTTAGCTTATTCATTTCACTGAATATGTCTGCAAGGTAACCCAGTTTAGCCAGCCACACATCATCATTCAGCACTTCGGCAACGGCTCTAACAATCAGTCTACTTGCCAACCTATCAGCACTCTGTTCTCATACAGTATAAATTTGTTGCTTGCCTTACATTAGTATTCTTGCGAATTGTCCTGATCAGTGCAAGACGAAAAGCTTCGACAAAATGTCTCTATTTTCAGCTATATATTTATTATTTTTGTTTTATTTACTTAGCATGACACTTGTTACTGATGCTGAGCAACAATTCGGTCAAGACATGGAGGTATCTTTGACAAACACATGTGCATGTCATGGTCAGTATTCATCTTGGCTCAATACCCTGTTTTCATTGATGTCATGCTGAAAATTCAGCTTCATATAAGTAGGTTGTGCTAAATGGGACCGATGCTTTCAGTGCTGCAGAACAAACGGTGCTGATTTCATAACACATTCACACCAAAATGTCTCCAGCGACGTGGTTCTGAAGGAGCTGTCTGATGAAATGCCAGCGAGCTCTTCTAATACCTTTGATGGAACAGAGGTTGCCAGTTCAACTTCAGTATTCTCACTAAAAGGATTTATAGCCCACAGGTGTGTAACAGATTGTTCTGTCATGAGTTTTGGATGATAATTATTAAATTTGTTGTATAGATTAGACAGATGTACTATCAGTTATGGCTTGTTTATGTCAAAATTTTTCTCTTGAATGAAAGAATGTAGGAATTCAAACATACCCATAGTCCCCTCCCACAGGCAGGAACGTCCTAGACTTGGAGTTTCCTTTTGAATGCATAAATTCTTTCAGGATGGGCAAAAACACTCCCACCTTGCATAGCTTTATTCAACTTATTCATTTCACTGAATATGTCTGCAAGGTAACCCAGTTTAGCCAGCCACACATCATCATACAGCACTTCGGCAAGTTCAGGTTTTTGATCAAGTAAGGAAGTATGTACCTCTTCCCTAAGATGAAATACACAGGCAAGCATTCTGCCTCAAGATAGCCACTTCACCTCTGTATGCAGGAGCACAGAACTGTGCTCTGCACCCACTTCCTTACAAAATGCAGCAAAACACCTGGAGTTTATTGCTCTGGATATAGTAAAATTAGCAAGCGCTACCACTCTGTTGAGAGCACCGTGAAGACCTGGTGCAATATCTTTTGTAGCAAGTGCCTCTTGGTATAGAAAGCAATATGTTCAAATAAGGTGAGGTGCAGTGGCTTTTATTTTTTTGCACAGCACTAGAAAGCTTCCGGTTATTGCTGCAGCCCCATCACTGCAGACCCCAATGCAATTTGTCCAATGCTTTCATAATTTCAGCAGAAATCATCCAACACCTAGACAATATCATAAAAGCAAAATACTGCGGATGCTGGAAATCTGAAATAGAAGCAGAAAATGCTGGAAATACTCAGCAGGTCTGGTAGCATCGGTGGAGAGAGAAGTAGAGTTAATGGGCTGGATTTTACCCTAGGTAGACGGAACTTCGCCACTGACGTAAAAGTCGGTGGCGAATCCGCTTCCACCTAGCCCGGGGATCCAACCTGCATTTTACGGGTCCCCAGGTTTTAAATGTTCGAAGGCGGGACTTCCACCTGCTTGAGGGAGGAGGTCCAGCCTCAGTGAGCTGCTGGCCAATCAGCGGGCCGGTAGCTCTTAGTCCCAGCAGCGCCACTGGGAGTGGTGGCCACTGCTGGGACTGCAGCCCAGCTGACTCCATGGAGCCAGGACTTCAGGCAAGTTGGGCTTGCCTCGCAGGGTACGGGAGGGGGGTGGGTGATAGGTCGTGGCGGTGAGGTAAGGATAGTCGTTTGTGGGTTGGGAGGAGGGAGTGGCCCACAATCGGGCACCCTGCGCCCGATTGCCAAGGCAACCCCCCTCAGCATGTCTGCTTGCCATGGGTAAAATACCCGTGGAGGCCACTTAAGGGCCTTGATTGGCCTCGGGCAGCGGGCCGCCCCCCCCCCCCCCCCACCCCGACCCAACTGCCGTAAAGTTGGCCGGAGGCGGGAGCGGGGCGGGAAGGCCTCCCGGAGCCTCCCACTCAATTTTACGCAGCCCCTACAACACCATCCGACACGCTGGGGCAGCGTAAAATTCAGCCCATAGTTTCAGGTCTGTGATCTTCCATCAGAACTGGCAAAGGTTAGAAATGTAATAGGTTTTAAGCAAGTGAAGCAGGAGGGTGGGGGGAGAGGGAAAAGAGAACAAAAGGGAAGGTGTATGATAGGCAGAGGGCAGGAGTGATTAACTGACAAGGAGGTCATGAGGCAAAGGGAATGTTGAAAGACAAAGCATTAGTCCAGAGAGAGTGTTAGTGACAGAATAATGAACAGCTCTGTCCAAAAGCACAAACATGAAAAAGCAAGTTTAAGGCAGGCACATGGTTTAAAAAAATGAAAAAACAAAATGAAAAAGGGGGCTAGTCGTGCCCTGACATTATTGAACTCAATGTTCAGTCCGGCAGGCTGTAGAGTGTCTAATCGGAAAATGAGGTGCTGTTCCTTGAACTTGCATTGATGTTCACTGGAATACTGCAACAGGCCGTTGAAAGAAATGTGGAGCAGGGTGGTGAATTGAAATGGCCAGCAACTGGAAGCTCGGGGTCATGCTGGCAGACTGAGTGGAGGTGTTCTACCCAATCTTGGTTTGGTCTCCCCAGTGTAGTGGCGACTGCATTGTGAGCAGCGGATACAGTATACTAAATTAAAAGAAGTACTAGTAAATTGCTGCTTCACCTGAAAAGAGCATTTAGGGCCTTGGATGGTGAGGAGAGAAGAGGTAAAAGGGCGATTGCATGGGAAGGTGCCGTGAGAAGGGGACAAGGTATGGGGAGTAATGGAGGAGTGGACCAGGGTATCGCGGAGGGAACATAGGAACATGAGTAGGCCATTCAGTCCATCGAGCCTGCTCTGCCATTCAGTATGATCATGGCTGATCATCTCCTTTAATGCCTTTTCCCCACACTATCCCCATATCCCTTTATGTCATTGGTATTTAGAAATCTGTTCATCTCTGCTTTAAACATAGTCAATGACTGAGCTTCCACGGCCCTCTGGATAGAGAATTCCAAATATTCACAACCCTCTGAATAAAGAAATTTCTCCTCATCTCCGTCCTAAGTGGCTTCCTCCTTATTTTGAAATTGTGTCACCTGGTTCTAGACTCCCCAACCGGGGGAAACATCTGACTTAAATCTACCCTGTCTATCCCTTTAAGTATTTTGTAGGTTTCATTCTTCAAAACTGTAGAGAATACAGGCCCAGTTTCCCCATTCTCTCTTCATAGGATAGTCCCGCCATCCCAGGAACAAGTCTGGTGAACCTTTGTTGCACTCCCTCTATGGCATTAATATCCTTCAAAGGTAAGGGGACTAAAACTGCACACAGTAATCCAGGTGCGGTTCAGCCAAGGTTATATATAATTGAAGCAAGACTTCACAACTCCTGTACTCAAATCCTCTTGCAATAAAAGCTAACATACCATTAGCCTTCCTGATTGCTTGCTGCAACTGCATGTTAGCTTTCAGTGACTTATTGATGAGGACACCCAGGTCCCTTAGTACATCTACACTTTCTAATCTCTTACCATTTAAGAAATACACTGCACATCTGTTCCTTCTACCAAAGTGGATAACCTCACATTTTTCAACTTTATATTCCATCTTTCATGTTCTTGCCCACTCACTAAGTCTGTCCAAATCCCCTTGAAGCCCTTCGGAATGCTGACAGAGGAGGGGAGGGGAAGATGCATTTGATGGTGGCATCACGCTGGAGGTGGTGGAAATGGCCGAGGATGATCCTTTGGATGTGTAGGCTGGTGGGTGGAAAGTGAGGATAAGGGGCACCCTGTCATGGTTCTGGGAGGGAGGGGGGGGGGTGGGGGGGATGTGGTTGCTGAGGGCAGAAGTGCGGGAAATGGGTCGGACACAGCTGAGGGCCCTGTCAACCACAGTATGGGGGAATTGAGGAAAAAGGGAGACATGTCAAAAGCGCTGTTGTGGAAGGTTGCGTCATCAGAACAGATGCATCAGAGAGTGAGAAACTGGGAGAATGGAATGGAGTCCTTCCAGGAAGCAGGGTGTGAGGAAGTGTCGTCGAGGGAGCTGTGGGAGTCGGTGGGCTTATAATGAATATTAGTGGACAGCCTATCGCCAGAGATGGAGACAGAGAAGTCGAGGAAGGGAAGTGTCGGAGATGGACCATGTAAAGGAGAGAGAAGGGTGGAAATTGTGAGCAAAGTTGATGAGGTTTTCCAGTTCGGGGCGAGAGCAGGAAATGGCACCGATACAGTCATCAATGTACCGGAAAAAGAGTTGGGAGAGGGGACCTGAGCAGGACTGGAACAAGGAATGTTTGAAAAACCCCAGTTTTTATTTTATTACGTAGACAATATCACCTGATTTTTCTAGTGTCCTGAGCTCTTGGCAGAACAAAAAGCCTTTTTTTCCCCTTATTCCACATAAACTGAACATAGGCGAGTAGATCGGACATTTTAGAAATGTTTGTGAATTTATCAAGTTGTACAGCAAAGTCATTGTCACACAATCGATCAACGCACTGCAAAACTATGCCTTCTGACGTTAAATCAATCCATCGTCAATTGTGTTATTTGACCTTAGTATTTTTCCAGTTTCTTGGCCTTCTGCTTTCTAAACATTTCCCTTATGACAAGCAAAGTGGATAATGGGGATCTTGTAGATCCTGTAGATGTAGTATATCTGGACTTCCAGAAGGTATTTGATAAGGTGCTGCACAAAAGGTTAATACACAAGGTAAGATCACATGGGGTTAGGGGCAATTTATTAGCTTGGATAGAGGATTGGCTAACCAACAGAAAACAGAGAGTTGGGATAAATGGGTATTTTTCTGGTTGGCATGATGTAACTAGTGGGGTGCTACAAGATTTGGTCCTTGTGCTCCAACTATTTACAATCTATATTAATGACTTGGATGCAGGGATAGAAGGTACTATAGCCAAATTTGCAGATGACACTAAAATAGGTGATATAGTAAGTTGCAATAAAGAAATAAGAAATTTACAAATGGATATGGATAGGTTAGATGAATGGACCAAAATTTGGCAGATGGAGTTTAACGTTAATAAGTGTGAAGTTATCCGTTTTGGTCGGAAGAATAGAAAGGCAAATTATTATCTAAATGGAGAGAAACTTCAGAGTGATTTGGTGCAGAGGGGTCTGGGTGTTCTCGTGCATGAATTGTAGAAAGCTAGTATGCAGGTACAGCAGGTAATAAGGAAGGCAAATGGAATTTTGGCATTTATTGCTAAAGGAAGAGAATATCAAAGTAGGGAAGTGTTGCTGCAACTGTACAAGGTATTAGTGAGATCGCACCTGGAGTATTACGTACAGTTTTTACTTGAGGAGGGATGTAGTTGCCTTGGAGGCAGTTCAGAGGAGGTTCACTAGATTGATTCCAGGGATGAGGGGTTTGTCTTATGAAGGGAGATTGAGCAGTTTAGGCCTTTACTCTCTCGAGTTTAGAAGAATGAGAGGAGATCTAATTGAGGTATATAAGGTGATAAAAGGGATTGACAAAGTAGACGTAGAGAGGATGTTTCCTCTTGTGGGGCGATCTAGAATGAGAGGTCATAGTTTTAGGATAAGGGGTAGCAGATATAAAACAGAGATGAGGAGAAATTACTTCTCTCAAAGGGTCGTGAGTCTGTAGAATTCACTACCCCAGAGTGCGGTGGATGCCAGGACATTGAGTAAATGTAAGGAGGAGTTAGACAGATTTTTAATTAGTAATGTGTTGAAGGGTTATGGAGAACAGGCAGGAAAGTGGAGTTGAGGCCGAGATGAGATCAGCCATGATCGTATTGAATGGCGGAGCAGGCTCGAGGGGCTGAATTGCCTACTCCTGCTCCTAGTTATTATGTTCTTATGATTTCAATGGCACATGCCATTATCAACTCCTCAGAAATCATCTGGAATTTTTTTTTTTGCTTTCGCAATTTTCTGCATCAGATGGAGAATGAGACTGCAAGCTTTTTATCAACAGTAGTTGTGGATTTCATTACCGCTTTCGTGCTGACCAGTTCCTTAGCCTTTTGCTCAAAAAAATGAATGTTGCTTGACCTTACATAGTTGATGCTTGGTAATTAAGTCTCTGTAATTCGGAGGGTTTCAAAGATTCATTGGACAATAGTTGTGCACAATCTACACACTGATGTTGAGGTATATTGCCATTTCCAGTATAAATAAAACCAAAATTCTCTGTTCTTTGTATTTTTTTAATTTTGCTGGGCTAATGATGGCTTTATTTTTTTTACTCACACCTTCAACACCAAAGAGTTCTTCAGTCTTTAGATGAAGGAAGTTCTGTATTGTCACTCTATAGGTTTTCTAGTTTTGAAGCTGAAAGTTGCATTAAAAATGTATCCATATCTTGAATTTATTGTGTGCATTTTGTGCTCTTGCTGAAATGGCACTTTGTGCAAAGAATAAATTAAGTCCTAATTTTACATTATGTGCCCATTTATTACCCAAGGCCTACTACACCCTATCAACTATTGGCTCAATAGGAAATGAGCCAGGAGCAACAAGTGCAGTGCTCCAGGCTCGTTCTGTGCACACTCGGTTTCACTGGACTAAAGTTCCAGGTTCACATCCTCCATTTCGGAAACCGAACTTCCCTCTTATTTCAATATCAAACCCAAACTCAGAGGTGAAAACCAGCGACTCAACTTAACTATACCAGTAATGGTGGATGACACATGAGAGAAATGGAGAAATAAACAGAGCCCCTAGCGACTTTACCTACCTGACCTCATTGCATAAATCCTTTAGCGACAAAGGCAACCCTGCCTCTTGCTTCCTCCCCACCCAACGGTCGACTCCCAGATCTCAAGCACCCAGTCTAGGCCTATCCATTCGTCAGAGAAGCACATGGCTATGAAAATAAAGCTTCAAGTCTGAGTCATGAAGAAAACCATGCCAATGCCTTCAGCTATTTTATTAACTCAAGCTGAAGACGTTGGAGGAGAGAATCGTACTGGATCCCAATTATTACAGTCGCTGCAGGCCCAGGCACTGGCAATTGTCTTTCTTTCCACCATCCATCACTGCACCTCCACACCCCCCCCCCCCCCCACCCCCCACCTCCTCAGGACCATGTGGCACACATACTCTCTCCATGGACGCGGTCGATAGATGTACTTTTCAGTGTGGTTCTGAACCATGCAGAACAGGATGGTGCTTGCATTTGATCCCTGGCCTTTGCTGATTTGCCAGATCTGAGCTAGGGTGACAATTATAATATAATTGGTTTCAAAGCCTCTGTTTTCTCTTGTAACACAGGCTACGGCCTTGCTGCAGGCCCAGAGACTGGCAAGTCTTTTTTATTTCCGCGACTCCCCTTGCACCTCCCGCGAAGGCACTCTCCATTAATGGCAGTCTCCTCCCCATCTCAACCACCAGTTAAATGAGGGGACAAAGGTGGTCTCTCAGCTGCATGGCTGGCTTCTAACCTACACAGTATGATTCTGCATGAGGGGAAAGAAAAGGTTGAAAGGAGGACTTGCTACCTCAGTCCACGCAGCCAGAATTAACTCGCTGACTTTTTTCCTGTTCTCATCAGGTTTTAAGTTCTAACTCCCTCTATTTTAATAGTTAAAAGCAGTGAGTGAGTGGGCTATATCTATGAATGCAAAAGCAATCAAAAAGAAACTTAAATCTGTAGAAGCCTGTGATACACAGAGGAACTCGTCCAACTACATTGCAAATGGTATCCAACAATGAGAGCCTGCGCATGCACAGCCATTGTATCTGAGATTATTCAATCATCTCAAAACACAGGGGAGACTACTGATGAGCAAAAACAACTCTGGAGAGACTACTAAAAGGACAAACCACTTTGTGGATCCCTGAAATCTTCTCGCAGATTGAGAACCCCTCCTTTACTACATGCAGAATAGGGATGAGCAAAATCCTTCCCTTCCCTATCGAGCGAATAATTACTTGGTATTAATTTTACCTTCCTTGTACCTTACAGTGAGAAAATCAAGAGATTATATTTCTTAAGAACTTTTCTTACTATAACCCCATGAGGTTGCATTATCTTCATCTGTTCTCTGTGCTGTTTAACACCTGTAGAACAAACCCATTTTTTTTCTTTCTCATGGTACTATTTACTTTCAAATGAAAAATTATTTCTTTGCTCTTTCCCTTCATCTTCCTCATTTTTATCTTTTTTCTCATCTTCTAATCCTCATCCAGTTGGTGGTCACAACTTGTTTGTCGTGCTGTTGTCTTGACTTCAGTCCATACCAAACAGATTAGGCCATTTTAGGTTAAACTGCATGACCAGAGTATTTAATAGCGCTACATCTCCCAAGAGTGCGAGTTGAATTTAATCTTTGATTTGGTCTATGTTTGCACCACTCTTTAAGTATTATAAATATTTTAAAGATTCTTCTCCAGTAACTTTTATCACCAATGTGTTACATTCCCCTGAGGCATAATTTAGGGTGTGGAGTTTGTCCATACCTCATCAAAGGGTCATTTTCAAAGACTAAAACATTGCCAAATGATTCATAAATAAAAGCAAAATACTGCGGATGCTGGAAATCTGAAATAAAAACAAGAAATGCTGGAACCACTCAGCAGGTCTGGCAGCATCTGTGGAAAGAGAAGAGTTATTGATGTATCATCTTCAGAATTTGCACTTTTTGAACTGGGAACTTGATGCTATTTTTTAAAGTGAATATACACTTTTTTGATAGTTGAACAAGATTATCCAGTGCATAGTTGAGCCACACAGATTAGAAACATCCCAGAACCCAAACTCCAAGTCATTACTGAGTTATCTGATCTCAGCCAGGGAAGTTGTAGGAATGCTACAGTTCACCTCTTGTGAACTTAAGATAGGAAAAAGAAAACTGGCCAAGGTTATGGTTAGTAGTTATTCTCCGGCTATTTCTGATGGAAGTCCATGTGTGTGGACAGGGTTAAGATCAAGATTTATTTTCATGGGGAAGGGCATCTGTAAACAGTAAAAGTTTTCAGGATAGCAAGAGGGAAAATTGGTCAGAACAGAAGGCAAGCAAGCCAAGCGACCAGGACCCCCACTTGATGCTCTTAAAATTTGGAAGCACCCCAACTTTTCATTTCATCACAGCTATATACATTCTGGGTCAGGTTTTCTATAAGTTATTTTCTTGAATTTCTCACTAAAGGAACACATAATGTTTGAATCAGTTTCTCCCTACAGATAGTCAGTTCTGTTTTACCATGGTGCTTTTCCCCACTGTCCAGTCATCCTGAGCTTACTGTAAATTTTGCACCTGTATTCAATAGTTTATTGAGGTCCATTATATTCTCCTGTAGGCAGGAGCCACTATTGAGTACATAAAAAATGTACCTTGCCTAGATTTGCATTTGATACAGTGCCTACAGCTTCCTAGTGCAGTAAAATTGTCACTATTTGTACATTTTACTTTATTTTCTCTTCAAGTCTGATATGATGGCCTCTTCACACATCGTATTCAGCTATGATCTTTTCCTGTGAGTCATTCTTTTCCAAACTCTTGAGAACCACTAGACTAGACACAAAGATACTACAGTTCCCTTCTGCTTGTTCTAGTTCCTTGGGTGATCCAATGGAAATGATTCGACACATTCCCCAGAATAATCTCTGAATCACAGCACTGTCCACTACCTGTCTGAACAATCTGGATCATATTGATGTGTGCCAGCACTGGAATAATCTCTTAATTGAATGCTTCATTAAGGAACATTTTGGACTAATCCTGTGTGATCTGAAATGTCAGCTTTGGTCAAACTTACAATCCATATACTGTACACACTCAGCACACTCTTGCTAGGTTTCACATACATGTCTTTTTACAGGAGTACTGGGAATATTTTTCCCTTCTAAATGTCTCTGACCATCTGATCTCCCTGTTCATTCTAGAAGGTAGGTTGTCCAAAGGTGCAGGCATCTCGAGCTATGAATGAAATTCAGGGTTCAGTTGTAGTAGTTTGCTGTGGCTGGCTGCACATATGTTTGATTTTTTTTCTCTCTTCTGCTCTTGATCTTTACTTTGTGAATGGCTGACATATCCTGATGAATCATTTCAAAAGAAATGGAGAAAAAATGTCACCACTGGAACTGGTGCTCTTCTAACAAATAGGGTTAGACAGTTGTGTGGTAACAAAATGGATTTTAAATTGTTTTCTTGTAATTAAGATGTTAATGCCCCTTGGCGTATACATGGAATTCGTGAGATTCCACCGTTAAGATGAGGAGGTAGAGGACACAGATGTATAGAAGGGGAGCTCCTGAAGCTCTTTATAAACCCCATGTGGATTTGCAAATTGTCTTCTAAGTGTGGTCAGCATATAACAAGCAAATATAAACCAGTTATTAAGGAGAGGGTAACAAATATAGATAGTGGAGTGTATTTCCTCATATCACTCCCTGCTAGGCAATATAGAACACTGATCTATAAATCCTGTTGATCTAAAGAAGCTGCTCCTACTGCTGAGTTGCCCAAATCCAGTGGCTATTTTGCAGAACTGCAAACAAGATTCCCATTAAAGAAAGTTAAAAGTTGATTCTATTTGTGCAAAGGCACAGAGGGGGCAATATATGTGCTTTCATTGAGGGGGGTTACTACCTTGATGGGTCATTGGAGTAACTGCCTTGACATAGCTGTGCTTTAAGGTGGTCTGAAAATCTGCTTCTTTCATTGTTTTTTTAAATTCTGCTTTGACATTCCTATTGATATCATTAGGCTTTCTGGTTCTTGGCGCTTTTGGATTGGATGGCATGTTAATTATTAGCGACTTTGCCGTTCTACTTGATTTCGTATATTAGGTATTTCAGATCTCTGTTTTAGTCCAATTAAAATCAGCATAAAAGCAAGATAAAGGGCCCAATTCTATTCCAGCGACAGGGGTCTCGGCAGCACGCCAGAAGGCGGAGGGAGAACCTGCCTTGGCCCTCCATCAGACCCTGTAGCTATTTAACGCCAATTAACTGCCTACCATCGGGGATGCTGTCCTCCAGAGCTTCTGGCCAGTCAGAGGGCCAGCAGTGCTACTGGGAGCAGTGGCCACTGCCAGTACTGCAGGTAGCCCTGGCAATGGGATGGGTGGGTATTTGCTGCCACGGTGGGAGAGGGGGGCCTCTGGGGGCCCTGGATTTCCCCCAAAGGAGGAACCCCCCTGTTCCCGCTAGGAGGCCGTCCGGCTTTACCTTGTGGCATCTCACCACGGCAGTGGGCTGTTCTGCCATCAGCAAGATTGAGGTGGAGGAGGAAACCGCCTCCAAAATTGAGGTGGGATAGGATGGTCGCCCTCGACCTTCCCCACTCCAAATAAAATGGCAGGGAGCCCGGGCAACATCGGGAACGGCGCCCCCCGCCTCTGTACCCACCTCAAAGGGCGCGACAATGGCATGCCATTGACCCAGAAAAAGGAAATAAGAGCATGAAGAATTTCTGGTACAATTGGGATTTTTAAAAACAGACTGTTTTATTTTGAGCTCCTGGTGAGAATATTTGTTTTAGCTTTTAATTTTTATTTTCAACATAATTGGTCAATAGAAGTACAGTTTCAAAATTCTGCCTTTGAGGATAAATCAGTTAGAACCTACAGACCCTGAGAATGATTATGTTTGTATGTGGGGTTTGAGAAAATTAGAATTCCTGTTAGATTACTGAAAGTAGTCTTCAATTTTTGAATGAGAGTCCCTCTCAGCCTTTCTCTCATTTCTCTTTCTCACAGGCAATGGCCTGCTCTTGCTGTTGCTGGATCCTCTAGTTTAGAGAACTAGACGACAGTCTAGTATGATACTTCACTTGCACTTGAATGAGGAAAATATTCTGACTGCACACGGTGTGAGTTTGTTCAAAAGAAAGAGTTTTTAGAAGTCCTTTCCCCTGTGAGTTGACAGCAAAGTATGTTATTTATATGTGGAAATTGAACCTTGAAGAACGAGGTAGATAATCAGGGCATAGCCAATGTATTTAAAAATCACTTCTAAAAACAGTGCAAAGCTGTGTACTTCAGTGTTCCTTAAAAAAAAAATGCAACTAGTCTCTGAAGCTGATTTTTTTTTAAACCTTTATGGTAAGTAGCCTTTTGTAACAATTTAATAATGCACTATTTATTACCACAACTTTGACCTGTTAAATGGTAGTTAACAATTACATTGTATTTTAATCTTGTATTTCAATTAAAGTTAATAGCTGAGTTTTTTTGTAGTTCCTCAGTCTTACTGAAGAAGATCTGAACAAGTTTGAAACACTCACATTAGGAGCGAAGAAAAAGCTGAAGATGCAGTTAGAACTTGAAAAGTAGGTTTTTTAAAAAATTGATTTGATAAGAATGTGAATTTAATGTATGGATAATGTGTATAACCATAAACTCGCAACTCTCAGATCAATTAATTATGCTGACAGTTTGGCAATGTAGAAATCATTCCTATTTCATTTGAGATATGGTGATCTTGAACTGTATTTTGTTCGTATAAAATATTAGTTTAATTTTTATCGCTGTTCTTGAGGACATTATTACTGATTTTTTTTTAAATTTGGTTGAATCTTTTTTTATTCTTGTAGCATATTAGAGTGCCGAAACAAATGAACGTAAGCATTTACCTAGCAATTCTCAGTAAGTTTGTTCAGGTAAAGAGAGGCAAAGTGTCACATGGCATCTCTCTAGTACAGTGGATAGAGAAATAGAAGAGGGCGTGTAAGCACATCTGCTAGATTTTTAGTAAATGAGGCTTTATCGGTTGGGAAGAAGATTACCTCGCTGCCAGCCTTGGCTAGGAAGTGGCATGTAT
Organism: Heterodontus francisci; assembly: GCF_036365525.1. Classification (NCBI taxonomy): domain Eukaryota; kingdom Metazoa; phylum Chordata; class Chondrichthyes; order Heterodontiformes; family Heterodontidae; genus Heterodontus; species Heterodontus francisci. Next base: position 39,193,744 of record NC_090387.1, read on the forward strand.
ATATTTATAGAATTGGGATGTACAATAAAGAACAAAATTGTTAAAATGTAGAGAGAGAGTTTTTATTTTAAATTGAGTTTAAACAGAATTCTTCGAGGAAGGTGGGTATTGGGTTTTTAGCAGATTAACCTCAGCCATTTGTAAGGTAGTCACTTTTTGAATAATATAAGTACTGGGGTAAAATTGTCTGGTCTGCTATATTTTAAAAGATTCGGGAGTAGATTTTATAATGTTAACCAAAATCATGGCCCAAGAAAACTATTCTCAATTTAATTTTGATTTGCTAAGATAAACTGTTTTCCCTTCCAATACCTGATTTTAGAATCTTTGTTCCCTCCTTAGGGACAACATTGTAATGCATGCATAGAACTTGATTCCCCAACTCTTACAAAACAATAAAAATTGAGCATTCTTTTTTCTTTACAAATTTGTAAGAAACATTCGTGACCATGTGAGAAGTAGTCACATTTTATTTTTCACTTGATTTCTGAATATACGTGTTGAATATACTTATGAGTATGAAGTGATGTGTGCACGCTGTAAAAATTGACAAAATATTTTATACAAGCATTTTTATTTTGGGTTGGAAGTTTTTATCACGCTGTCTTGCTATTGCATTGGGACGTGCTGTCATACAATGTAGACAGAGGTTCACAATAATTTGGAGGAACCCAAGTCCCATAACTTTCAGGATATATTATGTCTGAAAACATGACCTGTTTCTAAAGTTACAAGACTTACCATCTTATCATAAGTCAGGACACCCTTTAATGCAGCAGAGGATTGTCATCCTGATGTTGCAAAAGGTTTAAAAACAGCCAGTAATTTTTTTAAATGTTCAAGTCCAAGTAATCCTGGTTAGAAAATAAGCAGGAAACACATCTGAAATGGGCAGTTTAAATCATATTCAGATTTATGTTCTTTGATATGTTGTCCAATATCGTAAAATTAAGAGCAGCAATCTAGTATAGAATTTTCAGGTCTTCTGCCCTGTAATAAGATGAAATTATTGTCATTGAAGTTGTGTTACAGCCATCCTCTAGTGGACATTCCAAGATTTTTGTGGTGTGTTGTCCCAAAATTAGCAATTGAAAATGTGAAGTTATTATAAAAACAATTACCTGGTGGCTCATTAGCTTGGTACACCATTCTGTTGCATAGTGAATTGGTAAACCAGGGATTCGGGTTAAAGACCTGTTCAGGTCAGGGGGCAAAAAACCTGACCCGAACCCGACAGAACCGCATCAGACCCGAGCCCCACCCAGCCCAAGTCCCTCCATTTTTTCCTGCGCCCGACGCAACCCGAGCCCAACCCGACCACCGGAATGTTCCCTTTACCCTTTACACATGTCATCGGGTCCCGTTGGATTCAGGTCGGGTAACAGGCCTTTAATTCAGGTATGCATTTCGCTGCAGTATGAGTCTCTGATCTAAATTGAGTTGCGAGAATCCCAGCAGATGCTGGGTTCTTCCTCAGAGTAAGAAAAGAAAATCAGTGAGTGAATTATCCCAGTCTGGTTTTTGATGTAAGCAGTTACAGTATGGCATGTCTGATGGTGTTTTTAATGTTAACCACATTAACTCCAAGCCTCATTGATGTGAAACCTGCACAAGCATTTTTATTTCCAGGGTAGATTCCACAGATGTTCAGATGGCAGAAAAACTGCACGTGTAAGCACATGAGCAGTTGTTTTTAAGTCATGATTTGTGACTTTGCCCAGATATTAGCTCAGTGGCAGAGGGAGCAAGAGTGCTGTTTTGAGGCTGTTTTGGTTTCTCTTGAGTCCTGCCAAATTTAACGCTGGACATGATTAATGTTTTGTGCTTGTTTCCTGACCGCAGCTAGCCAGATTGAGAGCCTGGCTGGCTGACTTGAGGGCAGGTAGGCCTTTGGCACCAGGCTGCAGCCAGTGAGCAGAGAAGAGGAAGGGAGGCTTCAGAAGCATTTGAGGGTGGGATGTGGGGGTGGGCACGCAGTGGAGGTGATCCAAAGGTCTGATGATGGAAAAGATCAGAGGCTTTATGCAGGGGGAGGGGGGAAAAGATTGGGGGCCGGGGAGTACGATCAGATTGGATAGGTTGGTGTCGGAGGAGGTCAGAAGTGCCTCGAGGGTGGCAGGGGAGAGAGAGATCGGAACAACCTCGGGTGGGTTGGATGTCAGAGAGGATGTGATCGCGGAGGATGTGATCGCAGAGGGTCAGTGAAACAGATATCTGGATTCAGCAAGCAAGTGGAAAGACACCTCCTAGATCCAGCAGTCCTCATCTCCCTTAAGCTGATGGGTTTCCTGAGGCCCCAGAAACCCGGCCAACCAGAGTTAAGTTTAAAATAATGGCTAATTCTGATGCACATTATCATATTGAAATCACCAACCTGCCTTCTATGAAAAGGTTGTTCCCTGCCCCCAGTCCCACCCCCTTTAAAGTTTTCAGATTTTTTACATGGCATCTGACCCAAACCTACCAGTTCTTGGGGGTTAAATTTCCATCTTTATTTCTGGTAGCCTTATCTTCCACAATATATGGGGAATGTCTGTACAGTCAGCAAATGGAAAACCACTTCATTGGTCTGTAAAGGCACTTTTACCTCTGGCAAGGGCATTTTTGTCCATATTGTCCTGGGGGAAATGTGCCTCTGAATTGCCCCATGGAAACAACGGGGGGGATGGTGCTGGATAATGCCTGCAGGAGAGGCCCGCCACTGACCTTGACGCTGGGAAGACCCGGGCCCATATTGCCAGCGGTGGCAAGGCCTCGTGGCGGCCCCCCCGCCATTTGACGAATGGGAGCCTAATTTAAATATGTTAATTAATGTAAGTAAATGAATTGATTACCATCGCGCTCCCACGTCTGTCTCAGAGCGATATTGTGCTGGTGGCTGGCACTCCAATGCCTTTGGATCCCGGTCTGGGGATCCGCCATTGTACAAATTTAAGCTCAACCTCTTTTGGTGGAACCAGAGCCCTCCAGTGACAGCAGTACTGCTTCACTTACTTGTCTGAGCTGCTGCTGAATTTTAGGGCTGCCAACAGCAGCAGTGCAGGAAACATGCTAAAAGAATATGTTCCTTCTGCCCAGCTTTTCAGCATGGGAGATGTGCATGGTAAAAGAGCAGCATAAAATGAAATATAAACTTCGCTCAACCAATGCAGACAAGCAAGTGCCTAATTTGAAACTAAACTAAACTAGAAATTTTGAACTTTTTGGTCATCACACTTTTTCCATTCAGAAGTTAACTTTTCTGTGATCCACAGAGAGAAGTCTGAGAAAAGAAATATCAACAGTATGGGTCAGTCACCTGTTTCCAGTGCTGGAATTGCACGGGTTACGCCAACAAGTCATTTTGGTCCTATTCACTCGATCCGCTGCATACCTACTGCAGGTAATTACCAAAAATGTCATAATCAAGTATTTATGTTTCAAAATATATATTCCATTAACAAAAGAAAAATCCTTTGGATGGACGTCTTCTGCATTAAGTGCTTTGTATTTCATCAGGTTCTATATGCTTGCTAGATCATCCTGTTTCAGGAAGGAATAAACTGTGGTTGAATGACACTCCGGGGTAGAAATAGGACGAATCCCTTGAGGAATATAAAGACAGTAGGAAGGAACTTAAGCAAGGAGTCAGGAGGGCTAAAAGGGGTTATGAGAAGTCATTGGCAAATAGGATTAAGGAAAATCCCAAGGCTTTTTATACTTATATAAAGAGCAAGAGGGTAACCAGGGAAAGGGTTGGCCCACTCAAGGACAGAGAAGGGAATCTATGTGGGGAGCCAGAGCAAATGGGCGAGGTACTAAATGAGTACTTTGCATCCGTATTCACCAAGGAGAAGGACTTGGTGGATGAGGAGCATAGGGAAGGGAGTGTAGATAGTCTCAGTCATCTCATTATCAAAAAGGAGGAGGTGTTGGGTGTCTTTCAAAGCATTAAGGTAGATAAGTCCCCAGGGCCTGATGGGATCGTCCCCAGAATACTGAGGGAGGCAAGAGAAGAAATTGCTGGGGCCTTGACAGAAATCTTTGCATCCTCATTGGCTACAGGTGAGGTCCCAGAGGACTGGAGAATAGCCAATGTCGTTCCTTTGTTTAAGAAGGGTGGCAAGGATAATCCAGGAAATTATAGGCCGGTGAGCCTTACGTCAGTGGTAGGGAAATTATTAGAGAGGATTCTTCGGGACAGGATTTACTCCCATTTGGAAACAAATGAACTTATTAGCGAGAGGCAGCATGGTTTTGTGAAGGGGAGGTCGTGTCTCACTAATTTGATTGAGTTTTTTGAGGAAGTGACAAAGATGATTGATGAAGGAAGGGCAGTGGACGTTATCTATATGGACTTCAGTAAAGCCTTTGACAAGGTCCCTCATGGCAGACTGATACAAAAGGTGAAGTCACATGGGATCAGAGGGGAGTTGGCAAGATGGATACAGAACTGGCTCTGTCATAGAAGACAGAGGGTAGCAGTGGAAGGGTGCTTTTTTGAATGGAGGGATGTGACTAGTGGTGTTCCGCAGGGATCAGTGTTGGGACCTTTGCTATTTGTAGTATATATAAATGATTTGGAGGAAAATGTAGCTGGTCTGATTAGTAAGTTTGCGGACAACACAAAGGTTGGTGGAGTTGCGGACAGTGATAAGGATTGTCAGAGGATACAGCAGGATATAGATCGGTTGGAGACTTGGGCGGAGAAATGGCAGATGGAGTTTAATTCAGACAAATGTGAGGTAATGCATTTTGGAAGGTCTAACGCAGGTGGGAAGTATACAGTAAATGGCAGAACCCTTAGGAGTATTGACAGGCAAAGAGATCTGGGCGTACGGATCCACAGGTCACTGAAAGTGGCAACGCAGGTGGATAAGGTAGTCAAGAAGGCATAGGGCATGCTTGCCTTCATCGGTCGGGGCATAGAGTATAAAAATAGGCAAGTTATGCTGCAGCTGTACAGAACTTTAGTTAGGCCACACTTAGAATATTGCGTGCAATTCTGGTCGCCACACTACCAGAAGGACGTGGAGGCTTTGGAGAGGGTACAGAATAGGTTTACCAGGATGTTGCCTGGTCTGGAGGGCATTAGCAATGAGGAGAGGTTGGATAAACTCGGATTGTTTTCACTGGAGGGGCGACATGATAGAGGTTTACAAAGTTATAAGCGGCATGGACAGAGTGGATAGTCAGAAGCTTTTTCCCATGGTGGAAGAGTCATTTACTAGGGGACATAGGTTTAAGGTGAGAGGGGCAAAGTTTAGAGGGGATGTGCGAGGCAAGTTCTTTACACAGAGGGTGGTGAGTGCCTGGAACTTGTTGCCAGGGGAGGTGGTGGAAGCAGGTACCATAGAGACGTTTAAGAGGCATCTTGACAAATACATGAATAGGATGGGAATAGAGGGATACGGACCCCGAAAGTGCAGAAGGTTTTAGTTTAGGCAGGCATCAAGATCGGCGCAGGCTTGGAGAGCCGAATGGCCTGTTCCTGTGCTGTACTGTTCTTTGTTCTTTGTATACATGGGTATTTGTTTTTTGTTGTCAGTCCCTCAAAACGAGAATGTATCCTCCCAGGCTTCATGATTTGTGTGACCTCAGGTGATTCAGCAGGCCAATATGGAACCACAGGTCTTTGGGCAGAGAGGACAAGAGTTGACCTGAGGAAGGGTGGGCTCTCAAGCCAGGGTTCTGCTCTCCTTCCGTTTTCATCGCTTCTCCACAGCAGAGTTTATGCAGTCAGTTTCCAACAGTGTTGCGGCTTGTTGGATGAAGCTCTGGCACATGGTATGATTTGTGGCATGTTCCTCCCACCCATCGATGTCAGTTTGTCCCCTTCTCAATGAGACCTTCAGAGTGTCCTAAAAACGTTTTCTCTGTCCTCCTTGGGATCGGGTGCCATCCTAAAGTTGAGAAGACGATCTGCTTTGGAATCCGATTACTTGGTATACCGATGCAATCTCCAGACAAGCGGAGCTGATTTTGCATAATTGTGATTGCAATGATGGAGGAATTGGCTTCAGTGAGAATGCAGGAGTTTGTTCACATCTTCCCCCTTGACTTTGAGTATCCTGCGGAGATACCACTGGTGGAAATTCTCCAGTTCCCAGAGATGCTTTTTGTTGACCCACGTCTCACTGCCATATAAAAGGGTCCTGACAACAACAGCATTGTAAATTAAAGCCTTTGTCCTCTTTTGGAGATCTGTGTTGTCAAAGACCCAGTTGTGCAATTTTTCGAAGGCTATGCTAGCAGAGCTGATTCTGTGCTGGATCTCCACTTTGATGGGGACCTTTTGAGAAAGGCAGCTGCTGTGTTATGAGAAGTGTTCAACGACTTCTAAAGTTACCCCATCAACATCGATAGCTGGAGGTGTATATGCTTGTATGGGCTGGTGGAGGATTTTGGTGTTGCTCATGTTGAGTAAGAGGCCAACCATTTTGTATGCGGAGTTGAAGAGGTTAAGGGTAGTCTGAATGTCACTTGTAGTGTGGGCCACAACTGCATAGTTGTCCGCATATTGTAAGTCATGGATATGCTGAAGGGTCACCTTAGTCTTAGTTCTCAGCCTGTTGAGGTTGAAAAGCTTCCTGTGGAAGTACAAATTCAATCATGACCCCTTGTAGAAGTTGGTCACGAATGAGATCCTTAACCAGGCTGATGTAAGTAGTGAAGAGGGTAGGCGCAATCACACAGTCTTGTTTGAAGCCTATCTGGATACAAAAGGGCTCAGTCTCCAATCCGTTGCAAAGGACGGTTGCTGTCATATCGTCATGCAGAAGTTGCAGAATAGCAACAAATTTTGCTGGACATCCAAGCTCCTGGAGAACTTTCCGAAGGGCTTTGTGGTTGATAGAGTCAAATGCCTTTGACAGATCAATAAGGGCCATGTAGAGCTCTTTGCGTTGTTCCAGACATTTTTCTTGAAATCGTCAAGCGACTAAGATCATGTCTGTGGTTCCCCTTGATAGCCGGAAACCACATTGGGTCTCTGGAAGGATGTCTTTGCTGCCGAGTAGCATGCAATTCAGGAGGATTTGTGTGAGAATCTTCCCGACAGTGGACGGAAGGGATATGCCTCCCACAAATAGATTTGTCACCCTCTTGAAAAGTGAGACAAAGGTGCCATTGCAGAAGTCAATAGGTAGTACCTCTTCTTCCCAGATTTTTAAAAAAGGTCTGAGAGTTTGAGCAAGAGGTCATGACCACCAGCTTTATATATCTCTGCAGGAATATTGTCCATACTACACGCTGTATTGTTCTTCATCTCTTGGATACCCTTTACTATCTGAGCAAGTGTTAGCAGCATACCTAAATTTGATCTTTCAAGCTGTTGCAGGATTATTTTGATGTTTGTCCAATACTGCAAACTCCCGATTGAGAAGGTTCAGTAGTGCTCCTTCCAGTGGTCTCGCATGGCTGAAACGTCTTTGAGAAGAGTATTGTCATCTTCAGCTCAGAGTGGGGCTGGACCATTTGTTTTTGGGCCATAGATCGTCTTGGTGGCCTGGAAGAAGCTGTGCATATCATGCCAGTTTGCGTAGTGTTGAACTTCATTGGCCTTCTCTACCCACTACTTATTCTTGATGACACCAATCATTCTCTGAGCTTCAGATTTGAGTAGTAAATATTCGTCTCGTTTCTGCTGTGATGTAGGCTGATTTTGACATATAAAGAAGGTTTGGCGTTTCCAATTGAGAAGTTTCCATATTTCTTTATCATTCTCATTGAACCAGTCTTGGTGACTGCAAGATTCAAACACGATGATCTGGGTACATGTCTCTTGAATCATAGATTTGATTTTGTTCCAAAGCCCTTTCATACTGGCATCATTGGAGCCTGTGAGATCAAGACGGGAAGAAAGTTCAACATGGAATAGTTCTCTGGTTTTTATATCCTGGGGAGTATGGATGTTAAATCTTCTCCTGGATTTCTTTGAGGATCTTTGGTATCTGGATGCCAGGCATATGCTCATGGTGGAGTGTACAAGTCAGTGGTCTGTCCAGTAGTCATTTACACCCTGCATGACTTGGGTGATGTGCACATCCTTCCTATCCCAGATTCAGTCAATGATGTAGTCCAGGAAGTGCCAGTGCTTGGATCGAGAATGTTTCCACATTGTCTTGTACTTATCTGATGGAAGAGTTTGTTTGTGACAGTGAGCCCATGCTCAGTGCACTTGGTGAGGAGGAGGAGACCGTTGACTTTTGATTTCCCCACTTCTTCCCCGATGGTGCCCTTCCAGGCAGTGTAGTTCCGTCCGACTCTGGCATTAAGATCTTCCTTTAGAATCATTGTCTTGTTTTGAGATGGCTGCCAGTAAAGAATCCAGATCTGCATAAAAGAGCTCTTTGGTTTTGGCAGTAGAATCGAGAGTGGGATCTTAATCACTAATGTTTGTGGCCCACTGGTTGCCACTAAGTTGAAGGCTTAGGGCCATGACCCATTCGTTAATGCCAATTGGAAGTTTTGTAAGCTTATCTTTGGATACAACAATCCTCTGGTTTCTCCTTGTAGAAAAAAGTGTATCCTCCTCCTTCCTCTCTAAGCTGGCCTTTGCAGGGAGTCAGGTTTCACTGAGAGCAGCAACATCTCACAAGCTCCCGAGAAACTGTGGCAGTTCTCCTTTCAGGGCATTCACTACTTTGATTGTCCATAGTGCAAACATTCCAAGTACAGAAATTCATGCCTTTCTTTTGCTTGTGTGTGTTTTTGACTGCGAGGGTGGTGGTCCCACTGGGCGCAGTTCACCATCAGGACAGTTTTGGACAGCCTATATTTGAAGCATAGTTTCAAGCCCTTTAAGTGGGTTGAGCAGAGGGTTGCTCAGTCATGGATGCTGCTACCGGGAAGCTACTTCTGTCCCAAATCCAAGAGCTCAGCGACCATCAGGCATCTACTGCCTATGTGCAGATTTGTGACTTGAAAGCTCCAGGTTCACAGCCCTGACTCCAATGACACTCATCCATCGCCATATGGCTTTTTGATATCTCTGGCAGAGGACTGCGCATGTCATGTTTTAAAGTGAGGAAGTCAGTGCACAGTCAACAACTGCACAAGCTTGATGGGTTGACAATCTTTACACAATGGCATGGCAAGCCTTGATGACTGGAGAGTGTCAATCCTACTACAGCCTTCATCCGCCTTTACAGCCATTGATGTGCACACATGCTTCATTCATCTGCCTGTTCCGCCATTGAGGACTTGAACTGTGTATTTTTAGTGAGGTTCGCCCCTTTAGATCCACTCAGATCAGCGTAGCAGGCTCACCTCATTCAGGTTTTAACTGGGATGGTCTTGGTAGAAAGACAAACTGTGAACAAGTCCATAAGCAGTCTGCCCCCCTGGGATGCAAGGACCAGTGATTGTGGAAAGGTACTACGCGGCAGAGCCCTTGAGCATCAGGTATAGTAGTGGGATGGCCTGCACCCAATCCTTGGTGAGCACCTAAACCTAAATTAGGCCCCTTTAATATGTAAATTAGGGACCTCATGTCTGTTGAGAAATTAGTTGTTGATGAGCAGGACAGGCATCATGACTTCAGCCTCAATCAGTGTTGTGGTACTTCTTAAAATATTTATGTCTTTGATTTCAGAACAATGGAGCAGTAATACAATACCAGCAGTATTTATATTTCATCTGCCACACGTCTGCTCTTTATGTTAGCCTGTCTATGACATCATGAGGTCATTTAAAATGTTCTTTACTGTTTGCTATACCTCCTACTTCTAAGTATCCAGGAAATTTCTAGTTAATGTTCCCTATTCACAAACCCAAATCATCTATAAATACAGAGAGAATAAAGGTAGACCCAGCACTGATCCCAGAAGCATACTGCTTCCAACCCTTCTCTAATTTGAGCAAGACCCTAACTCTTCGTACAAAAGCAAAATCCTGTGGATGCTGGAAATCTGAAATTAAAACAGAAAATGCTGGAAATACTCAGCAGGTCAGGCAGCATTTGTGGAGAGAGAAATAGAGTTAGCATTTCGGGTTGATGACCTTTCATCAGAGCAGGAAAAAATTAGAAATGTAATAGGTTTTAAGCAAGTGAAAGGGGGGAGGGTGGAAAAAGAACAAAAGGGAAGGTCTGATAGGGTGGAAGATAGGAGCGATTAAATGACAAAAGACTTGGTGCAGATCCAAGGGAGTGGTAATGGGACTCTTGAAGAAACAAAACATAGATCTAGAGAAGGTGCGAATGGCAGACTGATGAACGATGTCACCCGAAAGCAAAAACAAGGGGAAAAATGAGAATAAAACTGAACCTGCAAAGAAAATGAAAACAAAATGGAGGCAGAAATTACGGTCTGAAAATGTTGAACTTAGTGTTGAGTCTGGAAGACTGTAGAATGCCTAATCAAAAGATGTGATGCTGTTCCTCGAGCTTATGTTGATCTTCATTGGAAGGCTGCAGGAGGCCAAAGTCAGTGTGTTAGCAAGGTGGAGAATTAAAATGACAGGCGAGTGAAAGCTCGGGGTCAGGCTTGTGGACCAAATGGAGGTGTTCCGCAAAGTGGTCACCCAATCTTCATTTGGTCTTCCCAATGTAGAGCACACTATGAGTGGAGAATACAGTATACTAAATTAAAAGACATACTTTTTTTCCCCTGTCCTGCAGCTAACTTTTTATCTATTTTCCTTCAATTCCTCATACCATATGCCTGTTTTTTTTCTAATGAGTCTCTTGTGAGACAACCTTATCAAATTGCCTTTTGAAAGGCTAGGCCATTCAGTTCCTCGAGCTTGTTCTACCATTCAGTTAGATCATGACTGATCTGTACCTCAGTTCCATTTACCTGCCTTAGCTCCTTATCACCTGATACCCTTGTGTACCTGTACTCCCAAATCTCTTTGCTTCGCTACAATTTCTAGTTTCTTACCACTTTAAGCATATACTGATTTATCTTTGGTAGGTCCAAAGTGGATTTCCTCACATTTGCCTCCATTAAATTCCATCTGCCATAATTTTTCCCATTTCCTTAATCTGTCTGGGTTCCTTTGCAACTTCCTGCTCCCATCTGCGCTGCTTACTGTCCCACCTTATTTACTGTCATTTACAAACTTGGAGATACAACTTTCTATTCTTTCATCCAAGTCATTAATAAATATAGTGAGATGTTGAGGCCCAAGAAGTGATCCCTGGGGAACACCACTTGACACATCCTGCCAATCTGAGTACATACCCTTTATCCCCACACTCTGACTTCTACTTCCCAACTTATTTTCAACTCATGTCAAAAGGCTGCCCCCATTTCTGTGCACTCTCATTGTGCCCGTAATCTTTTTTGTAGGACCTTATCAAGTGCCTTCTGGAAGACCAGAAGGGGCGACACAGTGGTGCAGTGGTTAGCACTGCAGCCTCACAGCTCCAGCGACCCTGGTTCGGTTCTGGGTTCTGCCTGTGCGGAGTTTGCAAGTTCTCCCTGTGACCACGTGGGTTTCCGCCGCATGCTCCGGTTTCCTCCCACAGCCAAAGAATTGCAGGTAGATAGGCAAACTGGCCATCGTAAATTGCCCCTAGTGTAGGTAGGTGGTAGGAGAATTGAGGGAAGGTGGGGATGTGGTAGGGAATATGGGATTAATATAAATGGGTGGTTGATGGTCGGCACAGACTCGGTGGGCCGAAGGGCCTGTTTCAGTGCTGTATCTCTCTATGACTCTATGACCATATAGATAACATTCATAAACACTCCTTTTTTTTTTACCTCATTAATGACGTCAAAACATTCCTCTAGATTTGGCAAACATGACCTACCCTTCACAAATCCATGCTGACTCTGTTTGATCAGCTCATACTTGTCCAAGAGCTCAGTCACTCTGGGCTGGATTTTACATTCGGCAGACATGAACAACGGCGGTCCGCCCATGCGGCGGCACATTTAAATGGCCGGGATGGACCTCACCGTCCAACCCACCTGGCCGATGACGTGGAGGGGGCGGGCGGTCTGTCCCTGTCCATGGCATCAGGCGCCACTGCACATCTGCCGACACCATTTTTAAAGGGCTTCGAGCCCTTCGTTGCAATTGAAGTTCTTAAAGGAATACTTATTTTTTGAAAAATACATAAATGATCCTCTCCCCCACCCCACCGTAAGCATAGAAGTAATTACCTGCCCTCTTCCCCCCCACCCCCCAAAACACTTATCTTTTGCTGCTGACCTTCCCCCGCAATGTTTATCAACTTTAAACTTTACCCCTTCCCACCACCCACTAGACCAATGAAATTCATCTGACCCCACTGCCACCCCCTCCTGCACTGAAAACTTACCTGCTCCCCCCTCCCCACCAGTGTTCCACCTTGGGTATCCGAAGGTGCGGGAGTGCTAGCCACCAGCACCAATATTGCCCCAGAATAGACGGCGGAAGTGGATAAGTAATTAATTCATTTAAATAAATTTACGTGTGTAAATTTTGGTCCCGTCGCCGAGTGGCGGGGGGGCCGCCATGAGCCCATGACGGGCTTCTGCCGGAGGCATTTTTTGGCCCCAGCCACAACCCCCGACGTCGGGGGGGACTGTAAAATCCAGCTCTCTGTCTCTGATGATAGATTCCCGTAACTTTCCCACAATTTATGTTAAGCTGACTGGTCTGTAGCTGTCTGGCTTATCCCTGCCACCCTTCTTAAATAATGCAGTGACATTTGCAATTTCCGATTCCCAGGCCATGATTACTGAATCTACAGATCTTTGGAAAGTTATGACTAATGCATCAATAATTTACTCATTTATTCTAATACCCAAGAGTTACTCTCACTAAACCTCTCTTCCTCTCTACCTCTCTTTCTTCCTTTCAGATGCTCCTGAAAACCTACCTCTTTGACCAAGCTTTTGGTCATTTGCCCTAATATCTCCTTATGTGGCTTGGTGTGAAGTTTTTCTTTGTAACACTCCTATGAAGCGTGTTAGGGTGTTTTATTACGATAAAGGTGCTATACAAATACAAGTTGTTGTTAGATAGAAGCCATCAGTTGCTTGAGATTTGTTTATCTTAACTCCCATTATTTTCTCAATTACCAGTGCCTTACTTGCATTAAACCAATAAGTTGCTCCCTTTGACTTATTTTTAGGTTCCTTTGTACCACTGGTATTTTGTCCTCTTCTTCCACTATAAAAATAGATACACAGTACACATTTAACAAATCTGCCATTTCCTTACTGTTTATTATAGTGCCACCTGTCTTTAATGGGCCCGTATTGCCCTTTACCACTCTCTTTAAATATATTTATTTTAAAAATGTGCTGTTATATTATCTTGAATAATGAGTTCTTAGTGTTTGCTTACAACTGATGTTAGACTAACTGGTCTACAGTTATCTTGTTTATCCTTCTCCCATTTCGTGTTCAAAGGTGCGACATTGGCTATTTCGTAGTCTAAAGATGTAATTTGCATATTTAAGAAGGATTGAAAAATTGTGGCCAGAGCCTCTGGTATCTACACTTTGATTTGTTTCCACTGCCTTGGATATCTGCCTAACGACATCCACCTTGAGTTTTGCTAGTTTTTCCAGAATCATTTCATTTTGAAAAGTTATCTTCAACAATTATTCCATATCCTCCGAGTACACCCAAATGATTTGTAAAAAAAAGTGCAGATATTCTATTTGTGGGAGACTACTGTATACATTTGTGTAAAAAGATTAACTACTTCAAAAGTAATTCTTTGGCTGTGAAGCCTGAGGATGTGGGAGTTGGTATATACATATCTGTTCATTTTTTCATTACTTATTGGGGGGGTAAAATTGTCCAAATTTTGTTGTTTGCACTTTAGCAGGTTTTTTTTGCTGTATGAAGATAAAATCAATTAATTTTGTTACTTGTACAGTTTATTTTCACTTTGACAGCTGCTGATTTGAGATAAAACGTATATGTAATTTTTTAACTATCCCTATCTAATTCAAATGTATATTACCATCTGCTAATTTTTTTTTTCTCCTCAACACCAATGGCTAATACAGCTGAGTAATTCATAACAACAATTTTGAACAGACATTTAATATCTTTTTTTTCCGCTTTGGTATGCCTTAACTTTAAACTCTGGAGTATATTCCTGACTCGTCGTTTTCTGTCTGCTAACAGAACTCCGAGTGGAGGTAGAACAGCACACTCGCACGGGAACTAAAGATAGCGGATCTTCCTCTGAATATTCCAGTTCACCATCAAGTCCAGTAGGAATTCAGGGAAGGGAGGAGAGTTCAGATAGTGCAGATGAAAATGACAGACGTAAGTTTCTCAAACTTGATCAGGGTAAAGAATATCAGCATCTTAAAATGACAGACATAGGTTTCTAGAACTTGATGAGGGTACTGAATATCAGCAGAGATGATTGCTTTAGTTAGTTTTACTACTGACATCTTACGGATATTATTTTGTTCTGCACTCAATTTCATTATTTCTGTTGTCCTGTGTATAGATTATGAATTTGCCATTTATATGTTGATGATTAAATAGTCAACTTCTTGGAAATCTTCTAATCTTTAATTTGTTGTTAATATCAAAGACATTATTGTATTTTAACAAGGACAGGCTGCTTCTTTCTGATTGCTGTCTTTATTCTTGGATGGATGTTTCTCAATTCAGGATAACTCTGTGTGTTAGACTTTAAGGTATCCATGAGATCTTTTTTTAAAAATTGAACATGGAAATGGAAATAAAATCTTGAAGGCACAACCAAAAGATCGATGAATCCTGAATAGGAAATTTGCATTGTAGACTTTTGTTTTATTCATTCTTGGGATGTGAGCATTGCTGGCAAGGCCAGCATTTATTGCCCATCCCTAATTGCCCTTGAGAAGATGGTGGTGAACCACCTTCTTGAACTGCTGCTGTCCATGCGGTTTAGGGTCACCCATGATGCTTTTCTCTCAGTAGTGGTTTGATACAACTGAGTGGCTTGCTATGCCATTTCAGAGGTGTCATGGAACTACTGTTTTTTCTCCTCTGTTTAAAAACAGTGTGCCTTTAAAAACTTAGGCAACAGCAGGAGAGAGAGGAGGTCACAAGGTGTATTGTAACTTTTGAGTATGTAAAGACTGGCCAGAACCAGTCTGATCTGGATCCAGCAAAAGTGTGCTCACTGAAGGAAGGTTCTCTGAATATAAAACAGAAAGTGCTGGAAATACTCAGGATCCCACAATCCTAGCAGAAAATATACATTTATCTTCAGGCTCTGTATTGCGTAAGGAGAGAAAACCCCCCAGTAAAGAACATTTGTATTGTTAAGGGTAGCAAATTCTTTTTTTTTAACCTCCAAACTCTAAGAGGTCTTTGCCTCAGAAGTGACTCTGTTATCGGTTTGTGTTTGATGGAATTCTCAGTAAAGTTTCTGCTGAAAGACTACCAATTTTTAAAATCCAAATAGACCTGTTGCTATACTCTTTGTTGAAAGAACTGTGTGACGCCTGCTGCAACCGAAGTGCCCTACCCATTATAGATTGTCAAATTCGCCTGGAGACTTCGAGTGGCATCTGACTGTTCAGCTCTGGGACACCTCACCAAACCAAGAACATAACCCACAAAGACTTACAACCCAGTTATTTATTTATTCTTAAGAAACAGCTAATTTTAAAACACCATTATTAAAAACTGGTTAACAGTTGGTTTTTGAGTGTGTGTGTGTGTGTGTGTGTGTGTGTGTGTGTGTGTGTGTGTACGCGCGCGCTTTAGGGTTAAGAGAAATAGAAGTTGTAAAGTCTTTTAGACATAGGTTTATCAGTAGTGTTTAAGATGTCGTTTATTAATAAATAGTTAATTTGTTGTTGTTTAAAGATACCTGGTTTGGTCTGTTTTATTCTGGGGGGGGTTAATAAAGTGTTTATTTTGGCTAATTTCCAGTAGATGGGAAAGCTTTAATAATATGCTATGACCTGTGGAGTAATGGGACTAAATTGACAGTGCATTACTCCCGCCTTGGTCGTAACAGAGGACAGTTAACAGTCAACCACATTGCTGTGGATCTGGAGTCACCTGTAGGCCAGATCGGGTAAGGATGGCAGATTTCCTCCCCGGAAGGACATTAGTGAACCAGATGGATTTTTTTACAACAGTTTGATAGTTTCATGATCATTATTAATAAGACTAGCATTTTATTAGTTAATTGAATTTAAATTCCCCAGCTGCCATGGTGGGATTTGGACTCGTGTCTCTGGAGCATTAATCTGGACCTCTGGATTACTAGTCCAATAGCATTATTACTATGCTATCGTTCCCCCTAATTGGTTATAAACATGCTTGTGGTAACTGATCTCAACCAGGCAAGCAGCAGAAGTGCTGTTGTTAACATCAGTCCTTTAGGCTAGGGAGGAGGAAATCTGTGAAGCCTCCGACTAATAATTGCTACACTTGTGGACATCAAGTGATATGAGATGGAATTTCACAGTTACGAAGCTTCCCAGGGTTCCCCGCCCCCCCGCCCACCCACATCCCCGCAGCAGGAATCAATGACTTCAGGAGAAATGGAGAAAATTGGAAACAAATTTTCAAATATAAAAAAAGGCACTTTCAACAATTTTCTACATAATTATTTGATCTAAATTGCTAACGTAGAGGTCTGTGTCAAATACCATAAATGTAAATGTTATAACATAATGGTTTTCATACTTTTAAGCTTTTTTGACTGGTTAAACCAAATCGCTAGAAAAATGTTACTTTAATTTGCAAAGGTACTGGATTTTTTTCTCCTTTGGTAGTCCGAATAATCATTTGAAGACTCAGATACTTTATAGTTGGTGTAAACCATGATGTCAAAAGAGCAGTTTGTAGATGAAATCATAAAACTAGCAAAACCTAAATAACAAAAGCAACAGTCCCCACTCAGAAATTTAATCTTACCTTAATCTGTGCCAATCTGTTCTTCCATTGTGAAGTATATAATAAAGCACGGAAAAAACTTTTATAAACTCTTTACAAATATCTGTATTTCTAGCTCCACAATGTTTCAATAGAAAAATACATGACCTGATTATAGTATTGCACCATACAGAAAGTTTGTGTTCTTCTCTGAGTTAGATCAGCTAAGGTGAGAGTGGGGCTCGACACTTGGCTTCAATGCCCCTCAGCTAGAGGGGAAAGATCAACCAGAGTCTTGATTACTTGCCAGTGAACCCTGGTGAAAAGTTTCTGTATGTGAATTCAGGAAAGGACATGATGGGATATTAATATCTGGACTTACAGATGAGGAGTGGTTAATTGGTGAGGTACCAGAGTGTTGCCGGTATTGTGGAATGAACCCAAATATGACCCACCAGCTTCAGGAAAGAGGTAGCATTTTTTTTAAAACACTCTATTACATTTTATCAATATATTTTTGTAAATCTGAAGAACATCAGTGCTGGAGAATTGATTACATTCGGTATCCAGGGACACTGAGCAATCAAATGTGCCAGATATGAGATGGGCCAGATGCAGAGGAACGAGCCTTTCAGTTTGCAAGGGTATATGAGAACAAGAAAGTTATTTTTAATAGGTGACTTTGTTCATCTCAGTATAAATTGGGAAAGCTCAAACGATTTAGAACCAGAGTTGATAGTTGACTGCTTTGTGACCTGGTGTGTTTTTTTTTTACTTGTTCTGGGAATGTGGGTGACTCTGGAAAAACCTGCATTTATTGCCCTTTCCTAGATAACCTCCGAATCTGGTGGTGGCATGTTTCTTTGAAGTGCTGCAGTCCTTTTGTTGTTGATGTTCCAACAGTGGGCATAAGTAGGAAATACTCAGTTTGACCGAGCAACTATGAAAGAATGGCAGTTAGTGTCTAATTTAGGTTGGTGCATGACTTGGAAGGGAACTTAGGATTCCCAAGATATTTCTCATTAATCCTTTATGGTAGACATTGCAGGGCAGGGAGGAGACGTCATAGTATGTTTGGTGAATTTTTGCTGTGCGCCCTAAGATAGTCCATCCTGCAGCCACCATGTGCCACTGGTGGTGAATGGGGTCAATATTTAATCCATGGTGGTAGTGCCAATTAAACAAACTGATCTTTCTTAGATGCTGTTGAGCTTCTTGAATATAACAGCTTCACCAATCCAGGGAAGTGTTGAGTGTTCCATTTTCGCTTGACTTAAGCCTTGTAAATATTGGAGAGGCTTTGAGAGGTCAGAGTTGAGCTAGTCATTGCTGTACCCAGTCTCTGTCCTACTATGGTAGCCACATTGTTAATAGAGCTAATCCAGTTAAATTCTAGTCGGTGGTGATCACAAAATGTTGATAGTGGGGGACTTGATGTTGATGATGTATTTGATGGTGAGGCTATTGAATGTCAGGGGAAGGTGATTGAGTCTAATCTTGTTGGAGATGGTCATTACCTGGCATTAATCTGGCACAAATGTTACCTGCTTCTTGTCAACCAAAACCTGGATTTTTTTAAATACCTGTTTGAGGCTGGCATGGGCTGTTTCTTTAAGAGAGAAGTTGTGAATGGTTCTGAACACTCTAGTGACTAGTGAATGTCCCTACTCCTAAGCATTTGATGGAGTGGAGGGCATCATTGAAGCAGCAGAAGATGGTTGTGCCAAGGACACCACCCTGAGGAACTCCTGCAGTGAAGTCCACAACCTTGGTGTCATATTTGACACGAGATGAGCTTCCAACCACATATCCATGGCATCACCAAGACCGCCTATTTCCATCTCTGTAATGTCACGTGACTCCACCCCTGCTTTAGCTCATCTGCTGCTGAAACACTCATCCATACCTTTGTTACCTCTAGACTTGACTATTCCAATACCCACCTGGCTGATCTTTCATGTTCTACCTTCCGTAAATCTGAGGTCATCCAAAACTCTGCTGCCCACATCCTAACCTGCACCAAGTTCCATTCACCCATCACCCCTATGGTCACTGACCTACGTTGCCTTCCAGGGCAAAAAGTGTTTAACTAATTTGATTGAGTTTTTCGATGAGGTCACAGAAAGGGTTGATGAGGGTAATGTGGTTGATGTGGTGTACATGGACTTCGAAAAGGCATTTGATGAAGTGCCACATAATTGGCTTGCCAGCAAAGTTGAAGCCCATGGAATAAAAGGGACAGTAGTGGCATGGATATGAAGTTGGCTGAGTGACAGGAAAAAAAGAGTAGTGGTGAGCGGTTATTTTTCAGACTGGCAGTAGGTATATATTGGGGTTCTGCAAGCGTCGGTATTGGGCTACTGCTTTTCTTGATCTATATTAATGACCTAGACTTGGGTGTGCAGGACACAATTTCAAAATTTGGGGATGACACAAAACTTGGAAGTACTGTGAACTGTGAGGAGGATAATAATAAATTGTAAGAGGACATAGACAGGCTGGTGGATTGGACAGACACGTGGCAGCTGAATCTCAATGCAGAGAAGTGTGAAGTGTTAAATTTTGGTATGAAGAATGAGGAGAGTAAATATTAAATAAAGGATACAATTCTAAAGGGGGTGCAAGAACACAGGGATCTGGGGGTATAGCTGATGGCAACGGTGGAGTGATTAAAATCAGAGGTGCTCAAGAAGCCAGAATTGGAGGAGTACAGATACCTTAGAGAGAAGAGGTTGAAATTGGCAGGGCAGGTTGAGAAAGCAGTTAATAAGGCATACAGGATTCTGGGCTTTATAAATAGAGGCATAGAGTACAAGAGCAAAGAAGTTGTGAACCTTTATAAAACACTGGTTCAGTCTCAACTGGAGTACCGTGTCCAATTCTGGGCACCACACTTTAAGAAGGTTGTGAAGGCTTTAGAGAAGGTGCAGAAAAGGTTTCCAAGAATGGTTCCAGAGATGAGGGACTTCAGTTAAGTGGTAGATTGTCAGAAGACAGGGGTTGTTCTCCTTAGAGAAGAGAAGGTTGAGAAGAGATTTGATAGAGGTGTTCAAAATCATGAGGGCTTTGTACAGCGTAGATAGGGAGAAATTCTTCCCATTGGTGGAAGAACCAAGAACCAGTGGACATTGATTTAAGGTGATTGGCAAAAGAACCAGCGGCGACGTGAGGGTAAACCTTTTTATGCAGCGAGTGGTTAGGATCCAGAATGCCTGAGGATATTATGCAGGCTGATTCAATCATGGCTTTCAAAAGGGAATTAGATAATTATCTAAAGAGAAAATATTTGCAGGGCTACAGGGAAAAGGTGGGTGAGTGGGACTAGCTGAATTGCTCTTGCAGAGAGTCAGCATGAACATGATGAGCCGAATGGCCTCCTTCTGTGCTGTAACCATTCTGTGATTCTAAGCAACACCTCATTTTTTCTTGATTCTCATCCTTGTTTTCAAATCCCTCCATGATCGCTACCCTCCCTAACTCTGCAACCTCCTCTCGCTAAGGTATTTGTACACCTCCAATTCTGGCCTCTTAGCACCTCCGATTTTAATCACTCCACCGTTGGCAGCCGTGCCATCAGCTGCCAAGTCCCTAAGCTCTGGAATTCCCTCCCTAAACCTCTCCGCCTCTCTTTCCTACTTCAAAACGCTTCTTGAAACCTACCTTTGATCAAGCTTTTGGTCATCTACCCCAATATCGCCTTCTGTGGCTCAGTGTCAAACTTTGTTTGATAATGCTCATGAGAAATGTCTTGTGATGTTTGTTTAACTACATGAAAGGGGCTATATAAATACAAGTTGTTGTTGTTGTTGGTGTCGTTATCCTGTGGCTGCAGTAATTGCTCTCCAACAACCTTGACCATCTTCCTTTGATTCCAGCCACTGGAGTGGTTTTCCATTGAACTCCATTGACCTTGGCATTGCTAATGCTCCTTGATACCCGTTCTCCATCAACTGCTACTTTAAGGTCAAGGGTAGTTACTTTCATCTCTCCTCTGGAGTTCAGCTCTTGAATCCATCCCTGGATAAAGGCCATGATAATGTCATGAGCCACATAGTTCTGGCAGAATCCAAATTAAATGTTGGCCAGCAGGTTGTTGTTGAGAAAGTGTCACATTGGCTCTTCCATCATGTTGTCCATCATGTTGTTAATGATGGGGAGGAGGCTGATAGAGTGGTAATTGGCTAGATTAAATTTATCTGTCTTTTTTATAAATAAGGCTTCTCCGGGCAATTTTCAACAGTATCAGCTGACGTCTATGTCATAGCTGCAGTGGAATAGGTTGGTTATGGTGGTGGCTAGTTCTGGTGTGCAGGTCATTATCACTACAGCTTGGACGCAGTCAGGACCGATGCCCTTTATTGTGTCCATTGCATTTCGCAATGTCACGTGAAGTGAACTAAATTGGCTGATTACTGGCATCTGTGATGCTGAGAATCTTAAGAGGAGGCTGAGTGGGATTGTCTGCTTTGATACTTCGGCTGAGGATGCTTGCAAGCATTTCAGATTCATTTCTTGCACTTGTGCTGGGCTCTGCTATTGTTAAGGATGTGATGTCCATGGAGCTGCCTCCTTCTGTTAGTTGCATGGTGTCCACCACCATTCTCAACTGGATGTGGTAAGGCTAAAGAGCTTTGCTGTGATCCATTGGTTATGAGATTGCTTATCTTTGGTTATAGCTTGCTGTATTTGGTGTTTGGCATGCAGGCCCTGTTTTGCAACTTCACTAAGTTGGTGCCTCATGCTAAAGAGTCTGCTGCTCCTGGCATACCCTTTTCCATTCCCTATTATCAAGGAAGTCTCAAGAAGTAGAGCACATCTATACCTGGTGGTTCTAGATGACCCATAAAATAGAAGTCCTGAGATCGTTGAATGGGGTATTGGCCACATTGAAGTCAAGGGAAAGGAAAATCGAGCAGGATGTACAATGGGCTAACAATCAGCTGCCACCTGTTTTCTGCCACTGCCAGAAGTTAAAATCAACCTAGTAATATTGAGCATGTTGGGTAAATACATACTTAAAACTAGGAAACTCAAGCTAAACAATGAGTTATTGAACAAATCAAAATGAAAAAGAAGAAAATGACCACTACAAATGCTGCAGGGTAAAGGGGTATGGCAAAATCATGTTAAAAGGATAATTGGGAGCAAAAAGGGACCTAGAAAAAGCATGGTTACACACAGAACCCAATAGTTACAAGTTCTTTAAACATTTCAATGGTAAAAAGGCAATTAGAGAAGTGGCAAGAACCTAAAAAGAAAGAACTTGTGATTGGAATACCTTTCACAACCTCAGGACATCCCAAAGCCCTTTTGAAATGTTATAATGTAGGGAAATGTGACACCCAATTTAAGCACAGCAATGTCCCACAAACAACAATAAAATAAATGAGCTTATAATCTGTTATAGTAATGTTGGCCAGGACACCAGGAGAATTCTCCTACTATTCGTAGAATAGTGCCATAGAATCTTTGCGCCCAGTTGGGATGGCAGACTATGCCTTGGTTTAACATCTCATCTGAGAGGTCATACCTCCAATAGTTCAAAGCTTCTTTAGTGCTGCAACAAAGTGTTAGCTTAGATTTCATGCTCTAGTCTCTGAGTGTAATTGAACTCAACCTTCTGCCTCAGGGGCTACCAATATGCCAAGACTGACACTGTGTAAAGCTAAGGATGAAGTTGAAAGAGGCCTATGATATCTCAGTAGATGTTCAAAATATCTACCCAATGTAGAGCAGCAGACTGTTGAACTCTATAGCTAGAATTGTAGAATACAAATTGGAGGAATTCATGATCAATCTGTATAATGGACTGATAAGACCACAGATTGAGTACTGTATCCAGTTCTGGTTACTGACAAACAAGGGACAGAAAATAAAGGGCAACATACTCACAGTTTTTCAATTTGCACTTGCAGCAGGCCAAATAGCTTGGCATAAGTGAGGGAACACAAAAGCAATCCTTTTATCGACTTGAATATTAATTCATCCATCTTGAATATATAATATTAATCCAAACATCCACCACTTCAAAAGCTGTTTCCTATACATCATAATATAGAGGTGTTGAGTATTTTAATAATTTTGTGTTACAAATTATAGTTATGAAATGCTACATTAGCAATCTTTCATAAATTTTAATTGACAATAGTTTATACAGAATAAATAATT
Organism: Heterodontus francisci; assembly: GCF_036365525.1. Classification (NCBI taxonomy): domain Eukaryota; kingdom Metazoa; phylum Chordata; class Chondrichthyes; order Heterodontiformes; family Heterodontidae; genus Heterodontus; species Heterodontus francisci. Next base: position 39,216,678 of record NC_090387.1, read on the forward strand.
GCACCTTTTTTAATGTGTTCATTTTTATTTAAATGCTATTGCAGATGCGGAGACTGTATTGGACATTCAAATAAAGGACAAACCGGCAATGTTATCAACTCACCTAAGCAACCTAAACACTGGGTCGTGGAGACCCACAGCACAAGTTTCACCAGTGCAAAATGAAACTGGATTGGCCCATCCCAGCCATGTATCTTCAGCCATTTCCACTGTACAGTTCATGCCAGTGATCTCTTCAAACATCGCCCCCAGTCGAATGTTGAACTCAGTACGAAAATCAGAAAGAGGCAGTTTTGATATCAAGCCGATTACTGGCATTTCTTCTCCAATCCATGCAAGTTCATCTGTTGATCTTGGAAGCAAACTTCATGAAGGCCCTGGCAGTAGCATCAAAGTAGAAAAAAAGTTTGGCTCTCTTGGAGCCATGGTTGTAGATGTAATGCCAACTCCTCCACTTCAGGCTTCCCAAATGCCTACTATTGTTTCGGAAAACAGTGGGATTCCATCTAAAGTTGTAAACTTTGGAATTAGAACTAAAGTTGGACCTCCTTCCTCCACAGACAATACACCCAAAACTACTCCATTATCAATACCGAGAGTGGACATTAGTTCTTCAACTACTGCAACATCTAATGCTGCATATAATCTTTCTCATCCACCAATGAAACTTCTTGTCTCCTCCTCCATTCCTACAGAACCTATGCTGGTGGGGCAGTCTGCCTATAATAGTGTTGTACAAGTAAAAAGTGTCTCACCTGCTGTAATAAGCTCAAGGACGGTTCCTTATTCAGCCAACACCAAAGTTGCCTTTTCAACGATTCAGTGTTCACCTGTAACTTCCATCTCTGGCACTTTCTGTACGAATAACAACAATGCACCTGCCAATAGTCACTCTTCTGTGTCCTTCACAAACATTGTGAGTGTGCCAAATTGCCCTATCCCTAGTTCCAGCCCGACTCTCTCTTCTGTGGCTGAAAACAGTTATATTAACAGCAATAATGGTAGTGGTGGCTCAGGAATGAATATCCCGATGCAGCAGCAGCAGCAGCAAAGTGGGTGTAATGTGTGCAGTTCATGTGGCTGCAGTGGAAACTGTGGTTCAAATCCTGTGACGATTAACTATGCCAATTATTTCCAAAGCCCATTTTCAGGGCATTCAGTGTTAACTTTTCCAATTTTCCCATTCAGCCCTTTATGTAACAGTGGTTACATCAGCACCCAATATAATAATGGTACTGCCTTTCCCTATCCAGTTGTTCCACCCCCTGCTTACAATACTGGTTTGACTCCTGATTCCATCTTAAGTGGACAGTCGAGCTTTGTCATGCCTCCCATGCAGAATTTCCTGGGCAGTACAACTGCAGTATATCAGACACAAAACATGCTAGGAAGCACAAATGGATCAGGACATAAAAAGAATGGGCATATTTCATGCTACAACTGTGGGGCTAATGGGCATCGAGCTCAGGACTGCAAGCAGCCAGCTATGGATTCCAATCAGCAAGGTAATGTATGCCAGGATTTTTACAAGTACTGTCTATTGGTAAACTTTCTTCAGTTGTCAGAATTAATTCATTTAGAATTGATGCCATTTAAAATGAACATAGGGGTTTGTAGTTTTTTAAATGGAAAGACAGAAGAGATTGTGTCAGTTCACTTAATAGTTAAAAGCATGAGATCTTTGAAGCCCAGACCAGTGTCATCTTTCATTGCAGATCACAGGCAAACATGCAGTTAGCTGAATAAGTATATTTGATCAACTTTCAGCATGCAATGAAGTTAAGAAAAAGTGAAAGCTTGAAGATCTGTTAGTTAACTATAATTCTTTCTACTTTGTTAAGCCTCTACATACTGTGCAACTAGGAAACTAATTGATAGTTGTGAATGACCAGGCAGTACTTTCACATGGTTGCAAGGAGAGAATCTGAGATTCATTGCAAAGGAATGCTTAATAATGCAAAGCAGTTCCTTTCAGCACAGAGAGTTTGCAAAAGTACTTGACTATGGTCAGAATTGCTCTTTCAATGCAACATCTTCATGTCTGATGCTAGATAGTAAATATGCTTAAACTATATCTCAGAAATCTGCAAAATTCATAACCAGCAGCATTCTAGAAAATCTAGGAATGTAGGAACAGGAGTAGGCCATTCAGCCCCTCAAACCTGTTTGTGGAAGAGAATTTGAAACTTTTATCACCCTTTGCATGAAAAAGTGTTTCCTAATTTCACTCCTGAAAGTTTTGGCTCTAATTTTTTAACTATGCTCCCGAGTCCTAGATTCCCCAACTAGCAGAAATAGTTTCTCCCAATCTACCCCATCTCTTCCCCTTAATATCTTGAAAACTGATCAAATCATCCCTTAATCTTCTAAATACCAGGGAATACAACCCTAGTTTGTTTAATCTCTCCCCATAGCTTAACCCTTGGAGTACAGGGTACCATTTTAGTAAATCAACATGGCACTTCCTCCAGGGCCAATATATCCTTCCTAAGGTGTGGTGCCCAAAACTGCTCACAGTACTCTAGGGGTTGGATTTTGTTCTCCCCCAGGCATCCGGGTCCGTGGCAGGCATCCTGAAGATGCCTCCGGGAGAGGGCCGTCGCCCCAGGAGGGCCCAGCCCGATATTACCGACGGCGGCAAGGCCTTGTGGCAGCCCCCCCCCCCCTGCTGCTCGGCAACGGGACCCCCATTTGAATATCTAAATAGATTAACATGAATGAATAAATGATACTTACGCCATCACCTGATGTCCCGCTGCGATCTTCAGGCTACTGGCTGGGACTCCCATGCCTTTGGATCCCCGTCCGGGAAAATGAGGCGCCGCACTGGTGGAGAGGGGGGAGGAGGTAAGTTTATCAGCGCGGGAGGTGGGGGGGAATGGGGTCAAAGTAACATCATGGGTGTAGGGGAAGGTGGGAAGGGTTGGAGCTTAAAGTTTATGCAGTTTGGGGAGTGGGGGGAAGATCAGATGGACAAGATAAGAGTTTGGGGGTGGGTGAAGGAAAATAATTAATTGTTATTAGGGGGGGTGGGACAGGGGCAGAGGAAATGTCTTTACTTATCTTTCTTAACTTTATCTTTAAATATTTAAAATTCCCGGTGGGGCTGAAAGCCCTTTAAAAATGGCGTCACCGCCTGCACACAGGCAGCTGATGCCACTGCCAGGGACAGCCAGCCAGCCCTCTCCATGTGATCGGGGGGGGGGAGGGGAGTGGCCCACCCCAGCTAGTTAAATGAGCTGCTGCACGGAAGATTGTGGCAGCTTTGCGAAATGCGTCCTGCGCAGGCAGGCTGCCGTTTTTCTCGCCCGCCATCGCAGGCACAGAAGATTCAGCCCTGGGTGTGGTCTAACCAAGGCTTTGAATAGCTGAAACATGACTTCTATCGCCTTGTATTCTATTCCTTTATTGCATTTATATTTATTCATAGGAGTATTGCACAACTCTGAGAATTCCAAGCTGTTACCTTTACAGTGTCTTTCCTTTATGTGTCCCTGATTTCAGGGACAATTCAAGAATGTTCTCATCGGTTTCTTGCTTCAGGGATTAAAAGAAAATAAAGAAAGAACTTGCATTTATATAGTGCCTTTCACAAGCTCAGGATGTCCCAAAGCGCTTTACAACTACTGAAGTACTTTGAAGTGTCGTCACTATTGTAATGTAGACAATGCAGCAGCCAATTTGCATATATCAAAAGCTGCAATGAGATCATGACCAGATAGTCAGATTTTTGTTGGTGTTGATTGAAGGTTAAATATTGGCAAGGATACCAGGGTGAACTCCACTGCTCCTCTTTGTCACAAAATCTTTTTAATTCACCTGAGAGCAAACATGGGGCCTCAATGTAATATTTCATCCAAAGATGGTGTCTTTGACAGTGCAGTACTTCCACAGTACTGCACAGAAGTTTCAACCTACATTACGAATGTTCCAACTTCTGAAAAGTTACAGGGTTCCAGCAGCACTTGAGTTTTGAGGCTTATGATCCAAATTATTTTCCAGGACTTAACCAACCAGCTGAGTATTTAACATAATTTCACTATATTAACATACTAATGGTTAAAATTATGGACACAAGTGTTTCTTAATCTTGCAGAAGACTCTTGCTTCACAAGTTGGGATCCTCATCAAGAAACTGTATTCAGTTACTGGAGTACCTGCATGACAGTTGAAATATTAACAGCTTTAAATTTTAAGCACGGTGGCTGATGCTCCTGTTTTTGAGATAGAGAAACACCAAGCAAAGAATTGGACTAAACACTGTATTTCTTTGTGAAGGAGCATTGTAAATCTGGTTTCCACTAGTTCTAATGAGGTCGGTGCTGGACGGAATTCCCAGGATATACCAGGAATACCCCAGAGGCACCCCAAAGCTTGTAGCAGACAGAGTATGAGTGAAAGACTCGTGGGCTTGTCTGCTGTCTTCACAGATACTGACTGACTGACCTGCTATGTGTTTCCAGTTTTTTTCTGTTTTATTTTGCATCTCCAGCATTTATAGTATTTTAGTTTTTGTAAGCTTCTTTACACTGAGAAATCTCTGGTTGCAAACGGCCATACAAGGCTTTTCACCCAGCCACATTCCAGTTGCCAGGTGAGTGATTAAAGAAAATAAACTAATTACAAAATTACAAAAAGACCAAGTTTACTAGGAATGACAATTATTAAACACTAATTAGATAGTGAGAGTTGGGAACAATATATAATGATGCATTTTAGCTCTTAATGAACTATACCAGAATTGTTTAATTTATCTGCCTTTAATTGCCAACCTTTGTCTCTGTGCCGAGTGCAGTTTGACCAAATGAAATTAAAATGGTGGGACAGAAATAACGCGACAATTTCAAGAATTTTCTTAAAGTCCAGCCACAGATACTGAATTAGTCAGAGACGTTTTGGAAGTTAAATGATCAGGGCCACTAATGCACAAAAGGCCATGAACTTTGGGAGTCTTGCCTTAATTCCTGAGATTGGTAAAATGGATGCAATCCAATCACTTTATTACTCTAGATTACGAGAGCAGCTGAGGAATTACAGACCTCTCACAGTCTAGAGCCACATGCTCAACAGTTCAGTCCTTGAGCATCTTCACCACCCTCTCCTCCTCTAAGGCTCTTTTAATAACTCACTTCTTTGACCAAACTTTTAGTTACCCCTACTAATATCTTCTTTGGCTTAGCATCGATTTTTGTTTGATTATGCCTCTGTGAAGCTCCTTGGGATGTTTACATATGTTCAAGGCGCTACATAAATCAAGTTATAGTAGATGTTTTTGGTGGCCAGGTGCAAGTGTCGGAAGCCACTAAATATATGTGTAATCACCAAAATCACAAGGATGTGACAGATTAGATGCAACGGAACGTCGGAACAGGAGCAGGTCATTCAGAGCCTTGCCTATTCCACCATTCAGCTAGATCATGGTTGATTACTATCTTAATTCCATCCACCCAACTTGCATCGGTATTCCTTAATACCATGGCCTAACAAAATGTCATAATCTTAGTTTTGACATTTTCAATTGACCTAGCTTCAACAGCTTTTTGGGACAGAGAGTTCCAGACTTCCAGTACTCTTTTTGTGTGAAGAACTGCTTTCTGACATCATCCTGAGCAGCCTAGCTCCAGTTTTAAGATTATGCCCCTTATTCTGAACTCTTGCACTAGAGGACATAGTTTTCCTCCATTTACCCAATCAAATCCTTTGATCATCTTGAATAGCTCAATTAGTTCACCCCTTACTATTCTATATTCAAAGGAATACAAGCCTAGTCTATGCAGTCTGCCCTAAAAATTTAACTCTTTTATTCCTGGTATCATTCTGGTGAATCTGCACTGCACCCCCTCCAATGCCAGTGTATTGTTCTTGAATAGCAGTGCCCATACCTGAATGCAGTACTCCAGATAGGGTCTAATCAGAGCTCTGTACAGCTGTACCATAACTTCCACCCTTTTGTATTCCAGCCCTCCTGAGAAAAAAGCAAACTTTCCAGTAGCCTTTAAATTTTTTTGTACCTATCTACTACCTCTTCTTGACTTCTATTCTTGGATCCCTAAATCTCTCTGCTCATAAGAACACAAGATTTAGATGCATGAATAGGTGATATGTCTCCTCTAGCCTGCTCTGCCATTCAATAAAATCATGGTTAACTTCTATATCAATTCCACTTTCCCTCCCTATCTCTACATCCCTTGATTCCCTCAGTGCCCAAAAGACTTGATCTTAGTCTTGAATATGCTCAACAACTGAGCACCCACAGCCCTCTAAAGAATTTCAAAGATTCACAACCCTTTGAGTTATGAAATTCCTCCTCATCTCAGTTCTAAATGGCTGACCTCTTATCCTGAGACGATGACCCCTAGTCCTAGCCTCTCCAGCCAGAGAAACAGTCTCTCAGCATCCACCCTGTCAAAACTTCTAAGAATTTTGTATGTTTGAATGAAATCACTTCTCATTATTCTAAATTCCAGAGAATATTGGCCCATTTTACTCAATCTCTCCTCATAGGACAGCCCTCTCATCCAAGTAATCAATCTAGTGAACCTTCACCCTCTCTAAGGAAAGTATATTCTTCCTTAGGAAAGGAGACCAAAACAGTACTCCAAGTGCCTAGCAGAAAGACTTCCTTACTCTTGTACTTCAACCCCTTTGCAATAAAGGCTAAGATATAATTTGAATTCCTAATTGCTTGCTGTACCTGATTGTTAACTTTTTGTGGTTTGTGTACAGCTAAATTCCTCTGAACACCAACATTTAGTAACTTTTCCATTCTTCCTACCAAAGTGGATAATTTCATACTTCTCCACATTATATTCCATCTGCCACCTTCTTGCCCAATCACTTAACCAGTCTGTATCTCTTTGCAGTTTCTTTGCATCCTTTTCACAGCTTACTTTCCAAAATAGCTTTGTATCATCAGCAAACTTGGATATATTAAACTCAGTCTCCTCATCTAAGTCATCATATAAATTGTAAGTTGCTGAGGCCCAAGCACTGATCAAGCAACCTGCTTGATTTTACCCAAATGGCTACTCTGGTCTACAGTCTCAGCTTTTCTCTTCAAACTTATAAAGTGCCCTTACCTGAACCCTCTCTCTCCCTAATTAGTTTAAAGACCTATATACTGCCCTAGCTACTTGATGTGCCAGGATGTTGATCCCAGCCCAGTTTAAGTGGACTCTGTCCCAACGGAACAGCTCCCTTTTTCCCCCCAATACTGATGCCAGTGCCCCTTAAATTGAAACCGCTGCCTCCAACATCACTGTTTCAACCATGCATTTAGACACCTAATTTGATTGACCCTATGCCAAACTGGGCATAACACTCAGCATCAACCTAGGCACCGGAAATGACAACAGCAAACCCAACCCTGTCATTCCTGCAAAGTCCTCCTTACTAACTTCTGGGATCTTGTGCCAAAATTAGACAGCTATCCCACAGACTAGTCCAGCAGCAGCCTGACATAGTCATACTCATGCAAACATACCTTACATTCAATGTCACAGACACTGCCATCACCATTTTTGGGTATGTCTTAGCCCACCAGCAGGACAGATCCACTATAGGTGGTGGCACAGTGGTATACAGTAGAGCGGGAATTACTCTGGGAGTCCTCGACATTGACTTCGGACCCCATAAAGTCTCAAAGCATCAGGTCAAACATGGGCAAGGAAACTCCTGCTGATGACCACCTACCTCCCTCCCTCAGCTGATGAATCAGTACTCCTCTATGTTGAACTCCAGTTGGAAGAAGCATTGATGGTGTCAAGGGCATAGAATGTATGCTGGGTAGGAGACTTCGGTGCCAATCACAAGCCACGAGTGGCTTGGTAGCACCACTACTGACTGAGCGGGCCGTGTCCTGAAGGACATAACTGCCAGACTGGGCCTATGGCAGGTGGTGAGGGAATCAACAAGAGAGAAAAACTTTCTGGACCTTGTCCTCACCAATCTACCTGTTGCAGATGACAGTATTGGTAGGAGTGACCACTGCACAATCCTTGTGAAAACAAAGTCCTGTCTTTATGCTAAGGATACCCTCCATTGTGTTGTGTGGCACTACGACTGTGCTTATTGGGATAGATTCAGAACAAGTCTGGCAGCTCAAAACTGGGTGTCCATGAGGCGCTGTGGACCATTAGCAGCAGCAGCAGAATTACATTCATACACAATCTGTAACCTTATGGCCTGGCATACCCCTCACTCTACCATTACCATCAAGCCAGGGGATCGACCCTGGTTCAGTGAGTTCTGAAGGCGAGCACGCCAGAAGCAGCACCAGTCATATCTTAAAAATAAGGTGTCAACATGGCGAAGCTACAACACAGGACTACTTATATGCCAAGCAGCAGACGCAGCATGCAATTGACAGCTAAGAAATCCCACAACCAACGGATCAGATCAAAGCTCTGCTGCCACATCTAGTTGTGAATGGTGATGGACAACTAAATAACTAACTGGAGGAGGTGGCTCCACAAATATCCCCCTCCTTAATAATGGGGGAGTCCAGCACATCGGTGCAAAAGAAAAGGCTGAAGCATTCACAACCATCTTCAGCCAGAAGTGCCTAGTGGATGATTCATCTTGGCCTCCTCCTGAGGTCCCCAGCATCACACATGCCAATCTGATTCACTCCACGTGATATCAAGAAATGGCTGAAGGCGCTGGATACTGCATAGGCCATGGATCCTGACAACATCCTGGCTGTAGTACTGAAGACTTGTGCTGCAGAAATAGCCGTGCCCTAGCCAAGCTGTTCCAATACAGCTACAGCACTGGCATCTACCCGACAATGTGGAAAATTGCCTAGGTATGTGCCATCCACAAACAGCAGGACAAATCCAATTCAGCCAAGTGCTGCCCCATCAGTCTACTCTTGATCATCAGCAAAGTGATGGAAGGGGTCGTCGACAGTGCTATCAAGCACCACTTAAACAGCAATAATCTGCTCAGGGATGCTCAGTTTGGGTTCCACCAGGACCACTCGGCTCCTGACCTCATTACAGCCTTGTCCAAACACAACAAAACAGCTAAACTCGAGGTGAGGTGAGAATGATTGCCCTGGATATCAAGGCAGAATTTGACCGACTGTGGTATCAAGGAGCCCTAGCCAAACTGAAGTCAATGGGAATCAAGGGAGGAAGTTCTCCACTGGTTGGAGTTATACCTAGCACAAAGGAAGATAGTTGTGGTTGTTGGAGGCCAATCATCTCAGCCCCAGGACATGGCTGCGAGTTTCTCAGGGTGGTGTCCTAGGCCCAACCATCTTCTGCTGCTTCATCAATAACATTCCCTCCATCATAAGGTCAGAATTGGGATGTTCCCTGATGATTGTATGATGGTCAGTATCATTCACAACTTCTCAGATACTGAAGCAGTCTGTGTCCATATGCAGCAAGGCCTGGATAGCATTCAGGTGTGGGCTGATAAGTGGAAGGTAAATTTCACGCTACACAAGTACCAGGCAATGACAACTCCAATAAGAGAGAATCTAACCAAATTCCCCTTGACATTCAATACATTACCAACCCTAAATACCCCACTATCAACATCCTGGGGTTACCATTGATCAGAAACTGAACTGGAGCAGTCACATAAATACTGTGGCTACAAAAGCAGGTACACAAACCGCTACAAGTATTAAAGCCAAAAAGGAGCACCTCCTTCATCCTGTGCATCAAATTCTCACTCACCAAATTCTCCACTTCCCACTCTGATTATGTTGCATTCTTTTAATGTTGCAATCTGTGGTTCAGCTCTGTGTCTCATCCACAGTACATAGCTTCTCGCCATTAAGAAAATTCTCCAATGTATCTGCCTTTGGTCCAAACTCTTTCCCACAGTATATTTTTCATTCATTAATGTTCCTTGTGACTTTCTGCTCCCATGTAAACTATTTATTGTACTACTTAACTTAATGTTGTTACCAAATTTAGATTTTTTAAATTTGTTTCATGGAATGTGGATGTCGCTCGCAAGGCCAGCATTTGTTGCCCATCCTGAATTACTCTTTAGAAGGTGCTAGTGAGATGTCTTCTTGAACTGCTGCAGTCCATCTGATGCGGGTACACCCACAGTGCTGTTAGGGAATTCCAGGATTTTGATACAGCGACAGTGAAGGAACAGCGATCTAGTTCTAAGTCAGAATAGTGTGTGACTTGGAGAGGAACTTGCACATTGGTTTTCCCATATGTCTGCTGTTCTTGTCGCGGAAGAGGTCACGGGTTTGGAAGGTGCTGTCGAAGGAGGTGTGTTGAGTTGCTGCAGTGCATGTTGTACATGGTACACACTGCTGCCACTGTGCATCGGTGGTGGAGGGAGTGAATGTTTAACGTGGTAGATGGGGTGCTGATCAAGCGGGCTACTTTGTCCTAGATAGTGTTGAGTTTCCTGAGTGTTGTTGGAACTGCACTCATCTAGGCAAGTGGAGACTGTTCCATCACACTCCTGACTTGCACCTTGTAGATGGTGGACAGTCTATGGGGAGTCAGGGGGTGGGTTACTTGCTGCAGAATTTCCAGCCTCCGACCTGTTCTTGTAGCCACAGTATTTATGTAGCTGCTCCAGTTCAGTTTCTGGTCAATGGTAACCCCCAAGATGTTGATAGTGGGGGATTCAGGGATGGTAATGCTGTTTTATGTCATGGGGAGATGGTTCAATTCTCTCTTGTTGGAGATTGTCGTTGTCCGGCACTTGTGTGGCGCAAATTAAAGGCCTGCTACCCGACCTGAACCCGACGGGACCCGACAACATGTGTTGGTGTCGGATCAGGTTGGGTTGCACTTCCGCGTCCGGCATTTGGGCTCAGGTCGGCCCGGGCCGGACACGCTCTATCACAGGTACGTGGCTGCACTGTTAATTTAACTTTTGGAGTGGAAAGGAGGTTTTGTTAGTTATTTTAAGCTTGTGCAGATCAGCAACAAAGTGAAAAATGGAAGGTAAATTAACTGATGGTCAGGTCGGGCGCAGGAAAAAATGGAAAAACTCTGGCCGGGTCGGGCTCGGGTCGGATGTGGTTCTGTTGGGCTCAGATCGGGGGTTTTTTTGCAGACCTGAGCAGGCCTTTAGCGCAAATGTTACTTGCCACATATCAGCCCAAGACTGAATGTTGTCCAGGCCTTGCTGCATATGGACACAGACTGCTTCAGTATCTGAGGAGTTGCAAATGCTGCTGAACATTGTACAATCGTCTGTGAAAATCCCCACTTCTGACCTTATGATGGAGGAAACATCTGTTAAGAAGCAGCTGACGATGGTTGGACCTAGGACACTGCCCTTTGGCAATGTCCTGGGGCTGAGATGATTGGCCTCCAACAACCACAGCCATCTTCCGTTGTGCTAGGTATGACTCCAACCGGTGAAGAGTTTCCCCCCTTGATTCCCATTGACTTCAGTTTGACTTGGGCTCCTTGATGCCACAGTCGGTCAAATGCTGCCTTGATATCCAGGGCAATCATTCACACCTCACCTCTTGAGTTTAGCTCTTTTGTCCATGTTTGGACCAATACTATAATGAGATCAGGAGCCGAGTGGCCCTGGTGGAACCCACACTGAGCATCAATGAGCAGGTTGTTGCTGTTTAAGTGGTGTCCAACGACACTTTCCATCACATTGCTGATGATCGAGCGTGGTAATTGGCTGGATTGGATTCGTCCTGCTTTTTGTGGATAAGACATACCTGGGCAATTTTCCACATTGTCGTGTGGATGCCAGTGTTGTAGCTTTACTGGAGCAGCTTGTCTAGGGGCACGTCAAGTGCTGCAGCACAAGTCTTCAGTACTACAGCCAGCATGTTGTCAGGACCCATAGCCATTGCAGTATCCTTTGCCTTCAGCTGTTTCTTGATATCATGTGGAGTGAATGGAATTGGCTGAAGACTGGCATGTGTGATACTGGGGACCTCAGGAGGAGGCTGAGATGGATCATCCACGAGGCACTTCTGGCTGAAGATAGTCGCGTATGTTTCAGCCTTTTCTTTTGCCCTGATGTGCTGGGCTCCCCCATCATGAGGTTGGGAATATTTGTGGAGCCTCCTCCTCTGGGTAATTGTTTAATTGTCCACCACCATTCATGATTGGATGTGGCTGGATTGCAGAGCTTTGATCCGATCCATTGGTTGTGGGATCGCTTAGCTCTGTCTGTTGCATGCTGCTTCCGCTTTTGGCGTGCAAATAGTCCTGTGTTGTAACTTTGCCATGTTGACACCTCATTTTGAGGTATGCCCGATGCTGTTCCTGGCATGCTCTCCTCTACTTTTTGTTAAACCAGGGTTGATCCCCTGGCTTGGTGGTAATGATAGAGTGAGGGATGTGTGGGTCATGAGGTTATAGATTATGGTTGAATACAATTCTGCTGCTGCAGATGGTCCACAGTGCCTCATGGATGCTCAGTTCTGAGCTGCCAAATCTGTTCTGAATGTATCCCATTTAGCATGGTGGTAGTGCCACAGAAAATGATGGGGGGGGGTATCCTTAGCATAAAGACAGGACATCATTTTCACAAGGATTATGCAGTGATCATTCCTACCAATACTGTCATGGACAGAGTCATCTGCAACAGGTAGATTGTTGAGGTAGATTGTCCAGTAGATTTTTCCCTCTTGTTGGTTCCCTCACCACCTGCCGCAGGCCTAGTCTGGCAGATGTATCCTTCAGGACTCAGCCCGCTTGGTCAGTAGTGGTGCTACCGAGGCACTCGTCGCTCGTGATGGACATTGAAGTCTCCCACCCAGAGTACATTCTGTGCCCTTGCCTCTCTCAGTGCTTCTTCCAAGTAGTGTTCAACATGGAGGAATACTGATTAATCAGCTGAGGGAGGGCGGTAGGTGGTAATGAGCAGGAGGTTTTCTTGCCCATGTTTGATCTGATGCCATGAGACTTCAAGGGCTCCGGAGTCAATGTTGAGGACTCCCAGGGTGACTCACTCTTGACTGTATACCACTGTGCCGCCACAACTGGTGCATCTGGCCTGCTGGTGTGACAGGACATACCCAGGAATAGTGATGGTGCCTGGGACGTTGAATATAAGGTACGTTTCCGTGATGTGAATTTGTCAGGCTGTTGCTTGACTAGTCTGTGGGACTGCTCTCCTAATGTTGGTACAAACCCCCAGATGTTAGTAAGGAGGACTTTGCAGGGTCGACAGGGCTGGGTTTGCCATTGTCTGGTGTTTGGGTCGATGCATCCTGCTTTATTCCTTTTCAACTTTTGTGTAACAGTTTTGTACACTGGCTTGCGAGGCCATTTCAGAGGGCAGTTAAGAGTCAGCCACATTGCTGTAGGCCAGACCAGGTAAGGATGGCAGATTTCCTTTCCTAAAATGCATTAGTGAACCAGATGAGATTATGACATTCTGAGACTAGCTTTCATTTCCAGATTTTTATTAATTAACTGAAATTAATTAATTGAATTTAAATTTCACCAGTTGGTGTGGTGGGATTTTAACTCATGTCCTCAGAGTATTAGCCTGGGTCTCTGGATAACTACTGGGGAAACAGTGGCATAGTCGCTGGACTACTAATCCAGAGGCCCAGGCTAATGCCCTGGGGACATGGGTTCAAATCCCACCATGGCAGCTGGTGGAGTTTAAATTAATTAGTTTTAAAAAATCTGGACGTGAAAGCTAGTCTCAGTCATAGTACCATGAAACTATCATCAATTGTTGCAAAAACCCATCTGGTTCACTAATGTCCGATAGGGAAGGAAATCTGCTGTCCTTACCTAAACTGACCCTACATGTGACTCCAAACCCACAGCAATGTGCTTCATTGGCACCAATTGCTAGCCTGCAGGTGACACCCACATACCATGAAAGAATTTTTTTTAAAGTCCTGTGACATTACCACTACGCCATCATCTCTATTGCTCTCTATTCCTTCATTTAGTTATTTGTAAATATGGTGAATAGCTGTGGCCCCAGTAAAGATCCCTGGAGGACACCCCGAGTCATATCTTGCCATTTGGAGTACATATCCATTATCCCTACTTCCTACCTCCGAATCAATTCCCTACATATGTCAGTGGGTTCCTCCCAATTCCATGTGCTCTCATTTTTGTTAACCGTCTTTTATGTGGAACTTTGCTGCATACCTTCTGGAAGTTGATATAAATAGTGGGGGAGAGGTTTCAGTTGCATGGAAAATTAGGAAGTCAAATTGAAAGGAGAAGGTAGGAGTGCAGGTTAGTGATGAGGCTGATTGTTACCAGAAAATAAAAGGTAGGGACAGAACGTGTGAACATCATATTGCACCAAGGAATGGTACAAGAGTAGGGAAATTTGATAATAGAACAAATTTAAAGGCTTTGTATCTGAATGCACGAAGCATTCAGAATAAAATTAATGAGTTAACAGTGCAAATAGAGACGAATGGGTATGATTTAGTGGCGATTACTGAGACGTGGTTGCAGGGAATCCAGGTTTAGGAATTGAATATCCAAGGGTACTCAGTATTTCAGAAGGATAGGCAGGAAGGAAAATTAGGTGGTGTAGCTTTGTTAGTAAAGGAAGAGATCAGTACTGTAGTGAGAAATGATATAGGCACTGGAGATCAAGACGTAGAATCAGTCTGGGTAGAAATAAGAAATAGCGAGGGAAAGAAGACCCTGGTGGGAGTAATCTGTAGGTCCCCAAACAGTAGCTCCGCAGTGGGGCACAATATAAACCAGGAAATACTGGGGGCTTGTAAGAAAGGTATGGCAATAATCATGGGTGATTTTAATATGCATATAGACTGGATTAATCATATTGGCAAGGGTAGCCTCGAGGGAGAGTTCATTGAATGTAGTAGAGATTGTTTTTGGAGCAATATGTTGTGGAACCAACCAGGGAGCAGGCTATTCTAGATTTGGTAATGTGTAATGAGGTGGGATTAATTAATGATCTCATAGTTAAGGATCCTCTAGGGAAGAGTGATCATAGCATGCTAGAATTTCAAATTCAGTTTGAGGGCGAGAAACTGGAGTCCCACACTAGCGTTCTGGAGTTAAACAAAGGTAATTACATAGGCATGAGGACAGATTTGGCCCTAGTGGACTAGGCAGGAAGACTAAAAGGTAGGACAGTTGATGAGCAGTGGCAGATGTTTAAGGAGATATTCAATTTCTCCCAACTAAAATATATTCCAGAGAGGAAGAAAGGTTGTAAGAGGGGGAAAAAACATCCGTGGCTAAGCAAGGAATTTAAGGATAACATAAAGACAAAAACTAAGGCATACCATATTGCAAAGGCCAGTGGCAGGCTGGAAGATTGGGAAACTTTTAAAGATCAACAAAGGGTTACTAAAAAAAGTAATAAAAAGAGCAAAGGTAAATTATGAAAGAAAACTAGCGCAAAATATATAAACAGATAGCAAAAGCTTCTATAAGTATATAAAAGGGAAGAGAGTAGTTAAAGTGAATGTTGGTCCCTTGGAGGATGAGACTGGAGAGTTAATTGTGGGGAACACAGAAATGGCAGAGACACTAAAAATCAGTATTTTGCCTCAGTTTTCACGGTGGAGGACACTAGTACCATCCCAATAGTAACAAGTAATGCAGCGGTTATAGAAAAGGAGGAATTCAGAACAATCATCATCACTAGGGAAAAAGTACTGAGCAAACTATTGGGATTGAAGGCAGACAAGTTCCCAGGGCCTGATGGCCTACATCCTACAGTCTTAAAGGAAGTGGCAGCGGAGATAGTGGATCCATTGGTTATAATATTGCAAAATTCCCTGGATGTGTGAAAGGTTCCAGTGGATTGGAAAAATGCTAATATAACGCCCTTATTCAAAAAAGGAGAGAGGCTGAAAGTAGGAAACTATAGATCAGTTAGTTTAACATCTGTCGTTGGGAAATTGTTAGAATCCATTATTAAGGAAGTAATAACAGGACATTTAGAAATTCAAAATGCAATCCATCAGAGTCAGCATGGTTTTATGAAGGATAAATCGTATTTGACTAATTTGCTAGAGTTCTTCAAAGATGTAACAAGTAAAGTGGATAATGGGGATCCTATAGATCTAGTATATCTGGACTTCCAGAAGGCATTTGATAAGGTGCCGCACAAAAGGTTAATACACAAGGTGAGATCACATGGGGTTAGGGGCAATTCATTAGTTGGATAGAGGATTGGCTAACCAACAGAAAACAGAGAGTTGGGATAAATGGATCCTTTTCTGTTGGCAAGATGTAACTAGTGGGGTGCCACAGGGTTCGGTCCTCAGGCCCCAACTATTTACAATCTATATAGATGACTTGGATGCAGGGATAGAAGGTACTATAGCCAGATTTGCAGATGACACTAAAATAGTTGGGATACTAAGTTGCAATAAAGAAATAAGAAATTTACAAATGGATAGGGATAGGTTAGGTGAATGGGCCAAAATTTGGAAGATGGAGTTTAACGTGGATAAGTGTGAAGTTATCCATTTTGGTCGGAAGAATAGAAAGGCAAATTATTATCTAATTGGAGAGATACTTCGGAGTGCTTTGGTGCAGAGGGATCTGGGTGTCCTCGTGCATGAATTGCAGAAAACTAGTATGCAGGTGCAGCGGGTAATAAGGAAGGCAAATGGAAATTTGGCATTTATTGCGAAAGGAATAGAGTATAAAATTAGGGAAGTGTTCCTGCAACTGTACAAGGCATTAGTGAGACCGCACCTGGAGTATTGCGTGCAGTTTTGGTCCCCTTACTTGAGGAGGGATGTAGTTGCATTGGATGCAGTTCAGAGGAGGTTCTATAGATGAGGGGTTTGTCTTATGAAGAGAGATTGAGCAGTTTAGGCCTTTACTCTCTAGAGTTTAGAAGAATGAGAGGAGATCTAATTGAGGTATATAAGGTGATTAAGGGGATTGACAAAGTAGACGTAGAGAGGATGTTTCCTGTTGTGGGGCAATCTAGAACAAGAGGTCATAGTTTTAGGATAAGGGGTAGCAGATGTGAAACAGAGATGAGGAGAAATTACTTCTCTCAAAGGGTTGTGAGACTGTGGAATTCACTACCCCAGAGTGCGGTGGATGCCAGGACATTGAGTAAATCTAAGGAGGAGATAGACAGATTTTTAATTAGTAATGGGTTGCAGGGTTATGGAGAACGGGCAGGAAAGTGGAGTTGAGGCCAAGATGAGATCAGCCATGATCGTATTGAATGGCGGAGCAGGCTCGAGGGGCTGAATTGCCTACTCCTGCTCCTAGTTCTTATGTTCTTAAATAACAACCATACTCACTCCCTTATCTACCATGTTTGTTAACTCCTCAATACAATCAGCTCAGTTTTTTAGACGTGGCTTACCCATTGCAAATCAATGCTAGCTCCATCTGGTCAGCAAGTATTTTTTCCAACTGCTAAGTTGCTCTTACCTAATAACATGGTGGCATACAGGGGCATGTATGGAGGCAGGCGGATGTGAAAATTTGTACCACCGGCCGGCACGCCGGTTTGTGGGCACCATCCCGCCTCCAATCCATTTTCCTGGAGGCAGGATCAGTGGCAGAAGGGCTGCCCGCCCGCAAAGGGCAGGTAGCCAACTAAGGGGAGGTACTGACCTATTGTCCAGTCAGTCTGCAGGCCCCTGCAAACATCGGGAACTACACCAGCTGCCTGGAGGCGGCCTCCCGGCAGCAGACCAGGGCACTAGCACTCCAGACAGGCTCTGAGGCCTTTCCTGCCTGCCTGATGACAGCTCCAGCCGCAGGCTGCCCTGTGGAGGGATTCACCCTCCTCAATGGTGGCCCAGCTGCTGAGGCCCTTTTTAATTTAAAACTTTTGAAAGTTGCAGAGAGGGCCCCTCAAGATGGAGGCGCTTTCTCTTTCTCACCTGGCTGCTGCTCCTTCCGAGCTGGAGGGCCTCCTCTTATTGGCCTTCCAGCTTCGACAACCCACCCGGTGTTCTTAATTGGATGGTGAGCCTGTCTTCTGGCTACTAATTGTCCAATACAAGAAAAATCACTGTCGGGTGACAACTTATTACAATTTATAAAAATGACTTGGATGAAGGGACTGAGGGTATGGTTGCTAAATTTACTGATGAGACAATAGGTAGGAAAGTAACTTGTGAAGAGGACATAAGGAGGCTACAAAGGGATATAAATAGGTTAAGTGAGTGGGCAAAGACCTGGCAAATAGAGTATAATGTGGAAAAATGTGAAATTGTCCATTTTGGCAGGAAGAATAAAAAAGAAGCATATTATCTAGATGATGAGAGATTGCAGAGCTCTTGAGATGCAGAAGGATCGGAGTGTCCTAGTGCATGAATCGCAAAAGGTTAGTATGCAGTTACAGCAAGTAATTAGGAAAGCTATTGAATGTTATTGTTTATTGTGAGAGGAATTGAATACAAAAGTAGGGAGGTTATGCTTCTGCTATACAGGGCATTGGTAAGACCACACCTGGAATACTATGTACAGTATTGATCTCCTTATTTAAGGAAGGATATAAATGCATAGGTAGCAGTTTAGAGAAGGTTTACTAGGCTAATACCTGGACTGGACGGGCTATCTTACAAGGACAGCCTCGGCTTGTATCCACTGGAATTTAGAAGCGTAAGAGGCGACTTGATTGAAACATATAAGATCATGAGGGGTCTTGACAGGGTGGATGTGGAAAGGATGTTTCCCCTTGTGGGAGAATCTGGAACTAGGGGGTCACTGTTTAAAAATAAGGGGTCACCCATTTAAGACAGAGATAAGGAGAAATGTTTTCTCTGAGGTTCTTGAGTCTTTGGAACTCTCTTCCTCTAAAGGCAGTGGAAGCAGAGACTTGGAATATTTTTAAGGCAGAGGTAGATAGAATCTTGATAAGCAAGTGAATGAAAGGTTATCAGGGTAGGCAGGAATGTGGAGTAATCAGTTCAACCATGAACGTATTGAATGGCGGAGCAGGCTCGAGGGGCTGAGTGGCCTACTCCTGCACTTAATTCATCTGTTCGTATATGACTGTTTCTCCACAGTGCAGGGTGGTGACCCTCATTTGACCCCACGTCTGGGTCCCAACCCAACACTCAAAATCCTATCCACAACTTCTAGTAGCCTCCCAACAATTGACATTAGACCAATAGGCCCATAATTTCCTGTCTATCTCTCTTGCCCTTCTTAAATAGTGGAGTAACATTGCCAATTTCCTAATCCAAGGAGACAATTCCTGAAAAGAGAGATAAAAACAAGAAATGTTGAAAATACTCAGCAGGTCTGGCAGCATCTGTGGAGAGAGAAGCAGAGTTAACATTTCAGGTCAGTGACCTGTCATCAGCACTGGCAAAAGTTAGAAATGTAATAGGTTTTAAGCAAATAAAGTAGGGGTAGGGCAAGAGATAACAAAAGGGAAAGTGTTGATAGGACAGGATCACAGAGAATAACTGACAAGAAGGTCATGGAGCAAAGGTAAACGGTATGTTAATGGTGTGCTGAAAGACAAAGCGCTTGTGCAGAGAGGGTGTTAATTAACAGAAAAATGAACAGCCCTGGCCCAAAGCACAAACATGAAAAAAAACAGTGGGCAGGCACATGGTTTAAAAAAATGAATGACGAAACAAACAAAAATAAAATGAAAATAAAAAATAACTACAAATAAAAAGGTCGGGCCCTTCATGCTCTGAAATTATTATTGAACTCAATGTTCAGTCCGGCAGGCGAAAGCGTGCCTAATCGGTAAATGAGATGCTGTTCAAAGAACAAAGAACAGTACAGCACAGGAAATGACCATTCGGCCCTCCAAGCCTGCGCCGAACTTGATGCCTATCTAAACTAAAACCTTCTGCATTTCCGGGGACCGTATCCCACTATTCCCATCCTATTCATGTATTTATCAAGATGCCTCTTAAACGTCGCTATTGTACCTGTTTCCACCACCTCCCCCGGCAGCAAGTTCCAGGCACTCACCACCCTCTGTGTAAAGAACTTGCCTCGCACATCCCCTCTAAACTTTGCCCCTCGCACCTTAAACCTATGTCCCCAAGTAACTGACTCTTCCACCCTGGGAAAAAGCTTCTGACTATCCACTCTGTCCATGCCACTCATAACTTTGTAAACCTCTATCATGTCGCCCCTCCACCTCCGTCGTTCCAGTGAAAACAATCCGAGTTTATGCAACCTCTCCTCATATCTAATGCCCTCCAGACCAGGTAACATCCTGGTAAACCTCTTGTGTACTGTCTCCAAAGCCTCCACATCCTTCTTGTAGTGTGGCGACCAGAATTGCACGCAATATTCTAAGTGTGGCCTAAATAAAGTTCTGTACAGCTGCAGCATGACTTGCCAATTTTTATACTCTTGAAGGCAAGCATGCTGTATGCCTTCTTGACTACCTTATCCACCTGCGTTGCCACTTTCAGTGACCTGTGGACCTGTACGCCCAGATCTCTCTGCCTGTCAATACTCCTAAGGGTTCTGCCATTTACTGTATACTTCCCACCTGTATTAGATCTTCCAAAATGCATTACCTCACATTTGTCCGGATTAAACTCCATCTGCCATTTCTCTGCCCAAGTCTCCAACCGATCTGTATCCTCTGACAATCCTCATCGCTATCCACAACTTCACCAACTTTTGTGTCGTCCGCAAACTTACTAACCAGACCAGCTACATTTTCCTCCAAATCATTTATATATGCTACAAACAGCAAAGGTCCCAGCACTGATCCCTGCGGAACACCACTAGTCACAGCCCTCCATTCAGAAAAGCACCCTTCCACTGCTATCCTCTGTCTTCTATGACTGAGCCAGTTCTGTATCCATCTTGTCAGCTCATCTCTGATCCCGTGTGACTTCACCTTTTGTACCAGTCTGCCATGAGGGATTTTGTCAAAGTCTTTACTGAAGTCCATATAGACAACATCCACTGCCCTTCCTTCATCAATCATCTTTGTCACTTCCTCAAAAAACTCAATCAAGTTCCTCGAGCTTGTGTTGATGTTCACTGGAACACTGCAGCAAGCCCAGAACAGATATGTAGGCATGAGAGCGGGTGTGGGGGGTGGTGTGTTGAAATGGCAAGCAACCAGAAGCTCAGGGTCATGCTTTTGGACTGAGTGGAGGTGTTCCACAAAGTAGTCACCCAATCTGCATTTGGTCTCCCCAATGTATAGGAGACCACATTGTGAGCAGTGAATACAGTATACTCGATTGAAAGAAGTACAAATAAATCGCTGTTTCACCTGAAAGGAGTGTTTCAGGCCTTGGATAGTGAGGAGAGAAGAGGTAAAAGGGCAGGTATTACACCGTCTGTGATTGCATGGGAAGGTGCCGTGGGAAGGGGACGAGGTGTTGTGGGTAATGGAGGAGTGGACCAGGGTGTCGCACAGGGAATGATCCCTTCAGAATGCTGACAGGGGAGGGAGGGGAAGATGCGTTTGGCAGAGCATTACGCTGGACATGGCAGAAATGGTGGAGAATGATCCTTTGGATGTGGAGGCTAGTGGGATGGAAAGTGAAGACAAGGATAACCCTGTCGCGGATCTGGGAGGTTGGGGAAGGGGGAGGGCAGAGGTGCGGGAAATGGCCGGACACGGTTGAGGGCCCTGTCCACCACAGTGGGGGGAACCCTCGGTTGAGGAAAAAAGAAGACATATCAGATATGTCAAATATTCCTTGTTCCAGTCCTACTCGGGCTCCCTCCTCCAACTCTTTTGCCAGTACCTTGATGATTGTATTGGTGCCATTTCCTGCTCCCGGCTCGAACTGGAAAACTTTCTCAACTTTGCTTCCAATTTCTACCCTCCTCTCACCTTTACATGGTCCATCTCTGAGACTTCCCTTCCCTTCCTCGACTTCTCTGTCTCCATCTCTGGGGATAGGCTGTCTACTAATATTCATTATAAGCCCACTGACTCCCACTGCTATCTTGACTACACCTCTTCACACCCTGCCTAAGGACTCCATTCCATTCTCCCAGTTTCTCTGCCTCCAACGCATCTGCTCTGATGATGCAACCTTCCACGACAGCGCTTCTGATATGTCTTCCTTTTTCTTCAACCGAGGATTTCCCCCCCCACTGTGGTTGACAGGGCCCTCAACTGTGTCCAGCCCATTTCCTGCACCTCCGCCCTCACCCCTTCCCCTCCCTCTCAGAACCCCGACAGGGTTCCCCTTGTCCTCACTTTCCACCCCACCAGCCTCCACATCCAAAGGATCATCCTCTGCCATTTCTGCCACGTCCAGCGTAATGCCACTACCAAACGCATCTTTCTCCCCTCCCCTGTCAGTATTCTGAAGGGATCATTCCCTCTGTGACACCCTGGTCCACTCCTCCATTCCCCCAACACTGGTCCCCTTCCCACAGCACCTTCCCGTGCAATCGCAAGAGGTGTGTTACCTGCCCTTTTATCTCCTCCCTCCTCACTATCCAAGGCCCGAAACACTCCTTTCAGGTGAAGCAGTGATTTATTTGTATTTCTTTCAATTTAGTATACTGTATTCGCTGCTCACAATGTGGTGTCGTCTACATTGGGGAGATCAAACGCAGATTGGGTGACTACTTTGCAAAACACCTCTGCTCAGTCCGAAAGCATGATCCCGAGCTTCTGGTTGCTTGCTGTTTCAACACCTTCCTCCCCACACCCCCGCCCCCCCCACTGCTCTCATACCCAAATATCTGTCCTGGGCTTGCTGCAGTGTTCCAGTGAACATCAACGCAAGCTCGAGGAACAGCATCTCATTTATCGATTAGGCACACTATAGACTGCCGGACTGAACATTGAGTTCAATAATTTCAGAGCATGACAGGCCCCCCTTTTTATTTGTAGTTATTTTTTTCTTTTTATTTAATTTTTGTTTGTTTCATCGTTCATTTTTTTACCCTGTGCATGCCCCACTGTTTTTTTTCATGTTTGTGCTTTGGGCCAGGGCTGTTCATGTTTCGGTCCATTAACACCCTATCTGCGCTCACGCTTTGTCTTTCAGCACATCATTAACATACCATTTGCCTTTGCTGCATGACCTTCTTGTCATTTATTCTCTGTGACCCTGTCCTATCAACACCTTCCCTTTTGTTATCTCTTGCCCGACCCCCACTTTATTTGCTTAAAACCTATTACATTTCTAATCTTTGCCAGTGCTGATGAAAGGTCACTAACCTGAAATGTTAATTCTGCTTCTCTCTCCACAGATGCTGCCAGACCTGCTGAGTATTTCCAGCATTTCTTGCTTTTATTTCAGATTTCCAGCATCTGCAGTATTTTGCTTTATTAGCCTGAAAAGAGTTTTCACTATCGTATTAACAATTTGCTCACCAACTTCTCAGGCTGTTATGTGAGGCAAGGGAGGAGATAGCAGGGGCTCTGACACAAATTTTCAAATCCTCTCTGGCCACAGGAGAGGTACCAGAGGACTGGAGGACAGCGAATGTGGTGCCCTTATTCAAGAAGGGTAGCAGGGATAAACCAGGTAATTACAGGCCGGTGAGTCTAACATCAGTGGTTGGGAATATATTGGAAAAAATTCTGAGAGACAGGATTAGTCTCCACTTGGAGAGGCAGGGATTAATCAGGGATAGTCAGCATATCTTTGTCAGGGGATATTGTGTCTAACTAACTTGATTGAATTTTTCGAGGCGATGACTAGATGTGTAGCTGAGGGTAAAGCAGTTGATATAGTCTACATGGACTTCAGTAAGGCTTTTGATAAGGTTCTGCATGGGAGATTGGTTAAGAAGGTAAGAGCCCATGGGATACAGGGCAATTTGACAAAGTGGATCCAAAATTGGCTTAGTGGCAGGAGGCAGATTGTGATGGTCGAGGGTTGTTTTTGCAAGTAGAAGCCTGTGACCAGTGGTGTATCACAGGGATCGGTGCTGGGACCCTTGCTGTTTGCAGTGTACATTAAAGATTCAGGCGTGAATATAGGAGGCTGATGAGTAAGTTTGCAGATGACACGAAAATTGGTGGTGTCGTAAATAGTGAGGAGGAAAGCCTTAGATTACAGGACGATATAGATGGGCTGGTAAAATGGGCGGAGCAGTGGCAAATGGAATTTAATCCTGAGAAGTGTGAGGTGATGCATTTTGGAAGGACTAACAAGGCAAGGGAATATACAATGGATGGTAGGACCTAAGGAAGTACAGAAGGTCAGCGGGATCTTGGTGTACTTGTCCATAGATCACTGAAGGCAGCAGCACAGGTAGATAAGGTGGTTAAGAAGGCATATGGGATACTTGCCTTTATCAGCCGAGGCATAGAATATAAGAGCAGGGAGGTTATGATGGAGCTGTATAAAACGCTAGTTAGGCCACAGCTGGATTACTGTGTACAGTTTGGGCACCACACATTCGGAAGGATGTGACTGCATTGGCGAGGGTGCAGAGGACATTCACCAGGATGTTGCCTGGGTTGGAGTATTTCAGCTATGAAGAGAGACTGAAAAGGCTAGGGTTGTTTTCCTTAGAGCAGAGAAGGCTGAGGGGGGACCTGATTGAGGTATACAAAATTATGACGGGCATTGATAGGGTAGATAGGAAGAACGTTTTTCCCTTAGCGGAGGGGTCAATAACCAGGGGGCATAGATTTAAGGTAAGGGGCAGGAGGTTTAGAGGGGATTTGAGGGAAAAAAATTTCACCCAGAGGGTGGTTGGAACCTGGAATGCACTGCCTGAAGAGGTGGTAGAGGCAGGAACCCTCACAACATTTAAGAGGTATTTAGATGAGCACTTGAAATGCTATAGCATACAAGGCTACGGGCCAAGTGCTGGAAAATGGGATTAGAATAGTTAGGTTTTGATGGCCAGCACGGACATGATGGGCCGAAGGGCCTGTTTCTGTGCTGTATAACTCTGAGTCTAATACCTTGGGGTGAAAACCATCAGATCTCTGAGGAATTTTAGGCTGGTGTAAATCCTAAAGAACTGAGATGTTGTGCAAATGCTTGACTATTATACTGGGTGTAAATGGGGATTGCATGGGAGCTGTCCTGCCTTAGCCAAAAAATGTAATTTCCCAGAACTAATCAAGATTGGATAACTTCCGACCACGTGTGAGTGATGCGGTAAAGAATGAAGTTCTTACTTTCCCTCCTTCAAAGAATGAAGATACCACCATCCAGTTTTATTTATTTTTGAAAGTGACTTCTGTACTTAACAATAATGGTAATGTTGATTACCTAAGTAACCTGAACAGTGCGTCATTTATTAGTATTCTTGGCAAACCAATATTATATAAAATATATGTTCAAAATGTAACAATTGTTCTAAATGATGTTGTGGAGAAGAAAAATCATGTGTATTTTTTTGTTTTAAATTACCTTTCAGGTACATTTAGACTGAAGTACGCCCCTCCATCTGAAAGTATGGATTCAGCAGACTAGCATTTGGAAATGCACATTAGTATGAATCACAATGTGCCATTGAGTAAACCAATAGCAGGTACAAAGAAAGATGCAAAGATGTTCAATGGATAACTTGCCCTGCTAAATTAATTACCTGCTCTTTTTATCCAAAGGTGCTTTTTAAAAAAAAAAAAATCTTATACGGGGATATAAACTACACTACGCATGCACTAACTGTAAATATAACTGAGAGTTTTAAGAAGTAATGGCTAAAACCAGAATCATTGTGTTTAGCAAAAATTGTACAATGACTTTGCATGAAGATTGTGCAATGACTTTGCACGAAGAAGGTGGAATTTATCCAGAACTATTATATAACTATGGATGTTCCTACAAACTAAAACACAACAGCAGAACTATTTTCCTTTTGATAGCTTTTAACTGTACAACTTTACGAGAATGGAGAAAAGGGGAAAGCTCCAGAGGGAGGAACAAAGAACTCTGTTTCAAAGAATTTGGTGTTATATTTACAATGCAATATTGGTGGAGCACAGCAGAGTTGACCAAAGTACTCTCATCTGACCACCAAGATAGGGAAGAAATTTGGAAAGCCAATGCTGAAAGAACAAAAAGACTCTTCAGTCTCTGAGACGATGTCTTGAGCATAAACTTGGTTGGGTGGGAAAGCTTGTATCTGTTTTTGTAAGGTTCTTCAACTTGTATATTTTTAAGAGAGAGACCTCTTTACATGTAAAAAGATGCAAACAAATATTTTTTGTAAAGTTAGTGTGTTTTTTGTAGAAATATGCTGTTGAGTTCTCCTGAATCAATTTGTCATGTGTCTGTGTGTGTGTGTGTGTGTGTGTGTAGCCAAAGGCTAATGCAAAAGAACCTTTACACATGTCCATATTTAAGGAGAGCATTGAATATGTCTTTATTTATGGAGAACATTGAACTAGTCCTGAAACCTGTAACTTGGATGAACTTACATATCACACTAAATAAGCAAAGTCAGTTTACTCTTCAGTATGAAAAGAAAGCCTGTTGTTTTCTGTCAACATTTGGAACATGAGAATTGATCGCTTTTCATCCATCAGAAGAAAATCTTGGTTCACTAAAGTAAAAGTTGGAAGAAATTTGCTTCAGTCATAAAGAAATCCATTTATTTTGTGCTTTTTCAGTCCCAGATTTGTAAATATAGATCTATAGCCGTTTGATGTAGAAGCTGTTACTTACACAGTGGCTCATTATCTTGTCTCTATGCAAAGTGAAGGCTGAAAGTTCTCCATTAGAGTTGAACATACGATGCAGTATTATTTCTATGTGATTGTATTTTGAATATACAGTATATTGAAATGTTTGCTGCAACAAATAGTATTTTTATTTTACTCTTGAGAACTTGGAGAATTGACATTTGAAACTATGTTTGTTGTTACTTGTAGTTTTATTGACTGGTATGAAAGGAACCTGTTTCAATGTAGTGAAGAAGTGGGAGGAACTGACATACAACATTACTATTTGCCTTAATTAACTTGAAATCAAAAGCCAGTTTTCCAAATAAATTTTATTACATTATTATAGGATTGCATCCTAAAATATAATGGTTATGACAGAAACCTGGGTAGTTTTTTGGTCCACACTTTCACGGGAGTTGAAAAGAATATTGTTTGAAAGTTAATGCAGAGGAATTGGCTTTGAAATAAATATGTGGTGTGCTCATCCATAGCAATGCAAGTGTTGGGTAAATAAAAAGTTGTTTTTATTTTGGTAATTTCTGCACTATCAATGCTTTATAAACTCTGTTTAGATATTCTACAAAATCCCTGTGTAATTTCTGCAGTATGACCCTTTTTGTGAAGTGACTGTTGCATAACTGAGTGCAAATGACAGCTCTTACCAATCAAATACAAACCATACCTACCAATGTGTAGTACTTAAAACAGAACATTGTGCTCTTAGATTTTATATCTGATATCAGAACATAATTTCACAAGATAATTTTGGCTTCAACATAATTTTAGTTTCAACAATGTTGTGATTTGGGGTTCAGAAATTTCTCTAATGTTGTTGCTGTCCATAATCCAGTCCTCCCATGGTTACTTTTGGGACCAAAGTTATGCATCTTTCAAGGGCTTTAGTGAATTCCATATTACAAACCAAATGGTTTTAAAATGTAGGCTGCATTATCTAGTGCTTGAAATCTGACATTTTGAGACATTATGATCAAAAATCCTTAATGCCACTTAAAAATTGCCCCATTGTGACATCATAACATTCTACTCCAGTGATGCGAGGTACTGCTTCCCATTTATGATGTTGCAGCAGAAAAAATCCCCATAAAAAACATCTATACTATGCTGCCGATGATCACCAAATTTTAATACATATTACAAGTGCATGGCCAAAATGCCGGTCCATACAGAAGGGCTTTTCTTTGTAATTTATCAGACCATTTTAAAATTGTGATGAATATTGTTGGGCTTCAAGATGGAAATAAGAGCAAGTTTGGTTTAAAAAAATGTTGGGCAACCTAACATTTGAATTTAATATTCTTTTCATAAAGTGGTGATGGGCTTTTATGTGGAAAATTTATAAGTACCAGTTACATAACTATTGAGGGATGAGATCATATACAGCTATCTGTGTATGTACCATGAAAATGTTTGGCCTAATCATGTGACTTTATGAAAACTGTTCCAAATTTTGAGAAAGTTGATGTCCCCCCCCCCACTACCCCACCCCCACTAAATTCTCCTTTGCTTTTAGGAATGTCCAATGTGAGAACAAAGTTTATTCAATGCAGACTTCTTTATAGGGATCTTGCAACATAAATTAGCATTTTTATTGGTTATCTGTTAATTATTCAGGCTGACATTTTAAAAGAAGAAATAATTTGCATGTCTAAACACTGACTAGAAAAAGATTTGTATTACGTTAGACTTATTTACACATACTGAATGCCAAGTGAACAAAAATGTTGTTTAGATATACTAAAATCTCTGCAAACTAGGCAGGATTGCAAATGGCATATGACATTGCAACCGACCCTCCACCTGTTGATATATTTAAAATCTTACATTTGACATGGCATTATGGTCAGGTAGTTGGGTTGACTTATCAGAGCTTGAAACACCACCTCTGTCATGGAAAAGTTCACATGATCTTGAGGTGCAAACAAATCATATTTCCAGTTTATGTCTGCACTTCATGTTGCAGTACAGAATAGAATGTAGAAAAGTGAACTGAAGATTATATTTTGTTTGTTTGCTTGAAGGGGGCAGTGATATTTTCTTTTGGTGGCAGCTGCCTGTATGTGCCCCTCTCTCTGCCTCTGTCTGTCTCTCTTTTCTGTCTCTCTCCATCCCCCTCCCCAAGCATGTAAAAAGATAAATTGTCAAGCTCGCAATGGCCTAATGATTAAAAGCCAGTGTTGGACTAAGCTGTAATGACCAGAACGTCCCAAGTTTCATTCCTAGCCTCTGCTGAGTAAGCTATTTTAGTCAGGCTAGCAAGTCACTTGCAACACTTGGCCTCTTTCTCTGGGCTAGTGGGGGATTTTGGATAGGAGGGGCAGGGGATTAGAAGAGGAGGGGATATCAGCCACGGTTTCTACTTCTGATCACTATCAAATGAGGCCTGCTGGAAGGTGCTTGGATGCCTAGTGAGAATAGGTTTGTGCTTGACAGTGATGGTTTCTATCGTTAAATAGCCTCCAATTTAAGCCTGCACATGAAGAATTTGAAGAATGACCACTTTAGTGACGTGTCAGAGAGCTACTGGAAGCTCTGTAACCCTGTCCCAGCAGGAGTTGTGCCTTTAGGAGAGGTGGGGTAACGGGGGGAACAGGAGAGAATTGGGCAAACATATATTAACTTGTATACAATTTAAAAATTCTCATGGATTGCGAAAGCCTGCAAAATTTCCCTTAATCAACATGTTTGCCAGCTTTTGCAAAATAATTAAAGTGCTCAACTTACAAGTGACTGTGCGTTAATATTTCTATTCTATCGGCAATCTTTGGTAACCTTTTTGTCACAGCTGATCTCTGATGTGCTGTTGCAGAATTTCCTTGCCCTGCTGATTAGCTCCCCGCCTGTTCCCAAATTGTGTTTTATTTCTTTGTAGTACTACTTCTTGTTAAATGTTAAACAAACATTTATTTGAAGAATTAATTTTTTATTTCATGAAGTTTGTAAAATTATGGATATCCGAGAACAACCTGAGGGCAAATTATGGATACCTGGCAATGGTTTGAAAGCACTACTTTCACTGAAGGTTTCAAATGATGTTTGAATGGTTCATAACAATCATCTGTACTTTGAGATGCGGTCAATACATTTAAATAATTCTGACGTATCTATAACTTTTTTATGTGTACTGTGGAGTTGTGGCAGTTTTATCCTTTTTGTCTACTTTTGCCAACTGGTAATCCAATATGCAATGCATTTTGTGAGATGGTATAAGTATTAAAGCTTGTGACACAATCTAGTTTATCATGTGATCTACATTTGATTACCAAAATGATCGTTTAATAGATTAAGATAATCTCACTAATTGTTCTGGCAATGCTATCTTCCCCATCATTAAACATTGGGTTCTGTTTAATAATTCTATTATTCAACATTTTTGAAGTGAAATATTCCAATTCTGTTTGCAAGGTTTCCCTTGTGCTATTTTGGAGATTTAGTGTTGGCCCAAAACTCTGTTTAAAAATAATGATTTCACTTCCTACCCTACAAAATTAATGTTTTTTTAATTCCCTTAATTTAAAATAGCATTTGTTGATTTGTGTGTCCCTGCTTTTCATACTGCATTTTCAATGATTCACGCAACCTTTGATTTGTCCTCTTTGTGGAGAGAAATTTATGTGAATGTTCCTAATCTGCCTAGTTTTATGTATTCAGATAGAAAGCATAAACTCCTAACTATAAAAATGTTTTTCTATAAGGTAGTCCAGTTTTACTATAGCAGACACAATAGGGTAGATTTTCAGCTTGCCACCCAGGCATAAAACTGATTTTGCTATCATAGAAACAGTCCAATGTTCATTTCTGTTGCAGCTGAAAAACTCCAGTTTTACACCAGGGCAGCAATATTGAAAATCCACCTCAGTATCATGCAGTGGTAGGATGGAAATTATTCCCATAATTTCACATGATTTCTTGACTGAAAGTAGACCCCTGGGGAGGTAGCTGATGTGGGGAATAGTGCATTTTGCAATTATGAAATGTATAAGCAACAAAAAAAAGTTACCAAATGGTGACCTCTATATTAAAAAAAAAGTTCCTGTATTTTATGAACACTAAACTGCAGGAATATCCCTGTTGCGTACTTCATGCAATCTGTGCAGACAGTTGATTCAAATTTAATTTTGAAAAAGGTGTTGCATTTATAAAAAGGTATAAATCTACCTAAAACAATTCAGCTAGTTTTCTGTGCTTCTTGTGATGTGAACAAATTGCTAGTTTGTTTGGTTAAGATTAACTTTGCAGAGAAACAATCAGTTTCCATTTTTTTAAAATTGAATTTTGGGCTCATTCAGTGCTGAGGAACAACACATTTTTTTTACTTTGACACAACATATCCCTATTAAGGATTTGCATAGCATCAGCCAGATGAATATTAAAGCCCATATACTGCTCTCCAACAATGTGCCTTAATCCTAATCTCAAGTACACATCCTGCTGAACCACTCTGAATTTTTTCATTTCATAGACGGACATCCTTATAGCCTCCAGAGTGAGGTTATGTGACAATTTGTCCCATATCTACTAAGAACTGTCTAAACATAACCTTGCATAACACTTTTACCATCATTTCCCTAAGCGAATTTCAAACCCTTTGCCAGAAGTGAAAGGACAATGCACTAATTCACTGCATCATCCACAACTTTACATTGTCAGTAGGAGCAGATTGATAGATCTGTTTTATGGTACCATTGCACTGTGTTTACCAGCTTGAAGCCCATTTACAGGCCCAGATCAGGACTATGTAAGCAGCACTTGCCCAATCTGGGGATCGAAGGAAATTGGTCCTCGAGCCTTGGCATGAGCTGACAGTGCTAGTTGTGGCTCCATATACTGTTCAGCCAAGAAAAGTTATCAATGTCGCGCCGCCTGCCTCACCGACAATGGTTCTCAGGTATGTCGTGGGGGTTACAGTCAGGGCTATGGGAATGGGGACATGGTAGATCCACAGGAATAATTATATATTTTTAAAAATCTGAAGAGTCTTGTGCAGGGCAGGCCCAATGCCTAATAAACGAGACCTACAACAGCTGCACAAATTAAGTGCAGGTCATCTCACTGCTGAATTGGTCTGTTTTGTATCTGTTTTATGCCCACACGCATATAAATTTTTACCAGTGTCTTGTAGAGTGCTGCATATTGGTAATATCCAAGCTATACTGCTAGTTTTGCACCACTCTGGTCAGGGAAAGCAGGGCTCCACTCAGTAACATCTGAATGCCAATCAAATTATAGTGTTAACAAAGAGCCAATGGGTGAAAAGAACCAAAAGGTTAATTAATTCCCAGCGAATCCAAAAGACCACCTTGAAATGTTCAAACTTTGCTTTACATGGAAACTGAAATGATTTGAAACTATACCTACTCAAGCTGGACTTGCACACCTACCTGCCTGATTTCAGTTTGGGAAGTTTCACACTTGAATTGTGTTACATAGTTTGTGTTGATGTGGAGCTAAAACCATTTGAGGATGCAAACTTTGTAGCAAACTGGCTTATTATAGAAAAAGGTGAACATGAATCCACTGACACTGAACAAACATTTTTTGTTAGGAGCTTTGTAGATTTATATGGCTTGAAGATTTTGTTTTTCACCCAGTTTTGTATTTTCTTCTTTTTCCTGTTGGCTATCATGTATTATGCTCCAGCCAGAATGGTTGAACAGGTTGGGCAGTGAAGTTCTTCATGTTTGCTGTCACAAGATCAACAGGATCATTTGATGGGCATTGTTTATTGAGACAAGTCAGCTGATGTTTTTTCCCTTTTCCCCTCCACCACCAACCCCCCACCCCCAGAGGTGACACTCCATCCAATAGTCAATCCAAAAAATACTGATGAAACATACCTGAAGACAAGTTTTACAAGTACCCTTGGAAATTGATGTTGCTTGTTAAATCACTAGTGGGCTTTTTAACTGTGTCAATCAGAATAGGAGGAATGTAGTCACACTAAAATTATTTGGAAATTGATATTTTGACAGTCTGTCACTAATCCTGTATCTTCTAAAACCGAGTTCCAAAAGTTGTACATCATATTCAGTAATGGTAAGATTATCTCAAACTGCTACATATTAAGTAATCACCAAGAGGCACTACATCAAGTGAGTTTCCTTATGGTTAATTTGTAGAAGATTTATCCTTTTATATAGTGGAGGATGATGATGGGCTAATAATTAGAATATTGGAAATTTGCTTAGTGGCACATTTATTAGGGTAGAGTCCTTTACTCACTTTACTGATGTACCATACTTTTCCATGTGTGCCAGGTTTCGATGCCTTCTCTTTAAAAAAATCTATTTCTTATTATGGAATCTATGCTTATTATTGATACATAGAAAACCTTGATATTTTGACTAGGAATAAGTTACACTACCTCTAGTTAAATTGTGATAAAATATCTTTACTTGAACATCATAAGACATTTTCATGTGTTGTACCCCAGGTATGCATATGAGTTTTGAGGTACATTTATGCTGCAAAATGTCAAATTTCAAATTCTAAATTGTCTGCAGTTCAAATCTTGTATTTGCAATTTTTTTTCTAAGTGTTTCCTTGTAAAAGCGGCATACACAATACTCAGATACAAGGTCTGTTTGATTTGTGCGTAAACTTTATGCCATCAGCTACTTAATTCCTTGTTGAGTTATGAGATTCTGGTCACTAGTGAATTAAACTTGTGTTCAATTTCACCATTTTTTCCAACTTCTGACTACATTTAAAAAGTAGGATTTCCTTGGCCTATGGCATCCCATGACTTACCCAATCAGTGCCTCTTCACAGGGGCAGTGGTGTGTCGATATAGAATTTCTGTTTTCTTCGTGAAGTAAATGTACCCATAAAATTTGAATATGCCTCTGTTTTAATTGAGTTGAGTGCATTAAGGATTATTTGCCATTGTTACATCTGCCCGTCCAAAATGTAGGTTTAAAACATTGTAGAACCTGGTGACCTGAGCTAAATTTGAGGACTGCCAAATAAGAGGATCAGAAATTCAAAACTCTGACATTAACCAACAAATCAAATTTGTCTTCCTTCATTGGATGATTTCTGTATTTTCAATTGGTAGCTGAAGAGTTAAATTGTTGTGTATAGATAGTACCTAAATGAATACCGCATGGTATTTGTTACAGTTCCTGTCTCTGTTTTACTCATTTAAAAACTTTTCTGAAACTGATTTGATTTTGTAATACAGGCAAAAGCACTTGTATCCCTATCTAATATAAAAGATTTGATAGCACGAAGAATTCATTTTTACTCAAATCTTATTTCGTTTCTTAATGTGTTAACACTTGTTAAGTCATTTGCAAGTTTGATTTTAAACAGGATTCTTTTTCTATTTTGTTTGTTCCAATGTTATAGCATTCCACTGTATCTATAACTTGTAATAAAAGTATCACTAAACATACAAAATATTGAAATATGCAGGTAGGATAAAACACTATACACATCTTCAACACTTAATTTTGCCTTACTTTTTCTGAATTAACTGACACCGCAATGCAATGCTTCTAATAAGTGTTAATTCCCTAAGATTTTTCTCAATTTGATTGTTCATTGAAAATCCCATTATGCTTGAAATAATGGAATATTTTTACATTCATTCCACTTTCTCTTTGTCATTGGTATGCTTAATATTTTGTGGGTTGTGTGGCTTCTTTGAGGGTTTTTATTTCTTTATTGCTTACCCCTTATACTTTCTCACTTCTCACCTCCTGCAGTAAGGGTAAGAAAGCTGCTCAAAAGCTACCTCCAGTGCTATTCTTGAGCAGTTCCAAAGAGGCATACTAGAACAGCTTAAGATAGTCAACCATCAATTTTTCCCCTTCTCTTTGGTGAAAGTGTTTGGCAGCGTGGGTTTTCTCCGGGTGCTCCGGTTTCCTCCCACAAGCCAAAAGACTTGCAGGTTGATAGGTAAATTGGCCATTATAAATTGTCACTAGTATAGGTAGGTGGTAGGGAAATATAGGGACAGGTGGGGATGTTTGGTAGGAATATGGGATTAGTGTAGGATTAATATAAATGGGTGGTTGATGTTCGGCACAGACTCGGTGGGCCGAAGGGCCTGTTTCAGTGCTGTATCTCTAATCTAATCTAATCTCTACAGCAATTCTCGCAGCACAGTGCAAAAGAGATTGTGAGCACATTTTGTCCTGTTGCAGTGGTACAATTCATTGGTGGATTGATTTTTTTTCATTTTCTCAAGGGAGTCATGTAGAACCTTTGTCATCATTTGTAGCCTCCAAAACTTTTATAACTAATCTATGAAAACTATAACAAGTTGCTCATACTTGGCAATACCTGGCATTTTTAATTAAGATTTGTGAACTGCAGATCATGCAAATTTAGAAAGTGAAGAAACAAATTTTCACTGTCATTGTAAAGAAATTCAGATGCTATGAGCATTGCATCTCTTACACCTACAAAATGGGAAGTTCCTCAATTTTTCATCATTCTCTTGACTTGTGTAGGCAGTTTTATGAATGTTGGGCTAAAATAGAATTGCTTTTGCTATTGCTCTGTCAAATGTGTTACTCAACAAGTAATTGCTCAAAAAATCAGCAAACTCATGCATGTTATCCAATGAAGGAAGCCATATAAGACTGTTATTTTATAAACTTATTCAAAACTGTAGCCCTCGGAGTTTGTATTGGATTGCTGAAAGATGCTTTAAAAATTCAGTTTTCTGGTAAATTTTAACACTTTTGCCTCGTTACTGTATAATAATCCATTTCATCCTTTGATGCAATGTTATATATACAGTCATTGCTGAAACTCCAGGTACATTGTGCTATCACATTAGTCATTGCTTGCATCAAGGGTTGACTGGACATGTATTTTAACTGCTCTAAGTGCCATAATTTACAAGTGCCATAGAAAATTTTTGGCCCATCTTGGGATATAGTGTTGTAGTTGCATGGTGGCATGTTCGACAATGGCAAGGTTGATGATGTTTTCTTTGTATTCTACCAAAGAACTTGGACAGGTTAGTTTTAAACAACCAGTAGTTTGTGCTGGTAGTCATTTGCTTTTTTTCCTCTTTGTGCGGTGGCACCTAATATCAAAATATTTGAGGTTGGAAACATAGTGAAGCTCATTTTGAGCCATTGCACATTTCAGTATATTTAATTTTCGACCATTGTGCATGTAACATTAATATTGAAAAATTGTTGCAGTTTTATAAATATTTAAAGCTATTATGCAACTGATTGAACTCAACATGGCTCTTTCACACTTTAATTTGTCTTTATATTTTATGACTTTGTTAATGAAAGGAACACGATGTACATTTGTAGAAGAATACATTTTTATCTTTTAAGCCTTGTTGTATTGTAAATGCCAGTACAGAAGAGCAATAAAAATATAAACAGCCTATTGTTTTTTTTTCCAAATACACCAAATACACACTTGACCTTGACAGCATGAAGGGATAGAAAAGACTGCCAAGTTGCCCTGTAGGTTGTTTATCGCTTCCTAGTTAATCTCCAGAGTCATGAAAGAGCCCACATATGGTCACTGACATTAAACTGTATTATATTACACAGGCCAGGTGTTCTTTAAAACTAACACATGGACTAGATAGTCATAGCAGACGACCAGGTTGTGAGGACAAAGACCATCATAAGAGGTCTTCTTTTATTCATTCATGGGATGTGGGTGTCGCTGGCCAGGCCAGCATTTATTGCCCATCCCTAATTGCCCTTGAGAAGGTGGTGGTGAGCTGCCTTCTTGAACCGCTGCAGTCCATGTGGGGTAGGTACACCCACAGTGCTGTTAGGAATGGAGTTCCAGGATTTTGACCCAGCAACAGTGAAGGAACGGCGATATAGTTCCAAGTCAGGATGGTGTGTGACTTGGAGGGGAACTTGCAGGTGGTGGTCCCATGCATCTGCTGCCCTTGTCTTTCTAGTTGGTAGAGGTCGCGGGTTTGGAAGGTGCTGTCTAAGGAGCCTTGGTGCATTGCTGCAGTGCATCTTGTAGATGGTACACACTGCTGCCACTGTGCGTCGGTGGTGAAGGGAGTGAATGTTTGTGGATGGGGTGCCGATCAAGTGGGCTGCTTTGTCCTGGATGGTGTCAAGCTTCTTGAGTGTTGTTGTAGCTGCACCCATCCAGGCAAGTGGAGAGTACTCCATCACACTCCTGACTTGTGCCTTGCAGATGGTAGACAGGCTTTGGGGAGTCAGGAGGTGAGTTACTCGCCACAGGATTCCTAGCCTCTGACCTGTTCTTGTAGCCACGGTATTTAGATGGCTACTCCAGTTCAGTTTCTGGTCAATGGTAGCCCCTAGAATGTTGATAGTGGGGGATTCAGCGATGGTAATGCTGTTGAATGTCATGGGGAGATGGTTAGATTCTCACTTGTTGGAGATGGTCATTGCCTGGCACTTGTGTGGCGTGAATGTTACTTGCCACTTATCAGCCTAAGCCTGGATATTGTCCAAGTCTTGCTGCATTTCTACACGGACTGCTTCAGTATCTGACGAGTCACGAATGGTGATGAACATTGTGCAATCATCAGCTAACATCCCCACTTCTGACCTTATGATTGAAGGAAGGTCATTGATGAAGCAGCTGAAGATGGTTGTGCCTAGGACACTACCCTGAGGAATTCCTGCAGTGATGTCCTGGAGCTCAGATGATTGACCTCCAACAACCGCAACCATCTTCCTTTGCGCTAGGTATGACTCCAACCAGGGGAGGGTTTTCCCCGATTCCCATTGACCTCAGTTTTGCTAGGACTCCTTGATGCCATTCTCGGTCAAATGCTGCCTTGATGTCAAGGGCAGGCACTCTCACCTCTTGAGTTCAGCTCTTTTGTCCATGTTTGAACCAAGGCTGTAATGAGGTCAGGAACTGAGTGGTCCTGGCGGAACCCAAACTGAGCATCACTGAGCAGGTTATTGCTAAGCAAGTGCCGCTTGATGGCACTGTCGATGACATCTTCCATCACTTTACTGATGATTGAGAGTAGGCTGATGGGACGGTAATTGGCCGGGTTGGACTTGTCCTGCTTTTTGTGTACAGGACATACCTGGGCAATTTTCCACATTGCAGGGTAGATGCCAGTGGTGTAGCTGTACTGGAACAGCTTGGTTAGGGGCGCGGCAAGTTCTGGAGCACAGGTCTTCAGTACTATTGCTGGAATATTGTCAGGGCCCATAGCCTTTGCAGTATCCTGTGCCTTCAGTCGTTTCTTGATATCACGCGGAGTGAATCGAATTCCAGAAATAGTCCGAGTTAAGTGGTGGCAGTCATAACATTATTGGCAACCAGTAGTTATCGTGTCATAGGAATTATGAAGATCTTTTTTCTTTAATCTGTGACTAAACCAGTGTATAGGGCATTCAGGAAGGATAGAGGACAGGAAAGGTGGAGGGTGTTGCTTTATTTCTAAAGGACCCTTGGGAAGTTACTCAAGCCAGTTAGCATGAAATGCTAGGATATGAAATTTCTTGTCTAGATGTGCTCAATGATAGAGGTCCAGACTGCATTTGGAATTGACTACAGACAACCTGGTCAAAATAAAGACGACAACTTGTGATTTTGACATTAGAAAGCTAAGTTTGCAAAAAGGAAGCAAGTACTCAGGGACTTCATGCAGCCTAGCATAAACTGGGATTGCCAACTTTGAACTTGTCAATACAGTGTCATGGTGCATGCAAGAGGAAGCTCCTTTCAGGTCTTGGTCTTTGAGTGACTTGGACACTTTTGGGAGTAGAAGCTGAACCTTCTAGCCTATGATGACAACAAAATAACTTGCAGTCTAATTTTGGGAATATTGCAGAATGCAACCAAACCAAATACACAAGGTGAACAATCTTCAGGAGTATGAGGGCCAGCGTTAGTAATGTAGAATTAAGTCCCACGGATAAGTGGACATCCTTCAAAACATTACACAGGACACAGGACAAACCCATGCCTAAGGGCTGCAAAAGCATCATAAATAAAATACTTTGAAGTGGATGAACAGGAAAATTAAAAGAGTCGAGGGAAAATATATAAAGCTTGGAGAGAGGAGTTTTGAGGGTGACCATTGGCTGAGTACAAAAGTATAAAAGCCATTTGGGGGAGAAATTAGTTATGGCCCATATTTTGTAGTGTGTAATGCAGATTGGAGCAAGAAATTACAAAGGGGTACAGCTTAAGTAAGTGGGAAAAACTGGCAGATGGAGTTCAATGTGGGAAAGTGTGAAGTTACCCATTTATCGGCCTCTGCTTAGCCTTGCCACTAACAGCTGATTCTTGCATTCTCTTCTATTTCAGGTCTCAGAAGCTAAGCAAGGCCCTGAGGCAGCACAAGAAGATTGGAGCACATTAGAAGAAAAAGCATTACTCAACCTTACCCTTACAGGCAACAATCCAGAGTGGAATCCCATAGCAGAGATTAGCACCACAGCCTCACAGCTCCAGGGACCCTGGTTCGATTCTGGGTACTGCCTGTGCGGAGTTTGCAAGTTCTCCCTGTGATCACGTGGGTTTCCACCGGGTGCTCCGGTTTCCTCCCACAGCCAAAGACTTGCAGGTGATAGGTAAATTGGCTGTTGAAAATTGCCCCTAGTGTAGGTAGGTGGTAGGGAATATGAGATTACTGTAGGGTTAGTATGAATGGGTTGTTGTTGGTTGGCACAGGCTCGGTGGGCCGAAGGGCCTGTTTCAGTGCTGTATCTCTAAATAAAAATAAATAAATAAAAATAAAATAGTTCAGACGTTAGGCTAAAGGAATCTGCGCTGGGAGATGCACTCAGCACTTGTGCAGGATCAAGGGCATGGGAATAGGATGGCCTGGAAAGCAGCTCACCAAATGGACAGCTCACAGTCTAACATGCTGCAGAGTTCACAGCTGTGGACTTCATGGGCCTAGCCCATCAAAGAAAACTGATGGGAATATACACCAGAACTTATAACTGCACTGGACTACCTGTCACCAAACTTGTGCACAGTGGGGGGCATCTTAAACGCCCGATGCCGAAATAGGGGGCGGGTGGAAAAATTTGCGGCCCACATCACAGAGCCGCTAAGATTCCAAATGTGGCGCCTCATTAGCATAGCCAGAATGGCGGACCCCGCCCCCCGCAATGACGTGGAGGGAGTGGGTGAGCTGTCCCTGGCAAAAGCGTCCGGCACCATTTTTAAAGGACTTAGAGCCAGAAATAAGAATGTAAAATTTTAAAGGACCATTACATTTTAAATTAATAAAAGTAAGTGAAAAAAATTTCAATCGCCTCTCACACTCCAATAGCCTTACATTAAATTCATTGCCTGCCCACCCCTCAAAATATTTACCTTGACATGACCTCCCTCCCCCAAAGTTCATGAACTGTCACCCTGAACCCTTTTCCATCATCCCCCCAGCCAATCTGAAGCGTTTTGACCTCGCTCCCCCCTCCCCCCCCCCCCCCCCCCCCCCCCCGGTCCCACACACAGAAAATCACCTGCTCCCCCCCCTCCCCACAGGTTTTTTTTTTATTTGCAAAATATACTTTATTCATAAACATCTGTAAAAATTACATTGCCAGACAGTTTCCAAACAGCACCAAAAAATACAAACATTGCAAGGGAGATCAGTTTCCTTCAATACTGTCATGAGTTCCTTCCCAACCCTTCCTTTTCACAATTGTCATGTCAATTACAGTTTTACATTTACAGCAATTGAGAATATTAACGATACAGTTCGAGGGGTTTCCCATGGATCCAGCCCCTCAGTCCAGCTTGGTGGGGGAACCTTACACTGTGGTCTTTCCCCATTGAGCCTTTGCTGCGGCTGCCCCAAGCTTTAGTGCGTCCCTCAACACGTAGTCCTGGACCTTGGAATGTGCCAGTCTGCAACATTCGGTGGTGGACAACTCTTTGCGCTGGAAGACCAGCAAGTTTCGGGCAGACCAAAGGGCGTCTTTCACCGAATTGATAGTCCTCCAGCAGCAGTTGATGTTTGTCTCGGTGTGCGTCCCTGGGAACAGCCCGTAGAGCACAGACTCCTGTGTTACAGAGCTGCTTGGGATGAACCTTGACAAAAACCACTGCATCTCTTTCCACACCTGCTTTGCAAAGGCACATTCCAGGAGGAGGTGGGCGACCGTCTCTTCCCCACCACAGCCAACGCGGGGGCACTGTGCGGAGGGGGCGAGACTTCGGGTGTGCATGAAGGATCTGACGGGGAGGGCCCTTCTCACCACCAGCCAAGCTACGTCTTGGTGCTTGTTTGAAAGTTCTGGTGATGAGGCATTCCGCCAAATGACTTCGACGGTCTGCTCGGGGAACCATCCGACAGGATCCACCGTTTCCTTTTCCCGTAGGGCCTTGAGGACATTCCGTGCAGACCACTGCCTGATGGACCGGTGGTCAAAGGTGTTTTCCCGCAGAAACTGCTCCACGAAGGATAGGTGGTACGGCACCGCCCAACTGCACGGAGCGTTCCGCGGCAATGTGACCAGGCCCATCCTTCGCAACACCGGGGACAGATACCCTCCCCACAGGTGTCTCACCTCGTTTCCCCAAACGGGGATTTGAAGGCACGGCATTGTTGGCCGCCCGAATGAAGATCCTGAGCTGCTGGCAGAGTCACTGTGGCCTGCATATTAATTAAAGGTAAGTACTCATTTGCATTTTATAATGTGGGTCCCGTCACCAAGCGGCGGGGCGGCCCCATGAGGCCTTGCTGCCGAGATTAGGCCGGGGCTTGCTGGTGTCAGGGTTGGTGGCGGGCCTCATCCGTTGCTATCTTCATTCCCCCCGTACCCCCCAACTACCGTTATTGGCGTTGGAGAGCCTTTAAAATCCAGCCCTTTGAAGTCCAGCTCCAGCTTATGTAGAGTCCATGCAGGGAATCAAAACTGTGCAATCAACCATGGAAAGAGTAGTGAGCTCTTTAAAGCCAAGAATGGAACCTCTGGTGGCTGCTCTGACAGTTTCAGTGGGAGCCGTCACAGCTACCGTTTTGGCTCTGGATTCAAGCAACTCCTTTGGCTTTCAAAGCCTGCAGGTGAGGTTGGATAAGGGATTTTAGAATGTCATCACTAGTCCAAACTGCCCTGGCAGATGCTGAGGTACATTAGGCTGCATTCATGCTCTCTACAACCACAGCTCTTTGAAGTTGCCCATCATCGGCACCTCAAATGTCCTCAGATTGAAAAAATATAAGGATGAATCAGAGATAGTTAACATGCTAAATGTTACTTCTTGGAGTTTTTTCATTTAGCAGGCAGGACACCAGCAATATACTATCCAAAATCAAGCATGCATCATTTGTACTCCCATATTGTGATATTAGTAAAGCAGAGGGTCTCAATATTCTTAGAAGGGCTGAAAAGCAATAAACTCCATGTCACAAATGACCCATACCTTGGCATACAGAGTGAGAATATTTGAGAAGCACGGGGTTATAGTCACCAAATCAAACCCTAGGGAGAGTCCAATAGAGTTGAAGCAAGAAAATATTGTTTCAGTATTCAAGAAGAGCGACAGAGTCACAAGGTAGCAATTATGGACCATTAAGCTAACCTCAACAATTAGAATACTATTGGAATCAACAATCAGAAACTATATGAAAATAATAAATTATAGTCAACATGATTTCTGTAAGAGTTGATCTTGCCAGACCAGTACATGCTTTCTTGAGCTTATGACATACCAAATTGAACACATGAATCTGTGTGACATTATATAGCTGGATTTCTAAAAGGCCTTTGCTAAAGTACCACATGAAAAACTTATAAAATCATGCTTAGATATTACATTTAAGACATGGATGTGATTACTATCTGTTGAGAGGGGAACCAACAGTAGTCAGAAGGGATACAAAGTTGCAATGAAGGAAAAAAGTGTTTGACGTGTTATCCATGGTCACTTTTTTACTCTGTCTGCCTTTCCAATGGCATTGGCACCACGGGAACGACAGATGCTGTTCTGTGTCAGATTGACCGCATAACTGCTTCCCCCTCCAAACTCTGAACAAGTACCATTGGTGGTGCCAGACAGCCAGATGCACCAGATTACCCTGGCTGCCACTGAGATGCAACAGTGTACAGCCAGATCCTTTTAAGGGCAGAAGTCCTCTAGGCCATTCACAGCCATCTCAAGTGCCCTCGGTAGCCTTCCACCTGCTATGCTGTTGCAACAGGGGAAATAGCTGGTAGGAGCCCCAGGTTAGGCAAAAGAGCACAGAAGCCTACACTAGGGCGGCACAGTGGCGCAGTGGTTAGCACTGCAGCCTCACAGCTTCAGCGACCCGGGTTCAATTCTGGGTACTGCCTGTGTGGAGTTTGCAAGTTTTCCCTGTGTGCATGGGTTTCCTCCGGGTGCTCCGGTTTCCTCCCACAAGCCAGAAGACTTGCAGGTTGGTAGGTAAATTGGCCATTATAAATTGCTCCTAGTATAGGTAGGTGGTAGGGAAATATAGGGACAGGTGGGGATGTGGTAGGAATATGGGATTAGTGCAGGATTAGTATAAATGGGTGGTTGATGGTCGGCACAGACTCGGTGGGCTGAAGGGCCTGTTTCAGTGCTGTATCTCTAAAAACTAAAAAAAAACCTAAAAACTATGGGTTATGGTTTCAAAAAATCACAGTAAACAAACTTGAATTGAACTGTGAGCAACCATTTTGCTGCTGCACTTCATTTCCTTTGCATTGACTTTTGTGTTCAAGATTAGGGCATTAATCTGCTGGGTATAAGTCAAGGTACAAGGAACTATGGGTGTGTTAGGATGAGAGATGATTCAATAGAACCATTTATTGATTGGTTGTTAATGCAGACCTGTGCCAGCTGGCAACATAGCTGGCTTTTGCCCTTTATCTTTCCCTTCCACATCATCTTCACGAGTTTCAAGGGTAACCCCCTTTGCAGGGAGGAATAATGGAGACTGCAGCAGAGTAAACAGAGCCACAGCTGCAGGGAGAACAAATAGGATATGTCCATGGAGAAATACTTATCCTCCCAACAGAGGTTCTAGGCCAAGAACAGAACTGCAGTTCTCTTAGGAACAATCTATCGGGATGTTGTGCTTTTCTAGGAAGGCAGTGAGAGAGTAATGTCACACCCTGCAGGAAGACCTGCAGTCAATTCTTGCAGTGAGCATAGCGCTGCCTGTTGCAGTCAAGGTTACCACAGCTGTGAATTTCTTTGCCTCCTGTTCCTTATGGGCTTCTTCACATAACATGACTAAATTTATAAATCACAAAGGATACCAGCCTATTAGTTTCCAACTGGTGTGCAGTGACCCAGTAGCACACATAATACTTTTATAATGCATTAATCATCAATTCCCCCACTATTTGCACTTGCGCAGCAAATTAAAGATGATTGCTTGGAAACCAGGGCTATTCCCTACACACCTGGCTTATGACACCTCTAAGGTACCCATGCTCAGCAATGAAACTCTGCTACAATCAGATCCATGGATCAACTCAAGCCCTTATCAAACAAACCAGAATCCTGAAGCAATGATTCAAATGTCTGGTCTGTTGACTTCCTCTAATACAGCCAGAAACAGGGATTGTTCAGTTGTTTTCCCCTTTAATGAGCTACCACTGAACAACTCTGGCTGCAAACAACTGTTGGACTCATTTCGCTTCATAAGAACCTAAGAATTAGGAGCACGGGTAGACCATATTGCCCCTTGAGCCTGCTCTGCCATTCAATATGATAGTAGCTGATCCTCAACCTCAACTCCATTTCCTGTCCGCTCCCCATATCCCTTGATTCCCAAAAGTCTATCTCAGCCTTAAATATATTGGATGGAGCATTCACAACACTCTGTAGTACAGAATTCCAAAGATTCACAACCCTTTGAGTGAAGAAATTTCTCCTCATCTCAGTCCTACATGATCATCCCCTTATCCTAAGATTGTGCCCCTGTGTTCTAGAATCCCCAGCGAGGGGAAACAACCTCTCAGTATCTATTCTATCAAGACCCTTCAGAACCTAGTATGTTTCAATGAGATCACCTCTCATTCTTCTAAACGCCAAAGAGTATAGACTCAATTTATTCAGTCTCTCATCATAGGACAACCCTCTCATCCCAGGAACTAATCTAGTGAACCTTCGCTGCTCTGCCTCCAATGCGAGTATATCCTTCCTTAAATATGGAGACAATACTCCAGGTGTTGTCTCACCAAAGCCCTGTAAAATTGTAGCAAAACTTCATTATTCTTGTACTCCAATTCCCTTGCAATAAATGCAAACATGCCATTTGCCTTTCTAATTGCTTGCTGCATGTGTATGCGAACTTTCTGTGTTCCTTTTCAATAACTCTGTAAGATTTAAGGTAGTTATGGAAAAGGACAAAGAGGGACTGGAAATAAAAGTACTGAATTGGGGGAAGGCCGATTTCAAAACGATAAAACAGGATCTGGCCAATGTGGACTGGGAGCAGCTACTTGTAGGGAAGTCTACATCAGACCAGTGGGAGCCATCCAAAAATG
Source organism: Heterodontus francisci (assembly GCF_036365525.1). Taxonomy (NCBI): domain Eukaryota; kingdom Metazoa; phylum Chordata; class Chondrichthyes; order Heterodontiformes; family Heterodontidae; genus Heterodontus; species Heterodontus francisci. Next base: position 39,261,563 of record NC_090387.1, read on the forward strand.
AAAGAGCGAAAGTTCAGAGCCAACATGTTCCCGTAAAGGTGAAGGGTAGGACCAACAAGTCCAGGGAACCCTGGATGTCAATGGATATAGAGAATTGGATAAGGGAAAAAAAGGATGCTTATGGCAGATTCAGAGCGCTGAAAACAGCAGAGGCCCTAGAAGAGTATAGAAAGTGTAGGGGAGTACATAAAAAAGTAATTAGGAGAGTGAAGACGGGACATGAAAAACACTGGCGGGCAGGATAAAAGAAAATCCCAAGGCATTGTATAAGTATATTAAGGGCAAGAGGATAACCAGGGAAAGAATAAGGCCCATTAGGGACCAAAGTGGCAATCTGTATGTAGAGCTGGAGGACATAGGTGAGGTTTAAAATTATTACTTTTAATCTGTGTTCACTATGGAGAAGGATGATGTAGGTGTAGGGATCAGGGAGAAGGATTGTGATATACTTGAACAGATTAGCATTAAAAGGGAGGAAGTATTAGATGTTTTAGCGGGCTTAAGAGTGGATAAATCCCTAGGCCCAGATGAGACGTATCCCAGGCTGTTATGTGAAGCAAGGGAGGAGATAGCAGGGGCTTTGACACAAATTTTCAAATCCTCTCTGGCCACAGGCGAGGTACCAGAGGACTGGAGGACAGCAAATGTGGTACCATTATTCAAGAAGGCAAGGAGGGGTAAACCAGGTAATTAAAGGCCAGTGAATCTAACATCAGTGGTAGAAAAACTATTGGAAAAAATTCTGAGGGACAGGATTAATCTCCACTTGGAGAGGCAGGGATTAACCAAGGATAGTCAGCATGGCTTTGTCAGCGGAGATCATGTCTAACAAATTTGATTGAATTTTTTGAGGAGGTGATTAGATGTGTAGATGAGGGTAAAGCAGTTGATGTAGTCTACATGGACTTCAGTAAGGCTTTTGATTAGGTTCTGCATGGGAGATTGGTTAAGAAGGTACGAGCCCATGGGATCAGGGCAATTTGGCAAATTGGATCCAAAGTTGGCTTCGTGGCAGGAGGCAGATAGTGCTGGTCGAGGGTTTTTTTGCAAGTGGAAGCCTGTGACCAGTGGTGTACCGCAGGGATCGGTGCTGGGACCCTTGATGTTTGTACTGTACATTAATGATTTAGACGTGAATATAGGAGGTATGATCAGTAAGTTCACAGATGACATGAAAATTGGTGGTGTCGTAAATAGTGAGGAGGAGAGCCTTATTTACAGGACGGTATAGATGGGCTGGTAAGATGGGCGGAGCAGTGGCAAATGGAATTTAATCCTGAGAAGTGTGAGGTGATGCATTTTGGAAGGACTAGCAAGGCAAGGGAATATACAATGGATGGTAGGACCCTAGGAAGTACAGAGAGGCAGGGTGACCTTGGTGTACTTGTCCATAGATCACTGAAGGCAGCAGCATGGGTAGATATGGTGGTTAGGAAGGCATAAGGGATACTTGCCTTTATTAGCCAAGGCATAGAATATAAGAGCAGGGAGGGATAAAACACTAGTTAGGTCACAGCTGGAGTACTGTGTACAGTTCTGGTCATCACACTATAGGAAGGATGTGATTGAACTGGAGAGGGTGCAGAGGAGATTCACCAGGATGTTGCCTGGGGTGGAGCATTTCAGCTATGAAGAGAGTCAGGATAGGCTAAGGTTGTTTTTCTTAGAGCAGAGAAGGCTGAGGGGGGACCTCATTGAGGTATACAAAATTATGAGGGGCATTGATAGGATAGATAGGAAGAAACTTTTTCCCTTAGCGGAGGGGTCAATAACCAGGGGGCATAGATTTAAGGTAAGGGGCAGGAGGTTTAGAGGGGAGTTGAGGAAATTTTTTTCACGCAGACGGTGGTTGGAATCTGGAACACACTGCCTGAAGGGGTGGTAGAGGCAGGAACCCTCACAACATTTAAGAAGTATTTAGATGAGCACTTGAAACGCCATAGCATACAAAGCTATGGGACAAGTGCTGGAAAATGGGATTAGAATAGATAGGTGCTTGATGGCTGACACAGATACGATGGGCCAAAGGGCCTGTTTCTGTGCTGTATAACCCTATGACTCTGACTTGTACAAGTACACCCAAGTCTCTGTGAACATCAACATTTAGAAATTTCACACCTTTTAAAACATACTCCGCTTTTCTATTCTTACTACCAAAATGAATAACCTCACACTTCTCCACATCATACTCCATTTGTCACCTTGTTGCACACTCACTTAGCCTGTCTATATCTCTTTGTGACCATCTCGCAGCTTACATTCCCACCTAACTTTGTATCATCAGCAAACTTACTTTTTATCTAAGTCATTTATATAAATTGTGAAAAGCTAAGTTCCCAGCACTGATCCTTGCAGGACTCCACTGGTCCCAGCCTGCCAACTTGAAAATGTCCCGTTCATCCCTACTCTCTACTTCCTGTCTGTTAATCAATCCTCTGTCCATGCTAATATATTACTCCAAATCTATGAGCCCTTACTTATCTTGTGTATTAACCTTTTGTTTGGCATATTATTGAATGCCTTTTGGAAATCCAAGTATACGACATCTACTGGGGAGAGCCAACTGTGTAACAGCCCCGACAAACAAATTTTTCTGCAGCACCCGTGGAAGAGTCTGTCACTCTAGAATTGGCCTTTATAGCCACTCCAGGCGCTGCTCCACAAACCACTGACCACCTCCAGGCGCTTACCCATTGTCTCTCGAGACAAGGAGGCCAAAGAAGAGAAAGAAGAAGAACCTTTTGTTTGGCATATTATTGAATGCCTTTTGGAAATCCAAGTATTCGACATCTACTGGTTGTCCTTTATCTATCCTACTAGTTATATCGTCAAAACACTCTAATAAATTTGTCAAATGTGATTTCCCTTTCGGAAAACTATGCTGATTTTGATCATACTGTGATCTTCTAAGTGCATTAAGACTTCCTTAATAACAGATTCCAACATTTTTCCATTGACTAATATCAGGCTAACTGGTCTGTAGTTCTCTGTTTTCTGTCTCCCTCCTTTCTTGAATAGTGGTGTTATATTTACTAACTTCCAATCCACTGCGACTGTTCTAGAATCGAGGGAATTTGAGAAAATCATAATCAGCACATCCACTGTCTCTGCAGCTACCTCATTTAGAACCCGAGGATGTAGCCCTTCAGGTCCTGGGTATTTGTTGGAGTTTAGTCCTATAGATTTCTCCAATAATTTGTCTATGTTGATATTGATTACCTTATGTTCCTCTCTTTTATTAGCCCCTAGGTTACCCTCTATTTCTGGTGTGTAATTTTTGCCTTCTACTGTGAAGACAGACACAAAGTATTTGTTCAATGTGTCTGCTATTTCTTCCCCATGATAATTTCTCATGCTCTGCCACTAGGGGACCAATTTTTACTTTAGCTACACTCCTTTTTATATAATAAAAGCAAAATACTGCGGATGCTGGAAATCTGAAATAAAAACAAATGCTAGAAATACTCAGCAGGTCTGGCAGCATCTGAGGAGAGAGAAGCAGAGTTAACGTTTCAGGTCAGTGACCCTTCTTCAGAACTCCTTTTTATATACTTGTAAAAGCTCTTAAAATCTGTTTTTATATTCCTAGCTAGTTTACTCTCAAATTTTATTTTTTCCCTTGTTAACAACTTTTTGGTGGCCGTTTGCCGGTTTGTAAAACACTCCCAATCCTTAGGTGTAATACTATTCTTTGCCACGTTATAAGCCTCTTTTAATCTAATACTATCCTTAAATTCCTTAGTAAGCCAGGGATAGATCTTTCTTGCTGAGTTTTTGTTTTTTAATGGAATGTATTTTGTTGAACGGGGGTTGGTTAGCTCAGTTGGCTAGACGGCTAGTGTATGAACAGCGTGGGTTCAATCCGTACAGGCTTTGGTAGTTCATGGAGGCCTGTCTCCTAATCTTGCCCCACGCTTGTGGAGTGGTGACCTTCAAGCTATACATCACCAACTGTCTCTCCAATGGGGAGAGATGACTATGGCTAGAGCACATTTTGAATTGTTTTTTTTAAATGTTTCTCACTGTTTATTTACTACCATATCTTGTAATCTATTTATCCAATCAATCTTGGCCAGCTCTCCTCTCATACTGGTGTAATTGGCTTTGTTTAAGATCCTTGCTTGCGACTGGAGAATGTCACTTTCAAACTTAATTTGGAATACAACTGTATTGTGATCACTTTTTCCCAGCAAGTCTTTTAGTATGAGGTTACTAATTAACCCTGCCTCATTGCACAATACTAAATCTAAAATAGCTTTATCCCTAGTTGGTTCCACAACGTATTGTGCAAGGAAATTGTCACAAAAGCACGCTACACACTCATCTTCAAAACCACGTTTTCCAATTTGATTGGTCCAGTTTATATGAAGATTACAAGCTCCAATTATTTCTTACTTAATGCTCTGTCCAACAGTATAACTACTGTTAGGGGGCCTATAAACTATTTCCACCAATGTTTTCTGACCCTTGTTATTTATAACCCTACCCATACAGATTCTACTTTCTGATCTTCTGAGCAAAGATCCTTTCCCACTACTGTCCTAATGTCATCTTTTACTATCAGGGCCACTCCTCCTCCTTTTACATTCTGTCTGTCTTTTCAAAATATTGTGTACCCCAGAATATTTATTTCCCAACCTTGGTCACTTTATGGGCCCAGCAAGAGTGGCTTTGGTGGCATGCGAGGTGATTTAACCAGGCATGAGTTGTTTTTTTGGATTTCCGACAGCAGGATTTTTCAGTGGAATTAAGTCAGCAGCGTGTTTGCGGTGGTCTGGGGCTCCCCCCGGACGGTGGCAGATTGCAGCTTTGCATTCATTACCATGCCATGAATATTTGTTACTCTGCACTTAGTTCCTAGCCCCAGATTAAGTGAATGGCGAGTATTATTCCTGTGCCACCCGGTTCATGCTTGTTTGAACATGGCGTGCAACAGTCGGCTTTGTGCAGTTGTGTCTGAGGTCAGTGTTTTTCTTTCTTGAACTCATCAGCATAAGAAAAGCCAACATTGGAATGGATGTTTGGCTCCAGGCTCAGTACCAGCTAGGGTGATTCTTCTCAGAGGATGGCGGCGAAGGCATGGGGGGGCTCTACATGGAGGAGCAGGGGAGGGTACTTGGTGAGAACAGGATAGGGTTACCGGGGGCATGGACAAGCAGGGGAGGGTACTCAGAGAGGACAAAGGGTGGGTGATCGGGTGCATGGAGGAGCAGGGGAGAGAAGAGGGGTGTGTCCAAGGTGTGCAGTAGTTGTTATTACTGCTGAAGCTGGATGTGGGCGGCTGTGGGGGTGGTGGGTTAATTTGTGTTTTACAGTCAACAGATGGTCATGAGGGCCTAAAGTGAAAGGGATGAGTGCTGTCAATGTCGGGGACCTGTGGGGCGAATTTAGGATATTGGCTGGCAGAGGGAATGGTCACAGTCAATGGGGGCAAATGAATTCTGTTAGGGGAAGGTCAAGATTTAGGGTTGGGTTTTCTACAGCATTGTGGGAAGGGAAATGGGACTCAGCAATAACACTAAGGTGGGTTTCAGGAGAATCAAGGGTCAGAGTTGCAGTTTGATAGTAACAGGAGTAGGAACAGTGGGGAATGAATAAACTGATTGTGATGCTGTCCGAAGTAAGGCGGCGGGGGTGGGGGGAGGGGGGGTGGTGGGGTGGGGGATGTTCAATGGTAATGGAGGGAAGGGTGAAGGTTACATTGGGTGGGTCAAGAGTGATGGGTGCAGGCTGGAAGGTGGCAGGAGGAGTGTGGGGAGACTGGCCTTAAATTGTACACGCATGATTTTCTCGAACTACAATGAAAACCCCTTGACCATTGATGGATTGCAAGGCAAGTGGGAGGAGACAAATGATGGTGGGTTGGTACTCAACCTGGCTGCAATTTTAAGGCACAGAAAAGAAAACAGCTTATTGCCTCGATGGTTCAGCTGACTGGCAGCAGAAGGCTGAGTTTGAACACTGCTCATTTCATTATTTGCATAGCTGCAGCGACGTCGGTGTCATACACACAAATTGTCTAATACCATGGGAAGAAGAGCAGAGAGAATGACTGAGGAGGGCTCTTTTCCCTCAACGCGTGATGCTTGAATACCAGCAACAGGCAAAACAAGGTGAGGATGCTCCAAGTGATAACATCCAGGAACAGCATTATCAAAGATGGCACTAGCACATCATCGCATTCTCAGGACAAGGACAAATCACCTTCAAATGTCAGAGAGGCGATGCCAGAAACGCCTAAGGGTGTCACATGAAATAGTCACAGAAACCAGTAGGATCCTGCAGCATGACCTGCAATATCTTTGGTTTGTTGGAAATCCCACGCCACTTGCTGCACTCAATTTTTTTGGCTAGCAGTGCCTTCCAGGGATCAATGGGTGACAAATGTGGCGTATCACCCATAGGTGTCTACAACCCATAGGTGCATCCAAGAGGTGACCAATGCCCTATTTCGTCGTGCCAGTGATTTTATCTATTTACCTGTAGACAAGGACAGGCAGGCAGCAAGATCTGCTGCCCATGCCGCCATTGCTGGGTTCCCTAGAGTGCAAGGAGTGATCGACTGCACTCATATGGCCATCAGAGCTCCCTGGGACCAGCCGGCTGCTTTGGTGAATCGCAAAGCCTTCCCCTGTTTGAACATACAACTGATTTGCGACCAGAGGAGAATAATAATGCAGGTTTGTGCACGTTTCCCAGGCAGCTGTCATTACTCATACATTTTGAGGAACTCACAGCTGCCAGGAATATTTGATGAACAAGCCGAAGTGGACAGCTGGATTGTGGGTGACAAGGGTGACCCGCTTTGTACATGGCTGATGACACCAGTGCGGCATCCCCAAAGCGCAACTGAAGAGATACACAATGCTGCTCATGCATCCACCAGAACCATGATTGAACACACCATTGGACTGCTGAAAATGCGCTTCCACTGCCTTGACCAGTCTGGAGGGGCTCTTCAGTAAGTGCCACAGAGGGTCTCATGAATAATCATTGTCTGCTGTGCATTACACAACCTGGCAATTAGACGCGGCAATTTTCTGCAGACGGCGGAACAGGAGGAATACCAGTCCTCCTCAGATGAGGATGACTATGAAGAGGGTGAGGAAGAGGACAACAATGCATACAATGCATAGGTATACATGGAGAGACATCAGGAAAAACCTAGTATTTGCACATTTCAGCAAACAATAAGCCACATCAAAAAGGAACGTTGCAAGGAGAAAACATTCTCCAAATATGTTCACATGCACCTGAGGTCTTAATCATTGCTGTAATCAAAACGAAGAGCTCTTCTGACAACACATGAACCTGCAGTGGAGATGCGCCAAACGGTCTGTATGCTATCCACTTCATTAAAAGTGACCTGTACCTCCATTGAAAATACTGTACTGCATCAAGGCATTAACCCGGACACATTGGAAGATACAATGTTGCAGCACTTTGATGTGACTGGCAAATCTGACTTTCTCTGGGCTACAATGCAATGGAAAACACAACAATGCAAGGAAGTAAGAGTGTGACCGCAGAACCACAAATGGAAGGCATGTTGGTAGTTTTACAATTGAAAAATATGCAAATGAGAAAGTGCCATCATTGAGGACTGAAGACTAACATCAAAATGAAAAAATAGACACTGGACACTTTCTGAAATGCAAGCATCAATACATTCCTGTCAAAGGCCTCCAATAAACATTTTCCTTTTCAAATGAAACTGAGCAAATGATTTACAAAAGTGCATCAAATATTAAACTAAATAAATATGTATTGAAGATTCAACAAAATGTGCTCAATATTTACAGCACCCGTGCCCCATTCATGCTCAAAACTGTTTCTTCTTATGTTTCCTACCACTACATTAAGGTGCTATCTCGACATTAGCAGCTGAGGTGGAGGCAGTCTGCTCAATGCGCTGGCCCGTTGCTGTGGATGACCATGGCGGGCATCCTCTGGAGGGATGGGACCTTTGTGGCTCCATCCTATTGGGGATCTGCAGCAATGGTGCTTCAGTATTCCCCGTGTGCTCACCAACTGGAGGTAAGGGGTCAATGTCGGGGGGCAGGGGTGGAGGGGGGGCAGGATGAGACGCCACTTACTGTGGCAGTGTCCTGAGAGGAAGGGACATGGGAGCAGGAGTAGGCCATTCAGCTCATCAAGCCTGCCCCACCATTCAATATGATCATGGCTGATCTTCGTCTTCAATACCTTTTTCCCACACTATCCTCATATCCCTTTATGTCATTTGTATTTAGAAATCTGTCAATCTCTGCTTTAAACATACTCAATGACTGAGCTTCCACAGCGCTCTGGGGTAGAGAATTCCAAAGATTCACAACCCTCTGAGTAAAGAAATTTCTCATCTCTGTCCTAAGTGGCTTCCCCCTTATTTTGAAATTGTGCCCCTTGATTCTAGACTCCCCAACCAGGGGAAACATCTTAGCTGCATCTACATTGTATATCCCTTTAAGTATTTTGTAGGTTTCAATGAGATCACCTCTCATTTTTTTGAAACTCTAGAGAATACAGGCCCCCTTTCCCCAATCTTTCTTCATAGGACAGTCCCGCCAGCGCAGGAACGAGTCTTCGTTGCATTCCCTCTATGGCAATAATATCCTTCCGAAGGTAAGGGGACCAAAACTGCACACAGTACTCCGTGCGGTCTAACCAAGGTTCTATACAATTGAAGCAAGACTTCGCTACTCCTGCACTCAAATCCTCTTGCGATAAAGGCTAACATACCGTGAAGGCCTCGAGGCAGCTGGCATGTGCTCTTCCTCTAACTGTGTGCACGATGTCACCTGCCGTCTCCTTGAAGTGAAGGAGTGCCCGCAGGGAGGTCCAGGTTCCTCGTCCCTCTCTCGCTTAGACTCTGCTGCATTGAGCCTTTGGCAACAGCGATGTAGTGCAGTCAGATCGCATATGGCTCGAATGTTCAACCAGACTCACCATGTAGCTCGCCGAACTCTCGACTGCGGAAACCATACACTCACATGCCTCGGACATGGCAGATGTCATAGCCTGCGTGGACATCTCCATGGCATGTGCAAAGCCACACATGACCTCAGGCATCTTCGACATATTTTCCACATAGCTTTGCTGCACATCCAGCAGACATCTTGTAGCAACAAACAGAGGATCATCATGTGTAGGATAATAGTCTGAAAAAGCTAACCCTGACTGAATGTAAAGAATACCGCCCACCATAATGATGTAAGAGATTGGGCTGGATTTTGTTGACTGCCACCGGGAGCGGCAGCCGGCGCGGAACATGGCGGCTGCCTCCCACAGGTCCTGCGGTGCTGCAATTACACGGTGGGCGGCCACTTTACATATTGATGGAGGCCACCTCCCCAATCACATGGCTGAGGCGGCCTCGGCAATGCCATTCATGGAGTCTCCTGTTGAAGGAGCAGGTGCTGGCACTATTTTTAAAAGGCTACCAGCCCTGCAAACAGCACACCATAACATCCCTTCTCCCCCCGCCATACCCATAAGAGTGCAGAGTTCAACCCTTCTCCCCCATATCCATCAGAGTGCAGAGTTCGCCCCTTCCCCTCCTCGGTGGCGCCAGCTTTCCCTGGACGGGACAGTGAAGGTGCGTGAGTGCAGCACACTTGCTGAAGATCAGAAACTGAAGGTAAGATCACTGTGGTTTACATTTTAATTGATGCAAAGATGTAATTTAAATATGCTAATTCGGGTACCATCTCAGAGCGGCGGAGGGACCACCACGGAGCTTCCCCACTGCTGGGAAGATCAGGCCGGGTAATCTTGGCGTCGGGTTCCGTGGAGGCTGCTGCTGTTCCAATTCTCCACACTCCCCAACACCACCCCCACCCCACCCCCTGCCACGCAACCCGATGGTCGGGCTGGGAATAAAATCCAGTCCATCATGTGGGAGAGACTCGAGATACAGTGTGGCTTTTGAAGGAGTAACACAAGCTAGTGTGGAATGTATATAGTGTTATGAATTAAATATTAATGTTTAGATACTTCAGTCTAAGTACCTCTCCGGCTACACTTGATACAGTGGCAGCATACAGAACTAAACATATAATATAATGAACAGCAGTGGGATGTTGATCAGCGGTGAAATCCTACACCCAGAAGAAAAAGTTTGAAGCAACTACCAGTCAGCCAGAAGAGAAAATTTAGAACAACTAGCTGAAAAGAGAAAAAAAAAACTGCAGACCTTAACAGGCTACGAGAAGCTTCACAGATCGGAAGTGTGGCTGCCTGCAAATCAATTCCTTTGATCGGTACGTTATAGTGTCGATGGTCAAGGAATTGCAGTTTTAAATAAATCCTTTGAAGAGCTTAAAAGTTACTTTCTAAAGGCATCGGGCATAGAAGAAAAAAAGTGGAAAACCTAAGCCTTCAGTCAGACTGAAGACAGGGGCAAAGAGAGGGAAACCCCTGAACACAGCAGGGAGACTCCATTAATGCAGCCAAGACTGAAGAAGAAAAACAAATAACCTGCAATTCTCAAAGAAAGGTGAAATCCCTGGAACAGTCTGTTAAAACAGCAAGGAACATTCAAACAGCTGTGTCAACTCTATCAGGCAAGCTGAGTAAACAAATAAAGTGAAGTGCTCAAGCAAAGGGAAAAACCCTAGAACAGCCTATTAAAAAGAGCAGGGGACACTCCAAATCACCAGCTACACTCCATTCAAGCAAGCTAGCCTAGAAAAAAGCAGAGTTTCTTAAAGGGGAATACTATAAAACAGTCTATAAAATAAAACAACATGGATCAAAAATTGGGAATGCTGGAAAGTTTCAAATGTCAAGAGGGACCCAATCAGACTCATAACTGGGTATTATGGAAAAAATGGTTTCTCAGATATAGAATTGCATCTAACTTGGATAGCAAGTCTGAAGTATATCAAGTGAATACACTGTTATATTCAATTGGTGATATAGCTGATAATATAATAGCAAGACAAGGTATTAATGAAATATCTGCAAAATTCGATTAAGTTTTAAAAGCTTGTGATTCCTATTTCACTTCGCGGAGTAATGAGATTTTAGAAAGTGCAAAATTCAACAAACGGGTCCAGAAACCAGGCGGAATGGTTATTACTTTAATGAATGATCTTCACAGGCTTGCAGAGGGATATGAGTATGGAACCTTAAAGATGCATTGATAAGAGATGTATTGTGGTGGGTGTTTTGGATGATTTCATATCAGACATTTTAATCTAAAGAAGACCTCACCCTGGATAAAGCTATTCAGCTAGTGAGGTAGCTGAGTACAGAAAGAACAACAGACCAATCCTTCGAGGTAAAGAAAGACTGTGGTTCAAGAAGTCTCCTGCAACTGTTCAGTTCCTTCACCAGAGGGCTGAAAAACAGACACCAGGAAAAAGGTAGACTGGAGGGGAAAAGCGAATGATGCCATTAAACCCTACCAGTGATGTGACACCAAAAGTATCCATAGGCACAAACAATATCTTGCCAATAGAGCAGAATGCTTTTATTGCAGAAAAATCAGGCATTATGGTAAAATGTGTCAAAATAAAATCTCAACTACCTCAAGCTCCAAAGGAAAAGTATATAACAATAGAGAGGCTGACCAAGTTAAACAATCTGCTGCATCAGACCAATTGAAACATTTTCTGGGTGAGATCAATCATCCGGATAAAGCATTTTGGTCAATAGACATTGTCATGGAAGTGTTTTTTTTCTCTGTTTAAAAACTAAGGGAGGTCTGTGTGCCTTTAAGACTGAGAGAAGTTTTAATATTCTCTGGGAACACTGTATGCCAGCTGCAAGCCTGTTCGTAAGCAACAACAAGAGAGATGCAGTCACATACTGTATTGTTTCAGTTTGACTGTGTAAGAACTGGCTAGAACCAGTTTGATCTGGCAGACCAGCGAAGCATGCTCTCCTTGAAGGAAGGATTTGTCTCTCTCTCAGCAGAAAATCTACATTGGCCTACAGACTGCGTTCCACCTAAAGAGGAAAAGACCCTTGGAAAGGAATCTTTGCATTGTTGGAGGTAGCAAAATCCTTTTTACATCCAGTCTCTTAGATGTCTTTGACTCAGGAGTGACTTTTTGTTGCCTTTTGTGTTTCTGGGAGTTCTGGAATTCTCAGTAAAGTTTCTACTGTTGACTGCTAATTCAAAATCCAAATAGACCTCTTGTAATACTCCTGTTGAAAGATCTGTGTGACATCTGCTGCAGCCGAATGCCTTGAACACCTATCCATTACAGACTGTTCATCAAACTCGTCCGGAGCCTTCGAGTGGCATCTGACTATTCGACTCTGGGCCACCTGACTGCTCTGGGAAGGCAACCCATCAAGACTTACAACACAGTTATTTTTATTATTCCTAAGAAATAGCTCTAGTTTAAAATATCATTTTTAAAACCAGTTAACTGTTGGCTTTTGAATGTATATGTGTGTGCATGAGGGTTAGGAGAAATAAGAGGTTATAAAGTCTTTTTAGACATAGAATTATCTTAATATTGTTTAAGATTTAGTTTATTAATAAATAGTTAATTTGTTGTTATTTAAAGATACCTGGTTTGGTGCATTTTATTCTGGGGGTTAACAAAGTGATTAATTTGGCTAATTTTCCAGTAGGTGGGAAACTTTAATAATATGCTGTGACCTGTGGAGTAGTGGGACTGAATTGACAGCGCATTACTCCCACCTTGGTCATAACATATTAATTGGGGGCTCGATCGTCTGGGATCCAAATCCAACACCAATTACGTGACTTATAAGAGGAGTAATAATTTGAAAGAGAAAAAAATAAAAGGAACCAGGTCTCTTGTATAATAGGGTAAAGGTTACACCATCGGAATGGCATTAGCAATTGCATCAGAGTTTCTGGGAACGGAGAATGTGTCCCTCAGTAACTTGAAAATTTTAACCAAGATTAAATTAAAAGATTTGGCAGCAAAGTCAGGTGCTAAAAAAAGCAGAGATAATTGACGTAATAGCTCAACATTTAAAAGTAGAAGAAGAGCAAGAAGATAGTAAGTCAGAGGGTAATGAAGTTGAAGTGGCTAAGATTCGGTTAGAAATGGAAAAACTCAAGCTTGAACAGGAAAAAGAAATGGCAAAACTTGAGGCTGAGAAAGAATTAAGAAAACTTGAACTTCAGAGAGAAAATGAAAGAGAAGAGAGGGAATTTAGGTTAAAAGAGATGGAACTAAGACAAGGAGTTAGTCTTGAATCCAGTGAAAGTTCTGGTCAGGAAGAATCTGAATTCAGCTCAGCACACAGTGAAAAGCTGTTTAAATTCATACAAGCTCTCCCTAAGTTTGAAGAAAGGGACGTAGAGGCATTTTTCATATCTTTTGAATAAATAGCCAAACAAAAGAAATGACCAAAGGAAAGCTGAACACTGCTTATGCAAAGCTCATAGGCAGAGCTCTTGAAATTTATGCCATGCTTCCTGAAGAGGATTCAGCAGATTATTATTTTTTATTCATTCATGGGATGTGGGCGTCACTGGCCAGGCCAGCATTTATTGCCCATCCCTAATTGCCCTTGAGAAGGTGGTGGCGAGCTGCCTTCTTGAACTGCTGCAGTCCATTTGGTGTAGGTATACCCACAGTGCTGTGAGGAAGGGAGTTCCAGGATTTTGACCCAGCGACACTGAAGGATCGGCGATATAGTTCCAAGTCAGGATGGTGTGTGACTTGGAGGGGAACTTGCAGGTGGTGGTGTTCCCATACATTTGCTGCCCTTGTCTTTCTAGTTGGTAGAGGTTGCGGGTTTGGAAGGTGCTGTCTAAGGAGCCTTGGTGCATTGCTGCAGTGCATCTTGTAGATGGTACACACTGCTGCCATTGTGCATCAGTGGTGGAGGGAATGAATGTTTGTAGATGGGGTGCCAATCAAGCGGGCTGTTTTATCCTGGATGGTGTCAAGCTTCTTGAGTGTTGTTGGAGCTGCATCCATCCAGGCAAGTGGAGAGTATTCCATCACACTCCTGACTTGTACCTTGTAGATGGTGGACAGGCTTTGGGGAGTCAGGAGGTGAGTTACTTGCCTCAGGATTCCTAGCCTCTGACCTGCTCTTGTAGCCACGGTATTTATATGGCTACTCCAGTTCAGTTGCTGGTCAATGGTAGCCCCTAGGATATTGATAGTGGGGGAGTCAGCGATGGTTATGCCGTTGAATGTCAAGGGGAGATAATTAGATTCTCTCTTGTTGGAGATGATCATTGCCTGGCACTTGTGTGGCGCGAATGTTACTTGCCACTTATCAGCCCAAGCCTGGATATTGTCCAGGTCTTGCTGCATTTCTACACAGACTGCTTCAGTATCTGAGGAGTTACGAATGGTGCTGAACATTGTGCAATCATCAGCAAACATCCCCACTTCTGACCTTATGATTGAAGGAAGGTCATTGATGAAGCATCTGAAGATGATTGGGCCTAGGACACTACCCTGAGGAACTCCTGCGGTGATGTCCTGGAGCTCAGATGATTGACCTCCTACAACCACAACCATCGTCCTTTGAGCTAGATATGATTCCAGCCAGCGGAGTGTTTTCCCCCTGATTCCCATTGACCTCAGTTTTGCTAGGGCTCCTTGATGCCATACTCGGTCAAATGCTGCCTTGATGTCAAGGGCAGTCACTCTCACCTCACCTCTTGAGTTCAGCTCTTTTGTCCATGTTTGAACCAAGGCTGTAATGAGGACAGGAGCTGAGTGGCCCTGGCGGAACCCAAACTGAGCGTCACTGAGCAGGTTATTGCAAAGCAAGTGCCGCTTGATGGCACTGTTGATGACACCTTCCATCACTTTGATTAAGAGTAGGCTGATGGGTCGGTAATTGGCCGGGTTGGACTTGTCCTGCGTTTTGTGTACCGGACATACCTGGGCAATTTTCCACATTGCAGGGTAGATGCCAGTGTTGTAGCTATACTGGAACAGCTTGGCTAGGGGTGTGGCAAGTTCTGGAGCACTGGTTTTCAGTACTATTGCTGGAATATTGTCAGGGCCGATCGCTTTTGCAGTATCCAGTGCCTTCAGTCGTTTCTTGATATCACGTGGAGTGAATCGAATTGGCTGAAGTTTGGCATCTGTGATGCTGGGGACTTCAGGAGGAGGCCGAGATGGATCATCAACTCGGCACTTCTGGCTGAAGATTGTTGCAAATGCTTCAGCCTTATCTTTCGCACTGATGTGCTGGGCTCCCCCATTATTGAGGATGGGGATATTTGTGGAGCCACCTCCTCCAGTTAGATGTTTAATTGTCCACCACCATTCACGGCTGGATGTGGCAGGTCTGATGAGCTTAGGTCTGATCCGTTGGTTATGGGATCACTTAGCTCTGTCTATCACATGCTGCTTACGCAGTTTGGCATGCAAGTAGTCCTGTGTTGTAGCTTCACCAGGTTGACACCTCATTTTGAGGTATGCCCGGTGCTGCTCCTGGCATGCCCTCCTGCACTCTTCATTAAACCAGGGTTGGTCTCCTGGCTTGATGATAATGGTAGAGTGGGGGATATGCCGGGCCATGAGGTTACATATTGTGGTTGAGTACAATTCTGCTGCTGCTGATGGCCCACAGCGCCTCATGGATGCCCAGTTTTGCATTGCTAGATCTGTTCGAAATCTATCCCATTTAGCATGGTGATAGTGCCACACAACACGATGGACAGTATCCTCAAATGTGAAGGGGCAACTTGGTCTCCACAAGGACTGTGCGCTGGTCACTCCTACCAATACTGTCATGGACTGTAGCATCTGCGGCAGGCAGATTGGTGAGGACGAGGTCAAGTATGTTTTTCCCTCGTGTTGGTTCCCCCACCACCTGCCACAGACCCAGTCTAGCAGCTATGTCCTTTAGGACTCGGCCAACTCGGTCAGTAGTGGTGCTAGCGAGCCACTCCTGGTGATGGACATTGAAGTCCCCCACCCAGAGTACATTTCGTGCCCTTGCCACCCTCAGTGCTTCCTCCAAGTGGTGTTCAACATGGAGGAATACTGAGTCATCAGCTGAGGGAGGGGAGTAGGTGGTAATCATGTTTGACCTGATGCCATGAGACTTCATGGGGTCCAGAGTCGATGTTGAGAACTCCCAGGGCAACTCCCTCCCTACTGTATACCACTGTGCCACCACCTCTGCCGGGTCTGTCCTGCCGGTGGGACAGGACATACCCGGGGATGGTGATGGCAGTGTCTGGGACATTGTCTGCAAGGTATGATTCCGTGAGTATGACTAAGTCAGGCTGTTGCTTGACTAGTCTGTGGGACAGCTCTCCCAACTTTGGAACAAGCTCCCAGATGTTAGTAAAGAGGACTTTGCAGGGTCGACAGGGCTGGGTTTGCCATTGTCGTGTGCCTAGGTGCCAAGGTCGATGCCGGGTGGTCCGTCCAGTTTCATTCCTGGTTATTGACTTCGTAGCAGTTAGGTACAACTGAGTGGCTTGCTAGGCCATTTCAGAGGGCATGTAAGAGTTAACCACATTGCTGTGGGTCTGGAGTCACATGTAGGCAGACCAGGTACGGACAGCAGATTTCCTTCCCAAAAGGACATTAGTGAACCAGATGGGTTTTTACAACAATCGACAATGGTTTCATGGCCATCATTAGACCAGCTTTTAATTCCAGATTTATTAATTAAATTCAAATTCCACCTTCTGCTGTGGTGGGATTCGAACCCATGTCCCCAGAGAAATACTCTGGGTTACTAGTCCAGTGACAATACCACTACGCCACCGCCTGTTATGAGATAACAAAAAAGGCTATTCTTGCTGCATATGAGTTAGTCCCTGAATCTTACCATCAGAAGTTTCAGAGATTGGCTGGGCAGACGTATGTCGAATTTGAGAGGGTGAAGCAAATTAATTTTGACTGTTGGATACAGGCATTAAAGGTGGAAACCACACATGAGAATCTTAGAGAATTGATTCTCTTGGAAGAGTTTAAAAATTCAATCCCTTCAGTAGTGAGAACTCATTTAGACAACCTGAAAGTTTTACAAGCTACGCAAGCAGCGGAAATTGCTGATGATTTTGAGCTTGTGAATAAACCAAAACCTTTTGTCCGTCACCCCCTATAAACCCGAGGAGGATAAAAAGTGGGAGAGTGAAAGGAAGGCAAGTAGCCAGGGACAAGAAGGAACAGCTGTGAATGCCCCAGCATCACCTCCTCAGACCAGAAAGGAAGATGCTGAGGGTAGAAGTGAGGTTCACAAGCCGAAGTGTTATCATTGCCACAAGATGTGTCATCTGCGTTCAGAATGCTGGAAGTTGCGAGGTAAACCCATAGGAGTTGTTAGGGTACACAAAGCTAATGCAGAGTAAAGAAATCTGACTGAGAGTACAGCAGACCAGGCTGTAGCTTTAAAAGCAGCTGTAAAACTAGGCACAAAAACTAAAGTGAGTGTAGAGGTTAAGAATAAAATACCCGAAAGTTATAATGAATTCTTGTCAAAGGGAAAAGTAACTCCATATCCTTTAAGTGAGGCAGGAAAACCTATCATTATACTCAGGGATATAGGAGCAACCCAAACACTTTTGCTGGGGAAAGTTATAACGTTTCCACCAGAGAGCCTCCTGAATGCTAAAGTTTTAGTTAATTGAATTGGCGGGGAGTATATAACTGTACCTTTATATAAACTGCACCTGAAGTGTGACCTAATATCTGAGATGGTAACTGTAGGAGTTGTCCATAGTTTGCCAGGAGAGAGAATTGATCTACTACTAGAAAATGATTTGGCCGGATCAAAAGTATCAGTTTCACCAATTACAGAGAAACCAAGTGAAGTTAAAGAAACAGAACAATTACAGGAACAAGTTCCTGTGTGTGTCGTAACCCGAGCAATGGCTAAACAGGTTCCATTGTTGGAGATAAAATTGGCACCACAAATAGATAGCCGAGTATCTGAAACCTTATTTGTGGATTTGGATAATCCAAATGAGATGTTTAACAGATCTTCTATAATTGCAGCACAGCAAGCTAATCCAGAGTTATACAGAATAGCTCATGTGACTCTGACAGAAGCTGAGGCGAAAGGAGCTCCAGAAGACTTTTATATTGAAGACGGGGTTTTGAGGAGGAAATAAAGACTGCCTCATAGACCTGTGGACAAAGACTGGACAGTTGTTAAACAGATAGTGGAACCATCTAAATATCGCCAGGAATTATTAAGGTTAGTACATGACATTCCTTCTGCAGGACATAGGGGGATTTGGAAGACAAATCATGTATAAGGCAACATTATTACTGGCCAGGCCTTACAAAGGACGTGAGTCAATTTTGTAGGACATGCCATACATGCCAAATAGTGGGAAAACCACAACCTACCATAAAACCGGAACCACTAATTCCCATACCAGTGATTGAGGAACCATTTAGCAGGGTGTTGGTAGACTGTGTAGGACCTTTGCCAAAAACAAAAGCAGGACATCAATACATACTTACTATCATGGATAAGACTACTCGATTTCCAGAGGCCATTCCTTTGAGGACAATTACTGCTAAAATAGTAGTAGAAAAGTTAACCTAATTCTTTACAAGATATGGATTACCATTTGAAGTTCAATTGGATCAAGGTTCTAATTTCATGTTGAAGCTATTTCAAGAAGTCATGGGAAATTTGGGTATCAGACCCATCAGCATATCACCCACAGACACAGGGAGCTTTAGAGAGGTACCATCAAACTCTCAAAACAATGATTAGAGCATACTGTCACGAATATCCGCATGACTCGGATAAAGGGCTAGACTTTTATTTGCAACCAGAGATTCAGCGAATGAGTCTACAGGTTTTAGTCCTTTCAAATTGGTTTACGGACATGAAGTAAGAGGTCCTCTAAAACTTATCCAAGACAGATTCTTAGGACAAAGGAATGAATCTTCGATACTAGACTATGTATCTGTGTTCTGGGAACGGCTCACAAAAGCTTGCAGTGTGGCTCAGGAACACCTTAAAGCAGACAAGAATGCAAAGACCTGCAATTTTCAACCAGGGGATGAAGTATTGCTTTTGTTACCGTTACAGGATGAACCATTAAAAGCACGGTTCAGTGGCCCATATAAAGTAATCAAAAGAGTGGGTAAGGTAGATTATTTGATTGACACACTTGATCGCCAGAAGAAGAATCAGTTGTGTCATATCAATATGTTAAAGCAATATTATCGCAGGGAGAAGGATAAGCCACTACAGGTATGTCAAGTAATGGGGAGTGTTGTAAAGGAAAAGGATAGTGAGGATGAGGCAGAAGGAGGCCTAGACAATTCTCAGATTGAACCTCCAACTATCTGGTTAGCGAATACAGAATGGCTAGGAAAATTGAACAACATGCTTTTGTACTTAGATGCAAAACCAGGTGAAGACCAGGCTTTTCACAACATTTAAAACAGTCTGTAGGGATAAGCCAGGATGTATAACCTTAGCCACAGGTGATTCCTTTAAAATAACATCCTTACTGCTTAAGTCCAGACAAACAGGCCCAAGTAAAAGCAGAAATCCAATACATGCTGGAAAACAACTTAATTGAACCTAGTTAAAGCAGCTAGAGTTCACCAATAGTCTTAGTGCCTAAACCTGACGGGTCAATCCGACTTTGCATAGACTCCTACCCAATTCCTTGCTTAGATTGTCATGAATTTAACCTTGTTACATTACATGAATAAAGATGGTACAAAGTAAAATTCTATTAATTACCAATAGAGTGAATGGGGGCATGAATGTGAAAATATGTTTTGCGTTGTAATGAAATGCATTTAAGAATGGTGTTTCATTTCGCCAAGGGCGGACATGTCATGGAAGTGTTTTTTTCCTCTGTTTAAAAACTAAGGGGGATTTGTGTGCCTTTAAGACTGAGAGAAGTTTTAATATTCTCTGGGAACAGTGCATGTGAGCTGCAAGTCTGTTCCTAAGCAACAGCAAGAGAGATGTGGTCACATGCTATATTGTATCAGTTTGACTGTGTAAGAACAGGCTAGAACCGTTTTATCTGGCAGATCAGTGAAGCATGCTGTCCTTGAAGGAAGGATTTGTGTCTCTGTCTCAGCAGAAAATCTACATTGGCCTACAGACTGTCTTTCACCTAAAGAGTTATCAAGTCTTTTTATACATAGATTTATCTCAATATTGTTTAAGATTTAGTTTATTAATAAATAGTTAATTTGTTGTTGTTTAAAGATACCTGGTTTGGTGTATTTTATTCTGGGGGCTTAATAAAGTTTTTAATTTGGCTAATTTTCCAGTAGGTGGGAAACTTTAATAATATGCTGTGACCTGTGGAGTAGTGGGTCTGAATTGACAGTCCATTACTCCCATCTTGGTCGTAACAACATATATGTCAATGGACGTATCGCTAATTTCAAACTCGACACCGGAGCAAGTGTAACAGTGTTATCTGAGAAACAGCCATGGCTTTCCACACACTTTGTGCAACCAACGGAAACTCAGTTACATGTTTCACGATGGGCCGAAGGGCCTGTTTCTGTGCTGTATAACTCTGTGACTCTATGACATGGCCCAGGAGGCATTGAACTTGAAGTAAAGGGGAAGTTATTAGCAACTCTTCAGTTCTGGGGTAAACAGATATAAGGACATACAAGGTTTCTAAGAAACCATGAGTTTTCATTCTAAAGTAGAAGAACTTGTACTGACCTTCATTTATAGAGAAAGTAGAAGAAGTCAAACAACAAGAATCCGGAAGTCACTTTCAAGAGGAATTCACGAAATTGTTCACAGGTCTAGTGAGACTGAAGACCAAATATGATATTATGTTGCAGAAAGACACAAAACCACTTTTTCTCTTTACGCCGAAGAAGATTCCACATCCACTAATGAAGCAAGTTCAACATCAACTAGAAGATATGATCAGGATGGGAGTTATTTCTCCTGTTACTAAGCCTACAGGTTGGTATTCAGGAATGATTTCAGTTCCTAAACCAAACAGGGATCTTTGCATTTATGTAGAATTAATAAGGCTGTGGCATGAGAAGTCCATCCGATGTCCTCAGTGGACGAAGATTTGGCAAAGATATCCAGAAGCACTGTCTTCAAGAAGTTGATGCAAATAGTGGCTTTGGGCAAGTTCCATTAGATAAGAAGTCAAGGTTATTGATGACCTTCATTACTCCCTTTGGAAGATTTTGCTTTAATCGTCTTCCATTTGGTATCACGTCAGCACCAGAAATATTCCAGAGAACTATGTCAAATATTCTACAGGGCCTTGAAGGTGTAATCTGCAATATGGACAACATCCTAATTCATGGGGAGTCCATAGAAGAACATAACCGAAGGGTTAGAGCGGTTTTGAATTGTCTGCAGGATGAAGACGTAACACTCAATGAGAAGTGCAAGTTTTTTTAAATGTCCATGTGTTTTTTGGGACACATTGTCAGCAGTAGCAGCATCATGGCAGACCCACGAAAGACGAGAGCCATTTGCGAATTTCCACTTCCTACTTCGACTCATGATCTTCAGTGGTTTCTTGGCATGGTCAGTCAGTTAGCAAAATTCCTGCCTAACTTAGCCCAAGTTACTGAACCTTTGAGACAACTGCTCAGGAAAGTTCAGGCATGGTGCTGGGATGCACATCAGAAACGAGCATTCCAACAGATTGAGGAGATGCTGATTTCACCGGATGTTTTAGCCTATTACAACCTTTCCCTTTCAACTACAATCGCAGCTGACACCTCATCCATAGGGATAGGGACAGTCCTTTTCCAAGAACAGCCCGACGGAAGTCAAAGACCTGTTTATTACTCATCACGAGCACTATCTGACACCGTGATGAGATATGCCGTGATAGAGAAGGAAGCTTTCGCTGTCACTTGGGCCGGGTTGGTGACCGATAGTGTGCAGCCTAAGGGACAAGTGAGATAGAGAAGGAAGATGTGCAGAAACGGATTTTATCCAACAGGTACGATGTACTTGCTATCTGTGAGGATAAGGATAAAGACTGCTAGAAGGTCTGCCGGATTGTGGACCATGGCGCCTTGAAGCAGTATCTGTCTAAAGGGGGGAGGAGTAGGAGGAGGAAGGGAAGCATAATGTGGTAATTTTAGGGGATGCAATATTTAGGGGGACAGATAGCATCCTTTGCGAGCAGGGTCGAGAGTCCCACATGGTATGTAGCCTACTAGGTGCCAGGGTGAGGAACAACTTGAACCAACTTGAAAGGATATTGGAGAGAGAGGACAAGGATCCAGTTTTTGGGACCAACCATACAGCAAAGAGTAGGCAAGAGATCCTGTTTGGAGAGTACAAGGAACTTGGAGCTAAATTAAAGAAGAAGACTTCAAGGGTTATAATCTCTGGATTATAACCCAAGACATTTGCAAATTGGCGTAGGGTTAAGAAGTTTAGGGAGGTGAACATGTGGCTGAAGGAGTAGTGTGGGAAAGAGGGGTTCTATTTCATGGGACACTAGCACTAGTACTGGGACAGGAAGGAACTGTACCGTTGGAACAGGCTTCACCTGAATCAGGCTGAGATTAGGGTCCTAGCATAAATAGCGCAGTATCAAGGCCTCAAAATGCTGCTGTGAAATCAAGGGAAGCCATTCTCAACTCTGGAACTCAGCTCTTTAGTTCATGTTTGGGCCAAGGCTGTAATGAGGTTTGGAGTCAAGCAGTCCTGGTGGAACCCAAACTGAGCAGGTTGATGCTGGGTAAGTGCCACTTGATAGCACTGTCAATAACACCTTCATCATTTTGTTGATGATTGAGAATAGACTGATGGAGCAGTAATTGCAAAGACTAGATTTGTCCTGTTTTTTGTGGACAGGACTTCCCTGGGCAATTTTCCACTTTGTCTGGTAGATGCTAGTATAGTAGCTGTACTGGAACAGCTTGGCTAGTTCTGGAGCACGTCTTCAGCAATACAGCTGGGATGTTGTCAAGGCCTATAGCCTTTGCTGTATCCAATGCACTCAGCTGTTTCTTGATATCATGTGGAGTGAATCAAAGAGGCTGAAGACTGGCATCCGTGATGCTGGTGACCTCAAGAAGAGGCTGAGCTAGATCATGCACTCAGCAGTTCTGGCTGATGATGGTTACAAATGCTTCAGCATTGTCTTTTGCATTAACATGCTGTGCTCCACCATTATTGAGGATGTGGATGTTTGTGGAGCTTCCTCCTCTGGTTAGCTGTTTGATTGTCCACCACCATTCATGGCTGGATGTGGCAGAAATGCAGAGCTTTGTTCTGATCCATTGGTTGCAAGATTGCTTAGCAATGTCTATAGCATGCTGCATCCACTGTTTGGCATGCATGTAGTCCTGTGTTATAGCTTCACCAGGTTGGTACCTCATTTTTAGGTACACCTGGTGCTACTCCTGGCATACTCTTCTGCAATCCTCATTGAACCAAGGTTGGTCCCTCGACCTGATTGTAATGGTAGAATGAGGGATATGCCAGACAATGAGATTACAGATTGTGATTGAATATAATTCTGCTGCTGCTGATGGCACACTCTGCCTCATGGATGCCCAGTTTTGAGCTGTTAGGTCTGTTCTGTACCTATCCCATTTAGCACAGTGGTAGTGCCACACTACAGGATGGAGGGTGTCCTTCGAGTGAAGACGAGACTTTTTCTGCACAAGGACTGTGCGTTGGTCTTTCCTACTAATGCTGTCATGGATAGATGCATCTGTGACAGGTAGATTGGTGAGGACAAGTCAAGTAGGTTTTTCCCTCTTGTTGGTTCTCTCACCACCTGCTGCAGGCTCGGTCTGGCAGATATATCCTTCAGGACTCAGCCAGCATGGTCAGTAGGGCTGTTACCAAGCCACTCTTGGTGATGGACATTGACATCCCCCACCCAGAGTACATTCTATGCCTTTGCTACCCTCGGTACCTCATCCAAGTGGTGTCCAACATGGATGAGTACTGATTCATCAATTGTGGAAGGGTGGTAGGTGGTAATCAGCAGGAGGTTTCCTTGCCCATGTTTGCCCTGATGCCATGAGACATCATAGGGTCCAGAGTTAATGGTGAGGACTGCCAGGCTACTCCCTCCCAACAATACACAACAGCCACCCAGGGATGGTGATGGAGAAGTCTGGGACTCTGAAATGTATGATTCTGTGAGTATGACTGTGTCAGGCTCTTGCTTGACTAGACTGTGGGACAGCACTCCCAATTTTGGCATGTTCCCAGATGTTAGTGAGGAGGACTTTGTAGGGTCAACTGGGCAAGGTGTGCCTTTATTGTGTTGGTGCCAAGGTAAATGCCTGGTGATCCATCCAGTTTTATTCTTATCTGACATTTCTGTAGCAGTTTGATACAATTGAGTGGCTTGCTGTGCCATTTCAGAGGGCAGTTAACCACATTGCTGAGTCTGGAGTCACATGTAGTCCAGACCGGGTCAGGGAAGCATATTTCCTTTCCTAAAGCACACTAGTAAACCAGATGGGTTTTGTTGACAATCTGCTAGGTTCATGGTCACCATTACTGAGATTAGCTATTCCACCCCCCCAAACCCCGCTTCCAGATTTATTTAATTAATTGAATTTAAATTCCCCAGCTCCTGTGGTGGGACTTGAACTCATGTCTTCAGATCATTAATCCAGGTCTCCAGATTACTGTTTCAGTAATAATACGAATATGCTACCATTCCCCATAAGTGTGTAAATTGTATAAATGCAGCGATTAGTCAAGCATATAGCAAAGGCAGAATGGTTTTAATGGGGGATTTTAACTTTCATATAGTTTGGGAATAGAAGACTAGCCCATGTCAGAAGGGTTGTGAATTTCTTGAGTGTGTCTGGGATAGTTTTCTGGAACAATATGTCCTAGAGCCAAAGAAGGGGGCATGTCATATTAGATTTAGTAATGAGTAACAAGCCAGATTTAGTTACCAGCCAAACAGTGTGTCAACATTTATCTAATAGGGATCATAATATGATCGAGTCCAATGTAATGTTTGGAAGGGAGAAATGCAAAATAGCTACTAAGATTCTAGATTTAGGTAAAATTATGAGACAGACATTGTCCATAGTAAACTGGGCAAATCTGTTGATGGGTAAAATGACAAGAGATCAATGAAAGGTGTTCAAAAATAATTTTAATGTGGTAAAGAACTTAAGGGTCAAGAGTTCTACTTGCCAAAAAATACCATGGACCACTAAAGATGTGAGAGACAACATAAAACTAAAAAAAGTGTACAAAAATGCAAAAAATAACACAGATCCTAGGGAATGGGAAAGATACAAAGAACAGCAAAGGGTAATAAAACAGATAGGAAGAGCTACGCAAAGGGAATATGAAAAGATACCTGCAAAGTGTTAATTGTATATTGATTGTGTTTAATTGTATGCAGGTGGTGGATATTAACTGGGAATTCACTTGTGCTCCTATAAATAGGAAAACACTGAAACTGTAGTTGTTGGGGTTAGGAGATGCATGTTTGCAATGCTTATAAAAGTGTGTAAAGATTGGCTCCAATTCTATCCTTCACTACCTTATTTTCTGTTACAAAACATGGTAGCAGAGAACGGTTGGAAACTAAGAAAAAGAAAATTACAGACAGAAAACAAAAATCCGAGAGGCTAGTGTGGAAAATGGCAGAAAGCAAGTGTAAATTGGGGTATGATCCCCCTCTGATGTTCTCGGAGTCTGAACCATGTGACCAGTGGAAGAATTAAGTGGATATATGACATGGATTATATCCCTACCAAAGAGAATACAAGGTATAGCATTGGCATTGTCGCTTCCTGCAAGAAGTAAAATCGCAAGTAATTTGTGAGATAGATGCCCGTCATTTGGATAGTGATGAACATTGGGATCTTCTATTTGAGTTCTTGAATGAAATCTACAAGAAAGATGATCTGTTAAATGCTTATGATGCTTGGTCAGAATTTGCTAAATTTTGGAAAACAGGTGGTGATTCCATGGAAGAATACATAATGGACATGAACAGATTGTTTAAAAGAGTGACAAAATTCAATTTGGGGATCCCTGGATCAGTACTAGTGTTTAACTTACTGGACTATGCTGAGGTGTGTCATATTTACAGGCATCAATACAATGGAAGGATTAAAGACAGGCAGAATGAGAATGAAAGCACCTTTAGCAGATCTGGCTTTATAGCAGGAGACAAAATTGGAACAGAAATAATGGGTTGGATTCTAGCTCAAAAAATGGCGGCCCGCCCGTGCGGTCCCCATGCCAAATAACCGCTGCAATCTTAAGCACAGCAGCTCATTTAAATAGCCGGGGAAACCCGCTCCCCCAATCAAGTGGAGGGACTGGGCTGTCCGTCCCCGGCAATGGCATCAACTGCTGTTGCCATTTTTAAAGGGCCATCAGCTCTGCCGGGATATTTAAATTTTTTAAAGACATATCCCTCCAGAATTACATAAAGTTCCAATGCCCCTTTCCCACCGCCCCCCAATAACAATTACATGAACTATTTGCCCTTCTCCCCACACAAATTACACAAAGTTTAAAGTACAACCCTTCCCACCATCCCCTACACTCACGACGTTTATTTGACCCTGTCCCCCTCCCTCTGCACTGATAAACTTACCTCCTCCCCTCTCCCCACCAGTGCCACGCTTCGTTTTCCTGGACAGGGACCTGAAGGCGCGTGAGTGCTGGCCGCCGTGCCAAAGATTGCGGCGGGCCCTCAACATCATGGGTAAGTACATTTAAATTAATTAATTTTATTGATTTAAATATTAAAATTGTGGTCCCATCGCCCAGTGGCTGGGGGCCGCCATGGGGCCTTGTCAGCGTCAGGTGGATTGGGCCGGGCCCTGCCGATGTTGAGGTCCGTGGCGGGGCTCATCTGGAGCTATCTTCAAGTCCCACCCTCCACCAAGGATCACAACATCGAGGGCTGCTTAAAATCCAGTCCAATGGGTGAAAGGATCCCAGAAATGCCAAAGGAAAATTTAATAGGTGCTTCAGGTGTGATTCGAAGTATT
Organism: Heterodontus francisci; assembly: GCF_036365525.1. Taxonomy (NCBI): domain Eukaryota; kingdom Metazoa; phylum Chordata; class Chondrichthyes; order Heterodontiformes; family Heterodontidae; genus Heterodontus; species Heterodontus francisci. The sequence continues at coordinate 39,288,430 of NC_090387.1, forward strand.
ATTATGCAGTGAACTAAGAGGATGAAGATAATGATGAGTCCAAATGAATTATACTGGTCACGAGGAACTTTAGTCATGTGATGAATGTGTTAGTCATGGACTCCTTTAACTGTGCAGTACTAGATAGTGTCTGTACTTCAATAGTATATAGGGCAGATTAGCTAAAATTATATCTTGATTCACTAAGTAGTGAGGATTGAAGCAAGGTTAAGGAGGACATCACCATGCCCTATTGTAAGCCTTCCATTGGCACGAGTTTAACAAGGTAGTTGCCATGGATCTAAAAGTATGGGACAAAGACTGAAATTTTTTCATTCTACAATTTATATAGTAAAGACAAAGGGGTTATTATAGACAAAATCATGGAGAAATGGATAGGGACTGGACATGGGATACCAGCGAAGTTTCTGACTAATAATGGAGGGGAATTTGCTAATGAGTTCAGAGAAATATGAATATCATGGTCATGAATACCACAGCTGAAAGTCTTTTCACCGACGGACTCTGTGAAAGGAATCATGCAGTGATCCATGAATTGCTACATAAAATTTAGCTGATTAACTGGACTGCAAATTAACAATCACCCTGGCATGGACAGTTCATACAAAGAATTCACTCCAAATGGTCGGAGGATATAGTCCCTATCAGTTAGTCTATGGGCAAAATCCCAAATTTCTTTCTGTTCTGTGCGATAGTCCTCCTGCTCTAGAAGGTACTACGATTAGTCCCATTTTTCTGCACATATTGAATGTTTACATGCAGGGAGATGGGCTTTTATCAAGGCTGAGGTGTCTTGAGAAAATTTGGAGAGCACTGAGGCATCATATAAAACCCATCTGAGACAGAATTTAATGCAAGAGCCTTGGTATATTGTAAAAGAGGGTCAGAGGGAATGGAAAGGCCCTGGAAAGGTGATAGGTCAAGATGGTAAGACAGTGCTTATCAAACATGGCAATCAAACTGTTAAGGTTAATTCCTTTAGATTAATTACAAAATCTTGGACTCTGAGCAGCTGATAGAAGTAAATGAGGCACATTGTACCTCACATGCTCATGTGTTATGTGATGAAGGTCCTGAGAAACATAATAGGGTAGATCAAGGGCTGTAATGTGAGTTGTAATGTAAGTGATCACCACACACATGACAGAGCTGTCACATCCAAAAAGCCTATTGCCCAGGTGTACTCAGGTGACATATATGCCAGAGGAGTGTAGTGCACTGAAAGAGAAAAAATGACACATTCAGTACCCGATCGCTACTGGTGTCTCGCAATCGTTCTGAACCTTAAGCGTCCCGTCAAATTCTAATTGTTTTAAAAAACGCACTATTTTTCCCAGGCTTACTTTTTCCCCTGTGGCGAGTCGAAGAGACTTAGCAGTTGGCAGGAAAAAAGACAGAAGCGCGAGGGGAGAGCCAACTGTGTAACAGCCCCGACAACCAATTTTTTCTGCAGCACCTGTGGAAGAGACTGTCACTCTAATATTGGCCTTTATAGCCACTCCAGGCGCTGCTCCACAAATCACTGACCACCTCCAGGCGCTTACCCATTGTCTCCCGAGACAAGGAGGCCAAAGAAGACGACTTTTTCCCCACTCACGAGCATTGCACACGCCTTATTCTTGAAGGTGCTTTGTGAAAATTCATCGAAGCACCAATTATTGAAACATTAATCTCACATCCTGCAATCAGAAACCTGGAAGAAACTTTATTCCGACATGGTTTGTTTAACGCGAATGGTTAAAAAATCTGTTCTTATCTATTAATTTTAGTCTATAAAAAAAGACGGTACCAATGATCGTGATAAGTACCATTTTCTTGTAATTATAATTATTTCAAAGAGGAAACGCTGGGCCCAGGAATCCCGACGCCGCAAGAGAAAAATCTTCCGACCTTCAACCAACGCACGTGACCCGAACCACCTTCAATCAGGTTCACGTGATCACAAACCACGTGATCAGGGCCCGTCGCACCGCCCGCAGTGACGTCATCAGTCATTGCCACGAGTAAAGCCGCAGCACACCTTCGCAGCTTCAGACACGTCCACGGTTTACAAAACAAATAAATCCTCTATCTGCTCCAACTCCGTACATTTACCGCCAAAATAAAACAGAGTTTATCCAGCTTTGTTAGATTATACCATTGTATTTCTCTTCGCTCTCACGGCATTAAAAAGTACATACATGGTACATATTTGTGGCGAGAGTCCTTTACCTCCGGAAAAAGGTCAGCGTGATGTTCCGCGCCCGGTGAAGGGTGCTGAGGCTGGAACGGCCGCCATTTTGAAGTAACCAGGTCCCCCTATCTGTGGAATAGCCGCTACTTGGAGTGCTTGGATCGGCTGGTAGGTGGGTAGCAATTATTTGAGGATTTGTCAACGTTTGAAGTCTGCCTAATATGGTTCTAGTATTGAGATTTGGGCCAGATTTATGTACTTTCCTTCCCTGTTACAACGTGCCTCTCTTCCCTGGTGTGGAAGTTGTTTCTCACCAGGAGGCCGGGTTAGAGTGGGAGAGTGCGGCCCTGCCGCTTGAGTTGCTTGGCTCGACCTCTTGCGCTCTCCCCTTTCTCAATTACTTTGGTCCCTTTCAATCGCCCTCTAAAAGCCACAGTTTGTTTCAGACAACCTCTGTGGGGGAGTATTCTTTCTTCAGTGGTAATAGAGAGTAATTTTACCAAGATAGTCTTCTCACTGATTTCTCCTCTGGGTCATTACATTTTCAGAGAATGGGGCCGTGTACATAGGGTATGGGAGTAGAATTTAGAGACCTTTTGAGTTGCAGTCATGAAGACATTTCTAATAGTATTGAGTGATGTATCCTATCATTTAAATTTTCTTTTTTGTAACTAACTTTATTATCCCTGAAGTTTCGTCGAGGGGTGGTTGTTGAATTAGTCGTGTCAATCAGATATTTTGATGTTTAAGGAAGTTACTCGAAGGTGCGTTATTATAGATGAAAAATCAAGATTGACTCAAATGAATGTAATGCTAGCGATCACATCAAGTATTGGTGTGTAGTATTTTTATACGCATTTGCTGATTAACCAGCGATGATTTTCATAGTGGTGATTGTACCAAAGTTTCTAACTGGTTATCATTCTGATCGCCGTGGTTATCCAAAAAGGAAACACTCTTTAGACCAGGAAATAGTTCAAGACTGAATCTTGTGAATGCTGTGGAACTAAAAAAAAATTTTTAATAATTATTTATTACAGTACCACTTTTGAAATAAAACCCTGCTTGTCACGATAGAGATATGATTCAGGAAGCATCTTGCATCAGTATTGGTCATGAGCTTAACATTAAACTGATTTCCTTATTTTGATACACAGCTTCTTGGTTCTATTATTTTTTCAGTCTAATGGGAGTGTGTGTATATATAGCTTGTAAATAGCTTTTAAAAAAAGGAAAGTTCTTTTTTTCAAAAAACCTCAAATCCTACTGTACAAGTGATATGGTTAGTACTACAAAAGTGTGTTTTTTTTAATTAGTGTAATTTATTAAGGACTTTAGATTGTAGTGGGTAGTGTTTGGAGTATAACAACGTCTGTAGCATAATTAGTATTTTTTTAATGAAAGGGAATAACTAAGTAAAGGTAAGTCATGGCAGGAGAGATCGCACCCTTATATGCTCCTCCTGTGCTATGTAGGAAATCAGGGATGCTTCCAGTGTGCCTGACGACCATGTGTGCAGGAAGTTTATCTGCAGCTACTGGCTAGCAGCATTACCGAGCTGGAATAAAAACAAGAAATGTTGGAACTGCTCAGCAGGTCTGGCAGCATCTGTGAAAAGAGAAGCACTGACCCGAAATGTTAACTCTGCTTTGTTAGTAAAGGAGGAAATCAGTGCAATAATGAGGAAGGATATTTGCTCGGAAAATCATGATGTGGAATCTGTATGGGTGGAGCTAAGAAACAGCAAGGGGCAGAAAACATTGGGGGTTGTCTATAGGCCCCCAAACAGTAGTGGAGATGTAAGGGATGGCATTAAACAGGAAATTAGAGATGCATGCAATCAGGGTACAACTGTAATCATGGGTGACTTTAATCTACATTTAGATTGGTCCAACCAAATTAGCAATAATACTGTGAAGGAGGATTTCCTGGAGTGTGTACGTGACGGTCTTTTAGACCAATATGTTGAGGAACCAACTGGAGAACAGGCTATCCTAGACTGGATGTTGTGCAATGAGAAAGGATTAATTAACATTCTTGTTGTGCGGGGTCCCTTGGGGAGGAGCAACCATAACATAATAGAATTCTTTATTAAAATGGAGAGTGAAGTAGTTGAATCCGAAACTAGGGTCCTGAATCTAAATAAAGGAAACAAAGAAGGTCTGATATGAAGGCAAGTTGGCTATGGTAGATTGGCGAACTTTACTAAAAGGGTTGACGTGGATGGGTAATGGATAATATTTAAAGAACGCGTGCATGAATTACAACAATTATTCCTGTCTGGCGCAAAAATAAAACTGGAAAGGTGGCGCAACCGTGGCTTACAAAAGAAATTAGCGATAGTATTAGATCCAAAGAGGGGGCATATAAAATTGCCAGAAAAAGCTGCAAGTCTGAGAATTGGGAGCAGTTTAGAATTCAGCAAAGGGGGATGAAGAGGTTGATTAAAAGAGTATGAGAGTAAACTTGCGGGGAACATAAAAACTGACTAAAAGCTTCTATAAATATGTGAAGAGAAAAAGATTAGTGAAGACAAATGTAGGTCCCTTACAGTCAGAAACGGGGGAAATTATAATGGGGAACAATGAATGGCAGAACAATTAAACACATATTTTGGTTCTGTCTTCACAAACAAGGACACAAATAACCTCCCAGAAATGTTAGGGAACCACTGCACAGTGGCGCAGTGGTTAGCGCCGCAGCCTCTCAGCTCCAGCGACCTGGGTTCAATTCTGGGTACTGCCTGTGTGGAGTTTGCAAGTTCGCCCTGTGTCTGCGTGGGTTTCCTCCGGGTGCTCCGGTTTCCTCCCACATGCCAAAGACTTGCTGGTTGATAGGTTAATTGGCCATTATAAATTGTCACTAGTATAGGTAGGTGGTAGGGAAATATAGGGACAGGTGGGGATGTAGTAGGAATATGGAATTAGTGTAGGATTAGTATAAATGGGTGATTGATGGTCGGCACAGACTCGGTGGGCCGAAGGGCCTGTTTCAGTGCTGTATCTCTAAACTAAAAAGCAGTGCACTAAAACAAAGGTCTAATGAGAAGGAGGAACTGAAGGAAATCAGTATTAGTAAAAAAAAAGTGCTAGGGAAATTAATGGGGTTAGAGGGTGACAAATCCCAGGGTCTGATAATCTATATCCCAGAGTACTAAAGGAAGTGGCCCTGGAAATAGTGGATGCATTGGTGGTCATCTTCCAAAATTCTATAGACTCTGGAGCAGTTCCTACAGATTGGAGGGTGACAAATGTAACCCCACTATTTAAAAAAGGAGGGAGAGGAAAAACAGGGAACTACAGACCAGTTAGCTTTACATCAGTAGTGGAGAAAATGCTAGAGCTTATTATAAAAGATGTGATAGCAGTACACCTAGAAGGCATAAGTGGGATGGGCAAAGTCAGCATGGGTTTACGAAAGGGAAGTCATGCTTAACAAATCTACTGGAGTTTTTTGAGGATGTAACTAGTACAATAGTTAAAGGAGAACCAGTGGATGTGGTGTATTTGGATTTTCAGAAGGCTTTTGATAAGGTCCCACATAAGAGGTTAGTGTGCAAAATTAAAGCACATGGGATTGGGGTAATATACTGGCATGGATTGAGAATTGGTTGACAGTCAGGAAACAGAGAATAGGAATAAACAGGTCTTTTTCCAGGTGGCAGGCAGTGACTAGTGGGGTACTGCAGCGATCAGTGCTTAGGCACTGATATCTTAATGACTTGAGTGAGGGAACTAAATGTAACATTTCCAAGTTTGCAGACGACACAAAGCTGGGGGGGGGGGGGGTGGGGGGAAATGTGAGCTGTGAGGAGGATGCAAAGAGGCTCCAATTTGGTTTGGACAAGTTGGTTGAGTGGGCAAATGCATAGCAGATGCAGTATAACGAGAATAACTGTGAGGTTACCCACTTTGGTTGCAAAAACAGAAAGGCAGGTTATATTTGGTGATTGGGAAAGGGGGAGGTGCAACGAGATCTGGGCGGCCTTGTACACCAGTTGCTGAAAGCAAGCATTCAGGTGCAGCAAGCAGTTAGGAAGGCGAATGGTATGTTGGCCTTTATTGCAAGAGGATTTGAGTACAGAAGCAAGGATGTCTTACTGCAGTTATACAGGGCCTTGGTGAGACCACATCTGGAAAATTGTATGCAGTTTTGTCTCCTTACCTGAGGAAGGATGTTCTTGCCTTGGAGGGAGTGCAGAGAAGATTTACTGGGCTGATTCCTGGGATGGCAAAATTGACGTATGAGGAGAGATTGAAGGCCTATATTCACTAGAGTTTAGAAGAATGAGAGGATATCTCATAGAAACCTATAAAATTCTAACAGGACTAGACAGGCTAGATGCAGGGAGGATGATTCCGATGGCTGGGGAGTCCAGAACCAGGGGTCACAGTCTCAGGATATGGGTATGCCATTTAGAACCAAGATAAGAAATTGCTTCACTCAGAGTTGTGAACCTGTGGAATTTTCTACCACTAAAGGCAATGGAGGCCAAGTCATTAAATATATTCAAGAAGGAGAAAGATATATTTCTTAATGCCAAAGGGGTATGGGGAGAAAGCGGGAATAGGATATTGAATTGGACGATCAGCCATGATCTTTTTTAAATGGCAGAGCAAGGCCTAATGGCCTACTCCTGCTCCTGTTTTCTATGTTTCTATATATGCAAGGGCCCAGAATTTGAGCATATAAATATTGAAAATAAAGCTCTGAAAACAAAGCTTAAGCATTTGTAACCTAACTTTATCAAGTACTGTTTTTGTGCACAATTGTATTCAATAAGTTCATAAAGTTGGAATCAGGTCATCTTGTGGAACTCAATTGACTTTCTCCCACTTTAAAAAGCAAGTTTGGGATTTTTTTGAAAGAAAAGTACAAACTGCAGTCTGATTATTATGAAATGCAGTTAAAATATTAAGTGAAACTCTAAATTAGTTTAGTGGTGCTTATGCTACTTGCAGGATTATGTAGTTTGATGTATTGTTGTTTTATAAGTGCTCCACTACTAATATGTTTGCCTGTTTTTGAAGATTGGGACAATGCAATGAGGTGTTGATAGAAGAAAGTAATCATGATCTCTCTTGACTAGAGACTCTGACTGAATTGTGGAATAGTAGAGAAATTGTCAAGCGAAGGTGTATCTGACAAATGCTGGAACTACTCAGGTCAGGCAACATCTATGGCGAGAGAGTTAAAATTTCAGGTCTGTGATGTTTGGGTTCTGATGAAAGGTCACAGACCTGAAACATTAACTCTTTCTTTCTTTTCGCAGATGCTGCCTGCCATGGGTATTTCCAGCATTTCCTCCACTTTCAGGTTTCCAGCATCTGCAGTATATTGCATTTCTATATCACCTTTTAACCTACTAAAATGTCCCACACACTGCAGGTATATTATCAAACAAAATTTGACATCAAGCCACAAAAGGAGATATTTGGATCGGTGGCCGAAAGCTTGGTCAAAAAGGAGGCTTAAAGGAGGAGCAAAGTATATGGGAGGGAATTCCAGAGTTTGGGGCCGAGCCAGCTGAAAGCATGGCTACCAATGGTGGAGGAATGGAAATCTGGAATACACGAGGCCAGAAATGGAGGAACACATGGGTCTTGTAGTGCTGGAGAAGATTAGCATTTGGTCGGGTTGAGGCCATAGAGGGATTTGAACACAAGGATGTAAATTTTAAATTCGAGGTCTTGCTGGATGCAGAGTGATCTTGATAGTCGTCAAGCCAACCCTGAGGATGCCTGATATCTGCACCCCAAACATTTTTGTTGTCTATTTTGCTCCCTTTTAGAGTAAAAAAAAAACAGACTCTAGATTTGCCAGATATTATCAAGTCAAACTTTAAAAGTTTGATCTTCGTGTAAGTAGGTGACTCAGAATTTGTCCATTCCCATTTCAGGTAAGACAGTAAAGTGGCACTCTGTAGTGTACCTTTGCACCTTTATAATGGTATGCAGTGGAGGTAACTGCATTAATGGTGTGATGAACGCAAGCTGAATTAACTACTGCAAAGTTGAGTGGGATACATAGCAAGAAGGTGGTGACTTTTTGATGTGGCAGTGGAGAGGTATTTTGCTTTAACTTTTCACAACACAGATTATTGAAATATAGTAGAAGTCTAATTTTTAACAATATTGAGTTTTACTAGGGACATAGGAATTGCTAGACGATAAAAGACCATGGTCCATCTAGTTTGTCTTCTAACATTCAGGGATTCGTGTAATGGAAACAGTAATGGAGTAGTTGACCTAGCGATCAATCTCTCTCAATTAGTTAATAACAGACCCATGAATAACCTGAGGAACACCCAAGGTGGTGGAGACCTTTTTGAACCAAGTTACCTTCCAAGCATGTTGCACTTAACCATGCCATGTCTCAAATTAATGTATCGCCAAAATTCTTTGGTAAAGTGATCTCTCTCTAATTTGCATTTGAATGAATCAAGACTAACTGCTTCCACCATCTCCCTGGAGTTTGTTCTGCAGATTGAACACTCACTCATTGAAATATTGTTTTCTGTATAGCTTAGTTCTTTAATGACAACTGATTTGAGCTGGCAGAATCTCAAATATTTACCTATTGCTTTTGTCAACATTGATCCTTTAACATTCTATGTTGAACGATTAGTATTAGGGTACAGAGTGGACACCGTACATGAAGGATGTAAGAACATAAATTCCATAATTAGACAGTATACCCACTCCATCCAACAATTGTGCTGTCATGAGCTCTTAAAGCTGAATTATCATGAGGAAAGTTTCTAGAACTATAACATTGAATTTTGCTCCTTAATCCCAGATGATGATCATTGACCACTCCATATGTTACCAGTTATACTGTGGTTTCCTTAATATCTGTAATTGAAGCCTAATAAATTGAGAAATTAAGGTGAAGGCTGACTTGAAGTGAAATTTCTGATTTTGGATGACTAATCTCCCTTTGATTCTTCAAGCCGTTATGTTCCTGCCCCCTCAAACTTTCTTACGGAAGGACTATAATTATCTGTCTCTCCATTTCCAAAACCTTTCAGAACTATCTTATTGATTTGTATCTTTGGTCTAGCCACCACCACCCCGCCCCACCAAATTTCTGCACTACCTGCTCAGTGTCCCCCTCCACTTGTCGATGGAAGACAACCTGAGATGTTCCTCCTTCTCAAGTCAAAAATGTAAATGAATGTTGCTATTGCAATTGCAGAGTATCCAGGTTTTTCTACAGAAGCAACATGATCCGTATTGTATATTTTTGTGGATCATAACATTTGTGAGATGATTAGTATGTGAGCATGTGCATACTTAGAATTTTAAATAAAAATGTTTGTGTTGAGGCTGGAAACTGAAACAAAAGGCAGAGCTGTATAACTGGCTGCTTTAGTTTGCAAGAGCTCTGCTTTCTCCAGTAGAGGACAAATGCTTGAGGAATTTGTGTCTTCCATTTGTGTACCAGGTACTGATTTGGAGAAATGTTAATTGACTGTAGGAAATAATCAGAGTGTAAAAATGTGATTTAATGGCCCAAGGATAGGGTGAATGGATTACTGATGGTAGTTTTAGTTAATTACGTGCTCCAGAATTGCCTGCATAAGAAGTTGGATGGAAGTATTTCTGGGACTGGTCTCTGTTCAATTGTCCTAAGATACTGTCTGGTGGTTGTCACATGATTTAAATATGACTTTTATGTTGGGTGAGAATCTGGTTTTAAAATACTATTAACTGAAATAGTACAGAAGTTGGATTCCCAGATTTGAAAGTTCCAAACCTGTGTTCACTTAATGCCTACACTGGAATTTGCAATATTTAAATACTAAGCAAGTCCTCCATTCCACATACCTATTCAAGTCTAGTTGGAATCAGTTAATTGTCAGTTCTTTTTTTTCCAGAATGCTCTAAAGAACAGTATAAGGGAATAAATGTGGGACTCAGTGGTATGAATGTTTGTTGCAGACCAACGTACAATTAAAATTTTAGCGTTGGTCAGGCACATAAGTATTGAAATCTTGATTATTGTGACTTAAGTTTGATTTGAGTTGCTTTAAGGCAACCTAGAAACTTTGCCAATATCTGGTATTTATTGATCCATGCGATTCACTGCTGTCCGTGCAGTGTGATCCAGAAATTGATAAGTTTCTCCAAAACCCCTCTTACAAAGTCCTGTAAAATCCAGTTGACTTAACAGTTGAAATCAGATGAATCAGTTTTGCTTGGAAATATCAGTTGACATTTTGGCACAGTAATATTTTTGCCTAGTGCTGTTAAGATTTTATGAGCTGAAAACTTTAACCTCTACGAGGGACAGATGAAAAAGCATTGGTAAGTAGAAAGGCAAACTTTCATTTATTTGGTGTGTTCCATGTCCTTGGGACATCCCAAGGTGCTTCAGATTGTGAATCATTTTGGGAAGACTGCATGTGCCAATTTGGTGCAGTGGTGACACCCGAGAGTTGGGGATTTGAACACACAATCCAGGCTGACATTTCAGTGCAGTATTGAGGGAATGCTGCATTGTTGAAGATGCTGTCTTTCAGGTGAGACGTTAAACCAATGCCCTGTCTGCTTACTTAGGTGGACATAAATGTTCCTATGGTACTTGTTGAAGAAGCCAGGGCTGTGTTTTCATTCTCCTAGCCAACATTTATTGCTTGGTCGACACCCCCCCCAAAGAAAACACATAATGATCCATTTATCTCTGTTGTGGGACTGGCTGCTGCACTTTTTATTAGTTCATGGGGTGCGAGTATTGCTGGCAAGGCATTTGTTGCTCTTCCCTAATTGCCCTTGAAAAGGTGGTATTGAGCCGTCGCCTTGAACCGCTGCAGTCCATGTAGTTAGGTATGCCCACAGTGCTGTTAGGAAAGGAGTTCCAGGTTTTTGACCCAGACGTAGTGAAGGACTGGTGATATAGGGCTGTATTTTATGACTGCAGCAGCCACTGTGAGAGCGGCAGCCTTCCGAAATGGAAGTGCCACCGCACAGCCCTCGCGATATTACGCGCAGGGGCTGATTTTAAATAGAAGGGGCAGGGCGGCTGCCTCTGATGACATAGAGGGAGCGGCTAACACGTCCCCTACAATGCTGTCCGGCACCATTTTTAAAGCGCTCCAAGCCTGTAGAAGTAATTTCAATTTTTAAAGGTGCTGCATTCATTTATCTTTTATTAACAAACAATAATGATATGGGGGCCCTTCCCGAACCCTCCCCCGCCCCAACCCCCCAATGGTCATTTCATTGCCTGAGATAACTAAAACATGCCTTTTTCCCTACTTGAACATTTACCCCAACCTTCTAACTTTTGCCCTTCAACCCCTTCCCACCATCCCCACATCCAATCAAAAGTGTTTTCTCCGCTCTCTCCCCCCACCCCCTGAAAATTTTATTCCTCTCCCTGCCCCCACCAGGTTGAAGGGGAAACGGTGGCCATAAAATTGGCGTGGGATGGCTGCCGCCAGCAGGTAAGTGAATTTGCATCTAGTTTAGGCTAATTTGAATATGTAGCTGAAAGTCCTGCTGCCAAAAGGTAGGGCGGTGGGGTCCGTACTGAGGTCCTCCCGCTGCCAGTAATATCGGGCCCTTCTCGACGTCAGGTCGAGGCGGGCCTCTTGCCGCAGAATTTTATGGCCCCCCCACCCCGGCTGCGACCCATGGCGTTGAGGGGCTTGTAAAATTAAGCCCATAGTTTGTCAGGTTGGTGTGTGGCTTGGAGGGGAACTTGCAGGTGGTGGTGTTCGCACACGCCAGCTGCTGTTGCCCTTCTAGGTGGTAGAGGTTGTGGGTTTGGAAGGTGCTGTCGAAGGAGATTTAGTGAGTTGCTGCAGTGTATCTGCTCCCACTCTGCACCGATGGTGGAGGGAGTAATACGTTTAAGGTGGTTGGGGTGCTGATCAAGCAGGCTGCTTTGTCCTGGATGTTGTCGAGTTTCTTAAGTGAGAGACTGTTCCATCACACTCCTGACTTGCGCCTTGTAGATGACGGACAGGCTTTAGGGAGTCACGAGGTGAGTTACTCGCCACAGATTACCCAGCCTCTGACCTGCTCTTGTACTTGTACACAGTATTTGTGTGACTGGTCCAGTTAGATTTCTGTTTGTGGTAACCCCCCAGGATGTTGATGGTGGGGGATTCAGCATTAGTAATACCATTGAATATCAATGGAAGATGGTTAGATTCTCTTGTTGGAGATGGTCATTGCCTGGCACTTGTGTGGCATGAATGTTACTTGCCACTTATCAGTCCAAGCCTCAATGTTGTCTAGGTCTTGCTGCATATGGACAACCACAACCATCTTCTTTTGTCCAGCCAGTGGAGAGTTTTCCCTTGATTCCCATTGATTTCAATTTTGCTAGGGTTGCTTGATGAATTCAGCTGTTTTGTCCAAGTTTGGTCCAAGGTTATAATGAGGTCTGGAACCAAGTGACCCTAGTGGAATTCAGACTGAGCATGGTGAGCAGGTTATTGCTGCTTAATAGCACTGTCCACGACACCTCCCATCACTTTGCTGGTGTTTGAGAGTTGACTGATAGGATGGTAATTAGCTGGCTTGGATTTGTTCTGCTTTTTGTTGTCAGTACATATCCTGGGCAGTTTTCCACGTTATTGGGCAGTTGTAGCTGTACTAGAACAGCTTGACAAGGGGCACAGCTAGTTCTGCAGCAAAGTCTTCAGTACTACAGTTGGGATGTTGGGGCCCATAGCTTTTGCTGTATCCAGTGCCTTCAGCCATTACCTGATATCATGTGGAGTGAATCGAATTGGCTCAAGACTGGCATCTGTGATGCTGGGGTCCCGGGAGGAGGCCAAGATGGATCATCCACTCGGCACTTCTGGCTGAAGATGGTTGCAAGCGTTTCAGCCTTGTTTTTTGAACTGATGTACTAGTCTCTGCCATCCTTGAGGATGGGGATATCTATGGAGCCTCCTCTGCCCAGTTAATTGTTTAATTGTCCACCACCAATCACAACTGAATGCGGCAGTACTGCAGAGCTTTGATCTGATCAGTTGGTTGTAGGATTGCTTTGCTCAGTCTTTAGCATGCTGCTGCTGTTTAGCCTACGTGTAGTTCTATTTTGTAGCTTCGCCATGTTGGTACCTCATTTTTAGATATGCCTAGTGCTGCTCCTGGCATGCTGTCTTACACTCATTGAACCAGAGTTGGTCCCCTAGCTTGATGGTAATGGTACAGTGAGCGATATGCCAGGTCTTGAGGTTACAGATTAAGATTGAATACAATTCTGCTGATGGTCCACAGCACCTCATGGATGTTCAATTTTGAGCTGTTAGGTCGGATTTGCCTACAAAAAAAAACTACATTGCAAAGGCAATTTAATTGTTCACTTCTGGGTGTTCTGAATTTGTGGAAGATTGTATATGAATGTAAAATAAAAACAAGAGATGCTGGAAATACTCAGGTCTGGCAGCATCTATGGAGAGAGAAGCAGAGGTAACGTTTCAGGTCAGTGACCCTTCTTCAGAACCTGAAGAAGAGTCACTGACCTGAAACGTTAACTCTGCTTCTCTCTCCACAGATGCTGCCAGACCTGCTGAGTATTTCCAGCATTTCTTGTTTTTATTTCAGATTTCCAGCATCCGCAGTATTTTGCTTTTATCTATATAAATGGAAGTTCAGCATTTACGATCATCACTTGTAATATCCAATGGTACAGTCTAAGATACTACACAAGATGTTTTAGATGGACTCCATAATTAGAAGGCAGAAAATCTAGAGGTCTGCAGAAATATTTGTGATAGAAGTTGAACATTAGCGAGTCTCAGCCGTATCACAGGTTCAGTAATTCAATTAAATGAGCAGCTCACTATGACAAATATATTTGATCCCCATAGGCTTAGTGTGGTGAGGCTACTATATGCTGAAAGAACTGTCTTGGGTCAAATTTGACAGTTTGACTATCCATGCCTATATCGTGATGGCCTGTTAAATATTTTTCTTTTGTCAAAAAAAACTACACTGCAAAGGCAATTTAATTGTTCACTTCTTTTTAGATTAGAGATACAGCACTGAAACAGGCCCTTCGGCCCATCGAGTCTGTGCCGAACATCAACCACCCATTTATACTAATCCTACACTAATCCCATATTCCTACCAAACATCCCCACCTGTCCCTGTATTTCCCTACCACCTACCTATACTAGTGACAATTTATAATGGCCAATTTACCTATCAACCTGCAAGTCTTTTGGCTTGTGGGAGGAAACCGGAGCACCCGGAGAAAACCCATGCAGACCCAGGGAGAACTTGCATACTCCACACAGGCAGTACCCGGAATCGAACCCAGGTCCCTGGAGCTGTAAGGCTGCGGTGCTAACCACTGTGCCGCCCGTACTGGGTGTTCTGAAGTTGTGGAAGGTTGTATATAGATGTAAAATAAAAACAAGAAATGCTGGAAATACTCAGCAGGTCTGGCAGCATCTATGGAGAGAGAAGCAGAGTTAACGTTTCAAGTCAATGACCCTTCTTCAGGTTCTGAAGGCTTTGAGACCCATAGGTTTTGCCAACATCTCCACAGACAGTTATAAGACAATCAGTGGCCATCAGGAAGTTTCACATTGATTCTAAATGTTGCAGAAATTGATTGTTGCGTTTCAAAACTAATGTGAAGTCTGAAATGATCTTGGTGCGGCAGATGATGTTCTGGAGAGGTGGTTAAACACTTCAGTTTTGAAAATCTGGGATTCTGCTGATGTCCCTTCACCAATATGCTGCACATTGATATGGCCTCTTGAAGTTGAAGAATTTTTGTGAGAAGCTAATTTTCCCAAGATTCCTAAAGCTTTTATAGGAATCGCTAGCCGAATATTGACCATAGCCTGTCCAGTTCACCAACCACTCTGGTAGCCACACGACCCCCTGATGGCTTAAATGGTTAAATCGTTAAGAGTGCTTGCAAAAACTTGGCTTATACTCCTTTTGTGTATTGAAGATTGGGTGACCTGACCAATATTTGATCGGTAGATATGGAGAAACTCTTTCCTCTGGTGGGTGAATCCAGAACAAGGGGACATCTTGATAAAATTGGGGCAAGGCTATTCAGGAGAAAAATGAAGAAGGACTTTTTCCACAAAGGACATATGGAAATAGTTAGAAATATGGAATTTTCTCCCCGGGTAGGCTGTGGTTGCTGGTTCACTTTGAGCTTTCAATACTAAGAGCTTTATTAGGTAAGGGTAACAAGGATAAGGAGCATAGGCAGGTAAATGAAGTTAATGTACAAATCAGATGATTGAATTGAATTTGGAACCAGGCTCTAGGGACTCAGTAGCCTACTTTTGTTCCTTTAATTGAATTGTTGGCTGCTCATAGCAATTGATCTCTGTATACACTAACCTCTGACATGAGGTGTGGAAAAACCCCAGTGGTGGAAAGATTTAGGAACCCAAGGTCCAAGTCACCTGTTCCTCCCAAGCGTGCTGCATTTAGCATACCGTAGATCACGGTGTATAAGTTGACCCGGCATATAAGATGACCCCATTTTTCTGGCCCCAAAAATCATGTTTGAGTGCTCGGCATATAAATTGACTCCCTCTCCTTTTTTCAGCTACGACATGCTATACTCGCATTTGTCATCAGCCTCAATTTTCCTCTCCACAAATGCATGTTTTACTTACCTTCTCAGTGGACACGAGATCAAACAGGTGATATGGGCTGTGTTGCGAAGATGTGCGAGAGTTTAAAACATGCCCACACAGAGCAGACTCTGCATTGTGAATGACGGAGAAATAGGTCGTCCAGCAAAATGAATGACGTATGAAGCTGGTTTCAAGCTAAAGTCATAATATTTGCTAACTCGTCAAATAACTGTGCTGCACAAAGGGAATTTGGTGTTGGTGAAAAACTGGTGTGAGAATGGAAGGAGGAGGAATCCACCCTGAAGAATATGCCCAAGACTAAATGCAGAGTGAGAACATAGGCCAGTCATTGGCCTGATCTTGAGAAGCATGTATTGGAATGGGTCCTCAAATCGTCAGAATGGTTAGATCGTCACAAGAAATGCAATATGTATAAATGCACTTAAGTGGACCAAATCAACCGGAGTCCAGTAAACATTTCAGAACAGAGAGTTCGTCAAGTCGCTTTAGGGAACAAAAATGTCTAGCGCTGCAGCAGAAGGCCAAGATTACTCAGACTACCAAAGGACCTCTGGCAAAATTACTAGTTTCCAGTGATTTAAGGGACAGTGACATAAACATGAGTACCCGTTACGCCACATTGGCAATATGGTTGAAAGGCCCATGAATTTCGATATGCCCAGCAACCAAACTGGAGTGGAAAGGTTCAAAAACCGTTCTAGTGATTATTACAGGACATGAGAAGACCAGATTCATGGTGGTATTAGCCTACATAGCTGACAAAGCGAAATTAAAGCCTGTGGTAATTTTCAGATGTAAAACCATGCCAAACATCAAGTTCCCTGCTGGAGTTTTTGTGCACGCCCATGACAACTGTTGGATGGCTAAAGATGGAGTGAAGTTATGAATCAGTAATGTGTGGAATTGTGTCCCGGTGGCTTATGTAAAGAATGCAGCTTATTAGTGTGGGGCATGTTCAGATCCCATAGAACCAATGAGATCAAGAGGTGCCTGCGAAGAAATAACACCCATATTGCAGTTATACAAGGGGCCCTAATGTCCATAGTTCAACCTTTGGATGTATGCCTCAACGAGCCATTCGAGGATCATGTTCGCGCTGAATTGAATAGGTGGATGGTTGATGGAGAAAAACTTTCACAGAGTGGAAATATGCACCCTGCCTTGCTTGATGTTTTGTGTGGTTTTGTCATCAAATTGTGGGATGCTATTAATGCACAAACTGTCATCAGATCGTTCGGGGGGTTGGAGGGGGGGAAAAGTGTGGATGGAGGGGGGGGGGGGAAGTGTGGATGGAGAGGAAGATGACTTATGGATGGATGATTATGAAACAAAGTGCCACATCTGATCAAGTGGAATCCTTACAGTGATGCCATAAGCCAAAGTGACTCTAAATTTCGATGACTATTTGATTTGGATGCCAAAGGCAATGATGTTGACTGCTTTGATTGTGGTTAAAGGTATCTTTGTAGAATTAATTCAATAAACCATGCAACTTTAATATGTGTTACCGGTGTTTTTTCACATTTCAAAATGGCACCCACACTGGCAAATCCCATCTTATGCTCAGTATACAGGTTGACCCCCATTTTGTAACTATATTTGGAGGCTTCAAAGTTCAACTTGTACGCCGTGATCTACGGTATATTATATCAAATTACTCCTGCACTGTATCCCAAAATATTTTCTGAAAGAAATCAATCTAATTTGAATGATTGTGCGCTATTTGCTTCCACCATCTCTTACAGGAACCTGTTGCATAGATTTGCCACTTGCTTATTGAAATATTTCTGCAGATTGGTTTTGAATTTGCCTCCCTTCAACTGCAGGCTGTGTCCTTTGGTTCCATCTTTCCAGGCAAGGTGAAGCAACTTCTTGTGGTCTACATTGTCTAGTCCCTTCAGAATCATCTTGTCTCTCAATTTTTCCTGTAGTAACGCCTAATTTTTATAATTGCTCATAATTCAATCACTCCATCCTCTCAAAATTTGATTGCGTTTTTTGGTATTTTTTCAATAACTGCAATATCCTTTTTGTACTGTGATGGCTGGAACTGTGAACAGTATTCTAAGTGTAATCGCAATTTTTAAATCACTCTTTTGGCTCAGAATTGACATTTTCAATATATCCCAACATCTGTTTGCTTTACTCACCGTCACCAAACATTGTTGCAAACATTCAATGCCTATTTTCTTAGTTTCTGCAATTAAATTTTGTCTGGCCAATTCCCAAGTATATTCAAATCCTCCTGTAGTTTATCCTGTTCAGCTTTGGAATTTGATCCCTTCATTAAACATAGAAAAATAGGAGCAGGAGTAGGCCATTCGGCCCTTCAAGCCTGCACCGCCATTCAATACGATCATGGCTGATCATCCAAACTCAGTACCCTGTTCCCGTTTTCTCCCAGTATCCCTTGATCCCTTTAGCCCTAAAAGCTATATCTAACTCCTTGAATATATTTAATGATTTGACCTCAACTGCTTTTCTGTGGTAGGGAATTCCACAGGTTCGCCACTCTCTGGATATCATCTGTAAACTTAGTAATTTTGTGCTTGTGCTTGCATCTTTCTCTAGTTTCTCATTTCTTATAGCTCCCTTCATGTCCTCTCCAAGCTCATACCCACCGCCTGCTCCCCTATCCTATTTCCACTAAACTGTTGACCACCCAACTTCCCTTCCTGGTCCCCATGTTAGCTGATATCGTTGACCGTTCTCTCTTTGGGTACTGTCTCTCCTCTTCAAAACTGCTGTCATTACCCTTCTCAGAAAAACAAATATTGACCCCGCTGTTCTTGAAAACTACCACCACTTCTCCAACCTCCCTTTCCTCTCAAATCCTTGAATGTGTTACCTCCCAAATCCGTGCCCATCTTTCCCACAACTGTTTGAATTCCTCCAGTTAGGTTTCCGTGCCTGTGTCAATACCGAAACAGCTGTTGGCAAAGTCTTACATGACATCTTGTGTGTTTGACAAAGGTAAACTATCCCTCCCCACCCTTCTCAACCTATATGTAGCCGTTGACCCAGTTGGCCTCACCTTCTCCTCCAACACCAGCTGGGTAGGACTGCATTTGCTTGTTCCATTCTTATCTATCTAATCGTAGCCAGCATATCAACTACAATGGCCCTTCCACTTCCCACACCATTATCTCTGTCCCTGAAGGATCAATCCTTGGCCCTCGTCTATTCCTCGTCTACATGCTGCTCTTCAACATCATCTGAAAACAGGGCATTGGTGTTTGTGTACGCTGATGACACCCAGCTCTACTTCACTACCAACTCTCTCGACGACTCCGCTGTTGCTAAATTATCAGACTGTGTATCCGACATCCAGTACGGGATGAGCAGAAATTTCCTCCAATTAATTTCTGGGAAGACCAAAGCCATTGCCATAGATCTCTATTACCAACTCCATTCTCTAGCTACCGACTCCATCTGTCTCCCTGGCAACTGTCTGAGGCTGCAGCAGACTGTTCACAACCTTAGTGGTATATTTAGCCCGAGATAGGCTTCTGACTACATATCCTTCACCAAGGGACGCCTATTTCTGCAATTGTAAAATCGTCTGGCTCTGCCCCTGCCTCAGCTACCCATCTGCTGAAACATTCTTACCTTTGATTACGACTAGACTTGACTATTCCAATGCACTCCTGGTTGGCCACCCACATTCTACACTGCGTTAGCTTGAGGTCATCCAAAACTCTGTGCCTTTAATGGCACCAAGTTCCGTTCACCCATGGCCCCGTTTTCGTTGACCTAGACTGGCTCTCGGAGAAGTAATGGCTCGATTTAAAAAAAAATTTCTCTTCCTTGTTTTCAAATCCCTCCGTGGCCTTGCCCCTCCCTTTCTGTAATCTCTTCTAGCCTCACAAGCCATATATCTTATGTAACCCTTTGAGATATCTGCTCTCGTCTAATTCTGGCCTCTTGAGTATCCCTGATTTTAATTGCTCCACTATTGGTGGCCGTGTCTTCAGCTGCCAAGGCTCTAAGCTCTTGAATTCCATCCCAAAAGCCCTCTGCACCTCTACCTCTGTCCTCCTTAAAACCTACCTTTTTAACCAAGCTTTTAGCCATCTTCCCTAACATTTCCTTATGTGGCTTGTGTCAAATTTTGTTTTAATGCTCCTGTGAAGTGCTTTGGATGCTTTATTACATTAAAGGCACTATTTAATACCAGTTGTTATTGTGTCTGAACTGCGTGTCACTTACGAGCATATTAAGAGATCTCAAAATAGACATCTGCAGTGGCCCCACTGGTATTCTCCCAGGCTAACAACAATCCCTGTAGTACTGTGCTCTTAGGTCACACAGTCAAACAATTTATGTATTCATTATAAAATTCCACTGATACAGCTTTCTTCATCTTCAGTGCCAGCCTTTCCAGAGGAACTACATCAAAGACAAGACCTCTCCTTCATGTACACATATTGGCTATCTTATGATTTTATTTCTATCCAACTGTGCGTAATATCAAAAACTTAACACTTTCGCAGCATCAGTTGTCATGTACTCACCGATCCCCTATTAGTGGCTCTGCTCCATCCCTTGTTTTTCTTTGTTTGAATATAACTTTAAAAACTTTATCACTCACTTCTCTTGGCAAATTTAATTTGAAATATTTGTCTGTTTGACACCTTTTTTACAACCCTGCTGTCCCTTTTGGTATAGAGTCTATTTTGATTTTGTACCATTTCCCATCATGGTCTTGCATCCTTTTTTCTTCGTGTTGTCTGGTTGTCCACTTCAACCAGGCAGGAAAGGCTTTAAACTTTATATCATTTGCATGGTATACATTGTTCCATTTTATTCAGATTCACTGTCCTGAGGAACTCCCTCATTATAATTCTGACCTTTCATTGTGACGACCTCAGTGATAACTTAAAATGCCTAGTGGAATTAATACTGAAAAGTTTGCTTTATAGAATATATTTAAGGTAGATTTTGAATTATATTTCAGCTTTATTTTGTGTTCAAATTGGTTTCAAAAGAATAATGTACAAAAAACTTTGAGTAATGGAAATGTGTCTCCAAGGTGATTTGCTTTAATGTGTTAACTAAAAATTGGACTCCAGTGAAAATCACACAACAGCTGTTCCTGAATGTGTATGACAAGAACTGTTGTTTCAATTCTCAATCTAATTTGTGGAGCAACCATCATGGGAATCTATTTTGAGAACTTTTGTTTGCACAATAGAAATCCTTGTTGGGAGAATTTGTTAGCTGAGGTACTCTTCCTGAAATCCATCATATGGAATGGCATTGCATGGTACAGTGACAGGTATTTTAAGGTCATATCCATTAAAATTAGTTCATTAAATTCACAGTTGTAAATTTTGCATTATGTTGGTCTGTCATCGAGTTTTTGCCAGAGGGGGCAGTATAAGGAATACTTATTTAATAATCTACAGTTCTTGTGATCAGTTTTTTTTTTAATAAGTAAGGGATAAGTGTACTTAGTGCAGCAAAGGCTACGGGCCCCAAAAACACCCTGGCTGTATTGCTGAAGACTTGTGCTCCAGAATTAGCCATCCCTCTAGCCAAAGTGTTCCTGACAAAGTGGAAAAAATTGCCCAGGTATGTCCTGTCCACAAAGCGCAGGGCAAATCCAATTTGGCCAATTACTGCTTCATCAGCAAAGTGAAGAAAATGTCATAAACAGCGCTATCAAGTGTTACTTGCTCACCAGTAACCTCACTTCTGCCCAGTTCAGTTTCTGCCAAGACCACTCGGCTCCAAAGCTCATCATTACAGTACTAGTCCAGATGCAAACTAAAGAGCTGAACTCCAGAGGTGAGGTGAGAATCCCTGCTATTGGCATCAAGGCAGCATTTGACTGAGGTGTGGCACCAAGGAGCTCCAGTCAGTGGGGATTGGGGTGGGGGGCACACTAGCACAAAGGAAAATGGTTTTGGTTGTTTGAGGCCAATCATCTTAGCACCAGGACATTGCTGCAGGAGTTATTTAGGGCAGTGTTGTAGGCTCAACTAAAGCCTGGCTACCCAACCTGAACCCGACTGCATGTGTCGGGTTCGGGTCGGGTCAATATTCCGAGTCCAGCATTCTGGCTTGGGTCGGTCTGGACACTGCTGCTTCCGGGAACTCACAGGATCAGACTCGCCCATGATTCCCTGCAATTCCATCTGCAGGAATAGCCAGCTGCCGGAACGGATGAACAGGATCACAAGTATTACCATTTGGACAAGGTAGAGCACAATAACGTGTTTGATATCATTAAATTTATTGCGATATTTGGGTGCGAAAAAAAATTAAAGAACTCAGGCCCGGATCGGGTTCGGGTTGGCTGTGGTTGGGTTGGGCCCGGGTCGGGTTTCAATTTTATACCTGAGCAGGCCTTTAGGCTCAACCACCTTCAACTGCTTTTGCAATGATGATCTGACCATTATAAGGTCAGAAGTGGGAATGTTTGTTGATTGCCGTGTTCAGTTCCAATCACAGTTCCTCAAATAATGAAACAATCTGCCCATATGCAGCAAGACCTGGACAACATTCAGGCTTGGACTGATAAGTTGCGAGTGATGTTTATGCCACACAAGTGCCAAGCAGTGACCATGGGGTCTGACCACCTCCCCATGACATTCAGCGGCATTGCCCTCATCAAATCCTCCAGCATCAGCACCATGAGGTCATTGATCTGAAATTTAATTGGGCCAGCTGCATAAGTACTGTGGCTACAAGAGCAGGTCAGAGGCTGGGTACTCTGCAGCAAGTGATTCACCACCTGACAAGCCAATGCCTTTGCACAAACTGCAAGCCACTATTCAGGAGTGTGATGCAGTACTCTCCACTTTCCCACATAATGTAGTGCCAACAAAACTCGAAGCTTGATACCATCCAGGACAAAGCAGCCTGCTTGATCAACACCCCATGCATCACCATAACATTCACTCCCTCCACCACTGCAACGCTGTGGCTACAATGTGTACCATTTAGAAGATGCATTGCAGCAACACACCAAGTTTCTTCGACAGCATCTCCCAAACCTCTACCACCTAGAAGGACAAGTGTGGCAGGTGCATGGATTGCCACCACCTGCAAGTGCCCTTCCAAATTACACCATTCTGACTTGGAACTATATCGCCTTTCTTTCATCACTGGGTCAGGATCCTGGAACTCCCTACCTAACAGCACTGTGAACGTACCTTCACCACATGGTCTGCAGAGGTTTAAGAAGGTGGCTCACCACCATTTTCTCGAGGAAAATTGGGAATGGGCAATAAATACTGACATTGTCAGCAATAATTGCATTCCATGAATTAAGAAAACAAATTGCAAAAAATTAGTTGAGTTTCTGAAGGACTTTGAAGGCCCTACTTTCAAAATTCTATTCTGAAACCTAGGAGGAACATTTGAGTTTGTCTCCAATTGCCATGAGTTTAGGAATACAGCATGCACTGTGGTAAAGATGCAGAACATATCTCTGCAAATCCAAATAATTGTAATCAGTGCACTCATTTTGAGTCTGTCATCTAGCGGCCTTAAACTACTTCTGACATTTTAACTAGCTGTACTTTTTAGTGTTGACACTCCCAAGTCTATGAGCTTCAGTTAGTCTGTCATGTTTTATTTGGTATTCGTATGAAGTTGTTCTTTGAGCTTAGTTGAAATGCTCACCTAAAAGTGTTGCCTTGGCTCAGCAGCAAAATTTCCTGCTGTGCTGGGCAGCAATCGTTCCTCAACACCACAAAAATATTACTTGATCATTTTGTTTGTTACTTTTGGAATCTTGTGTGCAAATTTGCTGAAGTGTTTCCTTACACAAGGCACTGCAATTCAGAAGTAATTCATTGGGTGTGAAACACATTGAGGATATGCAAGTGGTATGCAAATGCTTTCTTTTCCTTTTGCTTTTCTCCACTTACTCATTTTCTTAGCATTTCCTTTCCTTCCTTTCTTCCCCAGAATTTGAGTGCAGTGATTATCTGGATTGCTCTGTGGTCTGGGTCCTCAGATAAAAGTGTTTTTGGCAATCTAAAGCCATTTCTTGGCTGATGTGCCACTGCACTAAATTGCCAGTCTAAGGCCTTAAGGTTGATTTTCCCATTTTCTATGCCAGTGTAATAAGGGAAGTACTTTCGAGGTTGAATTTATGACCATTTTGGGTTACGGTAGATGGATTGATAGTTGTCAACAGGAGTTGACTTGGACATGCCTTGGATGACTAGGGGGAAAGTTTACAGCAACCAAAGCCAGAGTTCCCTGGATGACGAAAGAGGTAGAGAGTAAGGTGAAGCAGAAAAAGGGGCGTATTACAGATGTCAGGTTGATAATACAAGTGCGAACCAGGGTGAATGTAGAAAGATGAGAGGGGCAGTGAAAAAGGAAATGCGAGGCAAAGAAAGAGTATGAGACGAGACTGACAGGTAATCAGTAGTAAAAGGGTAGTAGGAGGAGTGACACTGAATAGGGATTAAAAAAGAGATCTGTGCATGGAGGCATGAGATACTAAATGAGTATTTTGTATCTGTCTTTAGCACAGAAGAAGATGCTGCCAAAGTAATCGAGAAAGAGGAAGTAGTTGAGACACTTGGGCTAAACATTGATAGAGGTTTTAGAAAGGTTGGCTGTACATAAAAGTTGTCACCAAGGCCAGATGAGATGCATCTGAGGATACTGAGGGAAGTATAGGTGGAAATTGTGGAGGTACTGGCCATAATCTTCCAATTCTCCTTAGATACAGAGGTGGTGCCAGAGGACTGGAGAATTGTAAATATTACACTCTTGTTCAAAGAAATGGTGTAAGGATAAACTCAGCAACTACAGACCAGTCCGTTTAACCTCGGTGGTGGGAAAGTTTTTAGAAATGATAATCCGGGACAAAATTTAAGTCACTTGAACAAATGTGGTACACTTGAGGAAAGCCAGCACAGATCCGTTATGGGCAAATCATGTTTAACCAACTTGATTGAGTTTTTTGGTGAGGATAATGCGGTTGATGTGATGTACATGAACTTCCAAAAACATTTCATGAAATGTCACATAATAGGCTTGTCAGCAAATTTGAAGCCCCATTAAATAAAAGGGTTAGTGGCAGCATGTCTACAAAGTCAGCCGAGTAACAGGAAACAGACAGTAGTGGTAAACGTTTGTCCTTCAGACGGTATACCGTGGGGTTCCCCAGGGATCGGTAGTATGACACCTGCTTTTCTTGTATATTAATGACCTAGACTTGGGTATCCGAGGCATAATTTCAAAATTTGCAGATGAGACATAACTTGGAAGTATTGTGAACTGAGGGGGATAGTGACAAACATTGAGGACAAATGGACTGCAATGGGCAGACACATGGCAGATAAAATTTAATGCAGAGAAGTGTGGAGTGATGCATTTTGACAGAACAAGGAGAGGCAATGTGAAATAAAGGATACAATTTTAAAGGTGATGGCTTCAAGGCTAATGCCTTGTTGATCTATTATTTGGGAAATGGCACAGAGCTTATGCTTTTTTAAAAAAAGCAAGGTGGTGAGACACGGAAGGCAAAGAGACTGCACGAAAAGTGTCAGCAAATAAAATGCAAAGAAAAATGCCAATTTCAGAATTTTGAATTGTGTCCTAATTACCAGATTACTTGCAAAGATTAATCCCTGATGACTGCTCACATTTACCCAAATTAGAGAACAGCAACTAAACTTGGTTGAAGAGGTATAAATTTCTCAGGAACTTCAGTTTAAAATCAAAAATTTAAGATTGAGATTACTTGGGCAAAAATCTATTTGTTTTCAAGTTCCTCCATGCCGTTGCTTCATGCCAGTGAAATCTTCAGTTCACCACCTGTGTTAGACTCTGTTCATCATTTGCTCCACCATTGGTGGCTGGCTGTTCTTCGGTCATGAGATACATGTTCTTTAAAGCTTTCTCCCAAAACTATTATTTCTCTTCTTTCATTCAAGGTCTCCTAAAAATGGGATCACTTCAACCGCACTTGGATAGTGATCAGACACTACTCAATGAAGGATGCTATATAAATTCAAGTTATTATTGAAATAAGTAACAAAATGGTAACTTATTAGAGTCAAGGTGATAACTACAACAGATCAAGCTTCAAGTTCGTGTATTCCTCTAAATTACTAACTTGTTATTCACAATCAACACTGTGCTACATTTGGCAATAAATCTCAGCTTTGAACATGCAGGAAAGCAAAGTATCTCCGACATTGAATGGACCCGGTTATTAACAGAATTTCTTTTTTTTTAATTCAAATTTCAAGCATTTCCCATTTTTTGCTTTTTATCTCCTGCAGCAAATTGCTGAATGACAAAGCTTCAACCACCAAAATGAAAATCTCAAATTGCACAAAACTTTTTGTTCTATAAATATTGACCTTCAAAAGACCCATTGAAAGCTGTAATCAGTCTAAGGATTGCTGTGACTACATTTGCTGTTTTTGTTGAGTGTCACATTATGAATGCCAGTGTTGCAGAACACAAATCGCATATTGAGCATTCTGTACCACAGAATCACAAAATGCTTACAGCACAGGAGGCCGTCATTCGGCCTGTCGAGTCTGCGCTGGCTCTCTGCAGGAGCAATTCGGCTAGCCCTACTCCCCAGTCCCTTCCATATAAACCTGCATATTTATCATCTTCAGGTGCTGATCCAATTCCCTTTTGAAAGCCATGATTCAATCAGCCTCCACCAACTCTCAGCCAGTTTCATTCCAGGTCCTAACCACTCGCTGCATGAAAAAAAGGTTCTCATGGCACCATTGGTTCTTTTGCCAATCACCTTAAATCTGTGTCCTCTGTTTTTTGACCCCTCCAGCAAAGCAACAGTTTCTCTCTACTCTGTCTAGACGCCTCATGATTTTGAACAACTCTTATCAAATCTCCTCTTAATCTTCGCTTCTCGAAGGAAAACAACTGCAGCTTCTCCAATCCATCCTCGTAATTGAAGTCCTCCATCCCTTTAACCATTCTCATGAATCTTGTCAGCACCCTCTTTGAAGTCTTCACATCCTTCCGATAGTGCGGTGCCCAGAATTGAACACAATACTTCAGTTGAGGCCGAATGGCGGGTTCTGACTTTTTTTTCCAAAAGCCCACCAGAAAACCCTGAGTCTGTTGGAAAAAGGCTGTTCCTGATGTCAGGAACTGTCAGCTGTGCAACCGACCGTGATCTTTTTAAAACAAGTGACCAACCATCTGCTTAGCATTCCACTCTGCAACTGTGCGGGGGGGTTGGGGGGAGGAAACAGAAACAGAGAGGGAAAGGAGGGGAGGGGTAGCAGGGACGAGGGGGTGGGTGGAGCCATGGGGGGAAGGGGGCAGCAGAACAGGGGGTGCCAAGGGAGGGGGGGGTGCGGGCAGCGGAACATGGGGAGCCGAGGGAGGAGGAAGAGGGGGTGGGGGAACAGGGGGAGCCGAGGGAGGAGGAAGGGGGTGGGGGGGAAACAGGTGGAGCCGAGGGAGGAGGACGGGGAGCCGAGGGAGGAGAAAGAGGAAGGGGGGGACGGGGAGCCGGGAACACTGGAGACACTGGGGCAGAATGAGACCGGGAGAGGGAGTAAAGAGTCATTTACTTACGGCACAGAAGGAGGCCATTCTGTCCATCGAGCTGATACTGGCTCTTCACGGAGCTATGCAGTCAGTCCCGCTCCCTTGCTCGATCCCTGGAGCCTTGCAAATTTATTTATTTCTGATCATCCAACTTCCTCTTTAATTTATTGATTGTCTCCACTTCCACCACCCTTGTGGGCAGAGAGTTCCTGGTCATTACTATCTGCTGCATTAAACAAAAGTGCTTCCTCATATTTCCCCTGCATCTTTTGCACAAAATGTTCAATCTGTGTCTCCCAGTCCTAAAGGGAAGGCCAGGGGTCGGCGAGTCAGAACGAATGAGACACAGACACACTCATACGCAGAGTGCGGGGAGAGAGAGATCAGGGGTCTCCTGAAAGATGTGCATCTATCCAGAATACCCGCATCAAGTGTGTGGGCAGCGATTGACTACTTAGGCAAGCAAAAACAATGCTCGGTATGTCTCTAAATTGGTTTTCAGTATAGTGATGTGAAAGTAAGTCGATAACTTAGTCTTCTCATTTAAAGCTTCTTCAAAAAAAAATGCACATTTATTGTTTGTTTTTATTTGTAAGATAAATTTTTAGTGCATTTATATTTCGAAATTTGCTCACTGGCCCCTCCGGCCGAGCAAAAATCGTAATGCGGCCCTCTGCCCGAAAAGGTTGGACAACCCTTATATAGAATGTATGGAAAGTGAATTCTTGGTATGCACTTCAAGTCCAGATTTGTGGACCTGACGATTTGTGGACCTGAATCTGATTCTGAATCTTTTTCAGGGCCCCAAAACTGTGAAATCACAACACCTTAAATCTTTCCTTTCCAGATCAATCCTTAGCTTTTAAACCTACTACCTTCTGTTTATCTTGTCATCTTTTCAACTTTTGTGTTTTGCGCTATAGGTCTTGGCATTCCACTTTGATTTTCCTAATTGGGGGGAAAAATGTGTTCAGAGAGTTGCTTCTATTGAGTCGTATACTAATTTCTATGCCAGATGTGGAAGGTGACTTCTGTCCATTTTGATTCGCTAGCAACAACTCAAATGCGCATACGTGGACCTTCACTTTCTGTCACTGCATGAGTTAAATGACACAGCAAAGTGTCATTGTGAACTTATAGCTTTGCTGCATGAGAAATTCTCATAGAATATGTAAAAACCTTTTAATTAAAACAGTAACGTAATGATAGAAGAAGGCGAGTCACTGACCCGAAACGTTAACTCTGCTTCTCTTTCCACAGATGCTGCCAGACCTGCTGAGTGGTTCCAGCATTTCTTGTTTTTATTTCAGAATTCCAGCATCCGCAGTATTTTGTTTTTATTAACATAATGATACCGTAGGCTAGCATATTTTTGATCGTGCTAGTGCAGGCTGATCTAACATAAAGTTTCTCTTTCAGGCTTTTTATTGAAGTGAATTGGATACCTCCTACTTAACATAAATCAAATGCATAAGCTTGCTGTAGAACC
The DNA here is from genome assembly GCF_036365525.1 of Heterodontus francisci. Classification (NCBI taxonomy): domain Eukaryota; kingdom Metazoa; phylum Chordata; class Chondrichthyes; order Heterodontiformes; family Heterodontidae; genus Heterodontus; species Heterodontus francisci. The sequence goes on from NC_090387.1 coordinate 39,317,203, forward strand.
AATAGAAATAAGCTGAGTTATTGAAAACATCAAGAAAAATGTTTTCAAATGTTCCCCTCCAAGTCAAACACTGCCCCGACCATTATAAAAATTGAGGATACATATGCAATTATGCTACACCCAGATTTCCTCCAACTTTTGTATCCATTTATTGATCCCTGTGCCCAAGTGCAGCTTGACTTTAAAAGCTGTACAGGTGAATTTCCTGTAACTAGTAGGGTTCAAAATGGCTTGGGGGAAAAAAAAAGTACGCCCAGAATTATGGGTGTAGCAGGAAACAGTCATTCTTAGAATCATGGAATAATGCAGCATAGAAGGAGGCCATTCAGCTCATTGTATCTGTGAAGGCTCTTTGACGCAGCTTTCCAATTAATCCCACTCTCCTACTCTTTCCCATAGCAATGCAAGTTTTATTCAGTCCTCTTTAGAATGTTACTATTGAATCTGCTTCCACCACCCCTTCAGGGAGTGCATTTCAGATCACAATAAATCGCTGCTTATATTTTAAAAAAAAAATAGGTTCCTCATGTCACTTCTAGTTATTTTGCCAGTCACCTTAAAACTATGTCCTATAGTTATTGACTCTTCAGCCACTGGAAACAGTTTCTTCTTTATTTTTCTATTCTTTTATTGCGCCTTTAAGCATTAAAGAAAATCTTCATTGAGATGTGCACTGTTTTCTGTTTCTTTGAATGTATTTCAGGGCATCAGTATGGCTCACATTAAAAATTGAAAAGCTTCCACGATGAAGTGTTCTTGAACCTGCTGTGCCCAATGTGCATGAATTGTGGCGGTATGGCTTGAAACTGGTAATCTTCATAAAGAAGACATGCTGCAAGCTTTCCTTTGGGTCCTGATTGTTTATATTAATCTCTGTGTGTTTATGCCTTTTTTAAAGTTTTGACATACCTTGATGAGATTCACTGGAAGTTAAGGTGCACAAGAGGATTGTTTGGGTATAATTTTCCAAATTTGCAGCCACAGGAAATTGCACCCCCATATTTATAGCACAGCTTTGGTCAAATTGCTTGTGCTACATGGGGGTTAACAAATGGAAAGGCAGAATTCCTTGTTTTGTCTCTACTTTATAAATTCCCCACCCGTGGTATTCCAAATATGATCCTTGGGTACATGTGACTCCTGATATTGTAAAGTGTTTACAGTGTATTTGTATCGCATATCCGTAATGTACTTCAGTTTTATTGAGGCTTATTGGGCATGAATCAATATTTGTCTTTAAGCTGACCTAAGTATGTGGCACATGGATATGCTGTACCATGAGAAATAATGTAATTTTATTCTAAAATTTTATGTAATCTAAAATTATTTTTTTTAAAAAAGAAAGTGGATTATGATTTTGTTTGAGGCTGTTTTATTCAGTTTTTTTTTTAAACTCTAGAGGATGCCAGCCCCCATCAGACTGAGGGAGCTAATCCGGACCATCCGGACAGCCAGGACCCAAGCTGAGGAGCGAGAGATGATACAGAAGGAATGTGCTTCAATTCGATCTTCATTCAGGGAAGAAGATAATACCTACCGCTGTCGAAATGTGGCAAAACTACTGTACATGCACATGTTAGGATATCCTGCCCACTTTGGCCAGGTAAACTGCTAATTTGGTTGTTGCCAGTTTTTTGTGAGGGTGATTAGATATAAGCAACATTGTGATTATTTTAAAAGAATTGTCAAATTTAAATCAGTTTTGGTATGAGTTAATACTTGTTTTGTTCTCTGGTCAATTTCTGAATTAGTACCACGGACTTGCTTTAAGAAAATGTTGCTGCACACAAAATCAGTTGTCCAATAGATGAGCAACACAGGCCAAAAATGCTTCAGGTTCTATCTTGGGTCTATATTTAGAGTTAAACAACGTCAGCTGGGTGACTATTGGGGCCATTATAAATTATTTCTATTCCTCTCTGTTAGTGAGAGGGGAAAAATAGACCATGGTTCTTGTTATTTCGTGACCCCTTACTCAAGGATGCAGGTTGCCTGGATGCTGTTTGAAAGCAGGATTAGATTTGGCTCTAGTGCCCGTAAAATAGCTAGTCAACACTCCAATCTCGTCTTGCGTAAACATGGCTACTTAAGCAAGAAATCAAATGGCAACTGGATTAATGTGAATGTGAGCATGTTTAAATGAAGCCAGTAAACTTGGTTAAGTTTTTGATTAAGTAACAGAGGTTGGATGAGTTCAGTGCAGTTGACATCTATACGGACTTTCAAAAGGTGTTTGATAAAAGTACTACATATCAGGCTTGTCAGCAAAATTGGAATAATTGAGCGTGTTCAAGACAGAAATTGATAGATTTCTGGATGCTAATGACATCGAGGGATCTGGGGATAGTGGGGGAACAATGGTGTAGAATTAGATGATCAGCCATGATATGTTTGAATGGCAGAGCAGGCTCGATGGGCCAAATGGCCTATTCCTGCTCCTGTTCCCTATGTTTCTATGAAGCCCATGGGATAAAAAGGACAGTAGCAGCATGGATACAAAATTGGCTAATGGATAGAAGTCACAGCATTGTGGTGAATAACTGCTGTCAGACTGGAGGGAGGTACACAGTGGTGTTCCCCAGGGTTCAGTACTCGGCCCAATGCTGTTTTTGATGTATGTTAATAACTAGGACTTGAAGTTACAGGGCACAAATTCAAAATTTGGAAGTGTTGTAAACAGTGAGGAAACAAATAATAGACTTCAGGTGGACACATGGTGAATGAAATTCAGTGCAGAAAAGTGAGGTAATGCATTTTGGTAGAGGCGGTATAAGCTAAATGATACAATTTTAAAGGGGATGCAAAAGCAGAAAGAACTGGGGGTGTTGCACAAATTTATGAAGGTAGAAGGGCAAATTAATAAAGCAGTTAACAAAGAAGATTAAGAAGAGATTTGATCGAGGTGTTTAAACATGAAGATTAGTTAGTGAATAAAGAGAAATTGCTTCCACCAGGAGGTGGGTTAATAACCAGAGCGTGGATTTCAGTTGGTTGGCAAAAGAACTAGAGGCGACACAAGACACTTTTTTTATGCAATGAGTGGTGAGGATTTGGAATGTCTGATAGGGTGGTGGATGCAGATTCAATCGTAGTTTTCAAAAGGGAATTGGATAAATACTTGGAGAAACAAATTGCAGTGATGTGGGTAAAGAACAGGGGAGTGGGACATAGCGGATTGTTCTTCGAAAGAGCCTGGACAGACTCCATGGGCTGAATGATGGCCTCCTGCGCTGTACTATTCTATGAAATTGGTTGGTTTAGGTCTTTATCTGAGTTGTGGGCAGAAGTTTTGCCATACTGAAAATGTGTCTTAATTGTGCAAAAGAGAAATATCTAGGTCTTTTTGTGTTTAAGCATTAAATGGTAAATCATGGTACTGAATGTGAAATTAATGGTACTGACTATGAAATTGATATTGTGAGTGAGCCTGAGACATTGCCCCTTAACTTCTATTTCTGTTCTTCTTGAAATATAAGCAATTTGCTCCCTTTTTAAAAAATATTGCATAGGATCTTCTCTATTTTTTGAGTCTGTTTCCTTGCTGCTTAACTGTCTGTATTTAATGCCTTATTTTGGGATGCAAAAGTGCTGTGAGGAAAAACTTTTTCACACAGCGCGTGGTTAAGGTCTGGGATACACAGCCTGAGTATGATACCGGCAGGTTCAATCGAGGCATTCAAAAGGGCATTAGGCTGTTAGCTGAAAAGGAAGAATGTGCAGGTTATGGGGAGAAGGCAGGGGAATGGCAATAGGCGAATTGCTCAGAGCTGGTGCGGACAAGATGGGCCGATTGGCCGCCTCCTATGCAGTAATGATTCTGATTCTGGGTAAATTTGGCAGTACCCAAGAATTGGTTAAAATTCATCCCTGTAGTCGTCTTGCTTACAGTCCTTGTTCTTTTCATCCTTACAGTGTTGGTGATTTATTGAACTATATAGCCCCTTATACAGGTACCACAGCATTGTTTGCTAATTGATGCGGATTTGCCTGTATAGTGTTTTACGTCTAGCCATAGATTTGACATCAAGCTGAAGACCAAAAAATATCTAAACAAGAGGGCAGTGACTCTTCCTATGATCTCTCAAGTGTTCTATAATATCATTTAAAAAAATCAGATTCACAAGCAACATTTTAGTTGTGATGATGGAATCAATATTTAAGGTGTCCTGTTTGTGTTTTACATATACGTTTTTGTCCACTACAGTTGGAGTGCCTAAAGCTGATTGCTTCACAGAAATTTACAGACAAACGGATTGGTTATCTCGGTGCTATGTTATTGCTCGATGAACGGCAAGATGTCCACTTGCTCATGACAAATTGTATAAAAAAGTAAGTACTGTTCTTAAAAAATTAATTCAGTATTGTGATAAGCAGCCAGTTTGTATATTTGCTTTTTCACCATTCAGTCAGTGGCTGAAATTCTGAATGTAGCTTTCAAAACAAATTGTAAATGACTACTGGATTATTCTGAAATTATTTCTAACATCACAATGCTTTTGCTATGTGTTTACTTTTTAATCATTCATTGATCTTATAATTTCTCAAACAAGTTTTTAATGTTTTCAAGTCTTAGAACCTTATTTGTCTGCATTTACTATCACCTCCTGATGTTGGTTAGTTGGATTTGTATTTGTACTGTTTGACAAAGGATCCCAGCACTGAACAGGTAATGATCATATTGCATACTACAGAAATTGGGATTGAAAGTCTTCAAATTCAAGCACTGTTGCATTGTTTAAAATGATGGTAGATATACATAGAAGATCGTGGCCTGATCTGAAGCATTGTTGAGGCGATTTGCAGTCCAGTATTTTGATTGGAAGATTTGATGGTGCATTTAGGGTCAGGGTCCTCTGGTGATTATCTTCAGTTTCCCTGTGCGTAGTTAAGGCACTGTTATTTAAAGGATTTTTATGTTTAAGCACATTATCGATAGATGCACACTACTCCTGTTATTAACATTAACCAAGTGAACTCCGGTGTACTGGGTGCGATGCATCAGAGGATACTAAGGGAACGGAAATTGCGGAGGCACTTGCCATAATCTTCCAATCCTCAAATATAGGAGCAGTGCCAGAGGACTGGAGAATTGCAAATGTTAGACTCTTGTTCAATGAAGGGTGTAAAAATAAGCCCAACCAGTCTGTTTAACCTCAGTGATGGGAAAGCTTTTAGAAACAATAATCTGGGACAAAGTTGACAGTCATTTGGATAAATATGGATTAATTAAGCAAAGCTAGTACAGCTTCATTAAAGGCAAAATTGAGTAACTTGATTGAGTTTTTTGATGAGGTAAGAGGATAGATAATGCAGTTGGTGTGATTAAGTGCCGCATGACAGGCTTGTCAGCAAAGTTAAAGCCCATTGAATAAAAGGGACAGCAGCATCATGGATATGAAGTTGGCTGAGTAACAGGAAACAAAGCTGTTAATCAGAATGGAGGAAGGTATGTTGTGGGGTTCCCCAGGGGTCGGTACTCGGACTGTTGCCTTTCTTGATTTTTGTTAATAATATAAACTTGGATGTGCAATGCACAACTTCAACACTTACAGATGACGCAAAAGTTGGAAATATTGTGAACTGTGAGGAAGTTAGTGATAAACTTCAAGAGGACATAGGAGAATGGGTGGACATGTGGCAGATCGAAGTTAATACAGAGAAATGTGAAGTGATACAATTTGGTAGGAAGAGCAAGGAGAGGCAATTCTAAAAGGAGTGCAGGAGCAGAGACACCTAGGGGTCTATGTGTAAATTATTGAAAGTGGCAGGGCAGATTAGGTTAAGAAAGCAGCTAATGAGGCAAATGGGACCCTAGGCTTTATAAATGGAGGCATAAAATACAAAAGTAAGGAAGTTATGATAAATGTGTATAAAACTACTGATTCGGCCTCCAACTGGAATATTGTGTCCAGTTCTGAGCACCATACTTTAGGGAGGATGTGAAGGCATTAAAGAGGATACAGAAAAAAGGATGGTTCTAGGGATGAGGGACTTCAGCTATGAGAATAGGTTGGAGAAGCTGGAGTTCTCTTTGGAGAAGAAAATGTTGAGAGATTATGATAAAGAATAAAGAGTGTGCTTATGACATATGCCAGGTAGAAAATACTATTAAGAACCAGGCTGAATGTAGAAGGTCCAGAGAGGAAGTGAAAAAGCAAATAAGAGAAGCAGAGAGAGAGCATGAGAAGAGACTGGCAGCTAGCATTAAAGGAAATGCCAAAGTTTTCTGTAGACATATAAATAGTAAAAAGGTGGTAAAAGGACGAGTGGGGCCAATTCAGACCAGACAGGGGATTTACACATGGAGGCAGAGGGCATAGCTGAGGTATTAAATGAATACTTTGCATCTTCTTCCTTGGTAATGTTGAAAGAGGAGGTGCGTCAGATACTAGAGGGGTTTAAAATTGATAGAGGAAGTATTAAATAGGCTGTCTGAACTTCAAGTGGATCAAGAACTAGGGCCAGATGAAATGCATCCAAGGATACTGAGGGAAGTGAGGGTGGAAATCACAGGCGTTGGCCATAATTTTTCAGTCTTAGACTCTAGGTTGGTGCCAGAGGACTGGAGAATTGCAAATGTTACACCCTTGTTCAAAAAAGGATGTAAAGATAAGCCCAGCAACTACAGGCATGTCAGTTTAACTTTGGTGGTGGTGAAACTTCTAGAAAAAATAATTTGGAACAAAATCAATAGTCGCATGGACAAATGCGAGTTAATTAAGGAAAGCCAGAATGTATTTCTTAAGGGAAAAACATGTTTAACTAACTTGTTGGAGTTTGTTGAGGAGGTAACAGAGCGGGTTGATGAGGGCAATGCTGTTGATTTGGTGTACATGGACTTTGATACAGTGCCACACAACAGACTTGTGAGCAAACTTGTAGCTCATGGAATAAAAGGGCCGGTAGCACCATGGGTACAAAATTGGCTGAGTGCTAGGAAACCAAGAGTAGTGTTTTTAATGGATGTTTTTCGGCTGGAGGAAGGTTTGTTGTGGAGTTCCCCAGGGATCAGTGTTGGGACCCTTGCTTTTCCTGATATATAATAGGGCGGCACAGTGGCGCAGTGGTTAGCACTGCAGCCTCACAGCTCCAGGGACCCGGGTTCGATTCTGGGCACTGCCTGTGTGGAGTTTGCAAGTTCTCCCTGTGTCTGCGTGGGTTTTCTCCGGGTGCTCCGGTTTCCTCCCACAAGCCAAAAGACTTGCAGGTTGATAAGTAAATTGGCCATTATAAATTGTCACTAGTATAGGTAGGTGGTAGGAAAATATAGGAACAGGTGGGGATGTTTGGTAGGAATATAGGATTAGTATAAATGGGTGGTTGATGGTCGGCACAGACTCGGTGGGCCGAAGGGCCTGTTTCAGTGCTGTATCTCTAATCTAATCTAATCATAATAATGACCTAGACTTTGGTGTACAGGGCACAGTTTCAAAGTTTGCAGATGATAAGAAACTTTGAAGCATTGTGAACTGTGAGGAGGATAGTGTAGAACTTCAAAAGGACATAGACAAGTTGGTGGAATGGGCAGATGAAGTTCAATGCAGAGAAATGTGAGGTGATTCATTTTGGTAGGAAGAACGCGGAGAGACAATATAGAATAAAGGGCACAAATCTAAAGTGGGTGCAGGAGCAGAGGGACTTAAGTGTATATGTGCATAAATCACTGAAGGTGGCAGGACAGGTTAAGAGAGCAGTTAATAAAGCATACAGTATTCTGGGCGTTATTAATAGAGGCATAGAGTACAAGAGCAAGGAAGTTGTGTTGAACTTGTACAAGGCACTAGTTCAGCCTCAGCTGGAGTATTGTGTCCAATTCTGAGCGCCACACTTGAGGAAAGACGTGAGAGCACTGGAGAGAGTACAGAAGAGATTCACGAGGATGGTTCCAGAAATGAGAGATTTCAGTTATGAAGATAGATTGGCGAAGTTGGGACTGTTTTCCTTGGAGAAGAGAAGGCCGAGAGGTGATTTGATGGAGATATTCAAAATCATGAGGGGTCTGGATAGAGTAGACAGAGAGAAACTGTTCCCACTTGTGAAAGGATGGAGAACAAGAGGGCACAGATTTAAAGTATTTGGTAAGAGAAGCAAAAGTGACATGAGGAAAAACTTTTTCATGCAGCGAGTGGTTCAGGTCTGGAATGTATTGCCTGAGAAAGTGGTGGAGGCAGGTTCAATTGAAGCATTCAAAAGGGAATTAGACAGTTATATGAAAAGGAAGAATATGCAGGGTTATGGGAGAAGGCGGGGGATTGGGACTGAGGGAATTGCTCTCTCAGAGCCAGTATGGACACGGTGTGTCGAATGACCTCCTTGTGCACTGTAACAATTCTGTGAAATTTGATGGAGGTGTTCGAAATCTCAAGAACCAGAGGACACCGTTTTAAGGTGATTGCCTCTGGATTCTTTTGCCAATGTGAGGGATATCTTTATGCATATTCATATAGATAGATGCTTGATAAGCAAGAGGGTGGAAGGTTATCCGGGGTAGGTGGAAATGTCGAGTAATCAGTTCAGCCATGAACTTATTGAATGGCGGAACAGGCTCGAGGGTCCTCCTAATTCGTATGTTCATTTTGTGGTTAGTATCTGGATTGCACTGCCTGAGTGTGATGAAGGCAGATTCAATTGTGGCTTTCAAAAGGAAATTAGATAATTATATGAAGAAAAAAGATTTACAGGGCTAATGGGAAAGGGTGGAGGAGTGGAACTAGCTGAGTTGCTCTTGCAAAGAGCAGGCACGGATCCAACGAGCTGTATGGCCCCCTTCTGTGCTGTAACCATTCTGAGAGTCTATAATTCTAACAGACATCTCTAGCCTGGGACCCAAATCCAGGAGCTGAGATTGAAAGAATGGAAACCAAATGCCTTTTTTTTTTGCTGTTCCGATGAGGAAGCAGCAAGAATAGGAAGTAAAAAGACGAGTACAGAGTTTGGAGATCAAGGCTCTACTGAAATGCTTTTATACTGACATTACGAAACATTTGTGTTCCCAGGAGTGAATTCAACTTAAATATGCTTTGCAGTCTTGTTTTCAGCAGAAATATTTTAATTCACTTGGCAACAGTTGCTTTGTTTAGTTGTCATTGGCATAAAGCTGCCGCTTTTGCAGATGTTGCTATGGTGACCATAAAAACTCCCAAGACCAGATGGAGAACAATTTAGGGTTAAGAATCTTGACCCAAACTTGTAAGATTGGGTGAAGGAGAAAGAACCTTTGCTGTTGCAATCCAGAGTTGTGTCTGTTTCCCAAAAATTAGGCTCATTGCTATAAGGACACCAAAGAAGAAACCATCTTGCAACATGCTTCTGTGAACATTAAACATGTGAAGATATCTGTCATCCCAACAGCCCTAGCTGAAACAGATTACCAAATTCAGCTTTCTGAATATTGAGTGCACAACCTTAATGAGAGAAAGACAGTCTTTTTTTTCCTGATGCTGAAAGGTCCTGCGAGAAAGCATATTGAAAGTTGTTACACCGTCTGTGTGCTTTGTTTCTCAAATAATCTGTATTTCTTCAAGCTGGCCCCATATCATACTTCAACTCGTGCATTGTATGGCCTTTAGGTACTGAACCTCTTGAAAGTGAATTATAAATCTACTGTATTTTTGGTGATAACTATGGTAAAAGGCAGTCACAGCTAGTTGAACTTAGTGCTTCATGTACTGGTATGCTTCAAGAGCCAGTTTAACTTCTTTTGGTGTTACACAGCTTTCACTCCTCAGAGTTCAAAAATAACAAAATAAACTTCCTGTGCTTTGAAATAGGATTTGTGAATTCTCAAAAAAAAAATTAACAAAAAAAATGGAAGCACTCATGTTTTAAGCGTACTGTAACTATGGGTTGTATTTTGCTGCTATTTGCTGCAGCTGCTTCCAGTGGAAGTTGACAATGTCCAAATTGATTGATTTAATTAATAAGGGATTATATTTCTCCGGGAATCTACCAAATTCTGTGGTAACTGTTACAGTTCAGTTTTAGAACATGATTGGTCGAATTGCTTTTCTTCTCCTGCCTGTCCCAACTGTACCTAGTCGCATTGTGGCTTTGGAGTAAGGTGTCTGTGCTAGACAAGAAAACATTTTTACCTTCAAATTGATTTGTGTCGTTATGACCGAGCCAGGAGGTACTCCTCCACTGTTTTTCTAGTTCCACTTCTCCACGGGTCGCAACATATATTTAAATTTTTTCCCAGTTGCCAATGCGGTCAATCATAGACTCTATTTTTATCCCAGAATAAAGTACACCAACTAGGTTTCTTCAATAAACAACAAAATTATCAGTTTATTGTAGAACAAGTCTTAACCAGAAACGATGCAAAGCATTAACACACAGATTGAAATATAAAAGTTCCCTTTTTACCTTCACCCCTCACACACATACACCGGTTAACAGAAAAAGGATTTGCTCTTTCGAGTTCTATTACAAAAAAAAAAGACAAAGAATACTTTGGCCAAATAATTGCTAATTCTTAAAGAAAAAAGAGAAGATACGAAAAAATGTCAGATGTCCTTTGTTTCGGTTTGGCATACTGAATACACGTAGAAGGCTGTAACTGGGATCTTCCTGGAACAGTTCTCGTCAGGCAACATTGAAGATCCGTATGGGCAGGCTTTCCAGGAAAAATGCAGCAACAGGAGTTTCAGGCTCTTAGTTACACTTGCTTCTCAGCCCTTCTTAAAGAGATGGAAAAGTTGGCAGGCTTGTGTTTTTTAGAGTTGGGGTTTGCTCCCTTGGCAAGTTTTCTCCAACTGTCCAAAGTGAAACCAAAAACAATGTCACAAGAGTCAAGTCTCCTGACCCCTATAAATCTTGACCTGTCGCTTCTTTCCCCAAGTCAAAATAACCCCTGCTGGGGGTTATCTGAAGACAGGAGCCTTCCAGTAAGGGCTCGTTTTTAGCACCCCTTGATTCTTCCAGTATTTGTTTGTTTTCAAACCCAGTTTTCAAAAGACCTTCTGATGATTAAAAAAAAAACAAAGTTCCAGCATCTATGGAATCCTTTTCAGTTTTAAAACAGAAGTCCTCAAAAAAATAACAAAAAAAGGAAGCTGTCATCAGTGTTTTAAGCATACTGTAACTATGGGCTGTATTTTGCTGCTATTTGCTGTAGCTGCTTCCAGTGGAAGTTGACAATGTCCAAATTGACTTAATGTGAACTTTTCACCAAGGAGAAGAGCATCAATATTGTGGAAACACCATCACCTCCAAGTTACCCTCCAAACTGAGCAGCATCCTAGTGGCAACATATGTTTTAGTCCTTAGTTGTAACTAGATCAATATGCTGAAATTCGCTACCTAAAACCATTGTATAAACACCATCAACACAAGGATTGCAACAGTTCAAGATGGTGGCTCACCACCACCTTCTCAGGATAACTAAGATTGGGCAATTAACGCGGCCTTGTCAATATTGCATATCCCAGGAACGGAAAATATTTTTTAGTTTGACATGTCGATTTCCCAAAGAAATGGTCCAGTCAAAGGACTGGCTTATGGAGGTTCTTTTTTGTAGCAGACTTGCATTGAATCATAGAATTAAAGGGAGTAACTAAGTAATCCAAAGGTAAGTCATGGCAGGAGATCTCGCACCTGTGATATCCTCCTCCTGCGCTATGTGGGAAATCAGGGACGCTTCCAGTGTCCCTGATGACCATGTGTGCAGGAAGTGTATCCATCTGCAGCTGCTGGCTACCCGAATTGAGCTGGAGCTGCAGGTGGATTCACTGTGGAGCGTCCGCAATGCCGAGATCATCGCGTATAGCACGTTTAGTGAGGTGGTCACACTGCAGGCAAATGCTGCAAAGGCAGAAAGGTGACCACCAGGCAGAGTAGAGGAAGGCAGGTACTGCAGGAGTCCCCTGTGGCCATCCCCCTCTCTAACAGATATACCGCTTTGGATATTGTTGGGGGAGATGGCTCGGGAAAGCAGCAAGCACCAAGTTCATGGCACAGGAGGGGAGGAAGTAGAGTGGTGGGACTACAGTAATAGGGGATTCAATCGTAAGGGGAACAGCCAGAAGTTTCTGTGGCCACAAAAGAGACTCCAGGATGGTATGTTGCCTCCCTCATGCTCTGGTCAAGGATGTCTCTGAGCAGCTGTAGGGCATTCTGATGGGGGAGGGCGAGCAGCCAGCTGTTGTGGTACATATTGGTACCAACGACATAGGTAAAAAAGGGATGAAGTCCTGCAAGCTGAATATAGGGAGTTAGGACTTAAATTAAAAAGTAGGACCTCAAAGGTAGTAATCTCAGGATTACTACCAGTGCCAAGTGCGAGCGAGAGCAGAAATAGCAGGATATATCAGATGAGTACTTGCTTGGCTGGAGAAATGGTGTAGCAGGGAGGGATTCAGATTTGTGGGACATTGGGACCGGTTCTGGGGAAGGTGGGACCAGTACAAGCTGGACGGTTTGCATCTGGGCAGGACCGGGACCAATTTTCTCTGGGGTGTGGGGAGGGGAGGTGTTTACTAGTGCTGTCGAGGAGGGTTTAAACTAGAATGGCAGGTTATTATCTGAATGGTGACAGATTGGGAAAGGGGGAGGAGCAACGAGACCTGGGTGGCCTTGTACAGTCAAAGGACATTCAGGTGCAGCAAGCAGTTAGGAAGGCGAATGTATGTTGGCCTTCATTGCAAGAGGATTTGAGTACAGAAGCAAGGATGTCTTACTGTAGTTATACAGGGCCTTGGTGAGACCACATCTGGAGTATTTGTGTGCAGTTTTGGTCCCCTTATCTGAGGAAGGATACTCTTGCCATGGAGGGAGTCCAGAGAAGATTTCCTGAGATGGCAGGATTGACGTATGAGGAGAGATTGGGTCGACTAGGCCAATATTCACTAGAGTTTAGAAGAATGTGAGGGAATCTCGTAGAAACCTATAAAATTCTAACAGGACTAGACAGGCTAGATGCAGGGGGGATGTCCCCGATGGCTGGGGTGTCCAGAACCAGGGGTCACCGTCTCAGGATACGGGGTATATGCCATTTAGAACTGAGATGAGGAGAAATTTCTTCACTCAGAGGGTGGTGAACCTGTGGAATTCTCTACCGCAGAAGGCAGTGGAGGCCAAGTCATTAAATATGTTCAAGGAGGAGAGATATTTAATGCCAAAGGGATCAAGGAATATGGGGAGAAATCGGGAACAGGGTACTGAATTAGACAATTAGCCATGATCTTTTTTGAATTGCGGAGCAGGTCTGAAGGGCCGAATGGCCTACTCCTGTTTTCTATGTTTCTATGAATGAAACAACATTTGGGGTGGTCATTTGGCCCATCACAAATGTGCCAGCTCTTTACCTAATTAATCCTGCTCTGTCCCCATTGCGCACTCATAATTTTCCTCCAAGTATTTATCCAATTCCTTTTTGAAAATTACTATTGAATCTGCTTGCACCAGCCTTTCAGGCATTGCATTTCAAATCTCTCAAGCTCACGTGCATATTTAAAAAAAAAAATAGTCCTTGTGTTGTGTCTCATTCTTTTCCTTACCACCTTAAATCTGTGTTCTCTGGTTACTGACCCTTCTACTAGAAGCTGTTTCTGTTTACTTACTCTGTCTAAAACCTTCATAATTTTGAATCCCTCTATCCAATCTCAACCTTCGCAGCTTGATGTTAGCTGCTAATCTGTTCTCCTGCACTCTCTGTCCCTTTTGTTTCCTTTTTTGAGATCTCCTCTGTACTTAGTATTCATTTTGGTTCCCTACTGTTATCAACTGTATATTTGTCATAAGCCTCATTTTTTTTCTGTTTCATTTTAATCTTTCTCTTTCTGCATCCAGGGAGCTCTAGATTTGGATGCCATTTCCTCCTTGTGGAAATGTGTCTACTCTGTACCTGAACCATCCCCTCATTGAGGGCCTCCCATTGTTCAGTTACTGTTTTGCCTACCAATTTTCAGTTCCAATCCACCTGGACTAGATCCAGTATTCCGTCACACTTTTTTTTTCATTGTGCGCAGCCTGTTTGTTGCACTACTCAGTACTTGAAAATTGCAGTACAGCTGCACTTGGGAATATGTTAAAGGGAACATTTGTTGTGCGTGGCTTGTTCGTTTCACTGCGCAGTACATTGCAGATTGTGGGAACATTGCAGCCATGCAGCTTGTGGGAACATTGGCCAGATCCCCCTTTTTTTAAACTCATGGAAATTAGCCCTTCTCTTGCTAAATACTTTTATGCTTGATTTGTACCTTGTCCTTTTCCATAATGATTCTAAACCTGATATTATGGTCAATGTTTCTCAGATGCTCACTGACTAGAATGTGTTCCACTTGCCCCATTTAATTCCCCTGATTTAGCACTGCTTCCACTGGGCTGGAAATAAACAGATCAAGAAAGTTCTTATGCACATTTCAAGAATCCCTTCCACTCTTTGCTTTTTAGACTGTCATTTTCCCAGTCTATGTAAGGATAATTATGCATGTCACACTTGCTGATTGCAAAGGCAAGCAAGAAACAAAGTCCAAGGGTTTTGACAATACCTCTCTAAATATTGTAGAGAGTATAGAAGATGGCATAGGGTACGAGGCTGTGATACAATCAAGGTTTTATGAGTCCATGCTCTTCTGAGCAGCAAACCGATTAACTTAGTGATGTAGAATGCTGCTGCTCTCAGCTACGGGGACTTGTCTTTAAACCCATCCCAAACCAATGGGTTGAAAATCTCTCTGCCACCAGTAAAGGTTTTGAGAAATATAAGTTGAAACATATTCAGCTTGTGCAAGTTGAACAGATTCTGGTTGAGTTCGCCCACTCAAGCTTAAAATCAGCTTAAAATTTGAACTAGGTTAGGTAGAAGAGGCAGGGTAATATTTTATTCATTAAGTTTGCTTTTGTCGTAAATATTTTGGGGAAATCGTTCCACATGTCCATATCTCTGTTATGGTAAGTTTCTGTTCTAGATGGTGGAGAGTTTTGATGTTTAATGGGCGGCGCAGTGGTTAGCACTGCAGCCTCACAGCTCCAGCAACCTGGGTTCGGTTCTGGGTACTGTCTGTGCGGAGTTTGCAAGTTCTCCCCGTGACTGCGTGGGTTTCTGCCGGGTGCTCTGGTTTCCTTCCACAGCCAAAGACTTGCAGGTTGATGGGTAAATTGGCCATTGTAAATTGCCCCTAGTGTAGGTAGGTAGTAGGAGAATGTGGTAGGGAATATGGGATTAATGCAGGATTAGTATAAATGGGTGGTTGTTGTCGGCACAGACTCGGGGGGGGCTGAAGGGCCTGTTTCAATGCTGTATCTCTCTATGACTGACTCTAATGCTATGCACCCAGAGCTACAATATTGTTGGGAATAGTGATTTGTTCAGCATGATATGGAGGGCTGCAGTTGTTGTTGAGACTGATCTAAATTCTTAAGAAATTGCATTCGTGAAGCATCTTTGATGCCTACTGGGCATCCCACAGGACCAGCCAATTAATTACTTTTGAAGTATTCACTCATGTCCTTCAGGGAGGAAATCTGCCCTCCTGACCCTATCTGGCTGACATGTGATTCCAGACCTACAGCAATGTGGTTGACTTGTAACTGCTCTCTGAAATGGCCTAGAAGCCAATCAGTTGTACTGAATCACTACAAATAAGTTAAATAATAAAACTGGATGGACCACCCGGCATCAGCCTAGACACCGGGAACAGCAAAGGCATACCCTGCTTAGTTGACCCTGCAAAGTCGCCCTCACTAAAGTCTGGGGACTTGTGCCAAACGTGGGAGAGCTGTCCCACAGAGGAGTCAAGCAACAGCCTGATGATGTAATACTCACCAAATCATGTCCCAGACCATCACCATCCCTGGTTATGTCCTGTCTCACTGACAGGACAGGCACACAAGAGGTGGCAGCATAGTGGGATACAGTTGGGAGGGAGTGACTGACTCTGGACCCCATGAGGTCTTGTGGCATCAGGTCAAATATGGTCAAGGAAGCCTCCTGCTGATTACAACCTACCAGCCTCCTTGAGCTGATGAATCAGTACTCCTCCATGTTGAACGCCAGTTGGAAGAAGGGTATTGTGGGTCGGGGACCTCAATGTCCATCACCAAGATTGGCTCGTAGCACCACTACTGACACAGTTGGCAGTGTCCTGAAGGACATATCTGACAGATTGACCCTGTGGCAGGTGGTGAGCGAAGAATCTACTTGACCTTGTCCTCACCAATCAACCTTTTGCCAATGTATCTGTCCATGACAATATTGGTAGGAGTGACCACTGCACAGTCCTTGTGGAAACGACGGCCCATCTTCATACTGAGGACATTCTGCATCGTGTTGTGTGGCCTACCACCATGCTAAACGGGTTAGATTCAGAACTTAAAATTGGGCATCCATGAGTGCTGTGGGCCATCAGCAACAGCAGAATTATACTCCCATTACAATCTGTAATCTAGTGGCCTGACCTATCCCTCACTCAAGCCAGGGGACCAACCCTTGATCAGTGAAGAGTGTAGGAAAGCATGCCAGGATCTGCAGCAAGCATACCTAAAAGAGGTGCCAACCTGGGGAAACTACAATGCATGATTATGTGCATGCTAAACAGGGAAAGCAGCATGTCAGAGACAGCTAAGTGATCCTACACCCAATGAATCAGACCAGCCCAGAGCTCTGCAGTCTTGCCATATCTAGTCATGAATGGTGGTGGACAGTTACCGAATTATCCGGAGGAGGAGGCGGCTCCTCAAACATGCCCGCCCATCAATGATGGCAGAGCCAGCACATCAGTGCAAAAGACAAGACTAAAGCATTTGCAACCATCTTCAGCCAGAGGTGGCGTGTGGATGATCATTCTCGGTGCTCTTCTGAGCAAGACCTGGGCAAAATTCAGGCTTGGGCTGATAAGTGGCAAGTAACATTCGTGCCACACAAGTGGCAGGCAATGATGATCTCCAGCGAGAGAATCTCTTCATCTTGACATTGAATGTCTTACCACTGCTGAATTCCCCACTATCAACATCCACATGGTCATCATTGACCAGAAACTTAACTGGGGGAGGGGTGTGTGTGCATGAAATGTATATTATATGTAGACAGTAATGTGTGTGTATATACATACTGTGTATGCGTGAGCAGGTCAGAGACTGGGAATTCTGCCCCGAGTAACCCACCACCTGACTCCACAAAGCCTGTCCACCATCTACAAGTCTTAAGTCAGGAGTGTGTTGGAATACTCTCCACTTGCCTGGATGGGTGCGGTTCCAACAACACTCGGGAGGCTCGACACCATCCAAGATAAAGAAGCCCGCTTGATCACCCCATTCACAACCTTCAACATTCACTTCCCTCCACCACTGATGCTCACCGGCAGTGTGTACCATATTTAAGATGCACTGCAGCAATTCACCATGTGTCCTTCAGCACCTTCCAAACCTGCCACCTCTTACACCGAGACGAACAAAGGCAGCAGACATGTGGGACCACCACCATCTGCAAGTTCCCCTCCAAGCCACACACCAGGCGATACTGCTGTTCCTTCACTGTCACTGGGTTGAAATTCTGGAAATCTCTCCCTAACAGCACAGTGGGTGTACCTATACCAGATGGACTGCAGCAGTTCAAGAAGGTGGCTCACTACCACCTTCTCGAGGGCAATAACTGCTGGCTTTGCCATGGTGCTCACATCCCATGAATGAATGAAAAAAAGACTGGAAGGAAGCCATGTTTTTAAGTTAATTGTGCTTGATCTTGATGACAGACATGTCATTTTTCAGCAAAATTACTGTTCACTTTGCAAAGCTGGGCTTTGTTCGATTTGTATTAAAACTTAAACTGGAATTATAATTTTAAGTATTTTTCAGAAATTTAGCTGAAAACATTTATTTATGAACAACTATAGCTAATCAAACCCATATTGTGAAACTGTCATTGTTCTACATTAATGTTTTTTTTTAAACTATTGCCAGTGACCTGAACCACAGTACTCAATATGTGCAGGGCCTGGCTCTCTGCACACTTGGCTGTATGGGATCATCAGAGATGTGCAGAGATCTCGCAGGAGAAGTGGAGAAACTACTGAAAACATCCAACTCTTACCTGAGAAAGAAGGTAAAGTATTTTTATACTGCAGTCTTACTGTTGCATTTTAGAATGCATTTACACTTGTTATAGTATCAGTTTTCAATCAGATTTGAATTGCGGCAGATATAACGCTAAATGCAGCCTAAATCCAAAGTCAGGCCTGGATCTAATACCAGGGTGAAGTGGCATTTGCTTCCCAGGAGGACACAGCCTCACTGTATTCCACTTTGGAGTGTATTTGGGCTCTAATGCCTGATTTATACTAATATTGGTGTGATTGCAAAATTATTTTGCACTACTGCTGAGCTCTTGTAGTATAAAAGCCCCTTAATTCAAATGGACTACTCTCGGAATTTTAAATCCTAGAAAATCTGGTGTATTTACTACACCTTTGGGAGAAGTTGCACCAGCAACTTTTGAATTGAACTTTTGAACCAGTCAAGAAAAAACATCAGTGCAGGTTTGCTGGTTATAAGCAATGACTGTCGTGGTAAACTGTGTCTCCATTAGTGTGAAACAGCCTCTTGTTCAAACTGGATAGGTAGCAGGAAAGTAGCAGAATAAGTAAACAAAAGAAATAAAAATCAAGCTTGAAAAATGTTAAAGGGAAACTAATCAAGTACATCAAATGGCGTGGGTTACCTTTTGTCTAGTGCTAACCCGAATAATGTATGTTATAGTTAGGAATGAATTTAGACCACAAAGGATATTTCATCTTTCCATTTTGCATGACGCTCAAGGACATTTTCATATATTTTCTTGTGCAATTCACTTGAATAATTTTAAACTGCACAAGAAATGAAGAACACATTGATGGAATTTTTTTTAGATGGTGTTTACTATTGATATTGTATTAGTAGTTTGAAGTTGGTTGGTCAACCAATGTTTAAATCACCAGTTTATTCTACTAGTTATGGTGATGAGTAGAGCCATAGTCATTTACTGCACAGAAGGAGGCCGTTCAGCCCATTGAGTCCATGTCAGCTTTCCATGGAGCTATTCAGTCAGTCCCACTCCCCCGCCCAATCCCCATAGCCCTGCAAGTTTATTTCCTTCAAGTGGCCATCCAATTTCCTTTTGGAGTCATTGGTTTTGTCTTCGCTCCCACCACCATTGTGGGCAGCAAGTTCCAGGTCATTACCACCCGCTGTGTTTATTTAAAAAAAAAGGTTCTTCCTCATATTCCCCCTGCATTTCTTGCCCAAAACTTTCAGTGTGTCCCCTAGTCCATGTACCATTAGTTAATGGGAACAGTTTTTCCTTGTCTGACTTTTCTAAACCTGTCTCTTCTCAATCTCCTTTGTCGTAAGGAGAACAACCCCAGCTTTTCCAACCTAATCTTGTAACTAAAATCCCCAATCCCTGGAACCACTCTGGTAAATCTCCTCTGCATCCTCTCAAGGACCCTCACATCCTTCCTGAAGTATGGTAACCAGAACTGGACGCAGTACTCCATTTGGGGCCTAACCAGAGGTTTCTCAAGGTTCAGCATAACTTCCCTACTTCTGTAATTAATGCCTGTGTATGAAGTCCAAGATCCCATATGCTTTACTAACCACACTCGACATGTCCTGCTACCTTCAAAGATCAATGCACATGTGCTCCCAGGTTCATCTGCTCCTGCACACACCTTAGAACTGTGCCATTAAGTCTACATTGCCTCTTCCTATTCCTTCTGCCAAAATGCATCACCTCACACTTGTCTGTATTAAACTCCATCTGCCACCTTTCTGCCCATTCGCTAGCCTATCTATGTTGCAGGCGGTTCATATCATCAGTTTGCCACAACTCCAAGTTTGCTGACATCAACAAATTTTGAGATTGTATTCTGTGTTCCAAGATCCGAGTCATTTATATATAGCAAAAAAATAGTGGTTCCACCACTGTCTACCATCCTGCAGTCTGGGAAAACAACATTTACTACGGTTTGCTGTTTTCTATTCTTCTGCCAATTTTTCTATCGAATTAGACATGGACCCTCCTATTCCATAAGAGCAGGAGTAGGCCATTCAGCCCCTCAAGCCTACCTCGCCATTCAGTAAGATCATGCTTGACCTGCCCCAGACCTCAATTCCTCTTTTGTGCCAGCTCCTCATAGCCCTCACTCCCTAATATTTCAAAAATCTATCTCCCTCCTTTTTAAATACTGGCAGTGATCTAGCCTCCACAACTCTCTGGGGTAGAGAATTCCAGACATTCACTACCCTCTGAGAGAAGAAATTCCTTCGCATCTCAGTTTTAAATGAGTGTCCCCTTATCCTGTAGCTATGTCCCCTAGTTTGAGATTCCCCCACTAGTGGGAACATCTTCGCAACATCTACCCTGTCAAGAATCTTGTATGTTTCAATAAGATCACCCCTCATTCTTCTAAACTCTAATGAATAAAGGCCTAACCTGTTTAGCTGTTCAACCCCTTCATCCCAGGAATCAGCCTAATGAATCTCTTTTGAGCTGCCTCCGATGTCAGTATATCCTTTCTTAAATACGGGATCAAAACTATACACAGTACTCCAGGTGTGGCCTCGCCAACACCCTGTACAGTTGTAACAAGACTTCCCTATTTTTAATCTCCAACCCCCTAGCAATAAAGGCCAATATTTCATTTGCCGCCTTAATTACTTGCTGCACCTGCATGTTAACTTTTTGTGTTTAATGCACAAGAACACCCTATGTGCTGCACTTTTTTGAAGTCTCTCTCCATTTAAATAGTCTGCCTTTTGATTCTTCCTACCAAAGTGGATGACCTCACACTTTCCTACATTAAACTCCATCTGCCAGGTTTTTGCCCACTCATTCATTCAACCTATCTATATCCCCTTGCAAATTCCTTATGTCCTCATGACACATGCTTTCCCACCTATTTTTATATAGTCAGCAAATTTGGCTATATTACACTGCCCCTTCCTCCAAGTCGTTAATATAGATAGTAAATAATTGAGGCCTTAGGACTGATCTTTGTGACACTCCACTAGTTACGTCTTCCAACCTGAAAAAGACCCATTAATCCCAACTCTCTCTCCTGTGAGTTAATCAATCCTCAGTCCATGCTGATACATTATCCCCAATACCATGAGCTCCTATCTTGTGCAATAATCTTTTATGTGGCACCTTATTGAATGCCTTCTGGAAATCTAAATACCCTGCATCTACCAGTTCCACTTTATCAACTCTGCTTGTCATATCCTCAAAGAAATCTAGCAAATTTGTCAATTTTGTTAACCAACATTTTTTGTGGTACCTTATCAAATGTTTTGTTAAAATCCATATAAAGAATATCCACCTGCTCTGTTACGTCATCAAAAATTCAATTCGATTGGTCAAGCATGATCTGCCTTTTACAAATCTGTGTTGGCTATCCTTTAATTGACTCAAACCTCTCTAAGTGTCTGACTTTTTTCCCCCTGATTGTTGTTTCTAAAACCTTACCCACCATGACGTTAAACTAACTGGCCCGTAGTTGCTCGGACTGTCCTTACGCCCGTTCTTGAATAAGGGTGTCACATTTGCCACACTCCAATCCTTTGGCACCACCCCCGTATCCAGGGAAGATTGGAAGATTAGCCCGTCCGTTATCTCCACCCGCACCTCCTTTAGCAACCTCGGTTGCAAGCCATCCAGACCAGGTGATTTGTCTACCCCAAGCATAGCCAGCCATTTTAGTACCTCTCCCTTTCAGTTTTTACCCTATCCACTGCCTCTACACTCTCTGCTTTTACTGATGTTTTGTCAGATTCCACTTCCTTAGTGAACACTGATGCAAAGTACTCACTAAGTACATTTGTCTTGCCCTGAACCTCCAAGCATATATTAACCTTTTTGTCCCTAATAGGCCACACTCTACCTCTTACTATCTGCTTACTATTTACATGCCAGTGAAAGATTTTTGGGTTCCCTTTCAAGTTGACTGCCATTAGATTCTTGTAGTCTCTTTGCCAGTCTTATTTTCCTTTTCACCTCCCCTTTCAACTTATTGGATATGGCCTGGTTCTCACCTGACGTGCATCATACATCCTCTTTTTTTATTTCGTCGTGATCTCTCTCTCCCTCATCATCTAAGGAGCCCTTGGTTCCCTTACCTTTCACCCTTGTTGGAATGTACCCAGTAGTCCAAACGTTATGCGGCACTGTAGCTAACTGCATGGATTAGTCTTTTGCATCTGCTGGTGTGATACTGATTTAGTGTTGTGGGCTATAACTACATCCGTTGTGTGGGATCTATCATCTTGTCAAGAGATCGGATAAATCAGCTTGCTCTAGGATGCTGTATGTGAGTTTTGTGCAAGTGAAGCGTTGATCAGGTGCTGTCAGAGATGTGCATTGGATGGTACAATAGCCTCAGTTAACGTGGTAAACCAATGTAATATCATTGCTTTGCAAAATGATCTATAAATTGAAATTGAGTAGATGCTTATTTAGTTTAATATTTATAGTGGTCTCTGCTCCACCTAAGGAATGGGATGTCCATCTTCAGGGTACATGGATCCAAATAAGTTAGATAATTCATATGCTTTGCGTTGTGCTCATATTGACTTGCTATTAATTTTGTTCCTCAGCAAAGTTCTGGACAGACAGTACTGAGCAGTGATGTATGCAATTCAGGAGAGATTTGTTCCAATCTTTGTCAGAATGCAGTGCATGCTTCGTTAGCCGTTCTCCGTGTAGGTGTGAAGATCTTCAGTGAAAGTCAAAGGGAGCTATTTAATAAGGACTTGATATGGGCCTTTACTAAAGAAAAGGGTATGAAAGAAGTTGAATCCTGAAATGGTTGAGATCAAGGTGAGTTATTTTAGATTAGTTAGGCTAATAGGGGTTCTGGGTTCAAGTCCCACTCGAGGATTTAAAGGCCACTGAAGGAGCTATCATGACGCAGCCTATCGGGTTATTAGTTAGCCTGCGAATCCTTCCAATACTCCACACTGTTCTCTAAGGGAAAGAGTGTGAAGATGGGGAAAAACAAACAAGCTAGGCTAATGGATTAGCATTTGGGGCCATCTTCAGCCAGAAGTGCTGAGTAGAAGATCCAACTCGGCCTCCTCCTGAGGTCCCAGCATCACAGATGCCAGTCTTCAGCCAATCCGATTCATTCCACGTGATATCAAGAAATGGCTGAAGGCATTGGATACTGCAAAGGTTATGGGTCCTGACAACATCCCGAATGTAGTACTGAAGACTTGTGCTGCAGAACTAGCCATGCCCCTCACCAAGCTGTTCCAGCACAGCTACAACACTGGCATCTACCTGACTGTGTGGAATACTGCCCAGGTATGTCTTGTCCACAAAAGTCCAAACCGGACAATTTCTGTTCCAATAGTCTACTCTCTGTTATCAGCAAGCATCACTTAAACAGCAATAACCTGCTCACCAATGCTCAGTTTAGGTTCCGTCAGGGTCACTCGGCTCTTGACCTCAATACAGCCTTTGTCCAAACATGGACAAAAGAGCTGAATTCAAGAGGTGAGGTGAGTAATTACGCTTGACATCAGGGCATCATTTGACTGAATGTGGCATCAAGGAGCCCTAGCAAAATTGATATCAGTGGGAATTGGTGGTTGGGGAGAGGGGGTGCGGGTGTGGGATATTTTCCACTACTCTGAGTCATACTTAGTACAAAGAAAGATGGTTGTGGTTGTTGGAGGCCAATCTTCTCAGCCCCAGGGCATTGCTGCAGGAGTTCCTCAGGGTAGTATCCTAGGCCCAACCGTCTTCAGCTGCTTCATCAATGACCTTCCCTCCGTCATAACGTCAGAAGTGGGGATGTTTGCTGATTGGTATTGAACATTATACATTTGCAACTCCTCAGATACTGAAGCAGTCTGTGTCCATATACAGCAAGACCTGGACAACATTCAGGCTTGGGCTGATAAGTGGGAAGTAACATTTGTACTGCACAAGTGTCAGGCAATGACTATTTCCAGCAAGAAAGAATCTAACCATCTCCCCTGACATTACCATCACTGAGTCTCCCACTATCAACATCAGAAGTTGCCATTGACCAGAAACTCAACAGGACCAGCCACATAAACACTGGCTACAAGAGCAGGTCAGAGGCTAGGAATCCTGTGGCGAGTAACTCACCTCACTTCCCAAAGCCTGTCCATCTAAGGGCACAAGTCAGGAGTGTGTTAGAATACTCTTCATTTGCTGGATGAGTGCGATTCCAACAGCACTCAGGAAGCACAATTACCATCCAGGACAAAGCTGCCCACTTGATTGGCACCCCTTCCACCACTTTAAACATTCACTCTCTCCACCACCAACGCACAGTGGCAGCAGTGTGTACCATATACAAGATGCATTGCAGCAACTCCCTATGGTCCTTCGACAGCACCTTGCAAACCTGCAACCTTTTCCACCTAATAGAACAAGGGCAGCAGCCGCATGGGAACACCATCATCTGCAAGTTCCCCTCCAAGTCTCATACCATCCTGACCTAGAATTATATTGCCATTTCTTCACTCTCGCTGGACAAAATCCTGGGACTCCCTTCCTAACAGCACTGTTGATGTACCTGCATCAGATGGGCTGCAGTGGTTCAAGAAGCTGGTCACCACTACCTCCTCAAGGGAAATTAGGGATGGACAACACATGCTGGCTTTGCCAGTGATGCCTGCATCCCATGAACGAATATTAAAAAATAAATAGGATCAAGTGCTAGGACATGATTTGATTCATCCCAGGATCCTGAAGGAAGAAATCATATTCCATTATGTGCCAGAGAGCTTGAGTGGTCAATGTCGATCCCATTTGTTAAAAAGGGTGACTGAGCTAATCTAAGTAACTACAGGTGAGTTAGTTCAACATCTATGGTGAGGGGAAATTTTAAAATTACGAGGATTATAATGATGCCTTATATTGAAATAAAAATTGTTAGAAGTAACCAGCATTGATTTCAAAAGGGATTATTGTAATTGATCAGCCTCGTAGAATTCTTTTAAGGAGGTGGCACATATGGTCGATAGGGGAAATGCAAAGGATGTAGTGTCTGGACTTCAAGAAAACATTTGAGACGGTACCGGAAGGTTGATCAATGAAGATTAGGCGGAGATTGGTTCGATAGGAAAAACAAAAGAGTTGAGGTCAGTTTCTTAGTGGTTGCAAATGGGTAGTGGTGTTCTAGGATCACTTGTGTTCACTTTGAATATCAATGATTTGGATGTCTGGCAAGAGAGATTGGTTTGGCATTTTCAGAGGGTACCAAAATAGGAGGTATAGTTAATTTTTAAAAGACCAAAGCTAACTGCAAATGGTTACTGTTTTAAGATGGGAGAATGCACTAATAAGTAGCAGATGGAATTTAATATCTGTTAAATGTAAGGTGATACATTTTACTTTTTTTAAAGAAAAGCAGTAATTCTCAATGGAAGGTAGACGGTGCTGTGGAAGAGCGGAGGGATTTCGGGGTATAACTTCACTGGACATTAGAGGTAGCACTTGAGATTGATAAGGCTACAAAAAAAAGTAACTTTTATCATGAGGTATAGAATATAGAAGTAGAGATAGGTAATAAACATATATAAAACCTCAGGACCTCAGTTGTTGGAGCATTGTGTATTGTATTGGACTCTATGCTATGGGATTGATATTGAGGCTTTGGAGAGTATACAATGTTGATTCACTAGAATGCTGCATGGTATGAAGAAATTGGAATATCAAGAAAGACGTGAAATTTTGGGCCTTTCCTTGCTATGTTATGCACCAGTTTCCTATATTATCTTGATTTTCACAGGTCAAAATAGTGTAAGATTGGTTGAGGAATGTTTTGATTCAAATATTTAGTGGTATTGGTTTTATTTTTTGAACAATCATCCTTCACGTGCAGAACTCCACACTGTTTGTCCTTCGGTCTTCTTGACCAGGACTACTTGGAGTTTACTGAAAATAGTTTGTTTCCTGCTTTGTAATGTCAATCAGCTAGCTGCCACCTCTTCTGAAAAACTAAGATATGTGGCCAGGGTAACACAGGAGGTGAAGAGAGGCAAAAGACGAAATGCTGGCATTGCTCCTGTAGCATAGTTTTTAGTGGAGTGTTGGAGAGCATGGTTGGTTGTTCTCCTTCCCTCAATTATTCCCCACTCCACAAACAAAAATTAAATTGCATACATTAGGTTGCAGAACTTGAAATCATAGCATTTTGCAGCACAGGAGACTATTCACCTGTGGAATCTTTACTAACTCAAATATTTTAGTCCCATCCCCCTGCCCTTTTCCCATAACCGTCTAAATTTTATTGTTTTTTTTCTTTGTTTTTTGTTCTATTTCGTCGGTGCAACTGAAATGCTGCCTGTGTTCGCCATAAAAACAAAAGGGATTTCCTATGGCTGAGTAGGTAAATGCTCTGTTGTGCGTTACTGAACTATACATACACAGGCAGTTCCAGATTAAAAATGGAAGTATAGGGTTGGCTTTACTGTCCATGAAATAGAAAGGGGAAAACATCAGTTTGAGATCCCACTGCTCATGTTCCTGCTGGAGTGTGTTTGTAAGAATGTTGGATGATGGTATGCGTTGGGCATGACTGTGATGCACTCCCTCATAGATAAGGTTCAAACATGAAGGGCATTTGAATGCTGTCTGTGTCAATAAATGTGCACCCCAGCATTAGTCATTGTCAGGAGAGCAGAAAATTGGTTGGCTTGGAGTTTCTGCAGAGAAATATAGTAAATAACCTTCCTAAACATTGAGATATTTAGCACAGGTCATGCTATTGTCAATCCATTGTTCTGCATTGACTCAAATAGTTGCACAAAAGAATAGCCACTTTGGTTTTTTTTTGTAACGTGTGTACTACCCTGTGTAAGTTTTCTGGGCACATTTCATAAGTATATTGCAATAACTAAAATAACTGGAATGCTGTTTTATATAATTCTATACCTAAATTTCAACAACAAATTGTTTGTGGACTAGTTCGAATTAATGTTTAAAATGCTTGCAAAATTTTTACACTGATCTTTAATCTTCTCAGAGACTATCTGAATTCAAGTATAATCTTTTTTTCAGGCAGCATTGTGTGCAGTACATGTAATCAGGAAAGTGCCTGAGCTGATGGAAATGTTCCTACCAGCTACTAAAAACCTGCTGAATGAAAAAAATCATGGTAATGTGTCCCATTGTAAACTCTGATCTCATGATATATTTCTGTATTATAATTTGATTTGAAAGTTTCTAGTAATGCTGAAATAGTAAGTAGAAATATTTTACTTGAGTTAGTAAATTTGAGTTATTTTCTAATGCATTGAACCTGAAATGAAATAGCACCCTTATGTTGCCAGGATGAGTGCCATATCAGTCAGCTTACAAATAGAATTTAAATCTGTACATGATTCAGGGCATTCAGCAACTTTAATTACCAATCTATCGAACTCTTTGCATCTATAAACAATCAGCCGCAATCCTTGTGCTCCAGAGCTAGGAAAAAGCCTGGAATAGAAACTGAATGATGTGTGTTTTTTATGGAACTGGATGTTTCTCTGTTCTCTTCAAATCCTTATTCCCTTCAAAGTGAGCAGTAGCTTTAGTAACAGAGGGATAGATGTTATGATCTCCAGTTTGTTGAAATTGACTATTGCCTCTTGGTCTCATTATTACTTGGGATGGAGCTGCTACCTTCATTATTAGGCCACCCAGGACTTGCTAGCTTCTATTGACAGCATGGCTATTAAAAATGTAGTGATTTCTAGATGGAAATATATCTTAAGTTATGGATATCTTCATATTTCTGAAAAGTCCTTTACTAGTGAAGTTTATGCCTGTAATCCCTCTTTAAATAACTGGATTTAAAAATAGTTGCTTTCATCAAAAGATAACACTTTTTATCCTATTATATAGCTCTAATCCAAGCATAATTTTTCTCTGGAAATTTGCTGTTATTTTCCAGATGTATAGCTAAGTACAGACTACTTGTAGTAAGTCCCACTGTGTTGGTCTCCCACGATATCCTATAGGAAGAGTTAAGTAGGTTTTTTCACAGCCAAGCAGTGTATCACTGAAGGCACTTAGCACATTATTTAAAAAGGTTTAGTTGATCTTACATTTTTGGATTTGCGTTTGATCCCACTGATGGGTCTGAAGTCTCACAAGAGCTCAATATGAAATGAGGTTGTTCTTAATTGATCTTGGGCCTACAGTATAAAAAGCCCCCTAACGTGGTGCTAAATTATCAGCCTTGAAGTCCATAATGATGCTTTATCAAGGAAATGTTATACTGGGATAGAAGAGGGCTGCTATTTCTGAGATTAAGAAAAAGGCAGGATTATCAGGGTAAAATAAAGGGATCTTAACTCTGTGTAACTGGGGTGGTGTAAGGCCTGGATGTGTTTGCTGACTCTGGTCCCTTAAATGCAAAAGTCTTCTTTCTGAATGCCACTTCATTAATCTTGATAAACACTGAAAATGACTCAAATTAAGTTGAGCATCTCTAGTCAGTGATACAATTAGTATTTCATCCAGTGTACATCCTGAACTGTTTATGCACAAATTTTAAAATTTGCATTTCTATGGTATAATGTTTTTCTCTTTTCCTCACACCCACCGCACCCCCAAATCCCAGGTGTCCTTCACACATCCGTTGTTCTACTCACAGAAATGTGTGAACGAAGTCCTGACATGTTGGCACACTTCAGGAAAGTAAGTGACCACATTTTATGTTCATTATTCTAATTATGTGTAATATGATTACACAGTTGTGGCTGAAGATTAGACTAAATGTTTATTCACAAGTAATTGTCTCGTGATGTTATCTGCACAAGCATATATCCTTGCACATGGGCTGTAATCTTAAACCTCCTTATAAATTTATGGATGGGTTAGTGAAAAGCAGTGTATTGCACCCTTGAACCTCGTAGGCAGAATCGGATTTTTGTTTATAATAGTTACCAAGATATGTTTGGTTGAAATAAAGAATTACATGAGTTTATGATGTAAATAATTGAATTTTAATTCCCTCTAGAATTGCAGGCATCACATCTTTTGTCACCTTATAACCTAAAATTGCATTCTGGCTCTGTCATTTGCTTTGGGATGATACAGGTCTTGCATTTTAATTAACCGTTGAAAAAGTAGGCTTTCAAGGTGGCAACCACTGTCCCTTGAAGAGGAGACAACTTTTACATAAAAGGTTGAATATCTAAGTACCTTCTATGCTTCTCGTTTAAAGCAGTTTTTTCATATACTAATTTGAAGTGTTACACATTTGTGACAAGAATATGGGTGGAACTGTGGAATATAATTTTAATGAGGAAAATCTAGTTTTTGGGCTTTTCCACCTTCTTGGGCCTCTACTTCCTTCTTGGATGTGTCTAACTTTTTTAATGGCACTATAGTATTAGCAAGAGGACAATGTTATGTTTTAGGAACAATATTTATAAATCGCATTTCCCTGATTAACTTCATTGCTGATTAATACTACTAGAGAGACCATCTATAAAAAGAAACCAAGGGATACAAAGATAGAAAAAGGTATATGAAAAACTTACAAGCATATCAAAGTTAACAACTGGGATGTTTTTATAAATATATTGAGATTGATAATGGGGAATGTGGGACCATTAAAGTCAAATGCTGGTGATATTATAAAAGACAGTAAGGAAATACCAGTGTTGTTAAATGAGCACTATGTAGCTATTTTTTGCAGTGGAAGAAGAGGGCAAAAGACCAGCAGTACAAGGGAAACTAAAAAAAATTTAGGGTTGGGAGATGATGTATTGGATTTTTAAATTGTAATGGGACAAATCTCCAGGACCTGATGTTTCCATCTTAGGGTATTAAAAGAAATCTGAAGCAATTACAGATGGGTTAGTCATAATTTTCCCAAGGGCTCAGAAATCATGCCCTTGGATTAGAAAATGTCCAGTGTCACTTCATGAGGGAGCTAGAAGCCAGATGACTACAGATGTGCCAGTTTAACATCTTTTGTAGGGAAATTATTGGAATCAGTCATCCGGGCTAGTGTTTCTGGATACTTGGACAAGTATGAGCTGATCAGAGAGTCAGCTTGGATTTGTGAAAGGTAGGTCATTTCTGACTAATCTAGTTGAATTTTTTGAGGAAGTCACTGGCATGGTGGTTAGAGGTATGCCTATAGTAGTTGTCTATATGGACTTCCAGAAGGCATTTGATACGCACAAAATTAAATTTCAGAAATAAAAATGCATGGGATTGGCGTAACCTTATGACTACTTGGTAATTGGAAGGTAGGAGTCAGCAGGGATAAAGGGCAGTCTGGTTGGCAGGCTGTTAATGTGTTTCCTAGGGGTCTCAGCTTTTTACCATATACATTAATGACGTGGATGGAAGAATAGAGTTGTATATCCTAGTTAGGCATAATGGGAATAGGTTGCAAAGGGACATACAGATTACAAGTGGGGAAAACTAGCCAGTTAGGAGTTTAATGTCGGGAAGTGAGGTTGTTTAATTTTTGGGTCAGGGTAAACAAATCGACTAAGGGCCGTGGAGGAGCAAAGCAAATGTATGCTTAAATCACTAAAAGCTAGTACACAGATACAAAAGACTAATGGAATGTTGGTTTTTATCTGAAGAGATTGGGATACAAAAGTGAGGAAACTATGCTTCAGTTGTCGAGAGCCTTTGTCAGAGCCCATCTGGTGTACTGCTTAGTTTTGAGCACTAAACCTCAGTAAAAATACTGGCTTTGGAGGGAGTGCAGGGCAGATTTACCATACCTATATGTCTGTGCTTATAGGTTTAAATTTTATGAAGGCATTTTGCATAAATTTGGTTTGTATTTATTCAGTTTGGGAGATTGAACTGATTTAATCAAGGTATTTAAGTAAAGTGATTTAATAGGGTAGATACAGCAAATCTATTATCTCAGCTGAGAGAATCTATAATAACAGGGCATAATAATATTGGAACTAGGCCAGTGAGAAAGGAGAAAAAAAAACTTACATTTATATAAAGCTTTTCATGATCTCAAAACATCCTAAAGTGCTTTATAGCAAATTAAGTACTTTTGAAGTGTAGCCACGCTTGTAATGTAGGAAATGTGCTGGCCAATATGTGTACAGCAAGCTTCCACAAATAATGAGATGACCGCCATTTTTTTTTTGTGATGTTGAGGGATGAATATTAGGCAGGTCATCAGGTAGAGCTTCCCCTGCTGCTCTTTGCATAATGCTATGGGGTCTTTTATTTTCATCTGAAAATGCAGATGGGGTGCCGGTTTAATGTAACGTGAAAAACGGCATGCCCACTGTGGAGTATTCCCTCAGTACTATACCAAAGTGTCACCTAGATTTTGTGCTGAAGTCTCAAGTGGGACTTGAACTCTCAAACTCCTGACTGGCAAGAATGGTACCAACTGAGCCACGCTTGACACCTTATTGGTGAATCAGGAAGTATTTTGTCCTCGGAGGGTAGCGGAAATTGGGAACAATCTTCCCCTCAGTTGTAATTTTAAAGTTTGAAATCAGTAGCTTTTTTTCCCTATGTTGAAGGTGCTATATAAATCCAAGTTGTTGTAACTTTGCACACTAGCTCTTCTGATCCCTTTGTTCATTTGACAGAAATTTGGATGACTGAACAAAAGGAATAGTGGCACTCCTCTGATGTGAACCTTCAGGGTTATCTTTAACTTTTAGTAATCAAGATTAATACTCCAAATTATGATCCTAAAAATGTCAGTTTGAGATTAACCAAAAATACTTATTTCAAAATGCCTCTCTTCGTTCATCGAGTTAGAGATGTCTCTAATTGACATCTGGATTCAGAACCTCAGGATTCTTAATTGCAAGACACGCATCTGATAACCATTGATCTAAATTTCTCTATTTAGTTTATCATTGAACTGACTCAATTTAAAACACTTATTCCTATGAGTTTCTTGAATATTTAAGGCATGAGTCTTAGTTGTGGGTGGAAGAAGGGTGAATTTATTGAAGGTTTGAGTCTTGCTTGCTTACTTTGGCCTTCACAAATAAAACAAAAATATAGACTGCTAATAGTCAAACTTGATTCTTTATCAAATATATTTCTCAGTATTCTAACAAACATTTAATTTTCTTCATCTCTCATTACAAATCCTACATGGTTTTAGAGTGAAAAGGTAAGATAACATTCTGAATTTAATGAAAATTGCACACTGCATGATGTTGGAGAAGTGTGTTCATTTTTTTCAGGATTAATTTAGTAAAGTTGCCTGTCACTAAAGGGAACAACATTTAAAAATCTATGAGGTGCACAAAATGTGTTTTTTAAAATGTACATATTAGGAATATTAGAAATTGCATTCCAAAGGGGAAAAATGATTTTGCTTAGTGTCATACAACTGGAAATGTAAAAAATCGAATACACATCTCAATTCCAGATTGGACTGTTTGATGTTTTTTTAAAACACTGGATGTTGTGCTGTTCATTTCACATGTCCCATTGTTCACAAAGGTTTTACTCAATTGTTGAATGCTTCAATATCTGAAAGCAGTTAATGATTTCTGACTTGTATCTTTTTTTCTTCATCAGCTTGTTCCTCAGCTTGTTCGAATCCTGAAAAACCTGATCATGTCTGGTTACTCACCAGAACACGATGTCTCTGGCATTAGCGATCCTTTCCTTCAGGTTAGACTTGGTTCTGAATCTAATAACATTTCATAAGATTCATAATTTATAAATACTAGGGAAAGTGACATAATTCAATACAGTATAGGATTTTCATGGTATTCAGCCAGATGATGAGGTTGCTGTTCACAAAATTAACTTACAATGGTAATGTGCTCCCAGTAAAGAACAGTGCAATCTAAAAATTACTGCAGTGGGACTTTGTATCTTTGCATTAAGCTAAATAAATCATCAAAGTTTCAGATCTGTGCTGAGTTACCTAACCTCACTGAAACAAGACAATTGGATACTGTGGAACTGTATTTTGCCAGCAAAGTCTTGACTTTAGTGTATGAGCTGTTTTGATCATTACTGTTTATATATTACATGATATTTTGTAAGAACATCTTTTCGGTTATGTAGCATCACATTTTAAAGTCTTTTTTGGCCCTGTTGAATTTAAGACCGGTAACTTGAATTTTAGGAGTTGTCGCTTAGGAAATTATTTGGTATGCATATAGATGCAAGCATGGTGAAAGCAAGAGCTTGCACTACATTGGATTTTTAAAATCATTTCAAGTAGAAATAATTCATAGCTATTTTAACCACCCTTTGTGCTGAATTTGGATGTCTATTAATATTGCAAGTATATGCCATTAAAGGCCTGCCTTCCCCCCCCTTGAATTAAAAAATAGTTTTGATTCAACTTTGACAATGTTTCGCCAGCAAAGTTGCATCTTTTTAAAATAAGCTGTGGTGAGTGGGTGGTGCAGTGTGTTGGTGTACTGCCCTTAAAAACCTGTAATTTTCTTCTAAACCAAGCAGAATAACCAATGATACCTTCCTCCTGATGAGAATCCAAACTAAAAGAAGCTTTTGAAATTTGATCCTATTTCCTAATGGACATGCATCTAGGGCAAAAATGTGTGTTCTTTTTCACAGGGTTGGCGATCACATGCCAAAAAGGAAGAGAGCCGACCATCAACCACCCATTTATACTAGTCCTACATTAATCCCGTTTTTCCCTCTCACATCCCCACCTTCCCTCAATTCTCCTTCCACAAGCGCCTATTTTGGTGCTGTATCTCTCTATGACTCTAAGATTTGCATTTATGTATTACCTTAGCATATCTCAGAAATGTGTCGAATTACATAAATTGAGTGACTTATTTTGTAGGCAAATGAGGCAGTCAAATTGCACCCAGTTTAAATCCATAAACAGTAATAAATAGATAAATAACAGTTGTTTGAGGGAAGAATGTTGGTAAGGACGTCAGGAGAAATTCCTGTTCCCCTCTCGTGTAGTGTCCTGAGATTTTAATGCCCAACAGAACCACAAGAAAAGGGAGCATCCCACCTGAAGAACAAATCTCTGATGACGGATCACTCTTTATTGTAATGAAATATCAGCCTTGTTTTATGTGCTTGTGTATTTGAGGGGTTAATTTAATTTGCATTTGATTTTATTAAAATCTTAGCATTCAGTTTAATACAGGAAAATAACTGAAGTTTGGGATGCATGGTCCTTGCTCAGTGAGAGCTCCTGGATACTTTCTGTCCAAAATGACAATTTGTTGTGCTCAAGCTCAGTTTTTTGGCATGAGGACCCTGCAGATAGTGCAAGTTAGTGAGGAAGAAATAGATGACCATCTATAGGGTGAGGAAGAGGAGGCTGGCTGGGAAGGCAGTGCAGGGCTCAATTAACTTAGTAAGACATGACCTACCCGTAACAAATCCATGCCGATTAATCTGTGCCTTTCCAAGTGGCAGTTTATCCTATCTCTCAGAATTGATTCTAATAACTTTCCCACCACTGAGGTCAGACTGACCAGCCTATAATTATTTGGCCTATCCCTCACACCCTTTTTAAACAATGGTACAACATTCGCAGACCTCCAATCATAGAGTTATACAGCACTGAAACAGGCCCTTCGGCCCGTCGTGTCTGCGCCGAGCATCCAGCACCCAACTATTTTAATCCCATATTCCTGCACTTGGTCCATAGCCTTATATGCAATGGCGTTTCAAGTGCTCATCTAAATACTTCTTAAATGTTGTGAGGGTTCCTGCCTCCACTACCCTTCAAGCAGTGCGTTCCAGATTCCAACCACACTCTGGGTGAAAATTTTTTTCTTCAAATCCCCTCTAAACCTCCTGCCCCTTGCTCTAAATCTATGCCCCCTGGTTCTTGACTCTTCTGCTAAGGGAAAAAGTTTCTTCGTATCTAACCTATCAATGCCCCTCATAATCTTGTACACCTCAATCATGTCTCCCCCCCCCCCCCCCCCCCCCCTCAGCCTTCTCTGCTCCGAGGAAAACAACCCTAGCCTTTTCAGTCTTTCTTCATAGCTGAAATGCCCCAGCCCAGGCAACATCCTGGCGAATCTCCTCTGCACCCTCTCCGGTGCAATCACATCTTTCCTATAGTGTGATGACCAGAACTGTACACAGTACTTCAGCTGTGGCCTATCTAGCGTTTTATATAGCTCCGTCGTAACCTCCCTGCTTATATTCTATGCCTCGGCTAATAAAGGCAAATATCCCATATGCCTTCCTAACCACCTTATCTGCCTGTGCTGCTGCCTTCAGTGATCTATGGACAAGTACACCAAGGACCTTCTGTACTTCCTAGGGTCCTACCATCCATTGTATATTCCCTTGCCTTGTTAGTCCTCCCAAAATGCATTACCTCACACTTTTCAGGATTAAATTCCATTTGCCACTGCTCCGTCCATCTTACCAGCCCATCTATATCTCCCTGTAGTCTAAGACTTTTCTCCTCATTATTTACACCACCATCAATTTTCATGTCATCTGCGAACTTACTGATCATACCTCCTATATTCACGTCTAAATCATTAATGTACACTGCAAACAGCAAGGGTCCCAGCACCGATCCCTGTGATACACCACTGGTCACAGGCTTCCAATCGCAAAAACAGCCCTCGACCATTACCCTCTGTCTCCTGCCACTAAGCCAATTTTGGAGCCAATTTGCCAAATTGCCCTGGATCCCATGGGCTCTTACCTTCTTAACCAATCTCACATGCGGCCCTTATCAAAAGCCTTACTGAAATCCATGTCTACTACGTCTACTGCTTTACCCTCATCGACACATCTAGTCACGTCCTCGAAAAATTCAATCAAGTTTGTTCGACACGATCTCCCCCTGACAAAGCCATGCTGACTATCCCTGATTAATCCCCGCCTCTCCAAGTGGAGATTAATCCTGTCTCAGAATTTTTTCCAATATTTTCCCAACCATTGATGTTAGACTCACCGACCTTTAGTTACCTGGTTTATCCCTGCTACCCTTCTTGAATAATGGTACCACATTGCTGTCCTCCAGTCCTCTGGT
Organism: Heterodontus francisci; assembly: GCF_036365525.1. Lineage (NCBI taxonomy): Eukaryota > Metazoa > Chordata > Chondrichthyes > Heterodontiformes > Heterodontidae > Heterodontus > Heterodontus francisci. Next base: position 39,353,121 of record NC_090387.1, read on the forward strand.
ACCTCTCCTGTGGCCAGAGAGGATTTGAAAATTTGTGTCAAAGCCCCTGCTATCTCCTCCCTTGCCTCACATTACAGCCTGGGATGCATCTCATCTGGGCCTGAGGATTTATCCACTTTTAAGCCCGCTAAAATAGCTAATATTTCCTCCCATTCAATGCTAATATGTTCAAGTATATCACAATCCCCCTACCTGATCTCTACACCTACAATGTCCTTCTCCATAGTGAACACCGATGGAAAAGTAATCATTTAAAAGCTCACCTATGTCCTCCGGTTCCACACAAAGATTGCCACGTTGGTCCCTAATGGGCCCTACTCTTTCCCTGGTTATCCTCTTACCCTTAATATACTTATAAAATGCCTTTTATCTAGTGAGGATTTGAAGATGATCCTCAGAGCATCTGCTATTTCCTCCCTGGCTTCCTTTAACAACCTGGGATGCAATCCATTCAGCCCTGGTGATTTATCCACTTTCAAGGATGTCAGGCCCCCAGTACTTCTCCTCTCATTATGCTTATTGTAGCTAATATTTCACACTCCTCATTTACAATACAATGTCTGCATCATCCCCCTCCTTTATGAAGACAGAGACCAAGTACTCATTAAGAACCCTGCCCACATCTTCTGCATCCACGCAAAAGTTCCTTTGTACATCTCTGATAGGCCCTCCCCTTTCCTTAGTTATCCTCTTGCTCTTAATGTACTGATAAAACATCTTTGGGTTTTCCTTGATTTTTATCTGCCAATATTTTTTCATGTCCTCTCTTTGCTTTCCTAATTCACTTTTTTACGTCACCCCTGCACTTTCTATACTCCTCTAGGCTTTCTAAAGTACTAAGTTTTTGTGACCATCATAAGCTTTCCTTTTCTGCTTTAACTTACCCTGTATGCTTCTAGATAACTGGGGGCTCTAGATTTGGCCGTACCACCCTTTATCTTTGGAGGCATGTCTATACTGTGCCTGTAGAATCTCGCTTTTGAATGGATACCATAGATAGCAAGTTGACCAAAAGAATAATATAGTGGTTAATCATTTGTTTTTTTGGATTGGCAGGATGTTAATATTTCTTCTTCTTTGGCCTCCTTGTCTCGAGAGACAATGAGTAAGCGCCTAGAGGTGGTTAGTGGTTTGTGGAGCAGCGCCTGGAGTGGCTATAAAGGCCAATTCTAGAGTGACAGACTCTTCCACAGGTGCTGCAGAAAAATTTATTTGTCGGGGCTGTTACACAGTTGGCTCTCCCCTTGCGCTTCTGTCTTTTTTCCTGCCAACTGCTAAGTCTCTTCGACTTGCCACATTTTAGCCCCGCCTTTATGGCTGCCCGCCAGCTCTGGCGATCGCTGGCAACTGACTCCCACGACTTGTGTTCAATGTCACAGGACTTCATGTCGCGTTTGCAGACATCTTTAAAGCGGAGACATGGACGGCCAGTGGGTCTGATACCAGTGGCGAGCTCGCTGTACAATGTGTCTTTGGGGATCCTGCCATCTTCCATGCGGCTCACATGGCCAAGCCATCTCAAGCGCCGCTGACTCAGTAGTGTTTATAAGCTGGGGATGCTTATACACATCCCCAGCTTATGTTAATATATAAATAGCAAATACAGGCACACCTCGAAGATAATTAGTAGGGCTGGGAGATGTAAAATGAAATTTAATTGCAATATGGGGCAAGAATAAAGAGAGGAAATATACATTTGAATGGTAAAACCTGAAGGTGAAAAGTAGAGTTTAGACTCACAAATCTTTAAAAGAGGCAGACAAATTGATACAGCTGTTATATTCCAAAAAAAAAAAATGGCATTTTGTTTTATAATTGGGGACAGGGTACAGAAACAAAGATGTAAAGATGTAATGTAATGAAATTTTTGGTTCAGTTGCAGTTAGAATACTATGGCCAGTTTTGAGTCCCCTACTTTAAGAAGTATGTCAAAGACATGAAAAGGGTACAGAAGAGATTTTTTGCGATGCCATGGATGAGAAGTTTTAACAATAGATGAGAGTAACTGGGGTTCCTTTCACTTGAATGGGAAAAAAATTGAGACCTTATAGAGGTGCTCAAAACTATGTCTCAGAATAATGGGCAGGCTATTTAAGACTGAGATGAGGAAGAATTTCTTTACTTCGTTCGTTGGTGTCATCTTCTTCCCAGAAGGTTGACTGTCATGAATTTGCACTTGTGGCCGTCCTTACATGTTCTGCATAGGTCAGCTGCATCCATTATATCTGTCATCCATTTTCTTCTCTGTTTCCCCTTCCTCCTACGTTTTCCATCGATCTTTCCTTCCAATTATTGTCTCTGTCTGTCTTCTGCTCTAATGAAGTGACCGAAGTATTGTATCTTTGATGTTGAGCACTAATTTCCTCTTTAGTCATTTCCAGCACTTCCTCATTAGTCTTTCTGTCGGCGTACGATACGCGGAACATCCTCCGATATGTCCACATCTCAGAGGCTGGTGAATCTTTGGAATTCTCTACCCAACAGGGCTGTGACAGCTCAATCATTGTGCATGTTTAAAACAGAAATCGATAGATTGGGCGGCGCAGTGGTTAGCACCGCAGCCTCACAGCTCCAGGGACCCGGGTTCGATTCCGGGTACTGCCTGTGTGGAGTTTGCAAGTTCTCCCTGTGTCTGCGTGGGTTTTCTCCGGGTGCTCCGGTTTCCTCCCACAAGCCAAAAGACTTGCAGGTTGATAGGTAAATTGGCCATTATAAATTGTCACTAGTATAGGTAGGTGGTAGGGAAATATAGGGACAGGTAGGGATGTGGTAGGAATATGGAATTAGTGTAGGATTAGTATAAATGGGTGGCTGATGTTCGGCACAGACTCGGTGGGCCGAAGGGCCTGTTTCAGTGCTGTATATCTAATCTAATCAAGGGATTTGGGGATAGTGGGGAAAACTGGCATAGGTCGATGATCAGCAATGATCTCTTTGAATGGCAGAGCAGGCTCGATGGGCTGAATGGCCTATTCCTCCTATTTCCTCTGTAGGTTTTTGATGAGGTAAATGGGGAGGAAACTGTTGCCACTGAGTCAGCAACCAGAAGAACAAAGCCATTAGGGGAATTTTTTCAATGGGCTTGTTGGGTCATGGTATGCCCTACTAAAAACAGTGGTGGAAACAGAATCCATGATAACTTATAAATGGAAGTAGAAATGTAGGGTTTAGGCTAAGGGCTAGGGAATGTGTTTAAGTAAATAACTCAACTGATACAGGTGAAGTGTGTTAAATTACCACCTCCTATGCTGGAAAATTCTATTTCTAACTCCTGAAGTCCCCGGGCAATGACCATCTCCAACAAGAGAGAATCTGACCATCTCCCCTTGATAATCAATGGCACAACCACCATTAAGTCCCTCACTATCAACATCCTGGGGTCACCATTGACCAGCCACACAATATACTATGGCTACAAGAGCAGGTCAGAGGACTCCCCACAGCATTTCCACCAACTACAAGGTTCAAGTCAGCAATGTGATGCAATGCTCTCACTTGCCTGGATGAGTGCAACTCCAACAACTTTCAATAAGCTTGACACCATCCAGGACAACACATCCCACTTGATTAGCACCATATCTATCACCTTAAACATTCACTCCTTCCACCATTGGCGCTCAGCGGTAGCAATGTGTACTATCGATAAGATAGTAACTCAGCAAGTCTCCTCTGATAGCACCTTCCAAACCCCGTGACCTCTACCAGCTAGAAGGACAAGGGCAGCAGGTGCATAAGAATGCCACCACCTGCAAGCTCCCCCTCCTCCCCCCCCCCCCCCCCCCCCCCCCCCCCAAAGTCACACCTCATCCTGACTTGGAGCTCTGTCACCGCTCCCTCACTGTCAGAGTCAAAATCTTGGAACTCCTTCCCTTCAGCACTATGTACTGACCCCACATGGACTGCAGTAGTTCAAGAAAGCAACTCACTACCACCTTCTCAAAAGCAATTAAGGATGGGCAATGAATGCTGGCCTTGTCAGTGATGCTCACATCCCAAGAATTAATTTAAAAAATCCACAAAAGTTAGTGATGTGTGAAATTGAAAAGTTGATATATACAATAGTGAGTACTCTTCACAGAAATGTCTTAATCCCAGTGTGAGTTAGCAACAAAAAGCAAAGCATATAGTTGAGACAACATTGATGAAGTTTCGCTCTGAATCACAGAACAATACAGTGCAGAAGAGGCCCTTCAGCCCATCGAGTCTGCACCGATGCATTAAAGACACCTGACCTGTCGACCTAATCCCATTTGCCAGCACTTGGCCCATAGCCTTGAATGTTATGACATGCCAAGTGCTCATCCAGGTACTTTTTAAAGGATGTGAGGCAACCTGCCTCTACCACCCTCCCAGGCAGGGCATTCCAGACCGTCACCACCCTCTGGGTAAAAAAGTGCTTCCTCAAATCCCCCTTAAACCTCCCACCCCTCACCTTAAACTTGTGACCCCTCGTAACTGACCCTTCAACTAAGGGGAACAGCTGCTCCCTGTCCATGCCCATCATAATCTTGTACACCTCGATCAGGTCACCCCTCAGTCTTCACTGCTCCAGCGAAAACAACCCAAGCCTATCCAACCTCTCTTCATAGCTTAAATGTTCCATCCCAGGCAACATCCTGGTGAATCGCCTCTGCACCCCCTCCAATGCAATCAATTCCTTCCTATAATGTGATGACCAGAATTGCACACAGTACTCCAGCTGTGGCCTTACCAAAGTTCTATACAACTCCAACATGACCTCCCTGCCTTTGTAATCTATGCCTCGATTGATAAAGGCAGGTGGCCCATATGCCTTTTTCACCACCCTATTAACCTGCCCTTCTGCCTTCAGAAATCTATGGACAAACACGCCAAGGTCCCTTTGTTCCTCGGAACTTCCCAGTGTCAGGCCATTCATTGAATGCTTCCGTGTCACATTACTCCTTCCAAAGTGTATCACCTCACTTTTCAGCGTTAAATTCCATCTGCCACTTTTCTGCCCATTTGACCATCCAGTCTATATCTTCCTGTAACCTAAGACACTCCACCTCACTATTAACCACTCGGCCAATCTTTGTGTCATCCGCGAACTTACTGATCCTAACCTCCACATAGTCATCTATGTCGTTGATATAAATGACAAACAATAGGGGACCCAGCACAGATCCCTGTGGTACGCCACTGGACACTGGCTTCCAGTCACTAAAACAGCCGTCTGTCATCACTCTCTGTCTCCTACAGCTCAGCCAATTTTGGATCCACCTTATCAAGTTACCCTGTATCCCATGTGCATTTGCTTTTTTGATAAGTCTCCCATGTGGGACCTTGTCAAAGGCTTTTCTGAAAGCCATGTAAACTACATCAACTGCACTACTCTCATCTACACACCCGGTCACATGCTCAAAAAATTCAATCAAATTTGTTAGGCACGTCCTCCCTCTAACAAAGCCATGCTGACTATTCCTAATCAAATTTTGCCCCTCCAAGTGGTGATAGGTTCTCTCCTTCAGAATTTTCTCCAATCGTTTCCCGACCACTGACGTGAGACTCACTGGCCTGTAGTTCCCTGGCTTATCTCTACAACCTTTCTTAAATAGTGGCACCACATTAGCTGTTCTCCAGTCCTCTGACACCTCCCCCGTGGCCAGAGAGGAATTAAAAATTTGGGTCAGAGCACCTGCAATCTCCATACTGGCCTCCCACAGCATCCTGGGACACAAATCATCTGGACCTGGAGATTTGTCCATTTTTAAGCCTTCCAAAATCTCCAATACCTTGTTACTCCCTATGACAATTTGCTCAAGAACCTCAGTCTCTCTCTCTCTCTCAGTTCCATATCTACATCCTCATTCTCTTGGGTGAAGACAGATGTGAAGTATTCGTTCAACACCCTACCAATGTCCTCTGGCCCCACCCACAAATTTTCCCCTTGGTCCCTAATGGGTCCTACTCTTTCCCTGGTTATCCTCTCGTCGTACCTCTGCTGTTCTAAAGTTTAGTATCTTAGCTGCCAAGGGGGAAAAAGTTCAATTTAGATCATAACAGTACCTCTCACCTGAGCACAAAAAAATATCACCTACCTAATATTTTCCATTCAGACTAATTTTTTTGTGTAATTCTAGGTTCGAATACTGCGGTTACTACGAATGTTGGGTAGAAATGATGATGACTCGAGTGAAGCTATGAATGACATTCTTGCACAGGTGAAGACAGTATAAGAAATTACTAATATTGTCTGAAGTTCCTATAACAACTGGCAATCATGTCTGCTATCTCAATGTATGTCATTGCACAGGCCTGCTTGGTCCTGATCCTCCCTGTCCTTCCGTATCTACAGATGAAATTGAGATTTAATACTGACCACCTCCATTATGCTTCATAAACCACTGAGACATGTAACTAGGAAAATCTTGGCCAGCTGTCTTTTTAGGTGGCATGGAATTGATGACTACAAATGTCTAAACACCTCCCTGGATTTTTGCTGGTTGTATCCACTTTTACTTTCATTAGACTTTCTCCCATCCATGAAGTAACGTAGGGTTTTTTCCTGTTTGAATGTACATGTGTCTAAGCTATTTTGGGACCTGAGCCTCATGTAATTTATGTTTCCGGTCCTGAATTTTATGTTTTTTTAGCATGTGTTGAATACCAGTTTCAAATTTTTCATGATTTGCAGACCTTCAGTTGCCTGTAGGCATACCTAACGTTAGAAAAAGAATGGTTGTGCAGTAATTCTGGAGGAATGTTCATTCAAGGAGGCCACTGTCAACAGTTTTGCAACTAGGTCAGACAGAGAAATGTGAAAATCTCTTATTCAAATCGGGTCAATCACGATTTTTAAAAATGTTGGTATGAGCTAGATACATTTAGATAATTTATCAAGATAGTTTGAGAGGAGGAAAAAGGAACATTAGTGGTATTGATTGATGTGCATTTTGATTTATTCTTAGGTTGCAACAAATACAGAAACCAGCAAAAATGTGGGTAATGCAATTTTATATGAAACCGTTCTGACTATCATGGACATCAAATCAGAGAGTGGACTGAGGGTATGTAGCATAAAGTTACGATCTTTTCAATCTGTATAAATTACACAGTTAAATCAGTGTAGTTCAAGATTTGTCTCCAGGAGTAACATTTGAAGGAATGAGTTCTGCAACTCGGCTGGAAGAGATGTCTTGCAAAGCACTTCAATGCTGACGTTTTCAGAAGGAAATATTGGGGTAGTTAATCCTGCGACTGATGGATCAGATCAAAGCTCTGCAGACCTGCCACATCCAGTGGTGACGGGTGGTGTACAATTAACTATGAGGAGGAGGTAACTCCATGAACAACCCCATCCTCAATGATGATGGAGCCCAGCACATTTGTACCAAAGACAAGTCTGAAGTGTTTGCAACCATATTGAGCCAAGGATGTTGAGTGGATGATCCATCTTGGTCTCCTCCTGAGGTCCCCACCATCACAGATGCCAGTCTTCAGCCACACTCCATGTGATATCAAGAAATAGCTGAGTGCACTGGATTAGGTAAAGGCTATAGGCCGCAACAACATTTTGCTGTAGTGCTGAAAACTTCAGCACTTGGCCAAACTGTTCCAGTATAGCTGCAACACTGGCATCTGTCTGACAAAATGAAAAGTTGCCCAGTCCCGTCCACAAAAAGCAGAACAAATCCAATCCAGCCGATTACTGCCCGGTCTGTCTACTCTGCAACAAGTCTTGGAGAACACTCAGGTTTGGGCTGCTTAGTGACAAACCTTTGTGTCACAAGTGCTAGGCAATGACCATTTTGAGCAAAGGTTTGTCCAACTGTGGGCGGCACAGTGGCGCAGTGGTTAGCACCGCAGCCTCACAGCTCCAGGGACCCGGGTTCGATTCCGGGTACTGCCTGTGTGGAGTTTGCAAGTTCTCCCTGTGTCTGCGTGGGTTTTCTCCGGGTGCTCCGGTTTCCTCCCACAAGCCAAAAGACTTGCAGGTTGGTAGGTAAATTGGCCATTATAAATTGTCACTAGTATAGGCAGGTGGTAGGGAAATATAGAGACAGGTGGGGATGTTTGGTAGGAATATGGGATTAGTGTAGGATTAGTATAAATGGGTGGTTGATGTTCGGCACAGACTCGGTGGGCCGAAGGGCCTGTTTCAGTGCTGTATCTCTAATCTAATCTAAAAAACCATCTCCCCTTGACATTCAGTAGCATTACCATCACTGAATTCCCCCCAACATCCTGGGGTCACCATTGACTAGAAACTTAACTGGCCCAGCAACATAAATACTGTGGCTAAAAGCATTTCAGAGGCTGAGTATTCTACAGTGAGTGACTCGCCTCCTGTCTCCCTAGTCTTTCTACCATCTACAAGGCACAAGTCAGGAGTGTGGAATACTCTCCACTTGCCTGAATGAATGCAGTTGCAACAACGCTCAAGAAGCTTGACACTGTCTCGGGCAAAGCAGCCTGCTTGATTTGACACCCCATCCACCACCTCGACCATTTACTCCCTCCACCACTTGCGCACTGTGGCTGCGGTGTATACCATCTACAAGGTGCACTGCAGCAACTCACCCAGGCTTCTTTGACAGCACCTTCCAAACTCTCAATCTCTACCACCTAGAAGAACAAGGGCAGCGGGTGCATGGGAACACCACCACCTACAGGTTTTCCTCCAAGTCATGCAGCACCCTGACTTGGAAGAATATGGCTGTGCCTTCATTGGCGCTGGGTCAAAATCCTGGAAAACTCAACCTAATACACAGTGGATATATCTACTCCACACTGACTGCAGTGATTCAAGAAGACCGCTCCCCACCACCTTCTCGAGCAATCAGGAATGGGTAATAAAAGCTGGCCTTGCCAGAGGTGCCCACATCCCATGAATGAATTAAAAAAAAAAGAGTTGCAGAATAATGCAGCTCAATGTTTTGGTCTTCGCGGTCACAAGCAAAATATTTGAGTAAAACCTGCATGAATCTTGATAGACTATATAAAAAAAAAATTAGAAGTACCCAGTTTCTGTGATGGTTAATATTTATATAGATAAAGAAAAGGTGTCTTGTCTAGTTTTAATGCAGAAATGCTAGAACTTTTAAATTGGTGCCATTCTTCCTGGAGTTGTCAGATGATGAAACTATTGAGCAATCTACTGGCAGTGTTTTGCATAAATGCGCTGATCAACAAGTAACCAGATAGAAACTGTAAAGCTGTGGAGAATCTGAAATTGTAGCCATTCACTCTGCTTGTGTTCCTTAGGTGTTTGACTAGGGTTGGTCCCAGATTTAGAGATGCAAGGGATTGGGGGAATGAGCAATTGAAGGAAATTAGTATTAGTAAGATGGTTGTATTGGAGAAATTAATGGGGCTGAAGGCTGATAAGTCCCCAGGACCTGATATTCTACATCCCAGAGCGTTGAAAGAGGTTGTTATGGAGATAGTGGATGCATTGGTGATCATCATCCAAAATTCCGGAGATTCTGGCGCAGTTCCTGCAGATTGGAAGGTCGCAAATGTCACCCCACTATTTAAGCAGGGAGGGAGAGAGAAAACAGGGAATTACAGACCTGTTAGCCTTACATCAGTCATTGGGAAAATGCTAGAATCTATTCTAAAGGATGTGATAAATGGACACTTGGATAATCTGATTGGGCATAGTCAACATGGATTTATGAATGGGAAATTGTTTGACAAACCTGTTGGAGTTTTTTGAGGATGCTACTAACAGAATTGACAAAGGGGAGTCGGTGGACGTGGTATACTTGGATTTTCAAAAGGCCTTTGATAAAGTCCCCCACAGGAGGTTGGTTAGCAAAATTAAAGCACATGGGATAGGAGGTAATATACTGGCATGGATTAATGATTGGTCAGCAGGCAGAAAACAGAGTATGAATAAATGGGTCATTCTCGTGTTGGCAGGCTGTCACTAGTTGGGTACCGCAGGGATCAGTGCTTGGGCCCCAGCTGTTCATAATATATGAATGATTTGGGGGCCAAATGTAATATTTCTAAGTTCGCGATGACACAAAACTAGGTGAGAATGTGTGTTGTGAGGAAGATGCAAAGCAGCTTCAAGGGAATTTGGAAAACTTGGTGAGTGGGCAATAACGTGGCAGATGGAATATAATGTGGAAAAATGTGAGTTATCCACTTTGGTAGGAGGAACAGATGTGAAGAGTATTTCTTAAAATGGTAAGGGATTAGAAAGTGTAGATGTACAAGGGGACCTGGGTGCCCTTGTCAATAAGTCACTGAAAGCTAGCATGCAGTTGCAGCAAGCAATGAAGAAGGCTAATAGTATATTAGCCTTTATCCTAAGAGGATTTGAGTACAGGAGTAGTGAAGCCTTGCTTCAATTGTATAGAACCTTGGTTAGACTGCACCTGGAGTGCTGTGTGCAGTTTTGGTCCCCTCACCTTAGGAAGGATATTATTGCCATAGAGGAAGTGCCAAGAAGGTTCACCAGACTTGTTCCCGGGATGTTGGGACTGTCCTATGAAGAAAGATTGGGGAAACTGGGCTTGTATTCTCTGGAGTTTTGAAGAATGAGAGGTGATCTCATTGAAACCTGCAAAATACTTAAAGGGATAGACAGGGTAGATGCAGCTAAGATGTTTCCCTAGTTGAGGAGTCTAGAATCAAGGGACGCAATTTCAAAATAAGGGGGAAGCCACTTAGGACAGAGATGAGGAGAAAAATCTTTACTCAGGGTTGTGAATCTTTGGACTTCTCTACCTCAGAGGGCTGTGGAAGCTCAGTCATTGAGTACGTTAAAAGCAGAGATTGACAGATTTCTAAATACAAATGACATAAGGGGATATGAGGATCGTGTGTGGAAAAAGGTATTGAAGTGGAAGTTCAGCCATGATCGTGTTGAATGACTGGGCAAGCTCAATGGGCTAAATGGCCTACTCCTATGTTCCTATGTCATGTAAGAACATAAATAAGGGCAGGAGTAGACCTTACAGCCTGTCAATCCTGCTCTGCTATTCAAAATGATCATGGCTGATCTTGGGCTTCAACTACACTTTCCCACCTGTTCTCCATATCCCTTGATTCCCTGAGAGATCAAAAATCTGTCTATCCCAGCCTTAAATATATTCAGTGGGGCATCCACAACCCTGTGGGGTAGAGAATTCCAAAGATTCACAACCCTTTGAGTGAAGAAACTTCACATGTTAGCTTAAATGATCAGCCCCTTATCCTGAAACTGTGTCCCCTTGTTCCAGATTCCCCAGCCAGAGGCAACATTGTCTCAGTATCTACCCTGTCAAGCTGCTTCATAATCTTGAATGTTGCAATGAGATCACTTCTCATTCTTTTAAACTCCAGAGAATATAATTATTCACCCTCTCATCAAAGGACAAACCTCTCATCCCAGGGACCAATCTAGTGAAACTTCACTGAACTGCCTCCATCTATATCTTACATCCTTAAATTTGGAGACCAAAATTGCACGCAGTATTCCAGCTGTGGTCTCCCCAAAGCCCCGTAAAATTGGAGGAAGACTGTTTTTCTTGCACTCCAGTCCCCTTGCAATAAAGGCCAACATGCCATTTGCTTTCCTAGTTGAATGTTAAAATAGCTTTGGAAACCACAGCAACTAAACTTTTTTGGTTCATAAAAATGACAATTGATCCCATCTGATTTTACCACAAGCTAGCAAGTTGGTTTCACCTGTAATAGCAAGTTATTATGGTTGACTTTGATAATTGGGCCCATACAAATTTGGCTCTCCTTTCAAAATAGTGCAGCAGCACTGTTTAATTCATTCCATCTTCATTTTCTCTGTTCATGTAGAAACATTCAAACATCATTAGGAAAGGCAATAATCTATCAAATGTTATCAATTTTATTAGGCATTTACTTTGGATAGGCAAGCTGTTCTATGCCAAAAACCCCCCTCTCCTATTGCCACAAGATGTGGTGATGTTTAAATCCAGTTGTTACATAGCTAGAGCTGTCAATCTTTATCACTATGATATTCAGAAACTTTGGAACTCTTTTGTCCTTTAAAGCAAGTAGCTTGTGTCCACTGTTTGCCAGATGATAGGTGGAGTATTGCAGCATATGTTTGAGCCTGTAACACATGGACTCAAAAGTTAATCCTGTACCATATTCACATTCTGATTCTCTTAGCACTTTTCAATTGCAGCATTCATAGTTTATATTGGGTTAATTGAAGCCTCCTATTATGGAACTGTAGCCTATGTGCTCAGTATCTTGAAACACAGAATGGTTACAGCACAGGAGAGGCTATTCGACCCATCATGTCTGTGCCAGCTGTCTGCAAGAGCAACTCGCCTTGTCCCATTCCCTTCCCTTTTTCCCTGTCGCCCTGCAAGCTCTTTCTCTTCATACAATTATCCAATTTTCTTTTGAAAGCCACAATTGAATCTGCCTCCACCGCACTCTTGGCAGTGCATTCCAGCGCCTAACCACATGCTGCATAGAAAGGTTTTTCTTTGTCACCGTTGTTTCTTTTGCAAATCACCTTACATTAGTGACCTTTGGTTACTGACTTTTTCACCAATGGGAAGAGTTTCTTCCTATCTTCTCTGTCCAGACCCTTCATGATTTTGAACACCTTTATCAAATCTCTTGTTCTTCTCTAAGAAGAACAGCTCCAGCTTCTCCAATCTATCCAGGTAACTGAGGTAAAGAGTGCTTCCAAATAAGAGTAGCAGCATATTTTATCTTTATTCAGTAGGCACTGGTTTTCAGATTTGCTGTCCCTTGCAGAACCTAGTTGTTAAAGAACAGAATCTGTAAAGGAGGATCTTGCTGGCTTCAGACTATCATGTTAATAGTCTGAGTTTTAATTTGAATACAACATCTTGGATGAATTGTCCTGTGCAAAATACATAATTGCGTCATTCAAGCAAAGGAATGTGGTGTACTTGTAATTAGAACATGTAAATATTGAACACCAAAATAAGCTGGTTGGATGGAATGACATAAGTGTGGAGATTATTCCTCCTTCCCACCGAAGATGGCAGAGGACTAGTGACCTAACTAGAAGATGGTGATTGTGTAGCCCATTGCAAAAAGTTAACTTTGCATTAAGTTTTATATTTTAAATGCAATTAATGTGGTAACCTCTTTAAAATTTTTGTTTAACTTTGTGGTTAGTTTAAATGCAAGTTATTTGTACATAACATAAATTTCAAATTTTGATTTATTACAGGTTTTAGCCATTAATATCTTGGGACGGTTCTTGCTTAATAATGACAAAAATATTAGGTATGTTCATTGACTTAAACTGTTTTTGCATTTACAAAACCAGGATGGTTTTCTTCCAACTGTTAAATGGAAAATATCTAGATTGATCTAAATAAAATGCAACTCAAATTTGGAACAATGAATGTGGATCTGTTAAGTGTTTAACAGGCATTCTAATGAGTCAATTATATAATTTCTTAAATTTATAATAGTGATGCCAATTTAAAAAGTACTTCATTCGCTATGAAATACTTTGGGATGCCCTGAGGATGTTAAACCTGCTGTATAAATGCAAATTCTTTCTTGAATACCTCACAACCCCTCTCGACCCCCTCCAATGCATCTGATATGCTGTGCTGCTCGTCAGACGCCCAGTACTAGATGAGCAGAGATTTCCTTCGACTGAATATTGAGAAGGCGGAAGCCATCGTCGTCTGTCCCCACTTTAGCCCTCGACTCATTCCTCTCCCTGAACCAAGTTATTTGCAATCTTGGGTGTCCTATTTGAACCTGCCGACCCTATATCCGCTCTATCATGAAGGCAGTTTGTTTTTCACCTCCAAAAAACATCGCCCGTCTCTCTCCTGTCTGAGCTCATCCACTGCTGAAACCTTCACTCATACCTTCGTTACCTCTAGACTTCATTATTCCAGTGCTCTATTGGCCACCTTACATAAACGTGAGATTATCCAAAACTTTGCTACCCATATCCTAACTCGCACCAAGTCCCATTCACCATAACCCTTGTGTTTGCTCACCTACATTGGCTCTCAGTCCAGCAGTGCCTCAATTTTAAAAATTCTCATCTTTGTTTTGAAAACCCTCTGTCGCCCCATCCCTCCCATCTCTGTAACCTCCTCCAACCCTACAACCCTCCCAGATCTCACTGCTGCACCAATTTTGGCCTGTTGTGCATCCCAAATTTGAATCGGTGCACCATTGGCAGCCATGCCTTCAGTTATCTAGGCCCTGGCCTGTGTTTCAGCACCTTGCTGTATGGCTGTGAAACATGGACGACTTGCATCTACCAGGAAAAGAAGCTCAGTAATTTCCATCTTCGCTTTCTGCAGCGCATTATGGGTACATCCTGTGTAATAGACAGAATTGAGAGAACTGAAATCCCAGTTCCCTCACTGTCTGTAATCAGTGTATTTTTGATGAGGAAGATGTGTATGTTTCTTAACGAGAGTCTATGACCAATTTGAATAACCAGCAGCATGTTTTTCATGGGTTTAAAGATTATTTTTCTCCATTTGCACATTCATCTCGAACGTCTAATGCTCTGTCACTCACTCAACAAACATGCGCATGCACACGCTCGAAAGAGAACTGTTAAAAAGGATAGCACACTTTTACAAATTACAAGCAAAGGAATAGTTCGTAAGTCAGGTGATTTGGGCTCGTCGTGGGGCAAAGGCATGCGTTGCGGGCCTTGTGAAGAAGGCATTTTCACTCCTGAAGTGTGGTTGGATGGATTTGATACCTGGAGTCTATATCAAAGTTGTTGCAGGATTCTCTCTAGCTGGATTTTCAGCTGGTCATGAAGTTAATTGCTTGTAGTCTCATTACCAGGAGGTTGGTTTTCTGTGCTGGTGGGCTTAAAATGGAACAGGCTTGGAAACCTTAAGATATTTTGTCTCAAGTTTTAGGGCATAGGTGTTTTGCCTTTGCTGCTGTGTCTCTGCAGTTGTTGTTTGCAGACTGCCTAGTTTCTTCCTGGTGCATGGAGTAATAAAATTCGTTATTTGTGATAAATTTCAGTCAGGTGGCCACCTGATCAGTGCCTCTATTGTCCACCCAGAATGATTTGAAAGTCAAAGCCATTGCTACACAGTGGGGATGGATGGTGACCATTCTTATGATTTAACTTTTTCTTGCAGCTGTCTAAGTTTTGGGCTTAAAGACAATGAGTCTAGGAGCCCAAAGATAATGAGTTGTGGATCAGACCACAAAAATAGGAGGTGTGAATTCCACAAATGGTTTTGCTTTTGTATGTCCATCCAAGGGTGGCACTCCACCCATGCTCATTCAATTAGGAACTTGCCAAATGCCTGAGATACTTCTGAGTCTGGGCTGAAATTGTAAAAGTCACCTGACCCGTAGCAACCATCTTACTGCAGCATTTTAATGTCTATTGTGGTTCATTTAAAAAGAAAATTCAGCTCCTGAAGATTCTATGCTGAATACAGTCCATGTTTTAAGTTACGCATAGGACATTCCTTTACTGGGCATGACACCTGGCAGGGCAAATCGCAAATGTGGCAGTCCTCTCAAAGACAGAGCTAACAAGTTTGTTGGCACTAATCACACAGAGGCGGCTTCAGTGGATTGTACGCGTCTGCGGGATGGAAGACAGTTGCATACTCGAGGACCTTCTGTATGGTGAGGTAGCCGGGGGGCCAGATGACCAGTGGGGTGCCCAAAGCTCTGCTTCAAGGATGATTGCAAGCATAACATGAAGGCCCTAAATGTTGACTATCGGACTTGGGAGTCACTAGCTGGCAAAAGAGGGATAAGGCGACACATCCTGTGGACTGTGTGCACTAGCATGATGACCAGTGGCTACAGCAGATGCCAACGTCAAAAAGAAAACACTCAGCATCATTTGGAGCTTCACATGCAGCACTTGCACCATGCTGCACCAGCGTGTCCATCTTTCGTAGATGGAAGGATGTCAAAAAAAAGTCGTGGAATCCCCTCTGCCTCTCTACATCTCCTCCTTTAAGACAGTCTTTAAAAGCTGCCTCTTTGGTCAAACTTTGAGTCGCCTATCCTAATACGTCTTTGGCGACTCTTATGAAATATCCTGTGAAGCACCTTGGGATGCTTAACTACATTAAGGCACAATGTAAGTAAAAGTTTTAGCTGTATACTGGAATGCAATTTGCATAACTGAGAAAGTTGACGGGTGGGGGGGAAAATCACACGAGCACAAAAATACCGTTGCCCATTCAAATGAAAAGCCAAATCCTCCTCCCCTTCTGCAACAAATAGACTGTTGTAGAACATAATTCTTCTATTATTCCACATTTTCAGTGTTAGTGGGATTTACCCTTTCTTGTAACTGTTTGCCATTTACTCCATGTTGAATTAGATTTTGTGTTCAGATCATTATCTGATTTTTAAAATATATGCTGTTAGAACCAATGTTTTAAAACTCGTGCAACTATTCTTCACTGTTCTAAGGTATGTGGCACTGACATCGCTGCTCAAAACGGTCCAAACGGATCATAATGCAGTCCAAAGACACAGAAGTACTATAGTGGATTGTTTGAAGGACTTGGATGTATCTATTAAAAGGTAAAGATTCCCACATTTGAAGTTTGCCAATTGTCTATACAGTTGAATTTTGCAAATAGAACAGTGCGTTTGTGCAGATATTACAATGTAGTAATTTCATTGGCTCAGATATCATAAACAGAAAACTTCAACGGCTGGTAATGTTTTATGGGGTAATGGACTTGATTATCCCATGAGATGTTTTAGTACATTCCTAGTTTGTATGTGCTGCATTGTAGCTATGCTGTAAGTAAACCTGTGGTGGGTGGTATGTAGATGAATGTTGAACACTGAAGAATTAACTGTTCTGTAATTACAATAGTTACTGAAACATTCCAGTAGACAACTTTGAAATAAGGCAATACATTAGACCTTTTAATAGAAAGATGGTATAACAGTAAGTTTAATGTTCCTGATTTGGCAGCTATACTTGGAAAATTTGCCAAATTAGAAGGGATTAGTGATTCGTCATGGCTGGGTTCTCATTTAATATGTTGTCTGAAATTTAATTTATTTTGCTTTCTAGCAAAGGCAGTATTGGATTTCATGTTTTCCAGAGATGCCTCTTATAATTGGGACTAACATCTCAATTTATAATTTCAACAATTCAAATTGCAGAAAATCTGTTTTTTCTATTGGGGTAATACGCAAAAACTTATTTCACTTTTTATTTGCCTGTTTAGACGTGCAATGGAACTGAGCTTTGCTCTGGTAAATGGGAATAACATTAGAGGAATGATGAAAGAATTACTCTACTTCTTGGATTTGTGTGACCCTGAATTCAAAGCAGATTGTGCTTCTGGCATCTTCCTTGCAGCAGAGAAGTAAGGCTTTATATTAGCATTATCCAAATGTACAGTAAACTTGTTATTAAATAAGTGCAAATATTAGACATGTGCAAGTTTGATCTGAAGCAGCAGAATTACGCAAGTACTGTAGATGCATCTGCGACGGTTATTTTAGTATAAAATATTCACTTAGGTACTTTTTAATCCAAATTGATACCTTCAGTGCTTCGGATTCCAGAGCGTTTTTGCAAATCACCTTTAGGTATTTACAAGACTAGAGATTAACATGAAAGCATTAATTGATTTTACTTAATCATAGAATATTACAGTGCAGGTGGAGGCCATTTGGCCCATCGAGTCTATGCTGGCTCTTTCAAAGAGCAGCCCAGTTAGTCCCGCTCTCTTGCTCTTTCCCCATATCCCTGCAATCTTTTCTCCAAGTAT
Source organism: Heterodontus francisci (assembly GCF_036365525.1). Taxonomy (NCBI): domain Eukaryota; kingdom Metazoa; phylum Chordata; class Chondrichthyes; order Heterodontiformes; family Heterodontidae; genus Heterodontus; species Heterodontus francisci. The sequence continues at coordinate 39,370,820 of NC_090387.1, forward strand.
TTATCCAGTTTTGTTTTGAAGGCTACTACTGAATCTGTTTCCATCAACCTATCGGGCAGTGTATTCCAAACCTAGCCACTTTTTGCGTAAAATAGTTTTGCCCTCATGTCACCTCTGGTTCTTTTGCCAATCATAATCTCATGCCCTCTGGTTAATCGACCCTTCAGATATTGGAAACAGTTTCTCTTTATCTACTCTATCTAAACTCTTCATGCTTTTATGTACTGCTATCCAATCTCCTCTTAGCCTTGCCTGTCTAAAGGAAAACAATCCCATTTTCTCTGGTCTATCCGTATAACTGCAGTCCCTCATGCTTGGAATGATCGTGGTAAATCTCTTTTGTGCCTTCTCCAAAGCTTTCACATCCTCAAAGTGTGGTGCACAGCATTGGATGCAGTACTCCAGCTGGGGCCAAACTAGTATTTTATAAAGGTTCATTTTAACTTGCTGGCATTTGTAACCTATGCTTCTATTTATAGCCCAAGATCACATATGCTTTATTAACTGCTTTGTTAACCTCTCCTGCCACCTTCAAAGATTAGTGCAGCAACACCCCCAGGTCTCTCTTCTTGCACCCCCCTTAAAATTGTACAATTCAGCATGTATTGTCTCGACTCATTCTTAGTACCAAAATGTATCACCTCTCACTTATGAGTTGAATTTCATTTGCCATGTGTCCGCCAATTCCACCATCCTGTCCACGTCCTCTTGAAGTATATCACTATCAGAAACTGAACTGGAGTAGCCATATAAATACCGTGGCTACAAGAGCAGATCAGAGGCTAAGAATCCTGTGGCGAGTAACTCGCCTCCTGACTCCCCAGAGCCTGTCCACCATCTACAAGGCACAAGTCAGGAGTGTGATGGAATATTTTCCACGTACCTGGATGTGCGCAGCTCCAACAACACTCGAAGCTTGACACCATCCAGGACAAAGCAGCCCACTTGATTGGAACCCCATCCACAAACATTTGCTCCCTCCACTGCCGATGCACAGTGGCACCAGTGTGTGCCATCTACAAGGTGCACTGCAACAGTGCACCAAGACTCCTTAGACAGCACCTTCCAAACCCACGAACTCTACCACCTAGAAGGATAAGGGCAGCAGATGTATGGGAACACCACCACCTGCAAGTTCCCTCCAAGTCATGCACCATCCTGACTTGGAATTATATCGCTGTTTCTTGACTGTCGCTGGGTCAAAATCCTGGAGCTCCCTTCCTAACAGCACTGTGGGTGTACCTACCTCACATTGACTGCAGCGGTTCAAGAAGGCAGATCACCACCACCTTCTCGAGGGCAATTAGGGATGGGCAATAAATGCTGACCTCGCCAGCAACGCCCACATCCCATCAATGAATAATTAAAAAAAAAAAATTCCTCTCTGTTGACGCTTAAATTTCATGTCCTCTGCAAATTTCAAAATTTGCCCCTTTTCCCCTTAGTCCAAGTCGTTACTGTATATCTAGTATTGAACCTGGGTAACACCACTGTATACATCCCTCCCTCCAGTCTGAAAAACAGCCATTTGCTGCCACTTGCGTGTGTGGGTTATGAATTTCTCATAGTTCTGAAATATGAATAAGTATTGCTTGTTAACTTTTCAATCCTTGCACACCTGCAAGATTGGCAATCTTATCCAAGTAGATGTTGCCTCAGCATATGATTAGATTAGATTAGAAATACAGCACTGAAACAGGCCCTTCGGCCCACCGAGTCTGTGCCGACCATCAACCACCCATTTATACTAATCCTACACTAATCCCATATTCCTACCAAACATCCCCACCTGTCCCTATATTTCCCTACCACCTACCTATACTAGTGACAATTTATAATGGCCAATTTACCTATATCATTTCCATTTTATTGATTGAAGTTCACTTTACATATATGTTGGAAAGCTTATTGTCTACATTATATATCTATATGATATCTATTTATTCTGGGCAAAGTACAAAATGTAACCACTGGCATTTCCACAAATCAGACATAAATTGATCACGTCAATTTAATTGCTGTAGTAGCCAGTTGCTTCAGCACCTGACGCAGATGGGGCATTTAATGGCTATATCTTACGTAATTTCATAAATCTTTCAAGCAAACCATATACATGTTCAATATATGCATGCCACATGGTTATTTAAAACATTGTATATTCATGCTTCTGTTAAAGTATTAGTATGCATGTTTTTCTTTGTGTACAACTTGCTTAATTACTAAACACCTACTAGTTTATTTTTTAACTGCTCTACCAGCAAGCAACTGTAAACACACAATGATTTTAGGCTTGTTTGGGATGATCACTTTTTTGTGTTTGCCAATCAACTAACACACAGATTACTCAGTAATACAAAAGATTGTATTGATTGCCTTGGTAGAAAAAAATGTTTCATATCGCTTTATTTTTTTTTGATAGGTATGCACCATCCAAGAGATGGCATATAGACACAATAATGAAAGTGTTAACAACGGTAAGAGAGGTCTCAATCTAAAGTTGCAGTATTTCTTTTGTAAGAATCTGTATGTATAGGGGACATGGTAGTGTAGCGGTTTAGGTACTGGCCTGTCAGCTCTGGGGCCTCAGTTTGAATATTGGCCAAACTTTTGTGAGGAAAGTTTCCTTTGTCAGCTATAAGGATTCTATGTTCAAAACAATAAGTTGGAACAGCCTCAGTCAATTATGGTGAAGTGAATCCCACAAAATAAACTCATTTGGTTCTGTTCTGAGAGTTGTTGAAACTGGAATGCATTGGCACAGAATGTGATTGAGATAGAGACCGTAGCATTTTATAAATGAAGAGTAGATAAACATTTAAAGCAAAGGAAGATACAGGGCCATGGGGAGATTACTGCAGTGAGATTAGCTTTGCATTATTTTAGTAAAGATCTAGCATAGACATGCTGGACTGAATGGCCATCCATGCCTGAGGCTTCTAAAACTAAACTGACTGAATCTTCAGTGTGTAGAGTGTAATAAAGATGGTTCATGATACAAAGTTAATGGTCCATTTTGTATTTAAAGAAAGACCACCAGATGTCTCGAAGCACTTTACAACCAATGAAGTACTTTTGAAGTGTAGTCACCGTTGTAATGTAGGAAACGTGGCAGCTAATTTGCGCACAGCAAACTCCCACAAGCAGTAATGTGATAATGACCAGATAATCAGTTTTTGTGATGTTGGTTGAGGATTAAATATTGGCCTGAACACCAGGGATAACTCCCCTGCTCCTCTTCGAAATAGTGCCATGGGATCTTTTCCATTCGCCTGAGAGAGCAGATGGGGGGCCTCAGTTTGACATCTCATCTGAACGGCAGCACCTCCAACAGTGCAGCACTTCCTCAGTACTGCACTGGAGTGTCAGCCTTGATTTTTGTTCTCAAGTCCTGAAGTGGGACTTGAACCCAGAACCTCATGACTGCGGCAAGAGTGCTACCAACTGAGCCGTGACTGACACTAAACCACCAATCACAGTAAACCAAATAATGGTAAAATACAAAAGATAAAACTGTTGTAAAATACTGTTTTGAGGTATGTCAATGACATAAAAGGAACTTCAAAATGTAATTAACACAAATAACTATTTATTCACTCTTAAAGCTCTAAAAAGAACTGTCCAGACAACTCGTACTAGATTAAGGAAGAAAGTTCCACGCGACCACGCTTTCAAAAAGATAAAATGAAACTTAGGTGGTTGCATCAGGGTGAGGGTGTCAGTCGTGTGTTCAGCCTTCAGCTTATAGCTAAGCTCCTGTGTATTTTGTCAGTATGAACAGTCCTTGAAGATGTCATTCCCTGGACATTTTGGGTGCTGAACAGAGCTTGGCCCAGTTGTGAAACCTCTGAACAGATTATCTTTCTATTTGTCAGTGTTTTAACCTGAGTTGTACGGAGCTGTAGTTGCACGATAATACACATGGCACACTTCTGAAGTCCATTGAGCAAGAATAGGTGTGCTATAGGAAGATTTAAACAGGCCGAAGGTACATATTCCAGATTACGCTGGATACAGGATATAGAATGTTAAGCTGCTCATATCTATGTAGCATTTTAGTTCATGCAACTTTCACAGACATTGGAGAATGCCTTTAGCAACCTGGCTCAGTGGACCAGCTTGTTTTGATAGTTGAAGTAAATCTCAAGTTCCAGCTTATTCTCGAGAAATATTTCAAAATAGGGGTGACCTCGAAACACAACCTTTGCTCGGCAAGGGTGTGCATGCTTTCTTTTTTTCGTACAGTTTCTCCACTGAAGAGAATGCAAAATTGGGAACTAGATGAGTGACTGTATTGAACTTGTAGGCTAAAGCACCATTTCCTCCTTCAACACTGGTTAATAGCATTGAGTTTTTAGTTCAAGTTTTTTTTTATTCGTTCATGCGATGTGGGCGTCGCTGGCTAGGCCAGCATTTATTGCCCATCCCTAATTGCCCATGAGAAGGTGATGGTGACCTGTCGTCTTGAACCTCTGCAGTCCATGTTGGGTAGGTACCTCCACAGTGCTGTTAGGAAGGGAGCTCCAGGATTTTGACCCAGCAACAGTGAAGGAATGGCAATATGGTTCCAAGTCAGGATGGTGTGTGATTTGGATGGGAACTTGCAGGTGGTGGTCCCATGCATCTGCTGCTCTTATCCTTCTAGGTGGTAGAGTTCGTGGGTTTGGTAGGTGCTGTCTAAGGAGCCTTGGTGCATTGCTGCAGTGCATCTTGTAGATGGTGCACAGTGGCAGCAGTGTGTCGGTAGTGGAGGGAGTGAATGTTTGTAGATGGGATGCCAATCAAGCTGGCTGCTTTGTTCTGGAGCTTCTTGAGTTTTGTTGGAGTTGCACCTATCTAGGCAAGTGGAGAGTATTCCATCTCACTCCTGACGTGGGTCAAAATCCTGGAACTCTCTAACAGCACTGTGGGTGTACCTACCTCACATGGACTGCAGTGGTTCAAGAAGGCAACTCACCACCACCTTCTCGAGGGCAATAAGGGATGGGCAATAAATGCTGGCCTAGCCAGCAATGCCCACATCCCATGAATGAATTAAAAAAGTGTCTTGTAAATGGTGGACAGGCTTTGGGGAGTCAGGAGGGGAGTTACTGGCTGCAGGATTCCTAACCTGTGACCTGATCTTGTAGCCACAGTATTTATGGCTACTCCAGTTCAGTTTCTGGTCAATGGTAACGCTCAGGATGTTGATAGTGGGGGATTCAGCGATTGTAATGCCAATGAATGTCATGGGAAGGTGGTTAGATTCTCTCTTGTTGAAGATGGTTATTGCCTGGCGCTTGTGCAGCACAAGTGTTATCACTTATCAGCTCAGGCCTGGATATTGTCCAGGCCTTGCTGAGCTTCTACACAGACTGCTTCAGTATCTGAGGAGTCGCGAATGGTGATGAACATAGTGCAATCCTCAGCAAACATCCCCACTTCTGACCTTATGTTTGAAGGAAGGTCATTGATGAAGTAGCTGATGGAGCTGAGATGATTGACCACCAACAACCGCAACCGTCTGCCTTTGCACTAGTTATGACTCCAACCAGCAGAGTGTTTTCCCCTGATTCCCATTGACTCCAGTTTTGCGAGGTCTCCTTGATGTCATACTCAGGTAAATGCTGCTTTGATTTCAAGGGCAGTCACTCTTCCCTCACCTCTTGAGTTCAGTTCTTTTGTCCATGTTTGAACCAAGGCTGTAATGAGGTCAGGAGCTGAGTGGCCCTGGCAGAACCCAAACTGAGCGTCACTGAGAAGGTTATTGCTAAACAAGTGCCGCTTGATAGCATTGTTGACGACACCTTCCATCACTTTACTGATGATTGAGAGTTAACTGATGGTGGTGGGGGGGTGGGTAATTGGCTGGGTTGGACTTGTCCTGCTTTATGTGTACAGGACATATGTGGGCAATTTTCCACCTTGCTGGGTAGATGCCAGTGGTGTAGCTGTACTGGAACAGCTTGGCTCGGGGCATGGCAAATTCTGGAGCACAGGTCTTCAGAACTATTGCTGGAATGTTGTCAGGGCCCATAGCCTTTGCAGTATCCAGTGTCTTCATTTGTTTCTTGATATCACCCGGAGTGAATCGAATTGGCTGAAGATTGGCATCTGTGATGCTGGGGACTTCAGGAGGAGGCTGTGATGGCTCATCCACTCAGCACTTCTGGCTGAAGATTGCTGCAAATGCTTCTGCCTTATCTTTTGCACTGATGTGCTGGGCTCCCCATCATTGAGGATGGGAATATTTGTGGAGCCACCTCCTCCAGTTAGTTGTTTAATTGTCGACCACCATTCAGGGCTGGATGTGGCAGGACTGCAGAGCTTAGATCTGATCTGTTGGTTATGGGATTGCCTAGCTCTATCACATGCTACTTACGCTGTTTGGCATGCAAGCAGTCCTGGATTGTAGCTTCACCAGGTTGACACCTCATTTTGAGGTATGCGTGGTGCTGTTCCTGGCATGGCCTCCTGCACTCTTCTTTGAACCAGGGTTGGTCTCCCAGCTTGATGGTAATGGTAGAGTGGAGGATATGCCATGCCATGAGGTTGCAGATTGTGGTTGAGTACAATTCTGCTGCTGATGGCCCGCAGCGCCTCATGGGTACCCAGTTTTGCATTGCTAAATCTGTTTGAAATCTATCCCATTTAGCACGGTGGTAGTGCCACGCAACACGATGACTGGTATCCTCAATGTGAAGATGGAACTTTGTCTCCACAAGGACTGTGCGGTGGTCACTCTTACCAGTACTGCCGTGGAGAGATGCATCTGTGGCAGGCAGATTGGTGAGGACAAGGTCAAGTATGTTTTTCCCTCTTGGTTCCCTCGCCACCTGCCGCAGACCCAGTGTAGCAACTATGTCCTTGAGGACTCTGCCAGCTTGGTCCGTAGTGGTGCTACTGAGCCACTCTTGGTGATGGACATTGAAGTCTCCCACCCAGAGTACATTCTGTGCCCTAGCCACCCTGAATGCTTCCTCCAAGTGCTGTTCAACATGGAGTACATGATTCATCAGCTGATGGGGGAGGCAGGTGGCTGTGGGTGGTAATCAGCAGGAGGTTTCCTTGGCCATGTTTGACTTGACCTGAGATTTCATAGGATCTGGTCCGGAGTTGATGTTGAGGACTCCCAGGGCAACTCCCTCCTGACTGTATACCACTGAGCCACCACCTCTGCTGGGTCTGTCCTGCCAGTGGGACAGGACATACCCAGGGATGCTGGTGGCAGTGTCTGGGACGTTGTCTGTAAGGTATGATTTAGTGAGTATGACTGTCAGGCTATTGTTTGACTAGGCTGTGGGACAGCTTACCCAACTTTGGCACAAGCCCCCAGATGTTAGGAAGACTTTGCAGTGTCGACAGGGCTGTGTTTGCCGTTTTCGTTTCCGGTGCCTAGGTTGATACCAGGTGGTCTGGTGATTTCATTCTTTATTGACTTCCTAGCGGTTAAATACAACTGAGTGGCTTGCTAGGCCATTTCAGAGGGCATTTAAGAGTCAACCACATTGCTGTGGGTCTGGCGTCAAATGTAGGCCAGACCAGGTAAGGACAGCTGATTTTCTTCCCTAAAGGACATTAGTGAACTAGTTGGTTTTGTCTGACGCATTGAGAACTTTAACCCCCAAAATGGACAGATTTGGGTTGGGAGTTATGTTAAACTCATCAAAAGCTCAAGCCGATTATAACTGAACTAGGATGCGGGTGGTGAACAACCAACCCATTCCCGGGGGAAGAGTTGGTCGTTTGAATATTTAAATGAGCTGTGTCCATCATATTTTAATGCTGTCCCAGTTTTAATCCTGGCCCAGGTTTCCTAGGCCTCTGGAAATCCAGGAGCTAAAGGGAGGCAAGGACTTCTAAGTTGAAGAGGCAAGTGTTTTTTCAGCACTGATTGTGGGCCAGGAAGAGCAGGAGTGCTTTCGCCTCACAATCTCTGCCCCAGCAAATATCGAGTTGATCCGCTTAATTAAATGGACGCAAGCACTATATTAAAGTTTGAAATTCATTTTCTTCTTGTCATACATTATTGAAAGTCAACTTGATATTGAAAGTTTTTGACCATGTTTGATTTGGGAAATGTTGATTAACAACTGCAATTTGATTTTTGTGAAAGCCAAACTGAATTGCACATCAGATGGTTATCAAATAGCTGTTTCTGTAATGTTACCAATAATGGATTCCATTGACTTGTTCTATGCTATTAAATCAACCTTATGTTACAGTCTGTCAATATTTTTCTACTGGCACATTCTTCCACTATCATTGATTTGGCCTTGCTGCCTCTGCAGGATAAAGCAGATGGAGGCAGCTGCTAGCACCAGGGAATGCCCAGGTGTGACACTGTCTGCTGAGACTTCTCTAATTTCAATTTGCTTAAAGAAGAAGCACTGTCAGTATACATCCCCTGGCTATGGTGATTTGTAACAGTGACGGTGCATTTATATAGCTCCTTCAACATTGGAAAAGGTTCCAAGGTACTTCTGAACCGTAATCAAGACAAAAATTGGCACTGAGCTAAGGAGGACGATACTAGGATGGATGAGCTGGTTGAAGAAGGGAATAATCAAGGATGAGATAGAGGCAGAGGAGTGTAAGGAGGGAATTCCAGAGCTTAAGATCTAGTTGGCTGAAGGCATGACTGCCAATGATGGAGAAAAGGGAGAGGGAGGGGATCAGCAAGGCCAGAGTTGCAGAAACTTGATGTGTTCTTGGCGGGCTGGATGGAGGTGGTTAGAAATTGGAAGGATCAAGATCATGAAGGGACTTGAACATGCTGAGAATTTTAAATTGGAGGCTTTGGGGAACCAGAAGCCAATGTTATTTAGTGCTCACATGGGGCGAATGCTTGGAATGGGATAGGATGCCTTCTTTGCCTGAAATTTTCATTGTGCTTCATTTCCGTTAATATTTGTTTTGCCCCCAAATCTTAAATCTAGTATATAACTTGAAGACTGAAGTATTTTTCCCTCTATAATAGCCAGTGTTACAACAGTCGTTGATTTTTCTGTGCTTCAATTTTAGGCTGGCAGTTATGTAAGAGATGATGCAGTGCCCAATTTGATCCAGTTGATCACAAACAGTGTGGAAATGCATGTCTATACAGTACAGAAACTTTACAAAGCCGTCCTGGAAGATATCTCTCAGGTACAAAATATAAAACAAGTCACAGAGGTGCTATATTCAAGCTTCTACTTGGTTGAATGCTGATTGATCATATTAACTAGTCCTGATTTAAGCTAATGTTGGTGTTTGTTTTTGCACTGATTTCAGGATAAAACAGAGCAAATTTATTCTAAATCAAGTCACAAATATTTTATCTTTGAGCTATGTATATTTTGGGTTTTGTGATTTGTGTTAAAGGGTAAAACTATGTGTTCCCAGCTGAATTTATTCTATTAAAGGTCAAAGACAGTTGCAGCAAGGGTTAGTGTTTGATATTTTGGTAATGGTAACCCTTTGACTGCTTTGTCTTTGTCACTTCAAAATTTGTGTTTACTCTTTCATCTATAATGGTGAAATTCAGAAAGATTTGGATCTTTGTGGTTAAGTGTGAAGTAATTGGTATGGGAGTGTTTTAAATAAAAATATGAAAACAGCCAGTCAGCCCATCTAAGCTCATTCCTTTAGCGGCTTAATTCTCCTCTCATGCCATCTAGTTGCATTTTAAACAACGTAAGTGTCTTTGCCTCTGCTATCTTGCCTGACAGATTATTTTAAACATTTAGCAATGTTTATTTCAAACTGATATCCTCTGATCACACTTTACCTTTATATGCCATTTAATATTGATATACTTGCACGCCCCACATTTCTCAATGTCTACTAGGTGGACTAAGTTTAAACTTGTCTGATTAATCCTTTGGATAAATTTATTGCTGATTTTTGTGTACCTTTTCTAATGTATTATCTTTATTTATGAATTGTTGACCAAAACCGAAATTGTATAAACACTAATCCCCAGTGTAGTCTGATCAATGGATTGTAAAGTCCTAATATCACTTCTGCACATCTGTGTTCTCTTCTGGCTAAATATCATGGTTATTTATTTACTTTAATTACTTTCCACATTCTCTGCATTAAAAGTTTAGTTTACTGTTGTTGTCGAACTGCTTTAAATACCCCATGGACTATTTTAGTTTAATTCATTATATAGTTAAGACACATGTTTACATCGGTAGATTTTATGTCATTGTGCTGATTTTAAATCCTTTGTGAGTGTTTTACTGCATTCTCTAATTTTTGCTGCTGTTCCTATTTGTAATATTTAGAAAATTTGACTACAGTACAGTTAGTTTTTGTATTGAGGTTATTGTGCAGATTAAAAACATGGGGTCCCTCCATCCAGTCTGACATTACACCATATAAATGTTGTTTTATAACTGGTTTGCTGACTAGATCCATTTTTATACGTGGATGTTTGTCAAAGCTTTCTGAAAATCTAAAACTAGATACTGTCATTGTATCTAATTTCAAAAAAATCACAGTAGTTTATCAGGATCTTTCTATCGCAAATCCCTACTCATGGTTAAGGCTGTTGTTGAGGTATTTCAACCTGCTTATCCCATAGTATATTACCAATTAATCAGTTAGGCTTTGCTCTGTAGTTAATAAAGCACAAGCTTGAATTGCATCTATCCCATCTTCAGGATATTCCAACACACTTCAAATGGCCAATGGAATGTGGAGTGTTGCTGCACATGTTTAGACAAACATAATAGCCGATTTATGCGCAGTAAGATGCCAGTTTCATCAATGACTAGTGAATTTGGGGTGCTTCAGAGATTATTGTTGGCCAAGGCACTGGGAAAACTACCATGCTCTTCGAATAGTGCAATGGGATTGTTACATCCACTTGAACAAGGCTTTGGTTTAATATTTCATCCAAAAATCTCTTCTGTGCCAATGTAACACTTCCTCAGTAGTGTCATTCTAGATCATGGGTTTCGGAATCTGAAGTATGTTTGAAACCTGTAATTTGTGACTGAGCTTAGAGTATTGCCAGTAAGCAAGCTGAAATTTAAGATCTTTCCCTTCTAAATCAATACGGATTATTCTGATATTCAGTTCTGATGAAGGGTCGCTGACATGAAACGTTAACTCTGCTTCTCTCTCCACAGATGCTGCCAGACCTGCTGAGTATTTCCAGCATTTCTTGTTTTTATTACCGATTATTATTGTTGAGATATCCCTTGCAGTCGATACTGTTTAAAAAATTCATGTTGAGCTTATGAGACTGTTATTGTATGGGCCAGATTTGTCACCCTTTTTAAAGGAACTGTTATGCAGTTTGCTGATGAGGAAAGCAACCTGTGGGTTTGTGTGGATAAATGTTTGAAGTGGTCAATTAAGTGCATAACGGCAGCATTTTTTTTAAAAAGAGACTTAAATTCCGATTGTTCAATAATTCAAATTAAGCAATGTGGAAAAACCCAGTTTAGTGAGGATTTAGTGCCCCAGAAAATGGAATTTATTCGATAATAGAATTGATCAATATGATGAGAAAGCAAGTGGGTAGGAATGAGTTGAAATAAATAAGCCTTATTTGGATAAGTTGTCTTTCACTCTTCCCAAATATTCTGAAGTAAATTAAGATGGGCAAGTTATCATACTGTGATGCTGGAAATCTGAATTAAAAACCGAAAACTCTAGAAATACTCAGCAGGTCTGGCAGCATCATTGGAGAGAGAAACAGAGTTATGTTTCAGGTTGGTGATCCTTCATCAAAACTGGGAGTGCTTAGAGATGTAACAGTTTTTAGGCCAGGCCAGGCAAGGAAGGGGGTGTGGAAGCGAGGGGAGGAGAGGAAAGAAGAAAAGGGGTAAAAGAGGAAAAGTCTGTGATGAGGTGGAGTGCAGGAAAGATCAACTGACAAAAGGGGTGATAGTGAAAGGCAAAAGGAGATAATAGGACAAGTAAAGAAACAAAAGATGTGTCTGGAGGAGGTTTAAATGGGAAGGCAGAATCGACAGCAACAGCTGCTGTACCAAAACAAAGGGCATAGGTGATAATCTGAAATTGTTGAACTTGCCGTTGATTCTGAATGACTGTGAAGTGCCTATCTGTTGCTCAAACTTACGCCAAGTGTTATGACCAGGTGAGAAAGAGGTCTAGGGTTCCCTTTCAGCCTTCACCTGGTCTTAATGTAACTGGGTTTAATTTTAAATGCACGTGTTTTTAGCTCCCCCTTGGTGAATCCTTGTTCACTGCTTTCCAATTATAGAGCAAAGAAACCAGCACAACAGGCTTTTTCAGGTTTAAAGAAGAGTGAAATTTATTAAACTTGAACTAATTCGGTGAACGCCTACGGATACACGACGCGCCCATACTAGCATGCATTCGCAATACACAGATGCAGAAAGGGACAGAAAAGAGCAGAAGAAATTAAGTGGAAAAGTTTGAGGCAATATCGGAAGAGGTTTTGTTACGTGTCTTCGAGCTCACTGTAGAGTCTTTGATTGCCGGTAGATCTTGCTTTTCGTTGGGGCCCAGTATTATTCTTAAACCTTGTTCACTGTAGGAGACTTTTCTTTCTTGGGGTTAATGTGTCTTCTGTGGGTTTTGGAGTTCCATGAGGAAGAGGTGGGAGCAGGCCACCTTCAATCTTCAGTCCAGGAGCATTCTGCCTTCTGCAGGCTCAGTTTAAAACTCTGCAATAGCCAGTTAGTCATGTGACTAACTGGTCTGACCATGTCTGTTTGTTGATTGAATTGGAGCAGGGAATAGCTCCTTTTGTCTACATGCACTGTCTGTTAATATGCAAAGATGTCTTGCCAGCCAGGGGCCTGGCAGCCCCTCGTCACAGGCCTTCTCTTCCCAGCAACAATTTGAAATTTAATGTCCATGGAGTGAAATTAATAATGCCTCATCCTTGGCAGGTGGGGGCATGTATGACACCAAGCTTCATTGGAACAGCATAGGAGGCCGAGGACAGAAAGATCAGAGTAGCAGTAGAGCGAAGAATTAAAATGATAGGGGACCAGAAGCTAAGAGCCCCACTTGCAAATTGAACAAAGTTGTTCTGCAAAGCGGTCACCCACTTTGGGTTTGGTCTCCCCATTATAGAGGAGACTGCATCGTGAGCAGCGAATACAATATACTGTCTCACCTGGAAGCAGAGTTTGGGCCCTTGGATGGTGAGAAGGGAGGAGGTAAAAGGGGGGGTGTTGCATCTCCTTTGCTTGCATGGGAAGGTGCCATGGGTTAAGGAATGGACTAGTGGGTCTTGGAGGTCCCTTCAGAAGGCTGAAAGGGGAAGGTAGTGTTTGGTAGTGGCATCAAGCTGACAATGCCAGAAATGGTGGAGGAGGATCCGTTGAATGTGGAGGCTGCTGGTGTGGAAGGTGAGGACAATGGGAACCTGGACGTGGTTCAAGGAATTAAGGTCGGGGGAAGGGGTGAAAGCAGAAGTGCAGGAAATGGAATGGATGTGGTCAAGGGTCCTGTCCACCATGGTGGGGAGGGGTGGAGCAAGAGATCCTTGGTTGAAGGAAAAGGAAGACAAATGGGAAACGCTGGTAAACAAGGTTGCATCATCAGAACTTGTAAAGGATTCATTTCATTCTCCAAGAAGTGGTGTGCGAGGGAAATGCAGTCAAGTTAGCTGTGGGAGTCTATTCCCAGAAATGGGGAGACAGAAGTCAAGGAAGGGTAGAGTCTGATCATGATAGTTAGGATATGTTTGTGTTCACCTGTTTGTGGACTCTGAGATGGACCTAGGTTAATGGTGCTTTTATTTCCTGGACAATGTCATGCATTTTGTACTTGTGTGCGCAAGTGAATGAAAGATGTCACCCTAATTTATGCACTTCAGACTTATCTGAAGTCTAATATCTGTGCAAATACCAGCATCAACTTGTATTTATATAGCACCTTTAATGTTGGAAAACATCCCAAGGCACTTCACAGGAGGATTATCAAGCAAAGTTTGATAGGTGGCTAGGGAACCTGAGGCAGGGACCTTACTCTGCTCAACAATCGTCCTATACCCTTTTTGGCTCTTTAAAATTCAATAGCATGCTAGATTAATAAATTAACAATTCAGTCACTAGAAATGTGTTGAATTATTTGTTTTTAAACATAATCAAGGCTTACTAACTGGTCATCTTTCAACAGCAACCTCTTGTGCAGGTGGGTGCTTGGTGTATGGGAGAGTATGGTGACCTTTTAGTTTCTGGCCAGTATGAAGAGGAGGAACCTATACAGGTAATTTTTTTTCAAAGTAAGATGTTAAAATTCTATTAAGTCATTAAACATAAGTGTTTACAGTTCAGTACATTAAATCAGTAACATAAGCATTCCTGTGAGACAAATGTGGCTTGTTGCACAGCAACTGCAGAACTCAATTAGGAATCGAGGCAAAAATACATTTTGGAAGTGGAGCTGCAAATTGGGAATTGCTGGCATATGTTTCATAATTGTATTACATAGCGTATAGCCCTGGTATATTCCAGAAACGAAGCTATTTTTCAGTCATTTTTGTGTTCTCATATAGTTTAATAGGATGATTTACTTTAACTGAATGTAATGCATCGCTGTACAGGGTGTTGAATGGGCAGAGCAGCAGTGCGATGTACTGGAGGCCTAATGAGCTTTTTCAAAGTGTTAGGATGCAAAGTCACTAGTTTGAAATCTGTTCCTGGGAAGTGTTTAATGGGAAAAGCCGCATTTGAACACCATTACACCATTGAGCAACAAGTTGCAGAGCAAGAATGGAAAAAAAACCTTATAGCAGATCAGTCACCTGCTGATGTTGTACCCCCAGAGAGTAAAACGGAAAGGGATAAAAGCTGTGCATTAGGTACCTTTTAATTTGTTCATTCCTTTCAGATCTCGAAAGGAATATATATTTGAGATTTTTCTTGCTTCCTGAGTGATGTATTTTGCAGCCTGTTGAACTGTGAACCATTGGGAAATTTTGGACTTGTTCTGAAAGAAATTAATTTTCAGGAACTGCTATCCCTCACCAGCTTTTATGAAGTAAACACATTCATTGAAATGGCAATCAGTAACTATGCACCCCTTTTCCCATTCCCAAACTGATTCATGTTCCTTCATTGCTTATTTAACTGTGGGGGAAAAAATTATCATTTTGATAAATAATAAGTACTTGGTATTGAAGATTTGTCTTTAAGGATGTTGTCAGTCAATTGCTTGTTTGGTTTTTGAGTGAAAGATCGCCATGCAATGTGGAGTTGCTTCCAGTATTCGCTGGAAAAATCTCACATGCTATAGAGATGAGTTCCTCTGCACAAATCTAAGGAAAAATTTTGCTACACATCAACTGCCTAGTATAAACTTATTACATGAGCATTTCTTTTGTTTGGACAAAGAATATATTCTTACAATAAGTAGTTTCATGCTTTTAAAAAAGCACCAGATGAGCAATGAAAATGTACCTGAATCTGATCTCAAAACGCTGAGCTCGAAATTGAAATACGCACGAGTTACAGCACAAGCAGGACATTTAGTTCAACCAGTCTGTGCTGGTATTTACCCTTCACACAAGCAAATAATTCCAGTCACAATTACCCACCTTGTTCCCATGTTCTTTCATCCACCTATCTAATCAAATTTTGAATGTTGACATAATGTCTGCAGTTGTTAATGCTGGAAGTGAATTCCACAATGAGGGAAACAGTGTGAAACAGTTCCTCCTGTCTATATTCTAAATTTTTTACATTTAATCTTGTATCAAGCTTAGGGCTCATAGGATTGGTGGTCATATATTAGCATGGATTGAGGATTGACTAACTGACAAGAAACAGAAGAAATAGATGGGTCATTTTTGGGTTGGCAGGGTGCAACTAATAGTGTGTCACAAAGATAAGTGCTTGGCCTTTAATTATTTGCAATCTATTAATTTAAATAAGGGGACTCAGCGTAATATATCAAAGTTTGCTGTCGATACAAAGCTCGGTGGGAAAATAAGCTGTGTAAAGGGTGGTGTTAGGAGATTACTTCTGTTTCTTTCTAAAAATATGTTGTGGACATTGATTCGTCTGGAATCTTGAAGGTGAACTTTGTGGGTTTTTTTTAAAAAAAGGAAAGTCACCAGAAGGTTTGACCTGAGAGTAAACAGTTACTGGAAGGTACTTGTTTTCAAAGAACCCAGCAAGAGTTGTTTTGGCTTGAGAGATGTTTGCAGAAGAGTGACAAGCCAAGATTTATAAATGTCACAGGACTTGCTTCTGGAAAGTTTTAGTTACAATTTGAACTGTTAAAAAGGCCAGTGGGTGTTTGGCCTGAAACAGAAGAAGTTTGCTTCCTGACTTGCCAGGCGAAGACAGCTCCCCACTTCCTCTTGAAAAGAAATCCTGCATCAGGAGATTCCTATTTCCTCCTGTATTTGAAGAAAGCCTGCACGATTAAAGAACTTGCCTCTCAAATGTGTGCAGCTGAAACCCTTGTTGCTGCTTCCCTGCTGTAAGACTTATTTGGAGCCTTCTGTAGCTGCAACCTGACTGAAAGCTTCTGTAGCTGCATCTCTTGGAAGCCTACCTAAACCGATCATCAGCATCGCCTGGAAAGAACTGTTGTAAGAAGATCCCATTGACAGCCGCCTATTCACCTTTGGGGCACGTCACCAAAACAAAGGGCTTCCTTCCATACCTTTTCAACATAAGTGTTTTTTATTCCTCCTCCTTCTTTGTAACAGTTGTAAACTATTCCTTTTTTTCCCAGTTGACCAGTTGTGTGTGGGGGGGTGGGGGCTAGGATAAATAAGGGTCTTTAATATTTCAATTTGTGTGTACGTTTTATTTTATTATTGGATAAGACTTGATTTATAACAAACGGATAAGTTTGTGCTTATTGAAGAAAGCTGGTTGGTGTACTTTATTCTGGGGAAAAGTAGAATATCTGATTGACTGTTTTGCTAAGTGGGAAATTTTAAATATATGTTTGTGACCTGTGGAGAAGTGGGACTGAATTAACAGTGCACACTTCCCGCCTCAGTCGTAACAGCAGAAAAAGGCTGAAAAGGCATATAGACCAGTTAAGTGATTGGGCAAGACGGTGACAGATGGGGTATAATGTGGAGAAGTGTGAACTTATCCACTTTGGTAGGAAGAATGGAAAACCAGAATAGTTTTTAAAAGGTGAAAGACTTTTAAATGTTGATATTCAGAGGGGTTTGGGTATCCTTGTGCATGAATCCCAAAGTTGAAGGTGCAAGTACAGCAAGCAATTAGGAAGGCAAATGGTACATTAGCCTTTATTGCAAAGGGATTGGAGTATAAGAGTAAGGAAGTCTTGCTGCAATAATACAGGGCTTTGGTGAGACCACACCTAAAGTATTTTGTACAGTTTTTGACTCCTTACCTAAGAGAGGATATACTTGATTTGGGGTATATCGAAGGTTTGCTAGATTGATTCCTGGGATGATAGGGCTGACCTATGAGGAGAGATTGAGTACAATGGGCCTTTATTTTCTGGAGTTTAGAAGAATAACAGGTGATCTCATTCAAACATCTAAATTTCAAAAAGAACTTGACAGGGTAGATACTGCATGGCTGTTTTCCCTGGCTAGTGAGTGTGTCACACTCAGAAGTGCAGCAATGAAAATGCAGAATGAAACTTGAGTTAAAAATTAGAACAATTTTTAAGAGTGGTACATTTACTGTCAACAGAATGGAGGACAAGTCACATGTCCCATACCATCTCCTGCACTAAAAGGCAAATCCATGTCTACTAGAACACAAACCAATTAACCCCATCTATATGGAAACAGAGTCTTAGAATCATACAGCACAGAAACAGGCCCTTCGGCCCATCGTGTCTGAGCCAGCCATCAAGCACCTACCTATTCTAATCCCATTTTCCAGCACTTGCCCCATAGCCTTGTATTCTATGGCATTTCAAGTGCTCATCTAAGTACTTCTTAAATGTTGAGGGTTCCTGCCTCTACCACCTCTTCAGGCAGTGCGTTCCGGATTCCAACCATCCTTTGGGTGAAAAGATTTTTCCTCAAATCCCCTCAAACCTCCTGCCCCTTACCTTAAATCTATGCCCCCGGTTATTGACCCCTCCGCTAAGAGAAAATGTTCCTTCCTATTTAATCTATCAATGCCCCTCATAATTTTATATACCTCAATCATGCTATGGCTAAAACATAGACACTCTCCGACTCTAGGTCTCTAGCTACCCTTCACCCCAATAGTGTGAACAGATAGAAGCAAAATACTGTGGATGCTGGAAATCTGAAATAAACAAAGTGCTGGAAATACTCATCAGATCTGGCCACATCTGTGGAGAGAGAAACAGAGTCAAGGTTTCAGGTCGGTGACTTATCAGCGCTGAACTGTGAACAGGCCTCTATCAAAATGAGGCCATCAAAAGCTATTGTACAGCCCATCAGAACTGAAACCTAAAGTCACATGAACTGAATTGATACTTGGAGTTCACCTTTAAAGGTAATCGTTTGGAAGAACAAAGGGTGTCTTTCCAGTTCAGCAATCAAAATCATCAAAATCAGTCTGGTCTGTCCAACCACACGGTCAACATCAAAAGCCATCTTGAATTCCAGCACAGGGGGGCGAGAGAGACCAGTTCCAGCTAAAACATTTGAGCCCTGCTGAGATGAGTTGAAAGCCAACAGCAGCAGAGAAAAGAGAGTGCCTTTGAAATAACTCCTCCACCTGTGGAAACTGAACTAAGAATATCAGCACCGTCTTCAAACTAAAGTGAACCGCCAGATATTTTCAACCCAGCAAATACGAGACAACCAGCCTGCAACCTTAAAACTCTCTGTCATGCAGGCCCCCACCTGCCAAGAATGAGGCATATTAATGTCGCCACATGGACATTAATTTCAAATTGTTGCTGGGAAAAAGAGATGGCCTATTGCAAGGACTGCCAGACTGGCTGGAAAGACATTTTTGCATATTGACAGATGGCCCCTTTGTCCTTTCAAGTACCATTCCCTGCTCCAATTTAAACCACAATGGACCTTTGATCACCAGGTATTGTGTGTAGAGGAGACATTCCAAGGTCTGCTAGGTCAAGAAAATCCACAAGAGTCGGGACTGATTTGGCCAGCTGGTCACATGACTAACTGGTTGTTGCAGGTTTTTTTGAACTCGGAAAGCTGTTTGCTGCTGGGCTGAGAAGACCTTTCCTGCCTGCTCTCATCTTTCTCACAACTGAAAACCACTGAAGACACATGAACCCCAAGAGAGGAAAGTCTCCTTACAGTGAACAAGGTTTAAGAAGAATACTGGGCCCCAACAAAAAGCAAGATCAACCAACGAAAAGATTCTACAGTGAGCTCGAAGAACCGTAACAAACTCTTCAGATTGCCTCAAACCTTTCCTCTTTATTTTTCTTCTCTTTTCTGTCTCTATTTGCATGTGCATATCCCGTATGCATGCTAGCGTCTGGTGCGGTGTGTATCCGTAGGTGTTAACCGAATTAGTTTTTAGTTTAAGTTTAATAAATTTCACCTTTTTTAAAGCTAAGAAAGCCTGTTTGTGCTCATTTCTTTGCCTTATAATTTGAAAGCGGTGAACAAGGATTCACCAAGGAGGAGCTCAAAACACTGCTTAAAATCAAACCCAGTTACAGTAAGCCTAGGTGAAGGCTGAGGGGGACCCCTAGAGACCTTTCTTGTCTTCTGAGAGGATCCTCCAGTTTTTCAAGAAAACAGACTTTACACCTTGATCTCTTAACCTTTTCCCTTCTATCTATCTTGAGTGCACGTGAGTGTGAATGTGTGGGTGGTGTTACGAACATTTTGGGTATTTTGTTCAATAAATATTTAATCTTCTGTTTTAAATCTGCGAGAAGCTCAGTCGATTTGGCAAACAAAACACTCATTCAGAAACATTATTTTAAAAAAAACACGGTCTGTGGTCAGTTGGGAGATGAACAGTGGAAACCAGCCACGCCATCACCCACCTGGCCATAACAAGAGTCTGGAGCTAGGAGTCATAGTCTCAGGATAAAGGGTTGACAATTTAGGACTGAGACGAGGAGAACTTTCTTCCCTCCAGAGAGTTGTGAATCTATGGAATTCTCTACCCCCGGGGGCTGTGGATGCTTAGTCAATGAGCATATTCAAGACTGAAATTGATACATTTTTGGACCCTAAGACTTGGGATGTGATTGAAAAGTACAGCTGATATAAAAGATCAGCCATGATCTTATCAAATGGAGGAGCAGGATCAAGGGGCCCTATGGCCAACCTACTGTTGCTCCTATTTAAGTTCCCATGTTCTATCTATAACCCCTAGTTCTTGACCCCTCAAGGTTAGACCAAGTATATTTCATTCCTCACTCAGTGGCTACAATGCACTGGTTGATAATGCACACCAGCAAGCCTAATTCTTAATAAAAGCAAAATACTGCAAATGTTGGAAATCTGAAATAAAAACAGAAAGTGCTGGAAATACTCAGCAGGACTGTCAAGAAACGTTAGCTGTTCCTTTCTCCACAGATGCTGCCAGACCTGCTGAGTATTTCCAGCACTCTATTTAAGGCAACCCCTATGTTCACTGACTATTCAGTGGTGAAAATTTGAAACTGGCTATTCCACTGCTTTCCTGACCGGCCTCTTGCCTTCCACTCGGAGTTAACTTATCCAAAATTCTGCTGCCGCCATCCTACCCCACATCCTGTCCCAAACCAAGTCCTGGTTGTTCCATCACCCTTGGTGACCAATCCCAATGCTTCAAGTTCAAAATTCTCATTCTCCCATTTAAATTCCTCATGGCTGTCCAACTCCCTATGTTTGTAACATACAGCCGCCCCTACCCATATTACTGTTCCTGCAACTCTAGCCTCTTGCGCATCTACCCCGTCATTTAGATACCGTTCGTGACTTTAAGCCAATCTGTATCCCTTGCTCTGGGATTCTCTCCCTAAACTCTTGCCTCTTCATTCCCACCTGCTCCTTTAACCCTCCTTCAAACCCACATTTTTGACCAAACTTTTGGTTAATCTGATATTTCCTCTTTTAGCTTAGTGTCTGTTTTTTTAAAAAATACACATTTTGGGACGTTTTTTCTATCTTTTAATGGTGATTTATACAACTGCACATTGTTGTCGTTGATTCTTTTAGCTACGAAACTGTTTCATGACTGTCCTTTATACAGTTTGGTGATCCTCTTTGATTTCTTGTGTGTCCCATTTGCAAAAATTTGCTTCAGAAAAAAGTACATTGTATTGAAAATATTTTCTTCTGTTTTTCATGTAAACTTGTCTTTCTATTTAAAATTAGTTTCATTTGAATGTGGTTGCACTTCAGTTGTGTTCCTGCCCTTAGAATGATAGGATACTATGCAGGTAATTTTGCACAGAGGAGTTAGACTTAATAGGGAGTTTAGCAAAAAGATTGATGAATAAAATATAAGACATCAGTGTGTTTGGATAATGGGGCTTTGGAAACATACCCAACCTGAGTTCAAGCAGTAAATGAGCTGGAAATTGCATTTATTGTGTCAGCCAGCAAGTGGCACTGTAGCCCTGTAGATCGAGTATTAGTTGGGCAATTCCTTAAGCTTATTTTTAATGCTTTAGCTGTATATTTAACAGGAAGGCAGTGTAGAGATGACATGTGCAGTGCACAGTTTAAGCTTCATGTAGAATTAATAAATTGTTCAGAGATTATGTTTAAAATAAATGACTCATCATCAGTACCTTTAATCCCAACAGGTGACAGAAGATGAAGTTATGGATGTATTAGAAACTATACTGCAATCAAACATGTCAACATCTGTGACAAGGGGATATGCTCTCACTGCAATTATGAAGCTAAGCACAAGATTTACCATAAATGTAAAGTGAGTAAATGTTACTCTTAAAGGAAAATGGATTTGGGAGGCAACTATGTAGTCTTGTGTTGGAAAACTAATATTGAAAGAGCTTTCAAGTTGTGGTCCAAATTCCTTTTATAGATTTGCAGGTTTAACAAAAGTAAAACTGAATTTTTCACACATGGATCTAATGGAACAGAAATTATAATATATTGGTTCTTCCTTTCAGTCGAATTAAGAAGATCATGTCTGTGTATGGAAGTAGCATAGATGTGGAACTTCAACAAAGGGCTGTTGAATATAATGCACTTTTCAAAAAATTTGATCATATGAGGTATGTGCAAACTACGCAAGTTAGCAGTTGGACAAGGTAGAATGTTGAATTAAAATAGTTTGAATTTATCGTGCTACTATTTTAAATTAATTTTTTGGATGAATATGAATTCTTGCATTCTAAAACTACAGAATTGATACCAGCAGTGCCAAATGTCAGTAGTTGTGTGTTCATGTCCTGATCTGCAATTTGTTCAGGTTGTCAAACTTTATTTTGTATGTAAGTATTGTGTAATGGAGATATCATGGTTGTTGCGTCAGTTCCGATATCTTCCATGCATGTAGATCTTTGGCTTTTCTTGTATCTGCACATAATTGTGAATTGCTTTTGAATCAATTATTAAATGATACAGATTTGATACCTATAACTTAAATCAGTCCATGTAATCAGTTCAGTTTCAACCAATTTGCGAAGGGGAACTACAGAGAACTTCCTTTTGATAGCAAAATTACAAAAGTGGCTTAGTTCAGGATCTGTTATAACAGATTATCAGGGAAATACAATAAAATGAATCAACTATCATGATTCACTCCACCAAATATGAGAATTAATTCTTTGCAGCTTTCACTGGCTCTTTCTTTCTTTCTTTCTTTTGGGCCTCCTTATCTCGAGAGACAATGGATACGCGCCTGGAGGTGGTCAGTGGTTTGTGAAGCAGCGCCTGGAGTGGCTATAAAGGCCAATTCTGGAGTGACAGGCTCTTCCACAGGTGCTGCAGAGAAATTTGTTTGTTGGGGCTGTTGCACAGTTGGCTCTCCCCTTGCGCCTCTGTCTTTTTTCCTGCCAACTACTAAGTCTCTTCGACTCGCCACAATTTAGCCCTGTCTTTATGGCTGCCCGCCAGCTCTGGCGAATGCTGGCAACTGACTCCCACGACTTGTGATCAATGTCACACGATTTCATGTCACGTTTGCAGACGTCTTTATAACGGAGACATGGACGGCCGGTGGGTCTGATACCAGTGGCGAGCTCGCTGTACAATGTGTCTTTGGGGATCCTGCCATCTTCCATGCGGCTCACATGGCCAAGCCATCTCAAGCGCCGCTGACTCAGTAGTGTGTATAAGCTGGGGGTGTTGGCCGCTTCAAGGACTTCTGTGTTGGAGATATAGTCCTGCCACCTGATGCCAAGTATTCTCCGAAGGCAGCGAAGATGGAATGAATTGAGACGTCGCTCTTGGCTGGCATACGTTGTCCAGGCCTCGCTGCCGTAGAGCAAGGTACTGAGGACACAGGCCTGATACACTCGGACTTTTGTGTTCCGTGTCAGTGCGCCATTTTCCCACACTCTCTTGGCCAGTCTGGACATAGCAGTGGAAGCCTTACCCATGCGCTTGTTGATTTCTGCATCTAGAGACAGGTTACTGGTGATAGTTGAGCCTAGGTAGGTGAACTCTTGAACCACTTCCAGAGCGTGGTCGCCAATATTGATGGATGGAGCATTTCTGACATCCTGCCCCATGATGTTCGTTTTCTTGAGGCTGATGGTTAGGCCAAATTCATTGCAGGCAGACGCAAACCTGTCGATGAGACTCTGCAGGCATTCTTCAGTGTGAGATGTTAAAGCAGCATCGTCAGCAAAGAGGAGTTCCCTGATGAGGACTTTCCGTACTTTGGACTTCGCTCTTAGACGGGCAAGGTTGAACAACCTGCCCCCTGGTCTTGTGTGGAGGAAAATTCCTTCTTCAGAGGATTTGAACGCATGTGAAAGCAGCAGGGAGAAGAAAATCCCAAAAAGTGTGGGTGCGAGAACACAGCCCTGTTTCACACCACTCAGGATAGGAAAGGGCTCTGATGAGCCACCATGTTGAATTGTGCCTTTCATATTGTCATGGAATGAGGTGATGATACTTAGTAGCTTTGGTGGACATCCGATCTTTTCTAGTAGTCTGAAGAGACCACGTCTGCTGACGAGGTCAAAGGCTTTGGTGAGATCAATGAAAGCAATGTAGAGGGGCATCTGTTGTTCACGGCATTTCTCCTGTATCTGACGAAGGGAGAACAGCATGTCAATAGTCGATCTCTCTGCACGAAAGCCACACTGTGCCTCAGGGTAGACGCGCTCGGCCAGCTTCTGGAGCCTGTTCAGAGCGACTCGAGCAAAGACTTTCCCCACTATGCTGAGCAGGGAGATTCCACGGTAGTTGTTGCAGTCACCGCGGTCACCTTTGTTTTTATAGAGGGTGATGATGTTGGCATCGCGCATGTCCTGGGGTACTGCTCACTCGTCCCAGCACAGGCATAGCAGTTCATGTAGTGCTGAGAGTTTCACTGGCTCTATACATAACATATGTCTAATAGGAGAACTAGAAGGGTGCGCAAAAGTTTTTATAAACCAACTATGCTTTCCTGTCCATGTTTGTTAATCACAGATTTAGTCTGTCCATGAATGGGACCTGAGCTGAGATGGAAATGGATGAATCAAAGCCTAAACTGAACTGTAGAGAACCCATCCTCCCTAAGTAATTATTTGTCATTGGTCAAAATAAAATTTTTGAACAGCTTGTTCTCTCTTAATAGGCACAATATTGTGTGACTTTGTGCTGATATGAGGCTTTAGCTTTGAAGAGTTTGTTGCTTCAAGACAAATTAGATAGATGGAAGAATCATGCCTTTGCATTTCCAGTGGATTTCTATGCTGCTCTAGCTTTTTATTTAGTCATAGAATGATTCAAACAGAATGAGGCCAGTGAGTCCATCGTGTCTGTGCTGACTCTTTGGTAGAGCTATTCAGTTAACTCCACTCTCTCCATTTTCCCTAATATTGCCAAATTCTTCCCAGAATTTACAATACTTCAAATGGAATATGACCAATAAATTATGAAGTAATAGTATAACTCTGTAAAGTACTCTCAAGTTCTAGATATCTTTTCTAATAATCCATGAACTATAATTGTATTGCCAAGACATTGAAAGTGATGAATGTACTGTTGCTTCCATGTTCCTTTGTAAATCCCCTTTGCCAATGTTATCCCTTTGTTTATAATGCAAATTTTTGACCATTGTGCAAAGGTTTACATTTATATTTTGCTAAACTGTTACCATCTGTGTCCTGTTGTGTAATTAATCCAAGTCCTTCTGCAATTATTTTGTTGCATCTATTCTCAGCTGTTTGTATTGTCAGCAAATTTGAGATGCTTAATTCAAAGTTACTTTATTCAGAAGTTGTGCTTTTTCACTTTTCAAGCACTAAATTCTGCTTTGCTGTTATTGACCATAATTCAGTTTTTTAAATAAGTGTCAAGTTAATCCGTACAAGCTGTAAGTATTTTATTTTATGCATTAATGTTTCATTACATAGAATATACAGCACAGAAGCAGACCATTCAACCAAAATAGTTTGTGTTGGTGTTTACATGCCACACAAGCCTCCCCCCATTCTACCTACCTCACATCAGCCTTTCAGCATATCTTCCTCTTTTTTTTTTCCCCTCATATACTACTCTAGTTACCTTTTGACAGCATCTAAGTTATTTGCCAAAGCGAGTTCCACATTCTGACCACTTTGAGTCAAGACATTTCTCCTTATTTCATTACTGGATTTATTAGTAATTATTATGTATTTATGCCCCCTAGATTTGGATTTTTCCACAAGTGGAAACATTTTCTTCACATCTACCCTGTCCATACACCTAGAAATAAATCCCAGTGCTTTGATGGCATTTTTATGTGCTTTGTTAACCTTTGAATACTCGGGCATGCTGAACTGTTGTAAACATGGCAAGCATGTATGTTTGGAAGACGTTTCTATGCTGTGTTAACTGATTGCAAAGAATGAATATGGAAACTCAAATGCTGGCAAAAATGCAAAATGACTGAATTATCTAAAAGCAGGAAAAGTCTTTTTCTAGTTACAGATAAAGTATTGTGATTTGTGGAGAACATTTCTGATGAGCATCATGGAGTTTAAAAAGTTAGATAAACTGTTTTCAAGTGATATTTAATTGCATTAGGATAAACCTCTCCTCTAGAAAAAATAGAACTTCTGGTAGGTGGTCAAGGGATTGTGTGACTGAAGCATTGAATGTTAAAATTTGTATACAATAGGTCTGCACTGCTGGAGCGAATGCCTATAATGGAGAAAATAAGTAATGGACCTACAGAAACTGCACAGACTAATGGAGAGGTAGAGCCCACAATAATGGAACCAAAATTGGCACCTAGTGCTCCTCAGTCTACCAATCAGGTAAAGTGAAATATTAAGTTATGCATTTCCCCAATTCTACCAAGAGTGCATTGAATAACAAAAGAATTTTTGAGCCATATTAATTAATTTAAGACAGCTACTGAGGAAATTCTAGTCCATCCTTATATCCCTGAATATCTGTACTTTGTCAGGCTCTAAAATAGGTGTACCTGTCAGGACTTTATTTTTAATTCATTCATGGGAAGAGAGTGTCGTTGGCAGGGCTAGCCTTTATTCCCATTCATAATTGCGCTTGCGAAGGTGGTAGTAAGCCGCTGCCTTGTGGTGTAGGTAGGGAGTTCCAGGATTTTGGCCATGACTATGAAGGAATGGCAATGTACTTTCAAGCTGAGATGGTGAGCGAGTTGGAGGGAAACTCGCAGGGGTGGTGTTCCCATGCATCTGCTGTCCTTGCCCTTCTAGGTGGTACAAATTGTGGGTTTGGAAGGTGCTGTCAAATGAGTCTTGGTAAGTTGCCGCAGTGCATTTGTCGACAATAGTTAGTGCTTCCATTGATTTGCTGGCTGTGGAGGGAGTGAATGCTTAAGGCGGTGGAAAGGTTGCCAATGCTGCTTTGTGCTGGATGGTCTTGAGCTTCTGGAGTTATTGGAGCTGCACTCATCCAGGTAAGTGGAGAGTATTCCGTCACACTCCTGACTTCCTGACCACATCTGGAGTACTGTGTACAGTACTCGTCTCCTTATTTAAGGAAGGATGTAAATGCGTTGGAGGCAGTACAGAGAAAGTTTATTAGCCTAATACCTGGAATGGGCAGGCACTCTTCTAAGGAAAGATTGGACAGGCTAGGCTTGTATCCGCTGGAATTTAGAAGAATAAGAGGTGATTTGATTGAAACATAAGATCCTGAGTGGTCTTGACAGGGTGGATGTGGAAAGGATGTTTCCCCTTGAGAGAATCTAGAACTAGGGGTCACCCTTTAAAAATAAGGGGTCGCCCATTTATGGCAGAAGAGGAGAAATTCTTTCTCTCAGAGGGTTGTGTGGGTCTTTGGAATTCTCTTCCTGAAAAGGCGGTGGAAGCAGAGTCTTTGAATATTTTTAAGGCAGAGGTAGATAGGTTCTTGCTAAGCAAGGCGGTGGAAATGTGGAGTAATCAATTCAGCCATGAGCTTGTTGAATGGCGGAGCAGGCTTGAAGGGCCAAGTGGCCTACTCCTGCTCCTAATTCATATGTTTGTGTGACCTGTGCCTTGTAGATGGTGGAAAGGCTTTGGGGAGTCAGGAGACATGTTGCTCACTGCAAAATTCCCAGTCTCTGACTTACTCTTGTAGCCACAGTATTTGTGGCTGGTCCAGTTAAGTTTCTGGTCAATGGTGACTCCCAGAAAGTTCATAAAATGGTTACAGCACAGGAGGAGGCCCTTTGGCCAGTCGAGTCTGTGCCGGCTCTCTGCAAGAGCAATTCAACTGGTCCCACTCCCCTGTCCTTTCCCTGTAACCCTGCAATTTTTTTATCTTCAGATAATTATCCAATTCTTTTTTGAAAGCCATAGTTAATCTCTACCACCCTATCAGGCAGTGCATTCCAGTTGTTGGTGGGGGTTTCAGCAGTGGAATGTCTTGAAATGTTAAGTGGGGTGTAACTTTGGAATGAACAGCGTGTTCTCCTTTTACCTATTGGTACTTAATCGAAAACTTCTTGTCTTTAATGTGAGGAGCTGAATTAAATGCTGGAGTGGTCTTTCATGGAGCCTCCTTTTAAGATATTTGTATTTAAATAGTGCCTTCCGTATCAATGTTTAAATGCTGAAATGCAGTGACTTATGTGGACAAATGTCATTGTATTACATTTTGCTGATGGATTTCTTGAGTCAAATGATGCATTTCTTTTATACTGCCAGGAGTGTTATACCATGTCATGTCATATATATTATGCTGCTTGAGAGGAACTGTATTTAAGGCCATTTGTTCTTTTAAGGCCACAAAGTTCAGTAGCTGTAAGTAAACACTACATGAGATTACTGTCCATTTGCTGTTCAGAAGGTGAGGAATAATTCGCATCTCCAGTCCAGGAAAAAAGTCAGAAACGACTGCCTTTTTTTCTTATGCTTTTGACACTTTTTAAAAGTAGCATATGGAAAGTTTTGGATGCTGTCAAAACCATTTGATATGGGTGGATTAATCCTGTGGTAATACTAAACTTCGATTATGTTTGTGTCTTGAGTCAACTATGCCTGGAAGGGAAAAGTTGCTCAAGGGAATCAAATTTTGCTACGTCTTATTCAATTGCACCATCGGGTAAAATAAATTCATTTCAGCAGTTTTTATCTGAAAGGGTTAAAGACCAAAATATGCAAGTCTGGATTCAGTATTTTATGTGCTGTGGCTCCAGCATAGTTAGACATAAAGACCTGTCTGCATTTAACTGGTGGCCACACTCTCGTGAGAGAATTGTGTTTTTATTTGCATTTCAGGGATTGGATCAGCATCTGACTTGATTAACAAATTTCTTTTGTGAACATAACCATCTGTCAAATTTCTTGGACACATTGCTGCTGTTTGCGATTCATAGCAAACTTGTAAAGACGAGTATTTGCTGTTTCAAATTAAAGAGCCTTAGAAATTTTGTGTTAGTGTTGGTTTTCAACTTTAACTGTAAAACCAATATTGCACAGCTGAGCTAAATTGAGAGAAGGAAAAGAAAAATTTAACAGTTCCAGGTTGAGAGTCTACTCTCACAAGCCATTGAATAGAAAATTTAATCTACAAGTGGATTGGGCTTAAATAACATGAGTAAGTGTAGATCGTAATCAAAAATGTACTAAGTTTCAAAAGGTTTCCTCTTGTTCAGACCAGAATTGTGGTCGAAACTTTATTGATTCCTTTTACCAATTATATTCCAATTTGATAATTACTCCCTCAAAAGCTCAGCTGGATTATGGCAACATACTGTCCAAGAAAGTTCCAGGTTCACTCTTTAGTTCATGCTAATTCTGGCGATTTCAATCAGCACGCAGTTAGGGACAACCCGAAGTGGAAGTGTGCTTTTGAGGATGGCATCACATTTCCAACTGTCAAGTGACTTAACACTCCATTTGGAGGCTAATGTGTGGGAAAATGGCTATTTTGGCAAAGTACAAGAGTTTCTATGGGCACAGAACTTTATCCCGCCTTTCAGCATCGAAGGAGGAGAGAAATGACAGCAAGGAAATTATGTAGAAGCTGCTTGAATGCTTCCTGTCTTTTTGTGATGCCGTTGTCAATTTAATTCAAAACGCATTGGCTACCATTTTAAAATCCTTTTAATGCAGATTAATGGAATCTATAGGTGGGCACAGCTCCACAGATGGTAGTTTCTCTTGCCATGGTGCTTTCTTTAACATTTTGGTCAACTAAATTTTAGAAGATTTAAAAAAATTTTTATCCTGTCTTTGCAACTGACTAATGGTGCTGACACACTCTGGTTATATCTTAATGTTGAGAAATTTATTTGTACAATTAAAGAATTAACATTTTAAATTAGCACAGATTTATTAAATATTTTTGACAGTTGAGGTGGATCTGAGGACTGGGTGATGTGGGAAATTAGTGCCTATATACTAATATGAAAATAGTGACATTAATTAATTTGGAAACAGATTCTAATTAAAATGATCCATTATTTTTGCTAATGTCTGAACATAAAACTTTGGTTGGTTTGTGAGGATGTATAATAAAATATAGCTTTTTTTTCTTTTCTAGGCAAATGATTTGTTGGACCTGCTTGGAGGAAGTGATGTGACATCTGTGATTCAGACTGTTCCACCCAGTAAACCAAACACAGCTGGTGGAGAGCTTCTGGATCTGTTAGGAGGGTTGGATCTATCAGGTTAGCTTGATTGTAAACTTTTTGACACTTGGTGTATGAAGGAAAACCTTTCACTGTAATGACACCTGGAGACTGGTTTAAAAGGTTTTTGCAAAGTGTAAGCATTTAAATCATCTAGTAACAAGTAAAGTATGGAATTATGCTTCTAAACTAGATAATCAAGAGGGAGGGAATTGGACGAGATGCAAAACCATAGATGAGCAGAACTTGGTGGTTTGTCAGGCGAAAGGAGACAAGATGGCAGAAAATAAAATTAGGCATAGTAAATGAACATAAGAAGGCTAAAAGATCCAAGTCAAAAATAAATTGACTCACTTGCCTGAATGCTAGAAGCAATAGAAATAAAGTGCTAACTTTCGAACTATATGTAGCAGAAGGAAAACATGATACCATGGGCATAATGAAACATGATTGGCCGAAGAAAATGGGAATTCGTTTAACATATGTATAGGTTGTTCAGGAAACGGATGATGGAAGTGAAAGTTGGATAGCTTTATGTTCCAGATCATTCAAAAATCAAAATGATTTGGAAGGCAAAAATCAAAGCCTGGCTACAACTAAAAAGCGAGTTTTGTGATTGGGGTCTGCTGCAGACCAGCAGGAGGACGTCAGCATCTTGGAAAATGAGACAAGGATATGTACAGAAAATGTCATAATGTAACAAGTGACTTCAACCAACTCAATGAAAACTGGGAATGCCGTAATGGAGGTGTGACAGTCAAATTTGAGCTAGTAAATGTCATTGTGGAGTTAAGTACAAATGAAAAAAGTTACTGGTTCATGCATCCATTAAAAACATATGGTCTACCCCTCTACATGCATCCAACCTTCTCTTGCATGGTTCCAGAGTTTTTAAACCATACCTGGGCAACATGCTGGATGTTAATGACTCGTTGCATGAATGAAATGCTGCCTAGCATCAACCCTTAACTTTGCTTTTGCCAGTTTATACCTTTTGTTGCCTTATACTGCAGATATGTTTTAATATGTTAGTGGTCCAGATTTGCTTTTCCTAGTCATTTCACCTTGTATACCTCCAAAGGTTCCCCTATTCGTTTCATTTCAAACTGAAGGCAAGTTATTTTCAGTCTGTCAGAGACCCTAGTAGATGGGACTTTTTATCCAGATTTGATTCTTGCAAGAGGCATCAACCATAATGTGAAAATATGGGCCCATAATTTGCTGCATCTGCCTTTAATTAGATTTTCCCTTTCCCATTTAATCTCTGATGTTTTGTGCTACAATTTTCTGGAGTCTTGAACTGATGTTGCAGCAAGGGGAACTGAGTAAACAGAGCAAGCAACTGTGTTTTTTATTCATTCATGGGATGTGGGCGTTGCTGACAAAGTGGTGAAAGCTAGTGGTAGGCCAGAGGATTGGGAATTTTTTAGAAATCAGCAGTGAATGACTAAAAAACTAATAGAGAAAATTGATTGAGAGTAAATTGGCAAGAAATATAAAAACAAACAGCAAGAGCTTTTACGGGTATATAAAAAGGAAGAGAGTAGCTAAAGTAAGTGTGGAACCCTTAGAGGATGAGACTGGGGAATTAATAACAGGGAAATGGCAGATAACTTAAACGAATATTTTGCATCGGACTTCATGGTGGAGGACACTATAAACATCCCAACAATAATAGATGAACAAGGTGTAAATGGGAGGGAGGAACTTAAAACAATCTCTATTACGAGGGAAAAGGTGCTGGACAAACTGATGGGACTAAAGACAGACAAGTCACCAGGACCTGATGTCCTGCATCCAAGGGTTTTAAAAGAAATGGCTGCAGAGATAGTAGAGGCATTGGTCATGATGTACCAAAACTCACTGGATTCCAGTAGGGTACCAGCGGATTGGAAAACCGCTAATGTGACGCCCCTATTCAAGAAAGGGGAGGAGACCAAAAACAGGAAACTATAGACCAAAGCTTAACATCTGTCATTGGGAAAATGCTAGAGTCCATTATTAAGGAAGAAATAGCAGGACATTTAGAAAAACATAATGCAATCAAACAGAGCCAACATGGTTTTATGAAAGGGAAATCATGTTTGACAAATTTGTTAGGGTTCTTTGAGGATATAACAGGCTGAGTGGATAAAGGGGAACTGGTAAATGTAGTGTATTTGAATTTTCAGAAGGCGTTCGAAAAGGTGCCACATATAAGGTTATTGCACCAAATAGGAGCTCAGGGTATTGAGGGTAATGTGTTGGCATGGATTGAGGATTGGCTAACTCACAGAAGACAGTCAGGATTAATGGGTCTTTTTCAGGTTGGAAAGCTGTAACTTTTGGGGTGCCACAAGGATTGGTCCTAGGGCCTCAACTGTTTACTATCTATATTAATGTCTTGGAGGAAGGAAGAGAGTGTAGGGTATCCAAATTTGCTGATACAAAAATAGGTGGGAAGGCATGTTGTGATGAGGACACAAAGAATGTGCAAAGGGATATAGATAGGTTAAGTGAGTGGGAAAAAACTTGGCAGATGGAGTTCAAGGGGAAAGTGTGAGATAATCCACTTTGGTAGGAAGAATAAAAAGGCAGATTATTATTTAGATGGAGAAAGACTACAAAATACTACAGTACAGAGGGATCTGGGTGTTCTTGTATATGAAACACAAAAAGTTAGCATGTAGGTGCAGCAAGTAATTAGGAAGGCAAATGGAATTTTGGCCTATATTTCGAGGGGGCTGGAGTTTAAAAATAGGGAAGTCTTGTTACAACTGTACAGGGTCTTGGTGAGGCCACACCTGGAGTACTGCATATAGTTTTGGTCCCCGTATTTAAGGAAGGATATACTAGCATTGGAGGCAGTTCAGAAAAGGTTCACTGGGATGAAGAACAGCTTAACAGGTTAAACAGGTTGGAGTTTAGAAGAATGAGAGGTGATCTTATTGGAACATATAAGATTCTAAGGGGGCTTGACAGGGTAGATGTTGAGAATGTTTCCACTGGTGGGAGAATCTCGAACAAGGGAACATAGTTACAGAATAAGGGGGCACGCATTTAAAACTGAGGTGCAAATGAATTTCTTCTGAGAGGGTGGTGAATCTCTGGAATTCTCTACCTTAGTTGTGGAGGCTAGGTCACTAAATGTATTTAAGGAGGAGGTAGATAGATTTTTGAAATCTCAGGGAGTCTAGGGTTATGCGGAGCAGGCCCGAAAGAGGAGTTGAGGCCTGGGACAGATCAGCCATGATCTTAATGAATGGTGGGGCAGGCTTGAGGGATTGAATGGCCTCCCCCTGCTCCTACTACTTGTGTTCTTGTGTTGTAGTGCATCTTATAGATGGTACATACTGCTGCCATTGTGCATCGGTGGAGGAGGGAGTGAATGTTTGTGGATGGGGTGACAATCAAGCAGGCTGCTTTGTCCTGGATGGTGTCGAGCTTCTTGAGTGTTGGAGCTGCACCCATCCAGGCAAGTGGAGAGTATTCCATCACACTCCTGACTTGTGCCTTGTCACATTGAAGGGTTATAAAATAAACAGCATAAGGAGCTTGCAGGATATGTAAATCAGAGTGGGTGATTTCAATCCCAAATCACTACAGAAGGAGAAATAGGGAAAGATTGGTTTGAGAGAGAGGAGGGGAAAGTACTTTTTTTTTTACAAATTAAGTTTTTAATATATCCAGCAACACTTAACACTTGAAAGAATGAAAGTCCACACATGTAATTAATTTTAATTGCCAGGAAGGTTCATTGGCAATATCACATTGTTAAAAGAATCTGTCAGCTAATCCAGGGTTAATTAATGCGTGGACCTCAAATGGCTCCAAAACAGGCTCCTTGCATCACTTCAGACCTGCTTTAACTTTGTGATGAGTTTAATATGTATCTACTGTGCAGGTACAGCAACTTCACGCTGTTCAATGTGGTGAGCCAGACAGCGAGATGCTATTTTCGTGACTCTATAGCTTGAGGTTACAGATAAGGTTACAGGATTAAGGAAAATCCCAAGGCTTTTTATACGTATATAAAGAGCAAGAAAGTAACTAGGGAAAGGGTTGGCCCACTCAAGGACAGAGAAGGGAATCTACGTGTGGAGCCAGAGGAAATGGGCGAGGTACTAAATGAGTACTTTGCATCAGTATTTACCAAAGAGAAGGACTTGATGGATGATGAGCCTAGGGAAGGGAGTGTAGATCGTCTCCGTCATCTCATTATCAAAAAGGAGGAGGGGTTGGGTGTCTTGCAAAGCATTAAGGTAGATATGTCCCCAGGGTTCGATGGGATCTACCCCAGAATACTGAGGGAGGCAAGGGAAGAAATTGCTGGGGCCTTGACAGAAATCTTTGCATCCTCATTGGCTACAGGTGAGGTCCCAGAGGACTGGAGAATAGCCAATGTTCCTTTGTTTAAGAAGGGCAGCAAGGATAATCCAGGAAATTATAGGCCGGTGAGCCTTACATCAGTGGTAGGGAAATTATTAGAGAGGATTCTTCGGGACAGGATTTACTCCCATTTGGAAACAAACAAACTTATTAACGAGAGGCAGCATGGTTTTGTGAAGGGGAGGTCATGTCTCACTAATTTGATTGAGTTTTTTGAGGAAGTGACAAAGATGATTGAAGGAAGGGCAGTGGATGTTATCTATATGGACTTCAGTAAAGCCTTTGACAAGATCCCTCATGGCAGACTGATACAAAAGGTGAAGTCACACGGGATCACAGGTGAGCTGGCAAGATGGATACAGAATTAGCTCAGTCATAGAAGACAGAGGGTAGCAGTGGAAGGGTGCTTTTCTGAATGGAGGGATGTGACTAGTGGTGTTCCGCTGGGACCTTTGCTGTTTGTAGTATATATAAATGATTTTGAGGAAAATGTAGCTGGTCTGATTAGTAAGTTTGCTGACGACAGAAAGGTTGATGGAGTTGTGGATAGTGTTGAGGATTGTCAGAGGATACAGCAGGATATTGATCGGTTGGAGATTTGGGCGGAGAAATGGCAGATGGACTTTAATCCGGACAAATGTGAGGCAATGCATTTTGGAAGGTCTAATGCAGGTGGGAAGTATACAGTAAATGGTAGAACCCTTCGGAGTATTGATCGACAGAGAGATCTGGGCGTACAGGTCCACAGGTCACAAAGTAGCAACGCAGGTGAATAAGGTCGTCAAGAAGGCATACAGCATGCTTGCCTTCATTGGTCGGGGCATAGAGTATAAAAATTGGCAAGTCATGCTGCAGCTGTACAGAACTTTAGTTCGGCCACACTTAGAATATTGCGTGCAATTCTGGTCGCCACACTACCAGAAGGACGTGGAGGCTTTGGAGAGGGTACAGAAGAGGTTTACCAGGATGTTGCCTGGTCTGGAGGGCATTAGCTCTGAGGAGAGGTTGGAAAAACTTGGATTGTTTTCACTGGAACGACGGAGGTGGAGGGGTGACATGATAGAGGTTTACAAAGTTATGAGCGGCATGGACAGAGTGGATAGTCAGAAGCTTTTTCCCAGGGTGGAAGAGTCAGTTACTAGGGGACATAGGTTTAAGGTGAGAGGGGCAAAGTTTAGAGGGGATGTGTGAGGCAAGTTCTTTACACAGAGGGTGGTGAGTGCCTGGAACTTTCTTCCGGGGAAGGTGGTGGAAGCAGGTACGATAGCGACGTTTAAGAGGCATCTTGACAAACACATGAATAGGATGGGAATAGAGGGGTACGGTCCCCAGAAGTGCAGAAGGTTTTAGTTTAGGCAGGCATCAAGATCAGCGCAGGCTTGGAGGGCCATATGGCCTGTTCCTGTGCTGTACTGTTCTTTGTTCTAAGGGCGAACAATCAACTGAAACCCTATGGTTAGAATTTTAATGGGGCTTAAAATTGCAAAGGAAGTTGTCTGCAGGCCAGCTGATAGAAACAATGAAGTGGCAGAATGTATTAATTCAGAGATTTGATGGTCTTGTAACAAAAGCAAAATTGTTTTACTGGGAGAATTAATTTATCATATAGTTTGGGAAGAGCAAGGTAGTGAATTGAATGCATTCAAGATTGTGTTGTGGAGCAATATCTTCTCGAACTCACAAGAGGGCAAACCATAATGAGCCATACTTGGATAAATGCTTCCCTTACTGTTAGATTATTTACATACAGTAATCATAGTATTAGAATTAGAACATTACAGTGCAGTACAGGCCCTTCGGCCCTCGATGTTGCGCCAACCTGTGAAACCATCTGACCTACACTATTCCATTTTCATCCATATGTCTATCATTTCATTTTTAAGTTTCTGCTTTTCAAACTTAACAGTTACCATGATTCTAGATTTTGGTAAGGCTAACCATGGCATGCACCTGATAAAACTATAGATGGACAGTGGGAGTTGTTCAGAAAATAATTTAGCTTAATACAGGGCCAGTAAATATTTCTAAGGGGAAAGAACTCTGCTTACCAAATAAAATAGCCATGGTGGACAAAAATTGAGATAACAAAACTGAAGGAAAGAGCGTATAAAAATGCAACGAATAGTTGCAGGGGACTGGGGGAGAGATAATAGCTAAGGAAAACTAAGATACTAAGAACTGTAAAAAGGAATATGAGAAAACATTTGTGAGATATCAAGAGTAACGCAGGTTTTTACACTTGTATGGAAAAAAAATCATTGTCAAGGGTAATGTAGGTTCTTTTAAAGTTTCTGCGATAAAGGTAATATTGCAAATGAAAATAAGGAGATGGCAGACTTGATCAATAATTATTTTGTTATCAGTCTTCACAGAGCAAGAGGATAATATTTCAGGGAAATTTAATGAATCAAGGACTGGAACTTAGTGTAAGCAAGAAACAGTATTAAGAAGAACAGTAGCACGAAAGACAGACAGATCCTCAAAAGAGGATCAGTGGCGGCGCAGTGGTTAGCACCGCAGCCTCACAGCTCCAGGGACCCGGGTTCGATTCCGGGTACTGCCTGTGTGGAGTTTGCAAGTTCTCCCTGTGTCTGCGTGGGTTTTCTCCGGGTGCTCCGGTTTCCTCCCACAAGCCAAAAGACTTGCAGGTTGATGGGTAAATTGGCCATTATAAATTGTCACTAGTATAGGTAGGTGGTAGGGAAATATAGAGACAGGTGGGGATGTTTGGTAGGAATATGGGATTAGTGTAGGATTAGTATAAATGGGTGGTTGATGTTCGGCACAGACTCGGTGGGCCGAAGGGCCTGTTTCAGTGCTGTATCTCTAATCTAATCTAAGAATGAGAAATCCTCAGGCCCTGACAGTTCCTTTTAAAACCCTGGGGTGAAAACCAGGTTAGAAGATTCCAGCTGCTTGAACCATCGTCATCCAAAGCGTGCTCGATTCAGCAAATGTCCCTTACTTAGATTGGAAGTAACTATTTTAGAAAAATGAGAGACAGAGAAACCAGAAAATTACATACCTGCTTTTCTAACATCTGTTGTGGGGAAGTAATTGAAATCTGTAATTAAGGACCAAGAGACAGTGGCGTAGTGGTAATGTCACTGATCTAGGAATCCACAGCTCCGGGTAATCCCCTGGGGGCGCAGGTTCAAATACTGCCACAGCAGCTGGTGAAATTTAAATTCAATTAATCAATAAATTCAGTTAACCTACCTGGTTCACTAAAGTCCTTTCGGGAAGGAAATCTGCCATCCTTACTTGATCTGGCCTACATGTGACTCCAGTTGCTCTGAAATGGCAAGCCAGACAAGTCAAGGGCAATTAGGATGGCCTTGCCAGCGATGCCCACATCCCATGAAAGAATAAAGAAAACTTGAATAAAGCTGAGTTGATTAGAGAGCCAACATGGATTTGGAAAGTTGGGTCATGTAATTGTGAAGGTAATTGAATTTTTGAGTAAGTAACTAAAGTAGTAGATATCTATTGTTATGATCCCCATGAGATCAACAAACCAAAAGAATCGAATTTACCGACCGACCCAATGGAAAAACCAAACTGACCAGATTTGACTTTAATAAATTTACTCCAATAATCAGACCAAAATCAATCTAACTTAAACATGAAATAACAGACAAATCACAGTCAATACATATAGTTTACGCATTAATTATCAGGTGCAACAAAGATGTATCTCATTGATTTAGTGGGTAGTCCTCTCACCAAAGATGGTACTGAACAGCCACAAAGTTCTTCAAACCGTTGAACTTCAGGTAGCTTTTCAGTTCCTGTCCTCCAAGATGTAGGCACTGATGTAATGCCCTCTCGTCGATGGTGAGCATTGCAGTCTTTCAACGTTTTGGTCTTGTCACCTCTCAAATGTCCTCGGCCCTGCTCAGGACAGTCTTGATGGCGTGGTTCCACCAATATTTCTTTAAATCACTGAAAGCAGCTGATGCAACTCATTTGCTGATAGCCGGCTCCTAGAATCAGTTATCTCTCTCTGCAGCGTCTCTGCTACAAAGCCTGAGCCTCCTTGAACTCTGCAATTTTCAAATCTTGGATAACTGTAGTCATATCCCTTTGGTCAAATGACTGTGTATTATCTGGTTCCAACCAGTTTCAATTTCCCCAGAAACCTGAAGTTTTCAGATTCACTTCAAGTTGGGGTCTGTCTAATAATAAAAAAAAAAGTAAGCTTTGAAACCAGGATCAGTGCACCTAAAGAACATTTGACAAACAACTCACATGCACTACCTCACTGGTCCTACAAAACCACAGACTCCATCATACTGTGGATGTAATTTTATAAGGGACTTCCAGAAGTCATTCGTTAAGGTTCCACATAAGAGACTGTCAGCTAAAAGTAAAGCTCATGGAATTGAAGGCAAATTATTGACCTAGTTTGGAGATTAGACAGACAGTAGGGATAATGTACTCAAATTGAAAGGAAGTGACTAGTGGTATCTCTCAATTAGGCACTATTTATTAATGACCTGCTAACACAATAGGTTGCAATATATCCAAGTTTGCTAATGACACAAAAATGTGTGGTATAATAAGTAGTATAGACGGGAGCATAAAATTACAAAGGGACATTGATGGATGAGGTGAGTGGGTAAAGCTGGCTGCTGGATTTGACCACATGTAAATGTGAGGTGATCCATTTTCAACCAAAGAAAAGATGAATCTGAATACTACATCAGTAGTGAATAGCTCGAAATGGTGGCGATCCAAAAAGATTTGGGGGTACATGTACAGAGATCACTAAAATATAGTAGTCAGGTACAAAACATAATCAAAAAGGCTAATGAAATGTCAGCCTTTATAACTAGAGGGCTAGAATATAAAGGGAAGGAAGTTTTGCTGCAGCTAATCAAAACCTTGGTTAAATTACATTTGGAGTACTGTGTATAGTTCTGGGCACTGCACTGTAGAAAGGATATATTGGTCTTGGAAAGAGTGCAGTGCAGATTCACCAGAATGTTACCATTACATATTCTAGGGAATACAAGCCTAGTTTAATAGGTTGAGGTGATTTGATTGAGTATTTTAGGATTGTGAAAGGAATAAATGAGGTAGATG
This sequence comes from Heterodontus francisci, assembly GCF_036365525.1. Classification (NCBI taxonomy): domain Eukaryota; kingdom Metazoa; phylum Chordata; class Chondrichthyes; order Heterodontiformes; family Heterodontidae; genus Heterodontus; species Heterodontus francisci. The sequence goes on from NC_090387.1 coordinate 39,410,311, forward strand.
GAGAGAAACCTTTTCTAATGGTAGGAGATTCTAGGACATGGGGACCTAACTTTAAAATCTGGTCATCCAGGAGAGAAGTTGGGAAACACCTATCCAGGGAAAAGGTGGTAGAAGTGTGGAACACTCCCACTAAAAACTTAATTAATTTTAAATCTGAGATTTTTTTGCTAGAAAAGGGTATAAAGGGATATGGAGCCAAGGCAAGTGGATGGAATTAGAATACAGTCAAGATCTCGTTGAATGCCAGAACAGTCTCAAGGGGCTAAATGGTGTTGCAATCCCTTTTGGAACCGTTAACTGGGAATCCCACTTTCTCTTTTTAAAACTTATTACTGAGAATTATGCCACAAGATTTCCCGTTTTATTCAAAAAGTTACTGTACTTAAAACAAAACGTTACCACCTTCATACGACAGTTTGGAAACACATTTTATGTTTAATGAAGGCGACTACTTTAAACTCAACAGAACACTCCTGTTTGACTATGACTTCCACCCCAAGTGTTCCCCTATATGTTATAAGATCTTGGTGGTTTGTTCACTTCCCCTGGGACCAACCCAAAGTATACCACAGCTCTTAAGAATTCACTTTGATTTCTTAGTTTCTCAGCTATCTTCCGAGGTATGAGATCACCTCCCAAATCTGGACTTCCCAGCTTGAGCACGGACCTACCTCAAAACAAACACCCCTGGTTCCTGTGGCCTCTTTGCTTCGGAGTCCAGTTGACTTCCAAAAGCCAGCTGCCTTTCTCTGTGAGCAATAGTTTGTCTGAAGCCACTGCTTTTCCATAAGTCCACAACTTGTCTCTCAACAAGTACACAAATCAAACCACCAACAGGCACCCACTGCATCATTCTGATCCATAGTGATACAATTGGATGTCCCAGATAGCAACTTAAACTGATAACTTCCAACTCCAAATCTCTTTGTTCTGGGAAATCATGAGTAATTTAAACCCCTGATTGAGGTAGCTGCAGACTGGGCTGAATATTGCAGCGGCGTGCTTTGAAGTCGGCAGTCCGCCCGTGTGCAGCCGCCACTGCTGAGCCCCTGCAATATTTTGCGCAGGGACTCATCTAAATGGAGGGGGTGGAGCAGCCACCCTGATGACGTGGGGTGGGGGGGGGGGTGCGGACGCTCCATACCTGTCAGTGGCATCTGGCGCTACTGTGCCATTTTTAAAGGGCTTCAAGCCCTTAGGAGAATTATTAATTTTTAAAGGGAATGAGTGTGAAATAAAAGTTGTATATTAAATAAGATCTTCACTCCCCTCACCCACACCCCCAAGGAATAATCTATTCATTAATAGCATATCCCCCCCCCCACCCCCAAAAAAACTTTTATTCAGATACCTACCATTCCCCACCCCTCCCAACCTTTAATAACTTTAACCCTCAACCCCTTCCGACCATTCGCGCCACCAATACAAAGAGTTTTCACCGTTCCACCCTGCCTCCCAACTTGAAAATTTAACTCGTCCTCTCCTCCGCTCCCCCCCCCCCCCCGCTTTACAACCAGTGTCATGTCTTAAAACTCTGAATGGCAGCCGTAAGATCGGTGTGGGGTGGCCGCCGGGGCTTGGTAAGTTGGTTTAAATTTTTTTCCATTGATTTTAACATGTAAAGGAAGGCTCCGTCGCCACTAGTAAAATGCCGCGGGGCCTCTTCTGCATCAGGGGTCATGGTGGGCCTCTCCCGGAAGAATTTTCCAGCCCCCCGCCATGACCCCTGACACTGGAGAACTCAAAATTCAGCCCACTGTCTCCATTGAGAAGTTCCTATTGTTTAGGGTCAACACACTTCCCATTATGACCTTACTAACTAAACATGGACTACCCTTTGATTTGTAAGCACCCTATGTTTTCTAGCTTCTCAAACCAGGTGTTTTCAATTGTCTTGCATTAAAAACAATTCAATTCCAAATTAAATGTTGCCTCTTGAAAATTAATATAGACCATGAACCAGGCAATCATAACAATAGCCTACTCCCCTTCCTAACGATAGAGGAGTGTATCTCCGACAGTCACTTTTAAATTTCTGTGTTTACCCACACTGTCTGTCTGGCCTTATTGATAGCAAATTGCGGGCCACAATAATTGTAATCACCTGCCAAATTGTGGCAGTAAGGACAAGGGCGCAAGATAATCTCAATGGAATGAGGACCAAACTAAAAGAAATTAAATTCATTTTAGAAACAAAGTTATTGAGGAAAATGGAAAACTTCTAAAAGTGTAACAATGTTACAAGGCCTGGATTTTGTGTTTATAAATAAGGGAGGCTACCAACGCCCTCTGTCATTGAGGTGTAAATCAGTCAGTAACTCCCTGCTACCACATGTGCAGTTAAAGGCAGGAATCAAGAATTGCTGTCTAAGCTTCCTAGCTCTTCCACAAGCTTCATTGGAACAATATCTTGATAATAGAATCGGCATTGAAACACATGGAATGCGTAAAATTGTAGTACTTGGCCACGAGATGCTCACTATACCCACCTGGGTTAGGGTTGTCTATTCCAGTGTAAGTAAATTTCTGACAGCATGATGAGCATTGTTTACTGCTGAGCTCCCTCTCTGGCATTCAAAATTGACTTTTACAAGTGTGGAGTCTCATTCTTCAGATTTTAATTACTGTTGAAAATTTTAAAAATTGAATTTTTTTAACTTCTGTCTTTTATTGCTCTTAATCTCATCTTTATTTCCCTCTTATTTCGCTTTCTGTGCATGATTTGGCATTGAATTACCTATTCCAACTTGCACTTCCTGGTTCAGACTCTGCACTGCTTCAGGAATGATTCATCAGTCTGGTTAAGGAGGTTCCCTGTAGAGGACACTGTGTTGAAATGGATTTCGAATCACTGCAAGTTCCAGTGCCAGAGGCATAGATGGTCTGTGGGCAAGTGTGAATGTAATGACCAGCTGGCACCGTTCATTCGTCACTGATAACAAAATTCAGACCGTTAAGTATGCAAAACAAGCATGGTCCAAAGAAAAATATGTAAACTAAACAACGGTACTCAAGGTGATCAGTGGAATTGAAACGGATATGAGGAAAATAATCTATACAAAGCCTTATGACGAAAAGGAAGAGTATCATTACAAACAGTTAGAAAATGTTGATATAGGCTTAAAGATGTATGATTTTAAATGGGAGTTGAGAGAGGAGCATAACAAAACATCAAACACAGTAGGGCGGCGCAGTGGTTAGCACCGCAGCCTCACAGCTCCAGGGACCCGGGTTCGATTCCGGGTACTGCCTGTGTGGAGTTTGCAAGTTCTCCCTGTGTCTGCGTGGGTTTTCTCCGGGTGCTCCGGTTTCCTCCCACAAGCCAAAAGACTTGCAGGTTGATAGGTAAATTGGCCATTATAAATTGTCACTAGTATAGGTAGGTGGTAGGGAAATATAGGGACAGGTAGGGATGTTTGGTAGGAATATGGGATTAGTGTAGGATTAGTATAAATGGGTGGTTGATGTTCGGCACAGACTCGGTGGGCCGAAGGGCCTGTTTCAGTGCTGTATCTCTAATCTAATCACAATAGAACTTTCTTCACTATTAACAAAGGATTTGGTTAAATCTCTCATGGGTAAAAGTGGTGGGTTGATTGAAAATGACTGGGATATAGTTGAATTGCTTGTTTATTTCCTAGAATTATTGGTGGGGAGAAAAGGTTGGTTTTACTATCCATTTGTCATGTTGAATCTTAGGAATTTCATCAGGAGGTCCCTGAGGTCACCAGCTTTCTGTGTTCTCTATTTGGAAAAGCTTGTGATTTCTATTGCTGTAAAATAATAGTATTCTCCTTTGGAAAGCTACTTGAGAAGTTAGGACAGGGACTCCCTCTGTGTACAAATGTTTGCAGCAGTGCACCATTTAAAAAGTCTAAAAAGCCACTGGGACATTCTAACTTGGATGAGAAAAACGAGAACTGCAGAAGTAAATGAGCTAATGTGTTTTTTTTTATTCATTCATGGGATGTGGGTGTCACTGATGAGGCCAGCATTTATTGCCCATCCCCATTTGCCCTTGAGAAGGTGGTGGTGAGCTGCTGCCTTGAATCACTGCAGTCCATGTGAGGTAGGTACACCCACAGCACTGTTAGGAAGGGAGTTCCAGGATTTTGATCCAGTAACAGTGAAGGAACGGCGATATAGTTCCAAGTCAGGATGGTGTGCGACTTGGAGGAGAACTTGTAGGTGGTGGTGGTCCCATGCACTTGTGTGTAAAGGCCTGATCAATCAGGAAAACAAAACCCGACCCGAACCTGAGAGAACCACATCTGGCCCAACCCAACCACCAGAATGTTCACTTTACCTATCTTCCGATTCCAAATCCGTTTCTTTTTAAACAACCTTTCAAGTCCAATTAGTACTGTGCGTGTCCAACCCGGACTTGGCCTGACCTGACCTTAGCCCGAAAGCTTGACCCGGAAGAGCGACCCGACCCGAACCCGACACATGTCGTCGGATCCTGTCTGGTTCGGGTCAGGTAGCAGGCCTTTACTTGCGTGCACCCGAATAAGTTGGTCTTGCACGATAATGAGGTCAGTTCATTGAGGTACTTTCTGCTGCTCTGAAGGCATAATGTGCATGTGCTTGAAGCATCAAGGGAATCAGGTGCCATTAACCTTTTGCAGGGTAGTTGACCCCGCATGACCCATAGTGCTTTCCCATTTAGGTTACCTGCATAAAGTACTTGTGTGAGGTGGCATGAGAGAGGGAGGACCACCTGGAATTGAAGATCAATGGGCTCTCCCATTCAATGTCCATACTAAACAGGGGTGCTGCACCTGGAGTACTGCTTAGTTTTATTCTCCATTTCTGAAGCCATAATGAACCATGATAATATATTGTACACAGGCTCCCTCGCATGGAATATTTTGGCTGACCAAATTATGGCTTGTGAAGTACCTGGATGTCTTTTAGTCTTTGGGTCCGTGTGTTTGATGATAGGCACCTAGCATCATATTATTGTCGTATCCTGCCTGACTGAGAGGAAGAGCTGAGTTGACTACCACCAGGGTCAATGCTTAGGCCCCTTTTTTTTTTAATCTCTTAACAGCATAAGTGATCTGATGCAGAAAGGGGATAGTGATCATTATATCATAAGGTTTAGGCTGACTATGGAAAAGGACAAAGAGCAATCCAGAGTAAGAATAATTAACTGGGGGAAGACCAACTTCAATGGGGTAAGAATGGAGCTGGGGCGAATAAATTGAAGTCAAAAGCTGGCAGGAAAACTGGTAGATGAACACTGGGCTACCTTGAAAGAAAAGTTAGTTTGGGCACAGTCAAGGTATGTTCCCTCAAAGAGGAAAATTTTGGCAAACAAATCCAGAGCTCCCTGGATGACAAAAGAGGTAGTGATTAAGGTAAAGAAGAAAAAGTATGCTTATGACAGATGCCAGGTAAAAAATACTATTGAGAACCAGGCTGAATATAGAAGGTCCAGAGGGAAGCAAAGAGAGAGCATGAAAAGAGACTGGCAGTTAGCATTAAAGGAAATGCCAAAGTTTTCTATAGGCATATAAATAGTAAAAGGATGGTAAAAGGAGGATTGGGGCCTATTCGGGACCAGAAAGGGGATTTACACATGGAGGCAGAAGGAATAGCTGAGCTGTTAAATGAATACTTTGCTTGTCATTGTCTGGGTTGCAGCATCTTCCTTGGTAATGTTGAAAGAGGAGGTAAGTCAGACACTACAGGGGTTTAAATTGATAAAGAGGAAGTATTAGATAGGCTGTCTGTTCTTAAAGTGGATAAAGCACCAGGACTGGATGAGATGCATCCAGGGATACTGAGGGAAGTGAGGGTGGAAATCGGAGAGGCACAGCCATAATTTTTCAGTCTTCCTTAGACTCTGTGTGGTGCCAGAGGACTGGAGAATTGCAAATGTTACACCCTTGTTCAAAAAAGGGTGTAAAGATAAGCCTAGCAAGTGCAGGCCAGTCAGTTTAACTTCGGTGACTTATAGAAAAAACAATTCGGGACAAAATCAAAAGTTACATGGACAAATGTGAGTTAATTAAGGAAAGCAGCATGGACTTCTTCAGGGAAAATCATGTTTAACTAACTTGCTGGAATTGGTTGAGGAGGTAACAGAGGGTTGATGAGGGCAATGCTGTTGATGTGTACATGGACTTTCAAAAGGTGTTTGATACCGTGCCACATAACAGACTTGTGAGCAAACTTGTAGCTTATGGAATAAAAGGGACTGTGGCAACATGGATATGAAATTGGCTGAGTGACAGGAAGCAAAGAGTAATGGTTAATGTTTTTCGGTCTGGAGGAAGGTTTGTTGTGGAGTTCCCCAGGGATCAGTGTTGGGACCCTTGCTTTTCCTGATATATATTAATGGCTTAGACCTTGGTGTACAGGGCACAATTTCAAAGTTTGCCGATGTTATGAAACTTGGAAGCATTGTGAACAGTGAGGAGGATAGTGTAGAACTTCAAAAGGACATAGGCAAGTTGGTGGAATGGGCAGCCAGGTGGCAGATGAAGTTCAATGCGGAGAAATGTGAAGTGATTCATTTTGGTAGGAAGAACAAGGAAAGGCAATATAAAATAAAGGGTACAATTCTAAAGAGGGTGCATGAGCAGAGGAACCTAGGTATATTTGTGCATAAGTCATTGAAGGTCGCAGGACAGGTTGAGAGTGGTTAATAAAGCATACAGTATCCTGGGCTTTATTAATAGGGGCATAGTGTACAAGAGCAAGGAAGTTATGTTGAAATTGTATAAAACACTAGTTTGGCCTCAGCTGGAGTATTGTGTCCAGTTCTGGGCGCCACACTTTAGGAAAGACGTGAAAGCGTTGGGTAGCGTACGGAAAATGTTCATGAGGATGATTCAAGGGATGAGGAATTTCAGCTATGAAGATAGATTGGCGAAGTTAGGACTGTTTTCCTTAGAGAAGAGAAGGCTGAGAGGTGATTTGATTGAGGGGTCTGGACAAAGTAGATAGAGAGAAACTGTTCCCATTCGTGAAAGGATGGAGAACGAGAGGGCACAGATTTAAAGTATTGGTAAGAGAAGCAAAAGTGACATGAGGAAAAACTTTTTCACTCAGTAAGTGGTTAAGGTCTGGAATGCACTGCCTGAGAACTTGGTGGAGACAGGTTCAATTGAAGCATTCAAAAGGAAATTAGGAAGTTATATGAAAAAGAATGTTTAGTGTTACGGGGAGAAGGCAGTGTAAGAGGTTCCCGCTCCCGTTTTTCCCCCTTACTGATGGTTCTTGACTTTAGGATTTTATAAAAGACAAATTGCACAGACACAGGTTGGGCTGAACCACAAACTTGTTTATTAAAACCCTCCTAATCCCCTGACACAAAGACCTCTAAATTAATTTAAAGGGCACCACATGATTTAAATCCCTCCACGATTTAACCTCGGCTCCCACCCAAACACACAAGTCACCATGATTTATAAACCTTTTACGAAAAACCACAGGCAAAACCCCACGTTTCTGTCCCAAACTCACTCAATTCAAAATCCAAACCCTCCCAGGATTTGGTTGTTACACTAAAAATTGCTTTAAACTCACAACCCCAAATACCCCTTGGATTTTGCTGATAACTTACAATCCTCCTCGCGGTTGGTCCTTGCGGTGAGAATTTGTAGGTCCACAAGCCAAGTTGACCATTCCTGACTCCCTTCCTTGACTGCAGTGCCAAACCCTTCGATCTTGTCCATTTTATGATGATCCTTATCAAAATATCATAAACACATCTCCTGAAGCCATCCTGCTGGATGGTTAGTGCTTAGCACCTTTTAATCTCTTTCATCTGTTAACTGCCTGGTCCAGATAGATCCACTTGGTGCTGATGTTATTTCCATGACTGAAAACAATGAACTCCACCAAGGTGAGGTATTCCAGGCTCCAGAGCTGATATGCATGAAAAGGTTTCTCTCTTGTCTTGATAGGAGTGAATACTGTGGTCTGGGGCCGTTTAGTTGTAACAGTGGCCTCCCCAATTACTTAATTGAGTTACATGATGGCGGTTATCCTGTGTCCCAAATTCCAGTCCTTTAACAGTATCAGTTTTGACGTTGGAATGTTTGAAATTAACCCATCAGAATGCAGCCTGCCTCTGTACTTTGTTTTGAGGTTTGGCTCTCGTTCACAGTACTAGTGTCCGTGGGGGTTGGGGTTCCTTCCCCATACTTCACAAAGTCCAGTTTTAAAGTCCAGTTGGGAGGGTGGAATTCTGATCCCACAGCAGGGGAATGGAACTGAGGGCATTGCTCTTTCAGAGAGCCAGTGCAGACACGATGGGCCAAATGGCCTCTTTCTGCACTGTAATGATTCTGAGAAACCATTTGCAGGCAACCCTCCAGCATCAGTTCTGATGAAAGGTCATCGACTTGAAACATTAACTGTACTTTTCTCTCCACAAATGCTGTCTGTCCTGCTGAGCATTTCCAGCATTCTCTGTTTTTGTTTGTGATAGGGCATAGTATTATTTCAGGAAGACTTTGAAAGGAATCTGTGTGACTAATACAGCACAGAAGACGGCCATTTGACCCATCATCACTGTGCCAACTCTTGGAAAAAGATCTGATTAGTCCCCCTATGCTAATACTCCCCTTTAATTGTTAGCTTCCCGTTAACTTTTATTTCACAGTTTTCAACACCTATCTCTAGTGTGTGGCAGTCAAAATCTGCACCTGCAGGTATATAATGAGAGCCTCAGAACATTGGGTAGAAACAGCACTATTTCATTCGACTCTAATGTCGACAACTAACCACTCTGCTCTAAACTGTGCTGGTATTGAAAAATCTAGCTTTGCATGTTGGTCCATTCAAAAGCACAAATTACACCCCAGCTCAGCCTGTCTGAATTGTACATGTACATTTTTAAGCAGAAGTTACTAGATAGAAATTTGTTAGAGTAATCCTAGCTGATTTTTTTTCTGTCCTTGCCCATTAAGGCCAATTGTGTTGCTACTGCTGCCCCAGCACATGCAGCGAATAAGACAAGCAATTGAATTGCAAGTTGAGATGCCTGTCTTTTTGACAGATATCCAAATGACTTTCACTTCCCACATCCTTTAGTTGCACCTCTCACAAGGACCCCTTCAAATTTTTCAGCCTGTCATTTTGCATGCCAATGGTACTTCAAACATGAGGATTCTTTTACCACAATCATTCTGAATTTACAATTTTGCATTTGTAGAACAGATGTGAATTTGTTTTCCCCCCTCAAATTGCTGTTGTATGGGTAATCAATTTTCCGTTTTAAATGCTAGCCAGCAAAGGAGAAAGAAAAACAAAATGAGATATTGTTACACATGCTACAGTGCAGCTGGCTTTCATACTTCATCATTGGTTTTATAACTACAACTTGGTAGGTTTGTGGAACTTAAACCTCATTAGTTCTGGTGAGAATTCAAAGGTGATGGCTTCTGTTTTGGTTGAGCTGAAATAAATTTCAGGGGTCCTTGTGAGAGGTGCAACTAAAGGATGTGGGAAGTGAAAGCCATTTTGATATCTGTCAAAAAGACAGGCATCTCAACTTGCAATTCAATTGCTTGTCTTATTTGCTGCATGTGCTGGGGCAGCAGTAGCAACACAATTGGCCTTAATGGGCAAGAACAAAAAAAAAATCAGCTAGGATTAAATAAATTTCAGCTCTTTCAAAACTTGATGTTAGAAAGACAGCTTAACAAAGTCGCAAATTCTTTTGGTGTTGAAGGTGCTGGAAAAGATGTAGAACTGGCTGTTGGTATGCATGTGAAAACTGACTGTGCTGGAAGTAGTTTGCTTTGATGTCACCCAGGAGTAGAATGTCGATGATAACTAAGAGGGGGCAAAGCTTTGGAGCCTTGGCTATGCGAAGGTAAATATGCAGGTGTGAGAGAAGATGTATCTCAAGTTGGTGACTAAACACTAAATGAGGATATAACATAGTGAAAATGAACCATGGTGATGCAGTTGAACCTCAGAGGATGAGGGAGAACTAAAAATTATAATCTCTCAAGATGTTATTGCCAAATTTGGTGTGCTAATTTCTGTGCAATGAGCGGGATGGAAACCCAATTGAAAGGACTGCTCAAGCAAGTGTTAGAAACTTCCTCTAAGGTTCCGTCCCTGTCCTAACCTTAACTTGTATCTTCCTCCACTTTCCTATAACCACTCATATCCTCTCCAAGCTCATCTTGTACATGAGATCCACCTCCCTTGACCCTATTCCCACTGAAGTTCTGACCCAACTTCCCTTCCTGGCTTCCATCTTAGCTGATATTGGTAAAAGTTCTGTCTCCTCAGGTACTGTCCCCCTCTCCTTCAAATCTGCTATCATCACCGCACTCTTCAAAAGAAAAACAACCCTTAACCCCTCTGTCCTTGAAAATTACTGCCCCATCTTCAACCTCCCTTTTCTCTCCAATGTCCTTGAATGTGCTGTCACCTCCCAAATTGGTTCCCAGAGTTCCATGTTTGACTCCCTCCAATCAGGTTTCTGTCCCTGCCACAGTACTGAAACAACACTTCACAAAGTCACAAATGATAACCTGTGTGACTAATAATGGTAAACTACTTCTTCTTGACCTGTCTGCATCCTTTGACACGGTTGGCCGACATCATCCTCCTCCAACTCCTCTCCACTGTCGTGCAGCAGGGTGGGACTGCACTTGTCTGCTTTCATCCTTATCTATCCAGTTATAGCCAGACAATCACTTGCAATGGCTTCTCTTCCTGTTCCCACATTATTAACTCTGGGGTCCCGCAAGGATCTATCCTTGGCCTCCTCCTGTTTCTCATCTACATGCCGCCCCTCAGCAACATCATCCGGAAATGCAGCATCAGTTTCCATACGTATGCTGATGACACCCAGCTTTAGCTCACCACCACCTCTCTGACCTTCCACTGTCTAAATTGTCAAATTGCTTGTCCAATATCCAGTATTGGATGAACAGAAGTTTCCTCCAACTAGATATTGGGAAGACCAAAGCCACTATCTTCCATCCCTGCCGCAAACACTCTTCTCTAGCCACCAAATCCATTTCTCTCCCTGGCAACTCTCTGATGCCTAATCAGATTGTTCACAACCTTGGTGTCATATTTGACCAAAGTGAAGCCCAAGATCAGCATCGTATTGAATGGGGGAGCAGGGGCCATATGGTCTGCTCCTGCTCTTATTTCTTTTGATCTTGTGTAGATGAGCTTCTGACCATATGCGCCATCGTTAAGACCATCTATTTCCATCTCCATAACATCGCCCGACTCTACCCTACCTTAGTTCATCTGCTGAAACTTTCATGCATGCCCTTGTTGCCTCTAGACTTGATGATTCCAATGTACTCCTGGCCAGCCCCCCATCTTCCACTCCATAAATTTGTCATCCAAAACTCTCCCCATTGTCCTGACTCTCACTAAGTCCAATTCACCCATCACCCCTGTGCTCACTGACCTACTTTGACTCTCAGTTAAACAACACCTTGAATTTTCAAATTCTCATCCTTGTTTTCAAATCTCTGCATGGCCTTACCCCTCCCTATCATTGTAATCTCCAACCCTCCAGTCCTTGATTCTGGCTTCATGAACATCTCCAATTTTAATTGCTCCAGCATTGGTGGCCATGCCTTCAGCTGCCAAGGCCCTAACTTCTAGAATTCCCTCCCTCCACCTTTCCACATCTATAAATCTGTTTCGCCATTTAAACGCTGCTTAAGCCATACCTCTTTGGCCAAGGTTTTAATCAGTTTGAGGGAAAGAAGAACGGGTCCAAGACTAGTATTTTAAACTTAAATAAGGGCAACTATGAGGGCATGAAAGCAGAGCTAGCTAAAGTGAACTGGCAAATTATGTTAAGTGATAGATCAATAGAGATGCAATGGCAGACATTTAAGGGGATATTTCAGAATACACAGAATAGATACATTCCAACGAGAAAGAAAAATTCCAAGGTGAGGACCTGCTATCCATGGATAATTTAAAAAGTTAAAGATAGTATTAGACTTAAAAAGCATATGATTGTGAAAAGATGGGTGGCAGGTCAGACGATTGGACAGACTATAAAGAACAGCAAAGAATGACTAGAAGATTAATGAGGGAAAAATCCGTACAAGAGAAAGCTAGCTAGAAATGTACAGATAGTAAGAGTTTTTATAGATTTTTTTTTTTAATGAGTTATCGTGAGTGTGGGGAATTAATAATGGAAATAAGGAGATGGCAGATGAATAGAACGAGTATTTTGCATCCGTCTTCACTATAGAGGATACAAGTAACATCCCAGAAATAGCTGTAAATCAGGAAATGGAAGGAATGGAGGAACTCGAGAAAATTACAATCACCAGGGAAGTGGTACTGAGCAAATTGTTGGAGCTGCGGGCGACAAGTCCTGACGGACTTCATCCTAGGGTTCTAAAAGAAGTGGCTAGTGAGATAGTTGATGCGTTGGTTTTAGTTTTTTTTTAGTTTTTAAGATACAGCACTGAAACAGGCCCTTCGGCCCACCGAGTCTGTGCCGACCATCAACCACCCATTTATACTAATCCTACACTAATTCCATATTCCTACCACATCCCCACCTGTCCCTATATTTCCCTACCACCTACCTATACTAGGGGCAATTTATAATGGCCAATTAACCTATCAACCAGCAAGTCTTTGGCATGTGGGAGGAAACCGGAGCACCCGGAGGAAACCCACGCAGACACAGGGAGAACTTGCAAACTCCACACAGGCAGTACCCAGAATTGAACCTGGGTCGCTGGAGCTGTGAGGCTGCGGTGCTAACCACTGCGCCACTGTGCCGTCCAAAATTCCCTAGATTCGGGGAGGTTCCATTAGATTGAAAAATAGCGAATGTGCGTCCCTTATTCAAAAAGGGAGGGAGATGGAAGACGGGAAACTACAGGCCAGTTAGCTTAACATCTGCCTTGGGGAAAATGTTGGCTATTAAAGACGTTACAGCAGGGCATGTAGAAAAATTCAAGATAATCAGGCAGAGTCAATGATTTTGTGGAAGGGAGATCATGTTTAACCAATTTATTGGAGTTCTTTGAAGAAGTAACATGTGCTGTGGATAAAGGAACAGCTGGATGCACTGCACTTAGATTTCCAGAAGGCGTTTGATAAGAAGTCACATCAAAGGTTATTGCGGAAAATAAAAGCTCATGATGTAGGGGGTAACATATTGGCATGGATAGAAGATTGGCTAGCTAACAGGAAACAGAGCAGGCATAAATGGGTCATTTTCTGGTTGGCAAGATGTAACAAGTGGTGTGCCGCAGGGATCAGTGCTGGGGCCTCAACTTTTTACAATTTTTATAAATGACTTCGATGAAGTGATTGAAGGTATGGTTGCTAAATTTGCTGATGTAAGTAAAGGAAAGTAAGTTGTGAAAAGGACATAAGGAGGCTTCAAGGGGATATGGATAGATTAAGTGAGTAGGCAGTGATCTGGCAAATGGAGTATAATATGGGAAAGTGTGAAATTGTCCACTTTGGCAGGAAGAATAAAAAAGAAGCATATTATCTAACTGGTGAGAGATTGCGGAGCTCTGAGCTGCAGTGGGATCTGGGTGTCCTAGTGCATAAATAGCAAAAGGTTAGTGTGCAGGTTCAGCAAGTAATTAGGAAAGCTAATAGAATGTTATGTTTTATTGCAAGGGGAATTGAATACAAAAATAGGGAGGTTATGCTTCAATTATACAGGGCATTGGTGAGACCACATCTGGAGTACTGTGTACAGTATTGGTCTCCTTATTTAAGGAAGGATGTAAATGCGTTGGAAGCAGTTCAGAGAAGGTTTACTAGACTAATACCTGGAATGGGTGGATTGCCTTCTAAGGAAAGGTTGGACAGGCTAGGCTTGTATCCACTGGAGTTTAGGAGAGTAAGAGGCGACTTGATTGAAACATATAAGATCCTGAGTGGTCTTGACAGGGTGGATGTGGAAAGGATGTTTCCCCTTGTGGGAGAATCTAGAACTAGCGGTCACTATTTTAAAAAATAAGAGGTCGCCCATTTAAGACAGAGATGAGAAATTTTTTCTCTGAAGGTCATGAGTCTTTGGAACTCTACCTCAAAAGGCAGTGGAAGCAGTGTCTTTAAATATTTTTAAGGCAGAGGTAGATAACTTTTCACCCCCTTATCAAGAATTTATCGGGGGTAGGCGGGAATGTGGAGTTGAGGTTATAGTCAGATCAGCCATGATCTTATTGAATTGCGGAGCAGGCTCGAGGGGCCAAGTGGCCGCCTACTCCTAATTCGTCTGTATGGTCATCTGCCCTAATTCCTTTGTGGCTTAGTGTCAGATTTTGTTTAACACTCTTGTGAAATGCTTTGGCGTGTTTTACTACGTTAAAAGGTGCTATCTCAATACAAATTGTTGTGGCTGCCAGTGTATTGTTTTCCTATGCAATGCATCAGAGTTGGGGCTGGTAAGGCAGCCATCTTGGCTCCCCGCAAAATTTGTCTCAAAGCATGTAATCCCAAGTTGAGGTCATAATTTTGCCCAAATCGAAAAAAATTAGAAGTCATCCTGTCTGTTCTGTGTACCTCTAGATAGTTCATTGGAGCACATTTGGTAGTTACTTGCAAGTAAGTGGCATGTTAAGCCTTCAGGCAGCAAATAGCCTAACTGCTGTAAGGGTGAAAAGTAGTATGATAACAAATTCTCCCTGTCTCCGACTGTACCCCACTTCATTAAAAAAGTTTGAAGTTCCAACAAAAGAAGGCATAATTCCTACTACTTTGTATTGTTCAAAATAAAGACAAAATTTTGCTAGCTGTTAAGAGAACTGATGCTGTTTCAAGAAATTGCTATGTATAGGAATGACAAGTTGGGCAAAGGGCAATAGTTTGATCAAGTAAATGGCTATTTAATGTATGGTCACTGGGCAATCACCAGACCAGTTGGTAAACTCAGTAGAAAGGCCTTGGTCTGCAGGAATTGAGGCCTCTGTTCTCTCGAATGAAAAGTTTCTCTGCTGCTTGGTTTGCACTTTGCATTTTGGATTTCATTAAATGATTACCTATCTGCACCTCAGTGAATTGAGTTTGCAAATTGTTGGCCAATAAGATCGAGTCAGAGTTTTACAGCACAGAAACTGGCCCTTCAGCCCAACGCACCTGTGCCGACCATCAAGCACCCATCCTAACTAAGCCCATTTCCCCGCACTTGGCCCGTAGCCTTGTATGTAATGGTGTTTCAAGTGCTCATCAAAATAAAGATAGGCAGTTCAAGTTTTTATTCCATTTTTTAATTTTAAGAAAACTTACTTTTGTGGCTGTCGGTGTTTTGGATGTTTAGTTAAGGAAGACCATGTTTACATTGAGATGGTTACAATTGTGCAAAAGTCAGAAACAAAGTCAGACCACGATAATCTGCCAATATTCCCTATAGTTCTCCTGATAGATATTCCAAAAGTCCTGTCTGTGGGGAAAGGTGATTTTGCAAGATTGGATTATCGCCATTTGAGAGCTTGGCAACTTATGATCCAATTCTGAGTTGCCCATTATTGTCACCTTAAGTGATCAGGATTGTGTTGGCTTCCATGTGTAGCCTGTACATTACCTGTTGTAATTGGCATATGCCCCCTTTGTGTATAATGCTATTTACTGTGGAGAAATGCATCTAGAAAGTGAGTGATAGACTAACCCATGTGGAGTAATCACTCCTGTGGGTAAACCAAATGCATTCATGTCTACATCTGGGAATTGACAGGTGAGTGCTCTTCGGCCTAGCAAGGAATTTTCAGAATAGTTGATTGCAGGGCATAATTATTTTGACTTGCATTCCTCCAAACTTCATCCGAAGGAACGGTGTAATTTGAGGAACATGTATGGAATGATCTTAAACTGCTCACCCCACCCGTGCACACTCAGTGGTAGTTCTATTATGTACTTTACCACCACCCTAAAATCCATAACCACCACAATGTTGTCGGACTGCTTTATCAATAACAAGTCATGCATGAGCCAGAACCTTCTCTGTCTAAAGGTTGAAACCACCTTATTTGACTCCTGCCAAAAGCTGTCTTTGTCCCAACTCCATCCCTCTGCCTGGCTGTTTACTCAGGCTAAACCAGATAATGAACAATTTCCTATTTTAAAATGAGACCTCACTAGACAGAAGCAAAATACTGCAGATGTTGGAACTTTGAAATAGAAACAATGCTTTGATGAAAAGTCTCTCTCCATAGATGCTGCCAGACCTGCTGAGTATCTCCAGCATTTTCTGTTTTTACCTCACTAGACAATTTTGGTTTTGCAGATGGCAAACAGTGGGGTGAGTTTCCCTGCTATAAGATTGCTTGCTGTATATTCGGAGCAAGCTGCTAGTCATGGCAGACCGCAAAATCTTTATATGCAATTCCATCAGGCTGTTTTATCAGTGCAAACACACAATACTATGGATGCTGGCAATACTCAGGTCAGGCAGCATCTGTGGCGAAATGAAGTTAATGTTTCAGGTCGATGGCCTATTGTCAGCATTTTCTATTATGCACTATATCAGTGCTTCCTTTCTATTAGGAGCAGTGTTCTGTTGGGGTTCATTCTTGCTAAGTTAGAACTATAGACAGTGAAGAGAGGCTTCCTCTTCAAACTCAATTTCAACATGGCAACTGAATCTGATGCTGCAAGGTAAACTACCCTTTTAGTTTACAACTAAAATGGACTGCCATGAAAATAATAACATTTTTGCAATGCTTAAGAATTTGAATTTCATAGCTATTGATAATCCTTTATTCAGACACGTGAATAACAATTTTAAACCGTAAGTCCAAATTATGTGCTTTTCTATCTGATCAAAACTGCAATAGAAAAGTAATTTGTGATTTTATTTTAATGCAAAGAGTTATAAAGTTGAGAGTAAACTCCTCTTAGCCTTGGATCTTGTTTGGCCACCCATTTCGTCATTGCTGAGGGAGAATTAGCCCAAAGTTGTGAAGGGTGACAAATAGTGGCAAGAAGGTGCCGCCTTCACCCTTTATGTATAAAATTCTTCCGTTTTGGGATAGAGTCAGCTTCTACATAACCAAGTTTACCACCCTTTGGACATGGTCCTGCAGTAACTGGATTAATCAGTGTCATCGTTGATGATTACTGCAGGTATGCAAATAATACAAAGCACAAAAGCAAAATTAGGAATAAGCCATATGGCCCCTTGAGCCTGCTCCACCATTCAATAAAATGCCTAATCTTTGACTTCAATACCAGTTTTTCATCTGATCCCCATAGCCCTTGTTTGCCTTAGAGTCCAAAAATCTCAGTCTCAGTCATCAATATAACAACTTAGTATCCACAGCCCTCTGAAATAGAGAATTCCTAAGATTCATGACCATCTGAAGAAATTTCTCCTCTTCACAGTCCTAAATGGTGGACCCCTTATCATGAGACTATGCTCCCTAGTTCTAAATCTCCAGCCAGGGAAGCAGCGCCTCTCCATCTACCCTGTCAAGCCCCTGGGGCCTTTATATGTTCCAATGAGATGATCTCATTCTCCTAAACTCCAGAAAATATAGGCCCTACCTTCTCAATCTGTCCTCATAGGACAGCCCTCTCATCCCTAGAATCAATCTAGTGCACCTCCATTGCACCCCATGTAAGGCAGATATATCCTTCCTTGGATTTGGAGACCAGAACTGTACATAATCTCAAACTGCAGATGCTCGAAATAGAAAATAAAAACAGAAAATACTGGAAACACTCAGCAGGTGAGGCAGTGCCTGTGGAGAGAGAAACAGATTTAATGTTTTGGGTTGATTCCCCGTTCAATTTCAAACCAGGATTTTAAGGTGAATGACAGTCTGTTAGCACACTATGCCACTCAGCCCTAATGGTTTGTGCTCATGCTGTAGGAAGAGTAGTTTTATTTTTAAAATGAACACACCCAATAATGTCATTTTTATGCTGTTGTTTTATCATAGTTACAATATAAATATCTCTGAAAATTTTAATCGAATGCAGGTTATTGTGTAGTATGACATAGAATAAGTAACACTTAGTCATTAAAGACAAAGCATTCACATAAAAGTTCTGGAAAACTACAGTAAGAATAGTTTATGCTAAGATGATGGCTATTTCACGGGTGCTATTTCAGTAAGTATTTTTGATCAACTAAATTGTGATTTTGGTTTACAGGTGGGACCATGCCGTTAAGTGTCCAAGCACCACAATTTTCACAGACGCCATTTCTGTTGGATGGCTTAGCATCACAGCGAGTTTTCAATGATCTAGCTTCAGGTATATGTTTTTTCCTGGAATTCCAGTGTATGGTCAAATTTCATTTTATGCTACTTTTCTTTCCTGTAAGCACCTAGGTATAGTTCCTTGTACACTGATTATTTTACAGTTCTCTCCCAAGTGATCGTTTTTTCTTTATTCATGAGAAGTGAGCATCACTGGCAAGGCCAGCATTTATTGCCCATCCCTAATTGCCCTTGAGAAGGTTGTGGTGAGTCGTCACCGTCAAATGCTGCAGTCCATGTGGTGAAGATACTTGCACAGTGCTGTTAGGTGGGAGGTTCACAGATTTTGACCCAGTGACAAAGGAAGAAAGCAATATATTTCTGAATCGACCTGGTGTGTGACTTGGAGGGCAACTGAGGGAATTGGAGGTGATGGTGTGCCCATGTGCCTGGTGCTGTTGAAGCCTTGGTGAGTTGCTCCGTTGCATCTTGCAGACAGTACACACTGTAGCCACAGTGCGCCAGTGATGGAAGGAGTCGATGTTTAAGCTGGTGAATGGCGGTCAAGCAGGCTTCTTTGTCCTGAATGGTGTCCAGATTCCAGAATATGTTCTTGATCTCTGAATATTCATAGCAAGTCCTAACAAGCCCATCCTGTAATATCTACAGAAGTCATAGTAGCAATTAGTATTGGAAATCCTGGACAATGTTTCCTCCATGAAACAGACAGAGAAAACAATTGTAATGCCTCTACTGCCATCCAGGTTGCAATTAGCTGACTCTTCTCATATGGTCATGTTGGCTCACCTCATCGAGCCACCTGGAAGCTCAGGTCAAATTTTGTTTTTGTTGAGCAGTTCAGAGTCTGCAGGACAGCAACAGGTCATTCAGCCCAACTAATCTGTGTCAGTCTTTATGCTCTGAGTTAGCTTCCTCCCACCCTGTTTCATCCAACCCTATCAGCATATCCTTTCTCCCTCATTTCCTGATCTGATTTCCCCCTTAATTGCAGCTATACTATCTGCCTCACCTGTTCCTTGTGACAGTATGTTGCACATTATCACCACTCTTAGCGGAAAGACATTTCTCCTGAGTTCCCTATTCCCTAGTTAGCTTGCTATCCATTCTGCTATTTGTTTCCTGACTTGACATTATGATTTGAGCAGTAAGTCTATTATGCGGTGCTGGATCAAAAAGCTTTTGAAAATCTAAACATATAGCATCTACTGCATTACCTTTGTCTACTCTTTCTGTTATTACTTCAAAGAATTCTGTAAGGTTGGTCAGGCATGACCTTTCCTTTAAAATCCATGTTGATAACTTTTTATTTTTCAGTTTTTGGGTGCTTTTCTATTGCATCTTTGTATATTAATTCCTTTTATCTTATCTACTGCCAGCATTAAGTTAGTTGGTTAGAGGTTCCCTAGACTTGTTCTAGCTGCCTTTTTTTTTAATGTAAGAAAAACATTGTCTGTATGCCTGTACTTTAGCTCTGTTCCATTTACTAATGAATTGCTGCTTCTATCCTTTCCCTAAGTCCTTTTAACATATTGGATGAAATCCATCCAGACCAGGGGTTTTATGTTAGTTTAGTTTAGAGATATAGCACTGAAACAGGCCCTTCGGCCCACCGAGTCTGTGCCGACCATCAACCACCCATTTATACTAATCCTCCAGGCGCGTATCCATTGTCTCTCGAGATAAGGAGGCCCAAAAGAACACTAATCCCATATTCCTACCACATCCCCACCTGTCCCTATATTTCCCTACCACCTACCTATACTAGGGGCAATTGCCAATGGCCAATTTACCTATCAACCTGCAAGTCTTTGGCTTGTGGGAGGAAACCGGAGCACCCGGAGTAAACCCACGCAGACACAGGGAGAACTTGCAAACTCCACACAGGCAGTACCCAGAATTGAACCTGGGTCGCTGGAGCTGTGAGGCTGCGGTGCTAACCACTGCGCCACTGGGCTCTCCAAGTTTGATTTAGTTTTTCCATTATCGCCCCACCCCTCCCCACCTTTCTAAATTAAATGTCTTTATATCTTTCAAGTATACCAGTTACAAAGCTGTCCAGCGCAGGTTTCCCTGGAGAGGTGACTGTAGCAATAATGAAACAAAAGCAAAATAGTGCAGATGCTGGAAATCTGAAATAAAAACAGAAAATGCTGGAAAAACACATGTCAGCCAGCATCTGTGGAGAGAAAAACAAAACACGTGTCAGGTCAATAACCTTTCATCAGAACTGGAAAATATTTGAGGCTTTTATAACTATAAAGCCAGAGAACGGGAGAGGGAGAAAGAGAGATGAGGTCCTGCAGGCAGATTTTAGGGAGCTAGGAAGGAGACTAGCAAGCAGTAATCTCTGGACAACTCGCGGTGTCACAAGCCAGTGAATAAAGAAATAGGATAGAGAAGATAAATGTGTGACTGGATAGATGGTGCAGGAGGGAGGGCTTTAGATTCCTGGGACATTGAGACTGGTTCTAGGGGAGGTTGGACCAAAAGAGGCTAGACAGGTTGTACTGTAACAGAGCTGGGACCAATGTCTGCGCAGGTTGATTTCTAATACTGTTGGGGAGGGTTTAAACTAACTAGGCAGTGGGGTGGGAGCCAGGATGGAGCATTAGAAAGGAGAAACAAGGTGCACAAAGGATTGACAGACAGACAGCACCAGGGTAAGAAATAGTAAGGTATTAGGTGTGATCAGAGTAAAAGGGAATGCAATGTTTAAATTAAGTTTACTGTGCATGTATGTGAATGCACGGAGTGTGATACATGAGGTTGGTGAGTTGCAGGCACATATAACCAGATGGGAATATGATATGGTGGTGATGGAGACCTGGCTGAAAAAGGACAGGACTGGACTCTAACTGTTCCTGATTACGAGGTGTTCAGGAAAAATAGGGAAGGAAAAGAAAGGAGGAGAGTGGTAGTATTAAGGATAATACAGTTCTGGAGAGAGAATGTCTTAGAGGGGTCAAAGACCGAAACTATTTGGTTAGAGCTAAGAAACAACAGAAGTAGCATCACGACTGGGCGTATTCTATAGGCCACCAACTAATGGAAAAGATATAGAGGAACAAATTTGCAGGAAAATTTACAGAGGAGCAAAAATTATAGAGTTGTGATGATGGGGGACTTAAAGTATCCTAATATAGACTGGGATAGTAATGGTGTAATGGGCAGAGAGGGGATGAGTTGTTCAGGGGTAAATTGTGTTGAACTTGCTTGAGTTTTTTGAAGTAACAGAGGGTTGACTAGAGTAATGCAGTTGATTATGGTGTGTATGGACTTCCATAAGGCATTTGATAAAGTGCCACATAATAGGTTTGTCAGCAAAGTTGAAACCCTTGGAATAAAAAGGGCGTGGCAGTGTGGATACGAAGTTGGCTGAGTGACAGGTGACAGGAAACAGTAGTGGTGAATGGTTGGTACTAGGACTGCTGCTTTTCTTGGTCTATATTAATGACCAAGACTTGTGTGTGCAGGGCGCAATTTCAAAATCTGCAGATGACACACAATTTGGAAGTATTGTGAACTGTGAGGATATGGTGATCGACTTCAAGAGGACTTAAACAGACTGGTGGATTGGGCGGATATGTGGCGAATTAAATTTAATGCAGAGAAGTGTGAAGTGATACATTTTGGTAGGTAGAGCTAGGAGAGGCAATATAAAATAAAAGGAGCAATTCTAAAGGGGGTGCAGAAACAGAGACCTGGGCGTATATGCAAATCATTGAAGGTGGCAGGGCAGGTTGAGAAAAAGGCATACGGGATCCTGGGTTTGATAAATAGAAGCATAGAGTACAGAGGCAAGGAAGTTATGATGAACCTTTAAAACACTGGTTCGGCCTCAATTGGAGTATTGTGTCCAATTCTGGTCACAGCACTTTAGGAAACATGGGAAGGTTTTAGAAAATGGTTCCAGGGGTAAGGACTTCAGTTACATGGATAGATTGAAGAAGCTGGGGTTGTTGTCCTTCAAGAGAAGGTTGAGGGGAGATTGGAAAGAGGTGTTCAAAATCATGAGGGATCTAGACATAGTAGATAGAGAGGGAAAGTGCTCCCATTGGTGGAATAGTCAAGAACCAGAGGACACTGATTTTTTTTTTAAGAAAAGGTTGAGTGGCAAAATAACAGCGACATGAGGAACTTTTTTTATGCAGCGAGTGTTTAGGATCAGGAATGCAGTGCCTGAGAGTGGTGGAGGCAGATTCAATCATGGATCAAAGGGGAATTGGATAATCACTTGAAAAGCACAAACTTGCAGGGCCATGGGGGAAGGGCAGGGGAGTTGGACTAGCTGAGTTGCTCTTACAGGGAACCGACATGGACATGACAAGGCTGCTTGGTGGCCTCCTGTGCTATAACTGTTCTATGATTCTAGCAGCGGCAGGAAAGGAACAGGATTGGATGGCAAGCAGGAATGATTAAAAGGTGCAAGGCAAAAGGAGGTGATAATGAGACAAGAATAGAAACAAAAGATGGGCAGACAGGCCCCAGAGTGCAGGCCACCACACCAGCTGTATACTTATAGTGGATTCCACGCGTCGGCCCACACCGCCTTCACTTGTGTTGGTTCTGGTGCTGCCACCCCATTACCAGCATCTATTATCCGAGAGAAAATGAGAGTGGTGGAAATGGTCTAAAATTGTTCAACTCGTTGAGGTTGAAGCCGTAAAATGCCTAATAGAAAGATGAGGTTCTGCTGTTTCAGCTTGTGTTGAGCTGTTTTGAAATACTGTAGGAGGACAAGTAACAGTAGACACATTATCAGAAAAAGTTTGACAGAGCCACATAATGTACTAGGATAGGTGACCAAAAGCTTGGTCAGAGGTAGGTTTTAAGGAGCATAGAATCATAGAAAGTTTAAGGCACAGAAAGAGGCCACTTGGCCCATCGTGTCTGTGCCGGCCAAAAATCGATCCACCCATTCTAATTCCACCTTCCAGCATTTGTTCCGTAGCCCTGCAGATTATGGCACTTGAGGTGCATATCCAGACTCCTTTTGAATGAGTTGAGGGTTTCTGCCTCAACTACCCTTTCAGGCAATGAGTTCCAGATCACCACCATCCTCTGGGTGAAAAGGTTTTTCCTCATCTCCCCTCTAATTTTTCTGCCAATCACTTTAAATCTAAGTCACTGACCTCTTTGCTAAGGTGAATAGGCCTTTCGCCTCCACTCTATCCAGGTCCCTCAAAGTTTTGTACATTTCAATCAGATCTCCCCTCAGTCTTCTCTATTCCAAGGAGAACAACTCCAGCCTATCCAATCTTTCCTCAAAGCTGCATTTTTCCAGTCTTGGCAACATCCTCGTAAATCTCCCCTGTAGCCTGTCTAGTGCAATTACATCCTTTGTGTAAGTGAGGTGACCAGAACTGCACGCAGTACTCAAGTTGTGGCCTAACCAATGAATTATATAGTGCTGACATAACCTCCCTGCTCTTCTATTTTATACCTTGGCTAATAAAGGAAAGGATTCCATATGCTGCCTTAACCACCTTATCGACCTGTCCTCCTACCTTCAGGGATCTGTGGACATTCACTCCAAGGTCCCTTACTTCCTCTACAGTTCTCAGTATTTTCCTATTAATCGTGTATTCTTTTGCCTTTTTTGACCTCCCCAAATGCAGCACCTCACACTTCTCTGGGTTAAATTCCATTTGCCACTTTTCTGCCCATCTGACTAGACCATCAACATCTTCCCGCAGCCTAGAGCTATCTCGCTATCCACCACACGGCCAATCTTAGTGTCATCTGTAAACTTCTTGATCATGTCCCCTACATTTATGTCCAAATCATTAATATATACCACAAAAAACAGGGGACCCAGTACTGAGCTCTGCGGATCGCCACTGGAAACAGCCCTCTGGTTGCGAAAACACCCGTCAACAATTACCCTTTGTTTCCTGCTGCTGAGCCAATTTTGTATCCACCTTGCTGCATCCCCCTGGATCCCATGGGATTTTATTTTTTTAACCAGTCTGCCATGTGGTACCTAGTCAAAAGCCTTGCTAAAAATCCATGTCGACCACATCAACTGCAATACCCTCATCTATCTTCCTTGTTACTTCAAAAAATTTGATCAAGTTGGTCAAACAAGATCTTCCCTTAATAAATCCATGCTGACTATCCTTGATTAACCTGTGCCTTTCTAAGTTACAGTTTATACTGTCTCTCAAAATAGATTCTAATAATTTTCCCACTACTAAGGTTAGACTGACAGCCCTGTAGTTATTTGCTGTATCCCTTGCTCCCTTTTTAAACAGAGGTACAACGTTAGCAGTCCTCCAAACCTCCACCACCACACCTGTATCCAGTGAGGATTGAAAAATGATGGTCAGACTTTCTGCTATTTCCTCTCTTGCTTCTTTTAACAGCCTGGGGTACATTTCATCCAGCCCTGGTGATTTATCAACTTTCATGGATGCTAATCCCATTAATACTTCCTCTCTCCCTATGTTGATCACATCCAATACATCACACTCCTCCTCCTTCTTAACTACAGTATCTGCATCGTTCCCCTCTTTTGTGAAGACAGACGCAAAGTATTCATTAAGAACAATGCCAACATCTTCCGCCCCTACACATAGGTTACCTTTTTGGTCTTTTATGGGCCCTACTGTCTCCTTAGTTATCCTCTTCCTCTTAATATATTGATAAAACATCTTTGGATTCACCTTGATTTTGCTTGCCAATATTTTTCATGCCCTCTCTTTGCTTTCCTAGTTTCCTTTTTGATTGCGCCCCTCCACTTCCTATATTCCTCTCTGCTTTCTGTAGTATTGAGTTCTCTGTGTCGGACTTTCTGCCTTATCTTACCAGTAAGCTCCCTAACATCCATGGGGCTCTAAGATTTGGCCATCTCACCCTTTTTCTTTGTGGCAACATGTTTACTCTGAACCCCTTGAATCTCCCCTTTGAATGCCTCCCACTGTTCTGACACTGATTTACCTTCAAGTAGCTGTTTCCCATCCACTTTCGCAAAATCACTGCTCATTTTAGTAAAATTAGCCTCGCCCCAATTGAGAATTCTAACTCCTGTTCTTTCTCTGTCCTTTTCCATAGTTATGTTAAAACTGACTGAATTATGATCACTACCACCAAAATGCTCTCCCACTCCTTCCACCTGCCTACCTTCATTTCCTAAAGCTAAGTCTAAAACTGCGCCCTCTGTTGTTGGACTTGCTACAAACTGGTCAAAACAAGTTCTCCTGAATACACCAAGAATTCTGCTCCCTCGATTCCTTTCACACTAAAACTATCCCAGTTAATATTGGGGAAGTTAAAATCCTCTATTACTGCCCTATTGTTCTTACACTTCTCAGAGATTTGCCTACATATCTGTTCTTCTATCTCCCTCTGACTGTTTGGGAGTCTATAGTACACTCCAAGCAGTGTGATTGCCCCTTTTTTGTTCCTTAGCTCAATCCTGATGGCCTCATTTGATGAAGCTTCCAACATATCATTCCTCCTCAAAGCTGTTATAGTTTCTTTGACCAAAATTGCCACTCTCGCTCCTTTCTTATCCCCCTATCGCGTCTGAAAACCCTGTTAATTGGGAGTGTTGAGCTGCCATTCTTGTCCCTCCTGAAGCCATGTTTCTGTAATAGCTATGATATCATATTGCCATGTGTCTATCTGCCCCCAGCGCATCTGCTTTATTTGCTATACTCCTTGCATTGAAATAGATACCCTTGAGCACTGCCAAACTCTCTTTATTTTCTAACCTTTGCTTCCTCTGTCTTCCAAACTCATCCATTAATTTTCTGCCTTCCATTTTCATTTCTGATTTTGTCCCAACTGAGTCTACCCTCAGGTCCCCATCCCCCTGCCAAACTAGTTTAAACCCTCCCCAAAAGCACTAGCAAAACCCGCAAGGAACTCAGTCCTGGCTCTGTTCAGGTGCAACCCATCCGGCCTTTACAGGTCCCATCTCTCCCAGAGCCTGTCCCAGGAATCTGAAACCCTCCCTCCTGCACCATCTTTCCAGCCACACATTCATCTCTCTTATCTTCTATTTCTTTACTCACTTGTGCATGGCACTGGGAGTAATCCGGAAATGACTACTTTTGAGGTCCTGCTTGCTAATTTCTTAACTAGCTCCCTAAATTCTAACTGCAAGACCACATCCATCTTTCTACCTATGTCGTTGATTCCGATGGTAACCATGACTGCTGGCTGTTCACCCTCCCCCTTCAGGATGCTGTGTAGCTGCTCAGTGACATCCCTCACCCTGGCATCAGGGAGGCAACATGCCATCCTGGATTCACGTCTGCAGCCACAGAAACTCCTCTCTGTTCCCCTGACTATTAAATCGCCTAAAACTATGGTTCTTCCAGTCTTCCCTACCCCCCCTGTGCAGCTGAGGCACCCGTGATGTCGTAGCCTTGGCTGTGGCTGCGCTCACCAGGTGAAGCATCACTTTCCTCAGTATTCAGAACTGAATACCTGTTGGAGAGTGATATGCACTCGGTGGTTTCCTGCCTGATTCTTCTTGACTGCCGACTGGTCACCCATTCTCCCTCTCCCTGCTTATTCTTAAGCTGTGGGGTGACCACATCTATAAATGTGCTATCCACGTAGCTCTCATCCTCAAGAATGCACCGCAGTATCGCCAACTGCTGCTCAAGTTCCAAAACCCAAAGCTGAAGCTGCTGCAATACACACTTCCTGCATAAATGGTTATCCAGCATACGGGAAGCATCCTGGAGCTCCCACATAGCACATGAGGTGCACTGTCGAGGTTGAAGCACCCGTCATTCCTTTATTAGTTGAATCTTTACTACTGCAAAAAAAAAACCTTACCAATACTGCAACATCTTAGAATTATTAATAAAACCTTACTAGTACTGATAAATCCTACTAATAAGCAACACAGTTCAATAGTTAAAATAAACCTTACTCAAAAAAGGTGATACTCACCAGCCACTCACTTGTTCCTTATTAATAATTTTTTACTCATTCATAGTCTGCCAGTTGTTGAGACGCTATCATCCAGTTATTTACTGATACTCCCTAACGGTAGTGTACTAACCCAGCTATTTACACAGCATCTTAAAGTTAGGGAGACGAAGAGATTTAGGGAGGAAA
Organism: Heterodontus francisci; assembly: GCF_036365525.1. Classification (NCBI taxonomy): domain Eukaryota; kingdom Metazoa; phylum Chordata; class Chondrichthyes; order Heterodontiformes; family Heterodontidae; genus Heterodontus; species Heterodontus francisci. The sequence continues at coordinate 39,437,547 of NC_090387.1, forward strand.
TTCCAGAGCTTGAAGTCAAGCCTGCTGATGTTTAGGCAATAGATGAGTGGGATGGTGAATTAAAGTGGCAAGTAAATCGACTTTCAGGGTCAAACTTGCAGATTGTAAGATCGCAAAGCAATCATCCAGTTTGTGTTTGGTCGTCTCAATGTACAGGACACTGCATCGTAAGCAGCGATTACACTATATGAAGTTAGTAGAAGTTCAAGTAAATTGCTGTTTCACCCAGAATGAGCATTTGGGGCCCTGGATGATGGGAAAAGGGGAGGTGAAAGGGTAGTTGTTGCATGGGCAGGTGTTGGGGATGATGGAAGAGTGTTCAAGGGTGTTATAGAAAGAATGATCCCTTGGAATGCAGATGTGTTTGGTGACATCATGCTGCATTGGTAGAAATGGCAGAGGATTGACTGCGGAGGCTGGTGGGATGGAAGGTGAGGACAAGGGGGGCCTTATTGTGGTTCTCGGGGAGGAGAATGGGGTGAGGCCAGAAATGGAAGACACTTTTGAATAACCTATTAACCACAAGGAGGGGAATCCTTGGCTGAGTGATAGCAAAATTTGAGAAATTCTGGTGTGGAAGATAGCATTGTCGGAACAGATGCGATGGAGGCTGAGAAACTGGGAGAACGGAATGAAGTCCTCAGAGCCAGGTGGGAGGAAGCTGACGGAGTTGGTGGAGTTGAGGAAGGGAAGAGTAAAGTTGGAGATGGACCAAGTGAAGGTATGGGAGGGGTAGAAGCTGAGCCAAGCTAGTGACTGTTTCCAGTTCCAGGTTGGAGCAGGAATTGGCAGCAATTGTCATCAATGTGTCGATAAAAGAGGTCAAGGAGGGGATACGGATAAAACTAGAACAAGGAACAGTCTGCGCATCTCACGAAAATGCAGGCAAAGATAGCACCACTGCAGATTCCCAGGGCGACACATTTTTGGAGGAGGTGCATAGACTTAAAGGAAATATTGTTCATTGTGAGAACATGTTTGGGGTGGTGGTGGATGGGGACTGGTCGGGCCACTTCATTGAAGAATGCTGTCCTGATGAGCAATGGAGATGTCGACGGTCTTGACGTCCATGGAGTGAAGGAGACGGTTCGGGCCTGAAAGCTGGAAATGGTTAAACGTAATGTTGTGTAGCCACTAAGTATATTTTTTTTATTCTACAGGCATTCCTCCTGTTACAGCATACTGTAAAGGTGGTTTGAAAATAGAGTTCAACTTCGAACGTTCCAACACGAATCCTAACGTAACTGTTGTTACAATTAGTGCTACCAACTCCACAGAAGGAGACATGACTGATTTTGTATTTCAAGCTGCAGTACCAAAGGTATTTGCCTAGTTTAATGTACTGTTAGGCCAAGGTGGTGGTTGTTTAAGGAAATGGCTTCACTGTCCACTCGCTAGGATGTCAGGAAAGCAGTGGGTAATTCATCAGTCAGAACAATGATTTCACAAAATGAGCTACAGCTTGGACCAAACAGTTTTCCAAGTTGAAGTCCACAACTTTTGAAGGGTTAATGGGCGAATGTGATGGCAATCCAGGAAACCCAAATTGTGAGTATAGTTTTGGTCAAAAAATACAAAATTTTTGGAAGTCTATTGAAAGAAAAAAATACAAAGAATGATTGATACCTCAGGAAAAGGCAGCAACGACACCAGAAAAATTTCTCCTTTAAAAAAAAAAGTGTACTCTAACAGCTGTAATTAAGCAAGTGTTTTCAGCTTTTGAGCTACATTATTATGTGCTAATGAGGAAAGCAAAGTGACAGCTTTGTAAGAGAGCACTAAGTTGGATGTGTAAATTGAGGGAAGGATCATTGAGCATTTTGATGAATTTACAGTTTTGGGTGTCTAGGTTTTGATAGTGCCTGACCTCTGATCTTATAAGTGATTGAAATAATAGGAATTTGTTTAATGTATGCTGCTTTTATCCACACATGATCAATTAAATATTCAAGTAGTATATTTCAAGTGATCCCAAGATATTTGAAGTATTAATTAAAGCTGTAGATTGTTTTGAATGCTTATATTCATGTTCTGTTTTCCTTAAATTCTGCAGACATTTCAGCTGCAGCTTCTTTCTCCAAGTAATAACATAATTCCAGCACGAAATGCAGGAGCTGTTACACAAGTCATTAAAGTGCTTAATCCACAGAAGGTATGTCATAGATTTCTAATGAGAATTTCAATTTGTAGATGAGGTTCTTGACAGCATTTGGGACAATCTTGGATGCTGTCTTTCTAGTCCAACTTGAGTTGGACCTCTTCAGAGAGCATATGAAAATTTCAGCTGTTTAGCAGGCAACTGCTTGCTAAGGAGCAATGAGAATAAAATGTACGTAATACACCTCACTTCACATTTGTATTTTTACTTAAAACGTGTGCTGCTTTCTGCCATCTACCATTTCCCAACAACTAGTTCAGATTTGACTCTCAATGTAACTTCTGCATAAACATAGCTCGAGTACCTTTGTCTTGTGGAGATGTACCTTATTTGCCTTCATTGCTCTCCCAGTGACCAAGATCGGGCATAAAGTTTCCACAAAATTGCACTAGTTTTCAGAAGTGACACCATGCCCACCCAAGTTTGCATTCAAACTCATTTGCATATCAGCAAACATAAAATCTTCCATGAACCAGTGCAATAGAGTCGTGTTTTAGAATGTAATTTTTTTTGCATTAAAAATATTCATTGATTATATTTGAAAGGTAACCAGGTGCAGCTTTATCAATACAGCTGAAATCATTTATCATAAAATTAGTATTTTTGATCAGTGTCTTGTCCAGCATCTGTGAGTAACCTAATTTTAAATAAGTAATGATAAATTTATACAGAACCATTTCATTGGTGTATAGTAGTCAGTTTCTTAGTAAATTAAATATTTAAATTTTAAAAGGTTGCCTGTTGATGGCTTTGCACCAAAAAAAGCTTAATTTTAAGAGCCGTTTTGCGGGAATGGTCGCAATTCATGGAAACTTCGAAGCTGATTGATTTTGATTGGAACGTGGCCATTTTCCAGCGTAATGTTTAACTTTTTCCCTGATACTGGTCATCCAATGTAAGCATCGCTGGCAAGGCCAACATTTGTTACCCATCCCTAATTGCCCTTAAGAAGATGGTGGTGAGCTGCTTTTTGAAGTGCTGCAGTCCATCTCGTGTAGGTGCACCCACAGTGCTGTTAGAAAGGGAATTCCAGGTTTTTGACCCAGCAACAGCAAAGAAGCGGTGATGCAGTTCCAAGTAAGGATGATGTCTGACTTGGAGGGGGAACTTACTGGTGGTGTTCCCACGCGCCTGCTGCCCTTGTCCTTCTAAGTGGTAGAGGTCGCGGATTTGGAAGGTGCTGTCGAAGGAGGCATGGCGAGTTGCTGCAGTGCATCTTGTGTATAGTACACACTGCTGCCACTGTGCACCGGTGGTGGAGAGTGAATGTTGAAGGTGGTGGACGGGGTGCCAATCAAGCGAGCTGCTTTGTCCTGGATGATGTCTAACTTCTTGAGTGTTGTTGGAGCTGCATTCATCCAGGCAAGTGGAGAGTATTCCATCACACTCCTGACTTGTGCCTTGTAGACGATCAGCAGCCTTTGGGAAGTCAGGAGGTGAGTTACTCACTGCAGAATTCCCAGCCTCTGACCTGCTTTTGTAGCCACAGTACTTATATAGCTGACCCAGTTAACTTTCTGGTCAATGGCAACCCCCAGGATATTGATAGTGGGGAGGATGCCATTGAACATCAAGGGGAGATGGTCAATGCCCGATACCTGTGTGGCACGAATGTTACTTGTCTCCTATCAGCCCTCGCCTGGGTGTTGCCCAGGTCTTGCTGCAAGTGAACATGGTCTACTTCAGTATGTGAAGAGTTTGTGAATGGCTCTGAACACTGTCCAATCATTAGCGAACATCCCCCCTTCTGACCCTATGCTGGAGGGAAGGTCATTGATGAAGCAGTTGAAGATGGTTGCAACTCGGACATTACCCTAAGGAACTACTACAGTGATGTCATGGGACTGAGATGATTGACCCTCAACAACCACAACCATCTTCCTTTGTGCTAGGTATGACTCCAACCTTTGTAGAGTTTTCCCCATGATTCCCACTGACTCCAGTTTTGCTAGGGCTCCTTGATGTCAAGGGCAGTCACTCTCACCTCACCTGTTGAATTCAGCTCTCTTGTCCATATTTGGACCAAGGCTGCATGGTCCTGATGGAATCTAAACTGAGCATTGGTGAGCAGGTTGTTGCTGTTTAAGTGGTGCTTGTTGACAACGCCTTCCACTTTGCTGATGATCAAGAGTAGACTGATGGGCTGATAATTGGTCAGATTGGATTTGTCCTACCTTTTGTGTACAGGACATACCTGGGCAGTTGTCCACATTGTCAGGTAGATGCCATTGTTGTAGCTGTATTGGAACAGCTTGACTAAGCGTGTGAGTAGTTCTGGTGCACAAGTTCTCAGTACTCCTGCTGGGATTTTGTTGGGGCCCGTAGCCTTTGATGGGAGAGGGCATATCCAGGGATGGCGATGAAGTCTGGGACATCGGCTGTCAGGTATGATTTGATGAGTATTACGATGTCGGGCTGTTGCTTGACTTGTCTGTGGAACAGCTGTCCCAATTTTAGCACAAGTCGCCAGATGTTTGTAAGGAGGACTTTGCAGGGTCAGCTCGGCAGGGTGTGCCAATGTCGTTTCCAGCACCTAGGTCAATGCCGGATGGTCAATAGAGTTTTATTCGATTTTTCTGTGGCGGCTTGATACAATGAAGTGGCTTGCTAGGCAATTTCAGAGGGCGGTTAAGAGTCTCGTTGCTTAGTACATGGGCTCAGTCCCCTATCATTCAACACCTTGGTACAGCACACTGGAAAACTACTTTGAAAGCTGCTTTTATTTTTGGCTATTCTCTGCCTTATTCGTACACCTGGGGCAAACTTGCTTACTAGATTTAGCATCGTCTTATACTATGCTGCCTCATTCTGTTGCAAATAGCAAATATTGCCACAGACCAGAAGTTTACACACTAAAACAAGTATCTTTATTTACACAAATAGTTTTATCAAACTACAAATTTATATATACAAAATGAGTACTCTGTAAAGGAATGATTGATTGATAAGATATACTTCTGATCAAGTTGCATTGTCTCTGTGAAATAACAAATCAAGTTCTTATGGTCCAAGGAATTTGGTCTTCTATTAATCAGAAGTAAAATATATTTATGAAAATAAATAAAAGTAAATGATAGGCAAATGTTTTCAGAAGCAATGAATCTTGACGCCACTCTGTGGCGGAATGGAACTGAGGGAATTGCTCTTTCAGAGAGCCAGTGCGGACCCGATGGGTCAAATGGCCTCCTTCTGCACTGTAACGATTCTGTGACTTTGAAGCAGCAAGAGTCAGCCACACACTAGTCACATAGAGTGCATCAGGTGGGGGTAGCAAGTTCCCAATTGGGTACTTCCCACAGATACCAGTAGCATTCATGGCCATTTTTTCTGGTGCTAATCTACAGGTTACCATATCTATTAAGTTCAAGTTTACAGTTGTGAAAGCGCGATTCAAAGTTGCAACTTCTGGATTGTGTCCAGTGCCATACATGAATATTTTAATTTTTCTTTTAATGTTAATCAATTTTGTCTTTCTGTTTTTAGCAACAACTTCGCATGAGGATAAAGATCACGTATAACCTTAATGGATCACCAGTGCAAGATTTAGCAGAAGTAAATAATTTTCCCCCTCAATCGTGGCAGTGATTGTTTGGGTGGCAACAATCTCTTTTCCATCAGTGGATTTTGGTAAATCTTTGGGAAGGTCATATCCTAAGAGTGCCCTTACGCGCAACATCATAACATATATCGGCCCTCAGTGTGGGATGTAAAATTAATGAACAAACTTTGAGGAATATCATGCCTACAAATGCTAATCACTTTTCAAAACAAATCCATATTGGTCTCTATCAGCATCATGTTCATCGTTGGAGTATCTGCTTGTCGTATGCACTCTGCTTTACCCCACTGATCTTTGCAGAACTTGGAACATTTGCACAGAAGATGTGATCCAGTTTATGCTACCCTCGAGTGCCCGGCAGTTTTGCAAGGTTTCAGAGCACATCAAGAAGCTGCTGTTTTTCTACTACTGGCCATTCGCATTTATTGGGAACTAGAGTGGAGAGAATTATAAATTGGTTGCAATGGGTTCTATACTGTAATGATTTTCAATTCATTCAACAAAGGATCTCATAATAAAATGTCCAACAGTCTTCAAAAGCATTTTTGCCCTCTCTTAGCATTTAACCTGTAAACTGTATAAGTTACTAATTGGATGATGACTCTCAACACTTTCTCATCCAGAAATCTACTTTTAATGAGTGAGGATTGCTGATGCTTGCTCAGTCAGAAAACAGTGCTAGTCAGGTCACGCTAAATTTTGATAATGAGCTCTGAATATCTGTGACAATCTGATTTAGCAGCAAGAATCTTAGTTGCATCATTATCCTGAACAATAAGACTTCCTGCCTTGTTTTTCAACAGCATAATTTTTTAAATGGTCTATGGTCCCAAACTTGAATCACATTTTTTTTGTACGAGTCCACAAAAATTAGTAATTTGATACGATTCCATCTGTGCTGAGGCTAGTTTAGCAAGCTTTACTTTTTCACTTGTATGGACTGTAGGTTTGATTGTCCCCTCAGCTTTTCTGTTGCAAGATTAATTTCTATAATATATACCTGCAAAATATTAGCTAACATTTCAGCCTCCTCAAAGTCATTAAAGGTCAAGTGACACAATTTAGTATTTCTTGGTCAATTTTGTGTATATTTTGATGAGCATTTGTACAGTTAAATTATGTAACAATTATTTTTGGAGGTTTTTACTTCAAATTTGGTTAAAAATAGGTTTTGTGCTGGATGGTTATTAGCATTTTGTCATTAGTCGGTGATTGGCGTCCAACAAATCATCATCTTGCATTTTTGGAACTTTTTTGTTTAGAAAAATTAAAACACTGATAGTCTATTCAGTTTCACAAACTTAAAATGACAGTACTATTCTGTATTGTTAGTAAATCAATGCACTAACTCTAAATGTCTTAAAGACAATTGGGATTAAGTAACTACAGAAATTTTGAAGAACATTTTATGATTCAATAATGGATGAATGAAAAGGGATACTGCAAAAAGATTTATCCAACTAAAACTAAGGATAGAAGAAAAATGTATAATTAACAAAAATTATTACTTCCCTTATGATGTGAAGTTTTAATGGGGCTTATAACATTGGGAGTTTTTTGGAAAGTGTTGTATTTTCCAGTACGCAAAAACTAGTCACTTGCCTTTTACAATTGTAGTTTCTAGCTGCCATCTTAGTTGATCTTTGAAATGGTGGTGGGAGAAGAAAGATTGTATTTAATTTTTCAGAAAGAAATGTGTTGGACAGTTTGACAAGTCCATAATGTGTTGGGCAGTTGATGGTATATATACTTGATGCTCTTATTCTTTTTAATGTCTATCTGTAAAAATGCTGCTGTTTCAGTAACTGTTAGAGGGAGGAGCAGAAGCTGAGTTTTTAAATTGAGGCTATTGCAAAACATGGTAAATTGTTCTGGTTTTTAAAGAGGAGTTAGATGTAACTTGTATATGCTGAGTTTGTATGCACAGTGTTTAAGCTGTAGTGTGTTTTTGCAAGATCACATGATATGAACATTCAGCAAATGAGTTACGCTGATAATGGAATCAGCATGACTACAATCTGCACGCTTAACATGATACCCAGTTAATACAATGGAAGAATTTTTTTTATTATGTTTGTTGAAAGGAAGAACATGTAGGATTAAAAATATTTTCATAATGCACTGTCTGACGCATGAAATCACTCCCATTATTTAAATGGAGTTATGCTTCATTTACTTCATCCTGATCCTACATAGCTGAGGAAAAGTGGATATTTCAAAAATTTGATCGTGATCGCTAGTTATTTTGTTCATGCATTCATGCTTGGATACATGTGGAGCAGTACTGACTGCAGGACAGCGCTCACCTCTTCAAGAATGTGGATTGCTGTGGTTGTCTCCTTTATCACTTGGTAAAAGTAATTCATGCATCATTTCAATGATTCATTTTTCTTAATGGATAGTAAGAACTGACAGTCTAACTTCATTTGAATTATTTTGGATCACTTTATAAAAGAAAAGCTTAAGTCAAAGTTAAATTTGGCTTGGTAGAGCAATAGTAAATTGATCAAATCTAATGACTTCCCTGAGTTTAAATTTGTATTTATGGAAATGAGCCAATTTACTAGTTAAATGGAATATTCTTTTGCAATTTTAACTCCAATTTATAGGGCTGAAGTAGTCCATATGAAGACAAACTAATCTGCTGTAGTGGGAATATTCGTAATTTCAGCCATACTTTAATCGCCATTAACCTTGGACCATAAACCATGCAAAGTTATGTTTAGGTTCTCATTTTTTTTTTAGTTCTTACTGAGCGAGATAAGAATAGGCAATAAAGTTCTTGATGCCCAGAAAACTGAAGTGCATTATTAAATTCTAACCCCAGTAGATTGCTTTAACTGTTGATATGGCTCTTTAAGGTTCTACATGAGGTTGAAGAAAGAGATTTCCATTACGATATCGACCATGACTCTCTTATGAGCTTCTATTGCATGCTGTCAATTATTTTATTGTGTTGATGACGAATGCTTCAGCACTGTTCAGAAAATTTTTTTATTTTACTGCAGTTGTGTGCCTCAGTCCAGTGCATCTTTTAAGGTAGCACTTTAATCTCAGAAGGCAATATTTCCTTTTGCTAATATCTTCCTGTTGAGCAGGAGCACATATGATTTCTTAGCCAGCTGGGATAAAGATTCCATACCAAGGATGTTGATCATGTCTTCAATTCATATCTTTTTGCGGTTTTAAGCTTTTTTTTTAAAACTGGCAGTTTGCATCAGCTTTCATCAGTCATGGCATATTAGGACTCTCAGAATAGATTAATGAGCAATCCGTGTGGAAAATGTTAGTTCTTGATATTGGTCATCTTGGGTCATAAGTATGTCTTTTTTTTCAATTATTTCTTTTCCTTTAATCTACTTCTTCCTGAGAATGACCAGAAATTGAATCTCCTTGTTTGAGAGGCTCTGTTCCATACCATCCAATATATTTGCACACTTTATTTTTACTTTATTAGTAATAAAGTTAACCATTTTCCTTCAAACAGAAAACCTGGAGTTCAGCTAAACTGGAAAAGTTAAAAGATTCTGTGTAGATATGATTTTTAATACACCAGTTTTGAAAATGTAGCTATTGTAGATAGAACTAAAGAATTTGGCTTTTAAGCATTCTTGAAATTCAAAATATCCCAAACAAAGCAATACCACTTACCAGTTAATCTTTTCCCAATGGCAAACTCACAAATGTACTGTCCTGACTATTCTAATTTATCATAGTAGTAGGTTTTTAATCATTATTCAAGCTGCAAATCAGTGGCAGATGTAAATATTAAATGAATGCAGAACGGATGCGAGCACTCCCATGCTGTTGGATAGAGACTTTGATATAAATGTAGTAGAGAAATGCTTAGTGTCTAATAATCTCTGAAGGGAAGCAGTGTAAATATTTGATTTTGTGCATTATTCAGGTCTGCCGAAGAAATAGTATTTTTCTTTTGTTAAGATGAAGGGGTTGGGAAGTGGATTGTTAAGCTTGAGAAATAAAGCAGACGTTTTGACTACTGATTAAATTCCTTTCATATGCTGTGCAATAACGTTGAAATGTGGATCAGCTTGTTTTCAGGTTCTGCGTTGATCTCAACATTATCTCTGGTATTTTTATTGCTTTGAAACTTTGTGCTGTAAACTAGCTGTTTCTGCACTTGCACCTTTACTGTGCTATATGGACTACATATTTGAACCTGTTTTGTCACATGGCTTCAAAGTTCCACATCAGTCCTGCCTCCATTCCATTTGCTGAGTCATGGGGAGCAAAGCATCTAAATGCATTAATACTGGAGAGGTTTTTTCATCATTGCTTATATTCATGTCAGGTGTAAATTTTTCACAAGCTTTTCGTGGGAAAATTCCTAAATTTTATGCATGCATCCAAGAATCTTGAATTGGATCAGTTGTAATCTAATGCAAATGAATAAATTGAGTTCTGTTAGGCAGTTTCACATCACCTGCCAGCACCTTTGTTATTGTCAGATGAGTTCATTTATTTGTTTTAAAAATATACAGTTGGGTGCAGAAAATTTCTTTACTCAAAAAGATGATTCCATCACTGGAAGATGCATATTGATATTTGCTGGGATGCTACCATTTTGCTTTGTACGTTCTCAGCCACCATAGCTGTGGGACATTTACTTTGGAGGGAGGGGGGGTGGTTCTGATATAGATAATATGTACCTGAGAAGAGCTGATAGTAGTTGAGCTAATCAGTATCCCTTCAGGTGACTGTCTGCCCAGACATGAGCAAGTATGATTGTAGGATTTAAGGAGTCTGAAGTTCTATTGTCTTTTTTCCAGGGCCAAGTTTCAAAAGCATGCTACCAAGGTTGAAGGGCAAAACTTAGGGAAGCTGGGCTTAAATATAAAAGATTGCCTTGATCCGAAACATGGGATGATCGAGTGTAAAATGGAGGTCAGAGTTGTCTAATTTTGGAACCTTGTTTGAACTATCCCAGTCTAATCTGTACCTCTGAAAATTGGTTAGAGCTCTGTGTTCAGAATGCATGATTTAAAAAAACCTGTGTAAATAGCCTGATTTGTACTTGATTACCACTACCCAACATATTAATAGCAGATTTGACTGTGGCAAAACTGAGCCTACAGTTTTTGAAAACTGAATGTGTCATTCCATTGTTTTTCACTGCAAGACTGCGTTGTTAATGGTACCTCATGGTACTGAGAAAGGAGGGAATCTTGTATTTCCTGTGGTTTTCCTCCATTTCATAAGGTGTGCCTCGCCTGTGATACTTTATCCTCATCTATATATTTCAAAGTTTTATGGAGTAAATTTATCATTGGGAACTTAAACAATTACTACAGACTTATTTTTGAGATATTACACAAAATAAAGTCCATTGATCTTGAAGTGGATGGGACATAAAGGTTGCAAGCGCTTACCTGGGACATTTTAGAATTCTGTATGTATTGTCTTTTGGGTTGGAAAAATTATGATCATTGACTAATAAAATGGAGAAGTCCAAAATTAACATTTTCAGTGTTTTATTACTAGAATGTTGAAGGTGAAATTAGACTGTTATTTGTGACTGTATTGACTGCTTAAAAATAATTGTATTGCTACATTTGCTGTCAGTTGCGTATAGTTTAATTCTGAAGAAATGTGAGGATGCAATGGGTTCTTCAGCAGCCTTTATTAAGTTTTTCCTGTACGTTTTATCTAACATGCAGCATGAACTTGATAGTATTTCTAAATATTTGGAAATATAATGGACTTGTAGTACTCCTTTGTGTATAATTTTCTTGAGAGTAGCCAATGCAGCAGACCCAAATAACACACATTTGTTCGCTAGTTGCTGCTTCATATGCTGATAGCAAGGCACTAAACTGCTGTCATGCTAAGAAATGCACAATGCTTTAACTGTGCTTTGTGATCAACTTTTCATGTTTTTCTCCTAAATCATTGTTCTGTCTTTACTGCAATTCAGATGCAAAAATGTGATGTCCCAAGCTATTGCCATAAAATGTAATAGATTGGTTTTGTGTTGTAAATATGAGATGCTTTCATTTATGCTATAGTTCTGATACTGAGAGAGAGGGATTTACCATTATCTGCATACCAATCTAAAGTAAATCCATTGATTTTCACTTCCTAACTCCTACCCTCACGACAGCTACATTCTCCTTAAATACCATATCTTTATTATAACCAGTCCCTTATGGAGCACTGTATCAACCACCTGGACATCCATTTATCCAACATCATCTGTATTCCCTTACCATCACAGCTGTTATGACCAGGTAAGAAGGGGGTCCCAGGCTCCCCTCTTGTCCTTCCTCTTATCTGACCACAACAGGGTTTATTCCTCCTTTTAAACAGTGGTTGTGCTTACCACCTCTGAGTGTTTTACCTTTTTTATGTTTAACTATACAGTAAATGGAAAAGTCCTGGGGAAAATTGATGTACAGAGAGATTTGGGTGTTCAGGTCCATTGTTCCCTGAAGGTGGCAACGCAGGTCAATAGAGTGGTCAAGAAGGCATACGGCATGGACGGGGTATTGAGTACAAGAGTTGGCAGGTCATGTTACAGTTGTATAAGACTTTGGTTCGGCCACATTTGGAATACTGCGTGCAGTTCTGGTCGCCACATTACCAAAAAGATGTAGATGCTTTGGAGAGGGTGCAGAGGAGGTTCACCAGGATGTTGCCTGGTATGGAGGGCGCTAGCTATGAAGAGAGGTTGAGTAGATTAGGATTATTTTCATTAGAAAAACGGAGGTTGAGGGGGGACCTGATTGAGGTGTACAAAATCATGAGAGGTATAGACAGGTTGGATAGCAAGAAGCTTTTTCCCAGAGTGGGGGATTCAATTACTAGGGGTCACGAGTTCAAAGTGAGAGGGGAAAAGTTTAGGGGGGATATGCGTGGAAAGTTCTTTACGCAGAGGGTGGTGGGTGCCTGGAACGCGTTGCCAGCGGAGGTGGTAGACGCGGGCACGATAGCGTCTTTTAAGATGTATCTAGACAGATACATGAATGGGCGGGAAGTAAAGAGATACAGACCCTTAGAAAATAGGCGTCATGTTTAGATAGAGGATCTGGATCGGCGCAGGCTTGGAGGGCCGAAGGGCCTGTTCCTGTGCTGTAATTTTCTTTGGTTCTTTCACAATCACAAAGAACAATCGGATAGGTTTTCTTGAGTTTAAATGAGAAAGAGGTGAGTTTATTATACTTAATCTAAAACTGATCTAGAAAAAAAAATTATGCTACACATTTACACAAGACTTACACAGATAAATTACAGAGGGAAAAGTAGATTTTGTAGTTGGATTAGAGTCCTGAATAAATGGAAATTAAATACGCAGTCTGTGAAGTTGGATGATTTGGTGGTCTTCCAGCTGAAGTTGTATTCTTGAAGTCCTTGGCTGGTCAAAGTGCACTTTGTGGCTGGTCTGCCTGGCTCCAGCCTTTCTTGGATGAAGATTTGTATGTGGCTCTCTTCCCCTGGTCTCTCATTGTAGTAATGTGTAAGTTTGGAGGGTCCACAGTCGCAGATGGGGGTTCAATTTGTGTTATCTGGCAAGGGAGGGAGGCGCACTCTTTCTCCTGCTGCACAGTCTGAGTTACTGCCTGTCTTTGTTCAAGGAAACTTTTAGAGACAGACGGTCAGATGACAGCCTCTGTGTATTCACTTGAACCTTCTAATGATATTCAAGGTTCGGAATTGGCTCCCCAGTCCCCAAGATGCCAATAATTTACACTTGGGGATTTTCTCTTTCAGAGTCAAGGTGATAGGATTGCCTTGAATGCTATGCTAATGAAGCAATCTTAGGTAATTCAATCACTTAGAGCAAGCCATTGTTCTGTCTCTGGGTGGGTCTTTGGATGTGAAGAGGTGTTTCAGATACAAATTGTGATGGCCATCTTGGCTGCTAGTTTTTTTTTAAAAGTTAACTGCAGGATTTTTTCCATTAAAGGTTTACTGTAAGTTTCCAACTGATGAATTAATAATCCCTCATTTGGCATGTTGTATTTTCTTGATGCAGCAATTTCCTCAAAGCACTAAATTAGAAGCTTTACCCAATCTATGCCTCCTATCAATGATCTCCCATGCCTTAAATGTTTCCTAATTTCATCCCTTATGGGAGCTCAATTTTTTTTTTATCCACAACTGAAGATTATCTGGCTTGTAATTTGTTTTTGGCATCTCTTGTATCTATCTTAAATAGTTTTGCACAATTCCTTCATTAAATTTTGATTTTAATGCCACACCACAATCCTCAAAGTCCCTCTATCCAGGATGCATCCCATCTGGGTCTTGGGATTTATTTTTTAGTCCCATTAAATTTTTACGCTTTTTAAAAAAAATCTCCTGTAATATCCCTTCTGCACTCTCCTCGTATTCTTTGAAAAACAAACACAATACTTATGCATTAATTACAAGACATTGACAGGATAACTTCTTCAAACACCACAATCTGCTGCTTGTCAATGTACTTACTCTAGACCACAAACTACAGAAGGACAGGAAATGCACTCCAATTGTGTCAACATACCTATCTGCAGTTGCTACCTCCTAAAACCTTAGATAATTAAATATTTTAAAGTACTGTCTGAGATTACTTAATTGGCAGAACATTTCTGGGGAAAAGTAGGCATTATGATATTTGATGTGAAAAGTTGATTGGAATTTAACCCATCCATTCTTTCCAGAATTGTGTAATCTCTAAGCAGGCAAAATGTGGCATATTTTTCAGAATTAATTTGTATAGACTGTCATTAGCACATTTAGCTTTATTTAAAGTTTGATATAGCCTGCAACTAAACTGATTGAATGTTAGCCACATTACATATAGAAAGGCTTGGAGACATTGAATGCAAAAACAAAGAGCGATACCAATTCTTGATATTAGGATTGCTGAGGTGCAAAACTTGAGATTTAGGGGACCTGGACCAAGATCTCGACAACTAAACAAACCAAAATGATTTCTATACTGGGGTGCAAGAGCAACTCCAGGTTCCTTTTGACAAACCATTGCTTATGGCCCCCTTTGCATCCTATTTTCATCTTCACGTCCAGCATGTGGATTTCAGCTGAAAGATTTGAGGCCCTCCATTAGGCTACCTCAGCTACCACTCTACATATTTCTGACCTGGCTTAATATCACTATAGTTTTTCCACATACTTGCACTCAATGGCCCTCAGCAGGATTATCACACCCATCTTCTGCCTCTTAGGAGATCAACTCACCCATTGCACAACTTACTCTGCTAAATTCCTGAATTATCAATGATTCTTTGGTTTCCTTGTGTTTCACCCTTTCATCACTTTTTCCAACCCCCCCAGCTGCATTTTTTTATTCATTCATGGGATGTGGGCATCACTGGCGAGGCCAGCATTTATTGTCCTTGAAGGTGGTGGTGAGCAGCTTCTTTTGAATCATTACAGCCTATGTGCAGGTATACTCATAATGCTGATCGAGTGACAATGAAGGAACAGTGATATATTTCCAAGTCAATATGGTGTATGACCTAGAGGAGAACTTACAGGTGCTGATCCTATGTGCCTGCTGTCCTTGTTCTTCTAGGTGGTAGAGATCACAGGTTTGAAAGGTGCTGTCAAAGAAGCTTTGGTGAGTTACTGCAGTGCATCTTGTAGATGTTGTACACAGCTGCTACTGTGCTGGTGGTGGAGGGAGTGAAATGTTTAAGATGGTTAGTGGGGTGCTGATCAAGCGGGCTGCTTTGACCTGAATGTTGAGCATCTTGGGTATTGCCTGGATGAGGCTGGTCCAACAAGTGAAAAGTAATCCATCACAATCCTGACTTGTGCTTTGTAGATGATGGACAGGCTTTGGGGAGCCTCTGACCTGTTGTAGCCACACTGTGGTTAGTGCAGTTAGATTATTGGTCAATGGTGACCCCCACCCCACCCCCGCCCAGGATGTTGATGGTTGGAGGTGAAATTCAGTGATGATGCCATTGAATATCAAGGCAAGGTGGTTAGATTCTTTTTGCCGATGGTTATTGCCTGGCGCTTGTGTGGCACGAATGCTACTTGCCACTTATCAGCCGAGGTCTGAATGTTGTCCAAGTCTTGAAGTAGTCTACCCATTTGCAGCATTATTCGGGCAGTAGTAAATGGAACGGAACCCTACAAATCATCAGCGACCATCTCTGTTTCTGACCTTATGATGGAGGGAAGGTTATTGATGAAGCAACTGATGGTTGGGCTGAGGACACTACCCTGAGGAACTCCTACAGCAGTCCTGGGAATGCTTGGCCTCCAACAAGCATAACCATCTTTTTTTGTGCAAGGTATGTTTCCAGCCAGTGGAGAGTTCTCCCCTGATTCCCATTGACTTCAATTTAGCTAGGGCTCCTTGATGCCACACTGTCAATTGCTGCCTTGATATCATCTCACCTCTGGAATCCAGCTCTTTTGTCCATGTTTGGACCAAGGCTGTTATGAGGTCTGGAGCCAAGAGGCCCTGGTAGAACCCAAACTGGGTGTTAGTGAGTATGTACCACGTGATAGCACTGTCAACGATGCCTTCCATCACCTTGCTGATGATTCAGTGTAGACCAATGGGATGGTAGTTGGTTACATTGGATTTGCTCTGCTTTTTGTGGACAATTTTCCACATTCTCAATTCAGTGCTAGTGTAACTGTACTGGAACAGCTTGGCATAGAGCCTTGGCTGCTTATGGCGCACAGGTCTTCAGTACTATCGCCAGGATTTTGTCAGGGCGTGTAGTCTTTGCTGTAACCAGTGCCTTCTGCCATTTCTTGATATCATGTGGAGTGAATCAAATTGACTGAACTGCATCTGTGATGCTGGGAACCTCGAGGAGACTGAGGTGGATCATCCACTCGGCACTTCTGGCTAAAGGTGGTTGCAAATGCTCAGTCGTGCTGGGCTCTTCTCTCATTGAGGATAGAGATGTTGGTGGAGCTTCCTCTTCCCATTAGTTTAATTGCCTGCTACCATTCATGACTGGATGTGGCAGTACTGCAGAGCTTTGATCTGATCTGTTTGTTGTGGGATCACTTAGCTGTGCCCATAGCATGCTGTGTCCACTGTTTAGCATCCATGTAGTCCTGTGCTGTAGCTTCACCAGGTTGATGCCCCATTTTTAGATACATAGTGCTGTTCCTGGCATGCTGTTCAACAATCCTCATTGAATCAGGGTTGATCCCCTGGCTTGATGGTAGAGTATGGGATATGCCAAGACATGAGGTTACAGATCATGGTTGAATACAGTTCTGCTGGTGATGGTCCACAGTGCCTCATGGATGCCCAGTTTCAAGCTGCAAGATATGCCCTGAATCTATCCCATTTAGCACAGTGGTAATGCCATACAACATGATGGAGGGTACCCTTACTGTAGAGACAAGACTTTGTTTTCTTAAGGGCTGTGCGGTGGTCACTCCTACCAGTACTGTCATGGATAGATGAATCTGCTGCAGGTTGATTGGCGAGGACAATATCCAGTAAGTTTTTCCTTCATGTTTGTTCCCTTACCACTTGTCACAGGCCCATGAAGGACATAGCTGCCAGAAGAGCTCGATCATTATTGGTGCTACCAAGCCACACTTGGTGATGGATATTGAAAGTCAAATTTGCCATAGGTAGCATTGTAAGCAGTATAGATGAAAGCATAAAATTGCTAAGCTACAAATAAGTGAATGGGGAAAACTGTGGTAAATGGATTTCAAAGTAGGCAAATATGAGGTCATCCATTTTGGACCTAAAAAGGATAGAATAAGGTACTTTCTAAATGGTGAGAGTCCAGGTATATAGATCTATAAAAAGTCATGAGCAGGTACAGAAAATAATCAAAAAAGCTAATGGGACGCTGGCCTTTATATGTAGAGGACTGGAATACAAGGGGTAGAAGTTATACTTCAGCTATACAAAGCCCCCAAGATAGACAGCACCTGTGAGCAGTTCTGGGTACCATACCTTAGGAAGGATATATTGGCCATGGAGGAAGTGCATTGTAGGTTTGCCAGAGTGATACCAGGACTCTAAGGGTTAAATTGAGGAGAAATTACATAAACTAGAATTGTATTTCTTAGAATTTATAAGGTTAAGGGGTGATTTGATTGAAAATTTCAGGATATTTAGAGGAACGGAATGCAGTTAAAGAGGAACAATTTCTGCTCGTTGGGTAGTTTAGGACTTGGGGCCATTGTTTGAAAATTAAATCCAGACCTTTCAGGAGAGAAATTAGGAAATACTTCTACACGCAAAGGGTTGTAGAACTCCTCTGCAAACAACAATTTGATGCTGGATCAATTGTAAAATTTAAATCAGATTGATTTTTTTATTTTCCAAGGTATTAAGGGATTTGGGCAAAGGTGGGTTTATGGAGTTAGGTCGCAGATCAGCCATGATCCCATTGAATGCTGGGAACAGACTCAAGGAGCATAATGGCATACACCTGTTCCTATGTATCCAAGTCCCCCACCCAGTGTACATTCTAGGCTCTTGCTACCCTCATTGCATCTTCCAATTGATGCTCAACATGTAAGAGTATTGATTCATCAGTTGAAGGAGGGTAGTTCTTTTGGGGGAAACAATACTCAATTCCTCCAACTCCAAATGCTGTTTTATTTTTGAATCCCATCAAGACTTCAAGCCTGCTGTCACCACGAAGTTCCATGCTTGTCTCCCTCCCACCCCAGACTCCCGAATCCCCTTTCTCCCCCCACCCCCCCCCCCCATCCAGATTCGCCCGTCTCTTCTCCTCCTCCTCTCCTCCCTCCCCAGAACCCCAGATTTCTCCCGTCTCTCCTCCTCCTTCCATCCCTAGATTATCTGCCCTCCTCCTCCACCCCCCCCCTGCAGATTCCCCCGTCTGTCGTCCTCCTCCCTCCCAGATTCCCGCGTCGTCTCCTACTCCCAAACCACCCCCCCTCCAGATTATCCATCCCCCCCTCTTCCTCCTCCCCAGTCTCTCCTCCTCACCCCCACCGATTCCTCATCTCCCCCTCCTCCTCCCCAGATTCCCCCATTTTTCCCCTCTCTCTCACCCCACCCCCTCATATACGCCAACTCCCCCACCTCCATGGTCATCCTCATTCTTCAGCTCCTGACATCCAGTCGCCTATCTCCATTTCTCCTGAACCCCAGTCTACTGTTGCTCTCTTTTCCCACCACCCCCCAGTAAATTCCTGGATAATTCAGAAAGATTGACAATCCTGATATTACAATAAAATCCATCCATTTTAAAACTTCCTTGCCCCAAGTGCATCCACAACCATTAATGGTTGAAAGTAGCATCTAATTGGTTTGGATAAGCTCCAGTCCTCCAACTGATCTGATTGGTTCTCACAGGCAATATCTGAACCCACTGTGAAAAACTAATTGGTGTTATGTATCCTTTTGAAATTGTCCAAAATGCCTTACATGAAGCATAGTTAAAATAAGACTTCCACCACTTCTGATGCTTCAACTTTGCCACCCCACAAAAACCTTACTTTCAGCAAATAACCTTCAGAACTCATAAATTATACACTACTCTGAGCAGTTTCAAAGTTAGCAACTTGTATGGCAATTTGTTACTGTTACTTTACTATTTTATTTGGCTATTAACAGTAAAGTAACCCATTGGATGTAACAGTGAATCTAATTTTTTTGCGCTATTAATTAGCTTTGTTCTTTTGGTTAATATATTACTCATATTTGTTATAAATGATCAATGGAAATGTTTATTTTTAAGAAGTGATACTATTTGGTTAATCAGTCCTTTGTTTAAATAAAATGTTCCTGCTCAGCAAAGAAGTGCAGAAGCAATTCACCTTTGAACTGTCCACTTAATTGAACTGAGTTTATTATTTACAAATGAGATTCCAATTCCTGGCAGGTATGTTAATAAAAGGCCCAATAATATCTGATTTCTGTAGTAACAGACAAGTCAGTAAAGACAAAATGAATTATCCAATTGTAAATCTTTGACAACATCAGAGCTCTGAAGTGTTGAAGTGCAGAGTGTTCCAGTATGTTAAAGCACTTTCCTTATAGCTTTTTTTAGGGCCAGTTGAAATCCAAATTTACATTACGATGAAAGTCTCCTCTCCAGCTATAAGGTCCAAAAGAAAACCTGTAAGGGCAATAACAATCCAGTACTTTGTGAACTTGAGTACAGAGTACAACAGTAATTACCAATCTATGTCTTAGTGCAGAATTTGAAAGTTTTTCACATTCTATGAAGGATGCAGCGGTTCAAGAAGGCAGCTCATCACCACCTTCTCGAGGGCAATTATGGATGGGCAATAAATGCCGGCATAGCCAGCGACTTCAACATCCCCCAAACAAATATAAAAAAATGCCATCAGCTTTAGGTTAAAATATTGGTGGGACTGAAAGCTTTTATTCTGTATCTGACCTCCAAGAACTTGTTGACATTGAGTGTCAAAGAAGTGCTGTCCTCTGCAGACATCCCTCACCTTAAAGAAAAAAATTGCATTTATATAACCCCTTATCAGGCTGTCCTGGTTCTTCCAAAGCACTATATAGTCAGTGGATTTTTTTAATGCAGCTGAAATTTTGTTACATAACCAAATATGGCCACCAATTTGTGCACTAAGATCCCACAAATGAATGCAAGACTGGATAATTTGCTCCAAAGTGGGTTGTTAAGATATGGGTTTCTATGTGTGATGCCTTATGAAATTAGTTTTTGACCGGGTATGGGAGAGTTACCAGATCAGTGACCCCAACCTCTTGTCCTATCTCATTGTTGATTTGTATAATATTTCCAGAGCTCCTGCCTTGACTTAAATTATGCATATATAAGTTGTTACGGTCAGGTGGGTGGTGGCATGGCTTGTTCCCATCATTCACCTCCCAACTGACCACAGCAAGTGTTTTTGTTACTAGGGTTTTAACCCCTTGTGTTTTATTTGTCAAATAAACACAGTGATAGGTTTTTTATGTAGGTTTAAAACAACAGATTAACTATTTATTGAACAATATTCATTCCTGAAATGGTCGCAACCGCACCACGCATGCATTCACTCACACACACTCACAAGAATAGAGAGGAAAAGGGTAAGTGGTTTGAAGCGAGTAGGTGTTCGGGTTCACGGTAAACCTATTGTATCTTCTCAGAGGACAGTTTCTCTTTTAAAGTTGCAGGCCTGGCTCTTTGTAGTTTTCTGGTGGTTAAGACTTTAGACTTGAGGTGGTGGTCACTTTCAGTTCCCTGCTGCACCACATTGAAGTGTAGAATTCGCAACAGAACTCCTTTCTTTTGGCTGGCCTTTCCACAGCCACTGGATGTGGAGCATGGCGACCCGAACCCAACCAGACAGCATGTCGGGTTCGGGTCGGGTCCTGCATTCGGGCTCTGGTCAGTCTGGGTCAGACACAGTGCTGCCTTTTGCTTGGAGGGAAAAGCTTCAAAATTTGAACAGCCAGGATGTCAAGGCGGGAAACGTGCATCCGGACTCTGCAGTAGTCTGCAGTGAGCAAGTGAGCATCTCCATTCCATACAAAGTAGAGCACAACCTCTTTGATATAATCAACTTCATTCCGGTAATAAGGTCAGGTCAGACGCAGGAAAAAAAATCAAAGGACTCGAGCCCTCGTTGGATGTGGTTCTGTCGGGCCTGGGTCGGGTTTCAGTTGCACACCCGAGCGGGCCTTTAACTGGATGGACTTCCTTTCTGTTTTCTTGTGATTCCTCTGCCCCTCCCTCTCCCTTTCTGGAGAGCTACCTTTTAAAGTAAAAATCTCTGTTTCTGTTAGGAGATGCATGGCCCCCTCCCTGTTGTGACTACACAATGGACCAGGATGTTGCTACTTCTCACTTTTTTTCAGAAGGACCCATACAATTCAGAAATGTCTCTGGATGGGCATAATTGACACCACCTAGCCTGGAATCATCCCTAAATCATCTAAATTCCAATCAATAAGACTCTAGTTTGTGTAATCGCTCCTCATAGTTTAACCCTTGGAGTCCAGTTATCATTCTGGTAATTCTTTGCTGCACTCCCTCCAATGCCAATATACCCTTCCTAAGGTATGTGCCAAAAATTGCTCTAAATGCTCCAGGTGTGGTCCAATCAGGGCATTGTAGAGCTGAAGCATGACTTCTAAGTCCTTGTGTTCCAGTTCTCGAAATATAAAGGCCAGCATTCCATTAGCTTTTTGGATTTATTTTTTGTTCCTCCCCATGACTTTTTAATCTATGTATATGGAACTCCACTGTTTTTACTTTTTCTACATTTAGAAAGTTCCATCCTTTTGTGGTCAAAGTGGATGATCTCTCACTTACCTATATTGAAATCCAGTTGCCAAACTTGGATATGTGGTTTTCGATCTCATCGAAGTCATCAGTGAATAACAGGTCTCAAAACTGATCCCTGTGGGGCACCACTAGTCACATCCTGCCAATTAGTGTAATTGCCTATTATCCCTACTCTGTCTCCTTCTGCT
Organism: Heterodontus francisci; assembly: GCF_036365525.1. Taxonomy (NCBI): domain Eukaryota; kingdom Metazoa; phylum Chordata; class Chondrichthyes; order Heterodontiformes; family Heterodontidae; genus Heterodontus; species Heterodontus francisci. The sequence continues at coordinate 39,459,660 of NC_090387.1, forward strand.
CAGCCAATCTCCTAACCAGGTCAATAATTTGAACTGATATACAAGAATGTTAAAGTTGCAGTTCATGGCTGAGGGACTTTGTTGAATGCCTTCTGGAAGTCCATACAACTAATATCTGCAGACATTCCCCTGTCCACTATTTCCATTATATCTTCAAAAAAAATTCAGTCAGGTTTGTCAGGCATGACCATGGTGACACACTCCAATCAGCTGAAAATTTTCAAGGTTTTCAGTCATTCCATCCTTAATTATAGACTCTTGTAATTTCTTGACAAAAGATGTTGCACTAAGTGGTCTATAGTGTCCTGGTTTCCTCCCTCATTTGCCTTAAATAGCAAAGTGATGTGTGCAATTCTTCAATCTAAAAGAACAGTTTTTGAATCAAGCGAACATTGTAAGATCATAGTTTGGGCATGTGCAATGTTCTCACATCATTCCTTTAAAGCCCTGGGAATTTCTCTCTCTTTGGTGCCATTATTTTCTTCATTACTGTTAATTTGCTTATGTTAATTTTATGGAATCCCTGTCCTGATTCAATATTTTCCTTAGGATGTCTGGCACTCTTCCTCTACTGTAAATACTGACACATCTGTCATTTCTTTATTTTCATTTATAACATCATTATTCATTGAGTTGCTCCTAAGCATCCTATTTTTCCCAATATGATTGTAAAAGTTTTTTGTTTTGATTTTGATATCCCTTGCAAATTTCTTTGCATAGTCCCTTTTTGCAGCTTTTACTATGTGTTTTATCATTCTTTCCAGTCCTTGTATCTTTCCCATTCATCGGTATCTGTTCTTTCTGGTAATCCAAGTTTCTCTCTTTTTGGCAAGTTGAGCTCTTGCCCCTTATGGGTATAAACTGGTTCTGTATCACACTTGAAGTCTTTTTGGACACTTCCCACTGACCATCTGCCGTTTTTACCCATTAACAGATTTTCACAGTTTACTGTGGACAGTCTCATCCTGTTGAAGTTGTCCTTGCCTAAATCTGGACTCTTAGCTGTTTTGCGTTTTTTCACTTTCAAACTCAATCATATTATGGTCAATATTCAGCTCTTAACTAAATCTGGCTCATTACTCGTTATTAAATCTAATATAGCTTGCCACTTTGTTGATTCTAGGACATATTGTTGCAGAAAACTATCCTGAACGCACTCAAGAAATTGATTGTTTCTGATATGAGCTCGTTTGTTTATCCCAAACTATGTGGAAGTAAAAACCCCCCAGTAAAACCACTCTGCCTTTATTACAAGCTTATCTTGCCTCTACATTTATACATACTGCCACTTCACAGCTGCTACCAGAAGGCCGATACAGAACTCTCACTAATGTCTTAAATCCTTTTCTATTTAATTCTACCCATCAAATCTCCAATGCCTGCTTACCTTTTGTTAATCCTTTCATATTGAAGTGATTTCATTGTTAATCATGAATGCTACTCCCCCCTACCAAATTCCCTATCATTCCTGTAGACCTTGTAACCTGATGTATTCAGTTCCCAGTCTCAAAATCACACACATTCACAGAATTGTTACTGTGCAGGAAGAAGCCATTCGGCCCATTGTGTCCACACTGTCTTGCAGCCTTCTCTCTAATGGTTAAGCTCTACCCTCCAAGTTGAATTTGTGCTTGCAGTTCATTCAATTTGTCTTTATACTCCGTGCATTTGTATAACGAATGCATATTGGGCCACGCACCCTAACCTGTCCTCCTCTGATATTTTTCTTGCACATTTCTGCACTTCTGGTGTTACGTTTGGAGTGTGCCAGTAGATCCATCCTGTAGTTTCAGCCATTTGTACATTTGTGCAACCTGTTTATTTGCTACACAACAGGGGTGTAGGATAATTATCCTTCATACCACTTTAGGAACAAATATGTATAGTCATGATAGCGAAGAAAATTGTCCATGCTTTTGGCCCCTGATCATTTCCCAGTAGATCATTGGTCAGTATACTTCTGTGGACATTAAGTGAGATCAAGACTAAACTTGGCTCTGGCATCCTAAATTAAATAGCTTATAATTTGCACATAATCTGGAATTGAAAGCTAGTCTCAGTAATAGTGTCGTGGAACTCTAATCGATTGAAGGAAATCTGCTGTCCTTACCTGGTCTGGCCTACATGTGACTCCAGACCCACAGCAATGTGGTTGACACTCAACTGTCCTCTGAAATGGTGTAGTAAACCACTCCGTCGTCGAGGGTAAATAGGGATGGGCAACAAATGCTGACCTGCCAGTGGCGCCACATCCCATGAAAAAATAACCAAAAATCTGAGCTCACATGAAGAACAATCTCTTAAGTGAGTACCTGTGGAATTATCAAGGGTCAATGCCTTCAGGAAATGAGAAATTGTTGGGGAAAGTATGTTGAGAAATTTTCAAGCTGTTTTCTTTGGGGAACTGAGTATTTTACATTTTTCTCTCCATGGGATCATTTTTAATGCATATAATAAAACCAACTCTGTGAACTTTCTTAATGTGAAAGTCAATTCTTTTCCAACAATAGATAATAACTTCTATAGTTTGAATAAGATCTAATAAATTTTGCCATCTTTCTATGGTAACCAAATTATTAACCCAAAATAGCAAGAGTGTATTAATAAAGGATGCTAAATTCAGGTTAACTGACATGATTTTGCTTTTTAAAAAAAAATTTGGGTCTACAAGAGGCATGTAATAATGAAGCAGCAATAAACATCCAGTCTTCTGATCCCGATAAAATCAAGAGCCATTTAGCTATTTAGAAAGTAATTCAGCTTTTAAATAGTGTTAATGTGGTTTATTAAAAATTGGTTTGAGGTCATTGATAGATTCCACCATTGACTGCTGTCAATCATACTTCATTTGCTTAGATTCAGGCAGAAGGTGGTCACTATACTGAGGAAAAGGGGTATTTGAGGGAATAAATGGAAACGAGCAATAAAAGGACATACGTGTTAACGAATTCCTTTTTCAGGGGAAAGTTGTGTAACTGCAAACTCCATAGTAACAGCTGTGACGAACAGCATAGTTACCACCAAAAAATACTCATGGTTGCTATGCTGCTCCTTATGGCTATAATAAAAAAGCACATGATACAGAAATCTAAAAATAATTCCAATGCGTAAGATTATGAATTTAGTAAGATGCTTGCCATTCTGTTCGAGTACATGTCATAATTATTGCTACCCTCCAGTAGCTGCACAACTGAACAGTGTAGAAATCTAGAATACATTTAATTGAACATGCTGCAAAATTATTGGTGTATGCTATAAACCGAAACTGTAATCTATTCAAGGTTTTTAAGGGAATAACTTGAACCCCAGCAACATGCTAGAGGTTGCCACAAATTTTAGGATTGGGGTAACAACTTAAGCTTAGAAGAAGGAAGGCACACAGGTCGTCTAGTGAATATGTGGAATGGGCTTCTTGGGATGAGTGAGGAAATCATTAAGGGAGAATTGGCTAGGTAGTTGAAGGATTACATTTTGGGTCCAAAGGGTGTGCAGTCTTTTCCAGTCTTCTATGCTCCTGTGTAACTCAATTAACATTGTTCTGTATTTTTTTTTTTTATTCATTCATGGGATGTGGGCATCACTGGCCAGGCCAGCATTTATTGCCCATCCCGAACTGCCATTGAGAAGGTGGTGGTGAGCTGCCTTCTTGAACCGCTGTAGTCCATTTGGGGTAGGTATACCCACAGTGCTGTTAGGAAGGGAGTTCCAGGAGTTTGACCCAGCGACAGTGAAGGAGCGGCGATACAGTTCCAAATCAGGATGGTGTGTGACTTGGAGGAGAATCTGCAGGTGGTGATGTTCCCATGTATTTGCTGCCCTTGTCCTCCCATTTGGAAACAAATGGACATATTAGCAAGAGGCAGCATGGTTTTGTGAAGGGGAGGTTGTGTCTCACTAATTTGATTGAGTTTTTTGAGGAAGTGACGAAGATGATTGAAGGAAGGGCAGTGGATATTATCTATATGGACTTCAGTAAAGCCTTTGACAAGGTCCCTCATGGCAGACTGGTACAAAAGGTGAAGTCACACTGGATCAGAGGGGAGCTGGCAAGATGGATACAGAACTGACTTGGTCATAGAAAACAGAGGGTAGCAGTGGAAGGGTGCTTTTCTGAATGGAGGGATGTGACTAGTGGTGTTCCGCAGGGATCAGTGCTGGGACCTTTGCTGTTTGTAGTATATATAAATGATTTTGAGGAAAATGTAGCTGGTCTGATTAGTAAGTTTGCGGACGACACAAAGGTTGGTGGAGTTGCGGATAGTGTTGAGGGTTGTCAGAGGATACAGCAGGATATAGATCGGTTGGAGACTTGGGCGGAGAAATGGCAGATGGAGTTTAATGCGGACAAATGTGAGGTAATGCATTTTGGAATGTCGAATGCAGGTGGGAAGTATACAGTAAATGGCAGAACCCTTAGGAGTATTGACAGGCAGAGAGACCTGGGCGGACAGGTCCACAGGTCACTGAAAGTGGCAACGCAGGTGGATAAGGTAGTCAAGAAGGCATAGGGCATGCTTGCCTTCATCGGTCGGGGCATAGAGTATAAAAATTGGCAAGTCATGCTGCAGCTGTACAGAACTTTAGTTAGACCACACTTAGAATATTGCCTGCAATTCTGGTCGCCACACTACCAGAAGGACGTGGAGGCTTTGGGAGGGTACAGAAGAGGTTTACCAGGATGTTGCCTGGTCTGGAGGGCATTAGCTATGAGGAGAAGTTGGATAAACTCGGATTGTTTTCATTGGAACGACGGAGGTGGAGGGGTGACATGATAGAGGTTTACAAAGTTATGAGTGGCATGGACAGAGTGGATAGTCAGAAGCTTTTTCCCAGGGTGGAAGAGTCAGTTACTAGGGGACATAGGTTTAAGGTGCGAGGGGCAAAGTTTAGAGGGGATGTGTGAGGCAAGTTCTTTACACAGAGGGTGGTGAGTGCCTGGAACTTGTTGCCGGGGGAGGTGGTGGAAGCAGGTACCATAGAGACGTTTAAGAGGCATCTTGATAAATACATGAATAGGATGGGAATAGAGGGATACGGACCCCGGAAGTGCAGAAGGTTTTAGTTTAGGCAGGCATCAAGAGCGGCGCAGGCTTGGAGGGCCGAATGGCCTGTTCCTGTGCTGTACTGTTCTTCTAGTTGGTAGAGGTCGCGGGTTTGGAAGGTGCTGTCTAAGGACCCTTGGTGCATTGCTGCAGTGCATCTTGTAGATGGTGTACACTGCTGCCACTGTGCACCGGTGGTGGAGAGTGTTTGTAGATGGGGTGTCAATCAAGCAGGCTGTTTTGTCCTGGATGGTGTCGAGCTTCTCGAGTGTTGTTGGAGCTGCACCCATCCAGGCAAGTGGAGAGTATTCCATCACACCCCTGACTTGTGCCTTGTAGATGGTAGACAGGTTTTGGGGAGTCAGGAGGTGAGTTACTCGCCTCAGGATTCCTAGCCTCTGACCTGCTCTTGGAGCCATGGTAGTTATATGGCTACTCCAGCTCAGTTTCTGGTCAATGGTAGCCCCTAGAATGTTGATAGTGGGGGAGTCAGTGATGGTAATGCCGTTGAATGTCAAGGGGAGATGGTTAGATTCTCTCTTGTTGGAGATGGTCATTGCCTGGCACTTGTGAGGCCTGAATGTTACTTGCCACTTCTCAGCCCAAGCCTGGATATTGTCCATTTCTACACAGACTGCTTCAGTATCTGAGGAGTCACGAATGGTGCTGAACACGGGTGCTCCGGTTTCCTCCCACATGCCAAAGACTTGCAGGTTGATAGATAAATTGGCCATTAGCAATTGACCCTAGTATAGGTAGGTGGTAGGGAAATATAGGGACAGGTGGGGATGTAGTAGGAATATGGAATTAGTGTAGGATTAGTATAAATGGGTGGTTGATGGTCGGCACAGACTTGGTGGGCCGAAGGGCCTGTTTCAGTGCTGTACCTCTAAACTAAACTAAACAAAACAATCATCAGCGAACATCCCCACTTCTGACATTATGATTGAAGGAAGGTCATTGATGAAGCAGCTGAAGATGGTTGGGCCTAGGACACTACCCTGAGGAATTTCTGCAGTGGTGTCCTGGAGCTCAGATGATTGAACTCCAACAACCACAACCATCTTCCTTTGCGTTAGGTGTGACTCCAGCCAGCGGAGGGTTTTCCCTCCCTGATTCCCATTGACCTCAGTTTTACTAGGGCTCCTTGATGCCATACTCGGTCAAATGCTGCCTTGATGTCAAGGGCAGGCACGCTCAGCTCTTTTGTCCACGTTTGAACCAAGGCTGTAATGAGGTCAGGAACTGAGTGGCCCTGGCAGAACCCAAACTGAGCGTCACTGAGCAGGTTATTGCTAAGCAAGTGCTGCTTGATGGCACTGTTGATGACACTTCCATCACTTTACTGATGATTGAGATGGGGCGGTAATTGGCCGGGTAAGACTTGTCTTGTTTTGTGTACAGGACATACCTGGGCAATTTTTCCACATTGCAGGGTAGATGCCAGTGTTGTAGCTGTACTGGAACAGCTTTGCTAGGGGCACGGCAAGTTCTGGAGCACAGGTCTTCAGTACTATTGCCGGAATATTGTCAGGGTATGGTAATAATGAAGTTTTTTTTAAAGTTGCTTTGTCAGTTACACAGCAGAGACACTTTCTATCCTGTCAAAGTTCAGGGGAATTGTGGGGCTTTTTTGGATGAAGGAGTTGAAATGGACTGAACGATCATTCTTGTCTGTGGCTAAATTTTAAAATCAGGTTTTCTGGGGTAAATTTTGAGATCCATGCTGCCAACATGATCGTTCTAATTGCAGTCAGAGCTCGTAAAATTGAGCATGTGCCTTTTGCACCTTATTGTTTCTTGCACAATTTTATAAGTTGCAATTTGGACCAAATAATGAGGCCATACTGCTGGTATGTTAACGTTGAAATGTTAACTCAGTCTTAAAGTTTGGCCCTCTGAATTTTGCAAGTTTAGGTTAGGTTCTGCTTACAATGAAGCTTGTTTATTTTTTTAAAAACTGGTTGCAACAGGAGTCCTGGAAGTTTGCCTGCTGAAGCATACTTAAAAGGTACGTTTTAGGAATTTTTTTTTTTGCAGTTTCATGTTCAGCTGGGTCCAAGTTTTGCTTTTATTGTCCCCGGCCATATGTATTTTCACTATTCTTGCTTACTACGACTTGTTGCTGCTTACAATGAGGCGAGGAAAGATGCTCCTTTGAAGGGTCCAATATACTGCATCGTTTAGATAAGGAAGTGGAGTTCATAAGGATACAACAAATGCAAGTTTAGTTTCTTGCAGTTTTTCAGATTTAGCAATTTGTTTACACAATGATTTTGTTCCTCCTTTAATTACTTTGTGTTATGTTTAAATCCGACAGGAATGCGAGCAAAGTGGTCCTGTGAACACTCTTGTCACTCAATGGCTGTTGGCTGCAACGCTTCTGATTCACTGCTATGCTCGCTACGGTGTATTCTAATTGGAAATGCAGGAAAATATGGCGTAAGTTATCAATGGTGATCCTGATGTGCTTGATGTATCTTACCAATATAGTCCTTAAAGGAAAATCCTGGGCCATTGACACAAATGAAAAAAAAATCCAATAAAGGCTTTTTTATAAATATTTTAATTCTTGCTGGATCAAGTGGTACCACTTTATTCATAGGAAGAATACTGCAACCCTTATCTACATTTATAAGATGAACCATTTATCATTTATTGGAACTTTCAATTCATGATTGTATTGTTAATCGGCACCTGTTTGTAGTTCTAATCATTACTTTTCCTTTCGTAATGAATCAACTTTTCACTTCTAAAGTGGTGTCTTGGAGACAATACTTTTCTGAAACCCTGCGTGACTCCATAATAGATCACAGAAATCCCCAAAGGAGATCATATGGAACCAATCTGTTGCATATTTGACAGGACTCTGGATAAATTTCAGTAAAAGCAGGCCGGTTGAGGAAGGAGATTCATTGGGTTTCTGTGTATACAGTAATGACTTGTTGATCCCTGGTAACCATATAACTGATTCTGTAGAACCACTGATCAATGGTTTTGAGTAGACTACTTTAGCAACGTAACTTAAAAATTTAATCTCTCTTTGGTTTATGGCAATAGCTGTCCATTGTATTACAGTAACGACATGTCCATACTAGTGGTTTGTTTCTGTTTTCCTACAATTAACATAGTTAAGATTTCCCCATAGTGAGCAGGAATTAAGAAAATTGGAATCAAGTTAACTCATGTAACTTGTGTGCGCCACTCAGTAGTGAGTACAGAGCATTATTAATGGAGGTCTTGAAGCTTGTTAGTTTATAGTGAGTAGTTGGACAGCACACACCAGGAAGGACCCCAATTTTATACCTGACCTGTTAAATTAATTACCTCTGTGTAGGCAGCAATAGAGGTACTAGAATATCCTGGGTTCACTTTGGAAAGGAAATAGTTACCAGTGTGTATGCTCCTGATCACTGTCTAGCAACCCCTGCTTGAGTGTGGGAACTAATGGTCTGAAATTGTATAGTCCCAATACAGTTGCACTCTGCACAGTGTAGTCTGTACCACCGTCATGCTGAGAGAGACTTCCCCAGTTTATGCAAGGTCTCTTCATTTGCATAATTTGTGTAATGTTTTGGGAGCACAGAAGTCCGGAAGGGTGGAATTTTCTGCACCTTAGAATTGCATCTGCATTTTCTGTTGTGGAGGAAAAAGCTTCTGTTGATTCCAGGATTGCAGCAAGTGTTGTAGAAATGAGCCAGAGATCTAACAATTCCCAGGGTAGAGGCAGGACAGCTTCCCCAAACAAGCAGCATTGGAGGGCGTATTGAGAAATGTGCTGGCATGGACATGCCACTTTTTGTTATAAAGAGCAGTCTTCTTAGAAAAATGCAGTCAGGGTTACATGGGAAGAGGTGGCAGAGTAGATGAATCCTATCTCTGCAGTTAAAAGGACAGTTTCCCACATGAGGAAGGAAACAATACCCTCAAGAAGGTAAAGTAAGTGAGTGTACAAATTTTTAGTGATCTACAATACCAGCCTGGAACACTAATATACTTTCACTTTAATTCTGAACAGCGGAGGGCACAGCTGTTATTTTCTTTTGAAGTGTTTGCACCCCTCAACATGCCAAACCAGGATGTTGAGTTGACAGGCCTTGAATGTCTGCAAACTTTGTCTGAAACATCAGTTATCTTTTTTTAATTCATTCACTGGGTGTGAGCATTGCTGGTAAGGGCAGTGTTCATGGCCCATCTCTAATTACCCTTAAGATAGTGGTGAGCTGTCGCCTTGAACTAGTGCAGTCCGTGTGGCGAAGCAGCTCCCAAAGTACTATTGGATAGGGAGTTCCAGGATTTTGACCTAGTGACAATGAAGGAATGGTGATATATTTCCAAGTCAGGATGGCGTGTGATTTGGAGAGGAACTTGGAGGTGATGGTGTTCCCATACACTTGCTGTCTTTGTTCATTTAAGGTAGTAGAGACCGTGCTTTTTGGAGGTGCTGTCAAAGAAGCTTTGGAGAGATGCTGCAGTGCATCTTGTAGATGCTACACGCTGCAGCGACCTTGCACCATATTTGTTTGAAGTGATTAGATTTAGTTGTGTAACTGAGGTTTTTGCAATTTATCCTTCAGCAGTTTTAGATAGGGAAATCTTTGGCTTCCCTTCTGTAGTGGGGATCATCATGGGAATTCCCATACATATCCTGGGCATTCAGGATAAGGCTACACCAAAGAAGTTTAACTACCCTGTGCCCTTCTGCCAGTATCTACTGAGCACACCACTCCCTCTGATGTCTCAAGGAGAGTTGTACTTAATGAAACTGTTTCAATAAGGAGGCACAGAAGGAACTCTGTCTCCTGTTGCAAACTGATCACCAAACTTCCTCAAACTCAAAAATCAAAGAATAGATTAACCAAAACATAAAACATTATTTTTTATTTCCAAAATATACTTTATTCATTACAATCTGTAAAAAAAAAATACATTACCAAACAGTTTCAAACAGCACCAAGTCAAAAAATACAAACAGTGCAAAGGTGGTCAGTTTCCTTCAATGCAATCATGAGTTGCCTCACAACCCTTCCATTTCATTTGTTATGCCAAATACATTTTCATATTTTACAGCAAACAAAATTTTCCCGATACAGTTCGAGGGGTTTCCCATGGATCCAGCCCCTCCGTTCAGCTTGGTGGGGGGACCTTACACTGTGGTCTTTCCCCATTGAGCCTTTGCTGTGGCTGCCCCAAGCTTTAGTGCGCCCCTCAGCACGTAGTCCTGGACCTTGGAATGTGCCACTCTGCAAAATTCGGTCGTGGACAACTCTTTGCGCTGGAAGACCAGCACGTTTCGGGCAGACCAAAGGGCGTCTTTCACCGAATTGATAGTCCTCCAGCAGCAGTTGATGTTTATCTCGGTGTGCGTCCCTGGGAACAGCCTGTAGAGCAGACTCCTGTGTTACAGAGCTGCTTGGGATGAACCTTGACAAAAACCACTGCATCTCTTTCCACACCTGTTTTGCAAAGACACATTCCAGAAGGAGGTGGGCAACCGTCTCTTCCCCACCACAGCCACCGCGGGGAGGGGTGCGACTTCGGGCGTGCAGGAAGGATCTGACGGGGAGGGCTCTTCTCACCACCAGCCAAGCTACATCTTGGTGCTTGTTTGAAAGTTCTGGTGATGAGGCATTCCACCAAATGACTTTGGCGGTTTGCCCGGGGAACCATCCGACCGGATCCACCATCTCCTTTTCCTGTAAGGCCTTGAGGACATTCCGTGCAGACCACTGCCTGATGGATCGGTGGTCAAAGGTGTTTTTCCGCAGAAACTGCTCCACGAAGGATAGGTGGTATGGCACAGTCCAACTGGATGGAGCGTTCCGCGGCAATGTGACCAGGCCCATCCTTTGCAACACCGGGGACAGATAGAACCTCAGCACGTAGTGACACTTGGAGTTTGCGTACTGGAGGTCTACACACAGCTTGATGCAGCCTCGCACGAAGGTGTTCATCAGGATGAGGACGACGTTGGGTACATTTTTCCCGCCCTTATCCAGAGGTTTGAACATCGTGTCCCTCCGGACCCGGTCCATTTTAGATCCCCAGATGAAGTGGAAAATGGCTCAGGTGACCGCCACAGCGCAGGAGTGGGATATAGGCCAGACCTGCGCCACGTACAGCAACAATGTGAGTGCCTCGCACCTGATGAGCAGGTTCTTACCCACAATGGAGAGGGATCGCTGCCCCCACATTCTCAGCTTGTGTTGTCCCTTGGCTACCCGCTCCTCCCAGGTTTTGGTGCACGCCCCGGCCCTTCCGAACCATATCCCCAGCACCTTCAGGTAGTCTGACCTGACAGTGAAGGGGACAAAGGATCGGCCAGCCCAGTTCCCAAAGAACATGGCCTCGTTCTTGCCGTGGTTAACTTTGGCTCCCGAGGCCACTTCGAACTGGTCGCAGATGCTCATCAGTCTTCTGCACGGACAGCGGATCCAAGCAGAAGACGGCGACATCATCCATGGACAGGGAGGTTTTAACCTGAGTGCCTCCACTGCCTGGGATTGTCACCCCTCTTATGCTCGCATCCTTCCTAATAGACTCAGCAAAGGGTTCAATACAGCAAACAAACAAGACCGGGGAGAGAGGACAGCCCTGTCTGACTCCAGATTTGATCGGGAAACTTTCTGATTCCCACCCATTGATTGAGACTGCGCTGCTGATGTTTGTGTAGAGCAGTTGGATCCAATTGCAGATTCCCTCCCCAAACCCCATTTTGGAAAACACGTCCATCATGTAGGTGTGCGATATCCTGTCAAAAGCCTTCTCCTGGTCCAGGCTGATGAGGCAGGTGTCCACCCTCCTGTCCCGTACGTAGGCGATCGTATCCCTGAGTAGCGCGAGACTATCGGAGATCTTCCTGCCGGGTACAGTGCAGGTCTGATCAGGGTGGATCACCAACTCCAGAGCAGACTTGACTCGACTGGCTATGACTTTGGACAGAATCTTGTAGTCAACATTAAGCAGTGAGATGGGTCGCCAATTTCTGATTTCTGCCCTCACCCCTTCCGCTTGTAGATGAGGGTGATGATGCCTTTCCTCATGGATTCTGACATGCTACCGGCCAGGAGCATACTCTCGTATACTTCCAGTAGGTCCGGGCCGACCCAGTCCCACAGGGCCGAATACAACTCAACCGGTAAGCCATCGCTTCCGGGCGTTTTACTCGTCTCGAAGGACTCGACGGCCTTTGTCAGCTCGTCCAGAGTTAGCGGCTTGTCCAGTCTCTCCATCCTGCTGTCATCCAAGACCTCTGTGATAGATGACAGGAAGGACTTGGAGGCTCTGCTGTCTGTGGGCTTCGCGTCATACAGCCCAGCATGAAAGGACTTGCTGATCCGTGGTATGTCGGACCGCGGAGACGTTACCGAGCCATCCTGTTCCTTCAGGCTGCTGTGTACCTTTTGAAAGAAGTAACACAAGCACGTCTCATCCTGCTCAATGGAGCGGACTCTGGACCCGAAGATGATCTTGGAGGCCTCCATGGCAAAGTGCGAGGCCTACTGGCTCTTCACCTCTTGGAGGTCCTCCTTGACCTTGACCCCCATTGACTGCAACCGGAGCAGATTTTGCATACTTTTCTGGAGTCGGGACATTTCCCTTTGTCTCTCTCTCGCCCTCTGAACACTTTTGAGGATAAAGAACCTCTTGATGTTCTCCTTGATTGCTTTCCACCAGTGAACTGGAGACTCAAAGAGGGGTTTCACGGCCCTCCAACCTTTGTAATCCCTTTTCAGTTCCTCAATGTTCTCTGGGGTTAGCGGTATAGCATTGAGCTTCCACGTCCCCCTGCCAACCCGCTAGTCGTCCTGTAAGTGACTGTCGGCCAGTAAGAGGCAGTGGTCGGAGAAGAACACCGGCTTGACTTTGGTGGATCAGACCGTGACAGCACAGGACACAAACAGGAAGTCAATCCTGGAACGGGCAGACCCGTCCGATCTTGACCATGTGCATCTACGCTGCACTCCGCCTGCAGGTTTGCTGAAGACGTCGTGCAGCTTAGAAACAGTTAAAGATGCCATCAGGAATCTAGACGTAGCGTCCAGTTTGCTGTTGTCTCTGCCGGATCGTCCAGCTGCGTGGATGATACAGTTGAAATCACCGCCTAGAATGACCGGCCTGGACATCGCCAGCAGCAGTGGGAGCTGCTGGAAGACGGTCAGCCGCTCGCTGAGTTGTACCGGGGCGTACACGTTGATCAACCGGAGCGGAGCGTTGTTGTACATTACGTCTGCTACGAGGAGGCGACCACCCACTACCACCTCAACTTCAGAGATGGTGAAGTTACCTCCCTGCAGCAGAATACCCAAGCCGGAGGAACGGCAATCATTACCCCCTGACCAGATCGATGGCCTGTGGGCCCACCATCGCGACCATTGCCTGTAGGTGCTGAGGTGTGGTATTCCACACTTCAACAGAAACAGTAGGTCGGCTTTGACCTTGGCGAGGTAATCCAAGGTTGAAACACATCGTGTAGTGGATTTAATGCTACGCACATTAATGGAAGCAATCCTTGTACCCATTTTTTAAAAGTTGGTTGTTGCTTCCCATACCATTTGTCCTTGCTGGTCCCAGTCCTTCAGGATGTTCCTGCATACCCATTGTGTGCGCAAGCTGTTTCACATTAGTTGGGCTCAGAAACCCCTCCTGGTTTTTCATGCAGTGTTTGTTCCGCTGGGGTGACATTGGGGGGGTCTTGTAGGCAGCAAGGATTGGGTTGTCCTCTGCTGTTCCCCTCTGTTCCTCCTCGAAAACATCACTGCTCCCGGCTTCCCGGAGCTGAGGTGCGTCAGACGTGTCTTTGCTCTCGGTGTCCCGGAGCTGGGATGCGCTGGCCATGTCGCTAGGTGTGGCGCTTTGGGTTTGGGGCACGCCGGGCCCATCACAGCTTCCAGTGCCCGGGGCATGGGGGGTTTTATCTTCCAGCTCCTTTGAGTTCTGCCGCCTCTTGAAGGGGCCGTCATTCCAGCACTTCCTCGTCCAGTGATGAGGAGCTGCTGTAGTCTGTCTCAGACGGTAACCTCCTCTTGCCACTGGTTTGGGTGGTGGCCTGTTCCGCTTTTGGAGGTCTTTTCTTTGTGGTTCTCCTTTGTACCACCTGTTTGTCCATCTGCTGCCTCCTCCTCCATTGATTCTGTCTGTGGAGGAGGGGTTTCCGGGTGCAGCGTAGGTGCTGGGTCGCTGGTTTCAGCGGCCTCCCCTTTCTTCTCCTTCTCAGGTATACTTTCCTCGCTGCGGAAAAGGTTGCTTGTCTCCTTTCCAGCACCGGACGCCTTCGTCGTACCTTCTCCTGGCCTTTCCTTGGACCTTGCCGTCTGAGCATAACTGAAGCAACGTTTGGGGCAGGTTTTGTAGAGGTGGCCTGCCGCCCCGCAGAAGTTGCAACACTTAGTCTGCTTACAGTCCTTGGTCTGATGGCCTTCCTTCTTGGAGTTCTTGCAGACAACCGTGCTGCAGTTAACAGCCACGTGACCAGATTTGCCACAGGTGCGACAAACTCTGGGCTGCCCAGTGTAGACCAAGAAGCCTCGACTTCACCCGATAGCGAAGCTGGAGGGAGGGTGGATCATGGCTCCATTGGCATCGACCTTCAAGGTCACCTTGACCTGCCGCTTGCTGGTCCAAATCCCAAAGGGGTCCTTGACATCAGTGCTGCTGCCGGCTACCTCGATGTACCTGGCGAGAAAGATGAGTACATCCACCACAGGAACATGGGGGTTGTCGAGGTGAATTGTCACCACCCGGTCACGTTGTGACGGAAGCATGAAGAGTGGCTCTCCTGTGAGGATCGACAGTGTCACCCGGTCCCCTTTCTCCTTGAACGCCTTCGGGAACTTGATGCATCCCGCCACATTCTTGAACGTCACATCGAAATATCCACTGCTGGGGATGTCCTGCAGGCAGAAGATGTCCGTAGCTTGAAATCCACAGCAATCAATGAGAATTTTCTTGATGAAGAAGGTGCGATCGACCGGTGCATCTCCTTCCTTGTCCCTCACGACCACCCGAACGGTGTTCCGCACTCCCTGGCCTGACGCTCCAAGATTGGTTATAGCCATTTTACTCAAAGCCTACCCAGGATCAAAAGCCACTGATCATAGTTTCTTCTCTACCAAGTAAGTACTGATAAGAACAGATACTACACTTGATCTTAGCCAAAAGGCTGAGAAGCGAACATAAAACATTTTTTTTAATTTCCAAAATATACTTTATTCATAAAAATCTGTAAAAATTACATTGCCAAACAGTTTCCAAACAGCACCAAAAAATACAAACATTGCAAGGGAGATCAGTTTCCTTCAATACTGTCATGAGTTTCTTCCCAACCCTTCCGTTTCACAATTGTCATGCCAATTACAGTTTTACATTTACAGCAATTGAAAATATTAACTATACAGTTCGAGGGGTTTCCCATGGATCCAGCCCCTCAGTTCAGCTTGGTGGGGGGACCTGACACTGTGGTCTTTCCCCATTGAGCCTTTGCTGTGGCTGCCCCAAGCTTTAGTGCGTCCCTCAGCACGTAGTCCTGGACCTTGGAATGTGCCAGTCTGCAACATTCGGTGGTGGACAACTCTTTGCGCTGGAAGACCAGCAAGTTTTGGGCAGACCAAAGGGCGTCTTTCACCGAATTGATAGTCCTCCAGCAGCAGTTGATGTTTGTCTCGGTGTGCGTCCCTGGGAACAGCCCGTAGAGCACAGACTCCTGTGTTACAGAGCTGCTTGGGATGAACCTCGACAAAAACCACTGCATCTCTTTCCACACCTGCTTTGCGAAGACACATTCCAGGAGGAGGTGGGCGACCGTCTCTTCCCCACCACAGCCAACGCGGGGGCACTGTGCGGAGGGGGGGGGAGACTTCTGGTGTGCATGAAGGATCTGACGGGGAGGGCCCTTCTCACCACCAGCCAAGCTACGTCTTGGTGCTTGTTTGAAAGTTCTGGTGATGAGGCATTCCGCCAAATGACTTTGGCGGTCTGCTCGGGGAACCATCCGACAGGATCCACCGTCTCCTTTTCTCGTAGGGCCTTGAGGACATTCCGTGCAGACCACTGCCTGATGGACCGGTGGTCAAAGGTGTTTTCCCGCAGAAACTGCTCCACGAAGGATAGGTGGTACGGCACGGCCCAACTGCATGGAGCCTTCCGCGGCAATGTGCCCAGGCCCATCCTTCGCAACACCGGGGACAGATAGAACCTCAGCACGTAGTGACACTTGGAGTTTGCGTACTGGAGATCTACACACAGCTTGATGCAGCCGCACACGAAGGTGGTCATCAGGATGAGGGCCACGTTGGGTACATTTTTCCCGCCCTTGTCCAGAGATTTGAACATCGTGTCCCTCCGGAACCGGTCCATTTTAGATCCCCAGACGAAGCGGAAAATGGCTCGGGTGACTGCCACAGCGCAGGAGTGGGGTATGGGCCAGACCTGCGCCACGTAGAGCAACAACGTGAGCGCCTCGCACCTGATGATCAGGTTCTTACCCACAATGGAGAGAGATCGCTGCCCCCACATGCCCAACTTTTGTCGTACCTTGGCTACTCGCTCCTCCCATGTTTTGGTGCACGCCCCGGCCCTTCCGAACCATATCCCCAGCACCTTCAGGTAATCTGACCTGACGGTGAAGGGGACAAAGGATCGGTCAGCCCAGTTCCCAAAGAACATGGCCTCGCTCTTGCCGTGGTTAACTTTGGCTCCCGAGGCCACTTCGAACTGGTCGCTGATGCTCATCAGTCTGCGCACGGACAGCGGATCTGAGCAGAAGACGGCGATGTCATCCATGTGCAGGGAGGTTTTGACCTGAGTGCCTCCGCTGCCTGGGATTGTCACCCCTCTTATGCTCACATCCTTCCTAATAGACTCAGCAAAGGGTTCAATACAGCAAACAAACAAGACCGGGGAGAGAGGACAGCCCTGTCTGACTCCAGATTTGATCGGGAAACTTTCCGATTCCCACCCGTTGAAGCGAACATAAAACATCATTGAATAAAGTGGTTTAACTTGTATTTTTTTACAGTAGATGCCTCATTGCCACCATGCCTACCCCAGTGTCTCTCAATGCCATTTAGGTGATGAGGGCCAGGGTTGCCAGTTGTGCTTGGCTGCATTGTGGGACTGAGGTGGGCCTTGTTTCGGGGTTTCTGAGTCCTGAGAGGACTCTTTGGCAAGCTACATCAGCATTGGTGGTATGAGGCCACTTTAGTTGAGCATTCTGATGCTTACATCTGCGAGAACTGGCTTCTGGGAAGTTTACATAAGCTGTCATCAGGAGAGAGCACAGCAAACTGAGCTTGATCCATGCTGTTTGTGCTGGAAGAGATCTTTTATAGTATCAGCATAGATAAAAGCCCTGACACATGTTTCTGAAGTTCCTGGAAACCACTTTCCATTATTCTCTCCAAATGGACCCCTGAGGCCTGAAGGTTTGGGGTGGTGATGCACTGGAGATCTTTCTGTTCAAGCTGCCACCTCTCACTTCAGTACTGCATGTATCAAATTCGTCTCCGATATTGGCACTGATGGTTTCTGTTGTGTCTCTGCACCCCAATGTCATCCTACTTCCACCATCAACTTCTCTGGCACTATCATGGCAAACGAAGTGCCACACATGTGAAGAAAATTCTGGGAAGGGTCATCAGAGTAGGCACCTTACTGTGACTGCTCTGATGAGATTGTTGAACTACTTCCTGCACTGCAGAGGAGTCTTGGAGGTCAGGGAGATGGCACCTCCTTCCACAGCCACCTCCAAACACCAAGTGCATACTCCACATTTTTTGGTAAGTCTCCAGCCCCCACCTGTCAAACTGAGTCTCTGTAATCTGTATCTCCAGAATAAAGACAGCTCTGGCTCCCTAAGACTTGCTGCTCATTTCTTCAGTCTGGCTAGCACCTTTGTTGTCCAGCATGCTTGTTTCCTTCAGTGCTCCCATTGCCCTGTTGAGCAGCAGCATGTTTTATATCAAGTTGATCCACTGGTTCTTTGCCTCTCTTCCAGGTATTTCCAGGCTCCTACAGTTCCCACTTCCCTTTACCCCCCCCCCCCCCACCACCCTGTCCGGGAATATTCCCCAGCTTCATAGTCCCATATGGTGACTTGTATCAGAGTTGAACTATTTTTCACCCTCCCCAGCATACCTGAGGCATGTAGGGTGTACTTGCACACCTCTTTCCTGTAACCTAGTCATAAATGGTGAGTCAGCATCGTCATCTGGTGATGGGCCAAGGTTCCACTCCACCGAAGGCCTGCTGTCTCTTGCTTTTGCTTCTACAAGAAAACACTCTGCTTCCATTTTATTGCTCCATAGTAGTATCACTGAAAATGGCAAACAACTATGTGGAAAATTTGGACTCGCATTAATTTCCAAACATGTCATGACATAACATATTAGGATTTAAGCACATTGTATCACTCTTTCTTCCAAATAAAACTCTTCAGTGGAGGCAGTGTCTTGAACTGGAGTTTTTGCAGAAACATCGATCTTGTTTGCATTTTGTACATTTACAGAACCACAAATGTTCTATAATCTAGATTAATATTCTTCCAAAAGAAAGTATCCTCCTTGTCTATTCGTTCAGCCATCCACAAGCTGTCATTGGAAATCTATTCATTTGGTGGTGCTCTATGAACTGGTAAATCCAGATTGAGTTAATCTTATTAACATGCAATAGAGGTTAAGAGCACTCATCATGTCCTTCCCACCTGTGAGACTCCTTTTCACTTCCACAACATTGCTGATGATTTTGTGATGACTTAATTGGATAGATTTTGCACTGAGTTGTGTCGGTGTGAAGTCATGGGATTCAAATTATTTGGCAAATGCGCCTTAGGCATGATCATGGCTGTGCTCAATTCTTTCTGCCCATGCTTTTCCAGCTAACATTTTAAGTACTACAGTGCTTGCACACACTAAATACCATGGCTTTCGTAAGGCCACAGAATGCATGCCATATTATTTAAATACTTTGCATCGTTTTATGGCTTTTGTGCAGCAGTGTGCATTTTTTCTTCAAAGCTCATTTTGAATGCTTTTTTTCTCATTGCAATACAGTATGTTTTAGTACTATGTTTTTATTCATTCTTTCAATATTTATTGAATTTTATTATATAATACTGGAAAGTACAGCATTTAAAGGACTTCAGAACCCAAACCCGTAAGAATGCACATGAAAAATCCCTGTGCAGTACCATCTTTCATTGGTGCTTAGGACCTACAAGGCATTTAGGTGCAAGCTGCAGATGCTTGTGGAGAATGTCAAGTCAGTTTGCACATGATGCAAATACCTTATTCCATGTTTAAAATGGGACAAGATGAAAGTCAGCAGGCCAGAGAGATTATCAGGCACCATAGATACATTAGTTGCATCTGTCATTATCGCACCATCCATATCTTCATACCTTAATGCATATATTTTAAAGCTGAAATGCATTTTGCCCATATCTGTGGCCACTTTAAATTTTCACAGAAGCCCTTTAAGGATGGTGGGTATTCTGCCCATTCAGGAGTTGGTATAGATCAGAATGGTCCAGGCGACTGTGTTCTTGTTCGTAACTCAGGATGGTTATTTCATTTTTAGCCATTCTTTGATCTTTGTGAAAATACTTTTCCGATTTGATTCTACAGTCTTCCTGTCATGCATTTGCACAATATTCTATTACTGTAGGTTGGAACATAGGAGCAGGATTAGGCCATTCAGCCCATCGTGCCTGCTCCGCCATTCAACTAGATCATGGCTGATCGACCTCAAAGCCACTTTCCCGTGCTATCCCCATATCCCTTGATGTCATTAGTATCCAGATATCCATCAATTTCTGTCTTGAACATGCTCAATGATTGAACTTCCACAGCCCTCTGGGGTAGAGAATTCCAAAGAATCACCACCCTCTGAGTGAAGAAATTCCTCCTCAGAGTCTTAAATGGCCTACCCCTTGTTCTGAGTATGTCCCCTGGATCTAGACTCACCAGCCAGAGGAAACATCTTATCTACATCCACCCTTCACGCCCTGTAAGAATTTTGTAAGTTTCAAAAAGATTACCTCCCATTCTTCGAAACTCTCGAATACAGGCCCAATTTCCTCAATCCCACCATCCCAGGAATTAGTCTGGTGAACCTCTGTTGCACTTCCTCTATGGCAAGTAAGATAAGTTTATCTTTGATCTTATTGCTTAGTCATCTCCCCTTAATATCCAATCCCAATAGGTTTGCTGCCACTTCAGTTTGTCTCCGTTCATGATAGCCTTGCATCTGCTCCTTCCTATTGCCCTCTGTTGTCGAAAGCATTTATAAAGAAAAAAGGAAGGCTTACATTTACATAGTGTCTTTTACTATCACCAGGTATCTCATAACGCTTCACAGCCCAATGCAGTGCTTCTGAGGAGTGTGTATGTCCACTTCAGGGAGGCTTTCTATTCCACTGTTAAGTCTATATCCATCTTTTAAATATTATTTCAGTTTGCATAGGTTTCTGAATCCAGTTTGAGGGCTTAGCTACTGTGAAGTAAAAATGTCTAACTTAAATATTTACCTGATTATTGATATTGAGCTGAGGTTTAGGATGTGAACTATGGCTTATGGCTTGGGGCTATGGGTTAAGATTTAGGGTGACGGGTGGACCTGATCTTAGGGTTCAGGTGAATTTAACTGAAATAAATGTTTATTTTGAAGGGGCAGCTCTGTACTAAAGGCACTTGCTGGGTAAAGGGGAATTTTTTGAGGAGGTGATGTGCTTCAGGATGTCCTTGGGACTCTCCACTGTTACAGCCAAGCTGCTGCTGCTCCTTGCCACTGAACTTGAAACAAACCATTCTGTTCAGAGATTGGATTGTACAGGATATATTTCTACGGTGCTATGACTTGGTACAGGATACATTTCTGAATGAAATTTATCCAAACTAGTGGATTTCCTATGATTCTGTTCATGGTAAATTGGATATGTTCTTTTGTAAGGATAGGAGCATTATACTACATAATAAATGTATTATTGTGCTGGTATATTTTTGCCATAGTTGGAAATAAAATGAAGGTTGTTTAAATATAAAAACTAAATTGAAATCAATATAATTCAACTAATTGTGTAATTTAATCTAATTATCTATTTAGATATTTATATATAATTTATGTTGCCTTACACTTACCTTCCGGGAGCGGACCTGAAGGGAGAACACCGAGAGAGGAGCCGATAAATAGAGCATAAGGATCGCGGCCTAGTCACTTACCTTCCAGGAGCGGAGAGCAGTCCAGGCGCGCTGGAGTTTTTGAAAAAAAAAGTCTTGACATCACAGGAAAGCTGCAAGGTGATTGGTTGGGTAAGTAACAGCTGTTCGTGCCTGTAAATAGCTTTTAAAAAAAAAAATCAGGAAAAGTTCTTTTTTTGGGGGGAAAAAACCTTAAAACCTACTTTATCAGTGATAAGGTTATTACTACTAAAGTGTGTTTTTTTTTAAATAGTGTAATTTATTAAGGACTTTAGATTGTAGTGGGTAGTGTTTGGAACAGAACAAGGCCCCTAGTGTAATTAGTATTTTTTTAATTAAAGGGAGTAACTAAGTAATCTAAAGGTAAGTCATGGCAGGAGAGCTCGCACCCATATGCTCTTCCTGTGCAAGGGGGGAAATCGGACGCTTCCAGCGTCCCCGACGACCATGTGTGCAGGAAGTGTATCCATCTGCAGCTACTGGCTACCCGCATTATGGAGCTGGAGCTGTGGGTGGATTCACTGTGGAGCATCCGTGATGCTGAGATCGTCATGGATAACAGATTTAGCGAGGTGGTCACACCGCAGGCAATAGCTGCAAAGGCAGGAAGGGAATGGGTTACCACGAGGCAGTGAAGAGGAAGGCAGGTAGTGCAGGAGTCCCCTGTGGCCGTCCCCCTCTCAAACAGATATACCGCTTTGGATACTTTTGGAGGAGAAGGTTCAGGGAAAAGCAGAAAGAGCCATGTTCATGGCACCATGGGTCGCTCTGCTGCACAGGAGGGGAGGAAGAGGAGTGGCAGGGCTATAGTGATATGGGATTCAATCGTAAGGGGAACAGACAGGCGTTTCTGCGGCCGCAAATGTGACTCCAGGATGTTGCCTCCCTGGTACTAGGGTCAAGGATGTCACTGAGCAGCTGCAGGACATTCTGAAGTGGGAGGGTGAATAGTCAGAGGTCATAGTACATATTGGTACCAACAACATAGGTGGAAAGAGGAATGAGGTCCTGCAACAAGAATTTAGGGAGCTAGGTAGCAGATTAAAAAGCAGGACCTCAAAGGTTGTAATCTCTGGATTACTCCCGGTGCCACGTGCTAGTGAGTGTAAGAATAGGAGGATAGAGCAGATGAATACGTGGCTGAAGACGTGGTGCAGGAGCGAGGGCTTTAGATTCCTGGATCACTGGATCTGTTTCTGGCGAAGGTGGGACCTGTTCAAGTTGGACGGGTTGCACCTGAACTGGACTGGGACCAACATCCTTGCTGAGAGGTTTGCTAGTGCTGTTGGGGGAGTTTAAACTAATTTGGCAGGGGGATGGGATACGGAGTGGCGGCACAGTTTGGCGTGATGCACAGTCAAACATAGAAGAGAAACTGAGTCAGTCTGGAAGGCTGAGCAAATATGACCTGTTAAGGCACGTGAATAATGCAAGGCTGGATTGCATGTATTTTAACGCAAGGAGTCTTACTAATAAGACAGATAAATTGTGGGCATTGATTAACACATGGGAATATGATATTGCTATCAGACACATGGTTGAGGGAAGGGCAGGACTGGCGGCTCAATATTCCAGGGTATAGAATCTTCAGGCGTGACGGGAGGGTGTAAAAAAGGAGGTGGTATTGTACTGTTGATCAAGGAGTCAATTACTGTAGTGAGGAGGGATGATATTTTAGAAGGTTCCTCAAATGAGGCCATATGGGTAGAACTTGAAAACAAAAAGGGGCAATCACTTGGCTGGGAGCATACAACAGACGTCCAAACAGACAGGGAGAGATAGAGGTGCAGATATGTAGCCAAATCTCAGAGGTGTAAAAATAATGGGTAATATTAGTAGGGGATTTCAACACTCCCAATCTCAACTGGGATAGTCTTAGTGCAAAAGGCTTAAAGGGGGTGGCCATTATAAAATTGCCCCTAGTATAGGTAGGTGGTAGGGGAATATAGGAACAGGTGGGGATGTGGTAGGAATATGAGCTTAATGTAGGATTAGTATAAATGGGTGGTTGATGGTCAGCAGAGACTCGGTGGGCCGAAGGGCCTGTTTCAGTGCTGTATCTCTAAATAAATAAAAAATAAAAAAAAGTGTCAGTGGGAGAGTATTTCGGGGATAGTGACCATAACACTCTAAGATTTAAGGTCGTAATGGAAAAGGACAAAGAGGGTCTGGAAATAAAAGTCCCAAATTGGGGGAAGGCCGATTTCAATATGATGAAACAGGATCTGGTCAAAGTGGACTGGGAGCAGCTGCTTGTAGGAAAGTCTACATCAGACCAGTGGGAGTCATTCTAAAAGGAAATAGTGAGAGTTCAGGGCCAACATGTTCCCATCAAGGTGAAGGGTAGGACCAACAAGTCCAGGGAACCCTGGATGTCAAAGGATATAGAGGATTGGATAAGGAAAAAATAGGAGGCTTATGGCAGATTCAAAGTGCTGAAAACAGCGGAGGCCTAGGAGTATAGAAAGTGTGGTGGGGGAGAGGGGGTACTTAAAGTAATTAGGAGAGCGAAGAGGGGACCTGAAAAAACACTGGCGAGCAAGATAAAGGAAAATACCAAGGTGTTTTATGTATATTAAGGGCAAGAGGATAACCAGGGAAAGAGTAGGTGTTTGGAGCTGGAGGACATAGGTGAGGTTTTAAATGATCACTTTTCATCTGTGTTCACTATGGAGAAGGACGATGTAGGTGTAGAGATCAGGGAGGGGGACTGTGATATACTTGAACAAATTAGCATTGAAAGGGAGGAAGTATTAGCTGTTTTAGTAGGCTTAAAAGTGGATAACTCCCCAGGCCCAGATGAGATGTATCGCAGACTGTTATGTGAGGCAAGGGAGGAGATAGGGGCTCCGACACAAATTTTCAAATCCTCTCTGGCCACAGGAGAGGCACCAGAGTACTGGAGAACAGCGAATGTGGTACCATTATTCAAGAAGGGTAGCAGGGATGGACTAGTTAACATCAGTGGTAGGAAAACTATTGGAAAAAATTCTGAGTGACAGGAGTAATCTGCACTTGGAGAGGCAGGGATTAATCAAGGATAGTTAGCATGGCTTTGTCAGGGGGAGATCGTGTCTAACAAATTTGATTGAATTTTTCAAGGAGGTGACTAGATGTGTAGATGAGGGTAAGGCAGTTGATGTAGTCTACATGGACTTCAGTAAGGCTTTTGATGAGGTCCCGCATGGGAGATTGGTTAAGAAGGTAAGAGCCCAGGGGATCCAGGGCAATTTGGCAAATTGGATCCAAAATTGGCTTAGTGGAAGGAGGCAGAGGGTGATGGTAGAGGATTGTTCTTGCGAGTGGAAGCCTGTGACCAGTGGTTTACCGCAGGGATCGGTGCTGGGACCCTTGCTGTTTGTAGTGTACATTAATGATTTAGACGTGAATATAGGAGGTTTGATCAGTAAGTTCGCAGACGACATGAAAATTGCTGGTGTCGTAAATAGTGAGGAGGAAAGCCTTAGATTAAAGGACGATATAGATGGGCTGGTAAGATGGGCGGAGCAGTGGCAAATGGAATTTAATCCTGATAAGTGTGAGGTGATACATTTTGGGAGGACTAACCAGGCAAGGAAATATACAATGGATAGTAGGATTCTAGGAAGTATAGTGGAACCTTGGTGTACTTGTCCATAGATCACCGAAGGCAGCAGCACAGGTAGATAAGGTGGTTAGGAAGGCATATGAGATACTTACCTTTATTAGCTGAGGCATAGAATATAAGAGCAGGGAGGTTATGATGGAGCTGCATAAAATGCTAGTTAGGCCACAGCTGGAGTACTGTGTACAGTTCTGGTCACCACATTGTAGGAAGGATGTGATTGCTCTGGAGGGTGCAGAGGAGATTCACCAGGATGTTGCCTGGGCTGAAGCATTTCAGCAATGAAGAGAGACTGGATAGGCTGGGGTTGTTTTCCTTAGAGCAGAGAAGGCTGAGGGGGGACCTGATTGAGGTATACAAAATTATGAGGGGCCTAGAAAGAAAGTAACTTTTTCCATTAGCGGAGGTGTCAATAACCAGGGGGCATAGATTTAATGTGAGGAGCAGGAGGTTTAGGGGGGATTTGAGGAAAATATTTTTCACCCAAAGGGTGGTTGGAATCTGGAACACACTACCTGAAGGGGTGGTAGAGGCAGGAACCCTCACAACATTTAAGAAGTATTTAGATGTGCACTTGAAACGCCATAGCATACAAGGCTATGGGATTAGAATAGATAGGTGCTTGATGGCTGGCACAGGCACGATGGGCCGAATGGCCTGTTACTGTGCTGTATAACTCTATGACTCTGTACATGTTGATTATAATTTATATATTTTATATAACATGTATAAAAAATATATATAAGTATATAAAAACTTGTAATTTTCTATTTCTATCACAGCTCTAAAATGTTCTGTTACTCCTGAGTATTCTTTAAATAGCGTCACAAAAGATTATACTGAGGCCATGTGCATGTAGTACTGAGATAATGACCAGGTAACTGGAGCTATGTGTAATTAGCAGTTGGGAAGAGTTACTGGATAATAGGATTATGTGCGACCTGGCAGAGAAGATTGAAGTCAGGTGCTGGTGTGAGTGGGAAGGTTAAGACCTAACCAAGACCAGATATAGTGACACTGAAGAACGCAGTTTGGGGCACTGTGGAGTAGGGAAATACTGGAGGCCACACAGGAAAGGAATGAGATTGGTGCTAGGAAGGACTCCAGATTGGGTTTATAGTTAACAGTTGCATTATATCATCTGCAAAAATTTGTTATGCTTTCTGAAAAATAACTTGCTTATTGATTGTGAGCATAATTTTGAAATACTATATGTTGTAAGTGTAGGGACAAATGTTGCAGGGGAGGGACTAAAGATACACAAGTTGGGAGAGGAAATTGGCAAATTCTTAAATTCCATTTTAACCTTTGCTACTTTCATCAAGCACATTCACTGAACCTCAATCAATGTGGGCAGGAAGTATATTCTGAATAATAGTAAACTAACCTTGATAAATGGGATGACATCATTTGAAGATATTCTCATGTCATATGTGCAATACATTTCAGTCCTGTTAGCATTTTTTAGTATTAATTAAAACAATTATTTTCTACTTCCTTTAAATGTGATGGTTTCTAGAACTTATAATCTGCTGCCTAGAAGGTATGAGGCACAAGAATATCACTTACAAGCTGGATGAAAAATGCCTGTTTTTGCTTGCTTATACAGGTCTGATAACTATTTTAAGTTTTTTTTTATAACAGGCACAGCAAACTATTGTCAGAACTACACTTTTTCTTTAAAGTTTACATTTAAGAAAACAAACTTTGGACAGTGCCATGAATTGTTTAGAGCAATAATGAGAAAGGAATAGCCCCATGGCCTTTTCAGCTCCATTTCTGTTCTCCCCGCTCTGCGACCCCTGCATCTCACCCCAGCATTTTAGACAGAATGTAATGGATGGAGTATATTGGTTATAGTATGTGGAAAGTGAAAATATTTGTACAGTCATAGTCAATAGTGCTGTCCTAGTGTCTGTTGCTCCAGATCACGGACTGGCATTTTTGAAAATCTTCTAAAATCCAGCCCTATAGCTGACACACATCTCTTGCTGTCCTCCATAAAAGCATAAGAACTAGAAAATGAGTAGCCCATAAGGCCCCTCAAGCCTGTTAGGCTATTTAATAAGATCATGGCTGATCTTCACCCTCTACACCATTTTCCACCTGATCTCTATATCACTCGATTTTCCTTCGGAGTCCAAAAATCGATCTATCTGTCTTGAATATACTCGATGAGCATCCAGTCATAGAGTCAGAATCTTGCAGCACAGCAACAGGCCCTTTGGCCCAACGGCCTGTGCCGACCATCAAGCACCCGTTCTAACTAATCCCATTTCCCCGCACTTGGCCTGTAGTCTTGTATGCTATGGCGTTTCAAGTGCTCATCTAAATACTTCTTGAATGTCGTGAGCGTTCCTGCCTCTACCACCCCTTCAGGCAGTGTTTGATTCGAACCACCCTCTGGGTGAAAAAATTCTTCTCAACTCCCCTCTAAACCTCATGCCCCTTACCTTAAATCTATGCCCCCTGGTTATTGACCTCTCCGCTAAGGGAAAAAGTTTCTATCAATGCCCCTCATAATTTTGCATACCTCAATCAGGTCCCACCTCAGCCTTCTTCGCTGCCCAGCCTATCCAGTCTGTCTTAGTAACTGAAATGCTCCAGCCCAGACAACGTCCTGGTGAATCTCCTCTGCACCCTCTCCAGTACCATCACATCCTTCCTATAGTGTGGTGACCAGAACTGTACACAGTACTCCAGCTGTGGCCTAACCAGCATTTTATACAGCTCCATCATAACCTCCCTGCTCTTGCCTTTATTAGCCGAGGCATAGAATACAAGAATCCCGTATTCCTCCCTAACCACCTTATCTACCTGTGCTGCTGCCTTCAGTGATCTTTGGAGAAGCACCCCAAGGTCCCTCTGACCCTCTGTACTCCCTAGGGTCCTACCATCCATTGTATATTCCCTTACCTTGTTAGACCTCCCAAAGTGCATCACCTCACACTTATCGGGATTAAACTCCATTTGCCACTGCTCCGCCCATCTTACCAGCCCATCTAAGCAGGTCTGGCAGCATCTGTGGAAAGAGAAGCAGAGTTAACGTTTTGGGTCACTGACCCGAAACGTTAACTCTGCTTCTCTTTCCACAGATGCTGACAGACCTGCTGAGTGGTTCCAGCATTTCTTGTTTTTATTTCAGATTTCCAGCATCCGCAGTATTTTGCTTTTATATTACCAGCCCATCTATATCGTCCTGTAGTCTAAGGCTTTCCTCCTCGCTATTTACGACACCACCAATTTTCCGGTCGTCTGCGAACTTACTGATCATACCTCCCATATTCACGTCTAAATCATTAATGTACACTACAAATAGCAATCTAATTTGCCAAATTACCCTGGATCCCATGGGCTTTTACTTTCTTAACCAATCTCCATTGCGGGTCTTTATCAAAAGCCTTACTGAAGTCCATGTAGACTACATCAACTGTCTTACCCTCATCTACACCTCTAGTCACCTCCTCGAAAAATTCAATCAAATTTGTTAGACACTATCTCCCCCTGACAAAGCCATGCTGACTATCCCTGATTAATCCCTGCCTCTCCAAGTAGAGATTAATCCTGTCACTCAGAATTTTTTCCAATAATTTCCCTACCACTGATGTTAGACTCACCAGCCTGTAATTACCTGGTTCATTCCTGCTGCCCTTCTTGAATAATGGTACCATATTCGCTGTCCTCCAATCCTCTGGTACCTCTCCTGTGGCCAGAGAGGATCTGAAAATTTGTGTCAGAGCCCCTGCTATCTCCTCCCTTGCCTCACATAGCAGCCTGGGGATTTATCCACCTTTGAGCCTGCTAATGCTTCCTCCTTTTCAATGCTAATTTGATCAAGTATATCACATACCCCCTCCCTGATCACTACACCTACATCATCCCTCTCCAGAGTGAACATAGATGAAAAGTAATCATTCAAAACCTCATCTGTGTCGTCCAGCTCCACACACAGATTGCCTCTTTGATCCCTATTGGGCCCCACTTTTACCCTGGTTATCCTCTTGCCCCTAACATACTTATAAAACGCCTTGATATTTTCCTTTATCTTGTCTGCCAGTGATTTTTCAGGCCCCCTCTTCGCTCTCCTAATTACTTTAAGTATTCCCCTACACTTTCTATACTCTTCTAGGGCCTCTGCTGTTTTCAGTGTTCTGAATCTGCCATACGCCTCCTTTGTTTTCCTTATCCAATCCTCTATATCCCTTGACATCCAGGGTTCCCTTGACCTGTTGGTCCTACCCTTCACCTTTACAGGAACATGCTGCACCTGAATCCTCACAATTTCCCTTCTGAATGACTCCCACTGGTCCAATGTAGACTTCCCTATAAGAAGCTTCTCCCAATTCACTTTGGCCAGCCTGTTTTATCATATTGAAATCTGCATTCCCCTAATTTAGTACTCTTATTTCCGGTCCCTCTGTGTCCTTTTCCATAACAACCTTAAATCTTAGAGTTATGGTCACTATCCTCGAAATGCTCCCTCACTGCCACTTCTACTTGTCCGGCTTCATTCCCTAGGATTAAGTCCAGTACCGCCCCTCCTCTTGTAGGACTCTCTACATGCTGGCTCAAAAAGCTCTGCTGTATGCACTTGAAGAATTTTTCCCCCTTTAAGCTTTCTGCACAAATACTATCCCCTCTAATATAGGGGAAGTTGAAATCCCCTACTATTATTATTGCACCTCTCTGAGATTTGCCTACATATCTGCTCCTCTACCACTGCCTGACTGTTTGGAGGCCTGTATTACACTCCCAGCCAAGTAATAGCCCCCTTTTTGTTTTAAGTTCTACCCATATAAGCCTCATTAAAGGAACCTTCTAAGATATCATCCCTCCTTACTGCAGTAATTGTCTGTTTAATCAACAGTGCAATGCCACCTCCTCTTTTACCTCCTCCCCTATCGCGTCTGAAGATTCTATACCCTGGGATATTAAGCTGACAGTCCTGCCCTTTCCTCAACCATGTCTCAGCGAAAGCAATGATGTCATATTCCCATGTGTTAATCAACATCCTCAATTCATCTGCCTTACTAGTAAGACTCCTTGCATTAAAATAGATACAATCCAGCCTTGCATTATTTGCTTGAGCCTAAACAGGTCTACATTTACTCTGTCCTCTGGACTGACTTAGCTTCACATTTATATTTGATTGTACATCACCCCCTACTGTGCTTCCACTCTGTATCCCATCCGCCTGCCAAATTAGTTTAAACCACCCCCCAACAGCGCTAGCAAACCTCCCAGCAAGGACGCTGGTCCCGTTCTGGTTCAGATGCAACCCGTTCATCTTATACAGATCCCACCTTCGCCAGAAACAGGCCCAGCTGATCCAAGAATCTAAACCCTCCCTCCTGCACCATCTCCCCAACCATGCATTCATCTGCTCTAAGCTCATATTCATATACTCACTAGCCCGTGGCACTGGAAGAAACGCATAGATTACAACCTTTGAGGTCCTACATTTTAATCTGCTGCCAATGTAATTGATACCAACGTGGACCACGACCTCCGGCTGTGCACCCTCACCCTCCAGAATACTTTGTAGCCGTTCTGTGATATCCACGAACCTTGCACCAGGGAGGCAACATACCATCCTGGAATCAGGTCTGCGGTCACAGAAACGCCTATGCGTTCCTCTAACCATAGAATCCCCTACCACTATTGTCCTCTTGTCCCTTTTTCTCCATCCCAGCACAGCTGAGTCAGCCATGACATTCCAATCATGACTCTTGGTGCATTCTCCAGAGGAACCCTCTCTCTCATCGGTAGTCAGAACTGAATACCGATTAGAAAGTGGGATGTCCTCTGGGGACTCCTGCACTACTTGCCCTGACTTCTTTGCCTGTCTGGCAGCCACGTAGTCACCCCCTGACTGTGCTCGCCGAGGCACTGGCTTGACTACCTCCTGAAATGTGCCATCCACGTAGTCCTCCACCTCTCAGATGAGCCACAGTGACTCCAGTCGCCACTCGAGCTCCGAAACCCGAAGCTCAAGCTTCTGCAACCAGAGACACTTTCTGCAGACATGTTCGCCAAGGTAACATGGCACGTCCACGACTTCCCACATTGCACAGGAGGTACATTTTGCTTGGCCAAGCTGCCCCGCCATTATTTACTTTTACAATGAGAAATTGTTTGTAAATAGCTGGTAAGTTATTACACTATCAACTTTTATCGCCTGTACCTTTGAGGCTGAGAAAGAAAAAGACCAAAGAGCACCTTCCACTGCCCACAGCCAACGAAAATACCTACTTAACTTACAGTCTCACTCCATGCAAACAGCACAAGTATAGCTAGTAAATACTAAACATTTACAGGTAGCTATGCTAGGGCTTTAATTTAAAAGGAACCTATTTTTTTTTTTTTAACTCCAATCAATCTCCGTTATCCCCAGACAATAACAGCTGCCGCCCACTGACCAATCAGCGCACAGAATTTCAGTGATCTCACTATTTGTTTTTTTTTCAACCAAGTCCAAACAGAGCGCGCGCAGAAACAGTCAGAGTCCGCCGCCGCCCCGGATGTCAGGTAGGTGAAGGGCCTTGAGCCCCACTCTTTTTATTTATAGGTTTTCAGCCCTGTTCCTTCAAGTCCGCCACTGCCCCGGATGTCAGATAGGTGAAGGGCCTCGAGCCCTGTTTCTTTCAGGTCCGCCACTGTCCCGGGTTGCAATTCAAAAATACTTGGTGTTAGCAAAATCTGGAGCTGAAGTTGTAGAGGAGTAAACTATTTAGCTAAAATATTGTAGTCGTCTTCACATCTGCTCATGTTACTCTTATTGTTGAGCAGTGAATCTATACAGCAGCCCAACTGTTATTTAAATGTTAACATTCTAAACATTGCACAGGTTAGGCTTTGACTTCACAAATGTATCAATTCATTAAAAATCTACAATTGAAATGCTGGTAAAAACTGCACGTCAATTTGAGGCATTGGCCCTGCGTTCACCACTGCCCACCAAGATCTAGCAATCTCTGTGGCATGGATTTCCCCTTTCTTGATGTCAGTTTGGATCTGGTGCCAAGAGGATGTCCAGCCCTTCAGTAACAGTCATGCCATCAAGCAGGGTCAGCAGCCAATCACATTGAGGTATTCTCACCAAACCAGGGAGTAAAATGCAATGAACTTTTCATTTTGACTCAAAAGTTTGCGGGTGAAATGAATGATTGGGACATGCACATATGATTAAGGTAGAAGCTAAAATATCAAACTTTCAAAAAATGTTTTACAAATATTAAGTTTTTTGACATTCTACAAGCATGAAATTAGTATTTCAGGGACATTGAGGCTGTTCAGCAGTAATAATGAAAACCCAGTTACACCTTATTCACTAAAGTGTAACTTTATTGAGATCTTTTTACAGTAAGACTAACAGTGTAATAGGTCAAGTTTTCATCATCTCTCTCTTTGGCCTGCTTGTCTTGGGAGACGATGGGTAAGCGCCTGGAGGTCGTCAGTGGTTTGTGGAGCAGCGCCTGGAGTGGCTATAAAGGCCAATACTAGAGTGACAGATTCTTCCACAGGTGCTGCAGAAAAAATTGGTTGTCGGGGCTGTTACACAGTTGGCTCTCCCCTTGCACTTCTGTCTTTTTTCCTGCCAACTGCTAAGTCTCTTCGACTCGCCACACTTTAGCCCCGCCTTTATGGCTGCCCGCCAGCTCTGGCGATCGCTGGCAACTGACTCCCACGACTTGTGATCAATGTCACAGGACTTCATGTCGCGTTTGCAGACGTCTTTAAAGCAGAGACATGGACGGCCGATGGGTCTGATACCAGTGGCGAGCTCGCTGTACAATGTGTCCTTGGGGATCCTGCCATCTTCCATGCGACTCACGTGGCCAAGCCATCTCAAGCGCCGCTGACTCAGTAGTGTTTATAAGCTGGGGATGTTGGCCACCTCGAGGACTTCTGTGTTGGAGATAAGGTCCTGCCACCTGATGCCAAGGATTCTCCGGAGGCAGCGAAGATGGAATGAATTGAGACGTCGCTCTTGGCTGATGTACATTGTCCAGGATATGCTGCCGTAGAGCAAGGTACTGAGGACACAGGCTTGATACACTCGGACTTTTGTGTTCCGTGTCAGTGCGCCATTTTCCCACACTGTCTTGGCCAGTCTGGACATAGCAGTGGAAGCCTTTCCCATGCGCTTGTTGATTTCTGCATCGAGAGACAGGTTACTGGTGATAGTTGAGCCTAGGTAGATGAACTCTTGAACCACTTCCAGAGCGTGGTCGCCGATATTGTTGGATGGAGCATTTCTGACGTCCTGTCCCATGATGTTCGTTTTCTTGAGGCTGAAGGTTAGGCCAAATTTGTTGCAGGCAGCCGCAAACCTGTCGATGAGACTCTGCAGACACTCTTCAGTGTGAGATGTAAATGCAGCATCGTCAGCAAAGAGAAGTTCCCTGATGAGGACTTTCCGTACTTTGGTCTTCGCTCTTAGGCGGGCAAGGTTGAACAACCTGCCACCTGATCTTGTGTGGAGGAAAATTCCTTCTTCTGAAGACTTGAACGCGTGTGAGAGCAGCAGGGAGAAGAAAATCCCAAACAGTGTAGGTGCGAGAACACAGCCCTGTTTCACGCCACTCAGGATAGCAAAGGGTTTTGCTATGGCTAGCAAAGGCTATGCTGAATTGTGCCTTTCATATTGTCATAGAATGAGGTGATGATACTTCGTAGCTTTGGAGGACATCCGATCTTTTCTAGTAGTCTGAAGAGACCACGTCTGCTGACGAGTTTATCAGGTTAGTTATTTCTACTTGATTGTCCTCTGGGGCAAGTTCAGCAGCACCCACTATGGGGAAGCATCGAATCATTCACGGCAACTTCTGGATTTCTGCATTTAACTGCACATATGTGGACTTCAGAAAGTGCTGTCAGTTTCAGTGATGACAGTTTTGCCATCATTGCCACGGCAAAATCAAATCCAATACTGCAAACAGAAAAGTGCATAAGTAATGTTACTGGTGCGATGTCATTAACGTGGAAAACATATCACTTCTAATTCTAAAATAATAAATATGTCAAAACTAATCTGCAAAAAAAAAGCCTTACTTGGGAGACGTGGTATAGTGCTAAACATGGAGAATATTTACAACCACGGTAGTCCTTTTAATAGAAGCTTAGTCCTCTAGCAAGAATCCCTTTAATTAAATTTCACACTTGCATGCTTCAACTGTGTGACTATAGTTACAACAGTAAACCATGCACTTTACATTCTCTGGACTTGAAGCTTTCGTGACGTAGTAACAGCAGTTCGTTACTAATGCTAAGCGTCACTATGCAAATGACGCACGGCCTAATGAATAATGCATACAGAATATGCAGATGAGCGCAGGTCCCCGCTGGAGCGCGGTGGCCGCTTCTCTCCGGCACAGCGAGCGCTGTCATGATGGCGACGGGCGAAAGCTGAAGAACGGTGAGAGGCTGCATCGCATCAGACTGCCAGTTCTCCCCCACCCCTCCCGCTAACATTTTTTGGCTCTTTTCGTTAGTTAATTTGTTTTCGATGCGGCTTTAACTGCAATGGCTGAGGTTACATCCCCGGCGATGGAGACGGAGGCGGGAAAGCGAGCTCCATGCGCGGTGGGGCTGGCCGGCGAGGGGAGCGCCCCGGCCCCCGGCGCCGCAGTGATGGTGGAGCTGGTCTCCCCCCTGCCAAAGCCCGGCCCCGGATGCGGCTCGAGCTCGACGGTTGCAGGGAGGGGAGTGCGCGTCTTAAAGGTAATGCTCCGCAGTCTTGCCGATATTAATTGACCACTGAAGAATACTTTTAATCCTCAGTTTTTTTTTAAGCGACGCTGTAGCTTCCATTTCATTTATTTGAAAAAAGTTATTCACTGAGGCTGATTGGCTTAATTCGTAATTTTAGAGCAAAGAATTGACATATTAAAACATTGCCATTTCAGCGCAGCGGATTTTAGGTGATCAGCTTTTCCCCATCTTTGAGCAGAGTAAACGCAATGTTTTTTCCCCGTCGCACTACCTTTAATTTAACTGTTCATACTCACCCTAATTTGGGAAATACATACTATATATTTGTAGATTTTTTTTTTCAGTTGCATATTCCGGTATTTCCAGACTAGTCTTCACATTTTTTAATTTATGTAAGTCCACAAGTTGTAAAATAATTACGGTAAAACAAATTGAAGATAAACTAGTTGTAAAATGTGTCCCCTGTCTACTTTCTGTTACGAGTTGCGCCATCCTCATTATATGGTGGTCTACTATCTTGCTGAACAGTGAAACCTATAGGAATTAACGGCGGCCAGATCATCAGAGGCAGAAAGTGTGAATTAATGGGTGCTTCACGTGACTTAGAAATATGTTATTCATAGATCGACAGTTAAAACATTTCAGTAAAATTTTATTAATGGAGTTTTGGTGTTTCAAATGGGGATGATGGCCTTCTAAAATGAAACACCAAAATGAAAGTGGTGAGTCAAATTCGGTGCATGTTCTGTTCCATCAGCATTCCTTCGACTTGATATTCTAACGGGTTTCTTGTTCTCACTAAGTATGTGGTAGGCAGAGAAGACAGTTTTTTTGCCTTTCAACCAGTAGCATTGGTTTTGTACTAGATGCAGGCAGGTTGTTCCCGAAGGCGGGGGAGTCCAGGATAAGGGGTAAGCCATTTAGGACCAAGATGAGGAGAGATTTTTTTTTTCACCCAGAGAGTGGTCAACCTGTGGAATTCTCTACCATGGAAAGCAGTTGAGGCCAAATCATTAAATATATTCAAGAAAGAGATATAGTTCTTGGGGCTAATGGGATCAAGGGATATAGGGAGAAAGCGGGGACAGGTTACTGAGTTTGGATGATCAACCATGATCGTATTGAATGACGGAGCAGGCTCGAAGGGCCTACTCCTCCTATTTTTCCATGTTTCTATGTAAGAGGTTGGTAATTTAAAGTTTACCCATTCATCGTATCCTTAAAAGAAAGATGGGAAGCACATATCTGGCCCCTGATTTGTAGGTGTTTTAAAAGGAATATATTAAAGCTTTTAGCTTTTGGGGTTGGTGGGATAGCAAGGTGATTAGAGTGAATCAAGCTATTTAATGGCGGGACTATTTCATTAAAATCTAATGTAATTGCCTGTTTTGAATGTTTTGAGGATTTGTGCTGGTACTGAATAACCTGTGGTGTTGCATGTGGGTCAAAGGCTGGTGTTAGACAACTCACTCCCTTTCTGCCCAGGCCTGTTAAACACTGGTGTCCTGTTCTGCTCAATGCTGTTTCTCTCTTTTTGTGTCTCTTTCTGTGTAACAGAACAAACCTTAAGTAATCAGCATGCTTTCTATGTAGGGTCAGTGATATCACAGTAAGAGCAGTAATGGTGCAGGAGGTTGGATAGCTGCAAATCCAAGGGATTCCTGGCATAGGGAAGGATGGCTTATAATATCAACACTGTTCATCACTGACTTAAATCTGACAGGTACTGATTTTGGATTTCTGAGGATTTGTGCAGGTGGTTGTTGTTTAAACTGAAATCCACTGAATGCCTGCCTTTACTGGCATTGAAAGGGAACTTTGTCAATTGATGACTGAATAATCAACTGTCACATTACCTTTGACCAGTGAGATCACCAGAAAGTGACATTTATGGATTGATCATATGATTACTAGTTACTAATGAGATTGCTAGAACATGACAATCACAGAGTGACCAGTAAGTTGTCTCAAATGTGACACACGGTTTATATAGACAGTTGCCATGTCACCACCCTCCAGTGCTTAAGGCACTGTCTAGCCATTACTGCAGAAAGCAATTACTGGGCAGTCTAAAATGCACCTATAATGCCCTTGTAAAATGTAATGTGTTTTGCCTTTATTTCAATATAGGTCACTATGCCCTGTGTGTTGGGGTTTAATTTAAGTGAGCATTGTCATCTGTTTCAGGAATTTTGTGGATAGATTAAAATTCTGTAGAATTGGCAGCTTTGGCAACTATTAAGCTGTAATAAAATTTTACTGCTGTGCAACATTAAAACTTTAATTTTACCACAAGTATGAGATTGATTGTAGCAAATATACTTGCTCCAGTGATGCATTTTCAACAATAATGCAGTGCCGATTCTCAGAAAAAAATGTGCAAGATGTTTTGCCTGGATAATTATGTCCTTTTTAAGTGAAAAATAGTTTTCAATTACAAATTGATGCATTTTACTCTTAAACAGATGCAGATTGACATTCTTGAGGATTTATATAGAAAATAGGAGCAGGAGTAGGCCATTTGGCCCTTTGAGCCTGCTTCGCCATTCATTATTATCATGGCTGATCATCCAACTCCATAGCCTGTTCCGGCTTTTGCCCCATACCCTTTGATCCCTTTCGACCCAAGTGATATATCTAACTCCTTTTTGAAAACATTCAGTGTTTTGGCCTCAACTGCTTTCTGTGGTAGCGAATTCCACAGGCTCACCACTGTCTGGGTGAAGAGATTTCTCCTCATCTCAGTCCTGAAAGGTTTACCCCGTATCCCTATTCTGCCAGTGTGACATGTTATTTTGTTACACTTCAGTGCATTTTGGGAGTGTAGATGGCTGAGTTTTGATTACTGCTAAAGTTTCATTTTCCCCTAACAGTGCTTTTTAAAAAATACTTTTTTGTATAAAAAAATACTTCATTTTGTAGGAATGCTGTTAGTTTTAAATGGGGCAATTTAAAATGTTTGCGACTCAGAAATGAATTTTCCAGAATAAAGAAAAGTTAGATTTAGCAAGTCTACAGTGCAAATAGATTTGTAGATCCCAATATCTTAACATTCAGAAATGTACTTGTATAACGTTTACAGTGTACTGAAAACCTTGATATATCAGCAGCGTATAATACATAACTCAAATCTCAGCTCCTGGAAGCTGTTTCTTTTTTTACTCTAATCATTATAGAGTCATAGAGAGATACAGCACTGAAACAGCCCCTTCGGCCCACGAGTCTGTGCCAACCATCAACCACCCATTTATACTAATCCTACATTAATCCCATTCTCCCTACCACATCCCCTCAATTCTCCTACCATCTACCTACACTAGGGGCAATTTACAATGGTCAATTGACCTATCAACCTGCAAGTCTTTGGCTGTGGGAGGAAACTGGAGCACCCGGCGGAAACCCACGCCGTCACAGGGAAAACGTGCAAACTCCGCACAGGCAGTACCCAGAACCGAACCCGGGTCGGTGGAGCTGTGAGGCTGCGGTGCTAACCACTGCGCCGCCCATTGTCTTCCCAAATTCTATTAAAAAAGAGATTATTTTATGTTGCCGCGTGTGTGCATTTTATTTCATTCCAAAGCTTAAGCCAGTGTGTTGTTGACTAAGTATTTCAAAATTCAGCATTGTTTAGGCCTTTAGCACTGGTGTAGTGCACTTTTGGTTTAACAAATGTGTGTGTAAAGTAGTAATCTGTCCTAGTCTGCACATAGTTCAACCACCCCAACTTTACCATTTCCACCTTGGTTTTAGTTTGAATCTTAGGAACCTGAGCCCTGGGCAATTGTTCATTTAGATACATTCTGATACATGTTATCAATCTTTCCTTTCATAGCGGAACATGAAGCGCAATGCCAGCAGGAGTTGTCTTGGAAAGAAGAGTAGTCTGGGTGTACGAGAGAGAGAGTGGCTCAAAGGGGACATACGAAGGGGATGTATATGTATTCATGGAAAGGAGATGGTGTCATCGAATGCTTCTTCCTCCACCTCTTCCTCGGGTACATTACTGTCCTCTTTATCATGCTCTTCCTCATCATCATCTGGCCCGGACCTGCAGCTGGTACTCTGCAGTACTGAAACCACTACAGCAGAACTGTGTACTCAGGATAGGGATGACCTCTACCTGCAACTCCATGGCGATCTTATCAGGTAGGAACAACCACCAAAAGAAATACTATGCTTCTGTGGGAGGCTCACTAGACTTTATCATGTGTACTTTCACAGTATTAAATGTTAAATGCTATCAGTTTATTCAGAGGAACCAAGCGATGACACTTGGGTGACCAGTCAAAGTCATAGACCTACGAAATATTGTAAGGAGAGAGTTTTTGTTGGTGGGGGTGGGTGAGTGCAGGTTGACAGAATAAAAGTTAATAAGCAATGATGTATATTTGTGATACAAGAGGATTTTAATTACTTCAGTAAATAACTTAAAAATGCATTTCTATTGTCTCAAACAAATTAGATAGTTCCAAATAATACAATATGGCAGCCTGTACATCCATGGTAGCATTTAAAGTTCTTCCTGAAGCTAATGAAAACCACTTGTTTAGGTGCCTTGTTGCTTTTGGAGGTAGCAGTTACAGCCTCCTTTATCTTATTGCAGTACATGTTAGATCTGCTGGTGACAATAGTGCAGTAAATGTTTTTCAAAATGTAAAGGATCAGTTTCTTCTTCCAATTGGATATTGTAATTGTTCCAAGATAGCTTCCCCGTGTTGTCTACCTTAAAATAAGTTGCTCAAAACATTCAAACAAAATATAAAGTAGTTAAACTTGTCATCAAAATGTATCCTACTAGTTGATCTTCTGTGATGTTGCATGTGGGGAGTCACGATCTATTGTAGTCTTCAGATGAAGTTGGTTTAGAGGATGTGGGCATACAGGTGTTATTCAGTCCTCCTCTTAAATTCATCCTTTCTCGCCCTACTTTTCTTCAACAATATCTCATTACGATTATAGTATTAAAGAAGCCTTGGTGACTTGCTGTACTACCTACACGATGCATAGCAGCAACTCGTCAAGGTTTCTTCTACCGTAGCTTCCAAACCTGTGACCTCTACCACCTGGAAAAACAAAGACAACAAGTGCATGGGAACACTACCACCTCCAAGTTCCCCTCCCAGACACACACCATCCTGACTTGGAAATATATCCGTGTTCTTTCATCATCACTGGGTTAAAATCCTGGAACTTCCTACCTACGAGCACTATGGGATAAACATTAGCGTGGACTGTTTCGGCTGAGTGGCCTGTTTCTGTGCTGTACATCCTATGTTCCTTCGCCATATGGATTGCACCAATTCAAGAAGGCTGCTTGCCACCACCTTTTTGAGAACATTTAGGGTTGGGCAATAAATGCTGACCTTGCCAGCAACACCTACGTCCTGTGAATGAAAAAATAAAAATGATCAGGTAATCTATTTTAATGTTGATTGAGGAATAAATATTGGCCAGGGCACTGGGAGAACTCGCCACTCTTCTTCATAGTGCCATTGGGATCTTTTATTCCCACTGAAGAGGGAAGATGGTACCTTATTTTAATGACTCATCCAAAAGATGGTACCTTCAACAGCATAGCTGCCCCTCAGTACTCAGTTGTAGATTATCATTCTTAATATCCAATGGTTGCTTTATAACCTGTGAGAATATTGCTGCCCATCAACAGAATGGAATATCTTGACATTTGTGTCCATTATGATAACTGGTGCAAACCAAAATAAGGGACCAAAATCAAGCTGCCTCTACCTGCTCTGCAGTATATATTACAGAATTATTTTTGGGACCAACTTGCAGAAAATAATCTTACTTTGGGATCAAGTGACTGTGATAAAATGTGGTATTTATGACTCCGATTCTTTGAGATTACCACCTGAAAATCGTTGCTAGGTAGTCATATATTTGCTGTAGATTTGGTTTAAAGCTATTTTTAAAAATATGGCTATAAGGGTATTCTTTTAACTCTCAGTTTAAGAAGCTGGATTTTCAGCTTTGTTTAATTTTTGTATATTTGAAATTTTTTTGAGGCTATTATAGTTTTCGTTCCTTGCCTAATTCTGCTTAGTCTCTCACATTAAAGAGTGGAGCTACTCTTCAGCTTACTGCCAGGAGAGCCAGAACCATTTTTCTTTCCTCCTTCTCGCTTCTCACTTCACAATGAGGCTCTTGATTTCCACACAGCAGCGTGACTGAGACCCGCAACTTAGTGACCTGAAGGGTTGAACGTATTTTCCCTTACCCCCATGGTTCTTTGCTTTGTTGCTTTTTCACATTGTTCCTTTATTGATATGGTATCTAATATTTTAATTTCAGAAAGGTGCATGGTGAATTCCTGAATTTGTCCCCTCTCAGTTGCTGGTGTTAATGGGAAAATATTAGTGTATAGAAAGCTAAGGCATTACTATGGATTTGAGTTTGTAATTAAAGAAAAACTTGGTTCCATTCCACCAAGTAATATTCCACTAATATAAATATACTTATAGTCAGGAACAGATTGAAGTAGGATGACAATGGCTTATGTTTGGCTTTTTAGTACATGTATCTAGCAAAGGAATGTTGAACATACTGTGGACATGCAATGTACAAAATAAAAAGAAAAAGACTACCTGCTCCACAGAGTCTGTCTCAATCAGTTGTGTTGCAGTTAGGCAATATGACCTCATTGTTTCCTGCTGACCAATAACAATCTAATTTCTTTTGAGAGACAAATTAAAAAAAAAAAAATCCAAACCAATTTTGGGACAAAAGAATTCTGGGAAATTCATCTTTACACTTCGTCAGGCTCGATGGGCTGAATGGCCTACTGCTGCTCCTATGTTCCGAACAAGTTCCAGGAAATAATGGTGACCTTGAGGTAGATCACCAAACACCCCACCTATATTTTGTACGCAGCAATATTGGCCTCTTCTGAAATTGCGGCTCTCTTTGGAACGCTTGCAGCCAGTCCGCACCCATTGCACAAATGGAAATTTATTCCATAATTCAATGACTCACTGTGAAAAGAAAACTTTTCTGACATCTAACCTAGATTTATACTTCTCATTCTTCCTAACTTGTATAGTTCACATCTGTATACAGTGTATTCTCCATTTTAAACAATGCAGTCAGGTCTCTCCAAAGTCTATGCTTTTCTGTAATAAAAGACCCAGGTCCCTGAGCCTGTGAAGATAACTAAGTGTTTATACACTATGTATTAATCTAGTGGCTCACCCCTGAACCTTTTCCAGGGCCTCTACATCTCCTAAAACTGGACACAGTATTCTAAATAGGGCGTAACTAAGGTCTTGTGCAAGGATACTGCTTTTTGTTTTATTATGGGTCGTCCCCAGTCTTGCACTACAGTGCTTTTACTATAGCTTCTTGGCACTGACGGTTGACCTTTTAGAGATTCATGCATTAAAACACCTATGATCTGTTACCACTGGCATATTTCTTTTTGGATAAACAAACATCTGTTTGCCTTGCTTTATTACTGACTTTATTCTGTGGAATACATGGTAGAGCTTGTAGTTTCATAGCTATCAATCTTGAGTATGGTCCAAAATCCTCCTACTATATAATGTAAGCTATTTATATATTGTATTTTTTAGTCTGAGTTAATTAGAACGCACCTGGATTTACAACACTTACAGTTGCCCAAACTGTAGATTAATATCTGTCAGCTGTTTAGGTTTCATCAAATTCTTGGTTGATTTATTGTTTCTACAATTCATATTATAGTTTTATTTTTAGATGATCTTCAACATTCTGCCCTTCCTAGCATAATCTGGGTCTGTATTCCCAAACAATGACTTTGTCTGTCTTCTCTTGTCCAGGTTGACGCCATAGCCATTAATTTCAAATGTGGAACTTTGTCAAAAGATTTTTGAAAATTTAAGTAAATAATATCAACTACATTTTAGAATTTTTTGAAAACTCTAATAGGTCCTTAAGCATGACTTTGCTTTCCTGTATTCTTGCTGACCTTTTAAACAAGTTATGTTTTTCTAAGTGTTCACCCCTTTGAACCTTATCCTACAGTTGACCGTGCTATCAAGTGCCACTTAAACAGCAATAAACTGCTTACCAATGCTCAATTTGGGTTCCACCAGGCCACTTGGCTCTTGACCTCATTACAGCCTTAGCCCAAACCTGGACAAAAGAGTTTAAATCAAGAGGTGAGAGTGATTGCCCTGGATATCAAGGCAGCGTTTGACTGAGTGTGGCATCAAGGAGCCCTAGCCAAACTGAAGTCAGTGGGATTCGAGGGGAAAGCTCGCCACTGGTTGGAGTCATACCTAGCACAAAGAAAAATGGTTGTGGTTGTTGGAGGCCAATCATTTCAGCCCCAGGACATTGCTGCAGGAGTTCCTCAGGGCAGTGTCCTGGGTCCAACCATCTTCAGCTGCTTCTTCAATGACCTTCCCTCCATCATAAGGTCAGAAGTGGGGATGTTCGCTGATGGCTGCACGATGTTCAGTACCATTTGCAACTCCTCGGGTACTGAAGCAGTCCGTGTCCTTATGCAGCAAGACCTGAACAACATTCAGATTTGGGCTGATAAGTGGCAAGTAACATTTCTACCACACAAGTGCCAGGCGATGACTAACGCCAACAAGAGAGAATCTAATCATGTCCCCTTGACATTCAATGACATTACCATCCCTGAATCCCCCACTATCAACATCTTGGGGGGGGGTGTTTACCTTTGACCAGAAACTGAATTGGAGTGCAGTGGTTAGCACCGCAGCCTCATAGCTCCAGCGACCCGGGTTCAGTTCTGGGTACTGCCTATGCGGACTTTGCAAGTTCTCCCTGTGACCACGTGGGTTTCCGCTGGGTGCTCCGGTTTCCTCCCACAGCCAAAGACTTGCAGGTTGATAGGTAAATTGGCCATTGTAAATTGCCCCTAGTGTAGGTAGGTGGTAGGAGAATGGTGGGGATGTGGTAGGGAATATGGGATTAATGTAGGATTAGTCTAAAAGGGTGGTTGGTCGGCACAGACTCGGTGGGCTGAAGGGCCTGTTTCAGTGCTGTATCTCTCTATGACATAACTACTGTGGCTGCAAGAGCAGGTCAGAGGCTGGGAATTCTGTGCAAGTAACCCACCTCCTGACTCCCCAATGCCTGTCCACCATCTACAAGGCACCAATCAGGTGTGTGCTAGAATACTCTTCACTTGCCTGGATGAATGCGGCTACAAGAACACTTGGGAAGCTCTATCATCCAAGACAAAGCAGCCCCCTTGATCGGCACCCCATCCACCACCTTCAACATTTACTCCCTCCACTACCAATGCACAGTGGCTGCAGTGTGTACCATCTGCAAGATGCACTGCAGCAACTCGCCACACCTCCTTCAACAGCACCTTCCAAACCCACAATCTCTTACATCTAGAAGGACAAGGACAGCAGATGCATGGGAACATCACCGTATGCAAGATCCCCTCCAAGTCACACACT
Source organism: Heterodontus francisci (assembly GCF_036365525.1). NCBI lineage: Eukaryota > Metazoa > Chordata > Chondrichthyes > Heterodontiformes > Heterodontidae > Heterodontus > Heterodontus francisci. The sequence goes on from NC_090387.1 coordinate 39,503,650, forward strand.
ATCCTGACTTGGAAATATATCGCCGTTGCTTTACTGCCCCGGGTCAAAATCCTGGAACTCCCTCCCTAACAGCACTGTGGGTCTACTCTCACCAGATGGACTGCAACGGTTCATGAAGGCAGCTCACCAGCATCTACTCAAGGGCAATTAGGGATGGGCAACAAATGCAATGCCCACGTCCCGTGAAAGAATTTTTAAAAAGACATGTTAATTTTGATGGTTTCCAGATGGGCTTTTAACTCTTTCCTAATCCTGGGGAATCTCTCCCAGATCCATAGAAATCTCAGTTCAACTTGACTAGTTTTGGTGTCCATCTCATTTCATGTTGCTGGATCCAGATACATAGTCTGATTTTTTTTTTTGTTGAAAGCATACTCTTCGTTCTTTACATACTGTCTTAATGTTTCTCTGTTAAGCTAACGAGTATTAGGTACTTTATTTCATCTCACCCTGTGTGACGTAACTTGGTTGTGTCACAGACCTGAAATGTTAACTCTTTTTCTGTCCACAGATGCTGTCTGACCTGCTGAGTATTTCCAGTATTTTCTGTTTTTGTTTGTTTTTGTCCTTGAATTCTAAGGTTTAAACCATAACTTTCTGCTGATCAATGTTTTTTTTTACCAGAGCAATTGCATTTTGTGATTCTGAAGTTTTTAAATTTGTTAACCAGATATGCAGTTGTTGCATATACATCTTGTATGTGTGACCTCCAAATGTGATTCAACATTTTCTTGCTGTGAAATGTTTTAACTTGCAAGAAGTAACTGCTCAATCGAAGATTGGCTAGCTAACAGGAAACAGAGAGTAGGCATAAATGGGTCATTTTCTGGTTGGCAAGATGTAACGAGTGGTGTGCCCCAGGGATCTGTGTGGGGGCCTCAACTTTTTACAATTTATATAAATGACTTGGATGAAGTGACCGAAGGTTTTGGTTGTGAAATTTGCTGATGACAAAGATGGATAGAATAGTAAGTTGTGAAGAGGACATGAGGACGCTACAAAGGGATATAGATGGGTTAAGTGAGTGGGCAAAGACCTAGCAAATGGAGTAGAATGTGGGAAATTGTGCACTTTGGCAGGAAGAATAAAAAAGAAGCATATTATCTAAATGGTCTGAGATGCAGAGGGATCTGGGTGTCCTAGTGCATGAATCGCAAAAGGTTAGTGTGCAGGTACAGCACGTAATTAGGAAAGCTAATAGAATGTTATTGTTTATCGCGAGGGGAATAGAATACAAAAGTAGGGAGGTTATGCTTCAGCTATACAGGACATTGGTGAGACCATATCTGGAGTTCTGTGTACAGTACTGTTCCTATTTAAGGAAGGATGTAAATGCGTTGGAGGCAGTACAGAGAAGGTTTACTAGACGAATACCTCAAATGGGTGGGCTGTCTTATGAGGAAAGATTGGACAGACTAGGCATGTATCCGCTGGAATTTAGAAGAGTAAGAGGCGACTTGATTGAAACATATATGATCCTGAGGGGTCTTGACAGGGTGGATGTGGAAAGGATGTTTCCCCTTGTGGGAGAATCTCAAACCAGGGGTCACTGTTTAAAAATAAGGGGTCGCCCATTTAAGACAGAGAAGAGGAGAATTTTTTTCTCTGAGGGTCCTGAGTCTTTGGAATTCTCTTCCTCAAAAGGCAGTGGAAGCAGAGTCTTTGAATATTTTCAAGGCACAGGTAGATAGATTCTTGATAAGCAAGGGGGTGGAAGGTTATTGACAGTAGGTGGAAATGTGGAGTAATCAGTTCAGCCATGAACTTATTGAATGACAGAGCAGACTCGAGGGGTCGAATGACCTACTCTTGCTCCTTATTCGTATGTCATGAAACTGCAAATGAAGTAGCCTTTGAAAAGGTATATGGGACAAAAGTGTAGGAGTAGAGTCATAGAGTCAAATAGCACAGAAACAGGCACTACGGCCCACCGTGTCTGTGCCAGCCATGAAGCACCTATCTATTCTGTTCCCATTTTCTAGCACTTGGCCTGTAGCCCTGTATGCTATGGCGTTTCAAGTGCTCATGTAAATACTTCCTAAATGTTATGAGGATTACTGCTTCTACCACCCCTTCAGGCCATGTTCCAGATTCCAACCACCCTCTGGGTGAAAAGACTTTTCCTCAAATCCCCTTACCTTAAATCTATGCCGCATGGGTATTGACTCCTCCGCTAAGGGAAAAAAGTTCCTTCCTATCTATCCTATCAATGCCCCTCATAATTTTGTATACCTCAATCAGGTTCCCCCTCAGCCTTCAGAACAATCCTAGCCTATCCAGTCTCTCTGCATAGCTGAAATGCTCCAGCCTAGGCAACATCCTGGTGAATCTCCTCTGCACCCTCTCCAGTGCAATCACATCCTTCCTATAGTATGGTTACCAGAACTGTACACAGTAATCCAGCTGTGGCCTAACTAGCGTTTTATACAGCTCCATCATAACCTCCCTGCTCTTATATTCTGTGCCTCGGCTAATAAAGGCAAGTATCCCTTATGCCTTCCTAACCACCTTATCTACCTGTGCTGCTGCCTTCAGTGATCTATGAACAAGTACACCAAAGACCCTCTGTACTTCCTAGGGCCCTACCATCCATTATATATTCCGTTGCCTTGTTAGTCCTCTCAAAATGCATCACCTCACACTTCTCAGGATTAAATTCCATTTTCCACTTTTCTACCCATCTTGCCAGCCTATCTATATCGTCCTGTAATCTAAGGCTTTCCTCCTCACTATTTACGACCCCACCAATTTTCGTGTCTGCGAACTTACTGATCATACCTATATTCACGTCTGAATCTTTAATGTACACTACAAACAGCAAGGGTCCCAGCACCGATCCCTGTGATACACCACTGGTCACAGGCTTCCACTTGCAAAGACAACGCTCATCCATCACCCTCTGCCTCCTGCCACTGATCCAATTTGCCAAATTGCCCTGGATCACATGTGCTCTTACCACCTTAACTAATCTCCCATGCAGGACCTCATCAAAAGCCTTACTGAAGTCCATGTCGACTACATCAACTGCTTTACCCTCATCTACACATCTAGTCACCTCCTCAAAAAATTCAATCAAGTTTGTTAGACACAATCTCCCCCTGACAAAGCCATGCTGACTATCCCTGATTAATCCCTGCCTCTCCAAGTGGAGATTAATCCTGTCCCTCAGAATTTTTTCCAATAGTTTCCCTACCACTGATGTTAAACTCACTGGCTTGTAATTACCCGGTTTATCCTTGCTACCCTTCTTGGATAATGGTACCACATTCGCTGTTAATATTTGATCAGAGATTTTCTGTCACTTGTGGGGAGAGGCTTCGTAACTTAGTTGTGATGATCTGCTGTGATCATCTGATACCACAAATCTATTATCTTGTAAAAATGCACAATATCTGTAAAAATGCTCAGGAATTCAGTAGCACTGCCCCTAACTGATGGCACGATCTGTGGTTGTTACTCCTCATCCATTCATTTGTGGTGTTAGGCACTGGGAACATCTGATCAATCAGCAGGCTAAAAAATCCCCTCAGTTTGTGGACAGTTAAAAGGGGAAATAGTAGTAATTGGCCATCAGTAATCAGGAGTAGTGGCCATTAATTGCTCAACTGCATTTTAAAGTTCCTGTCTACTTGAGATCTTTGCATATACAGATGTTAAATTTGTTAATGGGGGAATGGAAATGTGTGGAGTCTTGCTGACCCACAGATATTGGTTTATTAAATATTTTTTAAATGGTTTATGTGATGGATCTAGCTATTTTGCTAGCTGGCTACAGTTAATGGTGGAATAAAGCTAGGTGGAACATTTTACAGTGGTACCTTTGCCAACCTGCAATTCTGATATTTCGGGATGGGAGCTCCATTATGCTTAGAATAAGATGAACCTTTTGAAAGATCTTACTTTATTGGTCCATATTTTGGACTGAGAGGCAGTAGGTTTATATTTAGGTGTATATTTATATCTTTACAGCCAGTGAAGTACTTTTGAAGTGTAGTCACTGTTGTAATTATTGTATGATTGCCTTTGAGTGATGTCCCTTTAAGATCTTAGTATGCTAATGAACTGAGCACCAAAATGGAGTCACATGACTACTTGCCAGATTCGCTCTAACTTTAACACCTAGAGGTTGGTTCTGTAAATAGCTCTGTACTGTATATAACAGCTGTTAATAAACCTGTTTGAGATCTTCAACCAATCCACCTCCACGCGTCTCATTTACGTTGTATCAGACAACATAAAAAGAACTCATTACATGGTGGCAGCTCCTCATTATATGGTGGCAGCTGTGGTGAGAAATCAAAGTTTAAATTGAAGACCACAGGGAAAACAGCTTTAAAAATTACCTTCTACAGCTAAAAAAGAGAGAGTTTAAAAAAAAAGATCATGGCCCAAACAGGGAAAGAAGAAAACACTTACCTCAAGCTCTAGAAGATGGAGCGCTGAACGACAGGCTGTGAATCAATCACTGCGATCGGGTGAAACATAGAAAATAGGAGTTGGCCATTTGGGCCTGCTCCGCCATTCAAAAAGATCATGGCTGATCGTCGAATTCAGTACCCTGTTCCCGCTTTCTCCCCATATCCCTTGATCCCTTTGGCATTAAGAAATATAACTATCTCCTTCTTGAATATATTTAATGGCTTTCACTCTACTGCCTTCTGCGGTAGAGAATTCCACAGGTTCACCACCCTCTGAGTGAAGAAATCTTTCCTCATCTCGGTTCTAAATGGCATATACCATATCCTGAGACTGTGACCCCTGGTTCTGGACTCCTCAGCCATAGGGAACATCCTCCCTGCATCTAGCCTGTCTAGTCCTGTTAGAATTTTATAGGTTTCTATGAGATCCCCTCTCATTCTTCTAAACTCTAGTGAATATAGGCCTAGTCGACCCAATCTCTCTCCATACGTCAATCCTGCCATCCCAGGAATCAACCTAGTAAATCTTCTTTGCACTCCCTCCGTGGCAAGAACATCCTTCCTCAGATAGGAAGACCAAAACTGCACACAATACTCCAGATGTGGTCTTACCAAGGACCTCTATAACTGCAGTAAAACCTCCTTGCTCCTGTACTCAAATCCTCTTGCAATGAAGGCCAACATACCATTCGCCTTCTTGACTGCTTGCTGCACCTGAATGCTTGCTTTCAGCGACTAGTGTACAAGGCCACCTAAGTCTCATTGCACCTCTCCCTTTCCCAGTCTGTCACTATTCGGATAATCTGCTTTTCTGTTTTTACAACCAAAGCGGATAACCTCACATTTATCCACGTTACACTGCATCTGCCATGCATTTGCCCACTCACCCAACTTGTCCAAATCACATTGGAGCCTCTTTGCATCCTCCTCACAGCTTACATTCCCCCCCAGTTTTGTGTCGTCTGCAAACTTGGAAATGTTACATTTTGTTCCCTCACCCAAGTCATTGCTATATATTGTGAATAGTTTAGATAGTTTAGTTTAGAGATACAGCACTGAAACAGGCCCTTCGGCCCACCGAGTCTGTGCCGACCATCAACCACCCATTTATACTAATCCTACACTAATCCCATATTCCTACTACATCCCCACCTGTCCCTATATATTTCCCTACCACCTACCTATACTAGGGGCAATTTGTAATGGCTAATTAACCTATCAACCTGCAAGTCTTTGGCGTGTGGGAGGAAACCGGAGCACCCGGAAGAAACCCACGCAGACACAGGGAGAACTTGCAAACTCCGCACAGGCAGTACCCAGAATCGAACCCGGGTCCCTGGAGCTGTGAGGCTGCGGTGCTAACCACTGCGCCACTGTGCCGCCCATAGCTGGGTCCCAAGCACTGATCCCTGCGATACCCCATTAGTCATTGCCTGCCACCCAGAAAAAGACTTGTTTATTCCTACTCTCTGTTTCCAGTCTGTCAACCAACGGTCCAGGAATCCTTGTTTTCAAAAAAAAAAAGTAAAAGCCCAATCTCTACCTCAGGCTGATGCAGGTCGTGCCATTAGAGGAGGCGCCCCGACAGCAAAAAGCCCGGGAATCCTCCATTCACGCAGCCCGCAGCTAAAGCTTAAAAATCATCAAATCACTCGCGTGTGAACAGCTTTCATTCACTTAGGCGAAGCTTTAAAAACCCATTAAAACCACTCAAGCGTGAAGAATTGCCTATCGAACAGTTGTGTAAACAACTCTGGCAAAAGCAACACTTGAAATGCCTGTTGCACAACTGTGTAAACAGACAGAATGCTATAAGCTAGATAACAGACAAGCACTATTAGTTTAAAGAACAGATTATTTTTTTAAAGGGAATGCAGTACAGAGTTACAGATCAAGTCTTAAAGCAAGTTTTAAGCAAAAGAGCAGCAAGAAGAGATGGATACCAAATTTCCCAGCATGAACTGGAAGGCCATGGATATCCTATCCGAATTCCAACTGTTCAAACAAAGAATGCAGCTGTGCTTTACAGACAAGGTAATTGTAGAACCAGAAAAATAGGCTCTAAAAATACTAATAGCAGTTGAAATGAGGGATTGCACAGAATCAATACCTCAGGCATATCTGATGAGGACCAGAAAGATCCCACAAAGACATGGAAACTGGAAGATCAGCTCAGACTGAGGGTGGATTTTAGAATTCACCACCTGTAATTGATGTCCTACAGGCAGAAGCCACAGGAATCAATAGACCAGTTCATCGGCAGATGCCGCAGTAAGAGCAACAAATGCAATATTTCAGAAACTGAACTTTTGGACTGAATAATAGAGCTGCTGATTGTATCAACAGCCTTGAAACGTTTCAGAAGGACCTGTTTGAGGGGCGGTGGTGGGGTTGGGGGGGATGCGTTGGCGAGTGGTGGAAAAGAAAGATCATAGCATTGATGCACTGCTGGAAGATGGCAGGAAAAAGAGGCCATTCTAGCTGAATAACAGCATCTGCAAGCACTAGGTGCAGCCAACAGTATCTGTACCATAACCAGGTCGAAAAGATAAAGCAAGCTGTGTGGTTGGTCCCACTCACTGCGACGTTGTCCTGCATTTCAAGATCTCTGCAGGGCATGCAGGGACACTGGACCCACAAGAAATCTGACTCCGAAAACGCAGCCAGAAGTCACAGTGGGGTGCAGACAAACAAATGATAAGTGCAGAAACAGGGCAACAGCAGCAAGGAGAGTTCCAGAGACCGGCGTAAACGAAAGCCAATACACGAAGGCCACGGCGAAACAGACCTGAGACAAGACTCCGAGAGAAGCAACTCTCAGCCAAAAGACGAGCAGACGTTTCACACTGTGAACCTGACACCCCATGTCGATGAAGTCAAACAACTGGAAGCTTTTGGCACCATTAGCATCATGTGCCCAAAGAAAGCTGACAAACGCTCAGGGTTAAGATTGACACCAACGCTAGTGCAAATATCCTACCAGTCCCATTCCTGAAAGGTATGTACCGGAGTCGTTGGAAATCAACGATACAACTGACAACTGCCAAGTTATCTGCATACAACGGGTCACCCATTCCTTGCAGTGACACACTAACAATGCAATGCAGCTATCGCAAGTCGGCATGGAAACTACAAACGTTCTACTTACACATGCGCGGACTAGCAGTGGCAGGACTTCTGGCATGTAAGGACCTCAACAACATAACGTTCACAAGAGCATTGCCAAGGTGAAATCTCCAGGGACCAGAACCCGCTCGCAGACTCTGGCCAGGACCAAATGGTGCAGTCTGGAAACCCAGCAACAGCACAACGATGCTGTGCCTTCACTACTACTTCTGCTTTCTAGAGAACTGCCAGCACCGCAACGAGCCAGAATGGCCAGGTACCTCCATGAGGCCAAGTATTCCTCCCCCAACAAGTCCTTGACCTTGAGCCCCAAGCCTTCAGACGCAGAGGGGCGAAGGACAGGCAATGTCCTGAAGAGGCAGAGGAGGAATGAGTTGAAGAATTGTCTGTTGGATCTTTGAGATAAGGTGCCGGAACTTTCCAAGAATGACAAGGCCTCAAAGGTGGCCAGTTTGAGAAAAGCAACAGAGTATGTTAGCAGGCTGAAGGCAGAGCAACAGAAACTGAATGAAGAGAGGGTGAAACTTTAGCAAGAACAGAAAGCTGAGATGCAAATTCTCCAAGCAAGAGTTGTCAAACCACCGAGACGGTATATAGACTGTTACGACTGAGGCAGGAGGAGTGCATTGTTTGTTCTAGTCCCACTTCTCCACAAGTTACAACACATACTTTAAAATTTTCCGACTTATCGATACGGTCAATTATGTACTCTCTTTTTCCAGAATAGAACACACTAATCAGGTTTCTTTTACTGAATAACAAAATTATGAGTTTATTATAAAACAAATCTTAACCAGTAATGAAGTAAAGCATAAACACACAAATTGAAGTTTTAAACTCCCCTTTTTACCTTAGCCCCTCATTCACACACCCACATACATACACTGGTTAACTGAAAAAATAAAGGGATTTTTTTGGTTCAGACAAAAAATATTGTGCTGATTACTTGCTCATTTTTGAAGAAAACAGCAAATGAGATATGTTCTAAAACTGGCATACGGTCTAGTCTCCGAGTACACATAGACAGGTCACGGGGATCTTTTAGAACAGTTCTTTTCAGGCAGCGTTGAGAATTAATTTAGCAGGTTTTCTTCAAAGACAGGAAATGAGATGAATTGACACAGTGGACTTCTCAGGGTCTTTTAGAGAGTTGTTGGAAAGCGAGCTGGATTGTGGTCTTTTCTCTTTCCTTGGCACTTGTTCAGCATACTAACTTTATCTTCTTCCAGAAGGTAAAACACACTGACTGTACAACCAAAAGCTTGTGAGTTTTCTATCCTCTCAGACACGCGCTGCTGCTCCCGGGCTTATCCAATCAAAGAGTGCGCAACTGACTTCTCTGCCCACATCTTGCCCTGTTACCAGGGTTTCTGTTCTATTTTTAACTTGAGTCATGTGACAACCAGTAAACATTGTTGCCAAACCAGTTCTTTCAGTGTTCCCTTGATGACTTTCTTGAAAAAAACTGGTCCAACATTTGTTTAGTTTGACTATGAATTCCTCAAAATAATATTTTAACAAAAAAAAAACAGAAGCACCTTCATAACTTTTGAGTCTCTATACTTGTAAAATTCATAATCTCTATACCTGTGTAAATAATTTTGATATCTAATTTTGTGTTTTTACTTTTAGCATACAAAATTTATCTTTGGAAAGGAAGGGGATGTTGTATTTTTGCCTTTGAGTGATGTCCCTTTAAGATCTTAGCATGCTAATGCGCTAAGCACCAAGATGTAGTCACGTGACTACTTGCCAGATTCACTCTAACACCTGAGGCAGATTCTGTAAATAGTTAACTCTGTACTGTATATAACAGTTCGCTGTTAATAAACCTGTTTGAGATCTTCAACCAGCCGAACTCCATGCATCTCTTTTATGTTGCATCAGACAACATAAAAATAACTCATTATAGTAATATAGGAAACACGGCAGCCAATTTGTGCACAGCAAACTCTCTCACACAGAAATGTGATAATGATCAGATAATCTGTTTTGGTGATGTTAATTGAGGGTCAAATATTGGCCAGGACACCAGGGATAATTCCTCTGCTTTTCGAAAAAGTACTGTGGGAAATTTTACATCCATTTGAGAGGGCACACGTGACCTCAGTTTAAGTCTCATTCAAAAGACTGTACCTCCAACAGTGCAGCACTCCCTCAGTATTGTACTGGAGCTTTTTCACCCAGAGGGTGGGGGTGTCTGGAATTCACTGCCTGGAGCGGTGATGGAGGCAGAAACCCTCAATTCATTTAAAGGGTACCTAGACATGCACCTGACGTGCTGTAACCTGCAGGGCTATGGACCAGGTGCTGGAAGGTGGGATGAGATTGGGCGGCTAGTTTTTTCTGTCGGCGCAGGCACGATGGGCTGAATGGCCTTCTGTGCCATAACTTTTCTGTTCTATGGGGTGTCAACCTGGATTTTTGTGCTCAAGTCTGGAGTGCGACTTGAACCGGGAACGTTGTGACTCGGGCAAGAATGCTTCCAACTGAGCCATGGCTGACACAGCCATGTCATTATTTAAAGATTAGTGGAGGCAACTTGCATTTTGTAATGCATTTATTGTAACAATATACGTTGAAGCATTTCACAGTTAGGGGCAGACCCAAGTAGGAAGGAAACTAGAGGAAATTGCCAAAATTGATTCAAGCCGTAAGCTTTAAGAAGGCTTTTAAAGGTGTGTTTAAGGGAACAGAGGCCTGGGGAAGGAGTTCCAGAGAGTCAGGAAATCAGCGATCTGCCTAAGGAAGGTTGTGGCTCATTTCTTTCTCCATCTCCAAATAACTGCCTTGTGCTTTTCACTTCAATTCTGCGTATAATCTCCCATTCCTCAGATGAATCAAAAGCATCCTACTTTTCCTCTCTGGTATTTTTCCTTCCATCCATCGTTCTATCAACTTTCAGCATACCATTCCCACAGCGAATGCCCAATCCAATTAATTTGCCATTTTTTTTAGACCAGTCAAACTATGTTCTTGTATCAGTGCCAACATCTCCACAGTCCGTAGGAACATTTATCCTTTTATTCTTCCATGATGAGGGTGAATCCTTGGCATCAGGTGGCAGGACCGTATCTCCAACACAGAAGTCCTCGAGGCGGCCAACATCCCCAGCTTATACACCCTACTGAGTCAGCGGTGCTTGAGATGGCTTGGCCACGTGAGTCGCATGGAAGATGGCAGGATCCCCAAGGACACATTGTAAAGCGAGCTCGCCACTGGTATCAGACTCACCGGCTGTCCATGTCTCCGCTTTAAAGACGTCTGCAAACGCGACATGAAGTCCTGTGACATTGAACACAAGTCGTGGGAGTCAGTTGCCAGCGATCGCCAGAGCTGGCGGGCAGCCATAAAGGTGGGGCTAAAGTGTGGCGAGTCGAAGAGACTTAGCAGTTGGCAGGAAAAAAGAAGTGCAAGGGGAGAGCCAACTGCGAAACAGCCCTGACAACCAATTTTATCTGCAGCACCTGTGGAAGAGTCTGTCACTCTAGAATTGGCCTTTATAGCCACTCCAGGCGCTGCTGCACAAACCACTGACCACCTGCAGGCGCTTACCCATTGTCTCCCGAGACAAGGAGGCCAAAGAAGAAGAAGAACATGAGGGCAGCATTAAAAACACGAGGAAATGTTTTCTTCATTTCAGAAATGAGGCAGCAGAGATTACCAAATGACCTGGCTGGATTCAATGTTGAATCTATGGTAAAATTGCTACAGCAGTAAGATGTGTGCTTTCCTTAAGGGCAGACAGAATGCCTGGTATCTCACTGTTTTTGTGTATTTTGCTCAAACAAAAAAAAAATTGAACACTTTTTTTGTTTTTAAAACCATTTTCAGATAATGCATGGCGAGTTCAGGAGTGGGAGAAGCTATTCTGGTCTGTGTTGTATTTTCCTCAATCACTAAACATAAAGTTATGATTGGGAATCTGCTGATTGCTAAGCCTTGGACCCAAACTTGCATGTTGTCACTTGCCCAAATTTTTGCAGCCGCCTTAATTCTGTATCACACGTGGAATCATTTTAATGGTACTTCGACTTTGAAGTACTGTATAGTTTAGATGTATTGAGCAAGCGCTGAAACTGCAAGCTGATACATTTATCTGCATGAGAAGTTTATTGCCTTGTAAATGTGGCAACTTTGTGCACTTACCAACTGTAAGACAACTGCAGAAATTATTTTATTCCTTACTTTTGAACAGCTGGTCTCTTGTCATGAATTTCTAACATATTAAAGTTTACTGTGGGTAATGTGGTTAATCGTGGTAGAAATGTTTGTACCTGTAAAAGAATTTGGTGATGAAATTTCTGCAAAGTACTAAATACCACCAAATTATTGTCAATTTTGACAGTTGATAGATTCTTCTGGTTTAGTCTGCATTAAACATGTTAGACAAAAACAAATATTTCTGCAGCACCTGTGGAAGAGCCTGTCACTCTAGAATTGGCCTTTATAACCACTCCAGGCGCTGCTCCACACACCACTGACCACCTCCAGGCGCTTACCTATTGTCTCTCGAGATAAGGAGGCCAAAGAAGAAGAAGAAACATGTTAGCAATGAGCCATTTTAAATTTGGTAGTTCGCAAGATAATTGCAGCTATGAAATGCCATTTAGCCCACATTAGCTCATCCTTTAAGACCCTAAAATCCCTCCATTGTAGCAAAAAATTGGCTCTTGAATGATACTAGGGTTTTTGCCAGTACCAGATGAGATGCATCCAAGGATACTGATTGAAGTGAAAGTGGAAATTGCAGAGGCACTGGCCATAATTTTTCAGTCTTTCTTAGACTTGGGGGTGGTGCCAGAAGACTGGAGAATTGCTAAAGTTACACCCTTGGTCAAAAGAGCCTCACAGCTCCAGGGACCCGGGTTCAATTCTGGGTACTGCCTGTGCGGAGTTTGCAAGTTCTCCCTGTGACCGCGTGGGTTTTCGCCGGGTGCTCCGGTTTCCTCCCACAGCCAAAGACTTGCAGGTGATAGGTAAATTGGCCATTGTAAATTGCCCCTAGTGTAGATAGGTGGTAGGGAATATGGGATTACTGTAGGGTTAGTATAAATGGGTGGTTGTTGGTCGGCACAGACTCGGTGGGCCAAAGGGCCTGTTTCAGTGCTGTATTTCTAAAATAAAAAAAAAATTCCAGCAACTACAGACCAGTCAGTTTAACTGCCGTGGTGGGAAAATTCTAGAAAGACTAATTCAGGACAAAATTAATAGTCACATGGGCAAATGCAGATTAATGAAAGAAAGCCAGCTTGGATTTCTTAAGGGAAAATCATGCTTAATTAATTTGCTGGAGTTTTTTGAAGAGGTAACAGGGTTGATGTGGACAATGCAGTTGCTGTGGTGTACATGGGCTTTCAAAAGACGTTTGTTACAGTGCCGCACAACAGATCTGCGAGCAAAGTTATAGTTCATGGAATAAACGGGACATTAGCAACATGGATACGGAATTGGCTGAGTGACAGGAAACAAAGTAGTGGTTAATGGCTGTTTTTTGGGATGAAGGAAGGTGTTTAGTGGATTCATGAGGGGCCAATGTTGGGACCCTTGCTCTTGCTGAAGTGTATTAATGACCTTGGTGTACAGGGCACAATTCCAAAGTTTGCGGATGATACGAAACTTGGAGGCGTTATGAACTGCGAGGAGGATAATGTAAAACTTCAAAAGGACATAGACAGGTTGGTGGAATGGGCAGACAGGTGGCAGATGATGTTCAATGCGGAGAAATGTGAAGTGATCCATTTTTTTTTTTTTAGAGATACAGCACTGAAACAGGCCCTTCAGCCCACCGAGTCTGTGCTGACCATCAACCACCCATTTATACTAATCCTACACTAATCCCATATTCCTACCACATCCCCACCTTCCCTATATTCCCTACCACCGACCTATACTAGGGGCAATTTATAATGGCCAATTTACCTATCACCCTGCAAGTCTTTGGCTGTGGGAGGAAACCGGAGCACCCGGCGAAAACCCACGCGGTCACGGAGAACTTCCAAACTCCACACAGGCAGTACCCAGAATTGAACCCAGGTTGCTGGAGCTGTGAGGCTGCGGTGCTAACCACTGCGCCACTGTGCCGCCCCATGGTAGGAAGAACATGGAGAGACAATATAGAATAAAGGGTACAATTCTGAGGGAGTGCAGGAGTAGAAGGACCTGGGTGTATATGTGCATAAGTCATTGAAGGTGGCAGGACAGGTTGAGAGCACGATTAGTAAAGCGTATGGTATCCTAGGCTTTATTAATGGGGCATAGAGTACAAGAGCAAGGAGGTTATGTTGAACTTGTATAAGACACTAGTTCGGCCTCAGCTGGCGTATTGTGTCCAGTTCCGGGTGCCGTGCTTTAGGAAGGAAGTGAAGGTGTTAGAGAGGGTGCAGAAAAGATTCATGAGGATGGTTCCAGGAACTTCAGTTATGAAGCTAGATTGGAGAAGTTGGGACTGTTTTCCTTTGAGAAGAGAAGGCTGAGAGGAGCTTTGATCGAGATATTCAAAATCATGAGTCTGGACAAAGTAGATAGGGAGAAATTGTTCCACTCGTGAAAGGATAGAGAACGAGAGGGCACAGACGTAAAGCAATTGGTAAAAGAAGCAAAAGCGACAAGGGGAAAAACTTCTTCACGCAGTGAGTGATTAAGGTCTGGAATGGTGCGGTGGAGGCAGGTTCAATTGAAACATTCAAATGGGAATTAGACAGTTATATGTAAAGGAAGAATGTGCAAGGTTACAGCGAGAAGGCAGGGGAGTGGCAGTAGGTGAAATGCTCATTAGGAGAGCTGGTGCAGACACGATGGGCTGAATGGCCTCCTGTGCTGTAACAATTCTGTGATTCTCTGATTCACTCCATTTCGGAGTCCATTTTATGTCATGATGACGGTGTGTGATGAAAAACTTTGTGATATCAGATTGAGGCCTACTTTAGGTAAATTTAGGTAAAATTCTAGAAAGAATAATTCGGGACAAAATTATTAGGGAAAACGAACCCTACCTGAAACTGACCAAACCACTGTGGACCCGAGCCCGACCCGGCTCAGCCCGAGTCCCTCTGCTTTTGCCCCAAGCCCGACCCGACCCGAGCCCACCCCGACCATCCCTTTACTTACCTCCCGACTTGGAACCTCCATGAAGCTGCCGCGCATGCGTGATGACGTCATGGTGACATCACTCGCTCACTGCGCAGACTCAGTTTTGTCCCGGACTCCCAGCTCAGGGAAGTATTTTATTTTTAATACTTACCGGCACAGCACTGACCCTGTGTGTCCGGCCCGGCCTGACCCGACCCGAGCCCAAAGATGGGCCCGACCCGAACCCGATGCATGTTGTCGGGTCCCGTCGGGTTCGGGTCGGGTAGCAGGCCTCTAATATCAGTCCTAAACTAGTTTACACTTGTGACCCTCTTACAATTTAATTTTAAATGATTTTCCATGTTTATCCTTTCCATACTATTTGCTATTTTATGTCTTTCAGACATCTTATTTCAATGCTGTAAAGCCCAAGTTTGCTAACCTTTCCTCATAACTCAGATCTCTAAGTCTGGGAATCATCCTTGTCGCTCTTCTCCAAGGCTGGAATGTCTCCTTTGTTTCTTGGAAGCCAGAACTGCACACAGTACTCAAGATGCGGTTTGACCAGTGCTCTCTACAGTTTGATCATTACATCCTCTGACTTGTATTCTGCTGTTCTGGCTAGAATGTTTGACATTCTATTTGCTTTGTTGATTACTGCTCTACATGGACTGGTTACTTCAGTGTCGAATGTAATAAGACACCAAGGTCATTTTCGACTTCACCCTTCTTTATTTCAGCACCATTCATGGGACTATGTGAAATGTCTTTGGTCAGTAGTTTAAATTAAAGCATTTATTTTAACATTGAGTGACTAAAACTTTGTACAGATTACAAATAAATATGTAATACTTATCTAGTTCTCTTCTGGCTTAGTTATGCGCACTGCTTGGTGTGCTTCTGAACCACTAAGAAGGGTTCAGGATTATCCCTTTTCTATGTTGAATCCAACAGGGTGTTAGTAGAGGCAATGTTTTGGCTTCTGTGCTGCTGGATGAGAGAGAAGGGAAATAATTACCCAGGATACTTCGTAAAGTATGTGGATGCTAGCCGAGCACAGTATTAGGTCAGTCAGGTCGATGAGTCTATTAACATTTCTGTCTTGCCACCCATACTAAGAATGATCACTTAAATAAGTTATGGGAGGGCCACTGGCAACCATGGAACCGTAGTTTGACATTAGTTAGCACCTTCAGGAGAGAAGGGGAGATTAAAATTAGAGAAAAATTAAGTGCAGTAATTGAGATTTCTAATGTATTCACCTTATGGGTTAAGATTTCCTTTGTGTATTATGTAATGAAATGTTTTTTTTAAAAAGGTCAGGTTTATGATTATTACAAATAGCAAGCAGAAGAAACCTTTTCCCATGGTTGGTGTGTCTAAGCATAATTCTTATTCAAGTAATAAATTCCAGCGTGGCAACTCTGTACTATTGTAGAAGAAGTGACTTAAATTCGTGAATCATAAGTTTGGCTTTACCTGATTTTTAATGTTTAATACTCTGAAGATAATTTGCTATTGGATGTTTTCTGGAGATGACAGGATCTTTTTAACTACAATACTGCACCAAAGACCATGCAGATAGGGACCATACTCTCCTATATACACTAAATGCCACTAACCTCCAAGCTGCCAGATGGTTTCACTCAGACTGAAACGAATAGTCATATTTAGTTTCAAGCAAGGTAATTATACAGAAATTACTGGTGGTGCTAATACTTGAGGGGCGATTTTAACTTTGCCTGCCCATTGGAAATCACACAGGAGGAAACATACCAACTGACATCCCACTCTGTACGCACGGTCTTCAATTTTAATCTGCTCTTCTAAGCGGGTGAGAAGGACACCTGCTCGAAACGAGGCTCTGATGATGTCATTGGAGCCCAATTTTTTAATAAAGAAATCTATCTTGTAGGTCCATGAGGAGCACGAATGCTTCTCCGAGCCCCACAATGAAATTTTAGGCCTCTCCTGCCTGGGTCTAACACTCCCCCAAACCCCCCACCCTTGGATTGCAAGGCCTTCCCTCAATCCCTTCTCCACAACTTAACCTGATTGCTAGGCACTGTTTCTGCTGCTGCCAGATATTGCATCCTGACTGCAATCCACTAGTCAGCTATAGCTTCCTGCCGATTTTGGGCAGGCAGCTGACTAGATGAGGCACAGGAGTTAAAATTGTCCAAGCCCCATGTTGCTGAAGTCAGGATGGTTTACTGCCTGTCCATTTCCCATGCTTGAGTTAAAATCAGAGCTTGAGAAACTGCCCTTGGGAAGTCTACAAATGTGATGGTTCTATGTGGGTGATGCAACATTCCTATGACCAATTCCAGAAACTCAACCGAAGTGAAATGGATGTCGATCACTTAACCAAAAAATTGAGCAAAGTCTGCAATATCTATTCCAACTCGAAAGGCTTCTGAATAAACTCAGTTAAGTTCAAACACCATGGGGTACCCCATTGATTAGAATCGTTTAAATATTGGTACACATATCAGAAAAATTAGAACCAATTAATACCAAGCAATTGGCTAATCAAATGTACATGCATTTATAGCAAGGGCCACTGGATAGCAATCAAGGGTTGTGACCGTGTGTGTTTTTAACTCTCTTTTATTCACTCTGAAATCTAAAGGGATGCTGAGGTCAATTGTTACTGCTTTGACTAATTATTTGGCTAAGCTGAGCGCTAATTCAATATTTCAACACTTATCAGAAATTGAATGTGGGATGTCCCTGATCTGTGACTTAGCTGCTTTAACCATCTTCACTAATCCTCTGAAGTCTCCACCACCATTTTACCTTATCTGTATTTGTATTGTGCCAAAACTTCAACCATTTTATGGAAATTTTTATTTTATATTATTTTATTTATTTAGAGATACAGCACTGAAACAGGCCCTTCGGCCCACCGAGTCTGTGCTGACCAACAACCACCCATTTATACTAACCCTACAGTAATCCCATATTCCCTATCACCTCCCTACACTAGGGGCAATTTACCCATCACCTGCAAGTCTTTGGATGTGGGAGGAAACCGGAGCACCCGGCGAAAACCCACGCAGACACAGGGAGAACTTGCAAACTCCGCACAGGCAGTACCCAGAATCGAACCCGGGTCCCTGGAGCTGTGAGGCTGCGGTGCTAACCACTGCGCCACTGTGCCGCCCATTGCCTTTTGTGGGTAAGGGTAATGTAGATTTATTCTGCTGAAAGGACTGATGTCTCCATTGGTATTTGAGATTGCTGGAGTTGAGTTTTTTTCCCCTGAGTTTTCTGGGCAAGGTGCTTGTAGCAAGCAGGACGTCAAAGGTAGTAATCTTCAAATTACTGCCAATGTCACGCGCCAGTGAGTATAGAAATAGGAGGATAGAACAGATGAATGCGTGGCTGGAGAGATGGTGCAGGAGGGAGGGCTTTAGATTCCTGGGACATTGGGACCTGTTCTGGGGAGATGGGACCTATACAGGCCAGATGGGTTGCACCTGAACAGAGCCTGGATCAATGTCCTTGCTAGGTGATTTGCTCGTGCTAATGGGGCAGATTTAAACTAACTTGGCGGGGGAGAGGAAAAACAAGGCGCACAAAGAATTGGGAGAGATGGATAACACTAGAGTAAGAAATAGTAATATATTAGCTGGGATCAAAGTAAGAGGGAATGCAATAAGGCCTAAATTAGGTTTACAGTGCATTTATGTGAACGCACGGAGAGCGGTAAATAAGGTTGGTAACCTGCAGGCACAGGTAGCCACATGGGAGTATAATGTTGTCGTGATAATGGAGACTGGGCTCAAAAAAGCACAGGACTGGGTACTAAATATTCCTGGATACAAGGTGCCCAGGAAAATAGGGAAGGAACGAAAGGAGGAGGGGTGGTAGTATTGATTAAGGATAATATAGTTCTGTACAGAGAGTATGCCCCAGAGGGGTCAGGGACAGAATCTATTTGATTAGAGGTACCATTATACTACTGGATGTATTCTATAGGTCACCAACAATTGAGAAAGATATAGAGGAACAAATCTGCAAGGAAATCAGAGTGGTGCAAGAAATAGAATAGTGGGGGACTTTAATTATCCTAATATAGACTGGGATTGTAATAGTGTAAAGGGAAGAGGGAGAAGAGTTTCTAAAAAGTGTCTTCAGGAGAATTTTCTACAATATGTTTCCAGTCGAACAAGCAAGGAGGGATTGCTGGATCTGGTTCTGAAGAATGAGGTGGATCAAGTGTCAGTAGGGAAACATTTAAGGGATAGTGACCATGATATCATAAGGTTTAGGTTAGCTATGGAAAAGGACAAGGAGCAATCTGGAGTAAAAATAATTAGTTCGAGGAGGGCCAATATCTGTGGGGTGAGAACGGATCTGGCCCATTTAAATTGGAATCACAGCTTGGCAAGCAAAACTGTAATGGAACAAGGGGCTACCTTTAAAGAGGAAATAGTTTGGGTACAGTCAAGGTACATTCACATGAGGGGGAAAGGCGGGACAAACAAAGCCAGAGCTCCCTGGATGGTGAAGGAGATAGAGAGCAGGGTGAAGCAGAAGAAGGGTACATATGACATGTCAAGTTGATCATACAAGTGATGACCAGGCTGATTATAGAAAGTTCAGAGGGAAAGTGGAAAAAGAAATGAGAGAGGCAAAGAGAGAGTATGAGAAAAGACTGGTAGTTAATATAAAAGGGAATCCAAAAGTTTTCTATCGATATTAAATTTGTAAAAGGGTAGTAAAAGGAGGATTGGGGCGGATTAGGGACCAAAAAGGGGATTTAAGCATGGGGGCAGAGGGCATGGCTGAGTTCCTAAGTTGAGTACTTTGCGTATGTCTTCACCAAGGAAGAAGATGCTGTAAAGTCATAGTGAAAAAGGAGACAGTTGAGAGACTGGATGGGCTAAAAATTGATAGAGGCACTATTAGAAAGACCGGCTAAGTTAAGTTAACAGGACCGATCAAATGCTTCCAAGGATACTGAGGGAAATGAGGGTAGAAATTGAGGAGGTGCTGGCCATAATCTTCAGTCCTCCTTAGATGCGGGAATGGTGCCAGAGGACTGGAGAATTGCAAATGTTACACCCTTGTTCAAAAGAGGGTGTAAGGACAAACCCAGCAACTACAGGCCAGTCAGTTTAACCTCGGTGGTGGGAAAGCTTTTAGAAGCAATAATCAGGGACAAAATTAACAGTCACTTGGACAAATGTAGATTAGTTAAGGAAAACCAGCACTGATTTGTTACGGGCAAATCATTTTTAACTAAACTGATTGAGTTTTTTGGTGAGGTAACAGAGGGGGTTGATGAGGGTAATGTGGTTGATGCAGCATACATCGACTTCCAAAAGGCATTTGATAAAGTGCCACATAACAGGCTTGTCAACAAAGATAGAGCCCATGGAATAAAAGGGACAGTGGCTGTGTAAGAGGTTCCGTTCCTGTATCCCCTTACTATAGTTCTTGGACTTTAGGAATTATAAGAACAAAATTGCACGCAACACAGGGTTTGGCTTAACCATGAATTGTTTTATTGAATCTAATAATATCCCTAATACAGACACCTCTGTGGTTAGTTGAAACAGAAAGGAAACAAAACTGTCCTCGGTACAAAACCTCCTGCAGTAACTTAAAATTGACACCCCAAATCTCAGCTGAACCCTTCAGCAATTTGATCACTGTTCCCAGTTACCCAAACAAAGTCACTATGGCTTGGCTCTTACTTACAAATTTCAGGCCAAAACCCTCAGATCAAGATCACTACGATTTGGCTGAATCACAAATACGGGCAAAAACACTATACTTTTGTCCCAACCCTCAGACCAAGATCACTACGATTTGGCTGAAAATACTTATAATCACCCACACGGCCGGTTGGTCCCAGTGTTGATTGTAGATCCTGAGTCAAGATGGCCAATCTTGACCTTTCTTCCTGACTGCAGCACAGTCACTCCGATGTGGCTGCTTTTTATAATAAACTGACTCAGGATTTCTAAGACATCTGTGCTATTGTTCATGCTGCGCTGTGTCCAGCAGGTGAACATCCTTTAGTTTATTTCACGCCTAGCCCAGATGAATATGATTAATTCATACTGGGTGCAACAATACGGGGCGGCGCAGTGGTTAGCACCGCAGCCTCACAGCTCCAGCGACCCGGGTTCAATTCTGGGTACTGCCTGTGTGGAGTTTGCAAGTTCTCCCTGTGTCTGCGTGGGTTTCCTCCGGGTGCTCCGGTTTCCTCCCACATGCCAAAGGTTGATAGGTTAATTGGCCATTATAAATTGCCCCTAGTATAGGTAGGTGGTAGGGAAATATAGGGACAGGTGGGGATGTGGTAGGAATATGGGATTAGTGTAGGATTAGTATAAATGGGTGGTTGATGGTCGGCACAGACTCGGTGGGCCGAAGGGCCTGTTTCAGTGCTGTATCTCTAAACTAAACTAAATACAGTTTTTTTTCGTGACAGAAATAACTCAGACAAAATCTTCGAACTCTCATGTTGTTTGAAACAAATTCTCCTGCTGTTTTGAGGCAATACAGTAACAGCACCTGGCTCTGAAGTTGCTGGAAGGTGTGAAATGTCTCATCCCTCTCCTCGAGATAAATTAATGGCCAGTTTCCAGTATTATTGTCTATGATGGTAGCCTTATTATCCTATCGAAGGCATTGTGCAGGATAATATGTCTCTTGATTGCATTAGTCGATAGTAGGTGATGGCTTTTCCTTTGGTACCATTGTTCCATTGAAAACACTCAATCAATATTTGAATTCCTTTTGATGAGCTGTTGTTTTTTCTGAATGTCCAAGTTAACCCTTTTCTGCCCAGCCTGTGCTGCTGGCTGCAGCTTGGCTTTTTGTATTGTAATCCAACACGAGGTCAAAGCATGTCTGTGGGTCTGAATTTTATAGTCGATAAATTTTCCCTGTTGGAGGGGATTCTGATCGTACAGCGGTAAGAATATGAAGTTGGCTGAATGACAGGAAACAGAGAATAGTGGTGACGGGTTGTTTTTCAGACTTGAGGAAGGTATATAATGGTGTTTCCCAGGGGTCGGTATTAGGACCACTGCTGCTCTTGATCTATAATTATGACCTAGAATTATTAAAGACCTATACTTTATTGTCCAGGCACAATTTCAAAATTTGCAGATGACCCAAAACCTGGGAGTATCGTGAAATGTGAGATGGATAGTGATAGAATTCAAGAGGATATAGATAGGCTGGTGGAATGGGCAGACAGGTGGCAGATGAAATTTAATGCACAGAAGTGTGAAGTGATGCATTTTGGTAGGAAGAATGAGGGAAGGCAATATAAATAATACAATTCTAAAGAGGGTGCAGGAGCAGAGGGATCTGGGGGTATGTGTGCACAAATCGTTAAAGGTGGCAGGGCATGTTAAGGAAATGGTTAATAAAGCATACAGGATCCTGGGCTTTATAAATAGAGGCATAGAGTACAAAAGAAAATAAGTTATGGTGAATATTTATAAAACACTGGTTCAGCCTCAACTGGAGTATTGTGTCCAATTCTGGCACCACACTTTAGGAAGGGTGTGAAAGCATTGTAGAGGGTGCATAAATGATTTGTGATAATAGTTCCAGGGATGAGAGACTTGAGTTACATGTATAGATAGGTGAGGTTGGGGCTGTTCTCCTTGGAGAAGACCAGGTTGAGAGGAAATTTTGTAGAGGTGCTCCAGATCATGAGGGATCGGGACAGAATAGATGGGGAAAAATTGTTGCCGTTGGCAGAAGAGTCGAGAACCAGAGGACATTGATTTAAGGTGATTAGCAAAAGAACCTGAGGCGATGTGAGGGAATACCTTTTTTTACGCAGTAAATGTTTAGGGTCTGGAATGTACTGCCTGAGAGTGAATCTGCCACCATGGGAGAGTGTGACCAACTGGATTGCTGTTAAAGAGCCAGCAGGGACATGATGGGTCGTATGGCCTCCTCCTATGTTGTAAACATTCTATGATTCTATGTAACTGTTGTTTTCTAAATTCTACTTTGTGTTTTTGAAGTAATTATAACGTAATTATATTATTCCTGATGCTATTTTCTGGCACTTTCTTGTTTATAGGAGAATGGATCCTGATGAGAGACCTCTGCAAATCCTTTACGATTATCTAACTGGATTGGGTTTCCAAGATCCAGTGCGCATACAGGAGGAAGGAGCCATGGCTGATCTAAGCTGCATGATTAGATATTTTCATGGTAGGATTTCATTTGTTTATTAAAGGTTTTTAGGAACAAGAGACATAATATTTTTGTTTCAAATCTGAAAAACTGCACATTTACCTAAGACGGCGTTTGCTGACAATGCAATCATTAGGTGGTGCAGTACTGGCACTTGCACAAATGCGGCTTCATTGACTGAAATGTCACTGTCTGCAACATCTCAGGCAGCTCCATTTGGCGCTGCTCCATTTGACACACAAGAACGAATTGAACCCAAACCCCTCAATGGCTGCGATCGCTGCCTCCACCCCCATCGCCAACAGTACCTTGCTCCATCCCTCATCTTACTGCCTGCTCCCCACCTTGCGAGGTAGGGGGATGGTGGGGCAGCGAGAGGATGGCAGGAGAGAGCAGCGAGCACACGGGTGCAGGAGAGAATGGCGAGCAGTCAGGAGTGAAATGAAGCAGTGAGCAGACAGGCTAGGGAGGGAGCGGGGAAGAGAAGCAGCGATTGAAGCGGTGTTCGCAGGAGGGAATGGGGTACTGTTGGAGGGGATGGAGGGGGCGATCGCGGCCATTGAGGGGTCAGGCAACACTCGGACGTCATTAGGTAGTGACGTCGCCGTGCGCATGCGCAGATTCATACTGCCAAGTTAGCAAGTGTTCAGATACACTGATGACGTCGGCGACTCTGCGTTGTCAGGAGACACTCTGTTTACCTAATTACTCTAGAACCCCAATTGTCAGTGCTTGGGTTGTGTACAATAAAGTATTGTTGTAATTCAGCAGTCTGGTAGTATAGCACATGGTTTTCAACCAAATGCTTGGACTTTTAGTCCCTGTATTGTTGGTCATTAGGGACTGCTTGCCTGCTGAGGTTGAATTTTGTTACTTCGTCAAATCATTAATCATGCTTTGCTGGGGTAGTCTGCTACTTTTTGGGAGAGGTAAAATTGGATAGTTGTCGCTTCCCATTCAAAGTGAAGCTCTTGTCAACTGACTATGCAATAACATTGATCGTCATGGAACTGTTGATGGCCCAACCTGTTTGCAGATGAATGGAAACAGTTCCTTTATGGAGTTGATTTAAAGAGTTTGAGATGGTTAAAAGTAAAGTATGGTAAACGCTGGAAATGAGAAGCAAAAACAAGCAACATCTTGCAAGAGAAGAGACAGGTTGCTTCAGGTATAGACCCTTCTTCAGGTTTCAAAGATTAAAGGCACATTTGATAATGTATAGAAAAATGTCATGGAAAAAGGAACTTGCATTTATGGTGTGCCTTTCACTGCAATGCTGCAGTTTCTTGCCCTATTCTGTGGATAAGAACTACTCAATGAGATTGTATCAGGGAAAATTGGCACTACAATGTCAGCTTCACGTGCTTCCAGGTTAAGCATAGCATCGTTCCTTAATCTTGGGAGTGCCGTTGTCACATTTTTGTTTCTGTCACCAGCAGTCCTTAGGTTCTGGGAAAAGAAATTCATGGAAGGGAGAGTGTAAACAAAAGAACAAAACCACACAAATGCACATGTTAATCAGTGTTTGGAAGAAAAAAACAGGTGCACATTTTGGTTGGCCCCTAATCCGTTTGGGGTCTCTGATGCCATCAGATTATGTGCAGTTGCGTGTTACAGGTTTGTGATCATTGGATTAAGGTTGTTCGAACTAATTTCATGTCAGATTTATACATCGAGGAGAAAGAGACCACTGCACCACTCACTGGTGTAATGTGGGCAAATGTGGCAGCCGATTTGCAAGTAATGTCATGGATGTGTATTATTTTTTCCTCTGTTTAAAAATAAGTGGGGGCAGTGTATCTTTAAGTCTGAGAGTTCTCGCTCTTTGGGAACAGTGTGTGCAGCAGCAAGCCTGTTCCTAGCCAACAGCAGGAGAGAGAAGCCACCTGCTGTATTGTATTAGTTAATTGTGTATAAAGACTGGCTAGAACCAGTTTGATATGGAGACCAGTGAAGTGTGCTCACTGAAGAAAGGCTCTCTTAGCAGAAAAGCCTTCATTGATCCACAGGCTGTGTATTGCCTAAGGAGGGAATGAAAACCCGAAAAGGAAATCTTTGTATTGTTGGAGGTAGCAAATTCCTTTCTTTCTTCCGATCTCTAAGAAGTCTTTGCCTCAGGACTGACTTTCTGTTGCCTTTTTGTGTTTCTGGGAGTTCTGGAATTCTCAGTAAAGTTTCTACTGATAGACTGCCAATTTTAAAATCTAAATAGACCTGTTGCTATACTTGTTGAAAGAACTGTGTGATGCCTGCTGCAATGGAAATGCTTTGAACACCTATCCAGTGAAGACTGTTCGTCGAATTCGCCTGGAGACTTCGAGTGGCATCTGACTGTTTGGCTCTGGGACATCTCACTGAACCGGGAATGTAACCCACAAAGACTTACAACCCAGTTATTTATTTATTCCTAAGAAACAGCCCTGAGTTTATTGAAACTGGTAAACTGTTGGTTTTTGAATATGTGTGCGTGTGTGTGTGTGCATGAAGGTTAGGAGAAATAAGTTTTATAAGGTCTTTAGACATAGATTTATCTCTATTGTTTAAGATTTTGTTTATTAATAAATAGTTAATTTGTTTAAAGATACCTGGTTTGGTCTGTTTATTTCTGGGGGGTAATAGTGTATAATTTGGTTAATCTCTGGTAGGTGGGAAAACTTTAATAATACGCTATGACCTATGGAGTAATGGGACTGAATTGACACTGCATTACTCCCGCCTCAGTCGTAGCTGTAGCAAGGCCCCACAAACATCAGTGAGATGAAATGACCAGTTAATCTGTGATATTGCTTTAGGGATAAATGTTGGCCAGGAACCAGGATAACTCCCCTGCTCCTCTTCAAGAAGTGCCTTTAGATCTTTTATTGCTGAAAATAGAGACATGTAGCCAAAGGTTTTCATCTTGCACTCATCAGGATAATCCGCAAGAATAACCAATGTAAGGGAAAACAACAGCTTATACTGCATGAGAAGAGAGTGCTGATTGGTTGGCAAGTGAACTCTGGTAGAGGTGTTGCCATGGTGAATGCACTAGGTTACGGTGACAGTCAGTTAACTGCTCAGCTTTGTTTGAAATTTAAACCAGGCAGCTTGACTCTGGTCAAGGCATTGCCCTGAGGAATGAACCAGCAAATGGCTGTCAGCTGTTTTGTTCTGAAACTGGCAAAATGTTTGTACATTTTCTTTCTGTCTGCAAAGAACAGGCCCTGTATATTAATATATGTAGCTTCCAGTACGCGCAGATGCGCCACACTCTGAACCCAACTAACCATCTGAAATTGGTTGTCAGCATAATTCTTAGCAAACTGTGGATTATTTAGCAAATGTCCAATCGCAGAATCACATCTAATGTTGGATACTGTGTTTTGAGTTTTGCAAGCACAGGCTGGTTGGGTATGGCCTGTACCTTGCCCATTGTGAACAGCAGAAGGGATATGTTGTTTGATGCGATCCGCCATTCTTTGGGACGTACAGCCTAGATACCTAGCATCTTACTGGCATTGAAATTCGTATATCACATTATTCATTTGTGTGATAAACAGGATGTCCTTTTGGCTTTTCAGCCCTGAAAAGTGCCTAGTCTACCTCAAATTACTCTGGAAGGGTAATGTATCCCAAAAATTTGAGCCAACAGGTAAAGCTAGCTGTTTCACACTGCTACTATACAGTAGCAACATGTGTGTTCTATCTAGATCTTGCATCCCAAAGTCTGGCAGATCGTTTCAAACAACATGTCCCTTTTGCTGTTGGCAACGGGCAAGATACGGGCCGTACCCAACCAGCCCCTGCTTGCAAAACACAAAACAAAGTGTCCAACATGATTCTGTAATTGGACAACATTTGCTAAATAATCCAACGTGTGATAAGAATTACGCTGACAACAAATTTAAGATTGTCAGTAGGGCTCACAGTGTGGTGCATTTGCACTTAATGGAAGCTACATATATTAATACACAGGGCCCTGTTCTTTGCAGACAGAAAGAATATGTACAAACATTGTGCCTGTTTCAGCTGAACAAAAAAGGTGACAGCCATTCGCTGGTTCATTCCTCAGGGTAATCAAGAGTCAAGCTGCCTGGTTTAAATTTCAAACAAAGCTTGGCAGTTAACTGTCAGTTGCCATAAACTGGTGCATTCTCCATGACCATGCCTCTACCAATCAGACTTCACTTGCCAACCAATCAGCACTCTCGTCTCATGCAGTAAAAGTTGTTGTTTTCCCTTACATTGGTTATTCTTGCAGATTGTCCTGATGAGTGCAAGGTGAAAAGCTTTGACAACATGTCTCTATTTTCAGCAAGACTCAAGTTCTGTACTACGAAATGACTGTTTAGATCTTGGACCTGAGTGGGTAGCCGTCTCATCCAAAAGATGGCACCTCCAACAATGCTGTACTGCAGTGATCTGTCAGCCTACATTGTGTGCTCAAGTCTGAGTGGGACTTGATCCCATTACCTTTTTTGAGAGAGGTGAAAGTGCTACCACTGAACTAATAATGATTGCTTAAAAATGCTTATTATCCTCTTTGTGTTTGTAATTTTATTTGTTTTTCAATTTATCATGGTTATGCATTTTGATGGTTGTTTTTTTGTTTTTCATATGAAGGGGCCACTTTTTCTGACTCCTGGGAAGTGGGGATGAGGGAGGAGGAATGGGGCAACAGAGTTGGGCAGTAAATACTGATCCAGAATCCTCACACTTGAGGCAGAAGACGCAATTTTGGCCCTCCTGCCTCAGTGTTCTCTTTCTGCGTCCATAGGGCACTCCACAAAGCTACATTTTGGAACTTCTGCTGGGAGCCTCCTTGGACCAGAGGTCTGATTGCGCTTAGCAGCAAGCCAAAGATAGGCCTAGAAAAAATTAGCCTCGGTTCAAACTGTGCTTCATTTTTGGGTCCTGCTGCTCGCGACAGCAACTAGAAGATCCCAAGGCTGGTAGCTGGGCACATATGGCACTTGCATTAATGCTGCAGCTTCTTAACCTGTCTCTGTGGATAAGTGCCACAAACGTTGGGTGCGCTGTTCCTGTGACACATTGGGATGGCACCCAGGAAAATCAGCTTTGTATTGTCGGCTTCACGCTCTTCCAGGTTAAGTACAGCGTTGTTCCTTAACCTTAAGAGTGCCTTTCTTATGTTTTTGTTTCTCTCACCAACAATCATTTAGGTTCTGTAATTAAAAATGAATAGCAAAGAGAGTCTGAAACAAAAGTACAAAACTCCACAAATGCATGTTAGTCAGCATCTGAAAAAAAAATAGGTGTATATTTTGGTTGGCCCCTAATTCATTTGGGATCTCTGAAAGATGCTATCAAGTTATGCACATTTGCATGTTACAAACTCTTGATCATAGGATTAAAGTTGCTTGAGCTAATTTCATGTTGCATTTGTACATTCAGGATAAAGACTATGTTGAAAGGATAAGTGTGCTAACCCACTGCCACATAGCCTCATTATTTTCTTAACTGATTTCTGTACAGTGTGCAGCTGACCTCAAATTAACAAGCATTTTTTTTATTTCCAAAATATACTTTATTCATAGAAATCTGTAAAAAAAAAAAAAAAAATACATTGCCAAACAGTTTCAAATAGCACCAAGTCAAAAAATACAAACAGTGCAAGGGTGATCAGTTTGCTTCAACAATCATGAGTTGCCTCACAACCCTTCCATTTCATTTGTTATGCCATATACAATTTTACATTTTACAGCACTCAATTTTCCCGATACAGTTCGAGGGGTTTCCCATGGATCCAGCCCCTCAGTTCAGCTTGGTGGGGCGACCTTACACAGTGGTCTTTCCCCATTGAGCCTTTGCTGCGGCTGCCCCAAGCTTTAGTGCGTCCCTCAGCACATAGTCCTGGACCTTGGAATGTGCCACTCTGCAACATTCGGTCGTGGACAACTCTTTGCGCTGGAAGACCAAGTTTCGGGCAGACCAAAGGGCGTCTTTCACCGAATTGATAGTCCTCCAGCAGCAGTTGATGTTTGTCTCAGTGTGTGTCCCTGGGAACAGCCCGTAGAGCACAGACTCCTGTGTTACCGAGCTGCTTGGGATGAACCTCGACAAAAGCCACTGCATCTCTTTCCACACCTGCTTTGCAAAGACACATTCCAGAAGGAGGTGGGCAACCGTCTCTTCCCCACCACAGCCACCGCGGGGGCATTGTGCGAAGGGGGTGAGACTTCAGGCGTGCAGGAAGGATCTGACGGGGAGGGCCCTTCTCACCACCAGCCAAGCTACATCTTGGTGCTTGTTTGAAAGTTCTGGCGATGAGGTATTCCGCCAAATGACTTTGGCGGTCTGCTCGGGGAACCATCCGACAGGATCCACTGTCTCCTTTTCTCGTAGGGCCTTGAGGACATTCCGTGCAGACCACTGCCTGATGGACCGGTGGTCAAAGGTGTTTTCCCGCAGAAACTGCTCCACGAAGGATAGGTGGTACGGTGCAGTCCAACTGGATGGAGCATTCCGCTGCAGTGTGACCAGGCCCATCCTTCGCAACACCGGGGACAGATAGAACCTCAGCACGTAGTGACACTTGGAGTTTGCGTACTGGAGGTCTACACACAGCTTGATGCAGCCACAGACGAAGGTGTTCATCAGGATGAGGGCCATGTTGGGTACATTTTTCCCGCCCTTACCCAGAGGTTTGAACATCGCGTCCCTCCGGACCCAGTCCATTTTGGATCCCCAGATGAAGTGGAAAATTTCTCGGGTGACAGCCACAGCGCAGGAGTGGGGTATGGGCCAGACCTGCGCCACTTACAGCAACAACGTGAGCGCCTCACACCTGATGACCAGGTTCTCATCCACAATGGAGAGAGATCACTGCCCCCACATTCTCAGCTTGTGTTGTACCTTGGCTACTCGCTCCTCCCAGGTTTTGGTGCACGCCCTGGCCCTTCTGAACCATATCCCCAGCACCTTCAGGTAGTCTGACCTGACAGTGAAGGGGACAAAGGATCGGTCAGCCCAGTTCCCAAAGAACATGGCCTCGTTCTTGCCGTGGTTAACTTTGGCTCCCGAGGCCAGTTCGAACTAGTCGCAGATGCTCATCAGTCTGCGCACAGACAGCAGATCCGAGCAGAAGACGACGACATCATCCATGTACAGGGAGGTTTTAACCTGAGTGCCTCCACTGCCTGGGATTGTCACCCCTCTTATGCTCGCATCCTTCCTAATAGACTCAGCAAAGGGTTTAATCCAGCAAACAAACAAGACCGTGGAGAGAGGACAGCCCTGTCTGACTCCAGGTTGAATCGGGAAACTTTTCGATTCCCACCCATTGATTGAGATTGCGCTACTGATGTTTGTGTAGAGCAGTTTGATCCAATTGCAGATTCCCTCCCCAAACTCCATTTTGGAAAGCACGTCCATCATGTTAGTGTGCGATATCTTGTCAAAAGCCTTCTCCTGGTCCAGGCTGATGAGGCAGGTGTTCGCCCTCCTGTGCCCTACATAGGCGATCGTATCCCTGAGTAGCGTGAGACTATCAGAGATCTTCCTGCCGGGTACAGTACTGGTCTGATCGGGGTGGATCACCAACTCCAGAGCAGACTTGACTCGACTGGCTATGACTTTGGACAGAATCTTGTAGTCCACATTAAGCAGTGAGATGGGCTGCTAATTTCTGCCCTCTTCCGCTTGTAGATGAGGGTGATGATGCCTTTCCTCATGGATTCTGACATGCTACCGGCCAGGAGCATACTCCCGTATACTTCCAGCAGGTCCGGGCCGACCCAGTCCCACAGGGCCGTCGCTTCTGGGAGTTTTACTTGTCTCGAAGGACTCGACGGCCTTTGTCAGCTCGTCCAGAGTTAGCGGCTTGTCCAGTTTCTCCCTCATGCTGTCATCTAAGACCTCTGTGATAGATGACAGGAAGGACTAGGAGGCTCTGCTGTCTGTGGGCTTCGCGTCATACAGCCCAGCATGAAAGGATTTGCTGATCCTTAGTTTGTCGGACCGCGAAGATGTCACCGAGCCATCCTGTTCCTTCAGGCTGCTGATAACAGAGCTCAAACAAGCTTTTTTATTTCCAAAATATACTTTATTCATAAAAATCTGTGAAAAATACATTCCCAAACAGTTTAAAACAGCATCAAGTCAAAAAATACAAACTGTACAAAGGTGATCAGTTTCCTTCTATACAATCATGAGTTGCCTCACAACCCTTCCATTTCATTGTCATGGCAATTACATTTTTACATTTACAGCACACAAAATTTCTCCGATACAGTTCGAGGGGTTTCCCATGGATCCAGCCCCTCAGTTCAGCTTGGTGGGGGGACCTTACACTGTGGTCTTTCCCCATTGAGCCTTTGCTGCGGCTGCCCCAAGCTTTAGTGCGTCCCTCAGCACGTCGTCCTGGACCTCATTTATTAATGTTAGACTGTTCCCGACTGATGCACTCAACTAAGACACGGTCAGTGAGTGACTTCATTGAAATTAGATCAGGATTCTTTCTCTTGCTGTCTTTGGGTTTTGAATGAGGGGAAGCCTATGTTTTTTTCCCTCCTAATTACAATCTGGTGACCCCTGCTGGAAGGTTTACAAGTGTCAGTTGAGGACAGGGGGTTTGGCTTAGTTGCATTTCTTTTAATGATTTAGTAGCCTGAACCAGTCAACATCATTAAAAGGAATGGTCACCTGAATCAGATACTGGAAGACTGCTGCTGCTGCCTGTTCTCCTGAAAACACAGTGAAGGAGAAAGTATTTGTTGAAATTCCTGATCCATTATAAGAAAACTAATAGATGTACAAATACAGCGAGTTGCACACAGGATACATCCTCCTCCTCCTCATATATGAATAATATCCCAAGTCAACCGTCTGACCAGCAGACTTATAGGTTTTATTTGCCAAAAAGGTAGATTTAAATGATTCTTCTAGCCCAAGGATTTCCAGTAGAAATCCTTCAGTTGTCATATATTAGTGAAAATATATTTCTATTTTTTCACAAGGTCTTTTAAAAGACAGCATGTCATACAGCTAAAATGGAATTTGGATGGTGTGCGATCTGAAGCACAATTATTGTAAGCAATTGAGTATTTGTAATAAAATATTCTTGTGCAAATGTTCTCTTTTGCTGTGTATTTTTCTATTCTTGATGGAGTGCATTATTTGAAGTGCGCATTTCCACTATCAGAATGTGGACTTTGGGACCTGAACAAATGTTTTTTGTTTTCTCCCCCACCCCAACGATGATGCGTACGGCACTAAAGGTGCTCATAGTGTTCCAGCACCTTACTGCACTTACTATTCTTTGTGCATTAGCAGCCCTTCCTTGTTTGTTTGCTGTATTGAACCCTTTGCTGAGTCTATTCGGAAGGATGCGAGCATAAGAGGGGTGACAATCCCAGGCAGCGGAGGCACTCAGGTTAAAACCTCCCTGTACATGGATGATGTCGCCGTCTTCCGTTCAGATCCGTTGTCTGTGCGCAGACTGATGAACATCTGCGACTAGTTCGAACTGGCCTCGGGAGCCAAAGTTAACCACGGCAAGAGCGAGGCCATGTTCTTTGGGAACTGGGCTGACCGATCCTTTGTCCCCTTCACTGTCAGGTCAGACTACCTGAAGGTGCTGGGGATATGGTTCGGAAGGGTCAGGGCGTGCACCAAAACCTGGGAGGAGCGAGTAGCCAAGGTACAACAAAAGTTGAGCGTGTGGGGGCAGCGATCTCTCTCCATTATGGGTAAGAACCTGGTCATCAGGTGCGAGGCGCTCACGTTGTTGCTGTACGTGGCGCAGGTCTGGCCCATACCCCACTCCTGCGCTGTGGCGGTCACCCGAGCCATTTTCCGCTTCATCTGTGGATCTAAAATGGACCGGGTCTGGAGGGACACGATGTTCAAATCTCTGGATAAGGGCAGGAAAAATGTACCCTACATGGCCCTCGTCCTGATGACCACCTTCGTGTGCAGCTGCATCAAGCTGTGTGTAGACCTCCAGTACGCAAACTCCAAGTGTCACTACGTGCTGAGGTTCTATCTGTCCCTGGTGTTGCGAAGGATGGGCCTGGTCACATTGCCGTGGAACGCTCCATGCAGTTGGACCGTGCCGTACCACCTATCCTTCGTGGAGCAGTTTCTGCGGGAAAACACCTTTGACCACCGGTCCATCAGGCAGTGGCCTGCACGGAATGTCCTCAAGGACCCTACGGGAAAAGGAGACAGTGGATCCTGTCGGATGGTTCCCCGAGCAGACCGCCAAAGTCATTTGGCACAATACCTCATCACCAAAACTTTCAAACAAGCACCAAGATGTAGCTTGGCTGGTGGTGAATGGGCCCTCCCCGTCAGATCCTTCCTGCACGCCCGAAGTCTCGCCCCCTCCACGCAATGTCCCCGCGGTGGCTGTGGTGGGGAAGAGACGGTTGCCCACCTCCTTCTGGAATGTGTCTTTGCAAAGCAGGTGTGGAAAGAGATGCAGTGGTTTTTGTCGAGGTTTATCCCAAGCAACTCTGTAACACAGGAGTCTGTGCTCTACGGGCTGTTCCCAGGGACGCACACCGAGACAAACATCAACTGCTGCTGAAGGACTATCAATTCGGTGAAAGACGCCCTTTGGTCTGCCCGAAACTTGCTGGTCTTCCAGCGCAAAGAGTTGTCCACGACCGAATGTTGCAGAGTGGCACATTCCAAGGTCCAGGACTATGTGCTGAGGGACGCACTAAAGCTTGGGGCAGCCGCAGCAAAGGCTCAATGGGGAAAGACCACTGTGTGAGGTCCCCCCACCAAGCTGAACTGAGGGGCTGTATCCATGGGAAAGCCCTCTAACTGTATCGGGAAAATTTTGTGTGCTGTAAATGTAAAAATGTATATGGCATGACAATGAAATGGAAGGGTTGTGAGGCAACTCATGATTGTATAGAAGGAAACTGATCACCTTGGCACTGTTTGTATTTTTTGACTTGGTGCTATTTGAAACTGTTTGGGAATGTAATTTTTACAGATTTTTATGAATAAAGTATATTTTGGAAATAAAAAAAAAGCTGTAGGGGCACCATTGTCAAGCCTGAGCCTATTTTTACCTGATGTCAATGTGAAAAGGCATTCTCAGAGGGTTATTGGATAGGACCCAACAGTGGGAACCTTGGCTAACTTCCCCCCTCACCCCCCCTTCTTAGCCGATGGACCTGCAGGTGATTGTAATCCACCCATTCCTGCTCTGGCTGAGCGCATCAAGCTCTACACAAGTTAGGGATTGCTCCTCGGACCTTCCTGGTTGAGCATCATATGGTGCATCATTACAAATTAGCTAAAGGGGACATTGAACACCGTTCTTGTATACGCTCTGATATTTGAGTTGCACTTTGCATTCTACAGCACTTGACTTGGTGTTACAACCAAGGCAGGAGAACTGCACTAGTAATTCAGTCCCACTTCTCCACTGGTCACATATCAATACATTCTCACACCTACCGAACGATAGCCAATTAGACACTCTGTTTGTCCCCCAGAATAAAGCACACCAGAATAATGTTTAAACAACATTAACTATTTATTAGGAAAAAAATGTCTTAACCACTAATGAGATAAAGCTATATATATGAAAGCTCCGTATTTCCCTAGTCCTCATGCGCGCACACATACACACATTCCAAAAAAATGGTTAACCAGGGGAAAAAAAAGGTTTTGGTTTACAGCTGTTCCTTATTCATAGAAGGAATAATAAAATAAATCAGTTTGTCAGCTTCTGGTAGAAAATTCTTCGGTTGGGTGAGATGTCCCAGAATCTAATAGTCGGATGCCACTCGAAGTCTGTCCAGGTGCGGTTGATGAACAGTCTGTGACAGGTAGGTGTTCAAGTCAATTCGGCTACAGCAAGCATCACATAGGTCTTTCAGCAAGGGTGTAGCAACAGATCTGCTTAGGACTCACAGCAGCAGTATAGCAGTAGAAGCTTTCTTCAGGTTCCATGATTTCCCAAAACTGGAGGGTGAAAACAGGTGTTAAATATAGGAGGGTTTGCTAGTGCTGTTGGGGATGGTTTAAACTAGTTTGGCAGAGGGATGGGAACCTGAGGGCAGTGGAGGCAGAACATTAGCGAGTGACTCTGAAAAACAGAAGAAGTAAAGGTTAAAAATTGTGCAGCTCAGGAATGTGGCAGTGTCAAAAGGTATTTATTTAAATGCAAGGAGTATAGCAAATCAAGCCGATGAGCTGAGGACACACATATGGCAACACGATGATATTGTTATAATGGAAACTTGGCTTAAAGAGGGGAAAGAATGGCAGCTCAACATCCCTGGATATAGAGTTTTCAGGTGGGATAGAGAGGGGGATAAAAAGGAGGGAGTGTAGCATTATTGGTTAAGGAATCAATAACAGTGGTGAGGAGGAATGATATGCTAAATGAATCATCAAATGATGCCTTATGGGTTGAGCTCAGAAATAAAAAAGGGGCAGACTCACTACTATAGACCCCCAAATAGTGAGAGGGGGATAGAAGAACAAATATGTAGGAAAATTTCTGAGTGCAAAAGCTATAGGGCAATAATAGTTGGGGATTTCAACTACCCTAATATCAACTGGGATACAAACAGTGTGAAGGGCACAAATTTCTTGAACTGCATTCAAGAGAACTTTTATAGCCAGCACGTAATAAGCCCATGAGAAGGGGCATAATTCTAGATTTAGTCTTCGGTAATGAATCTGGGTAAGTAGCAGTTGGTGACTATTTTGGAGATGGTGACCATAATGCAATTAGTTCTGGCATAATCATGGAAAAGGACAAAGATAAAACAGTACAAATTCTAAATTGGGGTAAGGCAAATGTTACAAAACTGAGAGGTGATCTGATGAAGTGGACTGGATTCAGCTACTTGAAGGAAAATCAGTGGCAAAACCGTGGGAGGCATTCAAAAGCGAGCTGCTACAGGCACAGTGTAGGCATGTCCCCACAAAGATAAAGGGTGGTATGGCCAAATCTAGAGCCCTCTGGTTATCTAAAAGCATACAGGGTAAGTTAAAGCAGAAGAAGCAAGGTTATGACAGTCACAAAAAACTTAATACTTTCGAAAGCCTGGCGGAGCATAGAAAGTGCAGGGGTGAAGTAAAAAAGGAATTTAGAAAAGCAAAGAGAGGACTTAAAAAAAAATTATTGGCAGGTAAAATCAAGGAAAAGCCAAAGATGTTTTATCAGTACATTAAGAGCAAGACGATAACTAAGGAAAGGGTAGGGCCTATCAGAGATGTACAAGGGAACTTAAGTGTGGATGCAGAAGATGTGGGCAGGATTCTTAATGAGTACTTTGTCTCTTTCTTCACAAAGGAGAGGGATGATGCAGACATTGTAGTAAAAGAGAAGTGTGAAATATTAGGTGCAATATGCATAATGAGAGACGAAGTGCTAGAGGGTCAGACATCCTTGAAAATGGATAAATTGCCAGGGCTGCATGGATTGCATCCCAGGTTGTTAAAGGAAGCCAGGGATGAAATAGCGGATGCACTGAGGATCATCTGCAAATCCTCACTGGATATGGGCAAGGTGCCAGAGGATTGGAGGTCTGCGAACATTGTACTATTGTTTAAAAAGGGTGCGAGGGATAGGCCAAATAATCATAGGCCGGTCAGTCTGACCTCGGTGGTGGGTAAATTATTAGAATCTATTCTGAGACAGGATAAACTGCCACTTAGAAAGGCACGGATCAATCAGGGATAGTCAGCATGTCTCACTAACTTGATTGAGTTCTTGGAGGAAGTAACAAGGAGGTTTGATGAGCGCAGTGCAGTGGATGTGCTCTACATGGATTTTACTAAGGCATTTGACAAGGTCCCGCATGGCAGACTTGATTATAAAAATGAAAGTCCATGAGATGCAGGGGAATGTGGCAGGTTGGATCCAAAGTTGGCTCAGTGCCAAAGGGTAGGAGTCAACGGATGTTTTTGCGAATGGAAAACGGTTTCCGGTGGCGTTCCACAGGGCTCAGTGTTGGGTCCCTTGCTGTTTGTGGTATATATTAATGATTTGGACTTAAATGTGGGAGGCATGATTGGGAAATTTGCTGATGACACAAAAATTGGCTGTGTAGTTGATAATGATAGTTGCAGACTCCAGAATGATTTCAGTGGTTTGGTTGAGTGGGTGGAAAAGGTGGCAAATGAAATTCAATCCAGAGAAGTGTGAGGTATTGCATTTGGGGTGGGCAAACAATGCAAGGGAACACACAATAAACAGGAGGATATTGAGAGGGGTAGAAGAAGTGAGACACCTTGGAGTGCATGCCCACAGGTCCCTGAAGGTGGCAGGACAGATAGATAAGTGGTGAAGAAGGCATATGGAATGTTTTTGTTTATTGGACGATGTAAAGAATATAAAATGTAATGCTGGAACTATATAAAACGCTGGTTTGACCACAGCTGGAGTATTATGTTCACTTCTGGTCACATTACAAGAAGGACATAATTGCTCTTGAGAGAGTACAGAGGAGATTTACAAGAGTGTTGCCAGGGCTTGAAAGTTGCAGCTATGAGGAAAGATTGGATCGGCTTGGGTTGTTTTCCTTAGAACAGAGGATGCTGAGGGGTGACTTAATTGAGCTGTACAAAATTATGCGGGACCTCGATCGAGTGGACAGGAGAAGCTGTTTCCTCTAGTGAAGAGGTCAATTACCGGGACACAGATTTAAGGTGATTGGTAGAAGGATTAGAGGGGACATGAAAAACGTTTTCACCCAGAGGGTGGTGGTGTCTGGAATTCACTGCCCAGATCCCTGGTGGAGGCAGAAACCCTCAACTCTTTTAAAAGGTACCTGGACAATCACCTGAAGTGCCATGACCTGCAAGGCTACAGACCAGGTGATGGAAGGTGGGATTAGATTGGGCAGCTAGTTTGTTCGATGTGCTGAATGGCTGCCTCCTGTGCCATAATTTTTCAATGATTCTAAATGGGTGCTGTGCTAATAAGGCACACCTGTTTGAAAGCCTTTAGATTTAGCACGCAGTTTTGATTTTTTTTTATTCCTTCATGGGAAGTGGGCCTCCCTGGCATCCTTGATAGCCCTTGAGAAGGTGGTGGTGAGCTGTCTTCTTGAACTGCTGCAGTTCATGTAGTGTTGGTACACCCACAGTGCTGTTAGAAAGGGAGCTCGATAGGGCTGGGTGTGTCATTGTCAATTCTAGTGCCTAGGTTGATGCTGGGTGGTCCGTCCAGTTCCATTCCTTTTAGACTTTTCTCTTGCAGTTTGGTACAACTGAGTGGCCTGTGAGGGCATTTAACAGTTAACTGTATTGCTGTTGGTCTGGAGTCACATGTAGGCCAGACCAGGTATGGACAGCAGATTTCCTTCCCTAAAGGGCAATAGTAAACCAGCAGAGTTTTTATGACAATTGGCAATGGTTTCATGGTCATCATTACTGAGACTAGCTTTTCTATTTCCACATTTATTCATTGAATTTAAATTCCACCAGGTCCCGTGGTGAGATTTGAACCTGTGTCTCCAGAGCATTTGCCTGGGTTTCTTGATTGCTGGTCCAGTGACATGATCACTAGGCCATCGGATTCCCTTAGTTTGCTATTACCATAGTTACGACCAGGTGAGAAAGAGGTCTAGGGGTCCCTTTCAGCCTTCACCTGGTCTTACTGTAACAGGGTTTTATTTTTAAACAGTGTTTTAAGCTCCCCCTTGGTGAATCCTTACTCACTGCTTTCCAATTATAAGGCAAATAAAGGAGCACAAACAGGCTTTCTTAGCTTTAAAGAAGAAAAGTGAAATTTATTAAACTTAAACTCTAATTCGGTTAATGCCTACGAATACACGTCATGCCCCACGCTAGCATGCATATGCGATACACACATGCAAATAGAGACAGAAAAGAGCAGACGAAAAATAAAGTGGGAAGGTTTGAGGCAATATCTGAAGAGTTTTTTGTTACAGGTCTTCAAGCTCATTGTCGAGTCCTTGTTTGTAGGTGGATCTTACTTTTCGTTGGGGCCCAGTATTCTTCTTAAACCTTGTTCACCGTGGGAGACTTTTCTCTCTTGGAGTTCATGTGTCTTCAGGGGGTTTTGGAGTTCCGTGAGAAAGAGCTGGGAGCAGTCAGGAAAGAGAGATTCTCAGTCCAGGAGCAAAACTGCCTTCTGCCAGTTCAAACACTGTCTCTACAATTTAAAACGCCCCAAGTTGGCCAGCAGGGTAGTCACATGACAGGTATAACCACTTCTGGCTTTGAGCAGTGTCTGTTAATATGCAAAAATGTCTTTCCAGCTTGGCAACCCCTTGTTTCAGGCTTTCTCCTCTTTCCAGCAACAATTTGAAATTTAATGTCCATGTGGCAAAATTAATATGCCTCAGTCTTGGCAGGTGGGGGCCTGCATGAAACCATACTATTACCAGCATTTGAATTTGCTGAACACCTACAGGTTTAGCACTCGGGTGCTGATTAGACACAATTTCCGTGGAGCAGTATATGTGCGCTCCTTGCACCCACTTCCACTGAAGGTGTGGAATGTGCTGGCTGGCACATAGCAGTATGTTGCAGGATTGGTCAGGGACCATGGGAGTGGGTGCGCAGATTATTGCATGTGGCACTGGAGGTCCTAGAGGAGGTGGAATGTCCTGTACCCCTCTCCAGTAGGAGTTGGTGCTACTCTGCCTGGCCTCACGTCCCCTCATTCTTCTTCTGGACCAAAAGTCCCCAAGCAAGATGCCCATGACCAAACACTCCCTTTCTCCTGGTGACTCCTATAATGCATCCAGTAAGTGCATTCGGTCAAATGCGTGCCATCAAAATGCTGTGCAGCCTCCGTAATGAGACCTGGCAAGATTTTAAGTAGAAATCAGCCCCGCAACGAGCCTCTGCCTGACTGTTTCTTGCACAGGCTGCAGCTCCTTTACCAAGGTGGCATCTTGAGCTAAATGCAGGCTAAAACTGATTTTTCAGCTCAATATCCCATCTTGGCCACCTCAAAGGATCTTTAGCGTCTAAATGTGTTGCAGAAAATTGCTTCCCCATTGAGTTTAATGTTGGTTGAGGGAGAAATATTGATCAGGACGCTGGGAGAAATTCCCTGCTTTTATTTGAATAATGCAGTAAGATCTTTTATGCCCACCTGAGGGGCGAAGGGTCTCTATCGTATTTTCCGAAGGATGTCACCTATGACAATGTAGAACTCCCTGATGTAGAACTCCCTGATGTAGAACAAAAAGTTGCTGCGAGTAGGAACTGCTGCTTCCGAACTTGGGGGCAGCTTCATAATTTTCCGACGGGCTTTTAAAAAAAAATTGGAACTGACAGTTCTGATGTTAAAATTTACTTCATCGTTCATAATTACATGATGTACTAACTGTATTAAATGTTGAAACGTTGGAATGCTAAGGTCACTGGTGATTTTGTATAAATGCATTGGTCCACCATCTTGACAGTAATCGAAGGTAAACAAAGGGATAACTGATGTCTGTACACATTTGAAGTGGCCTGCAAGCATTTGCATTCATTACAGATCATTAACAGTACTATAATTACATGATTCCTGTCAAAAAAAAAAAGTTCATACTTTTAAGACCTTTTGGTCTTTGGCCACTCTCACCCCTGTAAAATCCTATGCTGTAAAATGTGTATAATTATACATTGGCTGACATTAAGTACAGTACTAAATTTTAGATACACTTTAGCTTCATTCTAAAACAAATAATTGAGGATTATGGACCTGAAATAAAAACAAAATGCAGGAAATATTCAGGTCTGGCAGCATCAGTGGAGAGAGGAAGAGAGGTAATGCTTCAGGTCAATGAGCTTCCATCAGAACTGGAAAAGGTTAGAGATGCAACAGGGTTGAAGCAAGTACAGAGGCTGGGAAAGGGGGAGGGGAGGAAAAGAATAAAAAGGGAAGTCTGTGATACAGTGGAAGAAAGGAGAGATTAAGTGACAAAAAAGGCTGATAATGGGAGAACTAAAGAAACAAAAGATGTGTCATGAGGTGTTAATGGGAAAAATGCAGTCATTGCCAACAACTGCCATCCAAAAATGAGCAAACCAAAAAAAGGGACCAGAGGTTATGATCTGAACTTTTTGAATTAAAAGTTAAGTCAATGAAAGGTCGTCAACCTGAAATGTTAACTCAGTTTGTCTCTGCACAGATGCTGCCAGACATGCTGAGTATTTCCAGCACTTTCTGTTTTCATTCCAGATCCTAACCACCTCTTGCGTTGTAAAAAAAAAATTCTCATGTCGCCTTTGCTTCTTTTGCCATTAACCTTAAATCAGTGTCCTCTGATTTTCAACCCTTCCACTAATAGGGACAGTTTCTCCCTGTTTACTGTGTCCAGACCCCTCATGATTTTGAACATCTCTATCAAATCTCCTCTCAACCTTCTCCAAGGAGAACAGCCCTATCTTTGCCAATCTATCAATGTAACTGAAGTCCCTCATCCCTGGAAACATTCTTTTAAATCATTTCTGCACCGTCTCTAAAGCTTTCACATGCTTCCTAATGAGTGGTGCCCAGAATTGGACACAATACTCCATTTGAGGCTGAACCAGTTGGCACGAAGACCTCCACCAAGAATGAGGCATATTAATTTCATCATATGAACATTGATTTTTAAACTGTTGCTGGAGTGAAGAGATGACTTGTTTGAAGATCTCGAGACACTTGACTGGAAAAACATTTGCATACTAAGAGACAGTGCTTGGAGAGACAAAAGAATTGCTCACTGATTCAATTAACAGAGATTGGGCTGGGCAATGGTGATTGCCCACAAACACAGGAATGATTAAGCCATTTAGTCACATGACTAACCTGCTGGCCAACTTGGAGGTTTTGAATTGTACCACACAAAGGAACAGACAGCAGTTTTGCAACTGAAGCTGGAACAAGAAAGCCACTCTCCTGGCTGTCTCTCTCGCTTTCTCCCAAGCCACCGGACCCACGGAAGACAAGTAAGCCTCGAGAAAAAAGACTCCGACATCAAAACAAGGTGAAGCGTGAACTGGGCGCCAACAAGGACAGGATTTACTGGCAACCAAAGACTCCACGTAGAACTTAAAGAACTGTAATTATAACCCAGCCATTGCCTCAGACTTTTTCCCTCTTTATTCTCTTCTACTTTTTCTGTCTCCATCTGCGTGTGTGTTTATCACGTATGCATGCTAGCATGGTTGCATCACATATTCATAGTTGTTAACTGAATTAGAGTTTAAGATGAATAAACTTCCACCTTTCTTGTTTAAATCTAAGGAAACCTGTCTAATTTCTTTGCCTTACAATTGGAGCAGTGAACAAGGATTCACTGAGGGGGAGCTAAAAACACGGTGTTTCTAAAGTTAAACTCTATTATGGTTGAACCAGGCAAAGGCTGAGAGGGAACCCCTAGACCCCTTCTCACCTGGTCGTAACAGTGTTTTATGAAGGTTCACCATAACTTCCTTCCTTTTGTACTCTATGCCTCTATTTATAAAGCCCAGGGTCCTGTTTGCCTTTTTAACTTCTTTCTCAACCTGCCCTGCCACCTTCAACGATTTGTGCACATATACTTCCAGGTCCCTTTGTTCCTGCACCCCTTTTTAGTATTGTATTCTTTATTGTATATTGCCTTCTCGTTCTTCCTACCAAAATGTATCACTTCCTGCTTCTCTGCAATAAATTTGATCTGCCACGTGTCTGTCCATTCCACCAGCCTATGTCCCCTTGCAGTCTATCACTATCCTCATGGTTCACAGTACTTCC
Organism: Heterodontus francisci; assembly: GCF_036365525.1. NCBI lineage: Eukaryota > Metazoa > Chordata > Chondrichthyes > Heterodontiformes > Heterodontidae > Heterodontus > Heterodontus francisci. The sequence goes on from NC_090387.1 coordinate 39,546,115, forward strand.
AAGTTTTGTGTCATCTGCAGATTTTGATATTGTGCCCTACACACCCAAGTCAAGATCATTACTATGGATTAAAGAAAGCAATAACCCTAATATGTACCACTGGGGAACTGCACTATATCTACCTTCCTCTGGTTCGATAAACAACCATTCATCACTACTGTTTTTCCTGTCATTTGGCCAACTTTGTATCCATGCTGCCACTGTCCCTTTTATTCCATGGCTTTAACTTTGACAAGTCTGTTACATGGCACTTTATCAGATACCTTTTGGCAGTCCATGTACACCACAACAACTGCATTACCCTCTTCAACCATCTCTCTTCTCTCATTGAAAAACTCAATCAAGTTAGTTGACCACAATTTGCCTTTAACAAATTGGTGCTGGCCTTCCTTAATTAATCTACATTTGCCCAAGAGACTGTTAATTTTGTCCCGGATTATCATTTCTAAAAGCTTTCTCACCACCAAGGTTGATCTGACTGGCCTGTAGTTACTGGGTTTATCCTTCCACCCTTTTTTGAACAATAGTGTGACATTTGCAATTCTCCAATCCTCTGGCACCACCCCTGTGTTTAGAGAGGTTTGGAAGATTATGGCCAATACCTCCAAAATTTCCACCCTTATTTCCCTCAGTATCCTCGGATGCATCTGATGGGTCCTATTTACTTATCAACTTAGCCAGCCTTTCTAACACCTCCTCTATCAATTTATATTCCATTCAGTGTCTCAACTGTCTATCTTATGACTTAGGCAGCACTTTCCTTGGTAGAGACAGATGCAAAGTGCTCACTTAGTAATTCAACCATGCCCTCTGCCTCCATGCTTAAATCCCCTTTTTTGTTCCTAATCGGCCCCACTAATCCTTTTACCACCCTTTTTACTATTGATATGCCGATAGAAAACTTTTGGATTCCCTTTTACATTAACTGCCAATCTCTTCTCACTCTCACATTTGTTACAGACAGGTTGGAAGTGGTGTGGTGACTTCTGCTTTTCACCTCTCAACTGACCATAGATAGTGTTTTGTTAAAAATGGTGTGTTAGTCCCCGAGTGTTTTCAGGGTTAAATAAACCAGCAACAGGTTTTTTCAAAAGCTGAAAAAAAGAAAGATAACTATTTTTACATTTCCCGAAATGGTCGCATTCTCACACACACGTACATACACAAGAATCGATAGATAAAGAGAAAAGGGTAGGATGTAATTAAGGTCTAAATTACTGACAAGAGTCTGTTGCTTAATGAAACTTCAGAGTTTCTTTTGGGAGGAAATTTTATAACCGTGTTGCAGGCCTGAATGTTCTTTGTCTTGGAGTTGCTGAAATGTTGTAGTCTTCTGTGGTTAAAACTCAGCCCAAAGTTATCTAGTTTACTTTCACAGATGGAGAGCCTCAAAGTCATCTTGCAATTTCTCTGCTGCTGTGGTTCAGGTTATTATTCAGCAGGGTTTTATGTGTAGCTGGACCGTATCTCTCAGCCTCTGGCTGGAACTGGCTTTTTGTTGTCTTTTGTTGATCTCCCCTCTCTCTGCAGAGGGCTACCTTTTAAGGTAAAAATCCATCACATTTGAATTTCTGTCAGGTTACAAAGGGCCCTCTCCCCTGGGGTGACCACACAATGGTACAGGATATGGAAACCATTGCTATCTTTTGGCATCTAGATGCGGGAACCATACAAATGGTGCTATTTCACACCTATTCATCTTGGTTTTGGTTGTGGAGTTAGTCTGTCTACAGAACCTTTGTTAGTTAATTCCTGTAGAGAGGAGTCATCAGTATGTACTGGGCTCCTTTTCAATTTTAATGGGTTCTCTCCAGAACAAATTTAGGGGAGGTTAACCAATTTCATCCTCAACAGATGTGTTTGACAGTACAGGAGGGGGTCACCTGAATTCTACTCCATTTTGTCTGTGGTACAAATGTGCGCTGGTTCAGTCCAACAGTTGACTTATTTCATAATTCTCCCAATGCGTTGCTTATTTTATCATGACTCCTTCTGAGCATGGCACCTCCCTACAAAAGGGGAAAAAAAGAAATTCCGTTGTATTTCATTTTTTGTTGTTGCTTGTTTTTCAGAAAGAAGGAAAGTAAGATATACGACAGCACACATTTGTACATATTCATCCCATGAACTCCTCAGGCTTTCAGTCATGATTTCTTTGCAGGCCTTTTTTGTCATACCGTGTTTTACATTCTAGACAAGACATCTGCTATAATGTTTTTCCCAGGTATGTGTAGGATTTTCAGGTTGAATGGCTGGAGAAGTGTGGCATTTTTAACTTGAAATTTTTCCACCAATATTAGGGAGTTGTGGTTGGTGTAGATTTGAATTTCTCAGTGTCTGTTATTGGCATAAACTTCAAAAGGTTGAAGGGCTAGTAGGAGTCATAATGCTTCCTTTCCTATTGTGGAATATTTCCTTTGATGTTTAATTTTTTTGAAAAATAGCCAGTTGGCCTTTCGAAGCCTGAATAGTAAGACTGCTCTGACTCCACTGGCGTCAGTAACCATCTTAAAAGGCTTGTTGAAATTTGGGGCTGCCAATACTGGGCCATTTTGTTAAAATTGCCTTCAACTTTTTAAAAGCTAGCTGGCCCCACTCTGACCACACCACTTTTACACTTCAAGTCAGTTAAAGATGCTGAAATTTGGAACAAATTTTCGGTAAAACCCACATATTCCTAGGAAATTGCATTATTTCCTTCTTTGTTTTGGGAATGGGGAAATTACCAGGGCTTGGACTTTTGCTGCCCTTGGCAACACCCGACCTTGGCCTACAATGTGGCCAAAATAGGTTACTTTAGCCACGTGAATTTGCTGCTCGCTAAATTGGCCACTAGGTGCATTTTCGAGTTCCCTGAAATGGTTCAAGTGGTCTTCCCAGGTATCAGTGTAAACTAACAGGTCATCCAGGTAGATGACACCATTGCTTAAAGCAGCAGTTCATGAGGCTTTGGTAAGTTGCTGGGGCATTCTTTAAACCAAAGGGCAAGACTTTACATTGAAATAAGCCTATGGGGTGACAAGTGTTTTAATAGGAACCTGTTCTTACTGCTTTGACGTTGCAGTAGTCAATGCAAAGTCTGGTTGATTCATCGAGTTTGGGTACTAGTACAATGGGGGAGCTCCAGCTGCTTTGGCTTGGTTCAATTAGATCGTTGTCCAGCATGTATTGGACTTCTTGGTGGACCTGAGCCAATTTATTGGGGCTCAGTCTGTATGGGTTCAGTTTTATAGGTGGGATCTCTCCTACATCATGTATTAAGGATGTATGACCTCGGTTTGTCCCTGCAAATTTCCTTGAACTCGCTTAGCAGCGTTGCTAGGTCCTGTCTCTGCTGGTCCAAGAGATAGTTGAATATGGTGTCTAGTCTCTTTAATATTTCTGTATTTTCCAATTTTATGGTTGGGGGGTTCAATTTGAGAATTTTTTTGGTTTTCCTCCTTGCCTAGCTCGTCTTCACTAGGACTGTCTTCGTCTACTGTTCTTGCTGTTTGGCATACACTCGCTGGTCTCTCTGGTTCAAGGCTGTGATATTGTTTTGGCATATTGATGTAGCACAGTCTTGGCTTTTTCCTCCGGTGTGGTGTATATATCATTCACCTTTTTCCTTATCCTGCATGGACCGTTACTAAATCTGGCTTTTAGAGGTTTGCCTTACAATGGTAGCAGTACCAGAACCTGGTCCCCTGGTTTAAATTCTCAGGCAGGAGCCTTTTTGCCTGCGTGCCTTTTCATGTTTTGCTGCACTGCTTTCCAGTGTTCTTTTGCGACAGCACGGACTTTAAAAAGTCTCTCGCGAAAAGTAGACACGTAATTTAGTAATGACATTTCCTCCCTTTGATCTAAGAATTTTTCCTTGATTAATTTCAGGGTGCTTCTCGCCTCGTGTCTTTAAAAAAAAATTCAAATGGGATGAAGCATGTGGATTCATTTGGTGAATCTTTGGTAGCAAACAGCAAAAAGCTACTCCTTTATCCCAGTCATGGATCAATCACAGCATTATGGCCTGATCATGGTTTTCAGGGTTTGATGGTATCATTCCAGAGCCCCTTGAGGCTGTGGATGGTAAGCTGAAGATTTCAGCTGGTCAATACCAAGGCTGTGCAGGACTTACTGGAATGTTCGGGACATGAAATTAATTCCTTGATCGGACTGAATTTCTTTGGGCAGGATGTATTGTATGAAAAACTGAGTCAGTCCCTCAACCACAAATTTGGCAGTACTTTTCCTCAAAGATATGGCTTCTGGGAATCAGGTGGCCATATCTATGATGGTTAGGAGGTATTGGTAACCTGTCATAGTTTTAGGTAGTGGTCCCATTCAATTGACCAGAACTCTGGTGTGGGGTTCCTCGAAAGCAGGGATAGGGATTAGTGGAGCAGGTTTGATGGAGGGTTGTGGTTTCCCAACAACCTAGCAGATATGGTGGGTCTTGCAAAATTTAACCACATCTTTGTGAATTTGAGGCCAGCGAAACTGTTGGCTTATTCGGGCCTGGATCTTTCTGATACCCACGTGCCCAGCCATTGGGATTTCTAGGGCAATCCTCAAAATCTCCATATGATATTTAGGGGGATTACAATTTGGTGTACCGCTGACCTCTCCTCTTCTGCAGGTCACTGTGGAGGTCTCCATTTTCTCGTTATTACTTCATTTTTGAAGTAATAATATTCAGGCATTTTCTCTGCTTCTGCCCTAGAACAGGCGGTCTGCACTATTTTTAACTCGGGGTCTGCCTTTAATTAGAGGATTTCTTGTATACTAACTTCTCTTCCCCTAAATCTCCCCCAAAAAATTTCAACCAGCCAGGCCTCGGGGTCATCTGGCTGAATTACCGACTCAGCTCACTCTGTTGGAACTTGCTTAGCCATGGACCTAGTTATCACACAATCAGGGAATATTCCAGGGACTTGCTCCTATATTTGTCCTGTTTCCTTGGCCTCATTTGGCTGGTCTAAAACTACTGGGGCTGTTACCATCCTACCTCCTGCCAAATCATTGCCGAGCAGCAAATCTATTCTGGCCACAGGCAGACTAGGAGTTATTCCTCCTGTAATTGGTCCAGAGACTAGGTCACACTGCAGGTGGACTCGATATAGGGACGCGGATATATACCCAGCTATAATGCCTTTTACTAGAATCTTTGCCTGAAGCGAGCTCTCTGGTGGAAAAATCATGCCTTTATCCAGCATTAAAGATTGAGTGGCACCTGTATCTCTGAGCAGGACAAGGGACTTGCCTGTCTCATCAGAGGGGAACGGAGACACTTTTCCATTTAAAACAGAATCCTGTTTATCTCGGCATTTTTCACATCAATGGAAGTATTCTTTGAGGGGTCCATTACTCTGGTTAGGACCACAGGCTTATCTGCCTTGCTGCTTGCTGGGATACCCTTTTCGAGGCAAGCGTTCTGAACTCCCACAAAACTCACTGGCCTCCCCTTCAATTTCTAGCCATCAACTTTCATTTGCCCTGTTTTATTGCAGTGGGAGCACAGGGTCTGTGGAATATATTCCTGCCTTCTGCATTTTCTTTTCTGACTGCTGAGGGGCTCCCTGTGTTCTCACTTCATTTCCTTTTCACTAGCACCCCATCTTTTCTCACCATCCCACTTTCTGTCCTTCCCAGACCTCTGGGGATTACTATGGAAGGATTTTATAATCGTTTGCGATTGCAACAGCTTCTCTCACCCTTGTGACCCTTTGTTCCTCTATATGGGTCGTTATGTTGATGGGAGTACTGTTTTTAAATTCTTTTAATAGAATCACCTCTCAAATTTTCATATCAGAGGTCTAACTTGAGAGATCGTATCCAGTGGTTGAAAGCCATGTGTTTAACTCTCAAATTCAATAAAGGTTTGGGCAGGTCTTTTCCTAGCATTTCTAAACTTTTGCCAATAGGCTTCAGGGACTAACTCATATGCATTTAAAATAGCAGTTTTAGTCTGTTTGTAATCGAAAGAACTCTCTTCGGTAACATGGAACGAGCTTCACAAGCTCGACCCACCAATTTGCTTTGTAAAAAGAGGGTCTGAAATTCTTTTAGCCATTTTAGCCTCGTAGCTATTTTCTCAAAGGAGATAAAATAGGACTTGATCTGTTCTTCATTAAATTTTGGCACTGCTTGTGAGTGTCTCAAAACATTAAAGCTTTGCTCTGAATTGGGGATAAGATTTGAATTGCTCGTGGCATTCTCGCCTTGTGCTTGCAGCCTGTGTGCATGCAGCCTGTTAACTTAAGTGTCTTGTCACTGTCTCTCTTAGCATCTCTCTTTCTACTGCCTCTTTTCCCTTTCAAAACTGCAATTCTTTCCTCTTTTTCCTTTTGAAACTCCAAATTTCGCATTTGCAATTGAATTCTAGCTAGGGCTATTTTTTCAGACTCTGGTTCTATGCCTGTTTCCTCTGGTTCTGGGGTAAGATTAAAATGGCTAGCTAGATTCTTAAGTATTTCCTGTTCCTTTGTTTTTTGCTTGAAAGTGACTCCCGCCTGGGTAGCCACAGCTTTTATATCTTCAATACTTAATTGATTTATCATAGGATACTTTTCCCTGCTCTACAAACACTTGAGCATCGAATGTGGCTGTTGTTTGTTTCTGGCACCGTAGAGAAAAAAAACCGAGAAAACCTTCTTGTTGAATTTTACAGTATTAGGAATTAATTTTCCTCCTGTTTCCAAATCTCTCTCATAATCTGATGTTCCAGAATCCTGGCTCAGAGCTCTGAATCTGTCACGGACAGGTGGATAGTGGTTTTCATGGGTCAAGTAAATTGACAAACGACAGGCTTTCACGTAGGTTAAAAAAGAAAATCAATAATTATTTTTTACACAATAACTGAAAATTTTTCACGACTTCACCCATTCATGCATTCACACGCAAGAAAAGATAGAGTAGAGGGTAGCATGCAATTAGAGTCAAGTTGTTGTAAAATAGTTTGTTATTTTAAGAAAAGAACCTTTAGAAGCTTTTCGGGAGGAACTCTTTCAATGGTGCAGGCCTGAATGTTCATTGTCTTGAAAAGGATGAAGTGTCGCAGGTTCCTTGTGGTTAAGCCTCAATCCAAAGTTGATGGTGGAAATCCAGCTTCACTTTCACAGATGAGGGGTCACCTTGCAATTTCTCTGCTGCAGTAGTTAAAAGATGTTATCTGCAGGGCTCCTGCTTAGCTAGAACTGTCTCACAGCTGTTCTGGTTGGAAAAGGCTTTCTTTCGCTGTTCACCCTCTTTCTCCCTGGAGAGATACCTTTTCAGATAGAAAATTGTCAGGTTGCGGTTTCGATCAAGTGATTAAGGGCTCTCTGCCCTGGGGTAATTCATACAATGCTCCAGGATATTGGAACTATTGTTACATGATGGCATCTGAATGTGGGCCATTTTGTTAATGTGGTGCTATTTCACACCTATTGTCTTAGTCTTGGTTGGGGAGTCAGTCCCTGTAACAGTCGTGTTAGCTCTATTCCTGCAGCTAGGAGTCATTAGCATGGAATGGGCTGTTTTCCATTTCAATGTGTTTTCCCCAAAGCTAATTCAGACGTGGATAATGGGTTTCGTCTTCAACAGACAAACATGTTTATTGGCAGTATGAGAGGGGGGTCCTCTGCCCTCTACTCCATCTTGTCTGTGGCACAACTGTGTCCTTTTTTTTGTAGTTCAGTTCAACAATTGACTTTAAGTTTATTTTATTTCATATTTTATCACTGATCCCTCCGTGAGCGTGACACGCCACAGTGACGCCAGCTGCTGCTCAAGCTCCAAAACCTGGAGTTCAGGCTCCTTCAGCTGACAACACTTACTGCACGTGTGGTTGTCTGGACATGAGAAGTTTCCTGGAGTTCCCACATTATGCAGGATGTGCATCGAATGGGACTGATGTGCCCTGCCATGTCTCTATTTATTAGACTATTAACGACGTAGCAGAAATCAACTTAAGAGTTAAATAAATGAACACTCACCAGCTACTCACCAGTCAGCTATTTCCCTTGTGCTGACACCACTTTATTTTATAGGAATGTGATTTTAAATGTAACTTAAAACTTACTTAGACTTAGGTCTACTTAAACGCAGCAATGTTAAAACCTACCAAACTTAACCTATTAGGCAATTAATTATGTTTCTCAGTTTAACCCACTGCCCTCACTTAGAGAAATAAAGACAATGGTAATACTCACCAACCAGTCATCTACCTGTTGCCCTGCGATGTCATTCCTTAATTTTTTTTCCACTGGATATACGTTGCCACTGATCCTCTTGCTGCCATTGCTCAGGTCCATACTCTGTCCAGGAGCCTTGTCTCCTGTTCTTTTTATTGCTGCTGTGGCTGCTGCTCCTGCTGCCGCCATTGAGGTCCGTGCTCTGTGTCGTTGGAACAGTGTAGGAATCTGAGGACGGAGAGGTCAGAGTGGGAGTATAGCGGAGCAGAGAATTAAAATGACAGGCGACTGGAAGCTCGGGGTCACACTTGCAAACTGAATGGAGGTGCTCTGCAAAGTAGCTTCCCAATTTGTGTTTAATCTCCCTGATGTAGACAAGACCACGTTGTAAGCAGCAAATACAGTATACTAATTTGAAAGAAGTACAAGTAAATTGCTGTTTCATCTGGAAGGAGTGTTTGGGGCCTTGGACAGTGAGAAGGGAGGAGGTAAAAGGGCAGGTGTAGCATCTCTTGTGCTTGCATGGGAAGGTGCCATAGGAAAATTTCATGGTAGGAGCATAACTTGTAATGGGAAACGTTGAAATGCAACCAAAAATATGACGGCAGAAAGTAAGATTTGTAAATTGGAAATGCATACATCTTAATATTTTTAGTAATATACTAGTCAATCTCTGCAAACAGGGAGTCAAGTCTGTGTGGTCTTCAGATGAAGTGGGGTTAAATGGCAGTGGATAATTGAACCAGTGCATACAGATGGAATTCAGCTCCTATTTTAAACTTAGTCTTTTATATTTATGATTAAATAACAAAGTTTACAGCCATTTAGAAAGTAGAGAAGAGTTGGCTTGAGTGTAAGGGCTACTCTGCATTGCAGATAGAGAAGTTGAGAGCTGCAAAACCAAGGGGCTGCAGCACCAACACTGGGAAGAAGATATAATCACAGCCCTGGCAAGTTTACAGAGGAACAAGCTTAAGCCATTCAGCTTCTCAAGCCAGTTTCACCATTCAATTATATCATGCCTGATCTGTAGCTCAGTCCACTTTACCTGCTTTATCTCCATTTCCCTTGGTATCCTTGCCTAACATAAAATCTGTTGATCTCAGTTTTGAAACTTCCAATTAACCTAATATCCATAGACTTTGGGGCGAGAGTTCTAGATTTCCGCTATGTCTTCCTGATTTCAATCATAACTGGCCCATCTCTAATTTAAGATTAAATATCATGGGCAGTTTACATTATAAAAACAGACATGGGAATTCAGAATGGAAAAGCTGACACTGTGAATTCTGTTGACAGCCAGTGTGTGCATACATATGAGGGGTGGGGAGAACTCCTAGCTTCTGTTGCACAATAATCATTGGTGCATTGTACTGAGTGGAGAATGAGGAGCAGCAGCAACAACAACGGGAGCAGTGAATATGGAGAACAAAGGCAGCTAAATAGGTTTATTAGATGTGACTAGTTAAAGTAGTAAATGGGACTGTCTGTGGGTGTAGGTTATGTGGGCTTCCAGAAGGCATTCAATAAGGTTCCACATAGAGCTAAAATTAAAGCTCATGGAATAGAAGGCAAGGAGGTTGATTAGGTGGTATGAGACAGAGTGGGGATAATGGATATGCACTCATCAGAAGGGAGTGACTAATGGACAAGGACTTGTGCCGGGGCCTCAACTATTCACTATAGTTATTATAGCACAATTTGCTGATGACACAAAGAGTGGTATTATAAATACTGTAGACATGAGCATAACATGACAGAGGCATTGATGAAGGGAATGGGCAAAACTGCAGCAGATAGATTTGAATATAATTGTGCGAGGTCATCCATTTTGAACCAAAAAAGGACAGATCTGAGTATTCAAATGGGGAAAAGTTAGGAACAGTGGAGATCGAAAGAGATTTAGCGTCCATATACACAGATCACTAAAATGTAGTAGGTACAAAAAACCCAAAAATTCTAATGGAATGTTAGCCTTCATAACTAGAGGTCTGTACAAAGCCCTGGTTAGACCACATCTGGATTACTGTGTACAGTCCTGGACACCATACCTTAGGTTATATTGGCCTTGGAAGGACTGCAGCACAGATTCACCAGAATGTTACCAGGGCTCCATAGGTTAGATTATGAGCAGAGATTGCAAAAACTAGGCTTGTTTTTCCTGAAATATAGAAGGTTGAGGGAGATTTGATTGAGGTTTTTAGGATTTTAAAGGAAATTGACCAAGTAGATGGAGAGAAAGCTTTTCTACTGGTTTGGGGACTTCGGATAAATAAATTTTCAGCTAGCCACATTCTTTGAGAAAACGTAAAATGATACCAATAGAGGAGCCATCTCCAGAGCTCTGCAGTCATATTTCTGTCATTGCTTGCAGAATACTTTGAAAGAATTTATAGACCATAACAAGCATCACTTTTTGTGAAAGAGAAACCATGAATATTTTAAATGCTGGGAATTTTTGGTACTCAAACATTTGAAAATTACATTTCCATGAAGCTGACTATGACGGTGAATTATGTAATGATTTTCTTCGCGCTCTTGGAGCGATAATGGAAATATAATTTCCTGTTTCACTGACGTATGTGACTATCTGGTGACTTATTTGCTAAACCAGTTTTGAAGTTTTCCTTGCTGTCATTTTAAAAATGTTACTCTGAACTGAGCTGGAAAAAAAAATGTTCTAAGTCATTTGACTAAATCTCTCAATTACCCCATGTTCTATTTTTGTGAAGTATTTGGAGTTGATTTCAGGTTAGACTCCAATCCTGAAGATGCAGATTCAAAGTGTTGGGGGGGTACTTAAAAAAAAAAGTCATCAGGAGAGCGAAGAGGGGACATGTAAAAACTCTGGTGGGCAAGATAAAGGAAAATCCCAAGGCGTTTTATAAGTATATTAAGGGCAAGAGTAGGGCTCATTAGGGACCAAAGTGGCAATGTGTGTGTGGAGCCAGAGGGTATAGGTGAAGTTTTTAATGATTACTTTTCATCTGTGTTCACTATGAAGAAGGGTGATGTAGGTGTAGAGATCAGGGAGGGGGATTGTGATATACTGGAACATATTAGCATTGAAAGGGAGGAGGTATTAGCTGTTTTAGCAGGCTTAAAAGTGGGTAAATCCCCAGGCCGAGATGAGATGTATCCCAGGCTGTTAGGTGAGGCGAGGGAGGAGATAGCAGAGGCTCTGCACAAATTTTCAAATCCACTCTGGCCACAGGAGAGGTACCAGGGGATTGGAGGATAGCGAATGTGGTACCATTATTCAAGAAGGGTAACAGGGATAAACCAGGTAATTACAGGCCGGTGAGTCTAACATCAGTGGTTGGGAAACTACTGGAAAAAATTCTGAGGGTCAGGATTAATCTCCACTTGGAGAGGTGGGGATTAATCAGGGATAGTCAGCATGGCTTTGTCAGGGGGAGATAGTGTTTAATTAACTTGATTGAATTTTACGAGGAGGTGACCATTTTCTAGCACTTGGCCCGTAGCCTTGTATGCTATGGCATTTCAAGTGCTCATCTAAATACTTCTTAGATGCAAAAAACAACAGCGAACGATGAGATAATCTAGATTTTTAGTCGTAGTGATTGAGGGAGGAATGTTGGCCAGGACAGCAGAAGAATTTTAGATTGAAGCAGTCATTTCTTTAGCTAAAGGAACTGTAATACATACAGTGTGGTTGGGTTTTCAAAAGTTGTTTTGATCAGATGTCTTATGGTAGTTAAAAATTCAGATACATAGATACAATATAAGAGGCAATGTAGCAGCATGAATAGAAAGTTGATTGATGGACAGGGAACAGAATTAGGGTAAGTGGGAAATAAGAAACATAAAATATTGGAAACGCTATGAAGATAACAGACAAGTTAACATTTTGGCTGTAAACTGTTTGTCAAAGCTACATAATATTGGTCAAGGTTTTGTAGTCGGTGGCAAATGAATGACGCTTGCAATTCATTCTGCTTTTACAGCTGCCCATAGACTTTTCGTGAGCTTTTGCATGTCACTTTATGATCATCGGGAGACCTAAGCTAATTTGCATCCTCTGTGGGTTCTGGGGCCCTCCTGTGATCGTTGCCTTTATTCCCCGCACGGGGGAAGCGGGGGAGAGAGAGTGTGACAAGATAGGCAGGGAGGAGAGGGAGACTGTGAGCGGGAGGGATGGGAGCCGAGCAGAGTGGAGGGAACAGTGAGGCCGGGATTGAGGGCCCACAGGTGGGTTGGGGGTGGGGGGGAGGGAAGCAGGGAGCGAGTGGCTGAGTGGGGAGAAGTGGTGAGGCAGGGAGCAAGTGGCGAACAGACGGGCGCGGGAGGCAGCGACGATGAGAAGCACGTTGGTAGGAGGGAGCGGGGTACGATTGGGGTTGGGATGGAGGCGGCGATCGCAGCCACTGTGGCCATTTGGGTTTCATTTATTTTTGTTTCTGTAATAAATTGAGCAGCGCCATCTTTACTACTGGCAGCTGCCAAAAAAGTCTCCGACAGTGATGTTTCAGTGCATGAGGCTGCATTTACGCATATGCAAGTACTGCACACCTAGTGGTTGCGTTGTCAGCAAACGCAACCATAGAAATTAGGATCACCAAAGGAAATGAAGGACTGTGCAGACTCAATACCTCTGCTTTGTCTGATGCTGACCTGAAGGATTCATCAAAGCTATGAGCAACATTAGAAAATCAGTTTCAGATTAAAGTCAATTTCAGAATACACCACCTGGAACTTGTGGTTTAGACAGAAAGCTGAGAGCTTGAACGACTTTGTTAATCAATGCAGAGAGAACACAAAAGAATGCAACTTCACTGATGCTAAACTCTCGAAACTAATTGGAGTTCATTATTGCCTCCACTCCTATTGAGACATTTCAGAAAGACCTCCTGGAAAAGCCGAAAGGTCATGGCGTGCAGAGCATACCACAGGGCAGACATAAATATGAGGCAATTAGCACAGAGAGACAGTGTTTGCAAGCCTTGGGGTCTGAAACGTCCAAGACACCCAGGCAGAACAAGATGCGAAGTAACTGCGGGCTCTCCCACCAACCACGTGGATGCCCGGCATATATGCAAGACATGCAGGCTTCGAGGGCACTGGGCCAAACTTTGCAGAAGGTCCAGCAGCAGCAACGTGGGAAGAAGCCAGAGTGGGCAGTGTTCAAACTGCAGAAGTATGCCACCCAGAGGCGAAGGGAGGCAAGGCACTTCCAGGCATTGTCAAGGGCATAGACCCAACCATGAAATGGGGGAGTGCCTGTCCTAGATGGGTGAGTTGGATCGAGGTGAAGACATTTTAAGCGGACAGCTATTTCACACGGTCACCTTAGAGGATAGATTCATTCTGTGAAAAAAACAGAAGCTTTTGCAACACTCCAGCACATCTGTCCCAATAGGGCTGAATGACATCAACTGCGAATGAAGATTGACACAGGTGCAAGTGCCAACGCTTTATCTTTTCGCATTCTCAAGGCTTAGAAGTCTGTGGTCCAACCCACAAGTATGAAGCTTATGGCATACAATAGTTTGACAAAGTACCTAGGTTCCCTAGACCTGGAATGCAGGTACAAAGAGTCTATATGGTCTACTTAGATATTCTACATATTGATGTGTCAGGACCAGCAGCAACAGGGTTGCCAGCTCGCAGTAAATTTAACATGGTCACCATCCATGAATTGACTTAGTCAGAAGGCCACAGTAGTCAAATCAGGTGCACATCCATTCGATCGGTACAAGACTTCCAGAGTTGTACTTGGACTGGTTTGCCAAGGTTGGGAATTTCCATGGGGATGCAGTCCTACATCTTTAAAGAAGGTGCAATGCTGTCGATCACCCCGCCGTGAAAATGCAGTGTACACATTAGAGAAAAGTTGAAGATGGAATGGAAAAACAAGGCATAATTCGACGAGTGCAACATCACACGGACTTGATGCTGTTCTATGACTACCGCCATCAAGAAGGACAGTTCAATTCGACTATGTTTAGACCCGAGGAGGCTAAACAAAGCTTTAGAGATGTCCTCAAGATTAGAAGAGTTATACCCAACGTTTGCTGGAGCAAAACACTTTTCCAAATTAGGCACAAAAAAGGGATATTAGTCCGTACACTTGTCAAGAGAGTCGCAACAGCTAACAACATTCAGAGCTCCTTTTGGCAGGTACTGTTTCCTCTGTTTATCATTTGGGCTGTCAGCCGAGATATATTTCAACAGCATATAGACCTGATAACGAAACGTGTCCCAGGCTGTATGTGTATTACAGACGATGGCGCCATAGTAGGAAGCACGGAAAAAGAGCATGATAGAAACCTACACTTGTTAATGCAGACCACCAAACACGAAGGTTTGGTTTTCAGCAGTAAAAAGTGCTCCCTTAAGGCAGCTCACATAAATTTTTGCGGTGCCATTTACTCAAGCTCAGGCATCCGCCAGGATCCTGGGAAGATCAAAGACATCCAGTCAATGCTGACACAGCAGGGACAGCGGGACGACCTCCAAAGGTATCTAGGTCTATTCGACTTCCTTGCTGCATACATACTGAGCTTCTTAGAGAAGGCTTCTCCACTAAGAGAATTGCCGAAGAAAGACACCGTTCCTAATACAGGACAATCACCAACATGCATTCAGTGCTTTGAAACCAGCACCATCAGCCAAGTCATGGCTTCAGTATTATGACCCTCGGAAGGCAACAACATTAAAAGTGGATGCATCACAAAAAGGTCTTGGTGCATGTCTTCTTCAAGACGGCAAGTCTATCGCCGGCACAAACAAATTACTCCAATGTCGAACAAGAAGCTCTCGCTCTTGTCTTCAGGATCATCAGGTTCCATACATACTTATTCAGGAAGGAGTTCACGGCAGAGACAGATCATAAGCCGCTGGAGATGATCTGGAGAAAACCAATCACTCGTGCACTGCCTCGACTCCAGAGGTTCCATATGAAGATTCAGGGCTAAAACTTTGATGTCAGATGCAAACCCAATGGTCAGATGGTCCTGTCAGACTGCCCAAACCCTGGGAAGGTGCGAGACATAGCACTCGACTTCCAGGTGGATGAAATCTGTGCAGGTTCGGAGATGTCTACAATGTAGATGAAGTGTGCACGGTCAAAACAAGAGATAGGAACTCCAGAGGGAGATTTCTCAAGACCCTATACTCCAAACTGTGGTAGGTCGTTAGAGGTTTGGCTCGAGACCAGTCAGGAGATCCCTACGGATCTGAGAACGTATTGACCATATCGAGACGAAATTGGTATATCCAGTGGAGTACTATTCAAAGGATGCCAAGTATTCATTCCGGCAACACTTCAGTCTGACATACTTGGACAACTCCTCCAAGGACACATGGGAATAGAGAGGACAAGACAACTTGCTCGCGAGTCAGTATTCTGGCTGACATCAGTAAGGACGTTGACCAGATGGTGAGGTCGTGTGATGCATGTCAAGAACACTAGGCTAGTTAACATAAAGAGCCTCTCCAACCACATGACATACTGTCATCACCATGGACCAAAATAACAACAGATTTGTGCTCTGTGAACAGAGGAGACTACTAGTGACTGACTATCACTGCAAATTTTCTATTGTGAAGAAGCTTCGAGACACATGGAGTAGAGCTGTGGCCAACACTGCAAGTGCCATCTTTAGTCTTTTGGGTGCCCCGGTAGAAGTGGTATCCGACAACGGTCCACAATGCACAGGAAAACCATTCTAGGATATGTGTGAATGATGGTCCGTCAACCATATCATGTCACCCAGATATCCTTGTTTGAATGGGATAGCTGAATGTATAGTCAGGACAGTTAAATCGCTATTCAGAAAGTGTTTGGAAACCAGGCAAGATATCTTTGTGCAATGCCATTAGACTCCGGATTGCCACCACCTGCTGAGATTCTGTTTGGTTGACTGGTGAGAACCACACTAACAAGCTATCATCTCACCGAGTCATCCTTGATCACGGACTGGTTACGTCAGAAACCAGATGAGATGAAAGACATGCATGATGTGAATGTGGGTGCAGAATTACTACCACCAGATGTTGGCCAGAAGGTGAGGGTCCTAACCCTGCAAGAGCAGACGTGGATCCCAGCAGAGGTGTGCAAAGAACCATGTTCTTATGAGGTGACAACACCAAATGGTGCGGTACTATAAAGGACGATGTCTTGAGGTCTGGTCGAGTCAACCGACGACCAGTATGGTTCCAAACGTTGTAGACAATGTCTTGAAGAGGAGTGTTTGAAATGTTCTTGTTACAGCTAAATGTTTTATGGAAATAGTGTTATAGTTGTCAAATTGCTTATCTCAGGATTGCTTATTCATACACATATTAATGTTATATAGGGCTATCATTTAAGGGAAGGGGGATGTTGTAATAGTGTATTTGATAGAATGTTAAATATCAGATAAATATATATTTATGCTAATATATATCATTATAGCAAGTGATGCAATATCACGTGAGTCAGTTCTCTTACACAGCACGTGTAAGCTGAAGCAGCAAGAAGTCTTCATTAAAACTGTGTTCAATCTTTATGCCTGCCCTTCAGTTTTGTTTGTATTAATCTAGAAAAAGATAAAACAACCTTAGCCAGAGTTGGATGAGGCTGTTAGGTTTGATGCTTGTAATGAGGCAGCACTGGGTGCCTTGATGGGCCCTTCAAAGGATGCCAAAAGAGGCACAGAGGGAAGCTGTAGGCTTATCTAAGAAGGGATCAAGCCCGGGACAGCAGTAGGAAGGTCAAGAGTACTGAAGAGTTGGGGTTGGGTTTCGGGAGGGATGAGTATGTGAGAGGAGAAATGAAAGGCGGTATGAAGACAGGAGAGAGGGTTCCAGGAGGGGTAAAGAGAAAAGAATGGATACAGACATGTTTCAGAGGCTTTTGAAATTTGCCATGATCAAGTGTCTGACCTGGGGTCTATCTTCTTCTTTGGCCTCCTTGTCTCGAGAGACAATGGGTAAACGCCTGGAGGTGGTCAGTGGTTTGTGTAGCAGCACCTGGAGTGGCTATAAAGGCCAATTCTAGAGTGACGGACTCTTCCACAGGTGCTGCAGATAAAATTGGTTGTCGGGGCTGTTACACAGTTGGCTCTCTCCTTGCGCTTCTGTCTTTTTTCCTGCCAACTGCTAAGTCTCTTCGACTCGCCACGCTTTAACCCCGCCTTTATGGTTGCCCGCCAGCTCTGGCGATCGCTGGCAACTGACTCCCACGACTTGTGATCAATGTCACAGGATTTCATGTCGTGTTTGCAGACGTCTTTAAAGCGGAGCCATGGATGGCCGGTGGGTCTGATACCAGTGACGAGCTTGCTGTACAATGTGTCCTTGGGGATCCTGCCATCTTCCATGCGGCTCACATGGACAAGCCATCTCAGGCGCCACTGGCTTAGTAGGGTGTATATGCTGGGGATGTTGGCTGCGTCGAGAACTTCTGTGTTGGAGATACGGTCCTGCCACCTGATGCCAAGGATTTTCTGGAGGCAGCGAAGATGGAATGAATTGAGACGTCGCTGTTGGCTGGCGTACGTTGTCTAGGCCTCGCTGCCGTAGAGCTAGGTACTGAGGACACACTTGGACAGGAGAGAGGGTTCTTGGACTTTTGTGTTCTGTGTCAGTGCGCCATTTTCCCACACTCTCTTGGCCGGTCTGGACATAGCAGAGGACCTGGGGTCTAATAACAATTATTAATTGACGGAAGAGGCTTCACATGAAGCAAAGGCAAGGTGTTTTCTGGTTGGCCTAGTCAGGGATTTGGATTGAATTCAGGTTGATTTACTTGTAATAATTGGCCACATATATCGTAACAAAGTTCTTAATGTTAGAGAAACTTCCAAGCCTGCTTGTGAAGAAGACACTGAAACTCGGATGCTTTGGTGGATACTGTTTATTGCTTGCCTCCAAGCTTGCTTACTTCACTTCTAACAACACCTAGCCAGTGCTGGCTGGCTCTTCTTTGTATACATCTGAGTACAATTAATGAATCAACAACAATACCTGTTCACCCTATGACCTTCAACTACTATGTATTTAACATCCAGTAACAGAACTTATTAGACACTAACAGTTAAATCCCTTCAAAAGGATATTGTTGACCTTTAGGAAAGTTTTCAGGTTTTCTGGGACATACAGCTCTGAATCTTCATTTGGCACTTGGGAAAACACAAAATTGCAGCACATAAGATATTTGCAGCAATGTAAATTGTTGCAGTGCTATTTTTCTTGTTTGGGACATTTAGTAACATAAATTGCATCATTGTGCTGCAGGTACTAATTGTATTGTAGATTTGTCAAACACGATCAGTGTTAATGATCAGGGTCATTGTTGCACGGTAACAAAGTCAAATTCAGTTTTGTTTATATGGATTATGGGATTTTCTGGTTTGGGGATTGCATTCTGTGACTAAACACATTTATAATTAGGCCCAGCGGCCATATGGTGACTTAAGTTCTATAATCAACATCACCAAAACAGATTAATTGGTTAAGTATAGCTATTTGTGGAATCTTGCTGTATACCGATTGGCTGCTGAGACTGCCTGCAAAACAACATTGGTGACACTTCAGAAGTATGATGTGCAACACAGTATGCAACTACTAATTCGTTCTTTGAATTACATAAGATTATCCAAGATTTCGCTGGTGCTTTGGGGCTTGATTCTGTCCATATCTCTGAAAAATGGCAATTAGAGACATTGGTGTATCTGTTTGAAAGTATTTTGCTGCATGCATGGCAAGTATTGCTTGCTGTGGTTCAGTGGTATCACTCTCAACTCTGGGTTCAAATCTCACTCCAGAGCCTTCAGTGCATGATCTTAAGTTGACCCTTCAATGCAGTACTGTTGGAATGCTGTACTTTTAGGGGTGCCATCTTTCAGATGAGACATTAAAGCAAGGCCCTGTCTACCCTGTAAGGGCAGAGGAGTTCTCTTGGTGTCCCAGCCAACATTTATCCTTCGACCAACAGCTAAAACAAATGATTTCACTGCTGTTTATGGGACATTGTGCATAATTTGGCTATTGCATTTCCTACATTACGACTGCGACTAGACTTCAAAAGTACTTCAGTGGTTGTAAAGTGCTGTAACAAATGCAAGTCTTCCCTTCTTTTGAAAGTACTCTAAATCTATGGCAGTCTGGTGCTGCTGGGCATATCTACTTGTAGCTCATGCACATCAGAAACCCAGTTTAGCATAATTTTGATAGTGGTGACTGCTGCATTATGATGAACAGACAATGTTCTGTTTCACAGTTTTTCACTTCATTTCTCAAGAAATCTCTGTTCGATGATAGTTGAGAAGGCGAACACTTTTTTTTGTTCTGTTATTGGAGGAAGTCTTGAAATCCAGTGTTCGGAGTTCAGTTTCTGCCTCCACTTAAATCTGTGCAGGTATTGGTGCCTTCGGAGTTTATATTTTATTCAGAACGCTTGGCTTTCATTTGTCATTGTCAGCTACCTCATAAACTAGAAATCATGCCTGAAGGTCAGCCTAATGCCACAAATATTCTAGTTGATTTATTTATGGGTTAACTACATTTATCAGATGTTTTCTGTGTGGAGGTAAGATTCTGTTTTAAAAATATATTTGTCAACAGTTTTAGATTTAGTAAATTTTTTTATTTCAGTTGAATTTTTGGGACAGCCTGAATTTTACGATTCATGTCCTGATTTCAACCTGATTTCAACCTGATTTCAACCTGATATCAACCTGATATAACCCAGTTTTAGGGCCTATGCATGCAATTTCGCTCCTTTTAAATTTACCTGATACTGCTCTGATGTTCCAGGGTTGATAGAGCCATAGAAATGTATAACACAAAAGGGAACTATTTGGCTCATCATCTCTAGCTAGATCTTTGTTAACAAACTTCGTTGGCACTCTACAGCCCCATGTTCTTCCCATACTCTGTATCTTTATCCAAAAGAAGCACTACCTGTTCAGCTATCCCCTATCTCCAGGTCTCCTAGGTCACTGCACCACTTTTTATCTCCAGCTTCTCCCTTCTCTTCCACCCACTGCTATCAATGTCACCTTCCCTATCCCCACCATTACCTATGCATGCAACATGCGCTGTCTGCTCCCCATCGCTGTCAGTTCACCTCCAGTCAGTTAGCTTTCCTACTATTGCTCCCTGCGTGAGTCCCTCCTGAAGGGGTATGGCTTTCCTGATCACGCACCTCAGCACCTGCTACTGGTTGTCCCACAATAGCATTGCCAGCTAAATGTTCACTGTTCCTTTATCTCTTGAAGATAAAGTTTTCCAACCTTGTCCCCATTCCTTTCTCCACTCCACCTGAGCAGCCCACTGCCCCCCCCCCCCCCCTCAGTGGGCTGAGATACCACTCTTTTGTTGATCACCCTATTTAATGTTCTCTCCGTGCAAAAAAAAATCTTTACCATCCATGGACATCCTGCAACTGATGACGACTCCTTTCCTTTCATTGACAGTTAGCTGGCTGGCTGCCTCTATCACCACTTTTTCCATCAAATTACTGTGGTAATGACATAGCTTTCATTTCCAGGTCCACCTTCACTTGTCTTAGTCCTCTGAATCCTTCTCTTCCAAGCATCTCAGCTTTTATCAGTCCTCAGTCCTCTTTTGAGGTCCTTATTGGCTATTGTTCTGAAGCCTCTAGTGACTTTCCCAACTAAATATCCCCATTTTCCTTTTCCATTTGGCACATTGTGTTTCTTTGCTATCCATATCCTATGCTATTCAACCCTTCACCATTATATCCTTCCCTTTTTAAAAACTGTCAGCTTCCTCTGATAGCCTAACTCCTTCACTGTTGGCCCTCCACTCAACAATGTCATTGCAACCAAGTAGAGAGTTCTTAGTTCCACTTTCAATATTCTGCTCCACAGCAAATTCCCCAGTCTACCAGCTCCATTGCTCCCACCAGTACAACCTTCATGTCCTCAAACCTGACTGCCATGTGTGTATGTGCCACGTAATCAGCCTTGTCGTCCACTGCTAGACCTCCTCAAAAATATTGCTTTTCCTTCTCTACAGTTAAATCATCCTGGAAAGTAAGGGAATTTCCAGGCACTCTTTCTCCACTACAAACCTTATTGAATTCTTTGAAGAAATAACAAGAGTAGACCAAGGTAATGCAGTGGATATATTTGGATTTTCAAGGTGGGAAATGGTGTTCCACAGAGATTGGTGAAGGTGCAAAAAAGACTCAAGGACGATGCCAAAACTGAGAGGATATACTTATCAGGAAAGGTTGAACAGGCTGAGATCTTTTCAAAAGACAATGCTGAGAGATTAACTGACCGAGGTCTTAAAAAGTGTAGATATCCTAGATCCCTCACTCCTTTGTAGCTACTGCCCAGTTTCCAGTTTCTGTGCCGTCCCTTCCAAGGTTCAACTTCATGCCCACTTCTCTCACCACTTCCTGTTCTAAATCCTTTCAGCCTAACTTCAGTCTTAGCCCAACCACAGTGCAAAAACCATCCTGATCATATTCACCCCTGATATCCTGTGAGATTGGTAACCATGGTGCATTTTTACTGCTTGTTTTCTACAAAGCTTATGCTTTCAGCATGGTAGATGGGAGCATTCATTGATACGGTCCTTTTATCATCTGTCTTGCCATCCTACAATGGCTTTTGCCACTGGTGCCTGCACATTAACCTCTGGAAGGTTTTATTCTTGCCCTCTTATTCCTCATTTTTCTGCTGTCCCTTGGAGATCTTATCGAGAATCATGAGATCAGCTTTATATGTATGTCATTGATAACCCAGTCTTACCTCTCCTCTCCACTACCCTTGATGGCAGGATTTTTGGGTGTGTTGCCCAATCAAGTTGTGGATGAGCCTTCTCAATCAGGCCAAGTTCCACCAATATATGGCTCAACTCATTCAGAAGTCACTAACCTGTATTGTATCCCACACAAGTCCCACTTGCCTATCATCCCTATCCTTGCTGATCTTCACTGGCTCCTGTCTTTTACTGCATCAGCTTAGAAATCCTTGTTTATGAATCTCTCCAAGATCTTGCTGTTCCCTACATCTGTAACTTCTCCATCTCAACATTCCTGCTTGGACCTTCTCATCCAACTCTGGTCCATTATATATCCACTCGCCTACAGTTTAGCATTGGTGACAGAGCCCTTACTTGGAAACTCCTCCCCATAATGACATTTCAGTTCAGTAAAGTTGTTGGGGACATCCTGAGAAGTAAAAGTTACTATAAAAATGTAAGTTCCCTCTTTTCTGGCAACCTTCAGAAGGTCCCATAAAACCTACTTCTGTGCCTTTGGCCACCCTTTCAAGCTGAACTGCCTTGGAATGTTTTTGCTGTATTAATGTTATATAAATATAAGTTTCGATCTTTTTCTTCAGATCCTTATTTTTTCCATGATTTTCAAGCATTGTCTTTGTATGTTCACCATTGAATTGCAGGAAAGCTATTTGCTATAATGGTACCTTCAATAGTGGCTGGATGACTTTAATTGGAAGCTGGTCTTTTTGTGGTGGTAGGGTAAGATTGTACATTGTTGTTGTACCTTGTTGTTGTATCTCAGTCTCTAAATTATATATCACTCTCCATTGTAATAGGAATGGGCAGTTGTCTTACTCCAAGCTTCTGCTAATCCTAGTTGAACCAGCAACTGGCAGCTGCACAGGAGTTGCCAAGGTTTAAAAGCTAACTTGTCTGGCCGCTGCCAGGAATTGTTTCTGCTGGGTGCTTCACTAACTGCCTACATAAGATCAGCAACTCATTTTGTAGTCACTGAGGGGTGCAATTTATATCCTATCACTCTGTGGTGCAGTGGGTTGGTATACCAACCATGCAATTTCCAAAAATAAATTGCAATTGAAATGTCCTGTACCTAAGGTACAAACTTTTATGTTGAAATTTGCATTCACCAAATTTAGTTGAAACTGATAATTTTGTTCAAGCATTGGCAACTTTTGTATCCAGGAAAGGTGCCTGTAATTGTGGCCAAACTAAAGGATTAACTTCAAAATTAAAGCCTAAATAAATTGTACAATACTTCCCCCTCCCTGAGGGGGGGGGGGGGACATTGTTTCCCTTTGTATCCCAATCCAATTTCAGCTCCAGTGGTTTAGATGGACAGAAATGAGCAGGTACCTTCCTTTTCTTTCCGTCTTTTCTCCACTGCCTCCCATTAGGAATCGCCTCGAACTTTCCAGCCAGACTTTGTTTAAAAAATATATATTTTATGTGTAGAATTGAAAAGACAAGGTCTGGTTGTAGCTCTCAAGAGAAACATTTGAAACTGGTTTATTGATCCACATCTCCTGCCTTTTCCTTTTGTGGGAGAAATTGAACAGTGAGGATCTTTTGCCTCCAGTTCTTTATGCCCCTCCTTTTTAGATGGTGTTTTGAAAAAGTGTTAGTTTCTATTCTGCTAATGGATGTTGTAGATTTACTCATGAATATGTCCAAAATAATTAGGAAGCTTGTGGTTCAAAGAAATAAGTACATATTTGGCTATTCTAGAAGTTTGATGAGCTGTTGCCATAAACAAATCTCCAGAATCTTTTGCTGCATAATCAAAAAACTGAAATGGATGACTCTTGGAGGGTGTGTGACTCAGTCATAAGGAAATGGAGTGGACCGTAATTGGAAAGAAACCAATCTGTTTAATGGGTTTTGTTTTATAATAAATTCAAAGTGCGCTGTAGATCTTTATGTATACCTCAAATTTCCAATAGCAGTGGTGTTCATGAAATAACATGAAACTGTTAAAAGGCTTCTTTCACAAAAGCAGTTCAGAAAATGTTTCCTTATCTTGGCTAATGATTGAATTGGCCTAATTGTGTTGATCCCACTGATGGAAGAAGTATGTTCTTGGCCTCACCAATTTTGAACATTGACCTCTTTTGCAATTTACAGCATTTATCTCTTCTGAAACGTACATGTAAACTGCAACTTGCTGACTTGGTAATGACTCCTATTCCATGTATAAAGACTCCAGAGGTTTTTTGAAAGTAATGATGCTATGATTGAAGCATTTGCAATGGAGAAAATTACAACATCTCAATCAGAATGAGAATTTTTATTTAAATTGATAGTGAGAATTTGTAGAGCAATAACTGGCTGCATTGCATTTTGGAGTGCAGACATTGGGATTATTAGTGAAACTGGAGTGCTTGAATTTTTCAGCCTTAGCTTTTTTATAAATATCTATTTTATTTGGTCCAGAATTTGATGACGGGGAGCATACTGTCGGTTACAAGGGCAGTGAGAGACACAGCACATTGTGCAGATGAAACATTGGACTATCAGCAGAATACTTGCCCATTGCTGATTTCATATATTGCCTAGCTGTTGAAAAATGTGTTTTAAAAAAAAACCATCATAGAATCCCGTGATCTGTTGATTCAGTGAGATGCAGCAAACATGCTGTGTATGCCTGTAGGGACCAGAGGTTCTTTTTGTTTGTTTGAGCCAATTACCCTTATGTGTAAATTACATAGCAAAGTATTAAATACTAACAACATTGCAACAGATTGTTTTTAAAGCAAATGTTTCCTTTACTAATGACCTATGGACTTATAATCCATCTTGATACCAGTACAAGGAGTAATGAGTAATTTAATTCATTAACCATTCAGAGCCTGTTGCAATCAGAACATAAGAAAAAGGAGCGAGAGTAGACAATTTGGCCCCTCGAGCCTGCTCCGCCATTCAATAAAATCATGGCTGATCTGATTGTGGCCTTAATTCCATTTTCCTGCCTGGTCCCATAACCCTTTATGCCCTTGTAGATCAAAAATCTTCTTCGTTCAACCTTGAATATATTCAATGACCCAGCCTCCACTGCTTTGGGTTAGGGAATTCCAAATATTGATGACCCGCTGGGAGAAGAAATTCCTCCTTTTCTCCAACTTAAATGGGAGACCCCTTATTTGAAATTGTGCCCCCTAGTTCTAGATTGCCCCACAAGGGGAAACATCCTCTCAGCATCTACCTTGTTAAGCGCCCTCAGAATCTTTTATGTTTCAATAAGATCACCTCTCATTCTTCTAAACTCCAATGAGTATAGACCCAACCTGCTCAACTTTTCCTCATTAAACAATCCCTTCATGCCAAGGATCAACCTAGTGAACCTTCTCAAACTGCCTCCAATGCAAGTATATCCCTCCTTAAGTAAGGAGACCAAAACTGTATGCAATACTCTCAGTGTGGTCTCACCAATGCCCTGTACAGTTGTAGCAAGACCTCCCTAACTCTATACTCCCCTTTGCAATAAAGGCCAATATTCCATTTGCCTTCCTAATTACTTGCTATACCTGCATGCTAACTTTTTGTGACTCATGTTCGAGGACATCCAGACCCCTCTGTACCGCAACATTCTGCAGTCTCTCTCCATTTAAATAATTTGCTTTTCTGTTCTTCCCACCATTACCTCACCTTTTCCACATTATACTCCATCTGCCAAATTTTTGCCCACTCACGTAACCTATCTATATCTCTTTGCAGACTCTGTGTCCTCCTCACAATTTGCTTTCCCACTTATCTTTGTATCGTCAGTGAATTTGGCTACAATACACCCTACCCCTCTACCTCTCTTTCCACATTTAAGACATTTCTTAAGACCTACCTCATTGACCAACTTTTGGTCATATGCCCTAATATTGCCCTCTATGGCTTGGATAGTGTGCTGTCTAATTTTGCTTCATAATGCTCCTGTGAAGCACCTTGGAATGTTTTATTATGTTAAGGGTGTGATATAAATGTAAGCTGCTGTTGCTCTCCCTGCCAAATTCAAACACAAACTCGGTGGCTTCGGGTATGAATAATGCTGACTGTGTGTACTAATTTCCAATCTCATGTTGATAACTGTGTACGCAGTGGCATTGTCTGAGCACTGACAGCAAGGTGTGAAGAGGTACCACATAATTCATAGTGGGCAAGTTATGCTAGTTTTATACACAGCATAAGCACATGCATAGACAATGGGAGACTGAATGACTTGTTCAGGAACACTACATTGGACAGGAACAGAAATCTTTATGCGTCAGATTTTTGCTGTCACCTTGGGATATATATCGGGACTCCAATGTACTATAATCCTTTAGAGTAACGTCTCGGTGAACAACAGAATCTTACTGAAGCAGCAGATCTAGTTGTGTTTAATGGCACTGATTTGCTTTTACATTTTGTAGTTCTCCAGCTTGAACTAGTTCCTTGATTTATGCTTTTTAAATTTTATTTTAATGTTTGCTTATTTTGTGTATTGCACCATTTGTAGAAACTGATTCATGCCTTTGCTACTGCCTTATTTTCATAAAAGACGAACTGAATTAAGAATCCACTTGGTGATGAACCTGAGACAATAGAATTTTTCAATCTTGCTGCATATTGAATAGATTAATAATTTCATCTCTCTCTTAAAATTTTAGTTTTGGTCTATAGGTATATTTGTTGACTCTTATTCGGGCATTTTGTTAAGAAAGGTGCTGGCTATGATAAACCAAGATGGCACAGTCAGATTTTCCATGGTTTTGCGATCTGTCTTGTCATTAGTATTTGGCAGTGAGTTGGTGAGGACTTTGTAGGATAGATTTACCTCAAAGTACAATGGATATTTTTGATACTTGCATCTACACAATACTGGACTCCAGTTGATCTAAATTCAACACTTCAAAAACTGGAATGTTGGTACAGCAAAGAAAGATTTATAATTCAGAGCCTTCATCGATGCTGTACATGACCTGACGGTACTTGGTGATGTAAATTTTAACTTCCAGATTCACAATGCAGTCATCTCTTGCTTTAATGAGTTCATATACAATGAAAAATATTTACTGCAGGCTTGAAAAATTTATCATGGATAATATTGCACCTGTTGTTCAGATTTTTTTTGCAGTGACTTTATTTTTCAAATTACCTTCACCTTGAAATCAAGCCCATTCTTGTGTTTTTTCATTGTGCTAGTTCCAGCTGCTAGAGCTGTCTTGGGTGTACTCCTCAGTACATCCATCTCTGACAGCCTGAATTCACCAACAGCACGAAGTAAGTTAGTCCTGCCAGCTTGCCTGCTAGCAGAGCCTCTGTCAGAAGCACTTCATCATACAGGAGGCACTATATACAGTACCAATCTTTCCATCAGCCCCACCTTCTTTCCTGTTTTCAGAATTCTAGGTTATCATGGTTCATGTTTTCAAATCAAATGTCTTTGGAAACTGGGCTACATAAATTGTACTGTTGAGAATCATTGTTACTGATGGCCTGGTTGTGGTACTTTAATAGTGGCATGCAGGTTCAAGTTTGGAACTTTCTTGATGTTGTGCTTTCTTGAGTGGGGGAGAAATATTGTTTTCTTAGTAGAAGAGAATGAAGTACAGCTGTTTACAAAGCAGCATTGAGGAGGGTATTTACTGGGGTCAATTGCCAAACATTTCTCACACAAACGTTATCAAACAAACTTTGACAGTGAGCCACAAAAGGAGATATTAAGGGATATAATAACATAGTGGTTATGTTACTGGATGAGTAATCCAGAGGTCGGGCCTAATGATCTAGAGACATAAGTTAAAATTCCAGTAGAACAGCTGGGGAATTTAAATTCAGTTAATCAAATAAATTTGGAATAAAAATCTAGTATCAATAATGGTGACCATATTATGACTGATTATCATTTAAACAAAAAAAACTCACCTCATTCACTAATGTCCTTTTGGGGAAGGAAATCTGCCATTCTTACCCAGTCTGGCCAAATATGAATTTAGACCCACAGCAGTATGGTTGACTCTTGACTGTCCTCTGAAATGGCCTAGCAAACCACTCAGTTGTATCAAACTGCTCCGGAAGTTTTACTCGCTAACATCTGGAGACTTGTGCTAAAATAGGGAGAGCTGTCCCACAGACTAGTGGAGCAACAACAACAGCTTGCATTTATATAGCATCTTGAACATAATGAAATGTCACCAGGTGTTTTACAGGTGCATTATGGAACAAAATTTAACACCAAGCTACATAAGATATTAGGCCAAATGACCAAAGGCTTTATCAGATATAGGTTTTAAGGTCTGTCTTAAAGGAGGAAAAGAGACAGAGATAAAGGAAGAGAATTCTAGAGCTTGGGGCCTCAGCATTTGAAGGCAAGACTACTAATGGCGGAGTGATTAAAATCAAGAATGATCAATAGGCTAGAATTTGCGGAGCTTAGAGATTTAGGGTATTTGTAGGGCTGAAGGAGATTACAGAGATATGGAGGAGCAAGGCCGTGAAGTGACTTGAAAACAAGGATGAGAAATCAAGGTGTTGCATGACCGGATGCCAGTGTAGATCAGCGAACACGGGAAATGGGTGAGCGAGACCTGGTGCAAATTAGGACACAGGCAGCAGGCTTTTGATTGATCTCAAGTTTGCGACGGGTAGATCATGGTAGACCAGCCAGGAGTGCGTGAGAATAGTCAAGTCTAGAGGTAACAAACTCATAGATCAGGGTTTCAACAGTAGATAATCTGAGGCAAGGTCAAAGTAAGGCGATATTATGGAGGTGAAAATATGTGGTCTTGGTGATGGCATGATTTGTGGTGGGAAGCTCATCTTAGGGTCCAATGCAGTACCAAAGTTATGAAAAGTCTAGTTCAGCCTCAGATAGTTTCCAGGGAAAGAGATGGAGTTGGTGAGGGAACTGAGTTTTTGAAGGGAACTGAAAACAATGGCTTCTGTCTTCCCAATATTTAATTGGCAGAAATTTCTGCTCATCCATTGCTGGATGTCGGACAAGTAGTCAGACAACTTAGAGACAGAGGAGGGGTCAAGAGAGGTGGAGGAGATGCAGAGCTGGATATTGTCAGCATATATGTGGAAAGTAATGACATTTCGGATGATGTCACTGAGTCCAGCATGCAGATGAGAAAAAGGAGGGAGCGGAGGATAGATCCCTGGGAGCACCACAGCTAACAGTCTGACATAGTCATACTCACAGAATCATACCTTTCCTTCAATGTCCCAGACACCTCCATCACACCAAACCTGAGTATGTCCTGTCTCATCGACAAGGCTCTTATAAAAGTGTTAAGAAAAATCATTTTTTAAAAGTTAACAAATGTGCAAGTTTCAAAGGTTAATCTGAACTATTTAATTTCAGTGATGTGTACCAGTGGCAAAACATTTGTTTTGGCTGTTTTTTTTTTATTGCAGTTCCGTACAACATTGATTCTGGACCCCATGAAGTCTCATAGCATCAGGCCCACAATGGGCAAGGAAACCTTGTGCTGATTACTAACTCCCACCCTCCCTCAGCTGATGAATCAGTGCTACTCTGTGTTGAACTCTACATGGAAGAAGCACAGATGGTAGCAAGGGCACAGAATATACTCTGGGTGGGGGACTTCAATATCCATCACCAAGAGTGACTTCAGCATCACTACTGACTGAACTGGCTGGATCCTGAAGAACATAGCTGTCAGACTGAGCCAGCGGCAGGTGATGAACCAACTTGAGGGAAAAACCTACTGACCTTGCTCTCACCAATATACCTGTTGCAAATGCACCTGTCCATGACAGTATTGGTAAGAGTGACCACCACACAGTCCTTGTGGAGACAAAGTCCCGTATTCACAATGAGGATGCCTTCCGTCATTTTGTGTGGCAATACTGCTGTGCTAAATGAGATAGATTTAGAACACTAAAAGCTAGTATTCAGGTGCAGCAAGCAATTAAGAAGGCAAATGGTATGTTGGCCTTCATTGCATGGGCATTTGAGTACAGGAGTAAAGATGTCTTGCTGCAATTGTATAAAGCCTTGGTGAAACCACAGCTGCAGTATTGTGTACAGTTTTGGTCGTCTTATCTAAGGACGGATATACTTGCCTTGGGAGTGCAATGGAGGTTCACCAGACTAATCCCTGGGATGGTGGGATTGTATTATGAGGAGACATTGCAGAAACTGGGCCTGTATTCTCTAGAGTTTTGAAAAATGGGAGGTGCTCTCATTGAAACTTAGAAAATTCTTACAGGGCGTGACAGGGTGGATGTGAATAGGATGTTTCTGTTTTTATTTCAGCCAATCTGATTCACTCCACATGATATCACGAAACAGCTGAATCTGCCCAATTTAGCCCCATCAGCCTACTCTCAATCATCAGCAGAGTGGTCTCAGCAGTGCTATCAAGTGCCACTTACTCAGCTATAACCTGCTCACTGTAGAGGCCTACTTTAGATCGGGAAAACGAACCCGACCCAAACCCGACTGAACCACCGTGGACCCGAGCCCAATCCGGCCCGAGTCCCTCCGCTTTTGCCCCAAGCCCGACTCGACCCGAGCCTGCCCCAACTCGACCTGACCCCAGCCTGACCCAGCCATCCGTTTACTTACCTCCCAACTCGGAACCTCCATGAAGCTGTCACGCCTGCGCAATGACGTCATAGTGACGTCACTCGCTCACTGCGCAGACTCAGTTTTGTCCCGGATTCCCAGCCAGGTAAGCTTTTTTTATTTTTAATACTTACCGGCACAGCACTGACCCTGCGTGTCCGGCCTGACCCGACCCGAGCCCAAAGGCCGGAGCCTGAAGATGCGCCCGACCTGACCCGAACACGGCATGTTGTCGGGTCCCGTTGGGTTCAGGTCGGGTAGCAGGCCTCTAGCTCACTGATGCTCAATTTGGCTTCCACCAGAACCACTGTGCTCCACATCACATTATAGCCTTGGTCCAAACTTGGACAAAAGAGCTGAATTCAATAAGTGAGGTAAGAATAATTGCCCTTGACATCAAGCCAGCATTCAAACAAGTGTGGCTTCAAGGCACCCTAGTAAAATTGAAGCCAATGGGAAAAATGAGGGGAACACTCCACTGGCTAGAGTCAGACCCAGGACAAAGGAAGATGGTTGTGGTTGTTGGAGGCCAATCATTTCAGTCCCAAGACATCGCCCAACCATCTTCAGCTGCTTCATCAATGACTCCCTCCATCATAGGGTCAGAAGTGGGGTTTTCGCTGATTGCACAGTGTGCAGTTTCATTTGCAATTCCTCAGATAATGAGGCATCCTGTGCCCTTGCAGCAAGATCTGGACACCTTTCAGTCTTGATCTGTTAAGTGGGAAGTAACATTGGCACACACAAGTGCCAGGCAATGACAATCTCCAACAAGAGAATCTAACCATTTCCTCATGATATTCAGTGGCATTGCCATCACTGAATTCCCCACCATCAGCATCCTGCGGGTCACCATTGACCAGAAATTTAACTGGCTACAAGAGCAGGTCAGAGACTGGGTATTCTGTGGTGAGTGACTCACCACCTGACTAACCAAAGTCTTTTTACCATCTACAAGGCACAAATGAGGAGTGTGACGAAATACTGTCCACTTACCTGGATGAATACAGCTCCAGCCACACCTGCGAAACTTGACCCCATCCAGGGCAAAGCAGCCCGCTTGATTGGCACTCCATTTACCACCTTAAACATTCATTCCCACCACTACCAGTGCACCGTATCTGCAGTGTGTACCATATGCAATGCAGCAACTCACCATGGTGTCTTTGGCAGCGTTTCACAAACCCGTGACCTTTACCACCTAGAAGAACGAGGGCAGCAGGCGCATTGAAACACCACCACGTGCAAGTTCCCTTCCAAGTCGCACACCATCCAGACTTTGAAATACGTTGTCGTTTCTTCATCGTCGCTGGGTCGAAATTTTGGAACTCCCTACATAACAGCACTATGGGAGTATCTTCAGCACATGGACTGGAGTGTCAGTGTTAATGCCTCAGAAGAAGGCCATTTGGCCCATCAAGTCCATGCTGGGTATCAGAAGAGCAATCCAGTCAGTCCCATTCCCCCACTGTATCCCCATAGCTCTGCAAATTTATTTCCCTTAAATACCCATCCAATTTTCTTTTGAAATCGCTCATCTTCGCTTCCAGCACCCTGGTAGGCAGTAAGTTCCAGGTCATTACCACTTACTGCTAGAAAAGTTCTTCCTCACATAGCCCCTGCATCCCTTGCCCAAAGCTTGAAATCTGTGTCCCCCAGTCCTTGTACCATCAGGTAATGGGAACAGCTTTTCTTTGTCTACCTTATCTAAACCTATCATAATCTTGTACATCTCTATCAAATCTCCCCTCCAGCTTCTCCAACCTAACCTTGTAGCTAAAATCTCTCATCCCTGGAACCATTCTGATAAATATCCTCTGCCCGCTCTCAAGTACCCTTCCAATCTTCCTAAAGTGTGGTGACCAGAACTGGATGCAACACACTAGTTGTGGCCTAACCAGAGATTTATAAAGGTTCAGCATAAATTCCCTGCATTTTGTACTCAATACCTCTATTTATGAAGCCCAAAATTGCACATGCTTTGCTAAATACTTTCTCAATATATCTTGCCACCTTCAAAGATCTATGCACATGATCTCCCAGGTTCCTCTGTCCCTGTACATTTGTCAGAACTGTGCCATTAAGTCTATATTGCCTCTCCGAATCTCTGGCTCGAGGGTGCTTATCACTGTCTTTTCGAGGGCAATTAGGTATGGGCAATAAATGCTGGTATTGCCAGTGACGCTCGCATCCCATGAATGAATTTAAAAGCATTTGGATGGATGTCAAAAATCTTGGTCAAAGAGTTTGGTATTAAGAAATTTCTTAATGGGGAGAGCGAAGTAGAGATTCAGGGAGGGAATTCGGGTTTAGGGCCCAGGCAGCTGAAAGCACAGTCACCAATGTTGGAGCAATTAAAATTGAGGATGCGCAAGAGGCTAGCACTGAAAGAGGTAGAGATCTCGGGCATATCATTCTGGAGCGGTTTACAGAGGGTGAAGCCATTTTTTTATTCATTCATGGGATGTGGGCGTCACTGGCTAGGCCAGCATTTATTGTCCATCCCTAATTGCCCTTGACAAGGTGGTGAGCTGCCGCTTTGAACCACTGCAGTCCATATGAGGTGGGTACACCCACAGTACTGTTAGGAAGGGAGTTCCAGGATTTTGACCCAGCGCCAGTGAAGGAATGGCGATATAGTTCCAAGTCAGGATGGTGTGTGACTTGGAGGGGAACTTGCAGATGGTGGTGTTTCCAAGCATTTGCTGCCCTTGTCCTTCTAGTTGGTAGAGGTGGTGGGTTTGGAAGGTGCTGTCTAAGGAGCCTTGGTGCATTGCTGCAGTGCATCTTGTAGATGTTACACACTGCTGCTACTGTGCGTCGGTGGTGGAGGGAGTGAATATTTGTGGATGGAATGCCAATCAAGCTTTGTCCTAGATGGTGTCGAACTTCTTGAGTGTTGTTGGAGCTGGACCCATCCAGGCAAGTGGAGAGTATTCCATCACCCTCCTGACTTGTGCCTTGTAGATGGTGAACAGACTTTGGGGAGTCAGGAGGTGAGTTACTCGCCACAGGATTCCTAGCTTCTGACCTGCTCTTATAGTCACGGTATTTGTATGGCTACTCCAGTTCAGTTTCTGGTTATTGGTAGCTCCTAGGATGTTGATAGTGGGGGATTCAGCGATGGTAATGCCATTGAATGTCAAGGAGAGATGGTTAGATGCTCTCTTGTATGGGAAGGTGGTGGCATAGTGGTATTGTCACTTGGCTAGTAACCCAGAGACCCAGAGTACTGCTCTGGGGACATGGGTTCAAATCCCACCACAGCAGAAGGTGAATTTGAATTCAATTAATAAATCTGGAATTTAAAAAAAGCTAGTCAAATGATGGCCGTGAAACCATTTTCGATTGTCGTAAAAAAAACCCATCTGGTTCACTAATGTCCTTTAGGGAAGGAAATCTGCTGTCCTTACCTGGTTCTGGCCTACATGTGACTCCAGACCCACAACATGTCCTCTGTAGTGGCCTAGCAAGTCACTTAATTGTATCTAACTGCTTTAAGTCAGTAAAAAAGAATTAAACCGGATAGACCACCTGGCATTGACCCAGGCACCGGAATCGACAACGGCAAACACATGGAGGGATTTGAAAACTAGGATGAGAATTTTGAAAATGAGGCTTTGTGAGGTCAGAAGCCAGTGTCGGTCAGCAAGCACAGATGATGGATGAGTGGGACTTCTTGTGAGTTTGGAAATAGGCAGCACAGTTTTGGATGACTTCAGGTTTACAGAGGGTTGAAGATGCGAGGGCGGCCAGGAGATCATTGGAATAGTCAAGTCGCCCCAACGCAATGGCATGATCATTTAAATCTGTTGCATACTATTTTGCATACATTTATATGTCATTTGCTGCGATCCTACCAAGCATTCTGAATTTTTTGCTTGACATGCGCCACTTGCGTGTCTTCAGTTTCTCGTCTTTAAAAAGCTGGCGGCACTGAGGCGAGAGTCCTCTGTGCCTCGAGAGGGTTGGTAACTTTACCGTTGTTATCTATGTGAAGTGGGTTTTGAAGCGGACATTGCCGCTAAGCTCAATCTGCAAATGCATTGTGTGTTTAGGGGCAGTGCAAGTGGATTGTGTGTGTAGGGGGGAAGGGGGGTTGGGTGGTGGGTGTGGGATCTATGCAGGTGGATTGTGGAGGTGGGGGGGGGGAAATCTCTGCCAGTGGATTGTGTGTGGAGGAGGGTGGTGGTCTATTCAAGTGGAGTGTGTTTAAGGGGGATGAGGGGAACTCTGCAAGTGTATAGATGTTTTTTGTCGGGGGCCAGTACAGGGTACTTAAATAGCGTTGGTATAGTCATGATGGCTTACACATTTTGAAAAGTTGAGACCAACATCAATCCACACCATAGAGCTAATGCAAGCATCCTGCAGAACCGAAGTTAACACAGATTTTTGCCAAGATAGGTGTACTTTACCTTTTTAAGGAAGCCAAAGTTCCAAGGAGGATCGAGCTGGGTATGATTCACCCTGTTTTCCTGGATCCCCTTACTGTGCTGAGGTGACTCCGCCAGAGGTGGGCTCAAGAGGAAGCTCCTAGATGTGAGCAGCAGCAGCCGCCATGGCAAAGAGGAGCCCAGATACACCAGCGAAGTCTATAGGACTTGGCTGTCATACTTGCAGTTGTCTGAATGAAACTGCCCGAGAAGACTGCAGCTGTCCAGAGAGGCCGTCACAGACCTCTGCGCACTGCTAAATGATGATTTGTGACTAATGGGTTTTGGTGGTCACTTGTGCCTGTGGCCTTCAAATTAACCATGGCTCTAAACTTTTGTGCCTCTGGATCATTGCAGGGATCCACCAACGACATGTGTGGGGTCTCTCTCAATCCACAGCACACTGCTGCATCAAGAAGGTGACCAATGCTGTGTTCCGGAGGGCCGACGTCTATGTGCGCTACAGGGCAGACCCTGAGAGTCAGGCCAAGGGGGCCACTGGATTTGGGGTCATTGTGGGATTATCACAGCTCCAAGATGTGATCGACTGCACGCAAGCGTCCATCAAGGCTCCCATGGACCAACCAGCTGCCTTCATAAACAGTAAGGGGGTTCATTCAATTAATATCCAACTGGTATGCGACCACCGAAAACACCCTACAATTGTGTGCCTGCTTCCCGAGAAACTGCCACGGCTCATACATGGTTCATTAGTTCCAGGTGCTGCAGCTTTTCAGTCCCCCTCTCTCCTTCAGGGGTGGATTCTTGGGGATAAGGGCTACCCCTTGAAGGCATGGCTTCTGACGGCATTAAGGAACCCCAGCAATGAGGCCAAAGAGCATTACAACGCCTGCCATGACACCACCTAAGCGACAATCGAGCAGGCCATTGGTATGTGAAGATGGGGTTCTGCTGCCTCGATAGATCTGGTGGAGCCTTTCAGTATGCCCCAGAGAGGGTTGCATGCATCGTTGTGGTTTGCTGTGTTCTATGTTACATAGCACTACAGAGGGGGAAGGGTGTGCAAGATGAAGAAATATGAGATCATGAGACGTCCTCTGACACAGGCACACAAGACCAAGCACGCATGGAGCATCCTAGCACAGTGATGGAGGCCAGACATGGTGAGCAGCATGCAAGAGAGGCAAAGCAGTGACTTATAATGTTGTGTTTTCGCAATCCATGAATTGTAATAAATATGCTTGCACCAAAAACGCACCATCATGCATGTAGTCTCAAGCCCTCTGCCTCTGTACTATCTCTCTTCAGCATGAATGGCAGCAAGAAATTGAACCATGCCCATGTGGCATCATTCGTGCAATGGCACATCATGCTCAATTGCATGTAATGATGTCAGTGGTCACATTGGACATGCAGTAAGGCTTATGATGGGATTGCAGGAGTCACAATCACGCCATGGTGGAATAAAGGCTGATGTTTGGCACTAAAGAACACTTAAAGTAAACATGACATATCTGTCTCACCCGTGTATACCCATGTATGTGAAGGTGTCTTTTTAATATGATTACGGGTGCTCCTTTGCAGTGTAACTCATGCGCTAGGAGCTGGACTGGAGACACGCTGCTGCTCAGGATGTCCCTTGGCCTAGGATGACTTCAGCGGTCGTCCTCTGGCTGCCTGAAGGCTTCCTGCAATGGTGAGAGTCTGAGGAGTCCATGTCCACACTCGAATCACCCTGAGGGGAGACCCCAGATATGGAGCGCATCCTCTCCTCTCCTCCCTTTCAAGGCTCATTGGGATCTCCCTGTTCACCGGAGAAGGATTAAGAGCAGGAAAACTCTCCAGGCTCCTGGTCCTTCCCTCGCCCTGCCACTGCTGATACGAAGTCATGGCCAAGGCGAGGGTTTGCAGGTCATGGCATGTCTGCGGAATGTGGTTCTCCAAAAAGGTCACTGACCTCTTGATGGATGAAGCCATACGTTCATACGCCTGTGACATGGCAGTAGCCATGGCATGGATGAACTCCTCCATCGTCCGCTCATGGCTGCACATGGCCTCTGGCATCTCTGCCAGATGTTGCCTTACCTCTCCCTGCAACTGCAGCGTGCCCTGTGCTATCGATACCAGAGGCTTGTCATCAGCCTGGGGCTCAGTATAGGCCTGGACACCCACAGTCCTCCAAGTGTCAGTGGACTTGGCTTTCTCAGCCAGCTGCTTGCGCGCGTGTGTGATGCTCTCACCAGCTTGTGACCCTGATTCTAATGCCAATCAGTTACTGACCAAGGTGAGAGTATCTGCGTTGGTGAAAGGTGGAGAGTTATGAGATGGTGCGTCCTCTAAATCTTCCTCAGACGTTGTCGTTGTTCGATCATTGTCCGTATTCATTAGCAAGCGGTGCCCTGCAAGATACAATGTAAACAATAGACATTTAGGGGTTAGGGTACACATATCACAATGATGACACGAATGCACATCTCAAAATTTAATTTTGAATCATTCTCTGTTTGGCAATGATCACTCTCTCGAGCTGAGACCCCGAGCTCGACGTTGGATATGGCACATCCTGCTTGGCTCCCGGCTAACTCAAGTGTCTCCTCTTCAGCCTGAACAAAGAACAGTGCAGCACAGGAACAGGCCCTCCAAGCCTGCGCTGATCTTGATGCCTGCCTAAACTAAAACCTGCACTTCTGGGGACCATATCCCTCTATTCCCATCCTATTCATGTATTTGTCAAGATGCCTCTTAAACGTCGCTATCGTACCTGCTTCCACCACCTCACCTGGCAGCAAGTTCCAGGCACTCACCACCCTCTGTCTAAAGAACCTGCCTCGCACATCCCTCTAAACTTTGCCCCTCTCACCTTAAACCTATGTCCCCTAGTAACTGACTCTTCCACCCTGGGGAAAAAACTTCTGACTATCCACTCAGTCCATGCCGCTCATAACTTGTCGCCCCTCCACCTCCGTCGTTCCAGTGAAAACAATCCGAGTTTATCCAACCTCTCCTCATAGCTAATGCCCTCCAGACCAGGCAACATCCTGGTAAACCTCTTCTGTACCCTCTCCAAAGCCTCCATGTCCTTCTGGTAGTGTGGCAACCAGAATTGCACGCAATATTCTAAGTGTGGTCTAACTAAAATTCTGTACAGCTGCAGCATGACTTGCCAATTTTTATACTCTTGAAGGCAAGCATGCTGTATGCCTTCTTGACTACCTTATCCACCTGAGTTGCCACTTTCAGTGACCTGTGGACCTGTACGCCCAGATCTCTCTGCCTGTCAATACTCCTAAGGGTTCTGCCATTTACTGTATACTTCCCACCTGCATTGGACCTTACAAAATGCATTACCTCACATTTGTCCGGATTAAGCTCCATCTGCCATTTCTCCGCCCAAGTCTCCAACCGATCTATATCCTGCTGTATCCTCTGACAAGCCTGAAATGAAGGCTGCAGGTCGAGCACCCCAACACCAGTCCTGGCTGCTGTTGTGGGCCCTCTTCTCATGAAGGATCAAGGATGCAGCTTTTGTCAACTTCCAAATATCTCTACATCACAGCAATATTAACATGGGCCCCTCAGCAACACCTGTTTTTTTCATGCCGACTCAAGCTGTCATGGGTCTCACTTGGGCTGAGTTGGAAACAAGGGACACTGGTCTCACAAATGCAGTCAGTCACAAAGAATGTTCCACATACCCCATAAAGACCTGTCCCATTACCACTCCCTTTGGCTTTGCACCATGCAACCTTTTGTCATTTAATCTGTCCTGCCTTCCACCCTATTACAGACCTTCCCTTTTGTTGTTCTTCCCCCCCCCCACCCCCCACCACCCCTGGCAACCTTTTTACTTGCTCAAAACCTATTACATTTCTAACTTTTGACAGTTCTGATGAAAGGTCACAGACCTCAACCGTTAACTGTGTATTGCTGTCCACAGATGCTGAGTATTTCCAGCATTTTCTGTTTTTTTTTGTTTCAGATTTCCAGCATTCTCAGTATTTTGCTTTTGTATTAGAGTACAATTTTAAGGTCAGACGCCCAATGTTATTAAAAGCAGGTGTCCTCTGCTTTAATTAGATTCTGGATTGCACATCTGAAGCCTGCTTACAAGATTCAGCCAATGTGACAGTCAAGATCAGACAAATGATATTGTCAGAGCATAATTATCAAACCCCATTATCGTGTGTGCGTTGACGGAAAACATGCTATAGTGTTGTTGCGATACCAGTGTGCACTAAAAACAAAGTTTGTTGTGCACATGGTCCCTGAAAAGGTAAACTGGTGCATGTCTTGTATGTCATTCATTGTGTAATTTCTGTTATGATTTGGCTTCGGTGTACTGGAATCGGCCTCATTTATACTGTGGGGTGGATTCTGATAGCTTTAACAATACAAAAACAAGTGTAGTCTTTTGCAATTAAGTTTAAAAGCCCATTTAACGCTCTCATTTGCTGGTGAAGGTTGTACAAGCCAGCAATACAAAACCATGTCAGTCTTTTATTGTAAAACGAAAGCACAGTACTGTTGATGCAAATCTGAAATAAAAACAAAATGCTGGAAACGCTCAGCGGGTCAGCGACATTTTTAAAAAATTCATTCTTGGAATGTGAGCGTTACTAGCAAGGCTAACATTTATTGCCTATCCCTAATTGCCCTTGAGAAGGTGGCGGTGAGCCGCCTTCTTGAACCGCTGCAGTCCATGTAATGTAGGTACACCCACAGTGCTGTTAAAGGGGTTCCAGATTTTTGACACAGCGACAGTGAAGGAATGGCAATGTAGCTCCAAGTCAGGATGCTGTGTGACTGATGGAGAAGATGGTCAATGGAGAGAAAACAGTGTTAATGTTTCAGATCGATGACGTTTCATGAGAACTGGCAGAAAATAGAGATATAGAAAGTTTTAGGGCAATGACAGAGAAAGGGAGGAGAGGAAGAAAAAAACAAAAGGGAAAGGTCTGTGGTAGGGTGGAAGGCAGGGGACTGCCTATTTCCATCTCTTGAACATCACCAGACTCTTCTGCCTTCAGCTCAACTGCTGCTGAAACACATCCACTTTTTCGTTACTTTGAGACATGACGCTTCTACTGCACTGAGCTGGCTTTCCACATTCTACCCTCCATAAACTTGAGGTTATCCAAAACGCTGCTGCCCACGTCCTAACTTGCAGTAAAGGCCTGCTCAGGTCTGCAAAACAAAAAACCCGACCCGAGCCCAACAGAACCACATCTGACCCAGCCCAAGTCCTTCCATTTTCTCCCGCGCACTACCCAACCCAACCCGACCCGACCATCAGTTAACTTACCTTCCGTTTTTCTTGCTGATCTGCAGAAGCTTAAAATAACTAACAAAACCATCTTTCTAGTCCAAAAATTAAATTAACAGTGGAGCCACTTAACTGTGATAGAGTGTGTCCGACCCGAGCCTGAATGCCAGACCCGGAACTGCAACTCGACCTCACCCGAACCCGAACACATGTCGGGTTCGGGTCGGGTAGCAGGCCTTTAACTTGCAGCATGTTCTGTTCACCCATCACCTCTATGCTCACTGACCTATGTTGGCTCCCAGTAAAGCAGTGCTTCGATTTTAAAATGCTCATCCTTGTATTGACATTGCTTCATGCCTCGCCTCTCTTTATCTTTGTAATCTCTTCCAACCAGCGGCACAGTGGTTAGCACCGCAGCCTCACGGCTCCAGCGACCGGGGTTAGGTTCTGGGTACTGACTGTGTAGAGTTTGCAAGTTCTCCCTGTGACCGTGTGGGTTTCCTCCGGGTGCTCCGGTTTCCTCCCACATGCCAAAGACTTGCGGGTTGATAGGTAAATTGGCCATTGTAAATTGCCCCTAGTGTAGGTAGGTGGTAAATTGAGGGAAGATGGGGATGGGAGAGGGTAATGGGATTATTCAGGATTAGTATAAATGACTGGTTGATGGTCGGCGCAGACTCGGTGGACGAAGGGCCTGTTTTGTTGCTGTATCTCTCTGACTCACCCTACAACCCTCTGTGATATCTGCACTCCTCCAATTTTAGCCTCATGAGCATCCCCAATTTTAATTGCTCCACTTTTGGTGGCCATGCCCTCGGCTGCTGAGACCCTAAGTTCTGGATTTCCATCCTTAAACCTCTCCGCTTTTCTACCAGTGTTTCTTCTAAGACACTTGTTAAAACCTACCTCTTTGACCAAACTTTTTGTCATCTCTAATATCCCCTTCAGTGGCTCAGTGGAAAATTTTGTTTGATAACAGTATGTTAAAGGCACTATATAAATAAAAGTCATTCTTGTTGCTCTACAGGATGGTGGATAGCGAGTTGATAAATCACAGAATCGTTACAGTGCAGGAGGCCGCCATTCGGCCCATCGTGTCCACTCTGACTTTCTGAAAGAGCAATACCCTCAGTTCCATTCCCTGCTTTCTCCCCATAACCCTGCACATTCTTCCTTTTCCTGTAACTGTCTAATTCCCTTTCGAATGCTTCAATTGAACCTGCCTCCACCACATTCTCAGGTACTGTGTTCTGGGCACTGGCAGGGGAGCAGGGATGGGATACAGAAAGTGAGGGTCAGGATGCTGTAAAATTACAAGGTTTTTGGACGTTCTGTGGCATAGGGGAGATGCTGAGGGAGAGAATTCCAGATGATGGGGACAAGATGGCTTTTTTTTATTCGTTCATGGGATGTGGGCGTCGCTGGCTAAGCCAGCATTTATTGCCCATCCCTAATTGCCCTTGAGAAGGTGGTGGTGAGCTGCCTTCTTGGACCGCTGCAGTCCTTGGGTGTAAGTGCACCAACAGTGCTGTTAGGAAGGGAGTTCCAGGATTTTGACCCAGTGACAGTGAAGGAACGGCGATATAGTTCCAAGTCAGGATGGTGTGCGGCTTGGAGGGGAACTTGCAGGTGTTGGTGTTCCCATGCATCTGCTGTCATAGAGTTGTACAGCATAAAAACAGGCCCTTCGGCCCACTGCGTCCATGCAGACTATAATGCCTATCATTACTAATCCCACCTACCTGCATTAATTCCATATCCCTCTATGCCTTGCTCATTCAAGTACCTGTCCAGATGCCTCTTAAATGTCGCTACTGTTCCTGCCTCCACCACCTCCTCAGGCAGCTCATTCCAGATACCCACTATTCTTTGTGTGAACAATTTACCCCTTTGATCTCCTTTAAACCTCCTCCCTCTCACCTTAAATCTATGCCCTCTAGTTTTAGTTGCCACTACCATGGGAAACAGGCTCTAGCTATCCACCCTATCTATGCCTCTCATAATTTTATATACCTATATCATGTCCCCTCTCAGCCTCCTTCGCTCCAGGGAAGACAAACCCAGCCTATCCAATCTCTCTTTCTAACTCAAGCCCTCCAAACCAGGCAACATCCTTGTGAATCTTTTCTGCACCCTCTCTAGCTTAATCACATCTTTCCTGTAGTGCAGCGACCAGAACTGCACGCAGTACTCCAAATGCGGCCTAACCAACGTTATGTACAACTGTAACATGACGTCCCAACTCTTGATTTCAGTGCCTCAGCCGATGAAGGCAAGCATGCCATATGCCTTCTTCACCACCCTGTCTACCTGTGTTGCCACTTTCAGGGAACTGTGTGCTTGCACCCCAAGGTCTCTCTGCTCAACAACACTCCCCAGGGCCCTCCCATTCACTGTATATATCCTACCCTGGTTTAACTTCCCAAAATGCATCACTTCACACTTGTCTGTGTTAAATTCCATTTGCCACTCCCTTGCCCACTTTCCCAGTTTATCTATATCCTGTTGTAACCTTAGACAACCTTCTTCACTGTCCACTATACCACCAATTCTGGTGTCATCTGCAAACTTACTAATCATGCCCCTTACATTCACATCCAAGTCATTATATATATGACAAACAACAGAGGGCCCAGCACCGATCCCTTCGGCACACCACTGGTCACCGGCCTCCAATCTGAAAAACAACCCTCCACTGCCACCCTCTGCCTCTTATCACCAAGCCAATTTTGTATCCAATTTGCTAGCTCACCCTGAATCCCATGTGTTTGAACCTTCTGGACCAGCCTACCATGCGGGACCTTGTCAAAGGCCTTGTCCTTCTAGGTGGTAGAGGTCGTGGATTTGGAAGGTGCTGTCTAAGGAGCCTTGGTGCATTGCTGCAGTGCATTTTGTAGATGGTACATACTACTGCTACTGTGCGTCGGTGGTGGAGGGAGTGAATGTTTGTGGATGGTGTGCCAATCAAACCTTGTCCTGGGTGGTGTTGAGCTTCTTGATGTTGTTGGAGCTGGACCCATCCAGGCAAGTGGAGAGTATTCCATCACCCTCCTGACTTGTGCCTTGTAGGTGCTGGACAGGTTTTGGGGAGTCATGAGGTAAGTTACTCGCCGCAGGATTCCTTGCCTCTGACCAGCTCTTGTAGCTACTGTGTTTATATGGCTACTGCAGTTCAGTTTCTGGTCAATGGTAACCCCAGGATGTTAATCGTGGGAGATTCAGCAATCGTAATGCTGTTGAATGTCAAGGGGAGATGGTTAGATTCTCTCTTGTTGGAGTTGGTCATTGCCTGGCACTTGTGTGGCACATAAGGAGCAGGGAACGAGAAGTAGGCTGGTATTGGGAAGACTGGAGAGTATGTGCAGGGATATTGAGCTGGTGAACATTGCGGGAGGGGGTTCCCTTGTTTTTAAAAATGGCAGTGTCTAACCTCAGTTTAATGTAACTTTCTTCCCTTAATTGGACAGCAATCAAGTCTGCAGTTGAGCACGGGTGCAATCGACTGTGCAATCAGTCTGGCAATAATTTATGCCTTTATGTTTGCTTGTGTTGGTTTCAGCGCTCTGGGTAGACAGGTTGAACATCAGGGTACCAAATTAAGAATCTCTTTTAAAAAAAAATGTAAAAATTAAGCCAGTCCTTTCCATTGTCCAATATAGAAAGGAGCACAAAGAATGGCAGACTGAATATAATCATAACATTTTATTGAAAATCCCCAAAGGCCCTAGGTGTAGTTGAGTGCAGTGCTTTTGAAACCTTACATTTAGTGAAATCATCTTTTAATCTTGACGATACTACTTTTAATGCTGTTAGTCTGAAATCTGATGGCTTTGATGAAGCATTGTTAGTTTTAAATTAATTTGTAGTTTTCAACAATGAAATATTGACTTGCAACATGAGACTAATTTCAGATCTTTCAGTTACTCTGGGGACAAATGCTTTCGACCGCTCTAATTCTCTGTCTCATTTCTGGAACTGCTCTATATTCTCCCAAAGAACATTCAATCATAAAAGTGGACCTAGTATGTTGTCATTTGGTTCTTCAAGTGTCTATAAATTTAATTGCAACTTAAGGTTTAATATTAAAAAAATTGTTATTTTCAATCTGATGGAATAGTCACAAGCCAAATAATGTTCCAGTTGGTGTATTTAATGGTCAGGCCGCAAAAAAAATGTGTATAATGGCAAAGTAATCAAATCTAATAATCACCTGGACTGGCAATTAGATTAATTGATATTGCATTTTCATTTGAAATACCTTTATGCATCATGATAAAATGTTAATACAAAAACAGAGTATGGTTCTGAATATTTGTTAAGAAAATGCTTGCTTCTAATTCTGACATTCTCATTTGGTTCTATGTGACCTATCAATTTACAAATTCTCCTGCAGGAGTTGCTCTTGGTGGTATTGCACAGCAATTATTCAAGTCCTATAAAAGCAACAATTTAGCAATAATGATTCTAGATGCTCCTTTGTTGCTCATCAAAGCATTGTTGATTCATGTATACTTGAATGCTGAAGCAGCATTTTTCTTGCCTCTTTATTCAGGGACCTAGCTATGGTCTAGCTATTGTGAATATGCAGGGATTTATTTTGGAATTGTATAGCAAATGAGAGGTGATGGAATTTATTTTCCATTGCAATTACCACAGTGGATGAACATCTCATTCCTCATTTTGATGAAAGGGAAAAAATACTTCACTTTAAGAAAGCACCAGGAAATTTTTACCTCCAAACTCAGTTACTTCAACTCTCTTCTGGTTGGCCTCCCAACCTCCTCCTTGCA
Source organism: Heterodontus francisci (assembly GCF_036365525.1). Lineage (NCBI taxonomy): Eukaryota > Metazoa > Chordata > Chondrichthyes > Heterodontiformes > Heterodontidae > Heterodontus > Heterodontus francisci. The sequence continues at coordinate 39,591,006 of NC_090387.1, forward strand.
CAATCATCCAAAACTCTGCTACTCATATCCTATCGTACACCAAGTCCTGTTTGCCCATAATCCTTAACTTTGTTGATTCCTGGTTCATCAGCACTTCATTTAAAATTATTGTCTTTACGATCCTAATTTGTCAATGACCTTGCCTCTCTCCATCTTTATAGCTTTCTCTACCCAATAACTCCTACCTTTCTGTTCCTCTGACTGGCCTCTTGCATATCCTCCCCACTTAATCTGATCTTTTGGTGGTGTGCTTTCAGTTGCTTAGATCTCAACTCCAGCCCTTCTGCCTCTCCATCTTCCTGTTATCCTTTAAGACTGTTCTTAAAGCCCACCATATTAACCAAGCCTTTAGTCATTTCTCCTACATCTCTCCTGCAGTCAATACCTGTTTCTCCCTATGTGAAATTGTTTGGGGCATCTTTTGCATTAAAGGCGTTGTATAAATGCAAGGTATGACCATTGTTTTCTGATTGATTTTTCTCAATGGGCAAATACAGCATTTTCAATCTGAACTTGCACTGCTTTTTTGTTAACTTGTAATTTTACTGTGGCTGTTGAAATATTTGAGTAAAAGAGAAGTGCAATCTTGGGGGAGAAAAGATTGTTCTGAAACTGGAAGCAAATTAAAAAAGCTGATTAATATGAGGAATGATCAAAATGTATAACATCTCTAAATTTGACTGAGCTTTTGGATGATTATAAAAATATGAGCTGTTCTACTAATTTGCTGCCTCCTAATTTTCCACTATGCAATAGATAGCTTCGCTGACTATTGTGCATAATGATAGCAAACCTTAATGCAAAAGCAAAATACAATGGATGTTGGAAATCTGAAATAAAACAAAATGCTAGAAATACACCGGTCAGGCAGCTGCTGTGGAGAGAGAAACAAAGTTAACGTTTCAGGTCGATGACTTTTTGTCAAAACTGGAAAAAGTTAAAGATGTGACAGGTTTTAAGCAAGTGCAGAGGCAGGGGAAGGGGAGGAACAAAAGGGAATACCTTTGATAGGGTGGAAAGCAGGAGAGATTAAATGACATAAGGCAGGGGTCGTCAACACGTCGATCGTGAGCTACTGGTAGCTTGCAACAGTCTTGAGTAGCTCCCAATGTAGTCAGATTGCCCACCTCATCCATGTTTACCATCATTAATCTGCACATGCGCAACCATGCGGTGACTTCTCGATGCAGTGAGTCCAACGGTGAAGTCGAGCGGTGGGTCCAACAGCAAAGTGAAGTGGCGAGGTCAAGGGGCACGGTGAGGGAGCAGTGAGGAGGGGAAAGAGCGAGCAGTGAGGAGGGGAAAGAGCAAGCAGCGAGGAGGGAAAAGAGCGAGCGGTGAGGTGGGCAAAGAACAGGCAGCGAGGGAGCAGCAAGGAAGGAAAAGAGAAAGCGGCGAGGGAGTGGTGAGGAGGGTGATTCGAATCATGGATGCTGAGGCAGGCATGTCCAAAAAAAGACAAAAGACATACTATTTTCACCAACAGTGTGAGAACGACTTTTTGTTTGCATTAAAGACAAGTGTGTCTGTCTAATCTGTGGTGTGGGAGTTGCTGTCGGAAAAAAGAGCAGTGTGGAGAGGCACTTCACAACGGTACACCAGGGTTTTCAGAAAAATGTTCCTGCAGGAAGCAGTCTCCATACAAAAAATATAAGTGAACTAAAGGCGGCATTGCAGAGACAGCAATCATTTCTAACTAAACTAGTGAAGAAAGCTAATGTGGCAACAGAGGCATCTTTTCAAGTTCCTTGCTTATTAACCAAAAACAAGGCAGCGTTTTCAGATGGTGCCAGTGGTAAAGAATGACGGCTGAATCTTTACTCAAAGATTTCAAAAACAAGACAGAGATAATGTCTGCCGTATCCAAAGTGCAGTTAGGGGTGACCATCATTGCAGGAAGGGTATTGGCATTACCCGCAGATATTTTGGAACAGTTAGCGAGGGATTTAAGTACTTGTCATTGGTTCTCCTGAATAGTGGGGTGAATTGGATGATCCCAGTGATACTGCCTTACTAGTTGTGTTCGTTTGAATGCTGTTTGAAGACTTCACTGATAAAGAGGAATTCTTGACATTGATGCCTTTGAAAGCCACTGCCAGAGGAGTTGATATCTACAACGAGGTTAAGAATTATTTTGCAAAACAGAATGTGCCAATTGAGAAGCTAGTGTCAATAACAACCGATGGAGCCCCTTCAATGACTGGGCGTAATATCGGTTTCATTACCTGGTCTGGCCGACATGTGACTGCAGACCCACAGCAATGTGGTTGACTCTTACATGCCCTCTGAAATGGCCTAGCAAGCCACTAAGTTGTATCTAACTGCTGGCACTGTGGGTGTTCCGACCCCACATGGACCGCAGCGGTTCAAGAATGCAGCTCACCGCCACCTTCTCAAGGGCAATTAGGGATGGGCAATAAATGCTGGCCTGGCCAGCGACGCCCACATCCTTTGAATGAATTTTAAAAAAAAAGTTGCAAAGCTGACCCTGATTTCTCACGTTTCCTGAACTACCACTGCATCATTCATCAACACACAATTTGCAGCAAAATAATGAGATTTGATCACATTATGACTCCAGTTGTGAAAATAATCACTTCGATTCATGCAAGGGCCTTACATCACCGTCAGTTCAAGTTACGTGTTGGCGAGCTACTATCCGAGTATGGCGATCTTTTGCTGCACACTGCAGTCCGGTGGCTTAGCAGAGGGAAAGTGCTGCATCTATTTCTTTCCCTTATGTCAGAAATTAAAGCTTGTATGGAGTCAAGGAATGAAAGTACCACCCAAATATCAGACAGTGTTTGACTTGGCATTTCTAACAGACGTGACAAAGAAGTTAAACAGCCTGAACTATGAATTGCAGGGAAAACAAAAAACAATTGCCGACATAATGAGTGCAGTGAAAGCTTTCAATTTGAAACTGGACTTTTGGGCGCAACAATTGCAGAAAAAGAAAATGCAGCACTTTCCATCTGTGCACCAAATGCTGGCAGAAAATGAAGCTGCTGCTGAGCTTCTGGACGCCAGCAAGTACACTTGCTGTGATCTCTTGACCAGGCATGGCCAAGAATTCAGTGACAGATTTCGAGAGTTTAAGCAGCTGGAGTCGTGTATGATGTTTACTTCAAACCCCTTTATGGAAGTGGATATAAGTAACATTTCTGAACAAGTGAGCTCGCTGTTTAAGCTAGATTGTGCCGATTTGGAAATGGAGATTATTCATCTTCAAAATGACATTTAACTGAAATCAAAGTATCCTGCAACTGATTTCTGGAATCTTGTGTGGATACGGAGCGTCAGAGCAATATCCGCACAGCAGCAATGAGTGGCTTCAATGTTTGGTTCCACATATCTTTGTGAGTCTGCCTTTTCTGACATGAACTTTATCAAAGCGAAGTGTCGAACCCCACTGACTGAGCATCTGAACGACTCCGTCAAGGTTGCCCTCTCCAGTTACAAGCTGAATTTCACAGGACTGGTGGACAGCATGCAGTGTCAAGTATCACATTGAAATAAAGTTACGGTCAGTTTTCCTTCATGTTAAATATAATGTAATTTTAATAGCTACATATTTTGTTTGCATTTATCGATCCATATTTTTCAATATATGTTTAAGTAGCTCGTGACATTTTTCATTTATCAGAAGTAGCTCGAACTAAAAAAAAGATTGGAGACCCCTGACATAAGGGATAATGATGCAAGGCAAAAGTTGATAATGGGACAAGTAAATAAACAAAAGATGGGTCCAGAGGGGCAATAGCAGAAGCATTACCAACTGCTGCTGTCCGAAAAAATGGGAGCAGTGGTTATGATCAATTGTTGAAATCAACATTGAGTCTGGAAGGCTGTAAAGTCCCTAATCGAAAAATGAGGTGCTGTTCCTGAGCTTCTGTTCCGAGCTTCCATTGAGCTTCATTATAACAGTGCAGGAGGCCAAGAACTGAGGGGTCAGAGTGGAAGTGCAGTGGAGAATTAAAATGGCAAGTGACTGGAAGCTCAGGGTCATGCTTGCAAACTGAATGGAAGTATTCTGCAAAGCCGTTGCCCAATCTGCATTTGGTCTCCCCAATGTAGAGGGGGCCCACATCATGAGCAGTGAATACAGTATACAAAACTGAAAGAATCATAAGTGAATAGCTGGAAGGAGTGTTTTGGGGCCCTGGGCACTAGGACGGTAGAGGTAAAAGACAGGTATTACATCTCTCGTGCTTGCACGGGGAGGTGCCTCGGGGTGAGGCGGGGTTGTTCGAGGAGATTGAGGTGTGGACCAGGATGAGGTGGAGGGAGCGATCCCATAGGAATACTGAAAGGGGAAGAGCGGGTAAGATGTGTTTGGTAGTTTATAGTCACCTGTCCCTCAATTCAAGGATGTCGTCTGCTCAGGGTCGCAAGATTCTGCCAAGGGTTTTCGTGTGACTGAGTAGGCTGATTTTTGACCCACAGATCTTCCAGCACTTGGGGCAGGACATCTCTCGAGGTAGTGGGATTCGGAGTACAGAATTTTGCCTCCTTTTCTTCCCTTCTCGGCTGTTGCTCTGCTTCGATATTAAGGTGTTGGGACTCGAAGCGTGATGCAGCTTTGTGGGCAAGTTGTCTCTATTCTGAGCTGTTGATAACAAGCTCCTCCCATCATTAAGGTCAATGCAGCTGCGCTTCAAGGAGAGCATCAGAGTGTCTTTGAAGCATTTTCTTTGTCCTCCCCGGAACGCTGGCCATTTGAGAGTTGGGAGGGGAGAAAACTTTCAGCCATGCAAACACAGTGGCCACTCCATCGGAGTTGATTTTGCAGGAGTTTTAACTGAATGCTTGTGGATCTGACTTAAAGGATACTAGCGTTTGTTCGATGATCCTCCCATTGAATCCGGAGGATGTGGCGGAGGCATTGCTGATGGAATTTCTCTAGCACTCCTATGTGTCACTGATGCACAGTCCAGGTCTCGCTGCTGTACAGGAGCATGGTGACTGTTAATTGTTTGATTATATGCAGATGGAGGGTATTGGGGTGTTGATCATTTATAAGCAGACACTTTCTGAGACTGGTGGAAGGTTTGAGTGAGGAGCTACATGTTTGTAATCCTTTTACTCTCTACAATAAATGTGAAACTGACTAAAGATAGGCTCCAGCATTATCCTTCCATAACAAACTTTCTGGAGTTTAACAGTGATGACGACTGCTCTGTATATTGATTTTGCAGATGTCTTTATTGTCAAACACTCGTTGCCATAATTTGTAGAAGGCTGAACTGGTGTAGCTGATCCTGTGTTGGATCTCCTCATTAAGGGTGGCCTTTTGAGAGCGGTAAATGCCAAGGTTCAACATATTCCAAAGTGTCTCCTTCAACATATATGGGAGGTGGAATATGTGGGTTGATATGAGTTTTGTTTTGGCAACATTCAAGGACAGGCAGAGTTTCTTGCATGCAGAATTGAAGAGATGGAGAGTGGCTTGCAAATCTGGTGCAGAGTGGGCAAACGACACTGCATTCATCCGCAAACTGTAGCTTGTGCACCTTTGATGGTCAGTTTAGATTTGGCATGGAGGCAACCGAGGTTAAAGAGCTTTCCATCTAGGCGGTATTTAATACTGACACCAGGTGGGCAGTTGATCTTTGAGGTGAATAGCCACCATCAGGTAGATTACGAATAGTATGGGGGCAATCTCATAGCCTTGCTTGACCCCAGTCCGATTTTGAAAGTGTCTGCTTCAGATTTCCCATGCAAGACAGTTGTAGTCATGTTGTCATGAAGCAATTTCAGGATTGTGATGTTTGGCAGTGGCATCATGCTGGAGGTGGTGGAAATTGCACTGGATTGTCGGTTTAATGTAGAGGATGGTGGGGTGGAAGGTGAGGACAAGGAGATCCCTAACCTGGTCTTGGAGACTGGGGAAGGGTTGAGAGCAGACATGGTTGAGGACCCTGTCAACCGTGGTGGAAGGAAATCTTCAGTTGAGGGAAGAGGAAGACACAACGCACCAAGGCTTCTTCAACAGCACCTTCCAAACCCGCGACCTCTGCCAACTAGAAGGACAAGGGCAGCAAATGCATGGGAACACCACCACCTGCAAGTTCCCTCCAAGTCACACACCATCCTGACTTGGAACTATATCGTCGTTCCTTCACTGTCGCTGGGTCAAAATCCTGAAACTCCCTTCCTAACAGCACTGTAGGTGTACCTACCTCACATGGACTGCAGCGGTTCAAGAAGGCAGCTCACTACCACCTTCTCAAGGGCAATTAAGGATGGGTAATAAATGCCGGCCTAGCCAGCGATGCCCACATCCCATGAATGAATTAAAAAAGACATTCAGAAGCATTGGTATTAAATTTGACATTGTCAGAACAGGAGATGGAGAATAGCATAGAGTCCTTGCAGGATGCGAGGTGGAAGGAAGTATAATTGAGGTGTCTGTGGGACTCAGTGGGTTTATAATAGATTTTGATAGACAATCTATCCCCGAAATGGAGGTAGAGGTGTCGAGGAAGGGAATGTTGAAGATGGACTATGTGAAGTCAAGGGAAGGGTGAAAATTGGAAGCAAAGTTGACTTTAAAAAAAATTCCAGTTCAGGTGAGAGCAGGAACTAGCACTGGAACAGTCATAAATGTACTGGAAAAAGAGGTGAGGGAAGGGTCCCGAGTAGAAAAGGAACAAAGAATGTTCCGCTTATCCTACGAAAAGCAAACATTTGCTGTGTTGAGTTGAATTCTGAAAGGTTTGTTGTAGCACTCCAGCTATTGTGATGACAACATTTTGGGGTCCATTTATGCTACAATTTCTTAAAAGTCTGTGTGAAATAAAATTACTTTACATTAACACTAAGGAGCTTGAATTTCTTAGCATCCTAAATAAGGCACGATTCCAAGGTACACATGCAGGTCCGACAGGCGGTAAAAAAACGCAAATGGTATGTTGGCCTTCATAGCGAGAGGATTCGAGTACAGGAGCAGGGATGTCTTGTTGCAATTATACAGGGCCTTGGTGAGGTCACACCTGGAATATTGTGTGCAATTTTGGTATCCTTATCTGAGGAAGGATGTTCTTGCTATAGAGAGAGTGCAGTGAAGGTTTACCAGACTGATTCCTGGGATGGTGGGACCGACGTATGAGGAAAGATTGAGTCGGTTAGGATTATATTCATGGAGTTCAGAAGAGTGAAGGGGATCTCATAGAAACCTATAAAATTCTAACAGGACTTGACAGGGTAGATGCAGGAAGGATGCTCCCGATGGTGGGGGAGTCGAGAACCAGGGGTCATAGTCTAATGATATGGGGTAAACCATTCAGGACTGAGATGAGGAGAAATTTCTTCACCCAGAGAGTGGTGAACCTGTGGAATTCGCTACCACAGAAAGCAGTTGAGGCCAAAATATTGTATGTTTTCAAGAAGGAGTTAGATATAGCTCTTGGGTTTAAAGGGATCAAACGATATGGGGCGAAAGCGGGAGCGGGTTACTGAGTTGGATGATCAGCCATGATCATAATGAAAAGCGGAGCAGGCTCGAAGGGCCGAATGGCCTACTCCTGCTCCTATTTTCTATGTTTCCAATGGCAAGCAACAAAGGCGCACCACTACAGAGTGGCTCAAAACTGAAGTCAGTTCATCCTTGGGCTTCATCAGAATAAATCTGGCAAGCTGCGGGCACCAATCAGGCGTACCAACGCTGCCCACTTGTCAGGACCTTACTGATTTTTGCCGCATGCCAATGCCCAGACGCAAGTCTCGAGTTGGGTTGTGATCTGGAGAGGGTAACAAAGTTGGGCATTTATTTTGTGGAGCCAGAAAAAATAGCAGTGGCCTGAAATCTGGCATGGGCCATTGCAGTACTGAATTGGTTATTGTAATGCCTGTTTTTAAAGATGTTAAATTAGAATTACACTACAGCACTGTAATTCAAGCGATGGATCTTACCTGATCTGGAGTGTGATTTCCCAAACCTTACTGCACTGTCTTGTCAGCCAAGCTTACGCACTCCAGTGCAGTTTGATTCACAACTGCCTGACTCTGTGGGAATACTACTAATGCATCAAAGTAGTTTCAATGTCTGTAAAGACAGAAGGTTAATATTTTCAGTATAAACTATTCATCAAATAGTGCATATGCTCTTTTTATATTTTATATTTCCAGGATTTTCAATTTTTAAAAATTTCTTTAGTAGTGCTACAATTCACAAAATATTTGTACCTTAATTTCTTTAAGAAAGGTTATTAAATCTAATCTCAATGAGTTGGTGAGATCCATGTGCCATTAATTAGGGTTTTCATCAGTATTTTGCTATTAACTTGGCTATGTGCTAGATTTTCTATTTGGTTGCTAGCTTTATAATTCCATACGGTACTCAGAATTGTTTTTCTGTTGTCTCCTCAGGGAAGCCAAGCAGCATAGAACAACTAGATCGGATCCTTCTCTCTGGTGTGTTTAGTGTTCGAAAAGGCAAAACTCAGCTGCACAAGTGGTCAGAACGTCAAGTCATTCTCTGTGGTACCTGCCTAATTGTATCTTCAGTGAAGGAGTGCCAAATGGGGAAAATGCATGTACTTCCTCTCACTGGAGGCAAGGTGAGAAATCATGTCTGTTCTGAAGGAGCTAGTGTTGTAAAGTTTGTACGTCTTCAGGCAGGCTTAGTGTGGTGTTTACAAATAGTTACATTGTGGTAAGCTTAGTTTTCCACAAGGGTGCATGAAAAATGATAGTACGATTGATTGTGAATGGCATGTATAATATTTCAGCAGAACTGGTGTTTGATAAACTACACTGTACAGTTTATAATGGATTTTAAACAAAGTTACAGTTGGAATGCTCAAGTAGCTTTTAAAAACATAGCACCAAAAGCTCACATCATGGATCTCAGCAGAACTAAATTCAAATTAAGATTGAGTTTAATTAATCAGTTGCTAGATACCAGCTTAGTGGACTAAAGGCTTCAAAACAATCTTAGAGTTTGTAAGTGATGCTTGAGCATCATTGTTGGGATTTCAACATATTCCAGTGCAGCTAAAACTTTTCATACTTCAGTATGTTCACATTTCTCTAATGAACAAAAACTAGCACTGGGATTTATATATATTAATGGATTAATACCTACACTTATATTGACCCCGGGCATTGAATATAAGTGTATCGCCTCTGATGTAGTATGTTGTAAAACTACAGTTCTCACCAAAGAATCCCAGAAGAGTGCCTTTGTTTCTTCATTCTCTTTCCCCTTCTTCCACCCCATTCTCCCAGGAGAGCCACTGACTGCAGCAAATAATTTTGATGCCTGCTGCTTAATTTAGTTCTCTGGCTATTTATTTGCTCTAATTTGCTGCCTTCAATAAATATCCATAATAGAGTGACATGAGGCAGGTTATGATCAAAATGTTTGCATTTAAATTGGGTTTTAGAGATATTGGGTTTCAGGTTTTAGCATAAGACAGAACCAAGATTACATTGTAGTCTTGATCCTTTCTCTCCCACCCATGCAATAGTCTGCAGTTAGTAACTTCAGCTACACGTTTGCCATGTGCATTGCACTTCCTTTATTGGATACTTCCACCAAACCTTTCACCAATGTTCAATATTAAACTCCAGTGGCAGAAGCCCAATACTTCAGCATGGCAGTTTTAGTTTGACTTTATAGAATGTCTGATCCTCAGTTAGTATGATTCCTTCCTATTTTCACAGATTCTGTCTAACTTCTCATCAGAGGGCAAACAGTCTCTCATCCAGATCAGTAACGTAGCTTGTTTACCACTTAGTCTAACTATGTGGGAATTTGAGGACACTTCATGTGTCTTGGGGGCCCACATGTGTAGGAAGGGCTGCTCGAGCTCGAGCTCAGGGATTTTGAGCCTGAGGAGCAGCTAGAGTCACAACGGAGCATCAGGGAGGCTGAGTGTTTCCTGGATCATATGTTGTAGAAGGTGGCCAGCCCACAGGCATTAAGAGTTCAGGATAGTAAGATGGGTGGCCATCTGTAAGAGTAGGAAGAGGCAAGAAGTGCAGGAGTCTTTGGGGTGTTCCGTGTTTTCAGTCCAACTAGGAAGGAAGCATTGCTGGATCTGGGGAATGGGGTGGGAGAGCACTTGGGTAGGAGTGGTCATTGTATCATAAGGTTTGGATTAGTAATGGAGAAGAGCAAGGAACAATCTAAAGTAGAACTTCTAAATTGGGAGAGGAAGAACTTCAGTGCAATGAGAGGGTATCTAGCTAAGGTAAAATGGAACCAAAGTTAGTCAGAAAAAATTGTAATGGAGCAATGGGTGATCTTTAATGAAGAGATGTTTCAGTTAGAGGCTAGGTACATTCCAACAAGAGGGAAAGGAAGGGGAACCAAAGCCATGGCTCCTTGTATGATAGGGGAATATGATGAAACAAAAAAGAAGGGTGTATGATGCATGTCAGGTGAACTCTTCAGGAGAGAACCAGGCCAAATACAATAAGTTGAGAGGGAGAGTGAAGAGGAAAATAAAACTGGCAAAGAGGGAATATGAGAATAGAATGGATGTTAACATAAAAGGTAATCCAAAAATCATCATCTGACATGCAAATAGTAAGAGGTGTGGTGGGGCCTCTTGGGGACAAAGAGGGTGATGTAAGCTTAGAGGCACAGAGCAAGGCTGGAATACTTGAGTACTTTGTATTGGTGTTTACTGAGGAAGAGGATTCTGACAAAATATTGATGGACACAGAGATGGTAGAGGTGAAAATTGATGGGCAGTATGTGCTGGAAAGTTTGGCTTGGAGTGGATAAGTTGCCTGGTTTGGATGGTTTGCATCCGAGGTTGCTGAGGGAACTGCGGGTGGAGATAGTGGAAGGGTTAGCCATAATATTCCAGTCTTCCCTAGATATGAGGGATGCCAGAGGGTTGGAAAGTGGCAAATGTGATATCCTTGTTCAAGGAAGGGTGTAAGGACATTTCCATTAACGATAGGCCAGTCAGTTTAACATCAGTGGTGGGTTAGAAACCATGATCGAGGTAAAAGTTAACAGGCATTTGGAAAGGTTTGAGTTAGTTGAGGAGAGCCAGCACAGATTCGTAAAATCAGATCATGTTTGACTAATCTAATTAAACTTTTTGATGAAGTAAAAGAGAAGGTTGATGAAGGGAATGCAGTGGATGTTGTCTATATGGATTTTAAGAAAGCCTTTGAGAAAGTACCACATAAAAGACTGGTTAACAAAATTGAGGTCATGGAATAAGAGGGTCAGTGTCAGCTTGGATAAAAGGTTTGACAGAAAGCAGTGATTCATGGTAAATGGTTGTTTTTCAGACCTGTGGATGGTAGGCGGTGATGTTCCCCAAGGGTCAGTGCTAGGACCACTGCATTTTTTGATATATTTTATATATATAATATATATGACTTGGGTATTGGTATACAGAGTAAAATTTCAAAATTTGCCAATGATACCAAACTTGGAGGTGTGGCAAACAGTGAGGAAGATACCAATCAACTGCAACAGGACATAGATAGGCGAACAGAATGGGCAGACAAGTGGCAGATGGAATTTAATACAGACAAATAAGGCAGACAAAGAAAAGCTGTTAAGTTAGCTGATGATACAAGGACTAAGGGACACAGATTTAAGGTTTTGGGCAAGCGATATAGCTGGGATGTTGAGGAAGAACTTTTTTACACAGCGAGTGGTAATCTGGAACTCACTGCCTAGAAGGGTGTTGGAAGTGGAGATGTTTAATGATTTCAAAAGGAAATCGGGTGGGCATTTGAAGAAAATAAACTTGCAGGGCTACGGGAATAGAGCAGGGGAATGGGATTGACTGGATTGCTCTACAGAGTGTCCGCATGTACATGGGCCAAATGGCCGCCTCCTGTGCTGTAATGACTCTATGACAAGTGTGGGGTGATGTATCTTGGCAGAAGGGATAGGAAGAGGCAATATATACTTACAGAACAGTTCTATAGACTATACAGGGACAGAGGGAGCTGAGGATTCATGTGCATAGATCTTTGAAAGTGGCGGGGCATATTTTGAGAGGAGTTGGCAAAGCATGTGGCATCTTGGACTTCATAAATAGAGGTATTGAGTACAATAACAGGGAGGTTATGCTGCACCTATATAGAGCTCTGGTTAGGCCACAACTAGAGTATTGCGTCCAGTTCTGGTCACACTTTAGGAAGGATGTGAGGGTGCGGAGGAGATTTACCAGGAACGGTTCCAGGGATGAGGGAATTTAGCTACAAGGTGAGATTGTTCTCCTTGGAGAAAAGGAGGTTGAGGGTGATCAGTGATTTCAAAAGGAAATTGGATAGGCACTTGAGGGAAATAAACTTGCACGGTTACAGGGGTAGAGCGAGGGAATGGGACTGACTGGATTGCTCTACAGAGAGCTGGCATATACTTGGGCCAAATGGCCGCCTTCTGTGCCATCATGACTCCATAATCAACTGAGATTAGTGCATATTATTGGGACTGAGTATGGAAGCTTTACTCTGTATCCAACTTGGGCTGTACCTAACCTGGGAGTATTTGAGACAATGTAGAGGCTTTACTTTTGTCAGCCTAGGTTCAGGCTGGGAGTCAGAAGTTCAAGTCTCACTTCAAAGACTTGAGCACTTAATTTAGGCTGACACTCAAATGAAATGCTGAGTGGGTGCCCTCATGGCTGGTGCTTTCTTTCAGATGAGATGTTAAACCAAGGCTGTGCTTGCTTTCTAATAACGTAAGACAACCCACAGCACTATGCAAGCAAGAACAACAGAGTTCTCCTAGTGTCCCTGAATCACACCACATGTGATCAATGATTTTATTGCTGTTGGTGGCACCTTGCTGTGTTCAAATTGTCTGCTGCATGTCCTATATCACAATAGTAACTACACTTCAGTTACTTAATTGACTGTAAATTACTTTGAGCCATCTTAGTCTCATGAAAGGCACTAGATAAATCAAGGCCTTTCCCTCTCAGTGGCTTCTCTTTTTGTCCTCACAAAGTCACGTCTGAACTCCTTAAACCCTCTTTCTCATCTCTGTGCTGCACCTTGATTACATCATTAGTTTCCACATATATGCTGATGGCATTTCGCTCTCCCTCGCCAGTATTTTTCTTGACTGCCTCAACCTACTTGTCTAACATGCAGTCCTGGGGAAGTTATATCTTCCTCCAGTTCGACATTGGGAAGTGTAAAGCCCCTACCACAAGCTTCTCTCTCATCAGTGTTTCCACCTTGCTGTTCGGTGACACTGTTGGGCCAATCCAGACTGTTTGCCATCTTGCTGTTCTCACCGTGTCACCCATATCCTGTTCTTCCCAAAGACTGCTTCCTTTTTGCAACATTGCTTGTCACTGCCCCTACCTCAACACATCTACCACTGAAAACCCTTTTATGTGCCTTTGTCAACTTCTGGGCTTAAAGACTGACTCTTGACACACTCCCTGCTAACCTTTCATCTCTATCCTCCATTTTGTCCAAAATTTTGCTATCTTGTCCTGCTGCTATTCAGTCCTACATAATCTGGCTAGTTCCCACCTATGCTCCCCAGCTTCCAATGCATTCAACTCAAAATCCTTGTCTTGAAATTCTTCCATTGCCTCACCCTATACTACTTCGGCAATTACCTCCCTTCCCAACATCTTTTGAACTCTTCATTCTTCTGACTCTGGATTCTTGTGCATTCTTTGTCCTTTCACACAACATTGGTGGTGGAGTCTTCAGCTGTCTGGATCCCACGTTCTCTAGGATTCAACCCAGAACCCCTCAGCCTCTCCACCTCGCTACTCCCTTCAAAAATTATTCAAACTCCATCTCTTTGATCAAGCTTTTGGTTACCCATGATAATTTCTCCCTTCCTAGCTTGGGATCCATTTTCCATACACCTATCTGTGAATTGTCTCAGGATTTGATTTTTAATGTTAAAGGTGCTGCACAAATACAAGTCAGTGATGACTGTTAAATGGTTGATTTTGCCTGGCTTCTACTATTCATTATAGTACAATTAATGGAAGATGACAGTCCGATGTTGAAGATTACCACTAGAGAAATCTGCACATAGCTTTAGCATGATAGAATTGTTCACCAATAGGTCAGAAATATGCCATAGGCGTAGTTTGTTGAACTTTGTTATTAAAAAAATTAAAATTCTTCTCCATGCCTCTCGACAGTGCACATTGTGATAATACACATGTTCGAACACATGGGGTCCAGGGTGAGCTAGCAAATTGGATACAAAATTGACTTGGTGATAGGAGGCAGAGGGTGGCAGTGGAGGGTTGTTTTTCAGATTGGAGGCTGGTGACCAGTGGTGTGCCGCAGGGCTCGGTGCTGGGCCCTCTGTTGTTTGTCATATATATTAATGACTTGGATGTGAATGTAAGGGGCATGATTAGTAAGTTTGCAGAACACACCAAAATTAGCGGCATAGTGGGCAATGAAGAAGGTTGTCTAAGGTTACAACAGGATATAGATCAATTGGGAAAGTGGGCAAGGGAGTGGTAAATGGAATTTAACGCAGGTAAGTGTGAAGTGATGCATTTTGCATGAAGTTAAACCAGGGCAGGACATATACAGTGAATGGCAGGACCCTGGAGAGTGTTGTTGAGCAGAGAGACCTTGGGGTGCAAGTACATAGTTCCCTGAAAGTGGCAACACAGGTAGACAGGGTGGTGAAGAAGGCATATGGCATGCTTGCCTTCATCGGCTGAGGCATTCAGTACAAGAGTTGGGACGTCATGTTACAGTTGTACATAACGTTGGTTAGGCCGCATTTGGAGTACTGTGTGCAGTTCTGGTCGCTGCACTACAAGAAAGATGTGATTAAGCTAGAGAGGGTGCACAAAAGATTCACAAGGATGTTGCCTGGTTTGGAGGGCTTGAGTTAGAAAGAGAGATTGGATAGGCTGGGTCTGTTTTCCCTGGAGCGAAGGAGGCTGAGAGGGGACATGATAGAGGTATATAAAATTATGAGAGGCATAGATAGGGTGGATAGCCAGAGTCTGTTTCTCATGGTAGGGGTGACTAAAACTAGAGGGCATAGATTTAAGGTGAGAGGATGGAGGTTTAAAGGGGATCAAAGGGGTAAATTGTTCACACAAAGAATAGTGGGTATCTGGAATGAGCTGCCTGAGGAGGTGGTGGAGGCAGGAACAGTAGCGACATTTAAGAGGCATCTGGACAGGTACTTGAATGAGCAAGGCATAGAGGGATATGGAATTAATGCAGGCAGGTGGGATTAGTATAGATAGGCATTATGGTCGGCATGGATGCGTTGGCCGAAGGGCCTGTTTCTATGCTGTACGACTCGATGACTCCAATAAGTTGCCTTGTTAACAGTAGGTAGAATCATCAACACACAGGATCAATCCTACCTCGCACTTGTTCACCACCTGTTAAATGGTCATTGTACTCTGTGTTGATGACAACCAGTTTGGTCTGCTTGCATAATGGGCCATAATATGCAGTAAGAATGAATCTAACAGTGTCTGCCATTAATTAGATTTTCACTTGACCTTTTTAACCGCAACAATATTTTGCAGTGTTAGGTGCTCGCAGTGAGAGTGAAAAACTTGCAGCAAGAGAAACCAGGCACTTGAGTGAATTGGGCAAGCAGCTGTTTATCTCGTTAACCAATCAGACTGAAGGACTGTGAAATAAACAAGGCGATGAAAGGAAGTTTTAAAAGAAATGTTTTTAAATTTTATGTTTTTATAATATCCAAAAATTAAAGCCTGAAAGAATGAGACTCCACACTGAAAACAGTTAATTTTCAATGGCAGAGAAGTCATTGGTAGTAATTAACAACTAGCACATTGTTAAATGCATCTCTGACAGTTCATCCAGGGCTAATTAAATAGACTGTATTTGCTGACAACGCAACCATTAGGTGGGACGTGTGCAAATGCAGTCTCATCGACTGAAACGTCAATGTCTGCGACCTGTCAGGCAGCTGCCAGTAATAAAGATGATGCTGCTTAATTTGACACAGAAAGCGAATTCAACCCATCCCCCTCACCCCTCAATGGCTGCAATCACCGCCTCTATGACCCCCAACAGTACTCCGCTCCCTCCTGCGATCGCTGCCTCAATCCTCAATTGCTTCCATTCTCTGCCACTCCCAACTGCTTGCAGCTCGTCTTCCCCCCTCCCCCCGCTGCTTCTCCGACAAGCGAGGCGCGATTGAGCATCGAGCAGTCAGGAGCGGGAGAGAATGGCGGGATGGAGTGGTGAGCAGTTGGAAGCCGGAAAGAATGGTGGGAGGAAACAATGAGCAGTCGGGTGCAGCGATCGCGGGAGGGAGTGGAGAAGAGAAAGCAACGATTGAGGCAATGCGTGGACGTCGTTTATGAGGTGCCTTCGGCACGCGCGTGCATGGATTCATACCGGCAAATGCTCGGATGCACTGATGACGTCGGCTCATACTCTGCATTGTCAGCAGACACTTCGAATCAAGTATGTATGGACCCCAAATGGCTCTTAAATAGGCTCACTGCATCACTTCAGACCAGCTCTAATTTTCTGTGGTGAGTTTAGTTTGCATCTACCATGCAAGTACAGCAACCTGACTCCACTCAATGCATTTCAATGGTGAGCCAGACAGTGAGATGTTGTTATTACGAAGCAATCATCGGAGTAGTGTTTCTCGGACAGCAATTTTTGGATTTCCACATTTAGCTGTGCATCTGCACTTGCCTGAAGTTGCTGTGACATTTGCGCATAAGTAATTTAAGTGCCACTCGCCTTGCCATTATTTTGACAGTAATTTGTTAGCCAGTGTCTTTTCCTGGATGAAGGAGGAAACATGATGATAGGTGCTGGTAGTGGAGGGAGGGGGGGTAGGAATGGAGAGTGAGGGTAATATCTGTGTATAAATGTATGCATATTAAGCTGATCTAAGGGTTCTGTGGAAAGAAGTGATTTGCACCATTCAAGGACCGTTGTTGGTTGTGCTCAGAGACACTGTGCCTGTAACTTTTGGGGGGAAAAATCCACTGTAGATTCCCCGATTCGGTTTACTCAGCTGAGTAAACTAATGTGTAGCTCAGCCATCCAGACCAGGAAAACAGAATTTTGTTCCCTGGCCTTCGAACAAAGAACAGTACAGCGTAGGAATAGGCCATTTGGCCAAGCCTGCGCCGATCTTGATGCCTGTCTAAACTAAAACCTTCTGCACTTCCGGGGACCGTATCCCTCTATTCCCATCCTATTCATGTATTTGTCAAGATGCCTCTTAAACGTCGCTATCGTACCTGCTTCCATCACCTCCCCCGGCTGCAAGTTCCAGGCACTCGCCACCCTCTGTGTAAAGACCTTGCCTCACACATCCCCTCTAAACTTTGCCCCTCGCACCTTAAACGTATGTCCCCTAGTAACTGACTCTTCCACCCTGGGAAAAAGCTTCTGACTATCCACTCTGTCCATGCTGCTCATAACTTTGTAAACCTCTATCATGTCGCTCCTCCACCTCCGTCGTTCCAGTGAAAACAATCCGAGTTTATCCAACCTCTCCTCATAGCTAATGCCTTCCAGACCAGGCAACATCCTGGTAAACCTCTTCTGTACCCTCTCCAAAGCCTCGACGTCCTTCTGGTAGTGTGGCGACCAGAATTGCATGCAATATTCTAAGTGTGGCCTAACTAAAGTTCTGTACAGCTGCAGCATGACTTGCCTATTTTTATACTCTATGCCCCGACCGATGAAGGCAAGCATGCCATATGCCTTCTTGACTACCTTATCCACCTGAGTTGCCACTTTCAGTGACCTGTGGACCTGTACGCCCAGATCTCTCTGCCTGTCAATATTCCTAAGGGTTCTGCCATTTACTGTATACTTCCCACCTGTATTAGATCTTCCAAAATGCATTATCTCACATTTGTCCAGATTAAACTCCATCTGCCATTTCTCCGCCCAAGTCTCCAACCGATCTATATCCTGTTGTATCCTCTGACAATCCTCATCACTATCCGCAACTCCACCAACCTTTGTGTCGTCCGCAAACTTACTAATCAGACCAGCTACATTTTCCTCCAATTCATTTATATATACTACAAACAGCAAAGGTCCCAGCACTGATCCCTGCGGAACAGCACTGGTCACATCCCTCCATTCAGAAAAGCACCCTTCCACTGTTGCCCTCTGTCTTCTATGACCGAGCCACTTCTGTATCCATCTTGCCAGCTCACCTCTGATCCCGTGTGACTTCACCTTTTGTACCAGTCTGCCATGAGGGACCTTGTCAAAGGCTTTACTGAAGTCCATATAGACAACATCCACTGCCCTTCCTTTATCAATCATCTTTGCTGGATGTATTTTTATTTTCAGGCTGTTTTAGAGAACTGATGGGTTAAAGATCATGTACTAGATCAAAAAAATTATTTTGTTATTGTGTTTTTCCATGAAAATAGTGAAATTTAATTTTTTTTTTTATATTTGTCTAGGTGGAAGAAGTAAAGAGACGACAGTACTGCCTCATGTTCAGCTCTGCTGGACAACAGGGACAGACATACTATGTCACCTTTGATTCATACCCAGAATATCTTCGGTGGCTCAGACAGGCATCCAAGGTGAATTGTACTGTATTATGACAACAGCTTATACTATGTTATATATGTAATAGGAAATGATGCATGCTGTTCTGATAGTGATATCAAAAAACAAGTTTTGTTAACCATAGGAATGATGTTTCCTGTCATAAACTTGTTCTGTCACTCAGAAAAGCATATATTCCCATTGTAATAAGTTAAAGCCCAATTTTATGTCCATCACAATTCTGGAATTTGGTGGTTGAATGAATGGGGAAATAATTACAATGAATTACTATTTAAACAATCAATATAACTTAACTTTCTGACTTTGAATGCTTTTACAATACTCACTTTTTAAATTTCTTAATTGAGTTTTTTTATTCTTTCATGGGATGTGGGCGTCGCTGGCAAGGCCCATCCCTAATTGCTCTTGACAACTGAGTATCTTACTAGGTCATTTCAGAGGGCAGTTAAGAGTCAACCACATTGCTGAGGGTCTGGAATCACATGTAGGCCAGACCAGGTAAGGACAGCATATTTCCTTCCCCAAACGACATTAGTGAACCAGATGGGTTTTTACGACGGTCGATGATCGTTTCATGGCACCATTACTGACATTAGCTTTCACTTCCAGATTTTTATTAATTAATTGAATTTAAAGTCCATCAGCTGCTGTGGTGGGATTTGAACCCGTGTTCCCAGAGCATTAACGTGGGCCTCTGGGTTATTTGGTCAGTGACATTACTACACCACCACTGTCAGTGAATTCTACAATTTGTTTGATTTAGACTGATTAATTCTTGGTACTTGGGACACTCTGAAACCATTCTGAAGAATTCTATCTGCCTTCATCTTTTTCTATGAAGCAGAAATATAATTTTGCTTCTCAGGGCTTGCCTTTCGGTTTAGACTGAACCCAAGATAATTACTAATTCAGACAATTCATTTGGTAACAACAACTTGGATAAACCTATTGCCAGTGCTCTGCAATTTTTGACTATTTTACATGGTGCAACTCTGAAACATGGTGGTGATCTATTCCAGCAGAACAATGGCCATCTCCTGGACCAGCATAGTCTCTACCAGGATTTCTGACTTTTGTATCAGTAGCAACTGCTAACTCTGGTTGAATTTGCTAAGGATGGTGGCTGGGAAGCCCTAGTATCTTGCCTTCAGGCAAGATGAATTTGATGCTGCCTTGGGTTGATTAGTGGCTGGATGTTAGAAGCCGACAGCCCTGGTACCTCACGAAACTCAATATAAAAACAGTTTTTCTTTCTGTCAGGCAGTTACATGAAGTAATATTGATGCTTCCATAAACTATTATTCTTCGCTTTTTTTATTCCAACTCATTAGTCAGTCCTTCCAATTTTGAATCCAGATTAAGTTAGTGTTTACCCATCTTTAGTTGTTGAACTGTTCTAACAGGATGATTTTGCTTGTGGAAGGTATGTCCAATCTGGCCAATTACAGCTCTGTCATTGTACTCTCATTCATCAGCAAGGTAATTGACAGTGATATTGGGTGGCATCTGCTCACCAATAACGTGCTCACGGATGCTCAATTTGGGTTCTGCCAGGACCACTCAGTTCTAGACCTCATTGGTCCAAACGTGGCCAAAAGAGCTGAATTCCAGAGTTGAATCTGACTGTCCTTGACATCAAGGCAGCATTTGACCGAGTCTGGCATCTAGTAAAATTTCCCTAGTAAAATTGAATTCAGTAGGAATCGGGGGAAAACTCACCACTGGCTGGAGTCATGGTTAGCACAGAGGAAGACAGTTGTGATTGTTGGAGGTGACATAGGGAAACTGAGGAATTATAGACCAGTTGACCTAATATCTGTTGTCGGGAAATTGCTAGAGTCTACAATTAAGGATAGGGTGACTGAGCACCTTGAAAATTTTCACTTGATCAGACAAAGCCAGCATGGATTTGTAAAGGGTAGGTCATGCCTGAACCAGATTTAATTTTTTGAAGAGGTGCCTCGAATAGTGGACAGAGGAATGCCTGTGGACATTTGCTAAAGTCCCCCTTAATAGATTGTTAGCTAAAGTTGAAGAATTGAAGACAAATTATTGACCTGGTTAGGAAACTGGCTGAGCAGCAGGAGACCGAAAGTAAGGGTGAAGGCAGGTATATAGAATTAGATTGCAGATCAGCCATAATCGCTTTCAGTGGCAGAAGAGGCTCGAAGGGCTAAATGGCCTACTCCTGTTCCTATGTTCCTATCATCTCAGCCCTAGGATATTGCAGCAGCAATTCCTCAGGGTTGTGTTCTATGCCCAACTACCTTCAGCTACATCATCAATGACCATCCCTCCATCATATGGGCAGGGTGAGACGTTAACTGATGATTACGCAGTGTGCCGTTCTATTCGCAACTCCTCAGTTAATGAAGCAGTTGGTGTCCCCATGCAGCAAGATCTGGACAACATTCAGACTTGGTCTGGTAAGTGGCAAGTAACATTGGTGCCACACAAGTGCTAAGCTATGACAATCTCCAACAAGAGAGAGTCTAACCACCTCCCCTTGACATTCAATGACATTACCATCGCCAAATCCCCATCAACATCCTGGGGGTTACCATTGCCTCGAAACTTAATTAGACCAACCAGATAAATATTGTGGCTTCAAGAGCAGGTCAGAGGCTGGGTATTCTGCAGCAACTGACTTATCTGATTCCCCAAAGCCTGTCCACCATTTGCAAGGCACAAGTCAGGAGTGTGATGAAGTACTCTCCACTTGCCTGGATGAGTACAGCTCCAACATTGCTGAGGAAGCTCAATTGACATCCTATACAGCACCTTAAACATTCACTCCCTCCACCACCGGGGCACAGTGGCTAGAGTATGTACCATCTACCAGATGCACTGCAGCAACTCACCAAGGCATCTTTGACAGCACCTTCCAGACCCGTGACCTCTACCATTAAGAAGGACGAGGGCAGAAGGCATCTGCAAGTTCCCCTCCAAGTCTCTCAATCCTGATTTGGAAATCTATCGGCGTTCATTCGTGGTCAGTGGATGAAAACTTTGGAACTCCCTACCGAACAGTCTGTGGGAATAGCTTCACCACAGGAATGCAGTGGTTCAAGAAGGTGGCTCACTACCATCTTCTCAAGGGCAGTTAGGAATGGGCAATAAATGCTGGCCTTGCCAGTGATGTCCACATCCCGTAAATGAATCAAAAAGAAAGGTTGGCTAGAGAAAGAATGTCAAATTACCAATGGGTATTTCCTTATTTGAAAATACTTTCTCTATGAACAGAGGAGTCACCCTCTTTACTCCTCTTTTCTGTCCAACTTGGAACATGAGCTATTTATTAAATATGTTTGTTTGATATTCCTTTGTTGTGCATACCTTGTTGCTCTGCTACCAACACTTTCCAGAATGGCATCTGAAATTGATATAGATTTGTTGGTGAAGTTATTCGGCAAAAAGTTAAAAATCAGTGCAATGTTTTGTAGTCACTCTCCCTAAAATAGCTTGTTCTAAAACAATGTAATCCCCAAGCTGGAAATTACATTTGCTACCTTTGCCCAGAAATAGTTTTAGGTTTACTAACACTTGAGCAGGGTGACTAGAAAACAATTTGTCACAAGAGGTGAGTGAATCTGCACCATGTTTCAAAGTTTAACCATGTAAAGTAGGTTCAAAAAATTTCACTATTATTCATGTAGCCAAGCATTGGCACTAATCTAAAATTAGCAATTGGCTTACTTTCCAATAAAATATTGGTATCCAACTGTTTCTGCCCAAAATAAGTGGTGGGTCTATGTAATAAATACAAGAAATGCTGGAAATACTCAGCAGATCTGGCAGCATCTATGGAGAGAGAAGCAGAGTTAATGTTTCAGTGACCTTTCATCGGAACTGGTGGGTCTATGTATGTGTGTAATGCTGTGTGAGACCACATACTCCTTTTTACTGTTTAAAAAGATGCAAACTCCTAAAAGGACAATCATCTAATGATTTTCACTCTATGGATGATTGTCTGTTTGGATGTTTCCCTATGCATTTATATTTTGAAGCTGGATAATGTCCACACAATGAAAAAGACAATGCATCGTAGGTAATTGAATGAATTTTGCTGTTTACAGTGGTTCAGGTTGAAATGCATTGTTCAGGCAGTATGGGTTGTGGTGTCTGAAATAGTAAATTTCAGTGGACTGTCACAAAATAATATTCAGTTGTGTTTTTATTTCCAATGTTAATGTTAAAATGTCAGTTCAAGCCTGTTAGGGAAATTGATTTGGTGAGGTGGGGCAAAAACCTTTAGGAATTAAACCTCATGCAGTCAGGAATTAATTTTTAAAAATTTGAATTATTCGAAGTAAAGCTATTTAAACTCACTGACTTTGGATAGAATCCAATGCATCAAGAGAGCAGCTTCTACAGATGAATTTATTAGTAATTTATTTTACAAGTTTTGTACAATAATGAGCAAAAGTTTGTAGTTGAAGTAATGCTGAAGTTATATATTAGATTCATAAAATAACCTCATTTTAAAGATTTAAGTGACTTTTCAGATGAAGCTGACAGGCCTTTAAAAGCTCTAATAAATTTTGTTTGCTTAAATTCATATTTATACAAAAATGCTTGCTTCTCTGTTTATCTAAACACATTATGGCTGACATTGTGAAGCTCCAGACCTTAGAATGTGGATTGAAAAATAGGCACATAGTACTGCAGGCCCTATTTAATTCTGGATTATACACCTTTTTTTAATTTCTACAATTATTCACTTAATTTATGAAAAATTTTCATTGCTGTATTCTTTACTAAGTTGTCCAAGTTCATTTAAGATATCTGGTGGGGTGGTAGGTTAAAATGCTAGCCTTTCACCTCTAGGACTTGGGCTCACATCCAAACCACACTAATGAGCAGAAAGTTTCCTCTATCTGCTAGCTGCGAGAGTCACGTGTGAAATGAATTTGGGCAATCTCAATCTATTTCTTAGTGGGTATGACCTACATTATAAAGCTGTTCCTAATTGCCAGCCTTGTAAAATCAGTGATGGCAGATGTAGGAAATAGAGAAATGTCTCAATAGTCTCATAAGGAGTTCACTTCTAGAATTAGAGTTGAGCTTTACATTTTAACCACAGTTTTGGTCATGAGCATGGATGAAAGTGTTTACGTGAAGGTTGAAATTGAGTGAGAACAGGAGAGCACAGTAAGAGAACAGGGCATTTTAAACAAAGCACTGGTCTCAGTAAGATGTAATTTTGAAGAAAAGATCCCAAAAATCACCATAAAACATCAGAAATAGTGACTTTGGGTCCTACTGTGCCTCAAATTTTAGAAGTAAATTTACACATGTTCAGATGGATGCAAAGGCAGAAACCTTGGTGTGAGCTAAGACATGAGCAACAGAGTTTTGGATGACCTCAAGTTTACAGAGAGCAGAATGTGGGAGACCAGCCAGGAGTGCGTTGGAATAGTCCAGTCTAGAGGTAACAAAGGCATGAATGAGGGTTTCAGCAGCAGATGAGCTGAGATGGGGCAATGTTGTGGAAGTAGAAATAGGCGGTCTTAGTGATGGCACAAATGTGATGTCGGAAGCTCATCTTGCAGTCAAATGTGATATCAAGGTTGTGAACAGACTGGCTTAACCATGACTGTTCACAGTGAAAGGAATGAAATCAGTAGCTGGTTTCGAGCAGGGATCAAAAACAATGGTTTCAGTCTTTCCAATATTTAATCAGAGGAAATTTCTGCTTATCCAGTACTGATTGTTGGATAAGCAGTCTGATAATTTAGCAACAGTAGAGGAGTCAAGAGAAGTGGTGATGGGTTAGAGCTGAATGGAGTCAGCATATATGCGAAAACTAACGCTGTGCTTTTGGATGATGCTGAGGAGCAGCATGTAGATAAGAAAAGAAGAAATAGATCCTTGGTGGACGCCAGAGCTAATGGTGCGGGAGCAGGACGAGAAACCTTTGCAGCCATTAGATAAATAAGAATGGAACCAGGTGAGAGTAGTCCCACCCAGCTGGATGATGGTGGAAAGGCATTAAAGGAGGAGGATGGTCCGGTCAACCATGTCAAAGGCTGCGGACAGGTCGAGAAGGACAAGGAGGGAAAATGTACTTTTGTCACAGTCACATAGGATGACATTTGTGACTTTGAGAGCTGCTTCAGTACTGTGGTAGGGGCGGAAATCTGTTTGGAGGAATTCAGACAGGGAGTTTTGAGAATGATGGGAACGGATTTGGCAGGCACCAACATGTTCAAGGACTTTGGAGAGGAAAGGGAGGTTGGAGATGACACGGTAGTTTGCAAGGGCGGTAGAGTCAAGGATTGCTTTTTTGAGGTGAGGGGGTGATGGCAGATTTATAGAAGACGGACAACACCTGACGTGAGAGAACGGTTTACAATATCAGCTAACATGGGGACCAGGAGGGGAAGTTGGGTAATTAGCGGTTTAGTGGGAATTGGATTGAGAGAACAGGAGTTGGATCTAGATGTGCTTAGATGGGGCATGAGGGGAGATGGGAGAGAAACTAGAGAAAGATGCAAGTTCAGGGCTAGGGCAGAGGGGAGCATTATAGGAAGTTTGGCCAGCTGAGCTAGTGGAAGGGACAGACACGGCAGAGGCAACTGATTGGAAGGTCTCGATCTTAGTGAGAAAGAAGTCTGTGAATTCCTTGCACTTATTGGGCTAAATATTATGGGCCCCCAAGGGACAGGAATGGAGGTGGGGGACCCATAAAATTGCATGGGAAGGCGGGGAATTGGAGTGCCCAGCACCTTCCGGACGTCTTTGAATTTAGTCCTGGGCCACTTAAGGGCCTGTTCCCGCTTCCGCTGGTAAAATACCAGTGGCAGGCTTGCCGCCGCCACGCAAGGAGGCCGCCCAGTTACTCAAGGCAGCCTCTATGTGGGCCGGGGGTTGGAGTGGAGCTCCTCCGTGGGTAATCTATGGCCCATGGAGTGACGCTGGCAGCAAAGACTGCCCCTGTGGCATCCCCCACCCCCTTGCCCTCAGGAGCCCACCTCCGCCCCCATGCTAGAGCTCGCCTGAGCAGCCCCGGTGAGCCGGCCCTCACTTAACTGCAGTTCAGGCTCCTTGGCGGCTCTTCCTTCAAGTGACTGCTGCCATTCCAGCAGTGGCCATCACTCCCGGTGGCACTGCTGGGACTGTTGAGCTGCCGGCCCCCTAATTGGCTGCAGCTCTTGAAGGCGGGATCCCCATCCTTAAAGGGATGATGCCCCGGCGACAAGCAGTTAATTGCCTGAGTGCCGTGAAATGCAGCCAGGGATCCCCCAAATGGCTGAGGCAGGGTTCCCCTCGCCTTTTGGACACTTGTCGGGACCCCCACTGGCTGCAGCCCATTGATGGAGGTGAAGCTGGAGGGGAAAGGGGTTTAAGAAGATGGTTTGCAGTAGAGAAAAGAAGCCAGCAGTTATCTTTTCATCCCTGGAATAGTAGCAGATAATAGCAGTACCCGAACGTGTATTAAGTGTTGCAGCCAGAGCTGGTGGTGGATGGCTAAACCACCTTTCAAATCTGCGTTCCTTGGACTTAAGGGAGTGGAGATGAGGGCCATACCAGGGGGAATAGCCAGGGTGAGAGACTGATCTTTTTGTTGGTGACTAGGGCATCAAAGGTGGAGGCGAGGGTGCAGTTGAGCAGATTAGTAGCTGCAGCAATGTTATGGCGAACGGAGGGCCAAAGCTTGATAGTTGAGATTTTGAAAGTGCAGTTGTAAGTGAATAGGGGGATAGTTTTTTTTTCCCAGGGATGGATACAGAATGAAGTATGGTTGGGCTTGGAAGGGGGATGTGGGTGGAGAGTGATCCAAGGAAGTGATCAGAGGTGGCCTTATCAGTAATTGATACGATGGGACTGGCAAGACCACGTGAGATGGCAAGGTCGAGGGGGTAGCTGTGAATATGGATTGCAGAGTTTACATACAGGGAAAGATTTAGGGAGGATAAAAGGGCAGTGAATTCAGGAGAGGGAACATGATGAGTTGAGATAGAGATTGACATCACCGAGGATGAGAAATCGCTCGGTGCTGAGGGAAGAAAGCAGTGAAAATAAAGGCTGTTATGTTGGAGACTGTTGACTGCTGAAACTCATAAATGAATGTCTGAATGTCTAAAAACTAGAGTTCCTATTCTTTAAAGCCATGTTGAAATTATGTTTGTGGATGTTTGATGAAGACAGAAATGGGCTTTGCTATAATGCTTTTCAGTTGAATGACCTTCTGTCACTTGGCCTACACAAGAAGAATGGGCACTTGGGCAACATACCAGAGGGCTCATTGTGCCTATGGATCTGTCAGGTTTTAGAAGGGTGGGTGGGATAGAGAAGTATAACTTAGACCAGATATTACAGGATGTTAAAGCCAAAATGCCAGTAACTACATATTGAATCAGAGTATACAGTTTTCTCCATTTTGCCTTTGTATGCGATCTTTTTAAATTTAAGCCATATTAAAACTGTTACTGTGAGATTTTTAGATCACAGTTAATAAAATATAAAAAGGTGTTCAATACAATTTCCTATTTCAGTTGCTGCTAGCCTTCTACAGTAACTGGCACAAACTAACTAACGATTGGTTTATTTGCAGGTTGTCTCTCAGCGAATTGGTACAGTCGATCTGTCATGTTACAGCCTTGAGGAACTTCCTGAGTATCTCTTTTTCAGTCAAGATATCACACATCTTAATCTACGGCATAATTTTATGCAGGCTGATGCTGGACTCTGCATCCTTAACAGGTATTTGAAACTTTTTTTTTCAGTTGCCCCATATACAGTCTTCAGTTATAGTCGTACAGCATAGAAACAGGCCCTTTGGCCCACCGCGTCCATGCTGACCATACTGCCTATCTATACTAATCCCACCTGCCTGCATTAATTCCATATCCCTCTATGCCTTGCTCATTCAAGTACCTGTCCAGATGCCTCTTAAATGTTGCTACTGTTCCTGCCTCCACCACCTCCTCAGGCGGCTCATTCCAGATACCCACTATTCTTTTGTGAACAATTTACCCCTTTGATCCCCTTTAAACCTCCTTCCTCTCACCTTAAATCTATGCCCTCTAGTTTTAGTCACCCCTACCATGGGAAACAGGCTCTGGCTATCCACCCTATCTATGCCTCTCATAATTTTATATACCTATATCATGTCCCCTCTCAGCCTCCTTCGCTCCAGGGAAAACAGACCCAGCCATTCCAATCTCTCTTTATAACTCAAGCCCTCCAAACCAGGCAACATCCTTGTGAATCTTTTCTGCACCCTCTCTAGCTTAATCACATCTTTCCTGTAGTGCGGCGACCAGAACTGCACACAGTACTCCAAATGCGGCCTAACCAACGTTATGTACAACTATAACATGACGTCCCAACTCTTGTACTCAATCTCAGTGCCTCGGCCGATGAAGGCAAGCATGCCATACGCCTTCTTCACCACCCTGTCTACCTGTGTTGCCACTTTCAGGGAACTATGTACTTGCACCCCAAGGTCTCTCTGCTCAACAACACTCTCCAGGGTCCTGCCATTCACTGTATATGTCCTGCCCTGGTTTAACTTCATGCAAAATGCATCACTTCACACTTACCTGCGTTAAATTCCATTTACCACTCCCTTGCCCACTTTCCCAATTGATCTATATCCTGTTGTAACCTTAGACAACCTTCTTCATTGCCCACTATGCCGCTAATTTTGGTGTGTTCTGCAAACTTACTAATCATGCCCCTTACATTCACATCCAAGTCATTAATATATATGACAAACAACAGAGGGCCCAGCACCGAGCCCTGCGGCACACCACTGGTCACCGGCCTCCAATCTGAAAAACAACCCTCCACTGCCACCCTCTGCCTCCTATCACCAAGTCAATTTTGTATCCAATTTGCTAGCTCACCCTGGACCCCATGTGTTCGAACATGTGTATTATCACAATGTGCACTGTCGAGAGGCATGGAGAAGAATTTTAATTTTTTTAATAACAAAGTTCAAGGGGTAATACGCCTATGGCATATTTCTGACCTATTGGTGAACAATTCTATCATGCTAAAGCTATGTGCAGATTTCTCTAGTGGTAATCTTCAACATAGGACTGTCATCTTCCATTAATTGTACTATAATGAATAGTAGAAGCCAGGCAAAATCAACCATTTAACAGTCATCACTGACTTGTATTTGTGCAGCACCTTTAACATTAAAAATCAAATCCTGAGACAATTCACAGATAGGTGTATGGAAAATGGATCCCAAGCTAGGAAGGGAGAAATTATCATGGGTAACCAAAAGCTTGATCAGAGATGGAGTTTGAATAATTTTTGAAGGGAGTAGCAAGGTGGAGAGGCAGAGGGGTTCTGGGTTGAATCCTAGAGAACGTGGGATCCAGACAGCTGAAGACTCCACCACCAATGTTGATGTGAAAGGACAAAGAATGCACAAGAATCCAGAGTCAGAGGAATGAAGAGTTCAAAAGATGGTTGTTCCCCATTTCTCTCCCGCTCTTGACATATTCCACTTTTAGGGAGGAGTAGAAAGAGAAGAGAAAGGGAAAGAACTGATGAAGCCCAGCCAATGGTGGTGTAATTTTAATATGTGAACTAAACTGCTGCACCTTCCCAGCTGAAGGTTAACACGTAATCCAATGGTGGGAGCAAAAATAAGCAAATTCAAGCAGAAAATAAGTGGTCGAAATTGTCGTTATCTTGGAGAATTTGAATATTATAAAGACATCATAATACTGTTTACTTTTTAAAGTATCACTGTCCCTTTTAAAATATACACATTTTCCTGTGCAATAACTTCTAAAAATGTAAGCATTTTTGATACTTAACAAAAAATTGAACCCACATGCCTAGTCCACACATAATTCACGGTACATATAGATATAATGTGAAGAACAATGTACATTATAGGAGCCTTTTGAGCCTGCTAAAATCCCCAAAGAAATGTCTTTAAAACTGAGAACCAAGATGGAAAAGAAGTGCTTTTGGAAAGTAACAAATACAGTGCTTTTGGGAGGTGTGTAAGAAACCTATAGTCTAATTGTTTGGCACAATTTTCTACAGCTAAATATTTTGTAGGTCGGGTTGTATTTTTGTCTTCCTATCATCGTAATTGAGAGTTTGATGTTGGAATCACTGTGGAACCATGTTGAGTTTGTGTAGTTACCTTTAGTTTGTACAAAAATCAAAATACTGTAGATGCTGGAAATAAAAGAAAAACAGAAATTCCTGGAAACGATAAGCTGGTCAGGCAGCATCTGTAGAGATAAAAAGAGAGCTAGGGCTGAATTTTATTCGCGCGCTACATATTGTGGCGGCGCACTTTGAGGTTTACGGCCTGCCCGCACTCTGCGGCCGCCGCAGAGCCCCCTTGATATTACGTGCAGGGGCTCATTTAAATGGAGGGGACAGAATGGCCACCCCCGATGATGTAGAGGGGGCTGCCGCCACGTCCCCGGCAATGAGGTCTGGCATCTTTCTAAAGATCTTCAAGTCCTTCATATTTAAAAGTGTCAGTTTGATAAATATTTCAATGTATGTTCAATTTAACTTTGAATCCCCACTGAGTACTCAATACATAAATTGACCTATCTCCCCAAAAAAACATTTTTTGAAATTCAGAACTTTACACCCTGAACTTCAGCATCTTTGACCCTCAACCCCTTCCCAACATCCCCACAACCAATAGGAATAGTTTTCCCCGCTCCCCCCTCTCCCACCCTGATCATTTTAGTGCTCCCCCTCCCCACAAATGTCGCGCTTTGGAACTCCGTATGGAGTTGCGGCCAGTGGCCGTAAAATCAATGTGGGACGGCCAGTGGCGGCAGCTAAGTTAATTTGCAAGGTCATTACCCTCATTTGAATATTTTAATAAAGGCCCCTGCACTAAGCGGCGGTGGGGGCCACAGCAAGGTCTCGCTGCCGCCACTAATATCCGGCAGGGCGTCGTGGTTTGTGGCAGAATGCTCCCGCTAGCATTTTACGGGCCTCTCTGCCACGACCCATGGCTTCGAGGGGCTGGTAAAATCCAGCTCCTGATGTTTTGGGTGTCAATCCTTCGTAAAATGTCAGCCACATGACAAGAAATCCAGCATGATCAGCAAAATTATTCCAATTATTCTTGGGAAATCCTTTTGTCTGCTATCTTAGGTTCTCTACTGATCTGAGCACTTGCTTCTATAACTATAATAGGCATTATAAATTACATAATTTAACAAGAAAATTATTGGGCTTGTCTCAGAATTGTCTTTTCTGTATTTGAAATGCTCGTGCAAATGTTTTTCATTGAGAATTATGTAAGAACCATGAGCCTCAGCTGCATGTCGCGCATCACAGAGCTTGCCGGGAACTCTGCTCCATTCATGGACAGTTGCAACAAATTAATTTTTCAGGTTAACTGGAATTTGTTTGGATATGTTACATCAAAATAAACTAAAGAATCTACTCCACTTTTGCTGAGGTCACTTTGAATATATGTTGGATGCAAATGGCAAGTAAGATGGTTGAATATAGATACAGTCGGGAAATCTGGTGAATGGGGATTAACAGATATTTATGTTTTGTAATGTGATCTAAATGATTGACAGCTACATTTTTAAAATTTGTTGAATAATAGTTTTTTGCATTGTCAGCATAAATAGCATGTTCTGAAACTACTATAGCACTATTTAAGTTTAGAAGGATTATAAACATTTAAGCCTATTTTGATGACATTGCTTATTGTTGCAGATATTAGATAAAGAAAGATACAAATATGTTTAATGTTTTCTTAAGTTTTATATATTCTTGGCCTCCAGTGTAAAACTCACCCTCAACAAATGGCCATTGAAGCACTTACACAAAAGGAATTACTTATTTGCCCATGTGGTGTGTGTGAGGGAACAGATTGATTTTAATTATCTACCTGCTGTGGGTGAGGAAATACTAATCAAAATGCACTCATTTCTTGGGAGATGTCATAAGATGTTCTTTCCAAATTCGTTCACTGCCAGACCCTTTTGCAGCAATATAACCTTATCATGTGTAATGCCTTAGGAAATCCAGTATATGCAGTTTTTATTTTACTGGCAATTTTCCAGGATGCAGAGATATTGAAATACTCAAGGCACTCGAGATCACTTGAAATGACCTGTACCTGATGATCTAGATTACTTATGATTTGAAGGTAGTTCTGCCGAAACATCATCTACCTGAAACAATTCTCTCTCGATAGATGTTGCCTGACCTGCTGAGTATTTCCAGCGTTTTCTGTTTTATTTCAGGTTTCCAGCATCTGCAATATTTTGCTTTTGTATTAACATTCTAACCTCCTTTGGCTGAACAGATTTAACTCAAAAATGTACAAATGTTGATGGAGACAAATTATCTGAAGAGGGACATATTTTTGAAAGCTTCATAAACTTGGGACAGAAATCCAGAGCTGTTGATTCCATTTCGTGCTCAAATTGCATATTTAACCTTGTTCTTTATCAAAATTGCATCCGTTCCATCCTGCACTTTCAAGGTCTATTGCAGAAAAGATGGCCGGGATTTTGTTGAGGTCCCGACGTCAGGCTCTGTGGTGGGGGTGTGGGGGCGCGGAGGATCACAGTGGCCCGCCACGGAGCCCGCAATGGGATTGCTGGGCCCAATCTTCCCGGCGGCGGTGAGGCTCCATGGCAGCCTCTGCCGCTTGGCGACAGGACCCAACTTGAGGTATTTAAATAAAGGAAATAGATATGTTTACATATCTCTCTCCGCGATCATGCCGGCTGTCCGCGATCTTCCAAGTGACAGCTGGCACTCCAGCGCCTTCACTTTCTCATCCAGGGAAAGCTGGCACCACCAAGATGGGGAATGGGGGATCTCTGCATTGTAGTGAAGTTGGGAGGGTGGGGGGGGGGGGGGGAAGGGGTCAACTCTGCATTTTCAGTAGAGTGGGGGGGAGGAGAAGGGTTGAATTCTGCACTTAGTGCAGTTGGTTTGGAAAAGGGTTAATCTGAGCTTTTCTGGTGTAGTTGGGGGGTGGGGTGGATGGGTCAAACTTTATTTTTTGTTGCAGTTGGGAGGGGGACGGAGACAACTTTCATCTGTCACCACAGGCCTGGCTGCCCTTTAAAAATGGCACCTGCATAGAGGCAGCTGATGGCGTTGCAGAGCCCGCCCCCTGTCACGTGATTGGGCTGCCCAGCATATGTAAATGGGCTGCTGCGCGCTAGATCGCAGTGGCATGGCAGCGCGTGGCCCGCATTTGCGGACCGCCATTTTTTTGCAGTAGCGGGAAAATAAATTTCAGCCCAATATCTTTTGAGTTTTCACCAACATGCAGCTCGTATAAATTGTTAGACTTAAATTTCTTAATTTGAGCATCTTGATATTGCAGATGTATACCAAGATCTACATGTTTCCTGATAAGTGAGCATATTTTGTGAAGTGGATTTATTTCAGATAATTAAAAATTTTTTTCTCAGTAAAGGACCTAGGTTTATTTTATCCTTTTAGCTTTATGCTTTTTTCTTCTCCTTTGCTACTGTGACCATTAGATAAATAGAACACCAGATAGTTATAGTATGTGTTGCATTATCAGGTTATTGGTTTTAACAATTTTTTTCAGAAGATGCCTTCTTGGAAATAGCTGAAGCTCCTCACGCAGGCAGTTTGATAGTGTTACTATGTTTAGTGACCAGAACATTCGAATTGAGAGCAGTTCCCTTGTGCATAGTTACTGGAATGCTACACACCTGCATTTTTTAAAAATAGCACATGAGAACATTTAAAAAAGACATTGTGAAAAATTATTTTGAATGGTTACTGTAGGGTTCTGTTCCTGCCACTCACCTGTTGGAATTTCCCCACCCCCCACCCTGACTTTCCCCAAATTGAGAGGAAATGTCTTTGACAGATCATGATCGACAGATTAAATAATTTCTTGCAATCTCTCTGTCTGAAGCAAAAGTTTACTCTGCACACAGCTGTAGACTGGCTTTGCAGTTGACATAGTTCCTGGCATATTGGCCCTGAATTTCTTGTCAAATTGTGCCCAGAAACTGGTGTAGTTACAGGCCAATGCCGATTTCAGCACAAAAGATAAAGAAAATACAGCTGTAAATGACTCGCACCTATTCCTGCATTGCTCTCAAAATTCTTTCATTTTTTGTGCCATAACTGACTGGATTGCTCTACAGAGAACCAGCATGGACTCGATCGGCCGAATGGTCTCCTTCTGTGCCGTTATGGCTCTATGACACTCTATCTTTGAAGCTTTCATCCAGACTCTCCACTGCTCATTAACATACGCCCTCCTGCACCCATTCAAAAGAGCTTACAAATGCTAATAACATTGTTACATATTTAGGCAGGTTGGACTCAAAATTTTAAGCATGCAGATTCCTTTTGAATTTATGTTCTCTTCGAACAGCTTGGAAAGTGCCGTCCTAGTGCTGAAATTCACCGGTCTCATTTTATATGGGCTATGGTGCTCTTTGTCATCTTTCTATTTAACACAGGCAAGCAAGGCAGCTACATAGTCAGAGAGATGAAGCACAATAAGTGCATCTCAACCATTAACCAATCCCTTGTTTTAGGGCTGGCTTCTGTGAAATGCAGAACTTTAATCACCTCTGATTACATATATTTGTATAAAGGCAGAGCAACATATTTGGGATAAAAGCAAAATACTGCAGATACTGAAAATCTAAAATAAAAACAGAAAGTGCTGGAAATACTCCGGTTTGGCAGCATCTGTGGAGAGAGAAAATCAGAGTCAACGTTTCAGGTCTGTGACTTTTCATCTGATGAAAGGTGTCAGACCTGAAACAAATTTCGGATAATTTATGATATGTTTATAGAACAAAAAAGTTTAAATGTTCAATAATGAAGTGATAACCAGAACTGCAGAAATGTCAGAGATTTGTCACCATAGTCTGTCAATAAATTAATAATACCTAACCGTTGTAAATCACGTCATTTTGTGCAATGATAGTGCAGTCTTCATTTTCATGAGAAACCTATTCTTGCCAATTTGCATTCATTTGGTTGAAGTGTTGTCATGTGGGTTTGGTCTGGGTTCCAGTCCTTACATTAAGCAATCCCTTTGTTTGTGAACTAGGCACATGGTCCTGCATAACATTTCTTTAGAGTATGAGAGCAAGCTTGCGGGGAACATAAAAACTGACTGTAAAAGTTTCTATAGGTATGTGAAGAGAAAAAGATTGGTGAAGACAAATGTAGGTCCCTTACAGTCAGAAACAGGGGAATTTATTATGGGGAACAAAGAAATGGCTGACCAACTAAATGCATACTTTGGTTCTGTCTTCACAAAGGAGGACACAAATATCATACCAGAAATGTTGGGGAACACAGGGCTTAGTGAGAGAGAGGAACTGAAGGAAATCAATATTAGTAGAGAAATGGTGTTGGGGAAATTGATGGGATTGAAGGCCGATAAATCCCCAGGGCCTGATGGTATGCATCCCAGAGTACTTAAGGAAGTGGACCTAGAAATAGTGGATGCATTGGTGGTCATCTTCCAAGATTCTGTAGACTCTGGAACAGTTCCTACAGATTGGAGGGTAGCTAATGTAACCCCACTATTAAAAAGGGAGGCAGAGAGAAAACAGGGAATTATAGACCAGTCAGCCTGACGTCGGTAGTGGTGAAAATTCTAGAGTCCATTATCAAAGATTTTATAGCAGAGCACTTGGAGAACAATGGTAGAATTGGACAGAGTCAGCATGGATTTACGAAAGGGAAATCATGCTTGACAAATCTACTAGAATTCTTCGAGGATGTAACTAGTAAAGTTGATGAGGGGGTGCCAGTGGATGTGGTTTATTTGGACTTTCAGAAGGCTTTCGAAATAAGAGATTAGCTTGTAAAATTAAAGCGCATGGGATTGGGGGTAGTGTATTGTATTGCGATGGATAGAAAATCGGTTGGCAGACAGGAAACAAAGAGTAGGAATAAATGGGTCTTTTTCCGAATGGCAGGCAGTGAATAGTGGGGTACCGCAGGGATCGGTGCTAGGACTCCAGCTATTCGCAATATATATTAATGATTTAGATGAGGGACCTAAATGTAATATCTCTAAATTTGCAGATGACACAAAACTGGGTGGGAGGGTGAGTTGTGAGGAGAGTGCAGAGAGGCTTCAGGGTGATTTGGACAAGTTGAGTGAGTGGGCTAATGCATGGCAGATGCAGTATAATGTGGATAAATGTGAGGTTATCCACTTTGGTAGCAAAAGCAGGAAGGCAGATTATTATCTCAACAGCTATAAACTGAGAGAGGGGAATATACAGCGAGACCTGGGTGTTCTCGTACACCTGTCGCTGAAGGTAAGCATGCAGGTGAAACAGGCGGTAAAAAAGGCAAATGGTATGTTGGCCTTCATAGCGAGAGGATTCGAGCAGAAGCAGGGATGTCTTGCTGCAATTATACAGGGCCTTGGTGAGGCCACACCTGGAATATTGTGTGCAGTTTTGGTTTCCTTATCTGAGGAAGGATGTTCTTGCTATAGAGGGAGTGCAGTGAAGGTTTACCAGACTGATTCCTGGGATGGTGGGACTGACGTATGAGGAGAGATTGAGTCGGTTAGGATTATATTTCACTGGAGTTCAGAAGAGTGAGGGGGGATCTCATAGAAATCTATAAAATTCTAACAGGACATGACAGGGTAGATGCAGGAAGGATGTTCCCGATGGTGGGGGAGTCCAGAACCAGCGATGAGAGTCTAAGGATACGGGGTAAACCTTTCAGGACTGCGATGAGGAGAAATTTCTTCTCCCAGAGAGTGGTGAGCCTGTGGAATTAGCTAACACAGAAAGCAGTTGAGGCCAAAACATTGTATGTTTTCACGAAGGAGTCAGATATAGCTCTTGGGTCTAAAAGGATCAAAGGGTATGGGGGGGAAGCGGGAACAGGTTACTGAGTTGGATGATCATCCATGATCATAATGAATGGCGGAGCAGGGTTGAATTGCCTACTCCTGCTGCTATTTTCTATGTTTCTATTTAAGACTATATAGTTTATTTTGAATCACAACAGGTCATTCTACTACCTTCTCCACACCACTTTTTCAAGTCCGTTACAGCTCTTAATTTTCTTTTGTTTAGACAATGTCCATATGATTTTTATTTTATATTTGTGCTTACTGATCTACATTGGCTCCCAGTTAAGCAATGTGTCAATTTTAAGATACTCATCCTTCTCTGCAAATCCCTTCATAGCCTCACCCCTTCCTATTAGGCAGATGAACAAAAGATTGGTCAAAGAGGTAGGTTTAAAGGAGCACCTTAAAGAAGCAAACAGAGGTAGAGAGATGGAATAAAAGCAAAATACTGCAGATGCTGGAAATCTGAAATAAAAACAAGAAATGGTGGAAATACTCAGCAGATGTGGCGGCATCTGTGGAGAGAGAAGCAGAGTTAACGTTTCAGGTCAGTGACCCTTCATCAGAACTGGCAAAGGTTAGAAATGTAATAGGTTTTAAGCAAATAAAGCAGGGGTGGGGCAAGAGATAACAGGGAAGGTGTTTATAGGACAGGGTCACAGAGAGTAACTGACCAGAAGGTCATGGAGCAAAGGCAAAACGGTATGTTAATGGCGTGTTGAAAGACAAAAGCGTTAGTGCAGAGAAGGTGTTAATGGACAGAAAAATCAACAACCCTGCCCCTTGGCACAAATATGAAAAACACAGTGGACAGGCACATGGTAAGAAAAATGAATGATGAAACAAAATAATTAAAAAGAAAAAAGTAACTGAAAATAAAAAGGGGGGCCTGTCATGCTCTGAAATTATAGAACTCAATGTTCAGTCTGGCAGGCTGTAGTGTGCCTAAACGGTAAATGAGGTGTTGTTCCTCGAGCTTGTGTTGTTCATTGGAACACTGCAGCAAGCCCAGGACAGATATGTGGGCATGAGAGCAGGGGGATGTGTTGAAATGGCAACCAACCGGAAGCTCGGGATCATTCTTTCGGACTGAGTGGAGGTGTTCTGCAAAGCTGTCACACAATCTGTGCTTGGTACTCCCAGTGTAGACTAGACCACATTGTGAGCAGTGAATTCAGTATACTAAATTGAAAGAAATATGAGTAAATTGCTGTTTCACCTGAAAGGAGTGTTTGGGGTCTTGGATAGTGAAGAGAGAGGAGGTAAAAGTGCAGGTATTACACTTCCTGCGATTGCATGGGAAGGTGCCGTGGGAAGGGGACCAGGTATTGGGGGTAATGGAGGAGTGGACCAGGGTGTCACGGAGGGAACGATCCCTTCAGAATGCTGATAGGGGAGGGGAAGATGCGTCTGGAGGTGGCGGAAATGGCGGAGGATGATCCTTTGGATGTGGAGGCTGGTGGGGTGGAAAGTGAGGGGAATCCTGTCGCGGTTCTGGGGGGGAGGGGTTGAGGTGAGGATAGAGGTGCGGGAAGTGGGCCAGACACAGTTGAGGGCCCTGTCAACCACGGGGGTGGGGCGGGGGGGGAGAGCTCCTCAGTTGAGGAAAAAGGAAGACATATCAGAAGCGCTGTTGTAGAAGGTAGCATCATCAGAGCAGATGCGTCAGAGACTGAGAAACTGGGAGAATGGAATGCAGTCCTTACAGGAGGCAGGGTGCGAAGATGTATAGTCGAGGTAGCTGTGGGGGTCGGTGGGCTTATAATGAATATTAGTAGACAGCCTATCCCCAGAGATGGAGACAGAGAAGTCGAGGAAGGGAAGTGTCGGAGATGGATCATGCAAAGGTGAGAGAAGGGTGGAAATTGGAAGCAAAGTTGATGAAGTTTTCCAGTTTAGGATGGGAGCAGGAAACGGCACTGATACAGTCATCAATGTACCGGAGAAAGATTTGGGGGAGGGGGGGCTGAGTAGGACTGGAACAAGGAATGTTCAACATATCTCTCAAAAAAAAGGCATAACTAGGACCCAGGCAACCCCTTTTACTTGAAGGAAGTGAGTGGAGTTGAAGGACAGATTATTCAATGTGAGAGCAAGTTCAGCCACGCGGAGGAGGATGGTGGTGGATGGGGACTGGTTGGGCCTCTGTTAAAGGAAGAAGCGGAGAGCCCTCAAACTGTCCTGGTGAGGGATGGAGGTGTAGAGAGATTGGACATCCATAGTGAAGAGGAGGCGGTTGGGGTCAGGAAACTGGAAATTATCAAAATGACATAGGGCGTCAGAAGGGTCACAGATGTAGGTGGGAAGAGACTGGATCAGGGGAGAAAATATAGAATCAAGATAGGAAGAAATAAGTTCAATGGGGCAGGAACAGGCTGAGACAGTGGGTCTGTCGGGACAGTCCTGTTTGTGGATTTTAGGAAGGAGATAGAAGCGGGCTGTCCGGGGTTGTGGGACTATGAGGTTGGAAGCTGTAGAGGGAAGATTTCCAGAGGAGATGAGGTCAGTGACAGTCCTGTGGACAGTAGCCTGATGTTTGGTGGTGGGGTCATGGTCCAGGGGGAGGTAGGAAGAAGTCTCTGAGAGTTGGTGCTGAGCCTCTGCAAGGTAGAGGCCGATACGCTAGACAATAACAGCACTACCCTTGTCTGCAGGTTTGATGACAATGTCAGGGTCGAAAGATGGACATGCTTGGGAGGCACAGTTCCAAATGTGCAGTAATTAAAATCTCCTCCAGCCCCACAACCCTCAAGTATCTAATTTTGGCTTCTTGACATCCCCAATTTTAATCACTCGATTGGTAGTCGTGCCTTCAGTTGCCAAGGCCCGAAGCTCTAGAATTACCTCCCAAACATCTCCATCTCATCACTGATAAAGCTGAACTTCCTTTTAACCCCCTTCATCTGTGGTTTTCTGTACAAGAACAAAGATGGCAGATAAGTGTCTAAGCATTACTTTGTGATGTATTTGAATCTGATGTTTCATACTGACTAATTAGGGCTCTCTGCAGTTGGTTTGGTGAGTGATTAATTTGACATTGTTCAGTGGAGAGACTTGATGAAGTCAGGACCATGCTGGAACCAGACCGTATCATGGAAACAGAGGGCATTTCATCATTTTATTTTAATTACACTGGTTTTTACACTCTGATGTACTCTAATTGGTGCAGAGGAAACTTTGGCTAAAAATGACATCAGTAAAAACGGCATATGACTAGGCGTAAAACAGGCCATAACTTCCCAAATAGGCTAGTAGAGGAAATTGCATTGCATTATCTTGTAATATGAAAAATTACTATTGATAGCACCGTTTTCTGCCTCATGGTTGGCATATAACTGAACTATTGCCAACTGTTGCATTTCTCTCTATTTATGAACACTGTAGAGAGTTGCGAAAAAAGGGGCGAAACTTGCCAATTACCACCCGAGCCCTTTTCCCGTTGATTTTGTTTGCTGGAGTGGAAAAGGCAGTCACTAAGAAACTAGTCTAAAACATAGTCTTCTGCACTAATTAAGCTAAAATTACTTCTCTGTGTCTTGGATAGTAAGGACAGTATATTTTTTTATCCAAGAATGAGTTGCTATGTAGGGAGCAATACCATTGTGTGGTTCTGATTACTTTCGTAAACCACATTGATCTCAATTTTTAAACTTGTATATAAAGTCCTACTTAAAAGCTCTTAAATGCAGTTTCTACAATGCCAAGTGGCCTCTTTCTGTGCTGTAAACTTTCTATGATTTGAAGGGACACCAATGAATTTGTCATGGTTTAGAAAAGATGGTTCAATAATGAGAAAGCATAGTTTTGAGAAGTCACTGACACTTTCCACTGAAGTACAAATGGCTGAGGAGGTTTCACTGATTTTTATAAAAGAGGTTTGATAGGCTGAATAGGAAATGGCTTTCCTTTGGTTGGGGGCCTTAGTGACAAGGGATGCTCAATTCAAAATGGTCATCAAGAGTGTGGGGGGAGGTTAAGAAATTTTGAAATGCAGAACTATTGGAACTTGCTGTCCTTTGTCACCGGGATAAATATGGCCGAGGTAGAGACCATTTTAAAGACGAGTAGATAAATCTTTCCAAAAGAGG